>NC_134580.1:124016614-125255364 GCF_037038515.1 Microtus pennsylvanicus | reverse complement strand
AGATAAGATCCTGTCCTGTTCTGGGAAACTTGGGACAAATTCAAGGCTCTTCTGGAATGAGGGGTGGCTGTATGGAGTGACTGACTGCAAATGAGTCTTTTGGAAATCTCCCTTTCCATCTTCCTGTCATCTGCAGAGCTCTGGGACCAAGAACCCTGTGGAAAGTAGTGGCCCATCTCTGAGAGTTTTCTCTGGAACAGGGCATTTGCCTTAGCTGTTCCAGACGTTCAGCTCTGGGATCAGAGTTCTTTGTATTAACTAATCAAATGGAGACCATGTCTGTTTGAAAATACCTAAATATCTCAGTCCCGTGGCTCTCAGCCTGGCTAGGGACAGATGGTTCATCTGAGACTTTTCACCTGATTGAAACAGCAGTCAGGTGGCAAGCTGGAGTCAGGGTGGTGAGGGAAATGACTCAAATGACCCCACTCTAACTGGTGCTCCTCAGACTACAATGTCCCAGAGAACTCTGTCTATGACGCTTGGTGACATCCTCAGAGCACTCAAGAGTAAGCACAGACTGTCAGTGACAGGTCCTTCGAGACATAGCGCCTGCCAAGAGTGGTCCTCTTATGGGCAGCCTAAGTGCTGGGAAAATATGGTTCAGCATCCAGCTCATCCTCCTTTTGGGGCCTGAGAGGTCTAGGAGCGAGAGCAGGAATTGCCACCGAGTCAGAACTGCTGTCCCAGCAACACGTTCGTGACTATTATGAGGTTGGAGGGAGAATAGAAAGGAGACGTCTTGTTTCTCTATTGGGTGGTAAAGAATGGATGACCTGGCTTCTAATGCCAAATCATTTCCCATGAGAAGAAGCGAATAGACCTGGTGGACTTAAACAGCAATTGGAAGTCCCTTGTCAGAGTCACACACCCAGGAGGGAGCCTGGCTTTCATGGGCACATTTCTTTCTTGCATCCCTTCCCATCCCTGTCTCTTCCATTTTTTATTTAAATAAATAAATAAATAAACTGTGTGTACATGTTCATGTGTGAGTGGGTACATATGTGTGTGTGTGCATGTGGAAGGCAGAAGTCAACCTTGGGTGTCGTTTCTCATGTCCTGTCTGCCTTGTCTTTTGAGATAGGGTCTTTCCATGAGACCTGGAGCTCACAAATTAAGTTCAGCTTCCTGGCCAGTGAGTTCCTGGGTTTCTCCTGGTTTTGTATCTCTAATGCTGGGATTAAGGAAACCGACTACAATGCTTAGCTTAGACCCCCACAGGTTTTGGGGTATCTCAGGTCCTTATGATTACACAGCAAGCACTTTGCCTACCAGCTCGTTTCCCTTTAGGCTTTGGTTCACCAGGCATTCTCACCTGAGAGTTCTCCATGGTGGTGTCAGTAAGAGGGTACCTCTTCCATTTCTTCTTCTATCAGTGCACACTAACACACTTGGCTGCTTATTGTTTGGCCCTTCATACTCCAGGCATATCTGTTGTATTTGGGAGGTGGGACAATCCTAAAAAGTCCAGTGATTTGAGTGGAATGACCTCTGTCATCAATCGGATTGTGCCTTTCTCCCTAGTTACCATGGCAAAGCCCCCATTCCTAGTATATCAAGAAGTAACTTGTTTGAAGGCCTGTTTTTTTCTGGAGATGATAAGGCCAAATGAGGTTATCAGGACAGGTCCTGATCTCATATGTCTGGTACCTTTAGTAAGCTGTGAGCAGGACACAGATGTACAGAGAAATGTGTCCTAGAAATCGTGAGATCCTAGCAAGGATAGGGGCTGCAGAGGAGCCCAGGGTGCCCCACCTTGACCTCAGATGCTTCTTTTTCAGAAACCCCAGGCAACAAATGTCTGCTGCAAAGACATCTACAAGATTGCCAACCTGCTGTTTGAGAAGGTGCCTCCCATGAGCTCTGTTGGACTTTTGTTCCAGATGCTAAATAAACATCACAGGAAGGGACCAGGGTGCCTTTAGGCTTGGTTTTCTAGCTCTGGAAACAAAAAAAATCTAGGAGGCCAGGCTTTAGATAAGGCTCCTGCACTAATTCCTGAAAGACCAGGATAAAAATTAAAATAGAATCAAACGAGCTCAAATTCCTGGTTGCTTACCTGAAATGAAGTGGTCTGGCCTTCTAAGAGTTCAGAGTTAGATATTCCTTCTGCCTTAATCCTTTCACTATGGAAGTGACTCACATGACCCTGTTGTAATATGAAGCGGTGGGCTGCGTCCCCGGCACCTGGCTGCCCGCATGGCTAGCTTATACCCCGAAATAATTATACGGAAACTGTATTCTTTTAAACATTGCTTGGCCCATTAGTTCCAGCCTCTTATTGGCTAGGTCTTACATATTGACCTAACCCATTTTTAATAATCTGTGTAGCCCACGAGGTGGCTTACCAGGGAAGATCTTAACCTGCGGCTGTGTTGGGAGTGAGAATCATGGCAACTCTCTGACTCAGCTTCTTTCTCCCAGCATTCTGTTCTGTTTACTCCGCTTATCTAAATTCTACCCTATCAGAGGCCAAGCAGTTTCTTTATTACTTAACCAATGAAACAGCAGATAGAAAGATGACCCTCCTCCATCATGACCCGATGAGAACTAATCAGCTAACTTCCTACTGTTCTGTGACGTCTGGGTTATAAAGAACACAACTTTAAAATAACTAGGTTCAACTCCTGCTTTTGTTTTTTCCCTCTTCAGCCCTTCTCTGCCTATAAAACTTAACCTCTTCCACTGGGCCCACATATCACATGACCTATTTCATGGGATAAAGTTTTACTTTGATTCCAGAACAAAACTTAAGCCAATTGGGGACCTTGGCTTTGTAATATTCTCCTCTGATGTGAGATTTACTCCCCTCTCTTTTGTCAGAACCTGGATGGCGTAGGGGAGGTTTGGGACTGACTGGTGGTTACTTTAAACATGGTGACTTTTGCACGTTTCTGCCTGACATGTAACAGAAGCACAGGGACATAGGGTGGGGTGAGAGCTGTTGTTCTCTCTCTCCTCCCCCCTCTGTGTGTGTGTGTATGTGTGTGTGTGTGTGTGTGTGTGTCTGTCTGTCTGTCTCTCTCTCTCTTTTTTTAAGGACATAAAGCTTGTAATAGGTACTCGATAAGGAAGTGCAGAGTAACTGAATGGGAAGAACAGGATGGATAGGAAAATAGAGTGGGACATTTTGTTTGTGGGACAGCCTGTTTCTCTGTTTGAGGCTCAACATGATCACTTGGCTCCTCTTCTGCCCTGGTACTCTCAGCATATTCCCAGAAAATGGGACTCCCTATACCACTCTCCTCGCGTCTCTCTCCAAAGCCCTCTCCTGCCCTAGCAAGGGACAGTGGAACCGCACTGTCCCTCTGAGCTGTTTGTGAAAGTGGGGTCAAGAGAGCAAAGCCACATGTTCCTTCTAGTTCCTCTGGAGGACTCCAACAGTTGTTTCATTTCTCCCCGTCTTGAGTCATGTCACTGAGGATGGAGAGCAGCCAGAACTAACGGGAATCACTTGCGTCTGTGAGGCATTAGGTGGCTGATACTAGAAAATGCAGGAACATCAGAAGCATGAAGCTATCCTAGGTGCCCTAAAACTTTGTGCCTGCTCAGGATCTTCTGAGTGTGGGTGGAAGGGAGGGGTCCACCAGGGTCAAACCTGAAGTCTGAACTTAGTTTGGAAACCTAGAAAGATGAACTGATAGACAAGGCCCTCTTTAAACATGGGAGCTCAGGTTGGCAGCCTCCACTCTCTCCAGCTTTTGGTTTGATGTCAGCCCTTCTGCCTAGGGAAAGCAGGGCAGCAGGAAGCAGAGAGCAGGGGCCCTGAGGTTCAGGACTCCCCAGTCTCATTAAGGCAGGTAACATGTGCTTCCATAAAGAAATGGAAATGAGAAAGAAATGAGTCCACTATTGTTGTATGATAAGGCCTCTCTTGGGTATATTCCCAAGAGTGGTATTGCTGGGTCCAGGGGTAAGTTGATCCCGAATTTCCTGAGAAACCGCCATACTGCTTTCCAAAGTGGTTGCACAAGTTTGCATTCCCACCAGCAATGGATGAGTGTACCCCTTTCTCCACAACCTCTCCAACAAACAAGGTCCAAATCAGGAGCAGAAGGAGAGAGAGCACGAGCAAGGAACTCAGGACCGCAAGGGGTGCACCCACACACTGAGACAATGGGGATGTTCTACTGGGAACTCACCAAGACCAGCTGGCCTGGGTCTGGAAAAGCCTGGGATAAAACCGTACTCTCTGAACATAGCGGACAATGAGGACTACTGACAACTCAAGAACAATGGCGATGGGTTTCTGATCCTACTGCACGCACTGGCTTTGTGGGAGCCTAGGCAGTTTGGATGCTCAACTTACTAGACCTGGATGGAGGTGGGGGTTCCTTGGACTTCCCACAGGACAGGGAACCCTGCTTTTCGGGCTGGGGGGGGCTTCATTGGGGGAGGGGGAGGGAAATGGGAGGCGGTGGCGGGGAAGAGACAGAAATCTTTAATAAATAAATAAATTTAAAAAAAAAGAAATACACACACACACACACACAAAATGAGTCCACTAGGCCAAAACACAGAGAGCGGAAGGGAGAGGCAGGGGCAGGGATGGCAGCCTGGAGGGTCCAGGTGGGTCCCCAGCTCAGGCTGCCAATGCCTCACTCTGGAGGGGGCAGCTGGCTTTCAAAGAGAAATAAATGGAGTTTGAAAGCTGTAAACTTTTCTGGCAAGTTCTCTGCATCTCTGTATTTCTGGTCACAGAGGAATTCCCAGTTGTTCTCCACTAGCCTCCTCTCCTCTCTGAACAAACCAAACTCCTTCCCTCCTTGGAACCTGTTGTTGACAGAGACCAACATGATGAAGGGGAGGGACGATGGGGAGAGAAGCTGGTCCAGAGTTTTGACAGCTTGTGGAGAAGGAACCCGTTGAGGGAGGGACACCCCCTCCCACACCCCCGGCATTTGTTCTCTTAATATTGTGGAAAAAAAAAGAGAAGATTCCACTCTGGCCTAAGTTGCCACAGCAAGAAGAGGGCCACTATGGTAAAGCTGGGTGGCTATTCCTCAAAGAAGAAAAGATGCATGAGATTCTTCGGATTAACCACGTTTGTTCTCATAAAGCTCGCATGCTCCTGTAGCCTAGCACAGAAGACACCGTTCCATTTACTGGCAAATAAAAAGCAAGCCACCATTAAGAGAGGCGGTGCAGCCGACAGCCTGTGATGGCTGTTCTTCATTATTGACCCGACAACATCTGGAACTAATGAAAACTCAAGTGGCTGGGAACACCTATGGGGAATTTTTTAAATTAAATCGTTTGAAGGTGGGTTAGATCCACTTTTAATCTGCATCTTTTGAGGTGGGAAGATAACACTTTGAATCTGGGCTACCCCTTCCACTGGCAGTATATAAAGGACATGGAAGAAGAAAGCTTGCTCTTTGCTTGTGCTTGCTGGAAAGTCCATTCATTCACGGGCGGTAGAGTCTATTTCTTTGGGATTCTGGCAAATACTGAAGACCAGCTGAGGCATCCAACTTTGTGGACTGAATAAGTACTGGACTTGTGGACCTTCTCTTGGTAGACAGCCATTGTTGCAATAGCTGGACCATAGCCTGTAAGCTATTATAATTTCTCTCTCTCTCTCTCTCTCTCTCTCTTTCTCTCTCTCTCTCTCTCTCTCTCTCTCTCTCTCTCTCTCTCTCTCGCACGCACACACACACACACACACACACACACACATGCACGCACAGACATTCTATCAATTCTGTTCCTCTAGGGAACACTGATTAATACCACAGCCCACGATTTTTTTCTGTTAGTTTGAAGTTAAGATTCTAGATACACTTAGAGGAATATTCTGGAATTTATGGTGGATCTGATGAGATCTCTCACCCCTAAGCCATAACCTGCAGATTGCATCTTCTTTTCATATTAACTTCCAAAGGGCATCCCAGACTGCTCCAAGGCTCTGAGTTAAGTTACAAGCACACCACACCCATGTTTCTGTTTCTGTTTTTCTGTTTTTCTAAAATAATAGTTTAGTATTCACTGAATATGGCTTATGTCCTAAATGTTCAATTTTTGTTCATGATAAAACCCATAACATGCTCAAGCATTACTTAAGAGGGACATGATTAATGCTTGTTAGCCAAGATGTATCCCTCAAAATGAAATGCAGAAGCCTTTTGTCACCTTCTGTGCTTGGGGAGAGGGGCTGGAATGGCTCATTCCTCCACGGGACCAGGTGATGCCCGTGACACAGGGGTCAGTGCTTCTGATTCAGACATATGGCTTCAGATCACATACCACAGCCACTGGGCGTATTGCAATGGTGTTCCCTATGCCCCAGTAGGATGTAAGATCTACCTCAAAGGGTGACACACACGCTATGACAAAGGGTGACGTGCATAGGGACTGCAGCGGGAAAGCACAGTGTCCTCATGACACAACTGCTGTCGATAAGCAGACTGATTTGTGGGGTGGTGTTTGGCACATAATAAAAAGTTTTCTAAAGATGCAAGCCCTGTCAGCATCTTTAGGATTGCAATAAAGCAATAACACAATCGTTCAGCAGTCAGGATGAGAACTGATCTTTTCCTAATTTTTCATTTTCCCTTAGAGCAAGCAGGCTTGTGACAACAGTTTGCCCATAGTGCTGCTGTGTTGTCTCCTTTAGTGCAGACTGGGCTATGGTGTTGGATTAGTGCTGCCAAGAAATACTCAAAGGTGAGCAGGATCAGGATGTGGTAATGCTCACCTGTAATCCCCACATTCCTGAGGCTGAGGCAGAAAGATCACAAGTTTTGGTTCAGTCTGGGCTATGTAGAGAAAGCCGGTGTTAAAACACTAAAACAATAAACCAAAGAAAATGATCAAAGATTAATGTTGTAAGGAGGCTGTCTGTTCATTTTCCCCGCTACCCAGACTCCTGAAATAATCACCCAGAAACCATATTATTTAAGTTACTGCTTGGCCCATTAGCTCTAGCTTATTTGATAACTCTCACATATTAATTTTAACCCATTTCTATTAATATGTGTATTGCCACGTAGCAATGGCTTACCAGCAAAGTTTCGGCATTTCTGTCTCTGGTGGCTCCATGGCTTCTTCCCTGACTCCGCCTTCCTCCTTCTAGCATTCAGTTTAGTTTTCCCTGCCTAGTTCTGTTCTACCCCATAAGGCAAAGCCAGTTTCTTCATTAACCAATGGCATTCACAGCATACAGAGGGGAATCCCACATCAGATCAGATCAGTGTGGTGGAAGAGACTGCCTAGGCTGGGTCTAAGCCTTTCAAAGAGCCCATGGTATTTCTGCCCTGGGACTGTTAAGTTCTGGGGGAAAATAAGACAGAGCACATCAGTGGCCACATGGAGAAGAAGACTTTGAGACAACACAAGCCCTGGTGGTGCCCAGCCTTGTGGCTATCCCCATGGCTCTGCCTGTGTGAGCCAGCCCTGCAGATATTCCACCCCAGGTGAGCTTGGAGTGGCAGTACACATCCAGCACTGCATGCAACAAAAGAGCTCACAGCTAACTCTGTGAGCAGTGACAAATGATTGCTGTGGAGAACACATGATGTGGACCTTGAATAGAGCTGGGTCCTAGGCCCACAGCAAGCCCAGGAGACACCTGAGAATCTGCCACCTCAGGACTTGGCTCTAGATCATGATCTTCCATGAAGAGTTGGCTCACAGCATGGTTCCAATGACCATGCTGTGCTGAGCCATCCCTGGCCTTTTCTGTCCCTGGGATAGATCCTGACCCTTGCTCCACCCCACAAGGGAGAGCTGTGCCCCATTCCTGCCCTCAGGAGAGATGGCCCCACCCCTTACCACAGGTGTGCAACTCACCATGGCAGTATACTAGAGCTGACCTGGTGGCTGGGGATACAGGTGAGCTGACCCTGAGGACTTGAGAGCAGGAGATCTGATTCTGTCCCCCACCTTGTCTGCCATGCTGTGGCATGGGCAAGAGAAAGATACCTTCCCCCTCTCACCCATTACCACCTGCAGTAGGTGAGAGATCTGGCTCTGGGATCACTAGATTGGGGGAGCCAGCCCTGACCCTCACTGCCTGCAGCACACAAAATAGTAGGCTCTGCATTCAGTGTGAGGCAGAGGCAGGCGGATCTCTGTGAGTTCAAGGCCAGCCTGGTCTACAACAGCTAGTTCCAGGCCTCAAAGCAACAGAGAAACCCTGTCTCAAAAAACCAAAAAAAAAAAAAGAAGAAGAAGAAGAAGAAGAGGAGGAGGAGGAAGAGGAGGAGGAGGAAGAGGAGAAGGAAGGAAGGAAGGAAGGAAGGAAGGAAGGAAGGAAGGAAGGAAGGAAGGAAGGAAGGAAAAAAAGAATGTCTTCTTTGGGCCGTGACTGCTTATCTTGTTTATTTAGTTAGGGGCCTAAGAAGACACAAGAGACACAACCATAGGTTTAAAAGACTGAACGTAGACCAGGGAAGGGCTGTGTACTCTGATATTAAAGCCAGGGCTGAGGGTTGTGGAGGTGGTGGTACTGTGGTAGTGGTGTTTTTTGTTTGTTTGTTTGTTATGTGTGTTACTTTGTTTTTCTGGCGTTCTGCTTTTTCCCTACGGGATTTGAGAGTGAAGAGAAGCAGAGGAAAATAGCCAGTCTTAAACTGGTGCTTGGAAATCAGTAGTTCCAGTGTGTGGTACTGGATGGAATGCAGGATGTATATTGTTATATTAAAACACAATTCAGTTGTCTAGAAACTTAACCAAAATGCAAATTCATTGGTCCACCCTAAACTCAGTGATTCATATGCATGCTAGGCTGCATGGGCCACGCTTTTAAGAATAAGGAAAATCTCTGTTTAAAAATAGATACAGCTGTCTAAGATGAGCAGTGAGTAACGTGCCTCCAAGAGCGTTCTAAAGAAGACCAGGCAACCATCAGCCGTGTATGTGGCTAAGAAAATGAACACCACCAACGGGGAGTTATTTGAAACCCCTGTTCAGTTGCTTTTCTATTTAGCAATTATCGAGCAATGTGGCTCTACTCAGGGTGGCAGGTGACAGGCAGAGAAGTACAGCAGACTTCACACGCTTCAGAAGCTCTCAGTCCCTGCATCCTCCTCTCCCTGATGTGTCCCTGGCTGCTGCTCTTTGTTTTGACTACCAAACCTTGGCCAGTCTATGTGACTACTGACTGTGGTTATGCCTTATTGCAGTCATTAGGGCTCCCCACAAACCACCGCCTTCCTGCATGCCCCTGCTTCATATCCAGAAAAAGAGCATAAAGAAAGAAGCCATGACTCCTGGCTTTCCCCTCCACTGAGAGGACTGAATCAACTTCCGGGCCCATGCACAGTGACGCTGTTTTCTCTGTCTTTTTGAGTCATGTCTTGCCACCCTTACGTCACTGGTTACTTAACTGGGCTAAGAAACCCAAGGTTCTTAGGCTTGTGATTTATTCACAGGGCTAGGTGGGGGCAAGAGAGAAAGCTGCATGTCTTACGATGAGTTTGATCCCCTGGGTACAATCTCCCAGGCCAATAGATGTTCCAGATTCCTGAGGCTTAGCACTTACGCCAGAGAGCAAGCAGGGAGTAGCTGTTTCCATTTACTTAAAAACACGAGCTATTATGCAAGAGAGGCACATTTGCTGGAGGAAGATTATCCAAACTAAAGAAGCCAACCCAAACTCTACCCCCAAAACAATGGCAGAAAATGGATTGGCATGAAACCTTGTCCATGCATCTTTCTCCCTGCCCCCATCTCTCTTTCTTCCTTACCCCCAGTGTGTGTGTTTGCATGAGCGTTCAAACACATGCATATACATGTACACATGCAAATTGGTGCAACGGGAATCGTGCTGTCTTGATGTACCTCTTCATCGAGCGTTTTGTGAATAACTTTCAATTTGGCAAATTCATTGTAAAGCTATGGAGCATTCTGCCGATGAGGATGTTTAACTTTTCAAGACTATATTTACTTCTCTGTGTATGTGCGCATGTGAATAGTGTGTGTGTGTATGTGTGTGTATGTATACATATATGTGTATATATATGGTGTATTTTCCACTCAGTTTATGTTTTGGTATAAAAGCTGTTTGGAGAATAAAAGAGGGGAATTCTTGAGGATGTGAACTCAGGACTTCATCGGGGACCACTGAGAATCTCCCTCCCAATGAAACAATGTGAGTTGTGCCTTTATTCTTGTCTCCTCCACGCAGGTCCAGAGAGAGTTTATGTTGGGGTCTGGTCAAGAGAAATAATTTATGGTCCAGGCTAGCACTAGACCCTGATATAATGGCACCTGCAACATGGGGCTGACCGCTGAACCCCAAGAAATGCCGGAGAAGGGACCAGAAGTACAGAGGAGAATGTGAGGCTGATCCACAAACCCCAAAAAACAAGGAAGAAGTGACCAGACGTGAGGAACCCACGAGAAAAAATTGGTGGATATATGAGTATTGAGCGCTCAGAAATAGAGATCAAAATTTAAAGAAATGTAGAAAATCGGGACAAAATTTAAATCGGGAGTAAAAATGTGTTCAGTTATATATGTTGGTAGCTAAAGGGAGTGAGCGTAGCAGAAACAATGGCAGAGTTATTGAGAATCTGTAAGTGTGACAAACACAGAATTGCAACTTTTATTGCTTGCTAAACAGGTAGGAAAGGTGAAGGAAAAATGGCTTTGGGCCCAAGAATCACCAGGTTACCGCTGAGATTGAGGTGCCACGTGCACACAGTAGCCAGCGAATCTAACCCACCTGCGGTAAAAGGCGAGCAGGAGCAAGAGTAAGTTTAGAGAGCAAATTTAACCTCACACAGTCTAGAGAACAGAGGAGAGGATTCAGAAACTCTCCTAATTTTATGATTTACAAGTTAAAATAAAAAAGATAGTTAAAAATTCGCCTGCCATAGCTTGGGAAGGCAGGCTAGCAGAGAGAGAGAGAGAGAGAGAGAGAGAGAGAGAGAGAGAGAGAGAGAGAGAGAGAGAGAGAGAGAGAGAGAGGCTCTGTGTCCTACTTCCTGCTGTGCGGCGCAGCTTCAACTGAAAAAAAAAAAAAGACAGGTTTGAAATAAGGTAGCCTCTTAGATAAGCAGGTTAAAATCCTTCTTTTCCATTTCAAAATTTTGCTTTTTTTTGTCAAAAGTCTGCTGTTTGTAGGCATGTGAATTTATATCCAAGGTGGATGGATTTCAGTACTATGGCTCTGTAGTGAAGTTTAAAGTCAGAGAGTGTGATGCATTCAGAAGTTCCTTGATTGGACAGGATTTTAAGATTGTTTAGGCTATCCTGAGTTTTTGTCTTTTCTCATAAAGTTGAGGATAGTTCTTTCAAAATCTGTGAAGAATTTTGTTATAATTTTAATGGGCATTTGCATTAAATCTGTAGATTGTTTTTAGTAAGATTGTCAATTTTGCTATGGCACTATCTTCACAAGAGAATAGGATATCTTTCCATTTTCTGATGGCTTAAATTTCTTTCTTCAAAGATTTAAAGTTCTTATTATACAGGTTTTTCAATTTGTGTGATTAGAGTTACTCAAAGATAGTTTATGTATTTGCAGCTATCTCATTTATCATGTGTGTAAAAGAGATACATTTGGGTTGTTTTCAGATTCTGTGTATGATAAAGTAATTTTTCTGTGAACATAGTTGAGCACATGTCCTTATGGTATGGTTCAGCATCTTTTGTATATAGGCCCAAAAGAGGTATTGCTGAGTTTTAAAGTAGTTTGTTGCCTAATTTTCTGAGAATTTACCATACTAGGATCCAAAGCAGCTGTGCCATTTAGCACTTCCACCAGCAGTGGAGGAGTTTTCTTCTTTACCCCACATTCTCTCTCTCTCTCTCTCTTTTTTTTTTGGCTTTTCTAGACAGGGTTTCTCTGTGGTTTTGGAGCCTGTCCTGGAACTAGCTCTTGTAGATTCTCTTAAGCATAACTTGTGAGCAGTATTTTTAATCTTGGTCATTTTTACAGGGATAAGATGGAATCTCAGAGTTGTTTTAATTTACATTTTTCCAATGATTAAGGATATTGTGTTTGAGCAATTTTTGAGTGTCTTTCAGTCATTTTAAGTTCATCTATTGAGAGCTTTCAGTTTAGGTCTGTAACATATATTTTTATTGGATTATTTGTTCTTTTGATGACTAATTTCCAGAGTTCTTATGTTTTGGGAATGGATTAGTGCTTAGTAAAGATATTTTCTAATTCTATAGGCTGATATTATGTCTTGTTGATTATGTCCTTTGCTATACAGAAGCTTCTCAGTTCAAGAGATACTGATTCAAGCCTACGTGACAGCTAGCATACACAGCAGACAGATGTGGACGTGACAAACACCATTCACCTGGTTACCTAGGAGACAGAATGCTGGTGTATTTCCCACTCAGTTTATGTTTTGGTATAAAAGCTGTTAGGAGAATAAACGAGGGGAATTCTTAAGGATGTGAACTCAGTACTTCATGGGGGACCACTGAGAATCTCCCTCCTGATGAAATTATGTGAGTTCTGGCTTTATTCCTGTCTCCTCCATGCTGGTCCAGAGAGAGTTTATGTTGGGGTCTGGTCAAGAGAAATAATTTATGGCCTGGACTAGCACCGGACCCCAACATATATTTATATATATAATACATACATACATTTATAGTCCTGTGTATGTGCATGTGTGCATATGTACACATGTGTATGTACATATGTAGAGGCCAGAGGTGGAAGGTGGCTGTCTTCTTCAATCACTCCCTGCCTTATTTTCAGAGACAGGGTTGCTTACTGAACCCAGAGTTCGTGACTTTGGCTGGACTCTGGTGAGCTCCAGGGATCCTTCTGTTCCCAATGCCGGGATTAAAGGAGTGTGTTTCCATACCCGGATTTTCACTTGTGTTCTGGTGATCTGAACGAAGGTCCTGATGATTGTGCAGAAGCCACGTTACTGACAGTGCCATTCTCAGATTATTTATTTACTTACTTACTTTTACTTTTAAGGAAATCTTTAGAGCTGGTTGGTGGTGGCGCACACCTTTACTGCCAGCACTCAGGAGACAGAGGCAGGCGAATCTCTGTGAATTAGAGGTCAGCCTGGTCCACAGAGTGAGTTCCAGGACACAGAGAAACCTTGTCTCAAAAAACCAATCCCCGACTTCCCCCCAAAAACAGAAAAAAAAAGAAAAGAAAAGAAAAAAAGAAAATTTTGTAAAGTTCTTCACAGTTCCCTGCCTTCTTTCCCTCCCATTTCCTCATTGGAAGGTGGGAAGTGACAGAGATTTGTCTGTGGCTGTTTGGAGACATCTGGTATCCTTTAAACCAAGTGAGAGTAAAGTTGAAAAGAAGAAGTGGTTTTGGGAAAAAGAGGAGATCTCTTTCTAGGTGTCAACAATGATTCTGGTTATCCCCAGGTTAGCTCTGGTCCATTCTGGAACTGTTCCTGTCTCTGCTTCCCTGATTTAATAAGGACTCACCTGGAGATGCCTGTAGGCCCCTGTGCATCTGAAGGACATCTTCAGGCTTACCTCCTGCAGGGTGGGTCCAATGGGCCCAGGGTTGAGTCCCTGACTATGAAGTCATCTTAGATGCTCAGCAGAACCAGTCTGTACCAGCAGCTGCCAGCCATTTGGAGAAGACAGGGCCAGTCAAAAGCTAACTGCATCACATTTCCTAGGCAACACACAAAGGATGTGTATTCCTGGGTCCAGCTCTGCTTCTCCAAATTCAGCCTCTGTGGGTGGGTGGAACCCTGAAAAGATGCTTTGTGATAAGCAACTCTGACCTCTGCCAAAGGAAGTTTAGCTCATTGCACCACTCCCGAAGTGTTGTTGCTCTCGGGTTTGGAATCAGTGTTTGAGTTCCGTTCATTGTTGATCTCTAGCTAGATGCCTAGCCTGGAGTGAGCAGAGACAAAGAGGACACAGGCAAAACTTAGCATTTTGCAGTTTTCTCTCAGTGTTCCACCAAATATTCATCCTTTACGCTTCCCACTGGTCTTTTAGTCCCATACCAAGAACCTGTCTCTTTATTTTTCCCTTCTCAGAATATTGCTTTTTCCTACATATTCCCTCGTTCTAGACCTCATCCCTCCTGGCTGGGGATTAACCCTACCTCCTGATCTTTAGCAGCTGTCTGTTTGCTAAAGCTGCCCTTCCCAGGATGGATCAGCATGACCAGAGAAAAGGTGAGACGTACGTCATGCTATCTGCAGGTTGCCCTTACGTAGACAGCTTCATTTACTGGAACAGATATTCCTGTAAGGAAGAATTGAAGGTCTGTGTGGTCTGTGGAGATTCCATCGGGTTTGTCTTGGCTCTGCCCAATGGTAATGTGGCTCTGATAAGGAGCCCTTTTGCTGAGTTGTTTCAGGCTCTAAGAAGCTGGCAGAATTACTGGGTTCAACTTGATTCTCCAAGAGCACAGGGCCGGGTCTTGTCTGGTTCTAACCCTCCCTTGAGACCTTACAATAGTGTGATTCCCCATCAACTAACATTTATTGATTAATCACACATCTCTTAACCCTTGAATGATGCCAAATGCTTTAGGAGGAGGCTAGTCATACAGCAGACTCATTGCGGGATGCTGTGACACTCTCTAGAGAATTGAAGATATAATTCAAAACTGTTCCAAGGAGATTAAACCAACTTTCTATGTCATCATAAAGTACAATTAAATAGATAGGGCTGCGGCCATCCACTATCCACTAAGGATCTGTTTATCATAAGCATAGTTTTCAGTTGAATAAAATCCCTTCATTTCTGTGAAAGACATCTCCATGGAAAATTTTCATAAGCAAGTTACAAGCCTCTTTTTAGAAATTCTTTTACTAAGAAAAATGTTTATGCTTGTATCTAATTTTGTTTTTCCCTTGTATATTGTGCTGGATATAAGGAATGTCATGGCTGGCTGTCATCACCTTAGTCATACCTAGCCAGGCTTTGGAATCCCCTCTCGGCCCCTTCCTGATCTGACATTTCTGGGGGGCGCCTGTCTCTCTCTGGCCTCCTGCCCTGGACAGCTTAT
This sequence comes from Microtus pennsylvanicus, assembly GCF_037038515.1. Taxonomy (NCBI): domain Eukaryota; kingdom Metazoa; phylum Chordata; class Mammalia; order Rodentia; family Cricetidae; genus Microtus; species Microtus pennsylvanicus. Next base: position 125,240,450 of record NC_134580.1, on the reverse strand, counting down.
GCTTTCTGCTAGCGTGTGCTGTCCACGTGAGTCTGCAGACTCCATCCTGACCTGATTCTTGTTGCATGGCTGTCACCTCTCACTTGTCGTAGTGATGGAGCCTCCTAAGAGCCCTCCCTGCCTCTAATAACTTCTCCTCTCATGCCTTCCTCACCTCCCAGTCAGGAGGCACTTCCGGTGTAAACAATTGGTCAGGTTATTTCATTTTTTTCTGTGGAAGAGCCTATGTTATTCAGGTCTCTATTATAAAAACTGACTCGTGTTAGGTCGACAGTGCCAAACATGAGTCAATCTCTGAGACAGAAATTCACAACAGGTCAAAATGCAGAGAACAATAACTAGTGGCCACATCTATAGCACAATCCTGATACCTAAGGCCCAGGGAGCATCAAGGAAGGGGACTAAAGCAGATTGCCAGAGCCTGAGGACCTGGACACCTGCTATGAGATAGAGTCTACTGGACAGAACAGAGATGTTACACTTGTGATCTCTCAACTGCATGGCTGCCTGCACAAGGCCTCCAAAGACCAAGTCAGCCACATGGGTGAGGGAAAATTTCTCTAGCCCCATGCACAGATGAAAAACTGTAGGTGGTCAATAGCTGTTGAGGGAGAGAGAACCAGTGTTTCCCCCCAGGGATAAGACCCTAATCCTCAGTCATAAACAAGCAAGCAAGGACAACTCTAATTGAGCTCAATAGGTGTGTGTGTATGTATGTAACAAAAATAATTATAGTTATTATGAATTCAAGTGAGGATGGTTGAAGGGACACAGGAGAAGTTTGGGAGGGAACAGAGGAGGGAAATGGTATAAACACAGTACTTTTGTATGAAACTCTCAAAAAGATAAACAATATAAATTAGAAAAGAATAAGTTTGTTTTGACTTATCGTTCTGGGACCTTAGGGAGGTGGTACATGGCGCTGGAGCAGGTAGCTGTGCAAACTTCTTATGTTTTAGCAGCTGAGAAGTAAAAGAAACCTAAGTCCCATAGTCCCTTTCAAGTCTTCCACAAAGACCTAACCTCCTCTCACTAGATTTCCCCTCTTAAAGGCTCCACTACCTTGTCATGTGCTTGAGACCAAGCCTTTGCCCATGGGCTTTTAGGGGGCACTGGTGCAAACCACCGCAGGCTGCAGTTGTATTCCATAGCACCGATAACATCTTCCTTTCTTGGCCTCTCTGATGCTAGCTTCTAGTCACTCCTGGGATCACTCACAAGACTGAGCTTGGCTTCTATCCCTTTATATAAGCCATCCTTTGCCTGGACTGTTCTTCCCTTTTTGGCTTCCCTTTCCTCCTGAGTGCCCCTTGCCTAGTATCTTACTGTTACTTGTCTCTATCAAAACAGGCTTTCCCCATCCTTGTCCCAGGCCACATGCTCTGTCACTGCCATCTGTTTTCATTCACCAATGGCACTGACTTAAATCCTGACCCCTTAGTATCTGTCACCTGGAAGGAAAGGAACGTACTGACATCAGCCACCCCATGAATGGCAGAGTGTGTGTATGGATGTGGGTGGTGGAACACAACATAGTTTTGCTCCAAGGACAGAGCTGTATGTATGAAACTGAGAGAATATTCCCACCAGGCCACAGAGAGTGATGGGTCTCACCTCCTCTTTACCTGCTTCTTACTCCTGCTAAGAAGACATTTGGGAAGGGGATTCATGGCAGTGAACCCAAGGTAAAGCAATTTTTGTGTAAAAGAATCCTCTTGTCTTAGTGAGACTAGAACGCAGAGCCAAGGGAAAGTACATCTCTCAGAACTTTCTAAGCCAAGCAAACTTATACTTATTAAAGTGTTTCAAAGGACTTTTGTACTCTGGAGCTAACTTTGATTAACAGTGTTTTGACAAGAGCAGTGACATGGTAGCTGGATAGTGGTCCTTCCACCCACATCCTGTGTTTGAGATGAGGGGAGAGAACACAGATCTGAAAGTAGGTGTTAGTACCCGTGGTCAGCCAGAGCAGGAGTCTCTAGCCCAGAAAACACAGCTTCACTCTCTTCAGGCCCATGGCCATGCCGGAACTAGGATGGCCTGTTCTAGGAATAACAGGTCTGACATCCGTGTACCTGAAATCCCAGAAGCAGCTGTTACAAACTTCCGCCCAAGTCAGCATCACACTTTCATGAGGAACAGGCTACGTGTTCTAGTCTGAGTCCCAAGTCCACATAAGGTGAGTTAAACCATATACTAGGGCATCCAGGTCCCGCACAGGATGGAGTTGGCGCTAGGATGGACATCGTGTGCAGAAGAAAAGAGTTTCTCAAAGATCAAGATGAGCCTGTAACCCTCCTCATTTCTCAGCCATCTCTGCAGTGGGCCTGTGTAGTGATGAGCTGCGGGTAGGCCTGCTTTTCATCCCTCCCAGCTCCCGCATGGTTAGCTTTACACCCGAAATAACAACACACAAATCGTATTCTTTTAAACACTGCCTGGCCCATTATATCTAGCCTCTTCTTGGCTAACTCTCACATCTTGACTAACCCATTTCTAATAATCTGTGTAGCACCAGGAAGTGATGGCTTACTGGGAAAGATTCAGCATGTCTGACCTGGCGGCTGGCTCCATAGCATCTGACTGAGGCGTCTTACCTCACTGCCTTCTTCCTCCCAGCATTCTGTTCTGTCTTCCCCACCTACCTATGTTCTGACCTATCAGGCCAAGCAGTTTTCTTTATTAATCAACCAATGAAACAACAGATAGATAAAGACCCTTCTACATCAGACCTGTCGCTGGGAAGAAAGGCAGCAAGCATGACTCAGACAGGAGCAGGGCTGATGTGAGAGCTAGGATACACCACAGAGATACACAGATGCATGTGCACATATGCATGCACACACAGATACATAGACACACCCATGTATCTCTGTGTATCTGTGTGTACACCTATGTGTATCCCATCTATCTATGTGTAACTTTCCATCGAGCAACTATTTATCAAGCCTCTGTCTGTCATTTATCTATTTCTGCTTTCCTTCTCTTTTATCTCCCCCTTCTGTTATTTTTCTGGATATAGAAAATTCTTCCAGAATCACTAGTTTCTAGGAGCCCCAGAACTCCTACATTTTTATTTTCTGAATCATTTTGGGTATAATAATTCCTGGATTCCAAAAATGGTGTGCTTTCTATACAGTTTACAAGCTTGTACAACATCAAAACTTCATCCTGCGAATTATATTTTTTTAAAAAAAAGGTTATCTTTGTTCTTTTACCATCTAGTAGATTCCCAAGGTTAACGGAAGTTTTCTGAAGATTTAAAAGAGTATACTTAAAGGGACTTAAAGGGACTATTTGAGGATTCCCAGAAGACTGTTACTGGCATTCCCCTTCAATAGGTTCCTTTTATTTGAACTTCTATTCCATTCAAAGGAAGACAAGCCTACCATGAGATGACAGACTTGTCACACACACTGGATTTAAGTTGACTTACTCTCTTACAGTATCATAGCAATTGGTCTGGTTTCAAGAGTTCAAATCATCTGAGATTTTTTTCTGGTTATCCACTGCAGGGATGACTCCTTTGCCTGCGTCAGGAGTGTTGGCATGTAACACAAGCATGTAGGGCAGTGGTTTCCCTTTCAAATGACACATGCTTAAAACAAAGATTCAGTAAATTCAGTAAACAAGGGCCAGCTCTAGGTATCTGGCATCTGGCTCTGAGAAAGGGTGGGGTTGTTTAAAGGTGGCTTGCCTGTGGTTGGCAATCAGTGTTGTTAAGGCACAGGGACTGCCATTACCTTCACAGTGTCACTGTTGATTGGCTCAGCATACAACCATAAATTGCCCAAAATGCTACAATACAGAATGTTCAGCTGATACAGACTTTAGATCTCTCTAATATAAAAGCTATAGAATGGGATGTAGTGTAATTAAAACAAAATAGAAATTGCTGGATCTTGGCTACAGCATCCCTCATCTGGTTGTAACATCCCAAGAAATCTTCCTGCTATGTACCTCCATCTGGGGCTAGTGGCGGTCTTGGCCATGCCAAAATGATGCTCCTGTTAGAACCCACCCAGGGGCATCAATCTTTGCTTACATCATCGCTGAAGAATCTGGAGGCCTATGCCTAGAAGGTAGGAGAGATGTGGATATGTGGATAGGAGTCTGTTGACTTCAGACCCCTCATGACATTGCTATTTAATGAATTTGAAGGTTGATGCTTTGGGTAATGTTTATTACCTGTGCCTGGGGCAGTAGTCATTCTTGAACATCAGGGTCCTAACATAACTCAAATGTCAAGTTCTTAGACATTTCTTGGCCACCCTACCAAAATATCACCTCTATCCCTTTTAAGGGCCCATTATTTGTGGTTTTGTTTATTGTATATACCTGCTTGATACCACACAGTGTCTAGTTGGTTGTCGGTGGTCACCCCAGCAGAAGATAAGCCCCATGCCGGGCATGGCGCACACGATCAAGTTTGTTCCTTGCGGAGTCCCTAGTATTTCACAACAGAAAGGAGCTTGACAAATGTGCTATGAATGAGTGAATGAATGAATGCATCCTGTCTCTTGGCTCTGTGCTCTCCTGAGCTATTAGGCAGAGTACATTGACTTTGAGCACAGGAATACTGGAGTCTTCCTGGGTGTGCAAGGAGACCAAAGCCACAAAATGATTTATCTTCCTGGGTGTGCAAGGGGACCAAAGCCACAGAATGATTAATTTATCTTTATCCTTTGCTCAGTTTCTTTGATTCCGGTAGGAGACACAGGTTAAGTGGGAGGTCCAGGTCTCAGGCCTAGGGACAGAAGGCTGGAACAATCTTGTCCTCAGGCAGCCTAGTCATTTGCTAGGTTCATCTAGGCCTCAGTTCAGACTCCCATTCTCTTTTCAACTGCTGTCTTTGTACCTGTTGCAGATCTGTGACTTGCCAGAACTTTTGCTTTCTGCCACCAATTAAATGTCTGTTCCCTAAATACCACAAGCCCCAAGAGGTAAGAGGGATGTTCCCTGTTTCTATAAACTTGATGCTGGGACATGAATGCTCACTGAATACTTCCAGGCTTAATTGTCCCTGGAGATCTTGTGGCCTAGTCCCTGGAAGCAGGGGCAATGGGGGTGGGGGCTTTCCTAGTTACTTTGTAACCAGGGCCTTATTTATGAAAGCAAAGCCTTCCACCAAGAGCAAGGCCTAGGTTCTGCGCCTCCCTTCTGTGGCTCTGGGGGTGGGTGGGACAGCTCTGTGACAGGCTGCTAGGAATGATTCAGAAACAGTCAAGCCTGAGTCCTAGGTGGTCATCTGGGTCTTGACCGTCATCGCCAAGTCTTTTCACTAAGGTCAGACTGCCCTGGGCTGGGTGTGGCCAGCACCCCTTCACAGTTGCCCTATTGAGAAAGCGAAACCAAGCCAGCCCAAAGTTCTGGAAAATCTGACCAGAGGACCAGAGTGAATAGCAACAGATCACTAGGTATACGGCATTTCTCAGGTCCTTTTGGCTACACATGACAGCCATGCTGACTGTGGGGTTCACATGAAGTCACACTCCATGATGATCAAGTCAAGCAACACTTAAGGGACAGACATTGTCTTAGTTGCTTTTTTACTGCCTTGAGAAAACACCATGACAAGGAGCATGCCAGCAGGCGGGTAGGCAGGCTTGATGCTGGAGCAGAAGCTGCGTGTACATCTTGGTCTGTACATTGGTGGCAGAGAGCAAGCCAATTGGAATGCTGTGTGCTTTGAAGTGACATTCTCCGACAAGGCCACACTTTTAAATCCTTCCCAGATAGTTCCGCCAACTATAAACTAAGCATTCAAATATAAGAGCCTATGGGAACCATTCTCATTCAAACTACCACAGACATTAATTCCAAAGTGATTTAAAAAAAAATAAGAACCTAAAACCTCGTCAGAGGACAGTGCAGGTGTAGTGGTACTTGGGAGTGGCTGGTTCCATGGAAATCAAGTCTCTCATCAAATTAGACATGGATTCCACACATCCAACTGGAAGGATTCTGTGTGCCCTGAGACAATATGAAACATGAAATTGACAACAGAAGAATATGTAAACAAGAAACAAAACAAGCTAGAATTTAACCAGGATGAATCAAGCGTTTTTAGTGTCAAATGTTGGCCATCTAAAAGTGAAATGGTAAAAAAGTGACTATTCCATTATATGTATATAGCATATTTTCATTGAAAAATGAATGCTCTGGCAATGCTGAAGCATGCATGGGTAGCCTGTATATGGCAGTTCTGCTAAACTTGTCCATATTGGGTTTCAAGTCTAAGTTGATGAGGACAACTGACCAGGTCTTGTCCTCAAGAGGGCGCCAGATCTCATTACAGATGGTTGTGAGCCACAATGTGGTTGCTGGGGATTGAACTCAGGACCTTTGGAAGAGCAAGCAGTGCCCTTAACTGCTGAGCCATCTGTCCAGTCCCACATTTTATTGCCATTCACATATTATTTTTTTCGAGACAGGATCTACCCATGGGACCTGGGTCTTGCCAATTGTTATAGGCTGGCTGAATGATGAGCCCCAGAAATCTACCACTTTAGTTCCCTAGTTCTGGGATTACAAGTATATGCTACCATTCCAGACTTTTACATGAGTACTGAGGAAGGAACTCATGTCCTCATGCCTACATGGATGCATTGACTAAACTATCTCCTCAGTCACCGAACAGCCTCATTTTTTTTTTAACCTTGCTGCCAATTTCAAATATCTTGTCTGACATTGTGTTAGTATACTTACAGTTAGCCAAACACACATCTTAATTTTTGAATTACCACTTGTGGTCAACAGAAAGGAAACAGGTCTATAAAAGCCAATAGCTTGTACATTTCCATTCTCCAAGAAGTTGTCCTTACCACATTCATGTGATCAGGGAATGTACTGGCATCCTTGAAGGACGTGAGGCTCTATGCCTCTTTTCCCTTTTGCTTCTTGTGGGTTCCCACATAATTGTGCTGGACAAGGGCAGGTGCCCTTGACTTTGTGCATCTGGAAGTCCTTAATCAGCTAGCTTTTGGAGGAAGAACAGCATTTTAACAGTTTATACTTGCCAGTATATACTTGCCAAGAAGCATATCAGTGGACTATCTGTAGAAATGTCTAAAGCGCCATATGTCACTGTAGCCTACAAACCAGCTGTCCTTCTTTACCCAGGGCTACATGGATTTCAGAGTCACAGCTAGGTGTTCCTGAAAAGATTGAGACCCCAGAAGAGTGTCCCACAAGGTGAAGATAGGATAGAACCTAGTGTGGTTTGTCTGTAGCGGCTGCAAGTTCTCAGCCAGGGTTAGAGGACATCAAATACAAGTCATGGGAGTCTTACAAACCTGTCTGGATATTGTCAGTGTTGAGTTCGCAGTAATCTGTCTGGATGGATTCCTAAGGGTTCCTTGAATTTCTTTTCTTATTTGATTATATCCAAAAAAAAAATGTCAGGAGGCTGTGGATGTGGGTCAGTGTTAGAATGCTTGACCAGCGTGTGCAAAGCCCTAAAGTCAACCCCAGCACCAGGGGGAAACGTGCAATCAGTCTAATCAGTCCGACCTTGTGGGAGAGGCTTTCCTGGCTATTACAGAAAGAAATGTGAATGTAAGACTCTAAACTCAGCGTCAAATTCAAATGAAGACGATAGGGGTATGAGATGGATGGATAGAAGGCCCCTCCTCCCGGCCGTCCCCAGGGGACAAAGGGTTCACATGTGGGCTCATCTGTATGGGTTGTACAGCCCCTTGGAGAAGGAAATTTGTTTCTTAAATGCCAGAGTGGGCAGAGCATTGGTGAGCCTCCCTCAGCCCTGGAGAAAGAGTAGCCCAAATCCTAGTGTGACTCTCTGACACCTTGAGTTTCCTGAAATGTGAAGTTTTCCTGTGGACTGGCTATTGATTGTTTATGGCATTTATTTGTAATATTTTAAAAATAATCTGTGATAAAAACCTGTGTAAGCTTGCTCATTAGTTTAAATGCATGGCAGGCAATGCTGCATTCATATCCAGTACTGTGCAGCCTGTCTCCAGAACACTCTGGATCTCAAGACTGGACCTCTGGGCCCATCCAACTCATTCCCAAGTCTTGCCAACTGCTTTTCTGTTTTCTGTCTCTCTAAATTTGATTACTTCAAGATTCTCTCCCAAGGGAAATTACACAGTATGCATTCTTTTATGATGTTTTCACTTATTTATTTTTGGGCATGCGTTTCAGGAGGGAGGTGGTATGTGTGTGTGTGTGTGTGTGTGTGTGTGTGTGTGCATATGTGTGAGCTAATGCATGCGCCTATGTGTGCACACTCAGAAACCAGGAGAGGACATTGGATGTCCTGCTTTGATGCTCTGCACCTTTTTCTTCTGAGAGTCTCACTGAACCTGGAGCTAACTAAGCTGGTGGCCAAAAAGCCCTTTTACCCCTAGCCTGCATAGACTGGAATCACAGGTGCACACATAGAGCCAGACTTGGGCTTTCTCATGGGTTCAAACTCAAATCCTCATTGTTGCTCAGACAGGGCTCTTACCCAATGAGCTATCTTTTCTGCCCCATGTTTCTTGTTTTGCTTGTTTGTTTGTTTTTGAAACACGGTCTTGCTATGTAGTCCATGTTGATATCAACATTGTGATCCTCCTGTCTCAGTTCCTGAGTGCTCAGATCCTAAATGTGCACCACTACACCAGGCAGTATGTGTCCTTTTATAAGTGGTTTATTTCACTCAGCACAATTTTTAAAGTTCATCCTTATTGTGTGTTGTCTGTCGGAATGTATTTCCTCTTAAGACTGAATAATATCCCCTGCACATAGACACCACATTCTGTTGATTTATTAACTTACTAATGCACACTTACTCTACAAGTTGCTATTCATAAAAATGCTTTTTTGGATGTGAAGGCATGAATATCTCTTCATAACCCTGCCTTCATTTCTTTGGTGTCTAGAAATAGGATCCCTGGATTGGACGATTTTTCTGCTTTCACCTTCATTCTAATTGTTCTTTTAAGAGTTACTCTCGTTTCCCTGGTGATGGTACCATTCAGTGCTCAAGGGTTTCAGTTTTCCTACATGCTCAACAACATATGTTGTTTGTTAATGCATCACCCCTGTTGGAGTGTCATGGTTTTGTTTTATGTGTTCTGGGTGTTAAGTCATCAACAAATTCAGTGTCATGAGGATTTCTTTCTTTTCTCAATGAGGTTTAGAATATCTAATCTAGTGTTTGAGTCTTCAATACATTATAAGTTAATTTTGTTTACTTGCTCTTTTCTGTGGAGATCCAGTTCCCTAGCATCGTTTCTTGAAGAGACTGTGTACAGCATCCAGAATAGCTTGAACCCTCTGAGTAGGGTACGGCAATTAAGAAATAACAGACACATAGACACGTGTACAAAAAACCGAAAGTAGGGTAGGCCACAGTCACTCTAATGGAGGACACCAATTATACAATAAACATGTTAAGACGTGTTATTTATGTGTATATATAACACAAGGAAGCGGGTATTTAGCTAGTCCAGGTAGGAAATCTCTGTAAGCTGTCAGTCTGAGCCTATAAACATTTGGGGAAATGAACCTGCACTTGCTAGTTTTTGCACAAACTGATCAGTATTTGTAACCACTCATGCTTGCATACTGGAAACATTCATACTCATCCTAGAGGAAGGTTTTGCCATCTCTCTGTGCCTGACCTGAAGGTGAAGGCTTTGCCAATTTCTAATAGGTCCAAGGCCCTGGTCCTTGACATGGCTCTGCCCATGTCAGGGTTTTATCTGCTTTTTACATAGTTACTCAAGGCTTTCTTGTTTTCCACAACTGTCCTTTCCCTAAGGAATAATCTTGACATGTTCATCAAAAATTACTTGGTCACATATCCAACTGTTTGTTTCTGGTCTCCCCACTTTGTTCCATTGTTCATCATACTCTTTGACTTAATGTGACTTTGTGGTGTGTTTTAAATCAGAAGTATGAGTTACCCAGCTCTGCTGATTTTTAAGATTACACTGGATATTCAATACCACTTTTCTTGGGCATTGCCACTTCTTTTGCCTGCTCACTAGAACTAGATGATAAGACCCATTGCTGAAAACACAACATATTTGGTGGCAAGATAGATAGAAATAAAATTAGAACCGAGCTAGAAGCTGGCTAGCTTCTTAGTGGCGGAAGGTGCTATACAAGCTACTGGGGGAAAGTCATTAATGGTGTTACCCAGTGGTGGGTCCTGCACACTAAAATACCAACTTGCCAGGCAAGATGTTCTCATTCGTACAATAGTGGCATAGTTGTTGTAGGGGTAATCGTGGCTTTCTAAGTGAATTTGAGGATAACTACTTAGGAAGGAACTCAGATCTGGTCTTATACACCTAGTTGAAAGCTCACGGTTGGAGAGGTTGTTGACTAAGAGGGATGGAACACCTTCTTCTCTTGCTAATTCACTAAATGCATATGCTGTCCAGCTGCCTTCTAAATATTTAGACCCATAGATTAGTGCTGCTTTCAGACAGAGAAACTTAATTTTGTGGTGGGCGATCGTTAATGGAGAGACTCATAACTGGTCAAATAAGTGTTTGTGAAGTGCTCAGCCATAAAGCAATGTCTATAATGTTCTCTCCAAGGCTAAAGAGCATTGTGGAAGAGGGGATAAAAGTATGTAAGAGCTGGAGAAGAGGAAGGAGAGCTGTAAATTGCTGTCCTCTGGGCATGGCAGGGCCATCATACTCAGGAACTCAAGGCAGCTGTAGTCACCTGCACAACAGCTGCCTAAAATCAAGCCAGTTCACATTCCATCAGGGATGCAGGAGGGGCCCTAAGCTATTGGCAGTTAATTGCTGCTGGGGGAGGGGAAGTTGTTTCTCTACAGTGATGCAGCCACTAATAAGTTGCTTACGCTTTAGTAAATCGCTCCTCACTTGGGCTGATGTAAGCAACCCTTATTAAACTTAGTGAGGAAGAAAGACATGAAGGTAGGAATGAGAGGGAGATAGAAGAGGGCAGTGATGGTGAATATGACAAAAATATATTTTAATGTATACACATATGAAGTTGTCAAAAATAAAAACATTAAAGAAAACAGCCGGGCAGTGGTGGCGCACGCCTTTAATCCCAGCACTCGGGAGGCAGAGGCAGGCGGATCTCTGTGAGTTCGAGACCAGCCTGGTCTACAAGAGCTAGTTCCAGGACAGGCTCCAAAACCACAGAGAAACCCTGTCTCGAAAACAAACAAACAAACAAACAAACAAAAAAGAAAACATACAAATAAAAGGATGAACACAAAATAAAGAAAATAGACTGAATTCTAGGATGGAGTTTTCTATTTCTGAAACAAAACCAACACCCCTCCAGCTGGACTTTCTGCAGGGATTGCACTGAATCTACACCTCACCTTTGGCGGTATAACAGTTATTACACCTTGTCTTAGATATGTGGTCTTGGGATGAATTTCCATTTGCTTACTCCTTCCTTTATCTTGTCTATCAGTGACACACATATTTTCAGAGGAAGTCTTTTGCTTCATTGGCTAAGTTTGTTCCTATGTGTTTTATCTTTTCGATGCTATTGTAAGTGGAATTGTTTGCTTAATTTCCTTTTCAGATTGTTCATTGTTGCTGGATTCTGTGTAAATGTTAGCCCTAGTAGATGTGGCTTGTCCTCTAGCTAAGGCAGTAAGATGTTAAGAATCCGCATAGCTGCAGATCCCTTGACAGGGTTCAGGTTAATCCTGGAGAAAGAACACCTGTCTGGAGAGGCCAACTGCTTTCAGTGCCCACATGATACCCCGCACTCCTGGGATAAACACAACAGCAATAACTGGACCTTGGCATGCTTTGCCTTTGAGCAAAGATGTTAAAACTCTCTGTCCATGCCTGACATGCCTGTGGACATTGAAAGTGAACGTGTAACGTTATCAGTGATGCTAGCATCTAATATAAACTTGTAATCAGAACAGATGTTTTGTAAATCTTGGCCGATGTCCTGGTCTCAGTCTGAATAAACTAACATTAAAATATAAATAAATAAATGTTTGCTAAAATCACAGTGCAGGAAAGAGGCACAGATGCCCCTTTCGTACCGAGATGGGAAAGCACCACATGACCCTCCCCCTCTCTTTGAAGGGCAATGCTCTGCTGGCAAGAGATGTGTGCAGGCTCCCCAGTTATGAGGTGGGAGTCATCCACCATTGTGGGTGCTGCGTTCTCTAAGACCTGCAGCCCCCAGGGCAAACTATTTGGGCATTGGAAGCTGGGGAGCTTAGCCACTGCCCTGAGGAGCCTTATCTGTAGCCACATTTCTGGAGCCAGGCCAGTGACCTCACTCCACCCATGACCTTCTCCAACTTCACAGTTCCTGGAATTGTTAGGACAATCACTTTGGAAAGTTAAAGCCAGCCCTGAGCCCTCCAAGATGCTGTTCATGCACTGAGAAGGGAAAGGCTTAGTCAACTGCACTACCCTGCTGCAACTCCGTCTCACTCAGGGTCCTAAAAGGTGGTGGGATTCTGTCTTCTGCAGGCTCACACAGCCAGGATGTGGAAGCAAGTCAAAGGCCTACAGATGTCTAATCCCCCCAAAAGGAAACTCTTAAAGAACTACACAACTCATGCCTCTAGTTTTCCACATAAAATCCAAGCATTCAGGAAACAGAGAGAAAAAGTTATTAAAAGTTAGCTCGTCCCCAGCTGTCATCTGTCCTGACAGTATATAAGACTTCACCCACAGTTAACAATAGTCACCTCATTGGGCAAGCCCTCAAGACGTAATTGCTCATAACTACCAAGGCTACATAAAACCTGTAGCCCTAAAAAGTCACTCAGAATTCAAAGAAGGCAATGGTGGGGGGTCTTTCCTGGGGGTGGAGATGTGTCGTGGAGAAGCATGCCGGCATTCTTGTCCTCCATGTCGTGCTGAGGTTTCATTACACAGGTCCTTCTTTTTGCTTTGTGTCAGCTCCTGGGGTGGCACAATCACCCACGCATTTGGCAGATATTCAGAGCACTGTGTGAGTGTCACAGCCAAGCTCTGGTCTTGGTCACCCACAGCCCTCAGCTGCAGGGCCTGTTCTGTCTCCTGTTATTCACTGGGTAGAGTTTACCCCACAAAGGAATAAGTTCTTTCTTCTAACCACAACCCCCACCCCAGAAGGAAGAGGGTATATGGGGTTGTCTTCTGCACTGAAGGAAAAAGAACTGACTTTTGCAGGTAGCAGAGACAGTTCTATCCTTTCCTAGGTGTGTACTTTAAGTACTGGATTCATACTGTCCTTGAAGCCAGGGGATAAAGGGAGCCAAACACGTGCTTGTGGGGTGAGTTTAGAAACAAGGGATCTCTCCCGTTTCTCTGGAAAACACATCAGGGGCCTAGCAAGCTCCCTGAGAACTCAGATGGAAGACTATGTCCTGACTTACCTGTAGATTCTCAGCGACTGTCTGCAGATTCTTTGACCTCTGTCATAGTCACCTTCAAGGTAGGACGAAACCACGCCCAGGTTGACTGGTTAGCTGGGGCCAGGGGGCAAGATAAGAAGCGGGAAATAGTACGTGATCCACGACAGGAAAACAGAGCTGTGATGTCAGAAGGACAATCAGTGGTGGCTTAACTGATAATGTGAGCTCACAAATGCCATTAAATCTTTGTGATGACCCTGGTAGCCGTCAGAGATTCGTGCAATGCTCCTGAGACTGAATCTTTCAGTTATAAATAAATAAGAAGTGTTGGAAAAATACAACCGGGCTATTCTCTTATAAATTCCAGAATGCTCCAAAGAAGGACTGGATGCTGGCTTCTGTAGGCCTTTCTGTGTGCCACTTGTCTAGATTAAGATTGGGGGCAGGGAGGAAGCCAAACATTCCTACAGAACTCTGGATATATAAGGCAAACAGTAAGACTGTATCGGGTACACAGCACTGATTTTGCTGGAGGAATCAGTGTTAGCCAACTGTTAGCTAGATTCTATTTCTTGTAGCATAAGAACCTACAGGATGCTAATTCATATGACTAACACAGACAGAGACCATTGGTGAGTTTGAGTTTGGAAAATGTCACTTCAAAGTAAAACAGTTTTTGATTTACAAACTGTGGTGCCTTCAATGCACTAATGTGTACTTTAATGACAAGGAAATAACACTCACTTATTTGACAAGACACTTCTATTATCTTTTTCATGGAGTATCCATAGACACATGTACCAAAGACTGCAGCTTGCCAAATGCCTGCCAAAATATTGAAGACAAGGGAATATTTTACATTGATTCTGTATAGAGTGCTCATTGTGTGTGTGTGTGTGTGTGTGTGTGTGTGTGTGTGTGTGTGTGTGTATGTGTGTGTGTGTTGGAGGGAGAGGTAGAGAGGGGTCTTTTGTCTTCAAACTTTTTCAAAGCCTTTGCATTGGTGCTTAGAGAAACTAGTTCGTGAGTGTGAAGTCTGGGTGCTTGATGACATGGGGACAGGACTGACTTTGGAAGTAGCTCTCAGCAGTTTTGCTGTGTTGATGCTTCTGTTTGGTGTCCCATCACAGGAAGAAAAAAAAACACACCAGATAATCCAAAGGGGATTGTGTAAGTCTTTTGTAAGTTTCAACAACAATAACAACAACAACAACAAATACCTGCTTCTTTAGCTATTTCTTATGGGGGCTAACACTGACACCTGCCCCATCTGTCTAGGGTGTTATTACCTGGACAAGAACGAGGAACTTGGGGCCATTTTTTCTTCTACACTTATCCACACCGATCTCTATCACCTGTGGTCTGTTTCTTAGGACTGTAACTGCTTGTGCTTGTTCCTTCCTGGAGCCCCATGAAATTCCAGAGTGTCTTCCCGTGGGAGTGGAGACAGCTGAGGGGCCCCGAGTGGGTGTGACCTCTGGCTGCAGCATTTCTGGTAGTCACACCGGTGAATTAGGTCCAGTCTATGTATTCCTCCTGCCACACAGCCTTCAACGTCTGCCACTTTTCATTGCCTCTCACCTCCCCAAAGTTGCTCTTCCCAGAGCCAAGACTATCTGTTCTGCCTGCCCCTGTGCTCAGTTCCCAGCCCTGACCACCCTTATTCGTGAAAATCGGCCTGAACCTTATGCCTCCTGCTCGTCTCTTCCGAAAGCCTCTTCACGACTCAGTTCTCAGAGATGCCCAGAGAGTGTTCTCCCAGGTCAAGCAGAAAATACCTCACTGGTACCCACAGAACCGCAAATGGAGTCCTCAGCCTCCCTCTTCCAATGATGGCCAGATATGGAATGATTGCTTCTAGGGCCAATAAACTCTATATAAACTCCACCAGTGTGGGCTTGATAGGCAGATAGTAGCATCCTTCATGGAGAGTCTACAAAGGATCACTTACCTGGGCCACAGTGGCTGAAAACCAGGTCCTAAATCTTGCTGACCCCTGTTCCTCATTCTCGGCTAGGCTGAAGTTTGAGTGTCTTGTCCAGTTTCTCTTTTCTGAATCTGATACTTTGTAACACTAGGTTCACATACACTGACATTGTTCAATAAACGCCTCCAACACACACACACACACACACACACATGCATGCACACACGCACGCACGCACACACACACATGCACACACACACTACCGTACACTCGTGCTCATTGGGTAAGGCCTGTGTACCCACAGCATGAGTCTTTAACTCTCTGGCCCTTAGGGTTAAACACCCCGTGTGGTGTTCTAGCTAGCCCTTCACAGTCAGCTCACTCTGGTCTCAGTTCCTAAAACAGATTCATTCTTCAGGATCCCACCAGCCGGCCTCACTGGCCTCTGCCTACCTCCACCCAGTAGGCTTGCTCTCGTACTCCTTGAGAGTCCTTTGGCTTACTGGGTCTGTTTTGTTTTCATTCCCTGAAGGGACACTCCCTCTGAATCTTCATGCTTTCCTTGTTCCTCCACATCTAAACCACATACTGGGACTTGTCAGGCCCAACCTGAGTCCCCGGAACTCCCAGCCCCTGCCAGGCACTTGTGGGGTCCTCACAGGGAGCCATCCTGGAGGGGAGCTAGAACCTTCTGTCCAGGAGGCAGCCTTTTTGATTTGAAGGTCACCCTCTAAAATTTCACTTCTAAGTCCCCACGGGGTCACCTACTTCCACCTCAGCTTCCTTATGCCCTTTCCTACCAGTCCCCATCTCTTCGGATCCTTTGACCCCTCACATTTCCCTGGCTCCCTTCTTTTCCCCACAGCCTTCTTTTCTCTTCTTTTTCTCCTTTTTCTGAGTCATTTTTCTGCCAGCCCGGATTTCTTCAGTTATTTTTTTAATATGGTGTTCTTCCTGCTCCGTTTTCCTCCTGGATGTCTCCTGTGTGTAGTCCACATGTTGGCTGCCCCCGATTATTCCCATCTCCAGTATTCACCTGGGAAGCTGGAAAAGACCTTATACTCCTGGATGAGCAGAGGAGACCCAGGGAAGCATCCACCCACCAGCCTGTGTTTCCAGGTCCAAGGGGAGACAGTAAGGGGAGACTCAATGCATCTAATACTGAGAAACTTGAACCCCAAGTCCGTGGGTGCACTCTGTTCTCCACTATCACAGACCACTGCCCCTTGGGGAGCAACTGATAGTGCTGGTATGTTTGAAAACAAGAGAGTCAGCTGTTAGAACCAGGCAGGCTCTGGGTGAGAGGCCTTGCTACCTGCTGCTTCTGAGGACCAGGGCAAGAAGGAGACTTCTGTAGACAGGCCTGCGAAACCCAAGCGCAGTTCCTCTGAGAGCTAGCTGCTTACTCACCCTTGACTGTGTTCTCCCAGACCATGCGCCAGCCCTTACTCACTAGTCTAACTCTTTCCTTATCCCACTTCCTTTCCTCGTCCTGTTGAGAAATGTAGGTCCAGGGCAGTTGGTTGAAAGTCTTGTCTGCAGGACCTGGGCTTAGTGACAGCTAGATCTGACTGACATCAGATCTTTTCTTCCCAGTGGGCAGATTCAGGTCCTCTTTAGGTAAAGAGCTTTCTCCTGTGAGTAAGTCACTGTCGACTACAGTGAGTTATTGAGGGACCTTGTGCCCTCACTCGTTTTACCTCATTGACTCTACACAAGGACCCTTTGTTGGCACAAATCTTAGGCTCCCAGCTCTCAAGCTTGCTAGCCTTCCTCCATCTGGGGAGTTGGCTAATGACAGCTGCTTAGCCGGATCTGACCATCTGTCTGATGTCGCAAATAAAGTTTTATTGGCACACAGCCACACCACCCATGGAGCCCTAGCATAGTACCTGATATACAGTACATACTATTTAACTTTTAGGCAAACGGAAAAGGAAAACCACAGGCTTGAAGATTTTAGTTGCTTACTTAAAGAATAACAAATAAAGCAGAACAAGACAAAACAAAATAAAATATTTTCTGAACTGAGGAGCTCCAGAACCAAAGCAAAGTCAGAGGATGCTAGATGGCCTGACTTGACGTCTTTTCAGGAACTCATGTGTGGCAGGAAAATTCAACTGATTGAGCTTATATTGGCTGATTGTTAGAGAATTGACATCAGTTAACTGAAGCTCACCTTCTGGGATTTAACGCAGACTGATTTTGTCTATTTGTGCTTTGGGCTGGAGTCCACACTAAACCAAGGACCTTCCACACATTTTTATTTGATAATGCAACTGTCATTAGGACTCATATTAGGTCCCCTCAGGATAGAAAGATGGCATGGGATTGCTCTTTTTGCAGCTGGAGCAAAGTTTTATATCTTTCCTATCATCTTTATTCAAGAATAATTTACAGGCTATGTTGCATACTTACTTCCACACAGTTCAAGGAGCCTTTAACAATGGTTTTAGAGACACGAGGATTCCACCACCACAATCAAACTGAGTGTTTCCACTTCTGAAAGTCACTGGGTCCCTTGGCAGAACAGCCCTCTTGTCTAGGGCCATGAGTACCAATGACCAACTCATTGCCCCAGAGACCCATTTCCACTCTAGAGCAGCGCAGTGACATCCACATTCTCCTGTCTAACTTATTTTACTTGGCACAGCGGTTTGGAAATTTGGAATGATGCTGTGTGCCTCCATAGCTGGCTCCTTTCCATTCTTGATTACACTTTGGAATTCCCAATGGGATACCAGCACAGGCTGACCATAGTAAATGTCTGATCATTCTGCCTACTGGTGACAGTGTGGAGCAAAGGGACATCTATCTCTTACACTGCCATGAGAATGTAAAACTGGGTAGTCTCTAGGGAAAAACCACCTATCGTTTCCTAAGTTTTAAAGACATTTTCCATCATACATGAAGGAAACCTGGAGGGCTGGGACATGGGCAAATCCGCACCTTGATGAGCTACACAGATTCTGGAACTGGTTTCCCTGTTGAAACCTGCAGCAGGTATTTCAGTCAGCACAGTCCTGCTTAGATCTTTACTGTGTACCAGGGACTTCTCCAGTAGTGGGGGATGGTGTGTGTGTGTGTGTGTGTGTGTGTGTGTGTGTGTGTGTGTGTGCCGCATGCACATAAGACATTGGGAGATCAAGAACTTTAGTCACCTTGAAATATTTTCATCTTTGATCGATGCAGTTTTTTTTTTTGCAGTTGTATCAACACAGACTATGGTTTTAAAGTTTATGAAGATAAGTTTAGATAAAATATCCAGATCTTTTGAAATGTATAAAGAACACAGATGGCTCCACCAATGTGGCTTACTGTGTCAAAACAATTATGGGTCATTTACAATCCCCAGGGAGTTCCAGCATAGAGGCAGCTGTGGGTGTCTGGCCTGAGAACCACGCTGATTGTCAGACAGTTACTGGGACAGGAAGTTACATGCTCTTAAAACCAGGGAGAGCTGGGCTTTTGCCCCTGAGGTGGGGGCTTTTCCATCACTTCTCTGCTGAGGACTTGATCAGGTCACTTTTCTTTTCTTGTTCTCACCAATAAATTGCTAAGAGTGACAAAACCCCAAACTAAGTTAAAAAAAAAACAGCCAAAGAAAATGTAACTTCCCAATAGGACAGAGCGCATCGAGTATGAGCTGAGGCACTAGGTACGTGTCAGTCACCCCTCCAGGACACCAGATGGTGGGCCGCTTTACTGACTCACTTCTGCAGTCCTGCTGGTATCCTTGCTCTCTGTTAAGTTACTGGCCTCATTACCATGGGGAATGGCCGCTCTGACCCTGAGCCTTGGGCTAGGGTGTAACGCTCGGTGGCTATCACGTATTTGTGAGTGGATGGTGTGATAAGCAGAGGTAGAAAATGGCTGGGTGTACGTGATCTCAGTCACACCAACCTGGAGCATGCAGAAGCGTGAGCAAACCTACCTGTTATCGGCCCGTGCTCATCTGCCCCTCAGAGCCAGAGCATATGGAGTGGTGGATTAAAACTGTTTCCTTCAGACAGGGCCTCCCCTAGGGATGTGAATTCCCAGAGGTCCACACAGTCTGTTGAAGCCTGTGAGGAAAGGGCTGATTGTCCAGTGCTCTTGGCTCTTGTTCCCAGCAACAGAACTTACAGACAGCCTGGCTTTTTCAATGACAGTGGCTTCTCTGGCTCCTACTTAATGGTGTTTAAAGGGCCTGAACCTGGAGTCCAAGATGCAAATGGCTTCATCTCCTAAATTTATAGCCTGGCAATGAAGAAAGAAATGTGCTTTTAACCTCTCCAGGATCTACGATCCAATGACAGGACAACGAGGAGTCCATGCCAGTTATGCCAGTGGGACGTTCAACATGCTGGGTATAGAGTCTCTGCATCTGAGTCTGTTGACTCAGTCCTAGGGAAGCTACCTGCTGGCGGAAGACAAGCTCCACCGACTACTTCTCCATAGGTGGGATGCTGCATCTGAATGGAAAATCTGTTTTCTTGGATTCAGGGTGTGTGTTTCATCTTTCGCTGACTTCTTGGATGAATCCCCTCGCTGAAGAACTACAGAGAAATGGAGGAGTGCTGGAGCGTGACCGGAGGTGGGGCAAGGTGATTTCTGGAACAAGTGTCTATAATCTAAGAGAAAACGCCCTGGTAGGTTGAGGTCATGGTCACTTGTGTGAAAGGATTGAGAGGGGAAAGACAGGGTCCTGGCAGTGGTGTTGTTGGAGCTCGGACGCAGTTGGCAGACCTTTGAGGAGCATTGAGAAGAGAATGGCCGATGAGAAATTGGGAAGAGTGCTTGCCTATCTGCCAGGAACTCAAGCCATGAGTTCTCTTCTTTCATCAACCTCGACAACCTTGGGCCACGGCCAGACTATCTGTGTAGTGTGGACAATGAACAAATGAGCCCGGGACTCCCAGTCTATGGGCATTCCTTGTTGACTAAGGATCACTATTTCTCAGGTTCATGTAGAGGATAAGGAAAAGCCTTTTGGATCTTTGGGTCATGACTGTCAACAGCATAGCAAGGATATTCCTTAGGGAGACAGAGTTGACGAGACTTGTGCCCTTTCAGGAAGTTCACAGCAGAGTGTTCAGAGGCCCGGGGGACAGAGGAATCCTAAAATGACCCCATAAGCACTGACTGCTAGGACTCTAGTTTGGCTTGGTTTGTAAATAATCCATGCTACCTACATTGCAGATCTCAGGGAAGGATACCAGGAAGTACTCAGAGGGAGTATGTAGAAGGAAGCCTGGGAGGAATAGGAAGCTGGTGACAGCTGGTAGGTCCCTGGACTACTGTGGATGTGCTTAGAATTATCTACAATGATCTCAGAATGACTTAATGGCTGTTCTTGGGGCTTAGCACACTGTGCTTCTAACCTATCCCAATTCCTCAAGGGTGAGGCTCCCAGATCCATGCCTAGATCAAGAGGCTCCAAGCAGGCCAGCCTTGTGTGTGCAACAAGCAAACGCACAGATGTAGGACGTTAGGATGGGCCTTGCACTGTCCACTCTGACACTCATACACATGGAAGGTTTGGAGTGCTATGTCCTTGAGGCGCTTACGGGCTGTCCTGGGACAATAGAGGCAGAGGGCAGGTCTCCTGAATGATTTGACAGGAACATTCCAGAAGAGGGCAGGATGGCCACTACTCTGTGCTTTCATAATGATAGGATTCCACTTTATTGACAGCATTCACTGAGCACGTCATGCCTAACAGGGACTGATCTGGGTGCAAGATATGCCACAGTGGGTGTCGGAGTCCTAGTTATAGACCCAAAGAAGATGGGTCAGGTAGAAGGCTTGGCAAACAATGTCTGCATTCACCGCATGCATGCAGGAACCCAGAGAGCCTAGAAGAGGGAGTCTGATATCCTGGAACTAGAATTCTAAGTAGTTGTGAGCCACCGAGTGGGTCATGGGAGCTGAACCCAGGTCTTCTGTAAGAGCGATAAGTTTTCTGAGCCAATGAGCTCGCTCTCTCCTCCTGCAATCACTTTCTCTTCAACTGTGGATTTGACCCCACATGGAATAGTGCAAGTAAATGTAGTGGTCATGAAAACTTTGTCAGCAATGATCGGCTTCTGAACACAAAATGGCCAAAGGCTAAGTCACGATAAATGGGTAATGAACCAAGGCATCTCTGGCACCACTACCTACTCATAAAGACTTTTCTGCAGCCTCAGTCTGTCGCCCCAGCAGTGGGAAGGGACACTGCCCGAACTGCCTCAGCTCAGGGCCAAGACTATTGTGTGTTATGATTTATTATTACCGCCTGTACAGGTTTCTGCTCTTATAGAAACGCAATGGCTTAATCACAGGTAAGAAAACGTCTTACTACCGTCATTCCTCAGCATGCACCAAATCAGCACATCTTTTCACGGTCTTGTCGTTAGATGGCTAATTTTAAAAGTTACTGTTTGACCAGACAAAATCCCCAGCACTGAGAAGGGGAAGTAGACAAAAAGTCCCACCCCTCACCCAAGAAGCTGTTTGCAACTGCTAGCTGCTGGGAAAGGGAAAATGAGTTCTCTTCAGAGAAATGTCTCTGGCTGGATCTACCATACTCAGGGCAACGCCGTGTCCAGGAGTAGACAGCCAAGACAAAGCAGACTCCATGATTTTGTTTGTTTGTTTATTGTGTGTGTGTGGGGCTTTTGTTTTGCTGTTTATTTTTTGGAGAGAAAGGGAAAGAGTGAAAGGGAGAGGAGGGAGAGAGGGAGAGAAGGAAAGGAGGTAGGTAGATAGAAAGGGAAGAGTTGGGGAAGGGAAAAGAATATAATTAAAATATGGTGCATGAAATTTGTAAATAAAAAGTGAAAAACACTATTTGAGTTTCTGACTTGAGTTCTAAAATGAGTCCAATAATTTTTTTTTTGTTCATGATTAGAACAGAACTTCAAATAGTTTCAGAACTGCCCTAACATACTTCAGCCATTTCCTACTATGCATTTATAGAAAAAGGCAGTCTCAGTATAGGTGATTCAAAAATGAAAATATTGATCAACTCTGAGAAAGGTTTAGCCAGGAACAGAGAAAAGGACCCAAGTATAGGAGGAGTGGGGGGGCTACAGGAGGGTACAGCAAGTGTTACCCAGGTAATGCCAGGTTCCAGTGGGTTTCTTTCAGGGCGTGTCCTTATTTATTTAAAAACGTTGGAAGCATCACAGATGTGCCGCTGGGAAGACTGGCTGCACGCCCAGCAGTCGGTTTTGTGCATCTGCAGCTGCCTTCAGTCGGGTGATGGAGATAAACTGTAGCCATCTGAGAATGGGCACCCAGATCTCTTGCCAGGCTGGATGGGGGGTTAGGAACAGGAGCACCATGGTAGAGGGGAGAATGGACAATGTCAAGGTCAGGTTGGTCAAGCCCCTGAACGCGTGTCTCTCTGAGAACGTGTGTGCATGGACAGCGGGAAGAGACCTCTGCTGTCTCCACAGAGGAGTCTGAAAGACACAGAGAACATCGAGCAGTCTTCTTAAATGTTGACGCCAAGGGAGCAGATGCCAAGGGAGCCAGTAGACGTGACAATGGCAGTGGAACAGGGCCAGCCTGGGGCTGTGGTAAGCCTGGCCAAGCAGGAGACTGGCAGCGACAGAGTCGGGCTCAGGCATTGCAGGAGGAAGGGCTCGGTCCTTGGCACTGAGTGAGCCAGCCTCTCTCCCGACTGAGACACTTTGTATGAACCTTCTCTGACTCTGCCTTCTCTTTGCTATGGCGCAACTCATTGTTCTAGGCACAGGAAGGAAGAAATGTTATTGTTTCAGAGGGGCCTGCTGCCCACAATCTCCTGGTTTATTTATCTGCCCGCTTTGTTCCCTCCTCCTGTCTCTCAGTGGGTCTTCTGGGGATGGGTGTAGCTGACCAGTTCCCTTCCTGCTTCTAATCTTACCCTCTTCCTAAAATGAGTGAATTTACCCCTAAGTCTGGTGGGAGAGAGGTGAAGGCCAGGAAGAGGAGCCATGCCAGCTAGTCTCATTCCGGAGGGACCCTATTGCTTGCAGCAGCATCTGGAGTTAAGTGGGCTTATTAGCATCTGTGGATCAAGTACAGGAACAAGGGTGTAAGGTGTGTAAGAAGAAGCCACCACAGTGTTTTCCTGTCCTCTATTTTAGGGGACACGACTAGCAGCAAGCTCCATGCCACTCACCTAGAGCCACCACCATGTCAGAGCAGAGGGCACTTTGCCCAGGGAGCTGCATCTGGCGACGGACTGAGCTGGCAGGATCCCTACTCCACTCACTCATGAAGAGAAGACTGGGTTGAGCTGGCTGTGGAGTTCTGAGCCTCTTCCTGCCAGGCTGGCTTCTTCACTCCTCTTCTACATGAGGTCACCCCCCCCACTTCCTCTTCTCCCTCCTTCTTATGTCTAATTCACAGACATAAATCCCTCAGATGTTACAGTGGCACAGGACCTTAGGCTGGGCAGTTTTGACAACAGACATGTATTGATTTACATTTGGGGGGCTGAAGTCGTGTCCCCTAAAACAGAGGACAGGAAACCACTGTGGTGGCTTCTTCTTACACTCCTGGTATAAGAAAGCTGCTAGGACCAAATGTGCCCACAAAGGGAAGGTGGTTGCTCTAGGATCAAATGCACCCCCTTTGTCAGACAGAAGCTTTTGCCTCTCGATCTAGAAGTCTGTGACCTTGTGACCTGTTATTTCTCATTAGGAATGACCTGACCACAACATGACCACAGTCATGTCTAAGCTTTAGTGACCCTTCTTGTCATGGGCAACTGCATGGACACGTGCCTCTTGTTGCCTTCTCTTTATTGTCACAAGCAGCCTGTGTGTCACGTGCAAGTACCATGGTGCCCAGGAACCTCTGAACTGTCCATTCAACAGATAATCAGGGAAGCTCCCTGGTGGAGTCTAGGAGTTGGGGACAGAGGTGCAAAAGCACCTAAGAGAAAGTTGGGGAAACACTGTCTCTCCATTTCCTCCTTGGAACCCTGGGAAGTTTGTAGAGGTGCGTGTGTGTGTGTGTGTGTGTGTGTGTACCTCTAACAAGGCATGTATGCAAGAGTTAAGGTGTGTGTGTGTGTATGTGTGTGTGTGTGTGTGTGTGTGTGTGTGCGTGTGTGTACCTCTAACAAGGCATGTATGCATGAGTTAAGGTGTGTGTGTGTATGTGTGTGTGTGTATGTTTGTGTGTGTGCGTGTGTGTACCTCTAACAAGGCATGTATGCATGAGTTAAGGTGTGTGTGTGTGTATGTGTGTGTGTGTGTGTATGTGTGTGTGTGCGTGTGTGTACCTCTAACAAGGCATGTATGCATGAGTTAAGGCCTGCGGTACCTTAGCATCCTCTTCAGAGACTGGGAAGCCCTGCTCCAGACACACACTTGGATTGTGTTTTCCAAGCTGTCATTGTTTTCCTTGATCCCAAATAATGAAAGAGTTTCCCAGAGTTTTCTTGTTAGCAAGCCCTGCTCTCTTTGGAAACATACAGCCTCTCTTTACAGAGTCATCATGTGATGTTGTCACCAGCCTGGTTGTCCCCGTGGTGTGGCCCTGCAGGAACACGGAATGTCACCTGCATTAAGATAAGGGGATGCATCCGCTTATTCTCTACCCTCCCTTGAGCCTCCTATGTGAAGTTTGAGTGTCAGTGCTCTTTGGTTAGACATTAGACTCCCAATGTGTGGCAGGGTCATGTGATCATGACCTCTTAACAAGACTTTGGAGAACTGGAGACATATGAGACACAAAAAGAGAGGTTGTCTACTTCCAGCATTCCCATTCTTACTACTCTAATATTCTCTTGCTACAAAAAGGGCTGGGGGGAGGGTCACATGCCAGCAGAATGTGGAGGACTGGGGGCGGGTGTCACAGACACTTCGTTCAAGGCCCAAGGTTGTGATCTGAGCAAGACTGAGCCTGACTGTTCAGGCTTATCCAGGGCTGGGTATGAGTGTTGAGACATCTCTGAGCTCTAAGGATTCCTGTTCTGCTGTTATAGGGTTACATTGACAACAGACTTGGCAGAACTCAGTAGTGCAGGAAGCCTGCCAGTGATTGCTCAGGGGCCATCCGTAGGCTTCCTAGGATGCTGGGGAATGGGGTTCCCATGGAGCTCCTTCAGTAAACCCAGGGGTTGGTCTACAGTACAGTGGGAGCTTGGGGGCAGTAAGAGAACCCAGATCCTTCTAGAAATCCATGTGTGGGCTCTGGGCTTCAAATTCTTACTATGAAAGCCAGAGGTTTGAGACAAGGGAAGGAAGGTGGACCTGTCTGAAGCCCAAGCTACTAACCAGAAGGAAGCCCTTCTGTCCCACTGACCAGGGAGGTGCTAACATCCCACTATTATCATTTATGCTTGGTTGGTTTTCATTCAAATGTGTGGAAGAGCATGCTTGTTCCTACAGTTCCCAGCTTTCACTAGTCTCTTGTCAAATGGGGGTACTTGTCTGGCTTTGGGGCTGATACTGAATATTGTGTTGGTCCATTTTTTTTACCAGGACAAAATATCTGAGAGAAACACTTTATGTTTAGTGTAGGAGTCTGTGTCCCGTCAGCCAGCTCACAAATAATGATACAGAGACTTATTATTAATTATGAAAACCCGGCCTTAGCTTAGCCTTGTTTCTAACTAGTTCTTATAACTTGCATTAACCCACTTTATTAATCTACATGTTGCTACTTGGATTGTGGCTTCTACCTCTCCTCCTGCATGTCCTGACTCCTCTGCTTCTCTGCCTTTCTTCTTCCCTGAGACTTCTCTGTCCCCAGAAGTTCTACTTAACCTGTTCCCGCCTAGCTCTAGGCCATTCAGCTGTTTATTAAACCTCAGTGACACATCATCACATGGCATAAAGAAATATTCTGCAACAGTTTAGCCCAGTCACACAAGCATCAACCGGTTCCCTTGGCTCCATTGTTTTCATTGGCAAGACAGAGGCATCGTGATGAAGGGACTGGAAGAGGGAGGCTGCCTACTTCATGGCAGTTAAGAAGGAGAAAGACAATTCATACATGTGAGGGAGAGAGCAAGAGAGAGGGGGAGAAGAAGAGCAAGGGAGGGGTGGGAAAAGGAGGGAGAGGAGGAGGCAGTGTCTGGGGATAAGAAAGTCTTCAAAGGCTTGTCCTCTATAGTGCACCACTTCCTCCAACCAGGCATACCTCCGACTATCACATTCAGTTTGGCCTAATCAATGCATCAATCCACTGATGAGGATAGTGGTCTCACAGTCCAATTCCAAGAGCAGTGAGATCTATATCAAAACCAGAGGCGGAAGCTGAGAGAAACTCACAGTTGGAATTCACTAGGAAGTGGGGGGACGGAGTTCTGTGGCAAAGTGAATGGGTGGTGTTGGGAGGAAGGCTTCTGTCTGAGGAAAACACATTTACATTTTGTAAAGTAATAATATTTTAGTGTCGCCTACATGAGACGCAAATGAGATCTGTTTTCATTTGAATGTGGCTGGTGAGTACCTCCTCCATGTCAAGAATTGTCATGTCCAGGGTCACCTGTTCCCTGAGATATGGGATGAGACCATTCCCCCTGCTGATGTTTGCTATCACTATGGTTTCTCCTCCTCCTCTTTTTCTCGGGTTGAGGATGAGGTAAACAATTTGCCATCAGGTTACATTTCTAGATTCAAGGTGAATCTTAAAATAGACTGTATGATTATTATTGTAGACTCTCCTTTATTATCTTGCCACTGAACACCGCTGTCTGCTTGCTGTACCATCATCCAGAGGGGTTTGCAATCAGGAAGAACAAGTACAACTGCGGTGGTGGACATCTTTCTGGCAGGCTATATTTCTCCTTGGTGCAGGGCTCCTGCAAGGGGCAGTGGGGCCAGCAGCCATTGCCCAGGTATGATTTCTGTTACCCACAGAGAGATATAGAGGAATGGGGACCATTGAGGAACAGAGCCCTGGATCGTAAGTTAGGAAATTGGTAACACCAGCAAAATGTTGTCCACTGCCCTGTTCCTCTGGGTGACACTGTCACATGAGGGAGCAATAAAAGCCACAACGTTCTGAAGTTTGTATTAAATCAGCTTGGGTCATTCTCCAGCTCACATGTCAACCTGGGGCAAGGGTTTCGGCAGCGACATCAGGAGTGAACTGGAAAAGAGAGACAGCACATTTTGTTTCTTTCAGAAGGTCTTGCCCCCATGTCTTGTGACTTGACACTCCTATCTTGAATACTTGTTGGGCTAGCTAAAGCCGACAGTCATATTTCTGAAAGCTGAAAGAAGTTGGGTGTTTCTGTCCACACCATAGAGACAGTGATAGATAAGACAGATAAGAGACAAGCTGGCAGAGAATAAATGAGGTTTTCTTTTTTTTCTTTTCTTTCTTTTTAAATAAAGGGCTTATTATCTCTGTAATTAAGCTAATTGACTTTGTTTTCCTTGAAACCATTGAATCATCTAACCATGATGGGACAAGGAAGCCTGAGATTGAGCCTGTTTGTGTTGTAAACTGTTTCAGAGGAGCCTTCCTAGATTCTCCCCCTACACAAGCGTCTAGAGGATGGTTTGCTCTAGAGAGGCAAGGCATCAGGCGGCCAGAGCTGTGCTAAGACTTCAGCAGAGTGAGGGACTTTCACACGCAGGAATGGCTTGAATAACTGGAAGAGAGCCTGGGGTTAGGAAGGAAAGGGCTGGCCAAGTGTCTCCTCACCTTCAAGGCTAGCTAACCTGCTAGTTGGGACAGCTGCTTCCTCCCCGGCATTGATGCTGTCTTCCATGAACTGAGGATTTTGAAGTAGTCTGTCTTTTCTCAGTTTTGTTGGTTTAAAGTTAAAATCCAGTGATTACCAAGAAAGCGCCATGCCCACATGAGCAGGACGGTTGAGAACGGCTTCCAGGTGACAGACATCCACTGTGTCACACCTTTCCAGCTGAGTGCAGCTCGAAAGAACCACAATGCACACTTGGTCCCCTAGGCACACCCTCCTTTCTCTGTGCCCTCTTCTCCATACATAAAGGCACAGAGAAGGGCATGATTGAAACTGTGTGGTACAAACTGAAGGTCAAGTCTTTACTCACTGAATGACAGGCAACAAATTCCAATGCTTGTGTGGACCTAGGAGGGCTTCAAGATAAGGGCAGTAAAATCTGCCTTTTGGACTGACTGCACAATCAGAGATACTAGACCAGCTAGGTGCTTGCACATAAAGGAGAATCTAGGAATATAAGTAAGCGTGTTTTTTGAAAAGCTGAAGGTGGTACTTAGTGTGGAAAAAGCACAAGAA
This sequence comes from Microtus pennsylvanicus, assembly GCF_037038515.1. Taxonomy (NCBI): domain Eukaryota; kingdom Metazoa; phylum Chordata; class Mammalia; order Rodentia; family Cricetidae; genus Microtus; species Microtus pennsylvanicus. The sequence goes on along the minus strand of NC_134580.1, from coordinate 125,212,001 downwards.
GTTCCGAGTACCACTTCGATCTGCAATCACAGAGCAAGCTGTGGTTGAAGTCCTTTCTAAACAACCTAGCAATATTTCTGGTCCCTTGGGCTCTGCTTTCACCTGCCGTCTCCCATCATAACCTGAAATCCATGTTCCTTCCTTTGTACCTCAGGATTGTGGGCCTTAGTTTTTTCTCTTGTGCCCCCTTTTTGCCTGAGAACTTTTTGCACAACCCTATTAAATGGATATGTACAATAAAGATGCAGACTAAACATCACTGATAATAAATCATAAAGAAACCTATCCTAAACCAATTCTTTGTTATAGAGATAATTTTACTGTTTATGAATGACAAAAGCTAATTTTTATACTAACAAGATGACTTGCCTTCTAAAGTCTTCAGTGCCTCCCAGAATAGCACTACTAGTTGGGTGCTTAAGCCCTAAACATAAGAGCATGCAAGTGGGGGGCAGGGAGGGGGAGGGAATTTCCTGTTCAGACCATAACAGCACGCTTTCCTATATAAAGGGCCAGCCTGTCTTTATACTTTCTACTTATATTTCTCCCTACAATGGCAGAAAGGCCCAGCTCCCTCTGCAGAGATATTCCCTCAGAATAACACAGTACCTGCTCCTCACCTTGGTGACCAGAGATAGACTCAGCCGCCAGGTCTGTGGCTACCCTGAGTCCCACCAGCTCCTCGTATCTGTCCTCATTCTTCACCTGGAACCTCATCAGAGTCTCACCTAACAGAACGCTGGCGCCTCAGGACGAGCTGACAGTTAAGAAGGGCTCTGTGTCTGGAGTGGTCCCAGCTGCTGGCTGTCATCTGGGGTGTGTTTTCCACAAAGCAAAGCTGATGAGTTTTTCCAAAGTATTATTTCAGCACTGCTAGTTTAAGCTTGTTTCAAATAGCTTCCCTGGCATTTAAGAGTTGGCTCCATGTCTGCTTCCCTCACTGGGAGGACATATTACAGTAAGCTGCATTGCTAGTTTACATGGAATGGTGGACATCAGCTGCCTTCATTATCTAGCTGGGTACACCACAGGGCCCTTTTGATTTATAATTGATTGATCGATTGATTATAAATGTCTGAACCTGTTACCTGCCTGGCTTCACCCCCAGGTTAGGAACAGGGATAGCATGGACTGCAGTTTGACCAAAGAACTTTCCAAGTGGCCTGAGCTCAGACCCCAGGAGCAGATTCAGAGTCTGAACTGGTTGCCTCAGTGCCTGCTGAAGGCTCAGGACACTCAACATCTTGCCTCTTTAGTGAGTCTATTTCATCTAGGAGCCTGATGGTGGTCAGCCGAAAGCCAAGGGCTAGCGATTCTCAAAGTGCTTTATGGAAGCAGGAGAAGAGAAATTCAAGGTCAGACGCATTAGGCAGCTCCATTTCCTCCTGAGGTATGGGGTGATGCCTGCTTGAGAACCTGTTCCCACAAGCTACTCATGGCCATATCAGAGAGAACATTCGAAAGAAAACTGTTCAATGGAGCTTTCTGTTTAACAATACTTGGTACATGTAGAGCAAAAGCTTCTAATATATAACAAAGAGGCCTCCCTTTATCTTTTATATGCCTTGGTGTACCAGAGGGTCCATATGGGACTTTGAAACAGGTGTAGCCCTTAAAGTGTTCCAGATGAGGTGACTTACATATATCTATACATGGTCCTGGTTGCTCTTCAGTCTGAAATACACACATCTATAACCATAGAAAGCTGGGAAGGACAGACTTGTCTGGGATCAAAAAGCTGTTCATGTACTCACCTCCTTCTCCCTCCTGCTGATACGTCAGCGCTTTCCTCCCAGTGTTGACAGGGCTAAGGTGGCCACAGCGTTTGTAACACTGGGGTTCCTTTGCTTGCATAGTGAAAGATAAACATTCCCCAGGATGTGCATAAACCACCTTCTGATAACACAGTTAGACAAAATTCATCATCCTGTCGTTGCATGACAGTTTACTTAACTGTATTATTATTGTTGGATTCTTATAATACTCTTGTTTTGTTTCCACAGTTCCATTATGCTAACGATAGATGCTGGTTTTATAATGAAGATAAGTCTTTTTGGATGAATTCCCTCTAGAGTAGTCATCTGGAGAAAAGTAGTGTTGCAAGTGCATATGTACAGATGAGAACACACAAGTGCACAATGGGTTTGCATATGCACATGCGCAATATATTTGCACACATGTAAACACCATATTCTACTTTGACTTCTGCAGCTGACTGGGTGCTTCCTTCAGCTAGGTCAAGACATTTCACCTTTCTGGATCTGATTCCTTTGCTCTTATGAAATAAGGGGTCAGAGCCTGGAAACAGAGTGTGGCCGGAGCAGTGGGAATGATGTCCACAGAAGGGAAACAGAGTGTGGCCGGAGCAGTGGGAATACTGTCCACAGAAAGGCTCATGTGGCTCTTCATGGACGACTTTAACATGTTGGATTAGTTTGAGTCTGTGCTTTGCAAGGCATCTGATGGTGTTGTGTTGTCTAAAACATTCTTCCATATGTAACCTCAATAGAAATTAAACGTTAAAAATTCTGTCTGCTTTTCAATCGGAAAGTAACACAGTGGGGCCTGGGATACAGCTCAGAGGTAGAACACGTGGTTAGTATGAACAAGGCCCTGGGTTAAATTTCTGGCGTACCATTCTGCCCCACAGTGTTCTGAAAATAGTGTATCTGTCTGCCAGCTTGTGCTTCCTGTCACATGATTTTAGCTGGCACTGTCTCCTGGATGTGCCAGTAGCATGGTGTTCTTCATGTTGAATGTTGAGGACTAATAAAATCCAGAGGTATTCTAACCACACCTGAAACATAGACCGATGAGGCTCAACTCCATTCTGGTCTCATCGGTACAAAAGACTGACCAGTGCCTGCTCTGGACTCTCCAAGCCTCCCCTGCCCACCAGTGGCCCCAGCTTGGGCTCACGCAGGAATGCTGATAGCTCAGGCTTGCAGCCTATTCTGGAGGCAAAAGTCTGAAACATGGAGGCTGCTGTCTGGGGCCTCAGAGAATACTGAGGAACACTTTATTAGAGCAGAAGTCCCTGGTCCATCCCATTTGTCCTCCTGACCACCCCACAAAAGCCCTGATTTAATGCCTTAAATGAAAGAGGTATCCAAAAATCTCCAGGCATTTTCTTTAAACCAGGTTGAGAAATTAACCTTCTATAATGCGTGAGAACTGCACAGCAGCAGGATCCCCATATGGATGCGGATTTTATTAATTCCCGGACATCTCACTGACTAACTACAGGGCAGGAAGCCCATGTTCTCTGGAATCTAGGGGAAATGGGGGATTTCCCTGCTTTTGTGGATTTGAAAGAGCCCTTCTAATTCTGAATTCCAAGTACTTGCTGCAGTCTCAACAACCAGCCTGAACTTGACTGTCCAGATTGTTTACCTGTAGCCTTATGGTGATGTGGGCTTTCCAAATCATCTGCTGTCACCATGCAGCTAAGTCCTTTGTGCTTGGTAACCCCTAAAAGGTTTTGAGGTGATAGAGATATCACTAAGTCAGGGTAACAAAACTAAAGACCTGGAAGAGTCAATAAATTTGTTCCGGGTCAAAGTAGATGCTATGGGTGAGGCTGGGCTAATAAGACATCAATGCAATAATTAAAAAACTTGTTCATTTTCTGCCATTTTTATCCTCATTTATATTAGAAAGCTATTAAAGCATTAATTATATATAATTAGGTATTTTTTTAGATTTTTATGTGTATGAATGTTTTGCCTTCATATCTGTATGTGCTTCACCTGCATGCCTGGTGCCTTCCAAGGTTAGAAGAGGACATTGGGTCCCCTGAAACTGGAGTTACAGATGGTTCTGAGCTGCCATGCAGGTTCTGGGAACTGAACCCGGGCTGTACTCTTGACCACTGAGCCATCTCTTCATCCCTTCACTGTGTAAAATTTAAAAAACAAGGCTCAGAGCAGAAACAGGGTTATTATTGTATTCATTGCTTTTCTCTTGTCTGAAGTATTGAGGCTAGAACTGGGAGCCTTTGTGCATGTACCCATTGGACAAGTGTTCCACAACTGAGTCACATACCCAGTCCATCAAGTTTTTTCAGTTAACAGCCTTCCCTAAAACTCAGCATAGCTGGGCCCTAACCTAATTGCACTTCTGAAAGTCAGTTTGGACATGGGCTATTTGGCAGCAAGTTAAACCACAGGGAGCAAGAATGCAGTTCTAAGATAGCTGATGCCCAACCCTGCAGACCAGTTTGGAGCAAAGCATCATGTCACCTAGGCAACTAGCAGTGACTCACAGCCCTTGGGTGTCCAACAAGGAGGAGCTTGCTCCCACTGACTAGCAAGGAGACTCCTTTGTATAATGAAATCAACAGCTGTCCAGTAAGGCTGACACTATTTCCTGAACCTTGGATCTAATAAAAGGGGTGATCTGACACATTTCCTGCAATCCTATCTTTGTCTTGCAGAGGAAAACCCTGGCCTTCCATATTAGGACTTAACCTGTGGCCTACAGCTGAACTGCTGTTGTGTTCCTGTCCTGTCTGTCTATAAGGGTTAGACTTCATCATCGCCATGTATTGCCGGGGGCCTGTGTTTTCTGACTATACTGGTCTCCTTGTGTGTATGTCTTCCTATTGTCAGCCGTTCCTAAACTAGATAAGCCCCGTCTCTCACTGTATCATAAGAAACCCTCTGTGCCTGGTTAGGTTTCCAAAGCAGGACCTTCACGCTCATTGGTATTCTGGGCTGCACATGTTGGCTACAGTTGGCAGAACAATATTCAGTCATTATTATACAATAAATAATGGTAATAATAATAATAAAGTCGTTATCATAAAATGAACTATGTAAACTCATAAGCAAATATGAAAACAACGCGAAATATTTTTGCATCTATGTATTCTTGATAGTTTTACTTGATTTTATAATACCATATGCTGCTGAGTTCTTTTGGGTCTATGATATCTGTATGGTGGAAATATTATAGGATGGCGGGCTACTCTGCTTTAGGCATATTCAGTCCTGAACATCATAGTTTTAAGCTATCAAATGTGCTACATGCAAGTCTATCACTACCTTCCCTCTTGTGTGTCCCCATGGCTGCCACAGGGCTGTTGGGCACAGTTTTAGTGAAGGACACCAGAACTGTTTTTCAAGAACCGTTTCCAACCAGCCAGTGGTTTCCCTGGCTTCTCTGGGCAGATGTGGCTTCAGCTCTGTAGCTGCTCTTAGGATTTCATCAGCTGGAAGGGACACATCAATGCAGATGATGATGATGTATTTCTGGATGGGAGACTTTGCTGCTCTCAGGACTCCCCACCATAGGTCTTAAGGCTTGTTGGATTTCAGAATTTAGAATTTCAATATGTAGGATTTTAATGGTTTAGAATTATGGTTGTGGTGATTTTAGGTTTTAGGGATTTTTGATTGGAGGAAATTTGAGCTTTAAGGATAGGAATTTCAACCTTCAGTGCTGTGTGTCATCTGAGTGTATGGCTCTGGGGAACATGAGTGGCCCCTGGACTACTTATCCTTCCCTGTTCCATGCTCTGTGCTTAGTAATCAGCTGGGGTCATGCTAGGCCTTGGGATGCCAGGTACTTGGGATGCAGGATAGCAGGCTTTCCTCCAAGAAGCTCCATTGAGTTGTCCCTCAGATTTTTCACTGTGGAAGAACTCGGGTATCAGCGCCAACCTTGCCAAGATACTTGCTTAGAACCAAGCAGTATGGGGACCACTTTGTCTTTGTTCTCAGTCTCTGAATGTTTGTCCCGTGTGACTAGACCTTTTGCTTCAAGAGTCACACATTAAACATTGGAATATAGTCAAAGGCTTGGAATTCAAAAATCACACCAGGCCATGACCTTGACCCAGGAAAGTATCTACGTACGTCAGTACCTCATTTTTGAATATGATTGACCTAACCACTGGACCCCCTCCCATGGCTACTAGAAATGTTTGAAAATATGAGAAGTTGCTAATCAATTAGTCATTGCTGGTCTTCCTGCTGTTCTGGGATAAATCTTTACGCTGCTGAGTGGGCCTTACCAGTTTCCCAGGACAGAGAAACAGTGTTGGATGAGAGCATGCTGGAGGTCTAAGCACATGACAGAAGACATCAGCAGGCACGTCAATCTCAGGGGAAAGATAGCAGCTTGGTCAGAAAACTAGAATTGTCAGCCAAACTGTCCCTGGGACATTGTTGATGTCAATTACTGGCAAGCAAGATCAGCCCCCTTCTCTCAATGGCTGCTGACCAAGCCCGATACGGATTCTTTTCTGTTTTTCCTGCCCAATCCAGGGACCCTGGCGTTACCTCACAGCAGCTCATCCCTGTCTTTGACAGTTTCTGCTCACTGGAAGCTGACAAGGTATCAAGCATGAGAACCGGCGCTCGGCTCATATGGCCAAACAACTTTTCCAAAACACTTCTTTGCTTCAGCATGAACTCCGTCCCTCCTGAAGTGAGATTTTACAGAGATGTGCTGTTATTCCATGGGCTGCTGTAAGTTAAGTGGTGAGGGAAGAGCCCCCCCCTTATCAGTCTGAGGAGAATCTGTTTTATGATCATGGCCATTATTCTGCCACTGTTATAAACGAGGTGCAGTCCATTTGGCTACATAAGGTTTGTCTCTCACAGCAAGTTTGATTTTACCACTAATTTCCATGTTTATTTAAGTTTTCATGGACACTTAAGGGGCTTACTTCTTAGACCCTAGACAGTTAGGACATGACTTTGTCAGGTTTTTTTTCCCTTTTACAATTGAAAGATTTTATTGCAGACATTTTCAAACACACAGAAATCAAGGGAAGATTAGAACAACAGTTAGTAATTTAGTGATCTCCATATACCCATGGACCTGCGTCAATTAGCTTATTGTGTAACAATCTCGTGTCGACTGTGTCCAGGCAAGATAATAATTCATCTGCAGATGTCTCAGAAAATCTCTAGGAAATAAAGAACCGTTAATCTTAGTTTTGAATTTGTGTATATGCATTTGTGTGTATATGCCTGCATGTGCGTACAAATGCATGTGCACAACTGCTTCCTCAATTGCTCTCTGTCTTTTTTTGTTGAGATAAGGTCTTTCACTAAAGCTAGAGCTTTCCAATTTGTCTGAATTCACTGGCCAGCAAGCCCCAGCTCATCTCTTCTTCCCCAGGTCTAGGATTACAGGTGTACACCAAAGTGTGGGAATTGAAGTCAAGTTCCCATTCTTACATGATACTGTACTGACTGAGCCATATCCTTAGCTTCAAGAATTAAAAAAAAATATGTAAAGTCCAACAAACATTAATATACCTAAAACAAAAATCTTCACCATTTTAAAGACTCCAGAGCTGGTTTGAGGAAGACATCTGGGATTCTTCATGATCCCTGACTGAATGGGACTGGTAGGGGCAGGCAGTGTGGTAAGAGCTAGTCCTGAACCTCCACTCATAGCTGGTCTCTGTGTTTTTGCTACCTCTTTCTGGCCTGTTCTTCTGGGGATTTCATTCACACAAATGAATATGTAGATCCTGTCCACCACTATTCACATGCACCCACAGTGGGCTGTGTCCTTTCTGGGTCCAATACATACAAACCAAGGGCTGTCCTACCTGTAGAAGGGTACTCCAGCTAGGGAAGAACACACCCAACCTGCATGTGCCCCACTGAGCAGAGATTCAAGAACTTTAGAGGCCCAGAATATTACTAAGAAATGGACACATGTTCTGTAGCCCCCTTGATGGGAGGTGGGGTGCATAGACAAAACAGAACACCCAAGTTGTGGAAGCAGGGCACTTATCAACTTTGACTCCAACAAAGGGAATTAGAATACAGATTTCTACCCAGTTCTGTCATGGATCTTAGCTGTGACCATTCACCTTGCGGTTGGAACAGAATCTTTTGTCAAAGCTGCAACAGGCCTTCAAGAGAACAAGTCACTTCCTGTTGTAAGGAAGTGACCCTGGAGCTTTCCTCTTTGTGGTAGTGAATCACTTCCAGGATCTTCCCGCATCTCTAAACTGGAGGAATCACCTCCCTTTCACGAATCAGATTAAAAACATAATTCAATTTGTGGCATTTTTTGGTAGTGTCTGAATGAGGGTCTGTTTGGGTCTTGTAACTTTGTGACTTGGAGTGTCCCCACCTCCAAGGGCTCTATGGGTAGAAGGGTCCTCTCTGAGGTGAATATGCCGAAGAGGGGGCTGTGAACCATCAACTGTCCTACTCCTGGTAGCTGGCAGGGAGAAACTTGGCATGGGGCACTCGGTTAACAACAGAACTGCTAACCCAAAGAGTGAGGGCACCAGGGTGTCCACAGAGCAAGGTGTTTCACAAAACTGAACTCATTTCTGATTTGAAAATTCTTCTGGGTGCAGTGAGCAGCATCTACATTCCAGAGCCCTGGGAAACCGAGGCAGGAAAATACCCGGAGTTTGAGGCCAACTGAGAAATCTAGTAAGACCCTGCCTCAAAAACAAAGAAACAATCAAACAAGGCAATAGTTAAATTAGAAGAAATATTTTTGCTTCCTCAATATGATAAAAGTATTTTTAGTAAAAGAAAATACAAACCTAACACTGAGACTAGGAACATTCTCATAAAAGCCCTGAGCAAGGGTGCGAAGGAACACCATGTTATACGCCATTCCAAAGTGGGGGAGAAATGTGTAATTTCAGGATTTAAAAGCAGAGGAAGTGCCAGAGTTTGAACAGACTGAAAACATACAAGGCATCATGGGTTGCACAAGCATGTCCTTGATTACAAACCCAGCTTGCAAAAATCCCATTGACTTTGGGTCATAAATCTGGAGACATGGCTTAGTGGTTTAAGAGTCTGTTTTTGCTCTGGAAAGCAGTGTGGCGGTTTCTCAGGAAATTCGGGATCAACCTACCCCTTGGCCCAGCAATACCACTCTTGGGAATATACCCAAGAGAGGCCCTATCATACAACAAGAGTATTTGTTCAACTATGTTCATAGCAGCATTGTTTGTAATAGCCAGAACCTGGAAACAACCTAGATGCCCTTCAATGGAAGAATGGATGAAGAAAGTATGGAATATATACATATTAGAGTACTACTCAGCAGTAAAAAATAAGGACTTCTTGAATTTTGCATACAAATGGATGGAAATAGAAAACACTATCCTGAGTGAGGTAAGCCAGACCCAAAAAGAGGAACATGGGATGTACTCACTCATATTTGGTTTCTAGCCATAAATAAAGGACATTGAGTCTATAATTCGCGATCCTAGAGAAGCTAAATAAGAAGGTGAATCCAAAGACAAACATATACGCATCCTCCTGAATATTAACCTTCTTCAGATGATGAAAGGAGACAGAGACAGAGACCCACATTGGAGCACCAGACTGAAATCTCAAGGTCCAAATCAGGAGCAGAAGGAGAGAGAGCACGAGCAAGGAACTCAGGACCGCGAGGGGTGCACCCACACATTGAGACAATGGGGATGTTCTATTGGGAACCCACTAAGACCAGCTGGCCTGGGTCTGAAAAAGCATGGGATAAAACCGGACTTGCTGAACATAGCGGACAATGAGGACTACTGAGAACTCAAGAACAATGGCAATGGGGTTTTGATCCTACTGCATGTACTGGCTTTGGGGGAGCCTAGGCAGTTTGGATGCTCACCTTACTAGACCTGGATGGAGGTGGGTGGTCCTTGGACTTCCCACAGGTCAGGGAACCCTGATTGTTCTTTGAGCTGATGAGGGAGGGGGACTTGATCGGGGGAGGGGGAGGGAAATGGGAGGCGGTGGCGGGGAGGAGGCAGAAATCTTTAATAAATAAATTAATTAATTTTAAAAAAAGAGTCTGTTTTTGTAGAGGACCCAAGTTTGGTTCCTGTAGAGAGCTGCGTGGAGCCACACCTGATGATGCTGGCTTCCGCCTTCAGCGATCCCGAAAGCGAGTGCTCTCTGTGATAATCAACTCCTATGGCTAAGGCCTGATTCATGCTATTATCACGCAATGATTGTCAGCTGCTTGCATGTGCGTGGACCTATGGGCAGTGCCCACCTGGCAATCTGGGGTGGGCAGCCCGTGCCTTTTTAAGGGCTGGGAGAGGTTTGCACAGGGAGAGAGGGGGAGAGAGAGAAAGAGAAAGAGAGAGAGAAAGATTGCTGTAAAAAAAAAAAGTCCTGAATAAACTGCTAGCAGGAAGGGCTCTGGTGTCGCATCATCCTTGCTGGTCGAGGTGGGCGTGACAGGTTCCCAGCACCCATGTCAGGTGGCTCACAACCACCTGTATCTCTAGCTCTAGAGGATCCAACATCCTCTTCTGAACTCCTTAGGCCCCTGCACTCATTTCTATACACCCCCACACTCAAAACAGTTGAAAATAAAAATAAGTCTTTAAAAGCCACAACAGCAAAAACCTCTGGTCCAAAAAACGGGAAGAAATCTGAAAATACAATAGAAAAATATTCTACCAATGGCAGCAAGTTTTGAAAAGTTTTAAAAAGCTGAACCAACAGCAGCAAAGCAAGAGTATGCATTCTTTATGACAGAAATCTTAAAACAGAATAAACCATGTTGATCCTGGCTTGAAAATTCAGCACTGTAGCATTTGAATATCTTCACAGGCAACTCATGTATTTATGGTTATCTAGAGAAACTTTGTTAGGATTCAAATGCACAGCACCTAATCTAGGACTCACTGAACCGTCAAGGTTCTGGCTTTGCAACAGTGTGAAAGTGATGCCCACTCAGTAGAAAACACTGCCCACAGAGGGTTGAGCTTGTTTCTTTCCCTGGGTTAGTCATGGGCAATCTAACCAATCCTCTCCTGGAATGCTGATCAGGATAAGGAGTCTTGTTCCCAGTCGGCTGTGATCTGAAGCCCTTAGTTGCTGAGCTATGAGACTGGGTGCCTCACACCTTAAGTTATTTCTAGGTCTGGGAGAGATATAAGCCCCACTGAAAACTAAACATCTGTAGATAAATTAATTTTTATGTATGGAAAATTTTAATGGAGGAGCCATAAAGAAAAAAAATGGTTAAAGATATTAGAAATTAGATAAAGAGGTTATTCAGAATGATTGCAATATGATAACTCACTTATTAACCAATTCGGCATTTTGGTGTATAAAAGTCAGACAGAGTGATTAAAAAAAAGACCCAAACAACAGAGATAACATACAATAATAATTTAGTTTATTATAAAGACAGTATTTAAAACCAATAAAGCAGGAGCCATTATTTATTTACTTAGGCAACTACATAATCATCAAGAACAAAATTAAGTTACATTTTAATCTACTCCCATCAGTCGAAGTAGATTCCTGATATAACAACAACAACAACATCTTTAATAAAAAATAATATTGTAGAAGTACCTAAGGAAAGCATGGAGCTTTCTCCTCCCTCTTCTTCTTTGTTTTATTATTATTATTTTTGTGTGCATGTGAGGCTTCTCAGCCTCAAGAAAATTTTCTCAAGAAAATTCTTTTCTATGCAAAGCACAAATATGAAGCCAAAAGTCACATGGGCAATGCATTTAATTAGATAAAAATTAGAATGCTCTGGAAATAAAAACATAGCATAAATGAAGTCAAAAGACAAATGACAAAGTGAGCAAAGAGAGTTCACAGCAGGGAGCATGCAGACACATCTTTCAGACAGTTGCCTGTACAAACACGCATCGCGTTTCCACAAGAATAATACCCAAATCCCAAAGGAAAATAAACACTTTACCCAACTCCTCTGAAGCAAGCAGTTCTAGGGAATGGCCAAAAAAATGCAAAACGACGAGGTCACTGCATACAGGCTTAGGGAAAAAAAAATGCCCTGCTGTCGGGGCTGATAAGGGACACTCTCCAAGACATTTCTCAGTGGCAAAGTAGGCCAGCACTGCACATATATGGACATGTTTGTATTGGGAGAGAAGCTTGTGGGAAGACTCAGCAGGAACTCAGTCCACAAGGAGTAAGCCTGAACTCTGGGGAGAAGAGGCTGTTGGATTTGTGCATGTCACTATCCACTGGGTAAAGCTAGGTAATCCTTTAGAGAATGCTTATAAAATAGCTGCTTCTTACCACCTGCCACAACCAGGAACCAGAGGATTTTTTTCTCTGTGATAATTATGGGTTGTGGGGCCTGTAGGGGGATCCCAGACGGAGCAGGGTGCACGGAGGCAGTGCCTGGAGTCACCCTTCAGAGGTCTTTGTTCTCTAAGACAAGAAAGCCATCCATGGGTTTCTCTGGAAGAATGGTCCATGCCAGCAAAGCAGTGAGCTGTGCTGGGAGCTGGAGGCTGGCTAGAGCAGGACACAAGTCACTATCACTGTCTCTGTGGTTTTAGCATACCTGGGACCCTATTACCAAATACCCAATACACTGTTGCCTGGGAGACAAACAGGCTTAGTGTGTGAATGAGGGCAGAATTGAGTCTATGAGATTTTAACTCCCCCTGTTTCTCCTTCAAAGATGAGGCCTATGACTGTATCACTCACCCTAAGTCAGGTGTATTTCTAGGTTTTTATACACTGCTTTTAACTGTGTGATCTAGGAACCCACGTAAGGTCTGAAGGCTCTTCTTGCAACGCTTACCTAAAACTAGTTTGATGGTTTTAAACCATCCACCTACAACTTGAGGATATAGGCATTTTATTCCAAATCTCCATGGCTGAGAGAAGTCATCTGACTGCTGGTGAGTTGAGAGTTGAAGGGAGAAGACCAATTCTGGGAAAAATTTAAAGACACAGTGACTTTGGAGGCAGAGCTAGTGCACTGAGCAAAACCAGCATCCCTCACTTTCCTGCCTGTCTTCTTGTGGGGAAAAAAAATCAGTGATGGGAAGGGTGTCTGGGGGGCTAGCATCACATGTGGCCCTCTGCAGGAGTTTCCTCCTGGCCTGAGAGAGCAGGGGTGTGATGCTCACTAACCAATACCACCCCACCCCTTGCAATACAGTTTAAGGAATTCAGCCAGGAGACTGAATTTAGGGAGCTGGAGGACTCCACCTCACTAAACACAATGGTACAAAATCCACTGCCCAAACCTATTTACTGGGTGGAATATTCAGCAAGGAGAGGAGGTAGGCCACCTCCAACCACACCCAGCTGTGTGGCTGGATCTCAGGGACGCAGTAGTACTATAAAGATACCAGACATAAAAGAGTCAACCTGTGACCCATTTGATGTGATCATCAAAGAGGCTGGCACAGACAACAGCGGGATGCCACTTTCATCTGACAGCAGGGGTTGGCGGGCAGGACACCTGTTCTGGGAGCTAGTTTCTTAAGGGAATTCAGTTAATGCAAATTTACCACACATGAGGGGTCCATAAAGGCTTGGCCTTGTAGACAAGACACTATGGGTAGGCAAAGGGTGGTATTTAACCTACTTTCTTTCTTGTCTTCTGAGTGGGCGTTGACATCACTAATAGGAAAATCCCTGGTGCTGATGTCACACGTCTTCCTGGTCATGTTAGTTGCTTTTCATTAGTTTTTGTTCTTATTTTAAAGGAGCTCCCTTTCTTTTCTTTCTTTCTTTTTTTTTTTAACTTCCTTCCTGGCGTTTGAGTCATTTCCCATGTCTTTGTCTGCTACAGCTAAGAAACTTGGTCCTAAATGTGCTCTCCAAGTCCTAGTGCTGGGGCTTTCTACAGATATAGGCCTGGTGGGGAGGAGGGTGGGGGTGCAGAAGACTCTAGAAGGAATGAGGTTTGGAAACAATGGCTGGGTTTTGAGCCCGGGGCAATCACCTTGACTAAAATCCCTGCAGGTAGGCAAGCATTCGCTCCTGCAAAGCTGAAGTTCCCCTGCTTTGTGGAGTGGCCCCAAAGGTGACCCAGGGAGAGTTTGCATCAGCCCCAAATTTCTAGCCCATGAGGGAGGGGTGAATACTCATCTCATGCTGTGGGGAGGCAAGAGCCAGGAGACTTGCTTTCTCATTCTATGGATTGTTTTCCTTTCAGATCTAAGATCTGCTTACCTCAAGAGCATAAATAAGGAGGAAGACCCAGGCATCTTTCACACAGAGATCAGCTTTCCATTTGCCTTCGCTTTTTCAACCTGGTTCTAAGGATCCCAACAAGGGCCAATGTGACATGTCCAATCTGGTTTCCAGATCCTGGGGTCCTGTGTGGTCCTCTCCTAAATAGTGCTCTTCTTAACCTGCCAATAGTTATTATCCATGCCCCTGCGACATAGTGAGACAGACATGCTGTACAAACTGCAATAAGAGAGGACAGAATGTTGCAAGCCTTTGGTTCAAATCTAGCACAGAGCCTTAGTGGATAAATACGGTTTTATTGGAACTCAGCCATGAGTGTTTCTTTACATAAGATCTGAGACTACTTTTAAGTTACTGGGGAAAAACAAAAGCAAAAACAAAACAGTTGCATTTAGGACCAAAAGGCCACGAAGCAGAAGTTGTTTACTGCCCAACTCTTATAGAACATGTTTCCATGGTGCTATGGTTGAGTCATCTCTGCAGTGTGATCTTGTTTGAGCAGAACTTTTGGGAGCTGATGCCTGTGGAACACCAGCCATTGTGTTGACAGGTAAGCACTCTCTCACAGTGGCAGAGATGACTTGGACCATTGTCCCTCAGTTTTTCATGGAGCTGCATGGGATGACATCTGTGTATGAAGTTGGCCACCTGTTTTAGTTACTTTTCCTATTACTGCTAGGCAATATTCTCCTGATAAAGGCAACTAAAGGCTGAAGGACTTTGTTCTGACTTTCTATTCCACTACAGGACATCACAGTGGGCAAGACCGGGTTGAAGCCGCTGGTTTTATCCCCTCCACAATCAGGGAGCAGAGAGCCAATGAACACATGCACACTAGAGCTCAGTGTGCCTTTTCCTATTTATACAGCCCCACATCTCCTACCTAGGTCCTACCCACAAGTAAGATGTGCCATCCCACATCAATTAATGTCATCAGTCTCCTCCACAAGCATCTCCCAGTGATGTCTTCTGTTGTCGTGTCAAGCACAAGCTTGCTTCCTTCCCTCACACCCCTCTGATACCCCCTGGCAACCATTGATTCCCCATTGCTATAACTTCATCTTTCAAGATCATTGTGTAAGTGAACCTTCACTACACGTACTCTTGGAGACCGATTCACTCAGGATGGTTCCCTGGATATTCTGCTACATTGATATATGTGTCAATAGCTCATTCTACTATGTTACTGAATTACATGATATGAGTGGGCTGCAGCTTATTTTACAGTTCATTTGTTGAAGGACATTGGGTGGTTTTTAGTTTGTGCCATTAGGAATAAAGTAGCTAAGACATACAGGGTTTTATGTGAACATAGGATTAATAAGAATCTGATCCCAGGTTGCAAAGGCTTTGGCTATAGATTCCTTTCTCTGACAGGCTCCATGGTAAGTGATTCTTCAGGATAAAAAAAATAGATATAATAAGACACCCTTGGTAAATTCTCATCCATGTTCCCAATTTCCTATTTTAGGGTCTTAGAATCCCGCCTTTCCCATTGCTCCCTGCTGCTCCATCTCCTATGACTCTACACCACACATGACTCCAATGCCACCATCCCTGGCTCTTCCTTTAGGCTAGCTCAGCTATCACTCATGGCTTCATCTTTATCATCTGATCCCTTCAACATTCTTGTCTCCATCCCCACTCCTTGGCCCCTTAATCACCTTGGCTTCTCCATCACTCATGGCTCCATCTTCACTCCCTGGCTCCTCAATTGCTCACAGTCCCATAATCACCCCTGGGTCTTTCATCACTCTTAGCCCCTCCATTATTCATGGTTTTATCGCCATCTCTGACTCATCACCTCTGGCTCTCCTATCACTTATGAATCCATTATCTCCCATGAAGCCTTAATTACTCCTGGCTCCTTTATTATCACCTAGTTTCTCTGTTACTCTTGGTCCTCTCTCACCTACACTTTCATCATCAGCAACCCTTCAGGAGTGGTGTTGGAAGACATGCCAAGGAAGAAAAGACTGCTGATACTTCAACACACACATCTACTCAATACACATCTCAACACAGACATCTACTGGGCAGGTTGGTAGAAAGGCTGAAATGGGAAAGTGAGTTCCTGTAGGCTTGTGCTTTGCTCAGTGTAGGGAGTGAGTGAAGTCCTCAGTGAATGTGTATTGTTGACGTGGCCATGGTAACCCAGACCCAGAAAGATAATTATCCTATGTACTCACTCATAAGTGGTTTTTAAACATAAAGCAAAGAAAAACAACCTACAAATCACAAACCCAGAGAACCTAGACAACAATGAGGACCCTAAGAAAGACATACATGGATCTAATCTACATGAGAAGTAGTAAAAGAGAAGATCTTCTGAGTAAATTGAGAGCATGGGCACCATAAGAGATGATTGAAGGGGAGGGGAGAGGCAGGGAAGGGAGCAGAGAAAAATGTATAGGTCAATAAAATCAATTAAAAAATAAATACAATAAAATATGAGTCTTGGAGATACTTCAGATATAAACCATAGCACCCAAGAAGTCCTGGTGTCAGCCCCAGGGCCCTTCCTCCCACAAGGCTCACAGGCATCCAGAAAAACTCACAGTAGGAGTGTGTTCTTTTCAGTATCCATGGCAGGCAGCATCCGGTTTCTCTGACAGGGCTTCTTGAATGCATGCTGAAAAGTAGGAATGTTCTGGGAACTGCATTTTTGCTGGGGACATGATCAAGGGAGTGAAGCGAAGTATGGAGTGAAGGCTGCTTTGATCTGGGTGAAGGACAGAGCCTGGGAGGCTGGGGAAATGGGAGGACAGGGCATCTCCTACGCTTAGTATGACACTGGCTAGAGGGTAGGATTGGCAGAGTACCAGTGTGGTTTTATCTCAATGACTGTAGCAGTATCACAGGGGGTGGAGAAGGCAGCTAGAAGCTCTGATTTGGAGCTACAAAAATTGTGACATGAATATGAGATGCCACTGGCTATGTGAGGTTTTGGGAGTGGGCGAAATTGTATAGAACAAATGGGATATGAGGGTGACAGACCCAACATCAAAAAAGGGAGACGCGACCTAGGGCATGTCTCCCACCAAGCACAACAAACTATAGAATCCAGGAGGCAGGGATGAGGATCGAATAGTAACTGCAGATTGCCATGGCCTTTGTGAAAGTAACCTTTGGATATTAAAGACCTAGAAAAGAGAGTGCATATTTGGAAGACAGCAGAGGTATACATACACAATGGAGTCTTATTCAGCCATAACCAATGAATCATGTCATTCGTAGGAAATCCATTGGAATTGGAGATCATCAGAGTCAGAAAGACAGCTAGCTTGTGCTTTCTCTTCTATAGAGAATGGTTCAGGATGTAGAAGAGGAGAAGGGAGCTAAGAAAGGGTGAACGAGGGGCAAGAAGGATGAAAGTGCATCTATGCATGTGTAGAAATGTCATAATGAACCCCTCATTTGTACAATCAACTATACACATACATTATTTTGTACAAATATATATATACATATATAAAGTATATGTGATCATATATGTGTGAGTGTATGTATGCATGTAGTAAATACATCTCGGGTTGTGCAATCCAGGAAAAGGAAATCAACAGTAAACTCCGCCAGAGCAGGACTACACTTGAACCGCCACTTACATCCTTCAAAAAATTTTTTTTTAACATATTGAGTTGTAGTTTCTTAGCCTGACTGCCTTTTCCCCTGGGCAGTTGTCTCCACCTCAACTTGAAACTTGGAGCTGAGTAGAAATACATTTGTTCTTCTGAATTCAGTAGGACTGGCTGGTTTTGAAATAGGCAACCCCACTCCTATAAACTGGTCACCGTTTAAGATTAGTTTAAGATTATAAGTTTTTCTTTGGAGATGACTTGTTAGCACACCCAAGTCACCCCTGCTGTGCAACAAAAGAAAGACCTCACACTCTCACTGAATCATGAGGTGCAGCATTGGGAGCCCCAGGTATTCTGGGCTTTGGCCATCTTAGGGAATCTTGTGAAACTGCCTGGGATGATGTGCCAATACTGTGTTTCATCCTGAGCAGGCAGAGGATGTAGGATGCTCTCGGTAAGTTTACCCCAGCTATGGCATGTTGAGACCTGGAGAGGCTGAATATCTCACGCTGCTGCATAACGCCCTCGTCATTCCCGTGAGAGAAGGGAAGGTGGTAGCTGCACATGAATGGGTGTGAGCACCAGATCTTGGCCGGCTCAGGTACATCTGCCAGTGATCTCCTCTGTGCTCTCCTCATCTGCAAAACCCCAGCCTTCCCAGAGGCGTGCTTTTCATGTTTCAAGGCAGCACTTAGACAGTCTGACAGTGTCAGCAGCCACTTCCCTCTTCTGCTGAGTTGGTGCCTGGAAGGGAGATTGCTCTTTCTCCAGAAACAACTTCCTGGAATTTTTTTCTCTCTTCTACTGTGGTCAGGGGACTGCAGAAGAACAGTGTGACCTGGAGACCTGCATGGAGATTTGACTCTATAAACTGACCACATGCCTATAGGCCTGGGAAAGACTTCAGATGCCTCTGAATCACTTTATGTACCAGAAAGCAGAAATTTTAAGACTTAGAAGTGTGAAGATTTGAGGGAGTAAGTAACAGCCTAAGCATAGGTTGCTTGAGCAGTGAAAATAGGCTCCCTTCACAGAAGATGCCTCAGGAAAACTGATCACATGTCTGGGTCATTGGGCAGGTGTGGGAAGTCTGAAAATCCAGGTGCCTTTTCTCTATTTGCACCGTATTTCCAGGTAGCTCTCTTAAACTCAGCATCTTTGCAAAGAAGTCTCCAGAAGACCTCCTTGGTGAACCAGTTGACACCCTAGTCTGTCTTGTCTCATGGCCAGAAGGACCCTCCTGAATCAGGGGTTGGCCAGAGGATGAAAGTGCCATCATGAGCTGTCAAGCGTCTTCACCAGGCTAGAGGAATCCACTCACATCTGTCGAAACTCATTGGCAACTTGTACACAATTGAGCTGCTCGTACAAAGTAGAAAGAGGGAATTCATCCAAAAGGCATAAAAATCTGTAAGAGGTTATATTTAGGATTCTCCATTGCCCAATTTACATCAGGAGAAACCAACCCAGATCGTAGATGGATCCCAGGCAATTCCAGCTGTAGATCCATCCTGGCAGAAAGATGAGCTTTTGATTTGCTGTTTGGTTTGGATGAGGGCTACGTGGGGCCATTTGTTGAGCCATTAGGGCTTCTGGTTTTCACAAGGGCATGCTGGCATGACTAGGTAATGCTTTTCCAAAAGATACATAGAGCTTGATTTTTATTTAAAATTTCACATTGAAGCGTGAACAACTGATTCGAATAGTAAAGAACACCATGTGGGTCAAACACTAAATGATAAAGAGTTGGACCAATTTGGGGCCCAGCAGTTGCTTCATCCAGAAGAAACAAGTCTTGATCAGAAGTTATCATTAAAAGTGGGGACCGTGGGTCTCATCTTGGAGGCATGGATTTGAAATGACAATGTATCAAAAGGAGGCACCTGGGGTTAGACACTTGTGTTATGGTGGAGGACTCAGAGCACCTGCACCGTTGTGTTCTCCCAGGTCTAGGTCACTTTCCAACTTTCACTTTCTAGAAAGAACTGGAAAGGAGAGTGAGATGAGCCAGGGTGTTCAGAGGAGCACATTAGTGCTGCTGTAGCGGGCAGGCACTCTTGTCATGGCAGCGTAAGGTGGGGCATGAGAGCATGATTCAGAAGTGCAGGTCGAAACCAGATGCAATCCAGAGCCATTATGGGAAGGGAAACCGGATGATGAAATGCAGCCACTGGTGAAATAAGATTGAGCAACTGAGCCCAGCGATGAGACACACACAGGCCAGGTGAGTGAGCAGAGTCAGCTGGAGAGCAAGGGCTGTGACCCCTTCATGCCCTAGACCACGTGCCAAGTTCCTCTGATGCCTCAGCTTAGTCTTTGCACCCTGGCATCTGACAGAGTTTCCAATCTTGCTCATGTCTTGGAGAATCCTGGTGAGGGCATTCTCCATCATGCCATGCAGAAATAGACTCTGTGAGTCCCCCACCCCATCACTCTCAAGTCTTCACTGTTAGTATACATATAACTCACCCTGGCTGCCAGCACCTGAGGGATGTGTCACCTGTGGGTGTTCTCCATCCACTGGGGTGCAGAATAGCATTGTCTCTAACCTTTCAGTTTGTCCCTCCTCCTCCTGAAGCCTTTCCTGATTTCCACTTTCCAAGAGACAGAGACACCAGACAAAGGAAGCCATGTGCTATTTCAAGAAAAGAGATATCAAAAAGATATATTTTAAAAGTCGGCTCAGTTGTATTTCTTCTTTTGAAAACTGTCTGTTTTGTTCATTAACCTATTAACTTGGGGTGTCAAATTTTGCAGACTGTCATGTATATGCTAGACGTTCATCCACTTCTCGTTCTGTAGGCTGTCTTTTTACTCAGGGTCGTTTCCTTTGCTGAGTAGCTCTTTACTGAAGTCATCCCGTTTGTGAATATTTGGTTTTATTTGCTGTATTGGAGTCTTTTCAGAAAACCCTTGTGTAAAATTGCACCCCTTCCATGCTATCTTCCAGCAGTTTCAAAGTTCCTGATCTAACATTGAGGTCTTTGGTGTGATTTTAAATCATTTTTTTTTGTGCAGGCTGAGGAATATGGATTTAGTTTCACTCTTCTACATGGGAATCTCTCTTTTTTCCATCATCTGTATTTTTTTCTATAGTGTATCATGATATTTTATTTATGTTTCAATAAATTAAACTTGCCTAAAGATAAGAAGGGCAAAGCTAAGCTACTGGAGGTCAGGCAGTAGTGGCACACACCTTTAATCTCAGGATTTGGGAGACAGAGTCAAATGAATCTCTGTGAATTCAAGGTCACTCTGGTCTACACAAGATCAATGCTGAAACAAATCCAGGTGGTGGTGGCGGCTCACACCTTTAACCCCAGTTCTAGGGAGTCATGTCTTTCATCCCAGCACTAGAGGGAATATAAAATGGGAGGAGAGAGAGAGAGGTTTAGTCTGTGTAGTCTGCGGTTGCCCAATCTTGGTATAGATAAGACTTCTCCAGTGGCTTGGCTGCTTTGCTTTTCTAGTTTTGGGGTTGAACTCACCCCAAAAGAAAAAAAACAGACTCATTTTGAGAATGAGCAGAACCAAGGTCAGCCAGCTCATTCATTCTTCATGGGACAGTAAAACATATTCGTTCTTCATTGATGTGTAGTGAAAGGACACAGTGGAATCTATGTTGTGTGATTTTTCTGATTACCTAGCTTTGATGTATAGATATGGCTGGGGTCTTCTACTGGCCTTTCACAGAAAAAAATCTATGGGCACAGGAAAGTCAAGATACTCCCCTGAAGTCACAGAGCAGGGGCAAGCCAGAAAGAGGGGAACTCACTGGTGCCTGTGTCTATATCCCAGGACTCTGTTCTTCATACTTCAGAAGTTCAGTTGCTGGGAAATGGCCAGGGGAACTCAGCAAGACTAGACTCTTGGGAATGGGGTGTGACTGAGTCTTGCCACCAGGGCACACACAGAGATCCATAAACAGCCATTGCAAAATCCCTATGCTTTGCCAACAGCTCTGAGTACTTCCAGCTGGCTCTAGGGAGAGGCCCAACTCTGACTTGGCCTGTATCCAATGCATAGGTAGCACATTTGGGCTCCGAAGGCCAGAACAAGTACTTCCCAGAGGACCCAAGAGTTACAAATGCAGCATGCCTACAACCTCCTTTCTACACCCCAGCAAAGAAGGTCTGTGCTTTGAAACTGTGATGGACCACACTAAAAAGAATAGTGACCTTAACCCATTGTATGCCTATAGGAAAATACCTGTCTCCAGGTATTTATAAACAAAAGAGATCTATTTGGGTCATGATTTCAGAGCTTAAAAAGTACAAACAGTGCACTACTAATATCTGGTGAGGGGCCATGGCTGTCTCCCATGGCAGATATTATCTTGTGGGGTCACAGTGAAAGAAAGAGAGATGCTGCATTGCCTAAGAATAACAGAACACTGAGGAGGTGCCAGGATCCTTCTACTATAACAAACCATTGTCCTAGCAATAAGGCAATAATCTACTCTGGCAATAATCCCCTCATAAGGGTGATCACGACCTAATCAACACCTTCCAAAAATATTGCATGGATGGTCAAGCTTCCAGCATATGAATACGTGGAGACAAACAATACCTAAATGACAGCAGCACAATTCCTGGGAGCCTTGTGATATCAGTAGTTTCTAGATGTCCCAGAACATCAAATGGCTCCAGGAGCCCAACAGTGTCATTATGGTGCCTCTCTATAAAGACACTACTGACTGGCCACATGGTATCAAAACATTCACATCACACCCAAGACAGGCAGGAGAAACTCCCTGGGTCTAGTCTAAGATCCCAGGCCACAGTCCTGGGAACACACACACACACACACACACACTCCTATGCTCTGTGCACACTCTCCAAAATCGTTTGCTGTGTCTGCTGTCTGCCCCAGCTGGCTCGTTTTAGACACATCTCCTGCCTGTTCTGTGGGCACCTAGACTGCTCTCTGGCATTGTCATTTCCTGGTCCTGTGAGAATGTATCAAGACTTAGCACGTACTAGACTTCTCTTCCTCTTCCTTTTCCATCTCCATTTCCCCTTCTCTTTCATTCTCTTTTCTTCATGTGTTACTAATATTAAACTTAGGGCCTCATGGATGCCATGCAAGTGCTGTTCTGTTGAACAACTTCACCTGTCCTTAGACTTTTGAGACACAGTCTTCTTATATGGCCCTGGCTGGCCTTGAATTTGTGATTCTTCCGTCTTAGGCTCCTAATTGCTGGGGTTATGGGAAGGTATCACCACTCCCATCCACTTCCTTCAGAGAATTCTTGGAAAATTGACTGGGCAGAAATAGTCATGATTGTTAGACTCGTGCGTGGCAGGTTATATTTACGCTGCTGGTCGTGGCAGCCATTAACTAACTACTCCCCATGCCAAGAGTTTTATGAAGCAATCTCATTCATCCTTGAACCTCTGTTTTTCTCTTGGGCAGGTCATAACTTCCATGTACGGAAACCAAGGCACAGAGAGGAAAGATTCGTGCCCAAGGGCACGTGGCTATTAAGTGGCACATTTTACTAGTGATCATAATTAGAGAGGACATTTTGTGCTTTCAGTGAGGCCAGGAAAGGCAAAGGCAGCAGCCTGTCCATAGGGAGCGGACTGAGCCCCATCTTATCCACGGGCTCTGCAGCAATCTGTGCAGTTCTAACACCACTTCAAGGATTCCTAGGTATAGACCTGAATGCTTCCAGTTTCTGGAGGCACCCAGCTTCTGGGAGATTCTCTATGGATGCTTGTCATGTCTGCCATCTAGAGAGCTAGCTTAAACTTCTCCTGGAACCTGTAAGATTCCCTGGTAAGCATTCCTTATAAGAAAGGCAATAGCATTTTCTCGGCAAAGCAGCTCTGTCTAGTAAGCGCAACAGTTTCTTTTCAAATTATTGTTACCTCACTCTCTTCTTTCCGTGGATAATTAAATCCTGACACGTGGGGCCACATAGACTATATTCTAGTTCAGTGGGATAGTATATTTCCAAAAGGGCTGAACTGTCAGGATAGCTGGAACTGTCCAGAATGTTACAGATGCTGAGTGGAACCTGAATGTCATCCACACCAGCTAGAAATGCAAGCCACGAGCTGTTGTTAGAGGTTCGGTGTAAAAAGCTCTTGCCAAAGCTCTCTTCTCCTTCATGATATATCTCTTTCCAAAAGCTAATGAAGGCCTTTGCTTGACAAAACAGGTTGTCAGCAGAGAATACAAGTTAACCCTTGTATTCTGTAAGGTTCAGCCCTGTCAGGCTTTCTGCAAATACTATGCATGAGAAAATTAGGTTAGGAGGCTATTTACTAAATGTGGAAAAATCAATAATGCTCCAGGAAGAATGTTTACTTAGCCAAGGATCCAAACAAAGGCTCCCAAGTAGAAGACTTTGCAAAACAGAACCTCTCATCTTCAGCAAAGGCAGTATGGTTTTGCTTCGTGCGTGCGTGCGTGCGTGTGTGTGTGTGTGTGTGTGTGTGTGTGTGTGTGTGAGTGAGTGTGTGTTTGTGTGTTTGGAGAAGGTAGTGGTGGTGAAGATGAGACCTGGAGATACAGTAGTCACCTCTCTGCTGTAAGTGTTTCCCAGGCATGACTTCATCAGCCAAGCCCCACGAGGGGCAAAGATAGATAGGCAACCTTCAGTGTGTCGAACTGAACCACAGGAGAAGGAGTACAGTGGCTCAGTAACTTGCCGTGGTCACAATGCCAGGGACACAGTGGCATCTGAACTAAGTACAGATGTCTTATATATCTTCAATGCAGAACAAGCGTCAGTCCCTGACACTCAACTCTATCTAGTGTAAGAAGCGCATCCTTGAGTGTGTTTGTCTAAAGTAAGCTGGGATCTTTGTGCCCAAGCTGGGCTATTGCAGTAGTGCACATCTTCGTGTAACAGAATACTTTGGAAAAGAATCCTGCTGCAACTAATATGAATAGTTTAATTTATTCTTTACTTCTAAAGCAAAAGATAAAAGTGGAGAAATTTCAATTTCAAAAAATGCTATCCATGCCAAAGTTGCACATCTGAAATCCCAGCACTTATGGAGTTGATTTGGGAGGATCACAGTGAGTTCAAGGCCAGCCTGGGTGGGCTATAGAGTAAGATCAAGTCTCTAAACAAAACAAACAAACGCTACTCGGAGTTAATCAAGTGCTTCATATATTTGCACATATACACAAAAACATTGGCTCTCACAACCTCTAGTCTGTGTTCTTGTTTTAAATTTTGAACATGGAATTCCTAAGCCCAAGTGTTTGCTGTTGGCAATCAGAGACTAACACTCCAGAATACAGCACTTTGAAACACTGGGCATTTTAAATCAAATGCCCCTGATAATGAGTGTGTTCCTGGAGGCATTACCCTAATCCCTTATCTGTATTAAGTCCACTCCAACAGTGAAGGCTTCTTCCAGATCTTCCCCCAAATTCTCCATCTGCAGCAAGAGGAAGAAATGGCAGCAGCTCTTGTTGTCCAACTTGGTGTGTGCAGATCCTGCAGACAAGCTCACCTCTGCCCCAGAGTCCAATCATCTCCCTCAGATTATTCTTTATACCGGTGGTTCTCATCCTTCCTAATGCTGCGACGCTTTCATACAGTTCCTCATGCTGTGGTGACTCCAACCATTGCTGCTTTTTCATAACTGTAATTTTGCTACTAACTGTTATGACTTGTATATAAATATCTGATATTCAGAATATCTGATTAGAGGACCCCTGTGAAAGGGTAGCTCAGCCCCCCCCAAAGAGGTTGCACCCACTCTGCTCTAGAATGCCTGTGCCCTACCCCCATGAAGAGGGCATTTGTGTTGAGTATGCTTGTGTATGATTGTAATCTTAGCACTCCAGAGGTTAAGGCAGGAGGATCAAATGTTAAGGGCAAACATGGGATATAGAGTGGGACCCTGCCTCAAAGTTACACACATAGGTCAAAGGGGCAGGGCCAAAGTCTCACATAACCTTTTCTTTGAGTTTTATTATTTTGCACAGCTGCTAAGCATGTGTGTGTGTGTTTGTTTGTATAAATTCTGTTGTGGTTCTTGTTCTATTTGTCTATTGTTAGTTTGTTTCCGCAGACTGGATTTAAACTTGCAGATGGAAAAGAACTTCCCTGAGCCATGTAGGATGGAGTCTTAAGTGACTCAGTTCTCTCGTCTCTTACCCTCTGCTATTCACTGTGAATCCTCTATAGAGTGTGGAATTGCACAGGCTTGGCCACCAGGCCTACTGACTGACCCCCCTCCCCCCAACTGCCATGATCTTACTCTCTGAGGACCAAGGATAGTTTTGAAACTGGTTCCAAGTCTGGAGACACCCAGACACAAATTCTTTTCTTGATAATGTTTTTATACTTCCTATAGGAAACGCGTCCAGAGCCCACTCAAGGACAGTAGAACCAGCTTTTCAAGGACACTCTCAGAAGAAGCCAGGTGTGTCTCATCCCTGGTCCCTGACGTTTGGAGGTCACAGGCTCAAAATTCCTTTCCCAGAACAGGATTCTTTCCAGAAAAGAAACACGTTAGCCTGGAGGACCGTGGAGAGCAAAAAGGAAGCCTGGACTTTCCTTCTTCCGTCTAGCCAAATTCCCCACTAATGATTGGGAGGTGGACTGGCTCGTGACAACACACTTCCTTGCTGGAAGGTTTCCAGGCTTCCACTACTCGATGAAGGTTTTGTAAATCAATATCTATCTATCTATCTATCTATCTATCTATCTATCTATCTATCTATCTATCTATCTACCTGTGCGTGTGTGTTTGTGTGTGTGTTTGTATATTATGTCTGGGTCAGAGGACAACTTTTTTTTTCCTTCTGCCATATGGGTCCTTGGGCTCAAACTCAGGTCATCAGGCTTGTCAAAAAGTGCCTCTACCCACTGAGCTATCTTGGTGGCCCTCAATAAAGTTGTTACGTTTTGCGAAATCCTGATTCTGGGTAGTCCTGGCTTCTGTGTAAGTTAGGGAGCTAAGCCCTCACTAGTTGACAGAGTTAAGTCACACAGGCAGACATGCTCTGCAGCTCTAAATTAACCTCTGCTTATAAAAGAATACATAACAAAGAGAGCCTCATGTGAAGCTTACTTGTGCACTGGTGACACATGGTGGGTCACAGTGCTAAAGATTAGACCAGCAAAGGCTTTCCTGAGGGGGGAAGGGGCTTATCAATGACCCTGCTTGTAATTACTGCTGAGACACAACAGGAATCAAAAGATAATCTTAAAAAAGGCTGAGCATGTTGGTACATGCCTGTCATCCTAGTCCAAGGAAGATCAGGAATTTAAGGATAGCCTTGGCAAAAGGTGAGTCCTGACCTTACTGCATGAGGCCCTGTCTCCAAAAACCAAGAAAAATATGGGAAGATAGATTAGTTGGAAAGCTGCCTTTCAAGCATAAGGACCTGAGTTCCAAACCTGGAAGTCAAATAAAGATAGACACAGCAGTGCACATCTGTAATCCCAGCTCCAGA
This sequence comes from Microtus pennsylvanicus, assembly GCF_037038515.1. NCBI lineage: Eukaryota > Metazoa > Chordata > Mammalia > Rodentia > Cricetidae > Microtus > Microtus pennsylvanicus. Next base: position 125,185,063 of record NC_134580.1, on the reverse strand, counting down.
GGCAGAGGAAGGTGAATTCCAGGGACCTGCGAGCAAGCCAGCTTGGCTTAACCAGCAAGCTCCAGGTCTCAGAGGAAGACTATATCCCACAGTCTCACAAGGTGAAGGCCATCTGAGGACCTTGAGATTGGTCTCTGTACATCCCAGGCAGGTTCACATACAAATACACGTACATACCCACACACATAAAACCAAACCAAACAAAAAATGTTAAAATATGTAAATAAAAGCCCTGGCCTTGTTTTCATCAGTTTGAAATTTTCTGTGCACGAATCACCACCTGCTTCCTGGCATCTGTTAGGTGTTCAGCCTGCGTTTGGCTGCTGGTGAGGCCCCTGTGGGGTGTGCTGACCCCTCTGCTCACGGACACCTGCAGCTGTTGAGGTCACTGGGGCTATTCTCTTCCCCTTCTCCATCCCATCTGCTATGAGGTTCACAATGCAGTGCCGCCCAAGCCCTCACCCCATGTAGAGATGCTGCCAAGTGCACAGTGGGTGCTCAGTGGGCATTCACGGAAGAAGAAACACACTGAGGAGAGTGGTCATGCACCGGGGGGGGGGGGGGGGGAGGGCACAGTGAAGGGGACCAGAGGGAGGCGACTGCTGAGAGGAAGGAAGGCTGTTTCTAGACCTTGCAGGAAAAAAAAAAGAGAAGCCAGATAGATGCCTGAATGACCACCAAGCAACTAATCTTCTACCAAATGAGACTGAACTGTCCCCAGATTACAGACCAGAACATTCCACTCCCAGCATGATGGGAAAAACATTTTTAAATTAATTCAGAAAGAAAGCTCAGAGTACTCAGCAAGACTGCAGAGTAGAAACAGATACCTTGAGACCAAGACTCCGGGCTCCCTCCAGGCTTGGGATAGTTTTACAACAGTGGATGTCACTTTTTTTCTAAGACTTGACAAAGAAAGCTCTTTTGGAATTTGAGCTGCTGCTGATTCCTGCTATTTAAGGATAAGTCCTTGGAGAAGCTTGATAAATCAGCACTGTGGCCAGCCAGTATCCATGGGGGATTTTAGCCTGTGAGGTACCACAAAGTTTCTCAAGGTTTTCATTCAACCTATTGTAAATACCTGAGAAGCGGCAGCCAGATCCTATCCAAGGACTGCTACCCTCCTCACCTGAGATCTCAGACATACCCTGGGCTCCCTGTGATGTCTGCCACCTCCTCAGTAGATCAGCCTAACAAAGCCCAGCAGGTTTCCACAAGCAAGGGAGGATGGCCACCTGTGGTAGTGCTCGCCTGTAATCCCGGCACTTTGGGGTAGAGGATGGGAAGTACAGGATCATCCTCTGCTATGTGGCAACTTGGAGGGAATCTGGGCTCCTTGAGACCCTGCCTTAGGAGAAGGAGGAGAGAGAGGAGAAGGACAGTTAGTAAAAAGGAGATGTGAATAACCAGGAGAGTTACTTTGTATGTTGTGTGGACAAGTTCACATGTGTGCTTCAGAGAGAGGCTTTATGAGCTATGTTGTCAGACCTACCGTGTGAATACCGGAAGCCCCGTGCTGTTCTTTCCTAGCTTTCCCCCTTATTTTAGAAGGGAGAATAAGGCAGGATTTTACTGTGGCCCAGATTCTGTCTCTATTTACAAAAGGGAGGGGTAAAAACTGAGGTCAAGCCAGCCAGACCACTGGGAATCATGAATCTCTTTTGTAGTGTGAGTTGCAGAAGTATCTTCCCATGCTAATGGGTATACAAGCAAATCACACTTCCTCCGAGATGACTGCCTTCTTTAAGATATTGATATGAATACATGCGGCTAAGGGAAAATAGTAGATTTGGAAGTTCCTTTGTAGATATGTCACCTAAGAAATATAAGCAAAAATCCGTGGGCCAGAGTAGTTAACAAACTGTCAGCTACTAATTCAGCCTGTGTCTTTTTTTATTCATCTATTAATTTTACATCCCATCACAGCCTCTCCCCTCATCCTTGCCTCCCACACCCAAACACCCACTCTCCCATCCCGCCCTCTAATCCTCTCCTTTTTCTTCTCCATCCAAGAAAGAGCAGGTCTCTTATGAGTATCAATAAAACATGGTTTATCAAGTTGCAGTAAGACTAAGCACTTCCCCATGTATTATGTCAGCCTATGTCTTTAAGTTGTAACAATGGGATATGCTGGAAAACTCCTGTAGGGTGTTGAGTTAATGAAGAAATTGGTCCTGGACTGAACAGTCACAGATCTCAACCAGGAGAAGGTTATGAATCGATGCTATCCCATGTTGCCACCCAAAACCAAAGTTATTATAAATATTAAAAAGTGACCTGCCTTTAGAAACCTAGATTCTCTAGGAGGTACAAGGTGAATATTGAACTTCATCAAGCCCAAAACCATAGCCCTGGAGCCAAGGACAACACCTTCCTAGTTCCTTCCCAGTCTGGATCTTCCTTTTCTCTCGGGCTGAACTGAGAGTTTGAAGTAGGTACTCAATAAGAAAGAGGACTTGGGAGATGCTGACACCAGGAAGTATGCCTCTCCATTGTTCTCCATCCCAGACCTCACACCCACACTTCCAATGGACACAGACTTCTAGGACCCTAGCTATCAACAGGAGCAAAAGAAGCACCCCATACCTCGCAGCACACAACACCAACAGCAGCTGGCTCTGAATTTTCAACATTTCTCAAACCTATTGACCCCAGTCAGGACCAGCTCAGTCCCTATATCCCTTTTTTGTCCTGGAAACCCAAGTTTGCCTGCTGAATGGTTTATAACACCAGTACCCTTGGTCTATAAAATTGTCTTATGATGTCTTCTTGGTTTTCTCCAAAAGATTCCAAAGAAAATCCCAAACTACTTGTCCTCACAGGGCTCCGTATGCTTCTCCCCACATGGACATCATTCTTAGCTACACATACACACACAACACACATCTTATATTATATATGTGTATATATAATATTTATACTATATAATATACACAATATATAAAATATTTATACTATATAATATATATATATATGGCAGCAGTGGTTCTCAACCTGTGGGTCATGATCCCCTTTCTCAGGAGTTGCATATCTGTTGCCCTGAACATCGAATATTTACATTATGATTCATAACAGTAGCAAAATTACAGCTAAGAAGTAGCAATGAAAATAATTTTGTGGTTGGGTTCATTGGGAAGGTTGAGAACCACTGCCATAGAATCTTACTCCATTGTCTGTCTTGTCCCCTTCCATAATGCCTACCTCCTGCTACCAGGTTATGACCCTGATAATGGTCTTTTCTGCCACCCTGTACTTTGCCTTATGTTGACTTCAATAAAGTGACTTTATACCAATTATTCAAATTTATACATACTTGAAATCATGAAGGCAAGAAATCCTCCCTGGAATTTAGTGTTGAGCCTAGCATGCACTGTGAAAAGTTGTCATACTGGTAGATGGATGAGTAGATGGAAGGATTGGTGGATGGCTAAGTAGGTAGAGGATGGCTGATTAAATTAGGTGAACGAGTTGATAAAGGTGGATGGAATTCTATGGACACCTGAGAAAGAGGTTTAAGTGAATCCTTGGGAATCCTTCCTATTTGTTCTGAACCCCAGATGGTACTGCCTTTAAAAAACCTACCTAGACAACATCCTGAACCCCAGTAAAGATTTGATACTCCCTCTCTCTCTCCTTCTTCGCTTTCTTCCTCTCTTTGTCCTCCATCTCTCTCTGCCACCTCCCCCTTCTCTCTCTGCCCCTCCCTCTCCTTTTCAGTATCTCTAAACTCCCACTTCCCATTGGTTCTGGGTGTAGGAACCAGCCATGATAAGCTAAATAGAAACAGATCACCCAAAGGAAGTTCTTCCAACCATTATCACCTGCCAAAGTAGGACTCAGCCATTGATAAGTTTAATGGAGGCCTGAATCTCAGTAGTTTACCCTGAAGCAATACTTGGTTGCAGGAAGAACCACAAACTGAGATTGCCCAGCACTACCCAAGAACAGGCCACCCAAAGGAAATGCCTAGTGTTCCAACCATTGTAGATAGGATCATCTGCCAGCACACTCACCAGGACACCCCTAGACAAATGTCAGCCAATCAGGGGTCCTGAACCTTAGAAATCCCTCACCCCCATTTTTACTACTATAAAAACCCAACTCTAACTGAGCTCGGGGCTCTCCATTTATTCCAATACATTGGACATGTGGAGAGACCGAGTTTGCAAACTTGCATAATATAAAGGCTCTTTGCTTTTACATATGGGACTCCATCTCCTTGTTGGTTTTTGGGGGACTTTGTGAATCTGGGTCTAACACTGGGATCTGTGGTAACACAAACCTGTTACTTCTGTGTTCTGTTGGTTTGCTCTCTTAGTATGTCACGACCACACTCTAGTCCCAGCCAAACAGTGGCCACCTTTGGAGGAAGAAACTGCATGTAGGTCAATGAATAACTATCAGGACATTTGCCTGCCTCACCCTTGCCTGTAGAAGGGGCACATGGTCTGGTCGGCCAAGGCTGGAATTTACAAAGGATCCTCAAGACCAAGTTAGAGAACAGGGTAACCGGTTAGAGGGGAACTTAAGAGCTTCCCCAGAGCCTCAGCTGGGAGGACTCTGGTTGGGTTTTCCCATGTCTTGTCTCCGGAGGCTGGGCTCATTAGATCATCAGTGTGGGCTCCTTCTGACAGCGCTGCACTTGATGTCTTGCTCCAAAACTTTTTCTCTGAGTCTAGCTGGGGTGGGGTGGAGCATAGTGAGGGGGCACAATTAAACATAGTTTCCACCATCTCAGTGCTGGCTTGGGTAAAGGATTTTTGATTGGGGGGGGGTTGGTCCAGGCACTTGTGAGGTGTAATACCCTCCGTGGCTCTGTCTTTGAACTTCCCCAAAGCCTTGGGGTAGAAGACATGTGATCCCTTCCTCAAGAGAGGGCAGGTTCATTTTCCTGTCTTTCTGATCTTTCTTGTGACCCTGGCACTTCACAATGCTCTAGGAAAACCTGAAAACGGCCTATTTTTCACCCAATTTGGTTTCTTGTTCTCAGGAAGCTTGGCATTGTTAAAAATCCAGAAATTCCCATGGCCCAAATCCTATTTAAAAACTGCCTATCTATTTAAAGTTCATGATTGGAAGAATAAAGGAAAAAGAGTCCCACAAACAGAAGGGAGGCACAAGACAGGGAAAAAAAAGCAGATCTAGCTCGCTTCTAAAAAAGGCTGAAAACTATCTCTCCGTGGCCTTGTGTTTCGAGTCTCACATATTTTTCTTTCTCTTTTGGTGGTTTGCAATCTGAAGTGGAATTTTATTATGGGTTACTTGGATGATCTTTTTCATGTCCCTAGCGCCCAAGGCCTCTGCTCACTAGATAGCATGCCACAGTGGCCCTTTACGCTATGGGAAAAGTGAGTGAACCCAAAATAAAGCAGCCATATCTCTTGTCTCCTCTGCACTCCCCACCGTGTTTCCACAACTCTGAGCCAGAGACCAGCAACACTGTCCTGAGAACAACAAAACCGTGATGAAGGCAACAGGAGTCAGAACGCTATTCACGGCAGGAAGCCCCAGCATCCGGTGAGAAATAAGAAGTACTAGAGCACAGGATGCGCCCTGGGTCAGGGGGACGTGAAAAGCCTGGAGTCTGTAACCTTCTCTGCGCCAGAACTGTGGTGGTTTGGCAGCAGAGGCACAGCCCTTAGCTCCCCTCGGAGCCCAGCCGGGTGCCAAGCTCCAAGACTCAGTGGTGGCCGCTGTCGTTGTGGGGGAGTCTAGCCTCTCCCAGAAGGAGACTCGGCAGAATGGCCACCTCAACAGGTTTGTTGCTGCTGCTGCTGCTCGGCCAGTCCTGGGCAGGGGCTGCTGCTGATTCAGAGGCTGTCGTGTGTGAGGGGACTGCCTGCTATACTGCCCACTGGGGAAAGCTGAACGCCGCTGAAGCCCAGAACCGCTGCAAGGAGAATGGAGGCAATCTAGCCACAGTGAAGAGCGAGGAGGAGGCCCGGCATGTCCAGCAAGCTCTGGCTCAGCTCTTGAAGACCAAGCCACCCTTGGAAGCCAAGGTGGGCAAATTCTGGATCGGGCTCCAGCGAGAAAAGGGCAAGTGTACGTACCATGATTTGCCAATGAAGGGCTTCAGTTGGGTGGGTGGTGGAGAGGACACAGCTTATTCAAACTGGTACAAAGAGAGCAAGAAATCCTGCACCTCTAAGCGTTGTGTGTCCCTGATACTGGACCTATCCTTGACACCTCACCCCAGCCATCTCCCCAAATGGTATGAGAGCCTCTGCGGGACTCCTGAGAGTCCAGGTAACATTGATGGTTTCTTGTGCAAGTTCAACTTCAAAGGCATGTGCAGTCCCCTCTCTCTGGGTGGTCCAGGCCAGGTGACCTATACCACCCCTTTCCAGGCCACCACCTCCTCCCTGGAGGCTGTGCCTTTTGCCTCTGCTGCCAATGTAGCCTGTGGGGATGAGGCTGAGAGTAAGACCTACTACTTCCTGTGCAAGGAAAAGACTGAGACTCCGGGCGTATTCCACTGGGGCAGCTCAGGCCCCCTCTGTTTCAGCCCCAAGTTTGGCTGCAGTTTCAACAATGGGGGCTGCCAGCAGGAATGCTTTGAAGGTGGGGAAGGATCCTTCCGCTGTGGCTGCCGGCCTGGATTCCGACTGGAGGATGACCTAGTAACTTGTGTTTCTCGGGACCCCTGTAGCTCCAACCCATGCACAGGAGGGGGCTCATGCCATCATGTACCCCTCAGCGAAAACTACACATGCCAGTGTCCCAGTGGCTACCAGCTGGACTCTAGCCAAGTGAACTGTGTGGATATAGACGAGTGCCAGAACTCCCCCTGTACCCAGGAATGTATCAACACTCCTGGGGACTTCCAATGTAAATGTTGGGTGGGCTACCAATCCCGTGACCCTAAAGGGGAGGCCTGTAAGGATGTGGATGAATGTGCCGCTGCCCACTCACCCTGTGCCCATCACTGCCATAACACTGATGGTTCTTTCTTCTGCTCCTGTAAAAATGGCTATCGCGAGTCTGAAGAAGACAGTACCCAATGTGAGGATATAGATGAGTGTTTGGACTCCAGGGTCAGTGCGTGTGACACCCTGTGCTTCAACTTGGAAGGTTCCTTCCGATGTGGCTGCCCACCAGGCTGGGAGCTGGCTCCTAATGGGGTCTCTTGTATCAATGGCACTGTGTCTTTAGAACCATCAACTAGGCCTCCCCAAAAGGAAGGCGAAGGTGACATAAAGGGGAGTACTGTGCCTCCTCCTGAAATGCCCAGTTCTTCCAGAGGCTCTGAGAATGTCTCCAAGGGAGGACCCACCACAGGGCATCCCTCCTTCCCATCAGATCCCCCCACGACCTCTGTTCCACAAGAAATATCAGTCTCTAGTGAGGCATCTGGAGTCTGGATGGAGCTGGGTACATACCTCCCCATGACCACTGGCCACAGCAAGCCCACACATGAAGATTCTGTGTCGGCCCACAGTGACAGCGACACCGATGGGCAGAAGCTGCTTCTGTTCTACATCTTGGGCACTGTGGTGGCCATCTCACTCTTGCTGGCTCTGGCCTTAGGGCTTCTCATTTATCGTAAACGGAGAGCCAGGAAGGAGGAGATAAAAAAGAAGAAGAAGCCCCAGAATGCAGCTGACAGCTATTCCTGGGTTCCAGAGCGAGCTGAGAGCCGAGCCCTGGAGAACCAATACAGGTAAAGAAGCCAGAAGTTGCTTGGGTAGCTGGGTGGGCAAATGTTGGGTGGGAGGCAGAGACAGGAACAGCCAGCTGGCCATTTGATGTTAAACCCAACTTCAGCATCCCAGGCGAGCCTCTGCTGCCAGCGCACATGGAGTGGAGGCAAGGTACCCAAAGATGTATATGGGACAGGGTTCCGTGGCTTCAAACACTGTAATCTTTTGTTTCCACAGCCCAACACCTGGGACAGACTGCTGAAGACAATGTGGCCATAGAAACACCAGCAGCTGCCACTGCTTTTAGAACTTTTAACTGCCGGATGATGGGGGGACCCACATCATTCTGAAAGACTGGACTGAACTCTCAGCAAAGAGTGTGCACCTTCCTGGTGCACTTGGGATGGACAGGTATTCCCCAGCTGCCTTCGCTATGCCTGGGCGTGAATTTGGCATTGTGGGAAGTTTTGAGGCTACTGACAGGCCTCGTTCACATACTCTTTTCAAATCCATAATCGAATGATTTTAATGTGTTCCTCTGATTCCCGATCAGGGTATGAGAACAGGGGTGGGGGAGTGGGGGTGGGAGGGCTTCAAAGACTTTTCTTATCTCTTCATTCGTCAGAGAAGAAAAGGAGCTACTGGTGCTAATTAGGATGGAAACGATTCCTTTCTTTCATAGAGAACAAGATCACTTCATTATTTAACTTCGTGAGAATAAGGCTCTACCCTTCCTATGGGGACTTTTTCAGGATGGCTGCCTTTGTGTACATTTGCCTTCTGGCATTTCCCCTCAATCCCCTTCAGTATTGTTGAAACTGTCAGAATGAGAGGAAGTTCAACCAACTGCTTAAGGAGCAAGCGGGCAGGATGTTTAGACATCCTACCCCATTATTCTGAGCTTTCTGATGGTCTTGGGCTTATGGGCAAGTAGAGCTGGGAGCTGGAAAGTTGCTTCAAGTGAGTGGGAGGCCTTGGTAACAGCAGAATCCAGGAGGAAGTTAAATTAACAGATATATGAACTAAATTATCTGAATGGGCTGATGTTACCACACACTTGACTACTGAGAAACAATAACAATACCCCGAGAACAATTTGTCTTCGAGCCAGCACAGGCCCCAACTCCACTGCAGGGCACCCTGTCTCCATCCCTAACTGGGAAGCTGGCATAGGAGGCTTTCGTTCTGACTGAAAGGAGAAGACGTGCGAACCAGGTGTCGGATGGGCTCTGCTGTGAATACTGTCATTCAATGTAGCTGAAGCCCAGTTCACAGTTAAGAGTATATCTGGAGGACTTAACGCACTGTTTTGTGGGTGTGACACACATCAAATCAAGGATTAGTCACCCAGAAGGTTCCCTCTGCTTGCTTAAAAAGGAGATGCAGAGGAAAGGGAAAGGGGAAGAGAGAACAGTGAGGCTATTTTCCAACCGTTAAAGCTGCTTAGAGCCATTTTATTATTGACATGCTTATTTCCAAGTGTGCATTTGCAAAAGTGTCCCTTAAACTTGCTGCTGGTGATGGTGTTGCAGCTACACAGGTCTGTCTCATGGAGGTTTGGCTTTTTTTTTTTCTTCTGCCTCTATTACTTAGAAAGCTGAGACACGGAAAGTGTCTCCATCATGGGATCCCGGGTCTTTGTTCTCAGATCAGGGTGCCCTTTCATTTCCGGTCTTAAATGCATCTATCCCTCAAGTTGACATCTGGGGAGTGAAGATGAATAATGCGCAGATTCAAGGCCTGTGGAGTTAAGGAAATATCTTAAAAAACAAAACAAAACACCCTCCCCCAAACCACAAGTTGGAGGATGATGGGAGAAAGATGGAGCTCTGTGGGGTGCTTGAAATTTGTGCATTTAAAAATCAGCTCACCATCTGACTTTCGGTTGTAATTTGGGTGTTTGGAACCTAAGGGAGATCAAAGCCGTGTCTAATTGGCAGGGAACTTCATTGGCCACAGGACCCCTGGCAATAGTTGCCAGTAGGTTGGCAGCCAGTTCATTACACAGAGCAGCGCCCACCGTTCAGGCGATTTTACATAGATGGCAGTATCTGTACTTAAGGCTTGAGGGGAGGAGGACAAACTGAATGAGTCTAAATTCTCTATAGCCTTGCTTGGTCTATGCTCAGGCTGCTGACCAGAGCCACTTAGGGCGTAGACATGAAACCCCATCCCCAACACCCTCAGGGGCGCTGGTTCCTTTCTGTGGGACCCACAACCGGGAAGACTGATGAACACATTTCCTCAAAGTGTGCTTTCAGTCTCAGCCCCTCCCCATGTGGGTAGAGCTCCCTCAGCCACTGACCTACCAAAGCTTTGTGCCGAACCATGCCTCATGTTTGGTCAAGGCCAGTGGAGCCGTCTACCCTTCCTAAACCAGTGCTTTATCCTCCCATCTGTTCTTGCTGTCCTCATGTTTGAGACTGGAAAATTATGGGTTAGAGCTTCTAAGAGGCCAAGCAGGAGATAAGTGAACTTCCGTTGGCCAAAGGGGACCAAGGTTGTTAGGCTAACAAATCAGTGAGCAGAGACAGAACAGTCCCTTGCCTGTGAGGACACAGAGAAAATGCTGCTTGAGTCCATACCTGGAAAAAAAACTGTATTTAGAACTAACTTATCTCCTCCCACTCTTCATTTTCCAGAGAATTCCAGAGAGTTTAAGGGGAGGAAATACCTTCAAGCCTTCAGTCCTTTCATTCCTTAATTTCAGGTGGCCGTCATTCCTTTCTGTCTTTTATGTGGTGCTGGTGATGGTAGCCTGCGCCGAAAGTATGCTAGACATGTGCTTTCCAGAAACTACGTTTCTAGGCCTTTGCATTGGTTTTATTCATCATTAAAGGCAGGTGATACACTACCTCCACAGGCAGTAATTTGAAGAGTTTAGAAAATGAACTACTCATAAAGAAATGCCTTGGGAGGGACTCACGAATGCTGTTTGTAAAGGAAATCCGGCCCCAGGTATCCCTGGTATCTAGCTAGCTTGGCTTTGGTGTAAACCCAGATGTAGGCATCTTCGGGCTTTGGTGCCCGCTCATCATTACCACCACTACCTCTATCACCAACATCATAACTACTTCATAGCACTGTGCGTCCCCATGGCATTTCTCAGCGACAGTAACTGGATGAATCCCACCTGGCAGAGGGCAGTCAACTGCTTTCCTTCAGCCTCGAACCCAGGGACAAACTAGCAAAGCTCTGAAAATGTCTGTCCTGACACTTCCGCAGAACTGTGGAGAATGTGGAATGAAATGAACATTTCTGAGTGTGTGGTTATGTTCACCGTGCTGGGCAAACTGCTTAGGAAATGAATTCTTTTTCTCCTCATGAAGTTTTAACCTCTTTGAGTTCCTAACCTTGAATGCTTCTGTGGACCGTTCTCACCAACCAAACTTTCAATAGGTGGATGGGATTGTTAGGTCTTTTTGTTCCAATCCTCTTTTCCCATAAATATTTCTGGCAAAACTAAAGGAATAGAGATGAGATTTGACCAAAAAAGGACAAAAGGTTACTCGATTCAAAATAACATAAATTTTTAAAGCAAATATAGGAAAGTCTTTTCCTATTATTTTTTTTCTTAACGCCCCCATTGTCTAAATCAGGAAAACAGGAAAGCGAAGCTTTCTAGCACCTGTGATATGGCTTCGTGCCCCTGCATATTTCCATGTCCTTCAACAATAGGTTTAGCATGGGAATCTGAGAGAGACACCCTGAAAACATCTGTTCCTTCTCTGGCTCCCAAATCCAGGTCTTGACTGCGTGGTTTGTGAAACTTCTCAACTAAAACAGGGGGACAGACACACCTCGATCCTCCACGGGTTCAACAACTAGATGCCCTGATGACCCCTCACTTAAGGGCATGTTGAAAATAACGTCACATGACCTGTTCTTGGCAGTACCCGTCTATTTCAGTTGGGAACTTTGGGCTTCCCATCCTTCTAGAAACGTGTCAAGTGGCTCCTTCCTGCAGTTTTAACCTGTTCTCCCCCTGAGTTGAAGTCCATTGGCAGCCGGGGGGTTAAACTTGAATTGTGTGATGGTCAGTCTTGTTCTGTGTTATCAGTGGGCAATTGTACATGTTAGTAATCACACCCCGAGCCCTCAGAGAGAATGTAAATATTTTAAAATACATGCATCAAATCCGTGTCATGGATCCTGAAACTATGGAATGTTCAGACAGAAGTGACTTTAGTGATTAGTGAATGTTTCCCAGGCTGGGGGGAGGGAAGGCTCACAGGGTACAGGTTTTCTTACAGCTGCAACATGACATTTTGAAGGGAGACTCAGGGTCCCCTTCAGGAAGTTGTGTCTTTGTCAATCTTTTAACTTTCTGTTGTGCAAATGCCCTAATAAAATCTGAAAAATATTTGTTTTGAATTTGTTTGATGTCATTTGTGGCAATTTAAAGTATATGTCAGAACATTCTTTGTGATTATTAAATGTATGTTACCCTTTGCAAAGAGTTACCCCGATGATGGCATGTCTCTAACTGGAAGGAATGCTGCCGGGGGGGGGGGGGGGGGGGGGTCTCTGTTGGTGCTGTCTCTCAGGAAGTGCCCTTGGTGAGACTGCCCTGCAAGGGGACAGTGTCCCTGGCAGGTGAGAGCAAGCCCTGTTCCTCCTTCCAGATTCAGCAGTCTCCTCCTGGTCACCATGGCCACCCTTAATTCCCAGTGTCTTGTTAATTGCTTGAGTGGTGCCTGGTGGGGGATTAAGTGCAGCTGACTGGTAGGATCCGAAAGCCCCGCCTACAATTATCTCCGAGCATTAACACTGCTTTGTCAGGGAAGCCCTGTCAGTTTGTTTAACTAATTGGCCAGGATCCTTGCCCCTTTGGCTGCAAAGATCACACTGAGATTCTGTGTTGTGGGAAGCAGAAAATAGCTGGTGAATTTTCAGATGGTATGCTTTTTGAGAGGGCTTAAGTGAGATAAAGGGTTCCATTCTATAATGCTAATGGCATAGCACACTTCCAATAAATATCCATTAAAATTAAATCGGCCTGATCCTCTAGCAGCTTAGGTACCAACAAAATACATCGGTAAATCTAACTTGTTTGGAGACTCACACACATGCACATGCACACACACACACACCTGTTTACAAATATAGACACAAGCTCACAAACACAACACACATAGCACGTTTCAATAAACACACACACCTATAGACACAGACACAACATACAGACACCCACAAACACACAATTCTAATGCCTGTTTCATGCTGACTCAACTGGAGACCAATGTTCCCTGGTTTAGGGAAAGCTCCTGAAGAAAAATATCACCTTTTAAAAGCAGCATCTTTGGGTGATTGTAAAGTACTCAGTGTCAGGTAGGTCTGTGAAAAGTGGGTCTTTTACCAAAGCCCTTGATTTGCAGAGTTAGGTATGCCCACTGTGCGTCCTCATTATCATCGGACACCTAGGTGGAGACCGAAGAGTTATGAGTATATTGTGGACATTCCGTAGAAGAAGCCTTTTCCTTCATTGTCAAAGCAATCAACTCGCCTGCCACTGAAGCAGTGTACCTTTGTCCACTGCGGCTCAGCCTTCAGACCTCGCTGGACAGTCTCCCTTCCATGATAGGGTTTGTCAGACTCTCCCTGGGTTTTTTTTTTTTTATCAGTTTAGTTTCTATAAAGAGCTGTGCTGTTTGGGTGATGGATACATACCTGGTAGGTTGCTTCCTTTGCCAGTAAGAAATATACAACTGTTGGAGCCATTCCGTTCAAATGACATGTAGTCTGACTTTAACATTTATTTATTTTTATTTTTATTCTTTATATTTTAATTTTTTCTCTTTGGTGTCAGTTTGTCTCATCACAAAGCTAATTTTCATTTCATGTGGGTTTTTTCTTTTCCTTTTCTCCCCCTTTAATTTGAAATCTTCGTTTTGCAATGGAAAAGTCATCCAAGATTGTGGGTACCTGGAGGCTCATTTTTTTTTAAATTTTTTATTGAGAAAAAAAAAGTTTCCGCCTCCTCCCAGCCTCCCATTTCCCTCCCCGTCCTTCCGCCCCTCTCCCCCTCCCCCCCCACTCCTCTCCCCCTCCCTCTCCAGTCCAAAGAGCAGTCAGGGTTCCCTGCCCTGTGGAAAGTCCAAGGTCTTCCCCCTCTGTCCAGGTCTAGGAAGGTGAACATCCAAACTGGCTAGGCTCCCACAAAGCCAGACATGAAGTAGGATCAAAACCCCGTGCCATTGTCCTTGGCTTCTCATCAGCCCTCATTTTTCACCATGTTCAGAGAGTCCGGTTTTATCCCATGCTTTTTCAGTCACAGTCCAGCTGGCCTTGGTGAGCTCCCAATAGATCAGCTCCACTGTCTCAGTGGGTGGGTGCACCCCTCATGGTCCTGACTTCCTTGCTCATGTTCTCCCTCCTTCTGCTCCTCATTGGGACCTTGGGAGCTCAGTCCGGTGCTCCAGTGTGGGTCTCTGTCTCTATCTCTGGAGGCTTATTTTATACATTGTCTTCACAATGATGTCATGCTAACTGTGATCTTCTATTATAAAGTCAGCCCTGCGAGGCTGTTCCTTCTTTTGCTCTCTAATATGTCCCAGCCACCCAGACCAGGGATTGACATGTGGTACTACATGGTAAATCCATACCAAATGTGTGACTAACTTGGAGAGAGCACACCATTGTAAGAGGCAGGGTAAATTATTTCAGGTCTTAGGGATCTTGTTGGGTGCCTGCATGTTGTACAAGAGCCGTCCCTGATTACCTGTCTCCTGAGGCTGCCTTTCCACTGGCTTCTCCTTTGCCTGGTATCTGCTTGTGGGAACTGCCCGCAGTCAATCCTGTACTCCTGCCTGCCTGGACAGTGACTATCATGGCTTCCTGGTCTCCAGTTTTTTCCATCCCAGCTTCCTTGTCAATCCTGATGGGAGGATTCAAGTTTCATAAAACTCACTGAGAACAGTGAGAGGGGGACCCAGGTAATGAGAACTGGGGTGTGACTCATAGGTAGAATATATGTTTATCATATGTGAGACCTTCAGTTCAATCTCCACCATTGCAGATCCCCACCCACCCCACTCAAAACTACTGAGATTGATGGTAAGGGTATTTTTTTTTTTTTTTTTAGCTCTTTAAGAAGCTAGGAGCTGATTTTGAAGAGGCCATGCTATTGACTTTCCTGGCATATATCCCATTTCAATTGAACTTCTGATGGCCAGGTTTGTCCACAGAGCAATCTGTGCATGTTCCCTCTTCCCTCCACAACTGCATACAAGCACACCATCTGACAAAGGCAGAGAAGATGGCCACACTAGGGTAAGCAGGGGACATCAATGGAATCTGCCTTAAAATCCATTGTAGAGTATGTAATGCCTCTGGGGACCGCAAAGACTGTCTTTAGTCCTTAGTGTTTGGGTGGGAGTTATGTAGACACAAGTATGCTGTTTGGAATCCCCTGTCTGCTCCGTTGCCGTCTTCTTCTCCCCACACTGAGTATTAACTTCGTCAATGTGAGGTGCTGACTTCTTTCTTTTACATTCTTCTACATGTCCTTCTTACATGCAGCCAGTCGATCCAACCCTGCTCTTTTTCACTATGGAGACAACCTTTGCTATTATTAAACTATATAAGGAACAACAACCATGGCAAATCTTCTGGCAGAGTCTATAGGTGCCAAACTTGAAGTGGAACTGGATCGGTGATAAAGTCATGGCTTTTCATTAAGACGGATTTTGAGTTTGTTTTGTTTCCGCTGCATGGAGAAGACCAGATGCCCAGTTTGACTACTTTAATGCTCCCTGGGACTGGGTTGGATGCTTTAATGGATTCGTGGCCGAAATTAAGTGACGTCTATTAACTTTAATTACATGTTGAATGGTCTTTAGCATGAGTTATTTATTCTTTTTGAGCAAAGGAAAAGATGACTCATTTGGGCCTCATTATTTCAAAATCTGGAGTCATGTTGAGTTGGAATCAACCCATGTATCAGCTTCAAAACAAGAAAACAACTCGAAAAACATTTTTTAATGGCTTGTTAAAGGAAATTATGTTCATAAATAAGCTAAACTACAGGCCTACTAAATATTCTTCTGGTGGGACATTTACCCTGTGTTCATATTTACACAATATATCAAAAATATATTATAAACGAAAAATAATGTACATATATAGAGAACCAATATGTTGCAGATATTTTCTGATTCTGATTATATGTAAATAAGCTGTATTTGACAGTGAGGTTGCTTGCACATGATGAAGTCTAATGATCGAAACTCTTGTTTTGTTTCTTAAAATTAGATGTTCAAAGGAGCCGAGGGAGAGCTCTGCAGTGGCTGGTTATTGTATTTTCTCTCTGTGTCTTCCATTACTAGTGTGTGACTTTCAGCCTCATGCTTGCCATAGAACTGCTACATTTCTGGGTCTCATGCAAAAGGTCCACCCGCTAAAGCCTCCTTCTTAGAATTTTCTGGATGGCAGGGGTGGGGTGGGGGTGCTGGAGAGAAGGCTTAGCAGTTGAAAAACACTTATTGATCTTGCACAAGATCTGGATTTTGTTTCCAGCACCTACACATTGCTCACAACTATCTGTAACTCCAGTTTTGGAGGATCCAATGCCTTTTCTGATTTCCAGGACTTTTGCATGTACATGGGGCACATAAATACATCCAGGCACCCATACATGCGTAAAATAAATAGATGTCTTTAAAAATAATTTTCTTTGTTTTTTTTCTTTTGAAAAAATTATATGTGTGTACACACCTGTATGTGAGTATGTGCAGGTGAGCACAGGTGTGCGCAGCAGCCAGAGGCACCAGATCTCCCCGGAGCTGGAGTTACAGGCTGGTGTGTGCTGCCTGATCTGGGTACTAGAGCTGAACTCAGGTCCTCTGGAAGAGCAGTACCTGTTGTAAAATTCTGGGTTGTCTTTCTAGCCTCATTGCTTTGCTTCTAAAACACTGTCTTGCTGTCCAAACTCTCTATCCTCCTTCTTCAGACTCTTGAACTCTGGGATAGCAGATAAGTGCACCACCAGACCTTGCTCACACTGAACTGAACTCGTGCACTTTGTGGGGTTTGACACACACCTAGTAACTGATCACACATTTTGCCACCCCAGTACCCGGCAGGACAGTTCTAGTGGTGTGAATGTCCTCTGTGCTGTCAACTCATTGCTGCGCCCATTGAGAATTATGACTATGTTCACTGATTGCATAGTGGTTTTTTTTTTGGAATGTGCTTTGCACAGTGTGTAGCATTTTCAGATTGGCTTCTTTCACTTGGCTAAGTGAATTGAATGTGTCTCCAGCCATTTTTATGGCTTGATAAATTTTTGACTGTGATCACTGGGCGAGTAGTCTCTTGCCAATTATGTACTCACCTACTGAAGAACATCATGGTTACTTCTGAATTTTGATACGTATGAATAAAGCTACTAACATGTTCTCATTCGGACATCTTTATAGATCTAAGTTTTCAACTTGAATTTGAATCAATGCCTGGAGGTGGGGTTCATGAACGAGAGAGTAAGGGTGTATCTATTTCGTAAAGAATGGCAAGTCTTCCAGAACATCCAAGTCTTTCTACATTCCCACTATTGAGAGCCACAGCTTTGGGTTCTACACTGTCCTCAACATAGGTTCAGCATGTTTAAGTGTTGGATTTTAGTCAGTCTAATAGGTGTGTAGTGGTATTCCACTGTTTTAATTTGGAGTTCTCACTGAGATACGTTGCTTATCTTTGCTATCTGTGTTGCTTAAGATTTAGAGAACATTTTTTTTTAACTTGGGTAGTTTGCATGTTGAGTTTCAGGAAATCGTTGTGTATTTTGGAGACTAGTCCTTTCTGACATACATTTTACACATACAAAACATATATCCAAGCTGACGGAGGTTTGTCTTTAAATTCACTCAGCAGCGGCATTTGTGAAACATCTGTATTTGATTTTAAGTGTGTTGTACTGTGTTCTTTAGCTCCTCTTGGGTGTCAGGAGTTCAGATGAACTGGAGAGAGCACTGAGGTATTAGGTGGTTGAACCGCAAATACAGAAAGTGCGAGCCAAATAGAAGCAAGTGCCTTAATTATAGTGTTGCTGTATGTAAAAGGCTGAGCTCAGAGAAGATGCCGACTCTGTTGTTTGGACTTGAGTGAAATTTGGTCATCAACTGAGCCTCAAGGTTAAACTTGGCATTGAGGGAGCTGTGAGGAAAAGGCTCCAGTACTTTTCAGACCTGAAGTTGGAAGGAAGACTGTGGGAAGAAGAGCGAAGAGGGTCAGAGTAGAAAAATTCAGCACCAACTCTGCACCAACTCAAGACTGAGGATCTGAAAAGACAATCCCAACTTCAGGGTATAGGCGTTCTCTTCATTTGGAGAGAAGAGGCTGAACTCAGGGAGGTTTCCTATTCTAGAGAGACAGCTAAGAGTAGAAATACTTGCTCACAATGGTTCCATAGTCTGGATCTGTGTTAAGTTTAATGCTTTGAGATTCGGCCGTGCTGTTCCACATTCACTTCTTGAAGCAACTGGGTGGAACTCAGTATGCCACCATTTATATCCCTGTTTTCCTGTTGATGGAAATCTGGTGCTCCGGCTCATGTCTGGAAGTCTGGTCCCCAGTGTGTGATACTGAGCAATTAGTGGACTCTTTAAGACATAGAGTTTAAGTCACTACTCTTAAAAGGGATTAGGATTCACATCAGGGAGAGAGTTAGGTCTCTCAATAATGAAGTGCTTCAGATGAGATCAAGTTGCTAATGACAAGATTATCAACATGCTCGGTCACTTCCCATGTGCCCTCTCAGGCACTCTTGTCATGTGATACCATCTGCCAAGCCTGTGAGCTGAGTGGCTCCTTTTCTTTATAATGTTTTCAACCTTAGCATTTTGTTACAGAAAAAGAAAACGAATGCATATGGGTGTTTCTGCTTGGGGAGTATTTTGAAAACAGTGACTGTGTGTCCTCATCTATCCAATGCCCCTCTCACAAGACAGTCTGAATGAAGACGTGAAATGTCTCAGAAGCAAACCCACACAGTGTGCATAAAAATAGACAAGCTCATATTTCCTTTGACATTTCATTTTGCTTAAGCCATTTCAAAGGTAGATGTATGGTTACGAGCTGGATGTCAGTGTTTATGACTTAGACTTGAAACCTGGTTTCACAGATGCCCTGTGCCTTTGACCAATTTCATCAGTTTGAATTTGGTTCCATCCTCTGTAACATTGGAATTAATAAAAATAATGTGGGCACTTGTTTGTTATGAGAGTTTAAGAAAATGAAGCTTGATTTATACTTGATATGAAGCCTGACATAAAGCAAGTTGTCAGAAAATGGAAGGGATGAAGGAAAATGATATACAATAAAGGTCTACTAAATATTAAACCCAAACTGCAAACATTAGGTATGGCAGGGGTTCTAGAACTTTCCATCAGGGACATCTGCAGAGTAATTCTTTCCTAACATTTCTCAGAAAAGGGATTCTATGTATCTGAAAATAAAGCTTTCTAAATTGCCCAATTGTCAGGCTTGTCGACTGTTCATTTCTTATTGTATAGGTCACTTAGCCATCTGTCTTTGAGTAACATGGCATACTTACACAGTTTTGGCTAGCATGTGTGCCATCATTCGTACAAAATGAAATGCCAAAGAAGAAGACTGAGTCCCAGGGCCACAACTGCCAATGAACTCTGTACATACCTAGTTGCACCAGCTAGCTTACAATGTGGGGCCTTTATTGTTGACACAGTCCTGAGATGAATGCAAACCCTGCCCAGCACAGGCTGCACCAGCCTCTTGCTGTGCACAACAACTTATTTCAAATGGAAACACAACGAGAGTGACAAAAATCTAGAAAGCACATTTTCTTTAATTACAGTACAGATGTTGACATTTTGATTGCCCAGTGGGTAATGCTCTTGACAACAGAAGTTTCTAATTAGAAATAGTTAACTTAGTGGAGAAAGATATGAGTAGGTCATTTTAAGACTACTTAATAAACTGCAGTCCAAATACTCGGTTTGTGTGCTACACCAGAAATACTAAGGACCTTATGCCATGTTGGCAAGAAGGCTTTTTCCTCTTGGTTTGGTTACTAATCCTTTACTGTCCTTCCACTTTGGGGCAGTGGGTTCCCCACCTTCCTAATGCTTCAACCCTTTAATACAGTTCCTCATGTTGTAGTGACCCCCAACCATAAAATTCTTTTATTGCTACTTCACAACTATAATTTTCTACAATTATGAATTGTAATGTAAATACCTGATATACAGGATATCTGATACTCAACCCCTGTGAAAGTCTCATTCTACCCCCAAAGCCGTTGCAACCCACAGGTTGAGAACCACTGTTCTAAGGGCTTTAGCTTGATGACTCAGCATGCTCACAGAGTCTGTGGAGGTAGAACAGGGAGGTATAAGAGTCAATCAAGAGAAGAGATGCACAGAGTTGGGGAGGGAGGAAGAGAGTGGAAAGACAGAGAAAGAGAGAGAATACTGAAGATGGTCTCTGTACTGTTAGCTTTGAAGAAGGAAGAAGGGTCTGATAGCGCTAACAAAAGATGAAAGAAAGGATTCTGCCTGGATCCTCCAGAAGGCATTCAACTCTAGGAAGACTGAGATTCTGGGCCTCATGCATGTAGAGCTGTATGATAATTTGTGTTGCTATAAACCACTTGCTTGTGGTAACTGGCTGTCACAACAACTGCAAATGTATACACCATATCATAGGAAATCCTATACTACTCACTGTTAATAGCTATTTAAGTTTTCAAAGCACAGCTTGGGTCTGTCATGTTTTTGTTGTCCCATGCACTGAAGAGCAGTTCGAAAATGGAGTGTGCACAAGTGTGAAGTTTGAAGGGTTGGAAACTATGGCTTCTGTTGGCGGACTCTGCCTGACCCAATTAGAGGACAGAAGCTCCTTGGTAGCGGGAAAGATAGATCTTATTAACAAGCCAACAGGGGATGCGTTATCACACATTGGGGGTGGTGAGTTTAGAGACTGGAGAACTCTGGGAAAAAGAGACTCAGACTTTCAGTAAACCACATAATTAGGTCCAGTGTCCAATGAGGATGGGGATGTGGAGCTATAGAGACCATGCTTTTGTTGGGAAAGGCACAAGGATGCTTTCCGTCTTACTGATGACACAGAACAGAGTTTCTTTCTTGTCTTATAGTACAAAGCAAGTGGCTCTAAACTTTTCAACTCTCCAGTGTGTTTTTCCGGTTCTTTTCCTCCTTTTCGTCCACAGTTCTTAATGCCTTTCTAACCCTCATGACTTGTTCAACAGCCATCGTGGGTAACACTGTTTTTCTGTATCTTTTGAATAAAATGCTTCTTAGTCATTGGATTTCCCCTTTCTATCAAGAGGAAACTTTTGTAAGGGAAGGCTGTATCTTCTGAGATTCGTGTGTGTGTGTGTGTGTGTGTGTGTGTGTGTGTGTGTGTGTGTAAAGCAAGTTGAGAAATCAATGGCTTGAAGACCCAATCTCTCCCACTGCATGTTTTCACAGGGGCCTGTGAGCCAATAAAAATAGTTTTTACATATTTTAATGTTTAGGAAAAATTAACAGAAGAAAAATATTTCATGGTACGTGAGAATTATAAAATTTCACAGTCCATAAACGAAGTTGCATTGGAAAGCAGCCACATTATTCCTTTACATATGGTCTGTGGCAGTTTTTCTGCTGCAACAGCAGAGACCAAATGGCCTATAAAGGCTAGTGTATTTGTCATCTGGCCCTTAGCAGAAAAGCGTTGTTGACTTTGCCTGCAGGGATGTGACCTAATAAACTTTGTTCCTTACATTGTTTAATAGTGCTATTTGACTAATGATAGGGGCCAGGCCTTGAAGCTGAGAGGTCTGAGAACCAATAGTATGCAATCCATCCAAGGCACCACACTCAAACCTTGTTCATGTTCATACAGACGAGGCCGACACTCAGTAGCACCGTCAGTTTCCTCTCGGTAGTGGCAGAATCTAAAGGGAATTGCTTCCTTTCCCCTGACAAGAAATTCAGCGCTTGGCAGGGCATGGCTGCTCTGTGAATTCTGCACACCCCAGCATCTAGGGTCAGTCTTTTCTCTTCCTTTCATCCTGCTGTAACTTTCAGCTTCATGACACGGATGCTTGTTCTACGTTTCTTTATGTCAAAATTCTAAAATCCCATTCATCTCGGTGTAAATGTAAATTTCTACTACCACATCAGGGCAGGGATTGGGGAAACGGTGCCTACCGACAGAAACTATGATTACAAGGGCCCTGAAAGGGTAAGCCAAACTCCAAGTAAAAAACCCAGGAGGGAGAGTTAGGGTGATAAGGATAAAGGATAGGAACCTTGGAAGTCATTCATTTATTCCTCTTACAATGAGATTATACTCCACAAGCCTGTGCCTCAGAATTTAGTGGGGCATAACCCCAGAGCATTTGATCCAGTGTGTTGGGGCTGGAGCTCAGGAATCCTCTTTTCAGACAAGTGGCTGAAGTAGAGAAGATGCAAACTTTTTGTCTTGATCTACTCAGAGAGGACTATCAGTAGTCTGAGGGGAGGCAAAGAGCAGATCCCGCTCCTGTGCAGGATGCTCATTGAGGCCGTTAGGTTGACCAGTTGGCTTCTTCTCTAACACAACTCCTCTAGAGAAACAGATGCAGCAAATCTCCCAAACAACCTCCCCTTGGATCTCTTCAGGAAGCACACTGTGACACAAAAGGCACAAAGGAGCAGGGTGAAGGCAAATATTCTGCATTTACAACAAGCGTCTAGGTGAAATGGAAGGAGTCAATCTGGGATCAACATATTCCGAGCAAGGAATACAGCCTCCACCTTCTTTGTGGACTCTATTTCTCAGCCTGTGCCACAGCAAGCCATCATTTTTTTCCAGTGTAAACTGCATTCCCTCTGCCAAGAGCCCTGATGCATCCAGAATTCTAGGGAACAGTATTTGCGTCTTTGTTACTTTTACTGAGCCCTGGAGACGGATGGGTTTCAATGAGACTCTCAACATTTGAGAAAGATCCTGGATCAGCAATGGAGTAACTGCAACAGGAAGAGAAATAGGAAGCCAGATATTTTGTTTACAAGGACCGATTAATTCCTAATGAAATACAACTTTTCGACAGCAGGATGAAGAACAAGAATGCTATCTAGGCTTAAGACCACAGACAAGAGCAGGATGGACGAAATGCTGGAGTTGAAAGTTCCAGAGTTTCTGGAGTGTTTCAAGCTCTGGCTTTACTGGTTGTTCAGCTGTTTGTGTTTATCCTACTTGCAGTGGAACCAGCTGGCCTTGGACATTTGCATCATGGCTGGTGTTGGCCAAAATTATCTTTGCAGCTGTTGGCTCAGTAGTTCTTCAGTGGCCAGCTGGTCACCGGGAACAGAAAAGTGACTACTTGTTCTGAGGAAAAACCAGACAGATAAGTGCCCGTCCCATTTTCCCACTTCTAGAAAACACTGGAGGGGGTGATGGGAGGATGCAATTTGATGTGTGTTCCAAAAGTCCCTTCCAAGGAGGAATAAAGCTCACAGAGGAGCTTTGGCCAATGCTGCTGTGTGATCTGGCATCAATATCACTCAGTTTAAGTATCTGTAATGATTTGGGTGTGGAATGGATGTTCTCCACCCTCCCCCTCACCTTGCAGCCCTTGGTGGGTGGGCTGGCTCTCGGTGGAGGTGGGTAGTTCTGCAGCCCCTCCAGTGAGGAGAATTTCTCTGCTCTTTAGAAAGAGAGAATTAGATTCTCAGTCATCCACAGGCCTGTGGGTGGAGATTCTTAAATAATGGGCTCAAGTTTTGGCCATCTCTGACCCCAGAATAAAGCCGTCCCCTCACCTCCTGTCCTTGGAGGCTTCACTCCTAAAGGTGTTACACCTGCCATAGCCACAGAAGGCCTTGGGTTGCTAATCTGCAGTCCCTAGTCTTGACTGGGCCAGATGTGTATAAAAATACATTGTCACCCTATATCATACTTAGTTCAAATCTACTCACTAATGACTTGGCTGGACAGGAGGCTCAAATACTGAGTGTTTCCAACAGAAAGTGTTGGGGATCTTTGTTACAAGGCAGCAGACATTCAGTTGTTAGGGGATGCAGCTAATGTTTGCCTCCTTTGTGATACCAAAGTGGGGCTGTCTGGTTATAGCAGAGATGGGAGGTCCCACACATACTGAAAGAGCGATTCTTTTGACCCTTTATGGAAAAACATATCTATCTATTCTAGGCTGTTCTGAGAAGTCCCCCAGATTTTACAGAGCTCTCTCTCTCTCGGCCGTATGCCTTCTCATATTAAGCCAAGACACAGTGTGATATAACAGCCAAATAGTAAACGGGAAATGGCAAAGACTAGAGAGACTAGGCACCTTCTGAACAGTCTCAACCCATGGGATAAAAATCTGTCCTCTTGTAAAATGTGTGTCTGGGGAATCAGGCTTGCGGATGCAGGATGAACTTTCAGGATGCGGACCACATATCTTCTTAAGTCCTAAGAGCAGCACAGCTGGGCAGTGGCGGCACACAGCTTTAATCCCTGCACTTGGGAGGCAGAGGTAGGCGGATTTATGTGAATTCAAGGCCAGCCTGGTCTACAAAAATGAGTTCCAGAACAGGCTCCAAAGCTACACAGAGAAACTCTATTTGGGTGGGGGGTGGTAAGAACAGCTGCTATCTGAAGCTCATCGAGAAGCAGAGTTAGAAATAAGTCAAACTAGCTCCTTCTTGCGTAAGACTGAAAAAGTTAAACTATATTAATAGCCAAAGTACTTGGAAGTCACTAGTTTTCATTTCATTGTTCATATTTTTCAAAAAATTTAAACCTTTACTTATAAAATTTATGCTTGTATAACAAAACTCAGAAAAACAGAAAACTGAAAAACAGTTGTTATGCTTTCGCTCAGAGACAGTTTGACTGTTACACACAGTTTTTCTAAATTAGGTAAGGTTATTTCCAGAACTCTCCACCCAGTGGGTGTATTAACTATACTTTTAATATATTTCTCAAGTTAACGAAATGTTCAAATTTTTTTTCCAAAAAAGATTTAAGGGGAGCATTAGATGTGTGCAATTAATTTTAGGACAGGTGTTTCACTGCTGGATTTCTCTCCTTTAGTGTATTTATAGCCCATATTAAATTATTCTCCTACCATAACATTAAACTAGATAGTTCTCTTTTTATAGTCTCTTTCCTAGCAAAATAAGTTACGTTCTCTACACGTGCTTGGTGTTTGTGCCTCTTGGACTGTGTACTCACGAGCTCTGAGCTTGCCCACAGGAAATGTTTGCAAGAAGTCAGAGCACATTTGACATCTTTCAAATAACACTTCTGAATTTCTTGGCTCTTCTCTGAGGGCCAGATTCCAGAATGGTGCTGCTCAGTGTAAGAGCATATTCATGTCAAACATTCACTGTGTTTCCAATTAAAATAAGATCTGGGAGAAGCGCAATGTGCATACAAAGGGAAAGCCTAACGTGACATAATGCACCTTGACAAAATACTGCAGAGGTTTTACTTTGACTGACAGAAAGAGTTCTGTGTTCTTTCAATTTAGTGGTTCTTTTGGAAGTCCTGCTAACTTGAAAGGAGAACGGGTACATTTTTATTTTCACTCATCTTTACATGAAACTCAGCGTGTCTTTTCATTCAGAAATAGGAGGAGGAGACAGAGGGGAGGAGCAAAAAAGGAGGAGGTGGCAAAGGGAAAGAAAAAAAGAAGGGGAGGAAGTGGAGAACAAAGAAGGCAAAAAAGGGGAGAAAAAAGGAGGAGGAGGAAGAAGAAAAGGACAAGAGGACGATGAAGGAAAAGAAGAGGAGGTCAAAGGTGAAGAAGAAGAGGAGGAGGAGGAGGCGCAGTGTTGACAGGACCTGGACCACCAGCCGTGGGAGTCACAGCTATTTGCAGATATCTGTGTTGTTGCAGCTCTCTGGAAACATTATTTACACAGACCACCAGTTAAAATGATGATAAATTGTGATTAAAAACAGGCAAGAAGAAGCATTTGTGGAGGGCAAGCTCAGCGACATCAATGAGAATGTCAAGGCAAAGATCTACAACACATAAGGCATCCTCCCTGACCAGCAGGAGATAATCTTTTCTGCAAGCAGCTGAAAGCTAACTGCACCCTGTCTGAGTACAACATCTGGAAAGAGTCCATGCTGTACTGAGTTCTTTGCCTCTGGTGCAGGATGATAACCTTTGTGACAGGCAAGACCATCACCTTCGAGGTAGAGCCCAGTTACCCCACTTGGGAAGCCAGACAACAGGAAGATGGACATTCCTTTCTCACTACAATATCTAGAAAGAGTCCTCTTTGTGCTTGTTCATGGCCTTGAGAGGAGGTGTCTTAGTTTCCCCATCTTTTAACAAGTTTTATTGTATTTCCTATAAAGCTTTTACAATATATTTTTTTTTTAAAAAAAGCATTTTCTTGCTAGCAGATAGTTGCTTTATTTGATCATGTTTCAACGTGAATGATTTCCTTTCGGAATTCTGTACTTTAGTTGATGTTTTTATTTTAAATATTATTCTGAAAATGGGTCCATAGGCTTTATCCACTCTTGACAGATGGCTCATGCCCAGCAGGTAAATGTTTCAGAAAGGTGTCTTGCTCAGTAGGCTTCGATGCTGTTGATCTCTTTCTGTTTTCCTCAAGGTTTCTGCTTTCTTTGAAGACATGTCTTAGGAGTGAAGCTTTGAGGACACCTAGCTGAGGGGATACAGAGGTAGTCCCCGAATCTGCTACGCACAATAGCACATCTGGTCTCAACACACACCACACAAGACAGCAGATTCCATGCAGCTCACCCACCAGGCATCACTGAGCCTCCTTTGATTTACACAGAAACTAGCTTAGCGGATCCTTGCTACATCCCATTGATGGAGAGGTGGTTATAAGCCTTATTTTCTCCCTCATACCATAAAGCCCCCAGCAGTAGGAGAAAGGCCCGGGTCTGTTCTTGGCAGGATCCATGTTCTGTTATTCCAGTTTTAATGCTTAGTAATTAGCAAACATATGCCCTTCCAGCACGCAGCTTTACCGTATACTGTACCACTCATCCGTTTACAATGTACAAGTCAATGGCCGTGAGCACAGTCACCAGGATGGGTGGGTAACTGTTCCTACAATCAACTTTGAGACATTATCATCATCTCCTAAATAAATTGTATGTCCATTGGCAGACATCATTATACTACCTGACTTTCCATATTTTTTTCTTTCGGAATTTCATGAAAACGGAGTCATGCAATATGCAGTCATGGTGTATTTTATCTAGCACACCACTTTCAAAGTTTATCCCTCATCAGGGCACAAGTCAGCCCTTCCTGCCTTTCTGTTGCTGAGAACGATTCAAGGTATCCACATCCGACTTTGTATCCACCCATTCATCAGTCTCTGGACATTTGGGCTGTTTCTACCACTTAGTTATTAAAAATGATGCAATTAGTGCAAGTTTTATGTGGAAATACATTCTCCTCTCTTGGTGGCTGTTTAACAACTCAAGGGACTGACTGCCAGCTACTTTCTAGAGTTGTTGTTGCCTTTCTCCACTCCAACCTACAAGAAGGTTCTCATTTCTTAACATTTTTCTTAACCTTTATTACACGTTTTTTATTGCAGCCATATTTATGCAGTGTGAAGAGATATCTTACTGCAGTTTGGATTTGCAGGTATCTGTGGAGCATCTTTTCAAGTGCTTGTGGACCATTTGTTTCAGACAATTGCCGTGACACGTATTTTGTTCATATTGTAGTTGAGTTAGCTGTGCTATTATTGACTTTCAGTGGCTCCCTATATTGTCTGGGGGGGGGGGGAGGGGAAGTTGTTTTTAACAGCTTTGACTTGTAAATATTTTCTTCCAATATGTGGGTTTCTATTTTCTGTGAAATATAAGTTTTTAACTTCAGTGATGCCCATTTAGCATTTTTTCTTTTGTTGTTTGTGCTTTTGGTGTCATGTCCAACAAATCATTTCCTAGTCACAAACTTTACAAAGATTTACACGTGTAATTTCCTCAATAGGTTTTCTAGTTTTATTGCTCTCATTTAGGTTTTTTAAAAACTATTTTTTCTTTTCTTTTTATTATTATTTATTTATTAAAAATTTCTGTCTCCTCCCCACCACCACCTCCCATCTCCCTCCCCCTCCCCCAACTAACTCCCCCTCCCTCATCAGCCCAAAGAGCAGTCAGGGTTCCCTGCCTTGTGGGGAGTCCAAGGACCTCCCACCTCCTTCCAGGTCTAAAACTATTTTTTTTCAGTAATTTCTAGATATAATGTGAGGTAGAGTTCTAGTTCTACCTTGTGTGGCTTTCTAGTTCACCCAGCATCATTTGCTGAAGGTTTTGGTTTTAAAAAAAAATTATTTATTACTTTTACTTGTATGTGTGCTTTACTTGTGTGTCTGTGTACCACATTTATGACTGGTGCGCACAGAGGTCAGAAGAGGGAGGGCATTTAATCCCCTGGAACTGAGTTTACAGCCAGTTTTGAGTTGCCATGTGGGTTCTAGGAATTGAACTAGGGAGAATTGCCTGGAAGAGCAGTAACTACTGCTGAGCTGTCTCTCCAGCTCTAAAGAAATTATTCTTATTTTACATAATAATTTTGATACCTTTGTGGGAGTCAACTAATTATAAATATGTTATGTTTAGATTCTTCATTCCACTTCATTGATTTAACTGCCTGTATCTAAGTCACGCATGCTCCATCTTTGTCGTATGTTTTAAAAGGCGTAGGCGTGAAACTTCCTTTATAGATTGTTTTCCCCAGGATTTTTTTTGGCTTTTCTATTTAAAATTTTATGAATTTCAGGTTGCATGCTGAAAAGAATCAGCTGAAATTTAATATGTAACGTGTCGACTATTTAGGTTAATTTAAAGAACTTTGCCACCTTCATTACATTAAGTCCTCTGGTCTACAGGCATAGGGTTTGTTTGAATCTTTTAAAATTTATTTCAATATTTCCTTACTGGTTTAGAGTATATATTTTATATTCTTGTGTTATAGATATTCTGTTATAGTTATATTCCATTCGTTTTGTCCTATTACACATGAAACTGTTCTGTGAACTTAACTTTTAGTTTGTGAATTGTTGCTATACAGAAACTCAGTTGACTTTGTATACTCATCTGTTAGTGACAGCGGTAGAGCACACAGTGAAGGTGTCACGCTTAGATATTTTCTCTTTGATCATGATCATAGAGGGAATGCTTTCAGTGTTTTACTATTAGTTGGAAATATTTTACAGATGCAACATGTACTCATGAGTAAGATCCAAGACTTAGCAAAACGTTTGCTTTGCTATAAACACACTCTTGATTATTGAGTATTTACTGAACCCCGCATTTATTTTTCTACCTCTGGCTTGATATATTGCTGCATAGCCACAGACACTTATTTGTGTGTCTGTATCCCAGTTGTTATGGCTTATAGAATATGATGAAGGTGTGGATGAGGTAGGCACACTGCCCTTGGAAGCCTCTTATGTGTCTACACTCCGACTCCTCTTGGTGTCTATTTCAGCTACGTCTGCTTTTAGAATAGATGTCTAAAGTCTATTCACAGGTAGGAAGTTTATTATGTCTTCTATATAGAAATTAAACAAAAACTCCCAGCTAAAAAGCCGGACTCTTAGAAGGATGCAAGTGATCTCAGGGGCCTTTGGTGAAGCTTTTGCCAGTAATGAGCCCTGTAGAAGGAACAACTGTTTTCCAAGAAACTTAATGATCATTGTAAGTGCACAGCCTCCTGTACATTGGATATTGTACCGCTGTGGGTGTGTCTGAAAACTGAGTATTTAAAAAACTGAGCCCAAAGCCGGGCGGTGGTGGCGCACGCCTTTAATCCCAGCACTCGGGAGGCAGAGGCAGGCGGATCTCTGTGAGTTCGAGACCAGCCTGGTCTACAAGAGCTAGTTCCAGGACAGGCTCCAAAACCACAGAGAAACCCTGTCTCGAAAAACCACAAAAAAAAAAAAACTGAGCCCAAATAATTGACATGTTACTAATTAAGCTTTGGGTGTATCCTGCATTATAGATCTTTTATCCAAAAAAGATCTGGTAACTCCTTTCACTATATATTAACTGTGCAACTCTGGAGGTCACCTATTCTCGCTCACTTTTGGTTTCCACATTTGGAAAATGAGGAGATTAACAATGGATACCCCCATTGTGGACTGGAGCCAGAGGCCCTCTATCACTGGGTATCTCCACTTGTTTCCCTACACCTCCTTTGTCCCTTCAGGGTTTTTTTTTTCCTGCAACTGCTTATTAATATAATTGGCAAAAATGCTTGACTGAACTAAATTTAATCCGGTAGACAGTGACTTTCTAGTAAGGAACTAGAACCAAGCTGGGCACTGGAAGCAATTAGAGGCTGAACTCAAATTCCAGAGAAATGTGTGATTGTTTTTTCGCTAAAATTTCAGAGTTCATTATAGTTCAGTTTCACTCAATGCTTTCCACACATAACCCATTTAGTTCTCACAGTGCTTTTACTACAATGATTTTCATTGCCCAGTTGGACCACAGAGAGGTCAGAAAAATGTGAGGTTACTTTCAAAATCTTAAAATTAAAAAACAAATCTTAAAAATGGTGGAGATAGGACTCAAGTCAAGCTAAGTTAGCTCTAAATCCTGTGCTCTAAATCACCCTGAAGGCTCTGAGGTCCTCCATCCCTGGTTTTGCTGGTTACTTTGAAGAAATCACCCCAAGGGACACAGAGACATGCATATCACTACTCAGTGTGCAGATGCTTGGTCATGACTCTGCCCAAACCATGATATTAGATGTAAGGGGTACAAAGAGGTAGAAGAGCCATGATTCACCCTAGGAAGCCAGACTGTAAGTGCAGCAAAAGGTGGATTCACGGGTGACTTAGTGAGCTGACAAGGAGCAAAAAGGAGGAAGTTCACAGAGAGATCAGCTCTGCCTTAGTTACTCAGAAACTCTTGTTGATGAGGCAACTTGCCACCGGGCACTAAGAAGAGAAAGTCTACAGAAGACAGAGATGGAGAGGCGGATTTGCCTAGCAGAGGAAGAGATGTGGTTTGGAGACTGAAAGAGAGACGGAGGCAGCATTTCTCTGACATTGATTAGAAGCTTTCCAAACTGTTGAGCTGTCTGCAGGCTGTGCAATGTCCTCCTGGTTCCCAGCTTTGCGGGCTGTTACATATTCTGAGGTGGGCTTGGTGATGCAGTTCTCCTTTGAGTCCCTTTCAAATAACTCCTCACCCGTATTCTTGAAACTAACCCGAGGTGGACTTTGGTGGTATCTGTAATTTGCTTAGTCATGGGTTCCCTACCTATGGTGAGTAGACATGTGTGTTGCAGCTCCCCAGGAAAAGTTTAGCCATGTACCATCCCTCAGAGATGACAGTGAATCCACTAAAACTCCTCCAAGACCCTAACCAGTTTTTGATCCTATTCAAGATTGGTGTGCCGACTAGTTCTGTGCCAACTTGGCACAAGCTAGAGTCATGGGAAGAGGGAACCTCAGTTGAGAAAATCCCCCCACTAGATTGGCCTGTAGGTGAGCCTATGGTGCACTTTCTTGATAGGTGACTGATATGGGGGAGCCAGTTTCCTTGTGGGCACTGCCATCCTGTGTTGGGTGGTCCTGGGCGACATAAGAAGCAAACTAAGCAAGCCATGAGGAACAAGCCGGTAAGCAACATTCCTCCGTGTCCTCTGCATCAGTTCCTGCCTTTAGGCTCCTGCCTTAATGTCCCTGGATGATAGACTATAAGCTGTAAGGAGAAATAAACCATTTCCTCCCCAAGTTGCTTTTGGTCATAGTGTTTTACCACAACGAAAGAAACCTTAATGAAGACAGCTGGCATGTCCAGAAGTCCCCACTCAGGAGGGCGGCCATCCTTTAATGCTGTGCTGTTGTAGTACTGAATTACAAGTGCTTGAACGAGGTCCCCAGCTCACCCTCTTCAGACAGTGCAGGTGGCCAATTCCCTGCTGTTTTCTCCCTAGAGAATGTCTCTACTTTAGGATAATGCCCCTGGAGGTCCCAACTCACATCAGAAGGTTGCCTCCTTCTCCAGAGGCCAATGCCATTATCTAATCCCTGGTCATTCCTTCCTTTTTCCAAGAACCCACGTAGCTGTACTCATCCCCAGAGCTTAAAAGCTTGGCATCCATTTGCAGCTCTGGAGTTTTCTTGATTGAAAGTTGGGTGAGCTTTGACCCAAAAAAGAAAAGTTAGACTCCGCAGGTCTCGGCTCTGGCTTGGCAGAGTTTCACATGGGCAAGTGGATGGAGGATATCCTACCTGCTTCTTTTCAGTCTTGCTGCTCCCTCCCTACCCTCTTGGTCCCACGCCCATCTGTGCACGTTTTTTTCCCCACGTGAGGACAGCGCAGTCTTCTGTTCCGGATTAAAGTCCAAGATCTACTGGAACAGCAAAGTTAGATTTATATGTAAGCAGAGGGAACTTCGCCGGGCTTCCCGCAGTCGAACTTCCTAGCCTCGGACTAGGCCCCAGCAACCCACATTCTTCTTAGCAGTTGATGGACTGCTACATTATCCTTGGATTAGTCTAGAGTTCAACAGCACCGCCTCCTGGCAGCGGGGTGGAAGTGACTGATGTAGAGGGTAGAAGGTAGGGGTGTGTGTACGTGTGTGTGTGTGTGTGTGTGTGTGTGTGTGTGTGTGTGTGTGTGTAGGCTTTGATTTGGACCCAGCCCTCGGCATTCTTGGTGAGTACTTAAGCAGATAAAAGTTCCAAGTGACAGGCTCCCATCTGTCCCTCCCAGAGGAGGCTGGGCATCTTGCCCACGGGACTCCTCCTCTTGAAAAGCCTTTTGTGAGCAAATGGAATGTGTAGGCACCTCTATCTTTCGAGCCTCTCCAGGAAATCAACACCTCTAAAGAAACCAGATGGGTTCCACTGTAGCTCACACCGCCTCCTTGCGGCAGCTCCCAGTCAGTTTTGTTGAGGGGTGCCGCGCCGGATGGGCTTGGAATAAACAAAACAAAACAAAACAAAACCAGAACAAAGGAAACCAACACACTTCACACTTCTCCCCACTGGGCTTTGCAGGGATAGTACTGGGGAAGAGGGCCAAGATCTCTAAGCCCAGCGACTTTCTTGGGCAACCAGATCAGGTCTTGAACTGGCGATCACCGGCCAGTCCTCTGAGCCCAGTGGAGGTGTGGAGGGTCTGGGGTTATTAGGCCAGTCTTCTTAGATTGGAGTTGTTTCTCTAACCCTGTATAAGGTCCTCTGGGACTTAGTCCTCCGTTTGTCGCTGCAACCAGGTTTCCTGGCTCCTGGTCTTGGGTCTGTCTAATTGAGGGATCAATCCCGTCATCCTGTGGGTGTTTGCTAATCCCTCCCAATGCCCTGCAGGTTTCAGACACACCCTCTACCAGACTCTCAGTTTCTTCTTACTAGAGCCCCACCGAGACCATTCTTCAAAGTCTGGTAGCATCTATGAGGAAGCGTGTGTGTGTGTGTGTGTGTGTGTGTGTGTGTGTGTGTGTGTGTGTCTACCCGCAGGCTACTCCGGAGTGTCTTGGGCGGGGACTGTCGCCTTGCTGACTTGGTTCTGTTTTTTGGTGGCGCCTGCGGCCCCGCCTGGGGACCTCCGTGAGCCCTGGCCGAGTTTTACTCATCACGCAGAGGTGATCCCAGGCTGGAGGGCGGGCGCAAGGCGTCCGGAGAACCCAGTAATCCGAGAATGCAGCATCAGCCCTTCCCACCAAGCACTTCCTTCCTTTTCCCGAACGTCCAGAGAGGGAGGGCTGCGCATTTATAAACTGGAGCCGCAGCGGAGTGGCATGTCAGAGGCTGACTCGCCGGGACTAGGAGCCTAGGCTGGAAACGTCTAGGCTGCGGTAGAGGCTAGTTGCTGTCGCCCAAAGCGTCCGAAAGCCCCCTGCTGGCGCTGGGAGCCCGCACCGTCTCAGGGCTAGAGTTTTCCCGGGAGCCTACAAGCGAACCCCTGGAGAGCATGCTTGGGGTTCTCCTTCTGGGTGTGCTGGCTCCAGCTGGCCTGGGGATCTCCGCACTAGCCCAGTTGCTGTCCAGGGGCAGTCAGTGCGTGGAACACGAGTGCTTCGCGCTTTTCCAGCGCCGCTCGAACTTCTTCGATGCCCGCGGTGCCTGTGAGAGCCTGCAAGGACATCTAATGACAGTACGCTCCTCAGTGGCTGCCGATGTCATCTCGCTTTTGCTGAGCAACGACAGTGGTATGAACTCACGCCCTTGGATCGGATTAAAGCTTCCACAGGGCTGCGGCGAACCGGGCCATTTCGATCCCCTGCGAGGCTTCCAATGGGTTACTGGAGACAACCAAACCAGTTACAGCAGGTGGGCGCGGCCCAGTGACCAGGGAGCTCCACTCTGTGGCCCGCTTTGCGTCACGGTCTCAACCGCAACAAATGCTTCACTCGGAGAGCCGGCCTGGGAGGAGCAGCAGTGCGAAACCGAGACCGACGGCTTCCTCTGCGAGTTCCATTTTACAACGTCCTGCAGGCCCCTGGCGGTGGATCCCCGAGATCTCGAGGCTGCCCACATTTCTAGCACCTACAACACCCCGTTCGGGGTCAGTGGTGCGGACTTTCAGACTCTGCCGGTAGGCAGCTCCGTTGAGGTGAAGCCCCTCGGCTTGGAGCTGGTGTGTGAGGCCCAGCCTGGAACTTCGGAGGGACACTGGTCTCGGGAAGCGACAGGAGCCTGGAACTGCAATGTGGAGAATGGTGGCTGCGAGTACTTGTGCAACCAGAGCACGGGAGAGCCCAGATGCCACTGCCCCATGGACACCAACCTGCAGGCTGATGGTCGTTCATGCATAAAACCCGTGGCGAAACCGTGCAATGGGGTCTGTGAGCAGTTTTGCATCAACGGCAGCAAGCCAGGCGAGTTCACCTGTATGTGCGAGACGGGCTACAAGTTGGCAGCCGACCAACACAAGTGCGAGGATGTAGATGACTGTGCGCAGGGGCCCAATCCATGCCCGCAGGTCTGTGTCAACACCAAGGGCGGCTTTGAATGTCGCTGCTTTGATGGCTATGAGTTGGTGGATGGAGAGTGCGTGGAGCTTTTGGATCCGTGCTATGGATCTGACTGCGAATATCAGTGCCAGCCAGTGAACGCCACCGAGTACCGTTGTATCTGTGCTGAGGGCTTCAAACCCAAACCCGAGGATCCGCACAGGTGCGAAATGTTCTGCAGTACTAGTTCATGTCCGGCAGACTGTGACCCTAACTCCCCTGACTTTTGCCTTTGCCCTGAAGGTTTTATCCTGGACGAAGGCTACATATGCGTGGACATTGACGAGTGCACTCAAGGCGAATGCCTCCACAGCGAGTGTCGAAATCTTCCCGGCTCCTATGAGTGCATCTGTGGGCCCGACACGGCCCTTGCTGGTCAGGTTAGCAAGGACTGTGATCCCCCCACGGCTATTAATGAAATAGAGGAGGGAGGCTCTGGGGAACCCCCTGTCAGTCCGACACCAGGTTCTCCAACAGGTCCGCCGTCCACAAAGCCAGTGCATTCTGGCGTGCTCATTGGCATCTCCATCGCCAGCTTATCCCTGGCGGTGGCGCTTTTGGCTCTTCTCTGTCACCTGCGCAAGAAGCAGGGAGCTGCGCGTGCGGAGCTGGAGTACAAGTGCGCATCACCAGCCAAGGAGGTAGTACTGCAGCATGTCAGAACTGATCGGACGCTGCAGAAGTTCTGAGGGACTTCGCCCCAGAGACCCAGGTTGCCTTATTCTTTCTTGGTTCAGTACTTTTTCTCTCTCTCAGGCCTCTTAGCTGTGCCCTCTGGTAACTTAAAAGCATCCTGGCTGACATGATAACCCGAGAAGACCCCGCCACATCCTCATGAGAAGCAGGGGTGGCAAGGACTTGAAGCGGGAGAGCCCAGCTTCTTCCAAGTTGATACTGAACAACTGGGCGGAGGTGGCAAATGCACAGTGACAATCAGACTGCAGAGTGCCCCAGTCCTCACCTTATGGTGCAGGATGTGTAGAGGCTGCTAATCTTAAGCCTTTAGGCAAACCTTGACCCCACCGGCTGGAGATGACCCAGATATTTATTTTTTAATCATTCTCTTCCCTTCAGCTTTTCCCTGCCTGGAACTCTCCTGTCTTTCTATTCCTCCATCCCTTCCCTCCCCTTTACACTTTCTCTTTTTCATTTTTCTCCTCCCCCAAACCTGATTTTATTTTGCTTTTATCCTTCTTTACAGACAAAATTCTTATGTGAAACAGAAAAGAAACACTAAAAGCAGGAAGTTTTTTCCCCCACTGGCTTTGGAAATTTAATCGGAAAATTTAGGTTTCCAAAGCAAAATAATTTTAATGAAAGTTAAAATGCTATAGCTAAACACTAGTTAGTATGCTCAAATGTCACAGAAATCAAACTCAAGGAGGTTTTTTCTTTTAAATTTCATCTTTGTTGTTGAAACAGTGAGCTTATTTTTTAATTGTTGTTGTTTTGATTTAGAATAGCAAAAGGTAATTATTGTTTAAGTTTTTTTACACAGTTTCTATAGTGTTACTAATTTTTGACAGTGTTGAAAATGTTCAGATGAGTCTTGGTCCAACGTTTTGATGTTGCAATAGGTCACTGCCATCTTCTCATGTATTGGGCCACATTCATAGCTATCCTGGGATGTATGTGGTCCTTAGGCTAGACATATCTGAGATTGACAGACGGAAGCATCTTCCAGCAAAGTTTTGAGTTCTATGCTTTGTGCCTACTTGTCTCTCAACTGCTCTTGTCACTTAATGTCCCAAATAAAGCAGTGGCTGCTTAGGGAGACAAGAGAGCTTGGGAATGCAGCCTGGAGGGTGCCTAGATAGGACCTTGTTTAATGAGGCCCTTGGACAACATCTTCTACTAAGGAGGGACCTTCTAGCCCTGGCCGCTAGCCTGTGCACAGGGATTGGGACCTCCCTAGGGATCTGGCTAGAACTGCAAAATCCTAAGCACACCCCCCATCCCCCCTTTACAAGAAGTTGCATTTTAACAACGGTTTCCAACTTTCTGGAGAACATTAAATGTCAGTTAATAATAAGTAGCAGGTCATGCTAGGCCATTTATTATCAAGAAACTGAGGAATTTTTCACTGCATAGCTTTGCTTTCTGGCTAAAAAAAAAAAAGACTAGGTACACACCTCTAGATATTGCCACACAGGGTCCACAAGGGTTTTGATTTAACTAAGCTGGAACAAAGGCATATGTCAGTGTAAGGAACAAATGTATCATATGTGTATCTTTTGTAAGGAAAGGTTTTTCTTTACTGTTTTGTAAGCTCAGCACATTTGTACATAGCTATTTATTTATTGGAGTTTAGCTAGAACACAGGCAAAGCCTTTGCTTATGACGTCACATGTACAAAATAAACAGATTACAATGAGCTTTTGGGTGTCTCTTGTCCTTCCTTCCTCTCCCCCAGGTCCCTCATTTTATGCCTTATTTTATGCACACAAACAACGCAGACTCCAGGAGGTGTACGAGAGGCTGGACTGCACCCTGTCACCTGCTCACGGCACAGTCTCTGACTTTAAATATTGCCCAAAAGCAAGTTATTGCCCATGTAGAAGGAGTTGATGCTATCTCTGTAAGGCGGATATTCATTTTTCATTTGTGTAGCCGCAACAACTTTATACAGGATGTCTCATGTCTGTGTTCTAGACACTCTAGGATCTGAGGCGTCTTTAGCTTCCCAGCTGAGTGTTTTTCTGTGTATGCTTCCACTTTGCCTGTTCGATTCTCTGACATGGAAAACTTGAAATTATCGTGAGGGAGCTTTGGTGCGAATTCACGAATGGCTTCTGATTGCCAAGGTCATTTCTTCTGGTATGAAACAATCCTTGTCACTGGTCACTGTTGGTAATGACAGGTTGTTTTTGTGACACTGATCTCTAGGGCCCTTTTGGTGGAAAGGTGTAGCCATCTGAATTTCACATGCTGGAATAGGAAATTTTTCCATGAGGCAAACACGAGAGAAAAAACAGATAAGTAAGATATTCAGATAATTTTTGACATCCAGGTAGGGCAGAGATTCTCAGTGTTGACCTGTGCTGTTACTGTGGGAAGGCTGTGTATGTGTGTGTGTGTGTGTGTGTGTGTGTGTATTGGGGGTATGGCTGTATGCATATGTATTCACCCCTGTAGGCACTTGTACAGGTCAGAAGTCAACATCAGGATGTCTTCCTAAATTGCCTGTATTTTATTTACTCATTTTTTATTGAGACAAGACCTGTCATTGAACCTGGATCTCACTGACTTCTGGTAGATGACTCCATTAGGATGTCCATTGCTCTCCAGGGCTGGGTTGCAAGTGAATACCACCATGTCAGATTTTGATGTCGGTTTGGGGGACTATTACCTCAGGTCTTCACACTTGAGCAACAAAGCCCTTCACTGCGACCCCACGGTGGAGTGTTCATCATGCAGCCCAGGGATCTGTGAGAATGGAGGTGAGATCAGACAGGTGCAACTGCATGATGCTGGGAGTCCTGAGGAAGGGAAAGAGCCTCAGTGCTGCAGGGCACTCGGAGTTGTTTTTTTTAAATCAGGAACTTGCTCTGCTTGGAAATTGTTCAGAAAGAGAATAGAAACTTCTAGACTCTTAAAAAAAAGAGAGAGAAATGTGCAGTTTGTCCTGTAGGCAGCCAACAGAGCTAACATAGGATGGGACTATCACAGACACCTTGACCTCACACCAGCCTGATATATGAGCTTACTCAATCTCGCAGGCACCCGCCAAAGTTTAAAAATAAGAGCCAGAAGTGCTACCTCGGTATGGTTGTATGAGGAGTAAAAAGATGAGCAAGCAGTTTCTTGCCCATAGTACACGCTTAATAACTACAAGAGCGTGAGCCCTTGGGTTAATAGATGTTTACATGAATAAAGAAGAGGTAACACCAGAATGGGGAACACCGTGGAGGCAAATTCAGAACAGTGCAAGAATGACCTTTAGGGATATATTGCCACTTTGCCTATCAGTCCTGGAGGAACTGAGACTGTGAATTGGGGCCTTAGTTACAATTTAAGGGGGGATCTGTTTGCAAGGCGAAAGTGACCCTATAGTAGCTGGGAAATCCAAGCTTTCAAGAGCTCTGGCTTACTTCCTACTTCTAAATCTCAGCAACGTGGAGGGGTCCAGAGACTTCTGCCACTGTTGTGACATCACGGAGAGGAGAGGAAATGCTCTCAGATGACGCAAGGAGGAACTACCTCCAGTCTAGATGGTTCTGGCCTCCTATGTAGGTGACACTGGGAGCACTGCTGTGCTGTGGACAAGGCCAGGATCTCGGATGCTACTTCTGTTCTGGGGCCGACCAGTCGTGGATACTGCAATATCAGGAAAATGGGGTTTACAAAGAACACAAAACACAGCATGGTGATTAGGCTCTGAGAAAGTGGTACCCAGCAACAGCTCCTGACCTTTGCCTGAAGTTCAGAGAATGACACAGGTCACACCAGATTTGCTCTTTTTCTTTTCCAGAATGAATGCCTGGCTCAGCACTAACTTTTGCTTCAAGTGGTTTCTTCCTCCTTTTTCTCTTGGTCAGCAGGTTTAGACATAAGCAAACAATTGATTTCCTCACTCATGAAAGACTAAATATTGTTTTAACATCATATTCTAACAGAATCAGACTCCTTTTCAGCCTGTTTTGAAAGTGTGATTGCAAATCAGAGAAGAACCCATGGAATGTGTTCCCTCAAGTCATACCTACTTGAAAAGGGGTGGGGGACAGAGGGCTTCAGGGATCCAGGGGGAAGCCCCAGCATTCAAAGCCAGGCTTGTGATAGTTGTGTCCCTCAGACTACAGGCTGGGGATGTCTGTCTTTAAACCTCTGTCAGAAAGTAATCTGCTGGGAGAGGAAGTTACAGGGTGGTGGCAGAACCGTCTGCCCCTCCTTCAGAGGCCTCATCGCACCAGAATGGCCTTAGCATCTGTCTCCCAGGCCTCAATTGAAAAACCACTTGGCTGGTGAAACAGGGTGAGCTTGTTTGGGTTGAGAGAGAGAGAGAGAGAGAGAGAGAGAGAGAGAGAGAGAGAGAGAGAGAGAGAGAGAAAGCGAGCGAGCAGCTTTGCAGCGGCAACCCTCATTCTTCTACTTCTGTTTCTCTGTTGCTCTGCTTGGGTTTAGTTTACCTTTGAAACAGTCTCACCTTCCATAGACCTAGGCACTATACATCTCATAACAGTAGCCCCTGGCTTTCCACTTTATGACGTTTGTTGATGTTATCAGAAGACATAGGAACCCACTGGGACGTTCAGGTTTTTGTGGCTCCGAATGAGAAACTTGACAAGGACACACAGACAGTGGTAGAAGCTGAACAAGTTTATTAAGGAAGAAAGCACTTCCAGGGGAGGAAGTGGGCCAGGGCTGGGAGAAAGGTCAGTAGCTCAAGGGTACCCATGTCCTGTCTCACAGATTGGAAGGGACCTTATAGAAGCCACCCCTCCTTTGTGTATTGCACAGGCTCTGTTTGTTACACCTCAGCTTTGGTGGGAAGGGGTCGCTAGTCTTCCCTTCAGCCCTCTAGCCTCTTTCACGTGCTAATTTGACCCCAGTCTCTGCCCTTCTCTCCGGCTACAAGTTGAAAATCCTGGTCCACAGGTATAAGCCGCAAACACAAACATCCCAGATTCTTTGCAGATGTTTAACTGCCATCTGGGTTTTCCCTCTCCTCCTAAAAGGTGCTTCTGCAGTAATCCAGCACTGGCAGCAAGAGGAACTGAAGCCTGGTCAGATGGCCTAGAGCAAGACTGCCACAATACCCTCACTGTTCTTTCCGGAAGAGAGTATGGGTTCCTGGCCTGGAAGAAACCACATTCCTCCTCCAGTGTTCCAAAGGTTACAGGTCCATAGGGAATCCGCAGCTTTGCTTTGCCCAGGAACATGTGTATTCGACGTCCCTGTTTCTGCAAAAGCTTTCTGAAATTCACAACACATCTTCCAGGTTTAGAAGTAAAGGGCAGGCTGCAGCTGCCCGAGTCTCTGGGCTGAGTTCTCCTTGGTTATAGGAGGGGCCCAAGGCTGGCATAATGGGGGCAGCACCCAAGATTTAGGGAGAGCCTCATTGTAATTTTGCGTGCTTCTTGTCTTCCCTGTGGTCCGCCTCGGTAGGCTACAGATCACAAAGAGAGCAGTGAGGGTGGGCTCTGTGTCTCTCTTGATTGCGGTGTCAACTTCGAAATTGCAACTGTGCATCAGCAGTGATAGAACAGCACACCCGGGAAGAGGGAATTTTCCCTTCGGCAAATGATGTTTTCATCAGAAGAGCAGAAGAGAGATCACTGCCTGCACAAAATGACTAAAGAAAGTCTAATTTGAATAATAACACACAGAGAAGCCTCCACACCACCCTAGTCCCTCCTCCTCACTGTCCCAGGAATACCTGCTACAAGAGCAGGGCTGACTCTATTGTTTTAGCTCATGGGAACCAAATTCCTTCTTTGAATAGTTTGTGTGTGTGTGTGTGTGCATCTGTTTGTGAGTGTGTTGCTAGGAATGAAACCAGAGCCTTGCACATGCCAGGCAAACAGTCCACCATTAAGATGCATCTCCAGCCATGGCACGGTTCTTATTTTAGCATGGAATTCAATTATCCTTTAATTTATATTGTTACTTGGTTAATGCCGGTCTTTGCCAATCATTTCCAAGTTCCACACCATACTGACTCACCATGTTGCCTGGAACCTGCTTGCATCACCAAGAGACACCCTCAGCACACTGTCACTGAAGACATCTCCCTGCACATGAACCCACAGAGCCGAGTTTTGGGGTGTGGTGCTGACTAACCCAGCAGCGTTGTTTCAGCAAACACAGACTCAGAATTCTGACATCTGTGCTCAGAGAATTTAAGCCTGTACTGTCATTCAGGATAAGAGTGTGAGAAATGGGGTGAGTTGCCACTTACAATCTACCAGGCAAGTGTCACCAGGTCCCGATTTTCTGGGATTAATGTCTAGATTCTGCGGTAGCACAGACAAAACAGAAGAGCTTAGAATGCAAATCTTTCTTTTGTACATATGTGAAGAGTGGGAAGCAGGCTGGAGAGCAGGAAGTGCTGCTCATGAGCTAGCTAAAGCTGATGCTTTCTTTCTGTTATCATTGGCGACTCTCCAGCTTGAAGGTATTGGCCCCTCAGCCACCATTAATCCCTCTTAAGAGCTTGCATTAATAAATGGAATTAGTCTTTTTCCAGGCAAACAAGCATGTCTTGGGGAGGCTGAAAAAAGGAACTCCAGACCCACTCAAACTAGGCAAATTTTGCTACAGTCAAAATTTCCCACTAGGTGATCCTTGCAGTGACGTTCAAGCATATTTATCAGGTGTCCCCTCTGCCAGGCATCGGGGACAGAGAAAGAAACAATTTCATCTAACAACTTACAAGAAGTTGCTGTTACTTATGCAAGACCTACAGACTGACTGACTTGTCCTGCATGCCCAGGGTGACTGCGGGAAGTAATGACCAGTTAGGAATGGTATGCGCATGTGTGTAAACATGTGTGTATCCATGCTAGTGAAACCAAAGGGGCCGGTGCACTATTTAGAGATTTCCAATCCACAGTCGTGGCCTCGGGTATGGAAGAGGTCTGGCAATGCAGTTCTTCTACAGGTAAGGGAAGCTCACCTGGTTAGCAGATCCTGTTGGCTTCCACATCCTCCTACACAACCCTCTGATACACCCACAATCAACATTGTCATTCTTAGGCCATCTAGCTAACTGCATTTGGAGAAGAATCCTACAGTTACATATCCAACACTTAACATAGGCTTCTATCATTTCTATTGTTAGTGAAGAAGTTGGAATTTCTAGCCAATTAAAAAAAAAGAAAAGGTTAAGGTTAGCCCTGTAAGGGTCACCATGTGGGCTCAGTGGTGGAGTTCCTGCCCACCCAGCGTGAGGCTCTGAGTTCTCTCCCTAACACTGTATATAAAATGGACAGGGGTGGCACACTGTCCTCCCAACACCCAGGATGTAGATATCGGAGGATCAGAAGTTCAAGGTCATCCTTAGCTACTATGGCTGAAGTTACCTTATGTTACCTTATCTTGTCTCAAACAACAGCAACAGAACAAGCGGCAACAATGACAAACAACAGAAACGCAGCATCAACAAAAGAGTCTCCACACTACAAGGACCTGTTGACATTTCCAGATAAGAGAATTCTGAAGACCTGGCCTGGGTGTGCCGCTTGGGTCATAAGACATTTGTGCCTGGAACCAGAATTCAGCTCTCTTGTCCATTTCCCACATACCAGGCACTGCTACTGTCACACAAGTCATGGCTCTGGGCAAGCAGCCCAGAAAAGGTCACCTCCTGTTTCTCCCAGGCTCTCGGAGATGCACTTGTAACCCACATGGTGGCAAGGCATTTCCTTAGGCCTTACCCTGCCTCTTGGGCCAGCCTGGATTCCCATTAGCTTCCCAACACAACTCACGCTGACTGCCCTAGAACACACAGAGATATCTTTTCCAGGATAATAGGTGTTTTTCTTTTAAAGACCACCCTTCTCTTCCAGGCAGCTGTAGAAACTGCCCAGTTGACTACCCTTGTCTTCCTCCTGCCCCTCTTGAATTATTATTCAAGTACCACCAGCACGGAGTCAGGGCAACTCAGCAGGATCTTCCGCTGTACAGATCCGGGCTGCAATCAACCAGTCCTCACTCAGACGCAGCATCTGCCTGGCTTCTCCCACTCCTGGAGCAGAAGTAAAGCTCTCATAGGCTGTGAATCCTTCTCAGGGGAAAGATCGCTGGATCTGTGGTTAACTTACCAGGCTCACGGGGATGACGCCCTTTCCCTGTGGTCAGCATCTGGTGTCAAAACACAGTCTGTTTCCCCTCCACCCTAGTTCTCTGGTCTTTTCCTGACACCCCCTCCCCCACAGCATATCTTGGGCTTTAATGAGGCTTCCTATTCCTGTAGCCAGGGAAGGAGGTGGGGAAAAAGTTGCAGCAGATGAGATTTTTATCCTTTCTGCCTTTTAATTCCTGACCAGAAGTTTTACGCGTTGCAACAACCCCCCACATCGTATTTCTATAAACCCTTTGCACTCTCAGGAAGTCTGCTACTGGCCTCTTGACAACCGG
Organism: Microtus pennsylvanicus; assembly: GCF_037038515.1. Lineage (NCBI taxonomy): Eukaryota > Metazoa > Chordata > Mammalia > Rodentia > Cricetidae > Microtus > Microtus pennsylvanicus. The sequence goes on along the minus strand of NC_134580.1, from coordinate 125,141,389 downwards.
GAGACACTTGGAGGGTGACAAAGCAAGTACACTCAGCTGTTGCATAGACCTCTCACTTAGCAACAAGAGTCTCAAACAGACGCAGAGGGAAAGCTCTTGGAGGTGTCTTATCATCTCCTGCCTGGCCATGTGCACTCCCCTACTCCCATAAGGCAAAGAGCCTGCAGGGGGAAGGGGCTCTGCCTACCTCACCCTCCCAGGGCTCTTCCAAGCAGTCACTGTCATAAGTCACGCAAGGGTAGACATTCCTCTCTGGCTACCTCCTGTTTCTCACCCCTGAAAAAACTACCAGAGGTTCAGGAATGGCTGGTACTCTAACCAGTTCCCAGAGGAGTCCGACCCCCATGCAAGTGCCCTTAAAGCCAGTCCCAGGAGAGGGGCTAGCAGGAGTCCTGGGGCTCCTGGAGACAGCACAGACTGCTGCAAAGGGCTGGCTTAGTGAAAACAAGAGTTGTTCTTAAAGTTGTTGGGCTGAGAGGGAGGCCACGACCAGCTTGCACGTGAGCTGAGGGAGGGTGCGAACGGTCTTCAGAAAGTAGTAGTCTTGGTGAAAGGGACTTGCTTGCAGCCAGGTTCTGTTTGCAAGGGCTCCTGCTGGCAGGGCAGTGGAGGGCATATGCATCCTGCACCCCCTCTGCTTTTGAGAGCAGTGGCATAATAATCCAGGGGCTCTTCCTCGGCACCTCCAGTCGTTTCCAGGAGACAGCAGCGCAGGCACAGAACCCGCTGGAAAGAGCGCCGGAAGTTGTCAGAGAGGAAGCCATAGAGAATGGGGTTGGCACAGCTGTTGGCATAGCTGAGGATGAGGGACACATGGTTGACTGTGGCATCGAGGCTGGTGACAAACAGATTCAGAAGCTGCACCACATAAAAGGGCATCCAGCACAACACAAAGACGGTCACTACCATCAACACGAGCCTCGTAATCTTCTTCTCTGAGCGCCTCCGTTGCTGCCAGCCAGCCCGCAAGGCCACCGCACGCATCTTGCCCACAATAAGCAGATAGCATAGACCAATGGCCAGAACCGGGAGTAGGAAGCCCAACAAAAAAGTATAGATCACGAAGACTGCAGACCAGGCTGGGTGAGGCCAGTGCAGGTTGCAAGCCACGGCCTCGCCCCCGCGAGCAGGCCTGGTGTCAGCGAAGACTGCAATGGGCAGGGTGACCAACAAGGATGCTAGCCACACTCCCAGGTTGATTAGCTTGGCCACGCTGGGCCGCCGGTAGGTGGCGGCGCGCAAAGGGTGCACTACAGCCACATAGCGGTCCACGCTGAGCACGGTGAGGCAGAAGACACTGGTGAACATGTTTAGGCCGTCCACGCTAAGCACTGCGCGGCACAACACAGCCCCGAAGGGCCAGTGGCGCAGGGCGGCCGCCGACGCCACGAATGGCACGCTCAGCATGAAGAGTTCGTCGGCGACCGCCAGGTTGAGCAGGTAGATGTTTGTGGCTGTCTTCATCTTGGCATAGCGTAGGATCACGAAGATGACCAGGGCGTTGCCCACCATACCCACCAGGCACACAAGCGCATATATGCACTGGATGGTAACCATGCCCGCTGTCCCTGTGCTGTCGGACCACACCGCATCTCCCTCGTCGTCCGGAGCGCTGCTGGCGTTGGTCCCAGGGGTCCAAGTGATGTCCTCGACCCCGGGGGGCAGTGTTGAGGGCACGTTCATGCTTTGGGGGTACTTACCCCAGGCGCCGGGACGCGGTGGAGCAGCTGAGCGGTGCGCCAAGGACCAAGCAGCGGGTTGGGGTCGCGCGCACAAGCTCTGCTCCACCGCTCCGCCTAAGTAGCGCGCGGGGCCCGCGAGCGCCCTCCAATCCCCGCGCTGCCGCGCGCCCCCCGGCCGCGGGAGCTCCGTTCGCCCTTCGCACGCCCCTCCCTGCACGAGCCGGGTCTCAGGTGCGGTCTGATCTGCCAGCGGAGCTCTAGGCTCTACTCAGGCTTCCCCTACCAGCAATCTCCTGCCAGGCTGCCAGCTTTGCCCTCACGCCAAAACTCTGCTGTGTCCCTAGATCACACCCCTCCCCTCAGCCTTTCAGATCCTCTCCCCTTGGGATCTTGGTTCTCCACAACCACGACCTGTTAGCTACCAGCAGTTCTCTGGATACCCAAGTATCCAGAGTCGTCCCAGATTGTCCAAGCGTGCAGGGGCATCATCCTAGCATCCTCCCCTGGCCCTTCAATTTTCAAAGAAGTCCTGTATTCATCCTCCTTAAACTCACTCTAGGGATGAAGGAAACTGAAGCTCCCTATGGACATCTTGGTGATCTCCAGTTCCGTCAGAGGCTCTCCGCTGTGTGTATGGGCTATGTTTATCTTGGTTCTCGCTCTCTCTCGGTGTCTTCTCTCTCTCTCTCTCTCTCTCTCTCTCTCTCTCTCTCTCTCTCTCTCTCTCTCTCTCTCTCTCTCTCTCTCTCCTCTCTCCCTGGCAATTACGATACTGCCCGCCCCCCCCCCCCCGAACCTTTTAAGTTGAATCTGTGCAGAATTAGGTCCTCAGGAAATGGAGAGGTATACGGAAAGCTAAAGATGACCCCCCAAAGAAAACTAACTTTGGGCAGGTGAAGTGACTCAGGGATAAAGGTGCTTGTGCCCAAGTCTGAAGACCCGAATCCTATCCCTGCGACCCATGAGTAGAGAATTTTCACTTTCACTTCCTATTGTGGCATGCATGAACCTGCCTCCAGTAAATAAATAAATAAATAAAATATATTTATTTTTAGGAAAAGAAAGTAACTTCTGTCTCTCGAGTGCTTAGAGAGCAGGTAGAGTCCTCTAGATGGCCACCCCTTTGCACTTGTCTGTGGAGGTCTGCCACATTACCGGTCACAATGTCCCTAGAGAGGAGGGTGGTCAGGAAAGATGGCTTCCCAGCCTGGGTTTCCCCTGCCTCCAAACTCTAGAGCAATCTCACCGCTAGCCTGTTAGCAGGTAGCCCTCCATTTCAGCCCTGGATAAACTGCTCATACAGAGCCTCAGAGGAGGGCTGGTCCTAAAGGGCATGACTTCATTTATCTCCTCTTCACAGATCAGGATGTAAAGTGACACCCTAGCTGCCTGGGAAGTGGGGAGCTCCCAGGTCCTGTGCTATGTGGCTGGGACAGTTGTTCAGGAGATGGAGCTATTTTAAATGCTTCAGGACCACTGGCCACTGGGGGGGGGTAGTGGGAGGGTTGGAGACTGTCCCGTGATCCATTTAGGTGTGGGCTAGGGGCACAGATGTGGTTAGTTGTGGGCAACAGAAGAGCTGGCCTCCAAATTTGTCTCTGGCTTTGCTCACCCGAATGGACTGATAGGAGGCCACACAGTCCTTCACCCCTTTTGTGACCACTTCTTAAAGGTATCTTTCTTTTCCTTTGGTCCCATTGTCTCCATGGGAGGGAGCAGTGGGACCTGAACCCTCAGAAAGCGAAGCAGTGGAGTAAATTTAGGAGGAGTTGCTGTGCTCTCTCTATAACTCTAGACTCCAGAGAGACTTTCAAGTAGCCCTTCTGCCGATCACTTCTGTCCCCGGTCAAGGAGGTTGGATGACTGTCCCACCACCCTGGACTCCTCTCCTCTGCTGTCCTCTCACCCATTCAACATTCAACACCCTCTCTTCCTGGAAAAGTCTTTCCTGTTGTCCTCCAGTGAACTTTTGTAATCTTTTCAATTCTTCTCCAAAGGTTCTCTCTTGGCACTTCCTACCCCTTTACCCCGTGCCTCAGGCTCTGAACATGGATCAAGACTGAAGTTCAGTGACTGGGGGGGGGGCGGCATCTTGGCTTTTAAAAGTTACTCCCCTGAAATGAAGTTTACTTGAGGCCGAGAGGCCCCGCCCACAGTACAGCACTGTAGCAATGGTCAAATATCCTGTGGATAGGAAACAGGAAGTTGGGAAACATGACTCTTTTGTGGTTTGAATGTGAAATATCCCTTGGTGGTGGCACTACTTTATAGGTAGTAGAAACTTTGGGAGGCAGAACCTAGTTTAAGGAAATAGGTCCCTGTGAGCATACCTTTAATTTTTTAAAATTTTGTTGTTTCATACTTATAAGTGTTTGGTTGCACGTGTATGCGTTACATGCATGCCTGATGCCTTCCAAAAGCCAGAAGAGAGTGTCAGATCCCTGGGAACTGGAGTTTCAAATGGTTGTGAGCTGCCATGTGGGTGCTAAGAATAGAGGACCTCTGGAAGAACAGCCAGTGTTCTTAACCAGTGAGCCATTTCTCCAGCCCAGCTAGTGCTGGTAGTAGTGTGGGTATATGTGTCTTTGACGGGCATAACTGGATTCCTGTCTTTTCCTGTCCCTTTGCTTTCTGTCTGTTATGGAGTGAGTAGCCCTAACCAGCTGCCATGACATTCTACCTCCACACAGAATCAATGGACCAAGAACTGTGGACTAAAATTCCTCAAATCAATTAAAAATAAATCTTTCCCAGTGTAACTTGTTATGGCAGTCATTTGGTCGCAAGAAATGAATATGAGGTCTGGTATGGATTTTGTTTTTGAAGTCCAGAAACAAATCCCGAGACTGAAGTTCTGATTCTGCTGATAGTTCTGGGTGAGAGGTGAAGCCTGTTCAAATTCTGGGTGTTTCTAGAACATATATGTCATTATATTACTCCGAGTCCTGGCTTCACTGTGCACCAGTCAATCATCTTGGGCAGGTCATCGACTTGTCTGAGCATGTCACCATCCTACATAAATGGGAATCATCCTAGCCCTCTCTCCAAGTGCTGCTGAGTGGTCCAAGCAGGTTGACATACTGGAACTTTTAGAAGTATCTGACATTGTGGGCATGGTGGCACATATCTGTAATCCCAGTGTTTGGAAGGTAGAGACAGGAGGATCAAGGGTTCAAGGCCAACCTGTACTGCATAGTGATTTCAAGACCAACTGAGTACATGAGGCCATATACCACAAAAGAAACAACATAAAAATATAACAACTACAACATGAAAAGTGTCTGGCACTGAGAAACTCTATGAATTCATACCATTAGTTCACTGGTATTTGGTAGTTCAGCACACTAGACAACATATTACTAAGCTTTTTGTTATTATGACAATTACCCCAGGTAAACAGTTTTTGAAAAAGCATGGTTCATGTTAGAGCCTCCACCACATTGGTTGAGTACCTGGAAGGGGGATTGGCTTGTTACTACAACAAGAGAGGAGGCCTAGGGGAATATTCATGATGAAGAGCAGGAGGGGGTTGGGTTTCAGGAGGAGAAAAGGCTCCCTCAAGCACAGCGGTTTTTAGGCTGCTCCAAGTATCCAGATGCCCAGGATTAGATGGGGGAAAGAGGATAGCATTCCTTACCGAGTTTACCTTCCCTCCCCTTCCTTTCAGTGTGGCTCTGGAGTAGGAAGAATTGAGGAGTGGAGAGTCCTCATTTCACAGCCCAAGGATGCCTAAGACTCCCTTTTCAGATAACAGTGCCCAGGAAGGCTTCGCAGGCTCTTGAGAGCTGCTTCTGTTACTGGCTGATGAGTAAAAACCTTTGGAAGTGCTCTCATCTGCTCAGCTTTGCTGCTAGCGGCTCCACTGCTGCTCAGGCCAAGAGCCTGGTCTACTCAGCTCCAAGTCCTGAGATCTTGAAGTGCTTCATAGGCACTTCCACCAGCAGATGGAGAGAGCACCTTCTAATGTCATATGTCACAGAAATTGCAGTGATGTCTGGAGAGAAGAATCGCACAGTACCACCGAAGGTTCAGTGCTCACACCAAGGGCCTTTCTTAGACTCCGATCACAGAATAAGTATCCCTAACCCCAAATATGACATCTGAAATGCTCTAAAACTTGGAACTTTCAAGCACTGACAGAAGTAGGAAATTCCACAGAATCGATACTGTTTCATGAGCAAAATTCATTTGAAAATTACATAATATTCCCTTCAAGCTGTGTGTATGAGGTATATATGAAACAAATGAGCTTTGCGTTTAGATTTGGGTCCTATATCATTATGTACATTTAAATATTTCCAAATCTGAGAAAAAAAAATCCTTGAAAAGAGATAGCAGGCCTCAACTTACCTGCTTCCTTTCTGAAATCCTAGGCAATGAAAAGGCCTGTGACAGGAGGTTTGCTACACGGTTCTGTAGACTCTGCCATCCCTCCCTGGGAGCCAGGCTGCAGCCCCTCCCGACGTGTGAGCACCATGCCAGAGGCCTTGCTGATCACCTCTGCTGCAGCCTGTCCTCAGGGCTTCTTGCAGAGAGTAGAATAATTGGCAGGCAGAAGCAGGGGTCTTGGTTCTGAGCACAGTTCCCGGAAGTCTGGACTGAACTTGGAGATCTCTTTTGTTGTCCTTGGTGTTTTGAACAATCCCTTGCCGTGTAGTCTAGGCTAACCTCAAACCTGTAATACTGCTGTCAGAGCCTCGCGAGTTCCAAGATTACACGTGTGGGCGACCACACCCATGAGAGGAATGACTCTCCAAGAGTGGCCCTGGGCTAGTCCATTCATAGCCTACTCACCACCCTACCCGCAAATCTGAGAGTGTTAAACGGGGTATAGCAGGACATGACTGAAATCCTCCCCCTTGGCAGGCTGAGGTAGGAGCATTGGCAAAATCCGGAGGCCAGACTGGGCCACATTGTGAGATTTTTGACTGAAAAACAATAACAGACCAACAAATAAATAACACCTAAATGTCCTAGTTCAAATGTCCCCTTTGAGCTTTGTTTTCCCTGGCTGGGTCACTTCCTGGACATAAGCAGTGGAAAGAACATCTTTATAGACTCATCTGAAACCTCTGGATCAGCTTTGGCCACATAGGTTATAAGAACTCAAGTATGAATGTCAGGTGCCAAGGTTCTCTGCCAGATACACATAGGATTCAGGACAGCAAACAAACAAACAGCAACAAAAACAATGAATGTGTCTTAGTCTTTAAAAAAATATTGGTTACATTTGAAGTGAAAATATTTTGGGTACATAATAAGAGGTAAATAAGTTACATTATATCATAAATTTTACCTGTTTCTCTTTAAAATATTGAAGGTTTATTTTATTTTTAATTATGTGTCTGTGGGGGGGGGGGGTGGGGAGGTGGATATGGGCACATTAGGTGCCTAAGAAGGCCAGGAGAGGGTAGCAAGTTCCCTGGAGTTGGGGTTCCAGTTGTGAGCTGCCCAGTGTGGGTGCTGGAAAATGAACCAGGGTCCTCTGCAAGAATGGCACTCATTCTTAACTATGGAACCGTCTCTCTGGCATCTCTTTAATTTTTATGATGTAGATAATAGAAATTGAAATTCTAATAGCATTGAACACTGTATTTCACATTATAGACCCATAGGCTATTTCTACTCCTACAACGATGTTGATTAAATCAGTGATCCACGTCAATATGGCAGCTAAGAGTCCCAGGTAGCATTTCGAAGTTAAGTGAAAGCTGGAAAACACTTTAGATCGAACCCTCAGCATTTTAGTTATATTTCACTTGCTCAGTCAGTCTTATGGCTTGTGGCTAAGGTGCCAGGCTAGTTCACAATGCAACATGCCCCTCCCGAGGGCAGTGGGGACCTTGCAGTTATGGGTAGAGCTTTTACTGTTGAAATAGTTGAGTGGACAAAGAAAACACGGTCCGTATTCTTTGAGGAGTCTTACCCAGCCATAAAGAAGGAAATTGTCAGCTACAGGAAAACAAATGGAATCATGGTCATTGTGTTAAGTGAATTAAGTCAGACTCAGAGAAACAAGCAGCATGTGTTTTCTGTTTGACGTGGAATCTGGATTTTAAAAGAAAGAAAAAGAACTGAAAGCAGTAGAGGGACTGTTTGGGAAGATGGTGACCAGTTTGCAGAGGGAGGGACAAGAGCAGGCAATGAAGGAGTGATATGATCAAAGTATATTACTGACAAATATGAAAATGCACTGTGAAACCCTCTCCTCTGTACAGTTATTACTCCCCAAACCTAAACATACTAGACCCCCAAATTCCATGAGTTGTACCTTTCAAAAGCCACCACCTCCTTTTCTTTGCCAGCTGACCTTTGACTTTTTTAACTTGTCAATTTACATGTGCATATTCTTAAACTGGCTTCCTTCCTGGGACTCCGGATGGATTGCGGGGAAGGTGGAGGTTCAGCCACAATCAAGGAGCCAAGTGGGGCAGTTATCTGTAGGGGCAACTTCCAGGAAAGGTTTGGCCTTTGTCTCATAGAGCTATGATGCTTGGAGTTGCTGTCTGTGACTGTGACCTCTGAGACAGCCAGTGTCCTGAGGATGGAGGGCTGGAGAAGAACAAGCGTGCTTGATAACGGTGAGACCTCATAGCTAACCTAGCTGCGGCCATTGACTTCTTTTTTGGTAAATGGTGGTCATTCTTATTTCACTGTGTTTAGTTGTGCTTTTGGTTGTGTGACATCGAAAGCATTCCGGCCTATCACTGACCTCTTAAAGTTCAATTTCATCCTAAGAGCACCAGAGAGCTTATCTTGTCAAATTAGACAATATGATAATAATAATGGAAACACTTCTGTCACACTTGTGTGGTCCACCCTGTTTAGAAGAGTCAAGTCACGTAGCACACACAAAATGTGTCACACAAAATTCAGAACCTGTGTCATCTCAAACTCACATTTGCCAGTCTAGGCTGTGGATTCAGAGGGAAACCATGCTTTGAGATCATCACAGCAAAGAGTGTGTGTGTGTGTGTGTGTGTTTGTCTGTGTGTATCTCTGAGTGTCTGTGTGTATCTGTGTATGTGCGTGCATGTGTGTGTGTGTCTCTGTGCGTGTGTCTCTGTGTATGTGTGTGTGTCTGTCTCTGTGTGTCTCTGTGAGTATCTCTGTGTGTCTCTGTGGGTGTGTCTCTGTGTATGTGTGTGTGTCTGTCTCTGTGTGTCTCTGTGAGTATCTCTGTGTGTCTCTGTGTGTGTCTCTGTGTATGTGTGTGTGTGTCTGTCTCTGCGTGTATCTCTGTGTGTCTCTGTGTGTATCTCTGTGTGTCTGTGTGTGTGTGTCTCTGTGTATGTGTGTGTGTCTGTCTCTGTGTGTCTCTGTGTGTATCTCTGTGTGTCTCTGTGTGTATCTCTGTGTGTCTGTGTGTGTGTCTCTGTGTATGTGTGTGTGTCTGTCTCTGTGTGTATCTCTGTGTGTCTCTGTGTGTATCTCTGTGTGTCTGTGTGTGTGTGTCTCTGTGTATGTGTGTGTGTCTGTCTCTGTGTATCTCTGTGTGTGTGTGTGTCTCTGTGTCTGTGTGTGTGCACGGGCACGTGTGTGTTGGGAGGTACACTTTCCCATCATCCTCCCACAATCCCAGGAAGAAAATTATAGGGATATGTGAAGACTGATTTCAGCACTACATGAGTTTTGAAATTCAGATTCTCCCACAGTCGGGTGATGTCAGAGGCAGTACGCGGAACACTATGCCTTCTCAGTGTTCAGGATGCAATGATCATATTTAAAAATAGATTCGGTAAAGTTCCTGCGGTTCTGCCTGGGAGCTGGAGGAGATCAGAAATGGAAGCTTTGCTTTGGAGTGCCCAACCCTACCATCCTCTCTGCCCTATTTAACAGTTCAGTCACTAGTCTACTTCTTACCTCTTGCAGCATCTGTGAAAGGCTGACTGCTTACCCTCCTAGGAAGCTAACTGCTTAGGTCACTCCAGTTTCCCAGGAGCTGGGAGAAGCTGGGTCAGAACAGGGTCTACATGACTCAGGGAAGAACCGACCTCCTGGGCATCTCCATGTTTCCTTTTCCCCAACCCCTATAGCTCACAAAGGCTCTGGAAGATTGCTGGGCATTAACGTTGAGTAATCTCTGAGTTTGAGAAATCTTTATCTTCTAAGTGGAAAATAACAAGCCTGATCAACCTTTGCCCTAGATAATAGATGTTATCTTCATTATCCTTCTCTAAAAGCAAATTATCCTTTTGACCCCCCCAGAGATCCTTTATCTCTGTTTCTTAGAGTTCTGGCTATGCAGATGTCTCTCAAAAGAAAGTTCAGTGCAAAGGTTGCTGGTGGCTCAGCTCCCAGAGGTGCATTGCCTTCAGATCATTGCCCCGCAGGGTATCCTAGGGTGGAGTTTCCACTGTAAAATAGAAAAGAATTCTGTACATCATGTCCTAGCTCCCTGGGGTGGAAGGAGCCCCACATCTCCTGTCAAATGGTAGACACTTCTGAGCATCTTATCCCAGCCCCTTGGAGTGGAGGGAAGCTCCATCCCCACTGTCAAATGGTAGAAGCCTCTGGGGTTCTTGTTTCAGTCTCTTGAAGTAAGGAGGACTCTCGTTCAGACTTTCCTGCTCATCTCCACTGTGCTGTCTTATGTATTCTTCACGTGGGAAGAGAGAACTGTGATTGAGAAAATGCTCCCACCAAATTGGCCTGTAGGCAAGTCTGCAGGGCACTTTCTTGACTGATGATTGATGCATACTCTGAGTATTGTAAAGGGGTTGGACCTTGATGCTGGGCGCTCTGAGAGCAGGGCTAGACAGCTCCTTTCCTGGCTGATGACTTGCTGGCTTGGTGTGTTCTTTGCAAGATGCCAGCGGTGGTTACCTTGTCAGCGAAATGTGTGCTGTTTGTATAAATGCAACTCAGAAAAAGAGAAAAGAAATTGTTTAACTAATCCAGCATCTAAGAAATAAAGAAATAAGGAAGAAAGGCAGGAATGAAGGAAAGAAAGGAATGAAGGAATGAAGGAAGGAAGGAAGGAATGAAGGAAGGAAGGAAGGAAGGAAGGAAGAAAGGTAGGCAGACAAGCAAACAATATAAAAGAGCATTTTTGGTAGATCTTTCTATTGTGACATTCTGTCAGAATAATTTTTTTCTCAACAGGGCCTTGTGATGCCTGACTGGGGTGAGGGTGAGGTTCTGGGAGAGGCCTGGCTCTGTCATATGTGAGTGGAGGGGTTGGAAGTGGCAAGCTGGTTCTCCTCAGGGCCTCCTTTGCATCTTGTTTCCTGGGAGACCTGTTTTCTCATGGTCACCTGTCAAAGAAGCTTATGCTTGGGGACTGACTGAAGTCTTACCCTCTCGGAGGCCTCACAGATTTCCTGAAGTATAATTACTCTTTTGTAATGGGATGGAAGAGTCATGAGGCAGAGTTCTTTGGTTAAGAGAAAACAGAGGGTACACGGATGTGGTGGCACATACCAGCAATCCCAGCATTGGGAGCAGAGGCAGCAGGATCAGAAGCTCAAAGTCATTCTCAACTACGTGGAGAACTCAAGCCAAGCCTGGGTCACATGAGACCCTGTCTCAAAACAAAACAAAAACAAAACAAAACCCCAGAAAGATATAACCTAGCAACACAGCACAGATGGGCACCTGCGAACCCTTGGTCAGAAACCAGCATTTGATGGGGACGTTTGAGGTGATGGAGTCAGGCCTACGCTTTTTCTCCCTTGTAATTGTTTCGACTCACCTGACTTCCTGTTTTGCTTGCTATAGCAGTTATGCGTCGCAAACCCCTTTCCTTGGCTCCAGGCTAGTTATCGTCAAGTTTTTTCAAGTGCTAGTCTGAGTCCCAGTCTTCTTTCTTTAAACAGGCAGAGAACTGACTTCCGGCTTTGTCTTCTGCTCGAGCCCTGAAAAGAACCTTTTTATCCCCTCTTGCATGTTGTTTCTGCCTACATCACCTTGATCCTCAGTCAGCAACCTTCTGCCTGAACCACCTATGCAGGATGGAGTTCTTGGCTCTTGGTTTGTCTATTCATGCACACATTTATTTATTTGTCAGCATTTTATAATAACTTAGTCTAATAATAGGCTAAGCATTTATGAGAGATAAAGGATGAATCAAAATTCGGATGCTATGATTTGAATAAGAGGAGTGTCCTCAGTGGTCTCTGTGTCTTGGTCCCCAGGGAGGTGCTCTTGTAAAGTGCGGTGGACCTGCAGAAGGGACCTGATGGGATGTTCGTTGGTGTTCGGGGTTGTGCCCTTGGAAAGGGTTGAGATATGCATTTCTCTTCTCTCCCTCTTCTGTGCTTCTCAGCCTAAAGTGTAACTGGTTCCTCAGACTTGAGCTTTCCAGCATGGCCCTAGCCACTTTTACCAGAGGCCAAATACATGGGACTTCCAGACCTTCCAAAACGGTGGCTTTAATAAATCTTTTTCCTTCATAAAGTTGGCCAATTCAGGTATTTCATTATGGTAATAGGAAGTTGACTAGTACCTGGTTCCTTGTCTTAAGAACTCCCAACATGCTGTGGAGACAGCCAGTCGAAGAATGAGCTCTCCCCTCACAGTAACTGTGAGAGAAAAGCTTGGGCCGGAGATGTGAGGAGCAGGGAAGAGGGATCCCCTTCAACATGGAGCCCAAGAAGACTGCAAATCTCAGACTTATTTCTGAGAATCTAAATGGAGTACTAATGACATGTGGGTAAATTAGCATCCAACCGCTTAAGCTCTGTGCTGGTTTGAATGAGAATCTTCCCCATAGGCTCATATATTTGAATGTTTGATTCCCAGATGGTAAGCTGTTTCGGAAAGATTAGGAGGTATGGCCGTGTCAAAGGAGGTGTGTCACTGGGGTGGGATTGGCGATTTCAAAGGCTCATGCTAGGCCCAAACTCACACTCTTTCTGCCTATGGATCAGAATGTAAGCTCTCAGCTCCAGCTCCATGCCTGTCCACCTGCTACTCCCTGCTCCCCACCATGACGATCATGGCCTCGCCCTCGGAAATTGTAAGCAAGCCTCCAATTAAATGCTTTCATTTTTAGGTTGTCTGGGTTATGATGTCTCTTCATAGCAAAAGAACAATAGCTAAGATGAGTTTACACTGACCCTTTAATTTCCTCCCCTGTATCTTCCTGTCCCTGGAAGACCCTTACAAGAGATCGAGTTCTCTTCACCCTGGTGATAAACTAGATTCTGGGTAGGAGCCCAGGCTGGAGAAGCTTGGCCTGTTAACATTGTACAGATAGTTCTAGAAGCCTAAGAAATTGTTCACAGAAGCCAGGCATGGTTGTACACAACTGTGAACCTAGTGCTTTGGTGGTTGAGGCTGGAGTTATGCAAGTTTGAGGCTCAGTCTTGGGTTACATAGCATGATGATCTCAACAACAGAAGCTACAACCTGCTTACAACGCTGTTTGGAGCAGAAGACAGGGTGCTCAAGGCTTGAATCCACTCTGTCTTCACTGTGGGTCTTCTAGAAGGTAGGTTGAGGATAAGGGATGAGCACCTTCAAAGGCAGCCTGCGGCGCAGCCCTGGGAGATGTTTTCAGAGTACTTAAAGCCATTGCTCCCACAGGTTCTAACCCTTGTTTTAATAACAAAATTCATGGTTAAAAACAAATATTTTCAGAGTGGCTGACTTGACACTTATCTTTCAGAGGCTCTAGAATGGAGCAATCAATTTTCCTGTACAGCAACATTTCTCAGAAACATCGAGGGGACTTGGTGAAATACAGAGCCTGCTGCTGATCTCTGGGGTTAACTGTGGATCTATGGCCCTGAGATCTGGACTTTCAACAAATTTCCCAGCTGGTTCCAGGACAAACGAGACTTGAGGAACTTGTCTGGAAAATGAGAAACAGGATCTTATTTTAAGAGCCATTATAGAAGGGGGAGGGTGGCAGGTGATGGCGGATATGTGCTCACGGTACATTATCTACTTGCATCGTCATCCTGGCTTCTAGAAGGCCCACAGAGAAGACAGAGCTCTGGAGTTTTCATATCTTCTAAAAATTACAGTGTTTATTAGGTGGAAGGGATGTGTTATATCTTGAGTGTCCCCTCAAAGGGTTGTTGACGTTGTTAAAGTCTTCCTTTCCTGTGCTTCCAGGAAAGTGTAGGTGGACTAAAATCCTGCCTAGCCATTGGCCAATCATCTCTTTATTGACTAATGAGAGCAGCACATCTTCACGGCGTACAAATGGATTATTCCACAGAAGCTAAGCATTTGAAAACGGGGCTGGTAGGAGGTCTCTAGATTATTAAAACGTCCTCCGTGGGGACTGTGGACCTGGCCCCTTCTCCTTTTCAAATCCTTGGCTGTAAAGGAAGCCATTTTGCTCTGCCGTTGTGATGTACTGTCTTACTGTGCACCCAAAGCACAGAGAACAATTCACTAGGATCTGGAATGTCACCAACTATGAAATCTTCCTCCTCACCAGTTGGTTGTCTCATGTATTTTGTTACAGTGATGGAAAGCTGACAAACACAGAGTGGATTTTGAGGTCAGTGGCTGATGAATTGTCAGTGTCTTAATATCACAACCAAGAAAAAAAAACCAAACCAAAACAAGCAAACACATCAAGCAAACCTTCTTTGTTCTGCAGCCATAGATGATGGGGCTCACCTGTAACCTCAGCACAGGGAAGGTGAAGCAGAAGGATTGCAAGTCCAAGGTGAACCTGAGTTACATAGTGAATTTGAAGCCTACTTGAGCTATATATTAAGACCCTGTATCAAAGATTAAAAGAAAAGCAAACTTGAACTCTTGTGATTTGAATGGGGTCATTTTTAATAGACCCCCCCTTACTTCATATCCACAATGGCCACTGTATTCACAGAAATCAGGAGTTCACCTGGGGTTTTGTCATTCTCCCTTTCTGCTGGAGGAAACAGGCCACATTTCTTTTGTTGTTATTGTTAGATTTGGAATTGCTTAGAGACAGAAACACACAAGAAACCATCTAAACTGTCCCAGAGCAATATACAGCTGTCCCTAGAATCCATGGGTGACTGATTTCGGGATCTGATCTGTACTTGAGCACCCACAGATGCTCAAGCCCCTCCCACAAAAGAATAAGCAGTGTTTTCATATGACATCCTCCTAATATCCTCCTGCACACACTAAGGAACCAGGAGCTGTGCACTTCTGCAATCCCAGCACTTGGGGAATCGCACGTTTGAGAAACAGCCTGAGTCAGGTAGTGAAATGAGAGTATCTTAAAGCAAAATCAAAACTCCAGATTGCTTCCAACACTATAGATAGTTGTCATATTATATTATTTAGGGAAATTGATAAGAAAAACGTCAGTGTCTCTACATCTTCCCTACAGAAGGATTTTTCCTAGATATTTTTCATCTGGAGATTAAGATGGAAACCTGAGGATTCCAAACCCATGACTACAAAGGGTCAACTGTTCTCAGATGGTGGAAGAAGGAGCATTTAAGGCATTGTACTCAACTTTCCAGGAGCCTGCTGGCTGCTAGTGCCCCTTTGCATACCATTTTGGGTGTTCTGTTTCTCAGGGACCCCAGTTTGTTCATAGTGTCTATGTCACAACTAGAACTAGCCTGTCTCTTACAGAGCAACACCATTCAAAGCACCCGCATTGTCCTTTCGTGCCACCGGTGAAGCAGTGGGGATGCTGGGGAGGCACCACGTTCCCTTCCTTTCTGCTTCCTGTCTTGCTAAGGGTGTCCACCGCATCATGGAGATAGCTATGTTTTCCCAGCATTTCAGTATTGTTACTGTGTGTAGACCTGGACAATACTTTGCAGATGCCAAGTGCTGAAGATAACGGTTGTTATTCTAAGGATCTTCCTCTGCTATGGAGGTGACTGCAAACATGACACGTACAGATTGTGCAGAGCCAAATACAATGAAACGAGACCGAACATACAAACTCTGCAGTGTCCTGAAGTCTCTGGATGAACCCAGAGGGCTGCTGAGGACATCAGATGGGCAGATCTCCGCCAGGGTCTCTCTTCCAAACAATAGGTAGTGAACAAGAGGAAGTGCCCCCAGAAAAGCCTGCTGCTCAGGGACAATGCCCTCTTCTGTTTTAAAGGGCAATATGGGGAGGGCTCTCCACTGTCACACTTTGAAACCAAGGGGAACCCTGGGAAGACCCCTATGTTCACTCGTCTCTAGGATTTTTGTTTTTGTCTTGTTTTGACCTTTTCATTAGTGTTGGAAGTCTACTAGTCAACATACTCCCAACATGTGCGTAACACCTGCCGGGTCAGTTCCCCAGGGTGTTTCCTAGGAACTTCATGCCATTCATGTGGGACTTACAGACATGGATGAATGATCTCTGATGTCAGAGGACTCCAACTTCACCTTCCAAGCAGAACACCCTCTATCTTCTCAACGCGTCCCATTCGGAGACATGAAGCTTGACCACGCGTTCCAAGTCCACTGATGACCATCACTTCCTCGTATTCTTCAAGTCTCATTCCGCTCCGTTTGGTTCTTTCATAAATCACTCCAAACCCTGCCCTTAAGAGGATGGAGCCAAGATTTAAGGTCTCTGCCTTATCATGCTTATCTGCCTTATTGGGAAATAAATAAACTCTTATTGGGAAAATTTGACAGCTGGCAAAACAGGCTTCCTTTGGTAGCAAGTAGACATCTGTGATGTATATTTCTTTAAGTGTTTTTTCTTTTGGAGAGGTGTTTATCACTCGCTTGAAATATGTGGCATACACACACTGCAGGATGTTAGTCAGCTGAGAAAAAGCGAAATAGTGAAATTCGTAGGAACATGGGTGGATCTGGAAAGTATTACACTCAGCTAGGTAACTCAGACTCCGAAGGACTCTTACATTTGGGTCCTAGCCTACAGTGTCTATGTGTGTGTGTGTGCAGAAATGGGGGAGAGTGTGATTATAGGCTATGACACCAGAAGGGAGACAGTGAGAGGGGGAGCAGGAAGGAGGTGCTGAGGAAGGGAAGGAGGACATCAGGACAGAGCAGGCACCTAAGCAGAAGGCAACTAGGTTAGGGGACTGTCATTGATGGAGGAAAACGGGAGGACGGTCAGCAAACACACTTTGTGAAAAAGCCATCATGAAACCCAATACTGTTAATTTAAACATATTTTAAATGAAAAAAAAAAACTCGGCTGAGCTAGTCTTCAGAGCTCTGTGACCATACTCAGTAGAAGCCTCTGGAAAGGGACCGTTATTCAGCGCACTGTGTTTCAGCAATTGTTTCTTATACCTCCCCTAAATAATATAGCAATCTCTATAAGGTCTGGAAGAATGTTATCCGAGCTGAGTCATCATTGTAGGAAGGAGGAATACATACTTACAGTGGCTTGAAGCTGCCCTGCGCTGCTAGATACAGTATGTGTGAGCGTATGCACATAGAAATGTGTTATATATTTGGATATAAATATTTGACACGTATGCACACGAATACGTGTGTATGTGTATCTATATTCCCAGTCACATAATTGCATATGCACACCTGCACAGAAACGCATGTAGCTTTTTGCTTCCTCCCGCAGGCTGTGACTATTCACCCCACATTACAGGATAGGAAGGTGAGGCTCTGGTTGGAAGGGTCTATGACTTACAGGTAAGATTGAGGGGGCAGAATTGCCATTCATTTAGTCTGGCTGCCTTCCAACCCATGGCCTGCTGCCTCTGCTCACTCTCTCCTCTCTGAACAGAATAGGTATCTTTTTCCGCTTCTCAGTGCTTCCTTAGAAGTGTGTGCATGCAGCGTGTGCTCCCGTCACTACTGCTGTGTCACAAGTCACCTGGTCTGGCAAATCTCACAGTTGGTGACCTGTGCCTTCCTCCATCTTTCTGCTGTGACAACAGGTCAGCTTCTATCCTTTCTGCTTCAGTTTTCTTATTCCCAAAGTAGAGTGATTGTAGCAAGGGCTTGTAGCAAACACCAATACACGCCCGTGTCCTTGTGCCTGGGGTAGCAATATGTGAGTTGTCACGTGGACACCAGTGTTGATGCTCCAAGTGTTGCTGAGGCAATAAACTGCTTTCAGGAACAAGTAGGCTCATCCCTTAGATGCTGCCCAAGTCTTCCCTTTAGACACACTGTGGACACAGTGTGGACCACAGAATACACAGATAAGATCTGTTACTTAGTAATCTGGATGTGGGCATCTAGCTGTCTGACTGTCATGACAGGTCAAGGGTTGTTCCTCTTCCTATGTGGTTAATTATCAGGATGATTTATCTTTGGTTTGTCTGGTGCATTGAGTAAGTTTCCAGACCCGTTTTTCTGATGTGATTTTGAGAGACCCATTATATTGATTTCTTTCTGATTTAGTCTGATGGGGTTAGAGGCGGAAGGATTTTATTTGTCTCTCATTATTTGTTATGAGTAGAGGGTGGTTGTGCATTTGCACAAACCTCATATTTGTGTTCAAAATGGGCCAAATAATGATTTTTATAAAATGGAATCATTCAGCGCAATGCCCAGCTTGGAAGCTACTGCTGTGTACGGTGCAGAGTAATTTCGAGTGGCCTGGTCGATGAACCTTAGCTAAGACGGGCAAGGGCACACAGAGAATGCTTCATCTGTTTCCTGGAGTGACCTATTCTGATGCCATTTGTGCCCCTGAAGCTGCTCTTCTCTTAAGTGTCCCATTTTTCTCTCTAACTCTCTGTTCTCTCTGCCCTTCTCCCCACCCCCCGACTCTCCCTCTACTCCTAGATGGATTGCAATCATCCTAGGCATCTTTTAGTCAATTTAACCTCCAGACTGCCATTAGAGAAACTGGCTTCACAAGCACAGCTTCCTTCCAGGAGTGAGAGAAGCCCACAGTGCCAGGAGCAGCAATCAGGGAACACTCCCAGTCCCCAGAGGCTGCCTGCCAGTGGATTTAGGCACCAGATCAGTTCTATGTTACACACACACAGTGAACGAGGCTTTAGTACAAATATGTAAGCCCTCAGTATCTATTAGGACATACTAAAATTGAAAAGTCGCTTATTAGTTTAAAGTATAACTTGGAATCCTGAAGTTAGGTGTAGTTCTTGTGCTTCTGAGTCCCTGTGGAGTCTGATTTGATTTGATGGGCAGGGAACTTGGGAAAGCATCCTTCATTTGCCCTTCCCTTCTTAGTCCTCTGGCAAGGCTACCTTTAGCATGCCAAATTCCACAGAAAAACCCTGCCCAAGCAGTGAAGAAGGTGAAGAAGATGAAGCTTTAGATATTTCGAACTCAGAACCTCTAATGGTCTTTGAAATGTCTCTCCTTAGACTTTAGTTCTATAACCTAAAACTAAGCATGCAACTTACCATAACTGCATTTCTAGGGCAGAGAAAAGGAAAGGAAATAGTCATTGGATGAGAAGACCCAGCCTTAAAGGAATACATGTGTAGAGTCCGGCTGGTCTAGGTTTGATTCCAAGGATAAACCATTTACCAGCTATTGCTTTGATCTTAAAATCATAATTTGCCCTTTCTGAGCTATGTTTCATCTTCAGGAAAGTGGGGCATGATTACTTAGGAGGCCCCATCATGGCAGGGTGCCAGAGGGCTCAGACAAAGGTAATATTGAAAATGCTAGCCACGTCCATCCAGAGGAAGGATTTGGCCTGTGCCACAAGAGGGGTAAAGCTCCACGTCATGGTTTTCTCTCAACCTGGTTTGAAAAGCCAGATGTCAAAGTCCAGAGAGACTGCATTTACTTAGGAAAAATGAAGTCTGAACAGGGTTTCCAGAAAATGGGGTCCTGGCTCTGTGTGTAAGCCTGATTAGAACCATAGTCACGGATGCTGAGGTGTTGCTGTGACTACGCTCCACGTCATAAAGGAAAATGTGCTTGTGACAATGGAAAATGCAGACTTTCCCATGCAGAAGTGAAAATAATAAGAGATAGAAGTTGTAGAAATGATACAATGTCTGGAACAAAGTACTTAGTGTAATGGTAGGCACTCGGCAAACCAGGCAGATATTAAAGCAATATAGGATAAAAACAGACGTTCAATTTTACCAAGACTGAACTCTAGCAACTAAGAGCACATGCTCAGAAACAAACGAAAGCTATTCACGTGTCTGTGGTTATGGAGAAGACCTCTTTGTGTGTGTGTGTGAGAGAGAGAGACTGAATTCTTCCTGTATTATCTTTGGAAGAACATCTGCATTATTTTTGGAAGAACACTCAGCAGCTGATTATATCACTCTGCAGGTAAAGCCTGCAGCCTGATGAGGGATGGGGCCAGTGGAGATAGAATGTCATCAATCAGCTCAAAGAGGAGAGAGAGAGAGAGAGAGAGAGAGAGAGAGAGAGAGAGAGAGAGAGAGAGAGAGAGAGAGAGAGAGGTGTGTACTGAAATCCAAACCTGGTATCGAACCCAAGCCCTCCTGAACGCTAGGCATGTGCTCCGCTGCCAACAGCCCCAGCTCTCAAGGCGGGATTTAACAGAAGAGGCATTCCAGCAATGAGTCTGGCCTGTGAGGATGGCACTCCCTCCCTGGATATCTCAGCTGCTTTTGTGATGTCCTTGGAGTTTTGTGATGTCCTCACAGGGGCTCAAAGTGCCTCTTTTGTGTGGTATGGTGGATAGTCTGGGGGCTTCTCTTTTAGAAGTAGTTTGGAGTGGGCACCCCGGTGAGTCCTGTCCTGAGCAGTGTGTCTGGTGGCTAAACATGTGAGGCCTGGACAGAGAGCCCAAGAGCAAGGTCTCATAAAGGATGGACAGTCAGATAAGCAGATGGGGACAGGCTATGGCCTGGGTAACAGAACCTCAGAAAGTGTAGAGTGACTCTGGGTTCTGGGGCCATAGGCACAGACGTTTCAGAAGACAGGGTCTGTCTTGGCTCCTCCGAGGTTTGCAGGTTTGGCCATACTCCGTCCGATATTCATGAAGCCCCCAACCCCAACAGTGTTGGCCATGATGAAGTGCTGCCCCCTGGTGGCCAGTGGAGCAAGGACCCATGGAAGGTAAATTCTCCAAGATCCCTAGGTTACTGATGCAAGCTAGTTTTTGCTGTTAACTTCAGATGAATAATAACTTAAGGCTGAAAACAAGATATTTAATATTTGGCTCTATCTGATTGCAGAACGGGTTACAAAAATGTTTCTCCTAAGTGATGAACCCTTTGGGCTCCCCAAGGCTCTGACAGTTACTGGACCTGCACAACCTTGTTCACGGCTTTGGCTAGTTGAATCCTTGATAACCCTAGCCTAAGCTCCCTGAACAATTGAAGGATCTGCTAGTCAAGCCATTTCTCTGCTGCCACAGGGCCTTTGCATATGTTGCATCAGATGCTTTACTTTCTTAAGCTCACACCCACATGTCATTCCAGCTGGAACTGGAACCATTTCCTGCTGGTTTATAGGCATTCATACATCTCCCAGATGAGGCTGGACTCACCTTCTGGTCCTCTTGTTAGGATGATTCAGCGTGATCGTGCGTGTTTAAGGATCTTTACTGTGACAGCAGGAAGTGTGGTGGTCATTGTTCTTCCCCCTGGGGTGTGTGTAGAGTAGACAGGCATCAAATGCAGGCTAGAGAGGAGAGCAGCATCCAGCTTTTAATGAGCACATCAGCGTCTTAACTTATCGGGTCTTCTAACAGCCCTGCTAGGGAGAAGTTTGGGAGCCCAAGGGATGTGTCATGAGGGCTATATGAATCGTATTCAGCTGAGTCATTTTGCAGTTTTGAACAAGACATTGTAGTTTAATAAATTCAGATTTTTTTTTCTGGTGGGGCTCTCCAAGGTATAGACCAGTTACTCAGGAGGTTGGGGATGGAAGGATCATATGTTTGGATTGACTGGTGTACTCAGCTCAAGACCAGCCTGAGCAGAGTCAGATTTTATTTTTGTCTCCAAATAAAAAGTGAGAGAAAGGGCTGAGGGTATGGAAGGTAAAGAGCCTTCCTAGCATGTGGCAGGCCCTAGAGTCAATCCCCAGAACTCAAATTAAGGAATAAATTCAGATTTTCCTTCTGAAGCTTTTTTTTTGCTTCACATTTGAGTTCATGAACTGGAACTCTCCACTGAGTGCATGTGGAACCACATCAATAGCAGCGTCATTAAGACAAAGCAGACGTGGATTGGGGGTCAACTGAGTCGTGACTTGGGGCACTGTAGGGTCTCCATGCACCTTTGGATCAGAAATGGCCACGGTGCTTAGTAATAGGTGGGTGTGTGGAGGAAATGAATGAATGAACAAGGAAGATGGGGCTGGAGTCAGTTAGAAGATGGCTTAGTTAATAAAGTGCTTGCTGTACACGCAAGAGGACCTGAGTTTGGAGCCTAGAGGACCCTTGTAAAAGTGCTAGGCAGGGTTTTGGGAGTAGAGACAGGAGGATCCTCAGGACTTCCTGGCCTGTTAGACTAGCTGAATTAATGAACTCCAGGTTCAGTGAGAGACTGTCTTAAACTAGAAGGGGGAGAACTATTGAGGTAGATATGTGATATTGACCTCCAACTCTCCTGTGCACTAGTTCATGTGTGCGTGCACACACACACACACACACACACACACACACACAAAAGATATAAAAATAAAAGCTCTGGGTAAAACTGATAAAGTCTGAAATGTTTAATAGTCTTTGAACATGCTTTTCTGCAAACACGATGCAACCCCAGGTCTGAATGGTCAGTGCCAGCTGCAGGTAAGACTACTCAGAACGACTGTTTATTCTAGTTAGTATCATATATAATACATCATCTTGAAATCTTTGTGGCTTAAGGCAGTTCATTGCTGTTCATGATGCTGCAGATTGGCTTGGCTCAGTTGGGTGGTATGCCTGCTCTTCCTGGCACTGGAACAGCATGAAGACTTAAGTCAGCGGGTGAACCTCCCAAGGCCTCCTACCAGCAGATAGCTGAGCACACAGGGCTTTGAGAATGACATTTCTTATCAATGACAAAAGCCATTCATGTCACTAGGAGAGCCAGCACCTCCCCTAACAGCCTCTTAAAACCTTGTCATCCATCATCACCTCACTCCCAGCTTCTGCTGACCTTGTCCATGGACATGGGTAGGAGTTGGGGAGGGGTCTGAGGAAGGCTGTTGTACATTTATGTCTTAAAATGTTTATCTTGCAGGAATGAAATGGCAGTGTTAGATAAAACTTTGTTTATGTAACATAAGCATGAGAGGCAGACAGCTGACTCGGCTAGGAATGTTGGCCAGCCTCAGTTATTCTCAGGGTACCACTGTCTTGACTGAGGACACTGAAGACTCTCCTAACACAAACGCCAGGTTTTTCCTTTGAGAGCAAACCAATGGAAAGATTCTTCTAAATCCAAATGTGTGCTAGGCCAGTCTCCAAGGAGTGCCACATAAGAAAGTTATAGGTCACAGATCACGTGACTGCAGACATGATAGAATTAATCTTCAATGGGTATCAGATGGGCACACTTAATTCTCAAGCAGAGAACCTAGGAGGGATGGATTGGCATGAAGGACATTAAGAACATTGTTTCTGTGCATTTTCTCTCTGTTCCAGCGTCTCTTGGAATCTCTTGGAAGACTCCAGCACTGGCTTGCGACTATAGGTGTGTCCCCCCAGCCTCTGTGTATAGTAGTGGAAACACAAGACAGTCAAGTATTGGGAGAAAAGACTCCAGGTTACGAACATTTACTAAAAGGTGGCAGAAGTAAACAACCCTTTTCTTCCTAGAGATGATCTGTTTGTGATTGCAAACTCTGCTTCTGGCACCTTCTTTATCAGTCTCCCCACTGCCTTACAAAATATCATAGAGAATTATTTCCTCTCTTTTCAGAGAGGTTAAGTATTTTCTGGAAGAATCTCCTAGCTATGCCATGGTAAAGCCTGGTTTTGAGAACTCTGAGACTTCAGTAGACTAGCAGTGACGGTCTCAAATTCCCATTGGCACTAGGCAATGACGCATGAGTGACATGTGACAACAGAGTGGAGCACTGGCAGCGTGGGAATCTTAGCTAATGGGTAGCTGCTCTCTTTCTAAAGGAAGGACTGCTTTTCTGCCCTGACTGTAGCTTTGTGTTGATGATCTGGCCTCATTTTGCCAGATCTTCTCAATTTTATAAAAATTCTTGTTTGATGAGAAAATTTTTGGCAATACTCTGAAGTGTTCATGGTAAACAAATCATTTTTTTCAGGGGTAATACATCTCAGGGGATGTATTATATTTGTTTTTCCATCATGTGTCTTTGTAGAAGGGAGGGCTGGGCTAACGTGATGATGAGGGAGGGGCAGCTGTCAGTGGCCTGTGCCCTGTCTTCTCAGTTCTGTACGGTCTGAGACAGCTCCCATCAATTTCTTTTAAAGGGAAAACACGGTGACAGTGGATCCCATTAACCTGGAAGGCTGAAGCTTGGCGGCCCACCAGCCCCTTCCTCCAGCCCAGCTCCCACAAGGGTTTGTCACAGGGCACTCACTCTGTCAGCTCATTTTGGAAGTTCATGGCCAGGTTCATGCTTTCCTTAGAGAGGGATGCAGTGTCTATCTAATCTCTGCTTTCCTCAGCCCGCCTGCGTTCTGTCACATTTCCCCCTGTAAAGATGGGATGACAGTTGAAGCTTTAATCTTATCTGCAGTTGTCATCTTTGAGTAGTTAAACCAGTGTCTTCATTGTTCAGGAGGTCCCAAATGGTGACTGAGGCCTTCCCGAGCCCTGTTCATCATTCCCAGTGACTTCATCCATCTGCTTCCCTATAGACAAGGGAGAGGCCTCCTTACAGCTTTCCTTACTGAGAAACTCTGCCTTCCCCTCATACAAGACATCTCTGGTGCCCCATAGATGTGCCTAAGAGGCCTCCCACAGAGTTGTGTTCAAGGGCACTGTTTCTTCCACAAGGATTGATACAGTCTTTTGATACACCAGACAAAACCAAATAGTACACACATCTGTCCTTCAAGCCATCCCGTTGGTCATGCCTGCCCGCCCTGCCCTGCTTTGAGCCTGGTCCACATGGAGGATGAGGAAGGGCATCTGTTAGGCATGTACCAATTCTCTTATGATCATTCCTAGATCTGTCTGGGAGCGTCTCCTGTCTAAGAAACAAAGCAAAAACCAACAAATAAGACCAAGGCAGCCTGGCCAATAGTCAAAGGCAGTGCTTAGAAGACCCCAGACAGGACTCATTCCACTTGTGCAAACACTTAGAGGGAACAAAGGAAGGATTCACACCCCATCTTATTTGACAAGACTGAATATACAGAGGTTATCCAACTTCTGCTAAAATAGCTCTTGAAAAGATGTGGGCAGCTGAAGGGATTTATAGTTCACATACTCTGTCTGCTATGTAAGAAATTTATCTCAAGCTACTGAAACTGACATCCTTGCAACACAAAAGCCCTGCTCCCCAGCTAAATTCCTGTGAGCTGTTACTCTTCCTTTCACAGGGGACCCCTTCCATCAGGCCTCCTGACAGCCGAGTCAATGCTGTTGAGTTCTGTTGTTGGGCCCCTCATACATAGCTTTTCAGGTCTTGTTACCTTCCAGAGTGTCTGTGTCTCTAATCTTGTCTCATTGCCAGGGCTCTGAAATCTATAGTTCCCGACCTTCCCAACTGGTCCATGGTGGCAACCTTCATGCTGTCCCCTCCAGAAGACAGCACTTGGTGTTATCTCCAAATGATTTTAGTTTTTAGAAAACACAGACAACTCCATTCTCTTGCAGATGCATTTTCTTCCTCTACCGTAGCCTCCTCTGGTGTGAGAAAATGTTGAACTTCTCTAATGTGTTAGGGGGAATGGAGAGAGGGAAATGTCAGCTGAAATAGAGGAACCAATAGTTGCACACCATGGCTCTGGGCTGTACTCAACCAGTGACACTAATGATTGGTGATAATTGAATGACCAGCATAGATTGAGGATGTGAAATTGGAAGATTCTGTAGCTTGGAATCTTATATTACTGTAAGCACTGAAGAATATTCTGGCTCTAGGAAAAAACTCCTATGTCAAGTCAAAGTTTTTCTGTCATTGCCAGCATAACGTGACCAAAGGAGACCAAATCCTTCTATCATGGGGTGATACACTAAAGGATATGGAATACCTGGTTGGGCTGGGAGGCAGGGCCTTTCCTATGTCAAGGCCCTTGTCTGGGCTTAAAGGATGTATAGACATGACATCTTGAGGTCTCAGGTTCCTAGTTTCCATATATTGATGGGGTGACATCCAGAGACTTACTTGTACATACTTGGTAGGCACTCTACTGCTGAGTTATAACACTAGTGCAGGTTCCTTGCCTGGGGGAAGAAGGGTCACACACAAGAGGTCTTGTTAGGGCCCTTGGCACTGGCTAATATCCAGGGATAGAGGGGACTGCTATTGCCCAGCCACTTAGATAACTTTCAGTGTTGCCCGAGTTACTCAGACCCAGGGAATGTTATTTCTAACTGTGGCTTTTCCTGTGCACAGTCATTTCTTTCCTGTCTGTTTCTTCATAAGCCAGAAGACTGTTTTCAAATGTTGCATTCAGAAACTAAGGTCTCTAGGTGACTTGAATTTCCTCTTTGCTTAGAGCTGTAGTTTGGATCTGGAGTGCCTCCTAAGGCACATGTGCAACAGCTTAGCCCTCAAGCTGTGACTCTACAGGGAGTTGGTGAAACCATTAGGAGGAGGGGCCTGGAGAGAGGAGGTTACATCATCGAGAGCAGGTCTTGGAAGAGGAGATCAGGAGATCAGGACCCTGGTCCTTCCTTTGCCTTTCTCTTTGTTTTCTGGACATCATGAGGTGAGGAGTCTTTTTCTTTCACCATCTTTCACTCCTACCCTTGCATTCTGTCTTTCTCAAAAGTAACAGAGTCAAGTGACCAAAGTTGAAACCTCTGAAACCATGAGCTAAAGCGTGAATTTGCCCACACTTGTGTGGCAAGTGCTTCATGCACTGAGCCATCTCTCCAGCCTCTGCCTCAGATGTGAACGACAACACAGGAGTACTGCAATGTGTGGACACTTCCCGTCCCATTTAATTACAGCTCTTGTAACACATACTTAGGCATCATCTTCCACGTTAGGCATTTACACACCCTGCTGATGGCTCATTACTTCCAGATGTATGGTTTTTCGTTTTTAGAAATAGTGTTTTTTTATTTCTGATTCTTCATTTTTCTTTCCATTTCATCATGTTTCCTTTCCTAAAACATCAGGTATGCACGCATATTAGCTGCAAGCAAGTCATTTTGTAATTTTTTTTGTAAACTATAGAGACCAAAACAAAAATAAGTATTTTTGTCCCCATGTGATCCTTGTTGTGCAGAATGAAGCTGAATTTCTTTTCTATGACTCACGCTCAGACTTTGTTGCCAGTCACTTTAAATCTGGTATGAATGTGCCCTGGAAATTTATGGACTCTCCTAGGGGGCTTCATGTTCAGTTTGTCTTCCGAGAAGATACAAGGCAGGAATCTGGATTCGCTGGTGTCATATCTTATTCTCTGTGGTACAGCCAAGAAACTTGGTGCATGCACCAGTCAGTGTTCTTATTTTTAAGAGAGCCTATTATCAATCTTCTGTTTCGAGATTGCTGCTGATGTGCTGTTTTTGAGAATGATGTACACAAGCACATAAAAACCAATCTCTCATTTTCCTAAAGAGCTTTATCACCCTGCCATTCACACCCAACCTCGCATCTCTCTGTAATGACGTCTTCTCTGTATGATGTGAAGGTCAAGGTTCATTTCTTTTCTACAGAGATGATCAATTGACCAAATACCTTACTGAGTAGCCCCTCACTTGCCCTCTGCCTTTCAGGAGGAGTCCCTTTGCTGTGAGTCAGGCGGTGGTCTTGCCTTTCAGGAGGAGTCCCTTTGCTGTGAATCAGGCGGTGGTCTTGCCTTTCAGGAGGAGTCCCTTTGCTGTGAATCAGGCGGTGGTCTTGCCTTTCAGGAGGAGCCCCTTTGCTGTGAGTCAGGCGGTGGTCTTGCCTTTCAGGAGGAGTCCCTTTGCTGTGAATCAGGCGGTGGTCTTGTCTATATCTGTGCTGTTTTAAGGGCACATATATGGTATCTGTAAGGAACCCTTACAGGAGACAGGCAAATAAAAATGGACTAGTGGAATTTTTTAGACACTCAAGCCTATTCTCATCCTATGCTCACGATCTCTGATTTGCCATGTACATACTGAGTGCCTGCTGCTTAGCATTCGGATGAAGACATATTTATAGAATGTGTTCCACTGACCACATAAGTAGTTCCCCATTTGGGTGAGTATTTAGGTCATTTCCATTTTCTTCTATACTGTACCATCTCATTCACTACTCATGTAAAACCTTACGTGTTTCTAGATTACAGAAATTTTTTTTTAACTTATTTTTTGAGACAGTATTTTTTCTGTGTAGCTTTGGAGGCTGCCCTGGCACTAGCTCTAAAGACCAGGCTGACCTTGAACTCACAGAGATCCCACTGCTTCTGCCTCCAGAATCCTGGGATTAAAGGCTGTACCACCACCGCCTGGTTGGTTGCAGAAATCTTACAGTTTCAGCCCATTTATTTCACATAGAGAATCACCTATGTGTGTTTACTTTTCTGGTTAATGGTTCATAACTAGGCAGAGAGGCAAAAGTCTAAGGAATTTGAAAGTTCGGGGCCAGGGTCAAACAGAAGTTATGGGAAGACTACGTTAGGATCCAGAATGGATTTGAAAGTCAACAGTAAGTACATGAATGGCATGGTGCTGACAGACTGATAGGTGATATTTATGTTAGAAATTAGGAGAAGTCCAATATAGACGCTAATAGGTATGAAACCAAATGAGCAAAGCATTTCTAAAAGCAAAGAGACAAAGAGTCCTTTGCTGGACATGTTCTCTGCAAAAAGTAGGGTGCAGAAAGTCCAAGAAAACAAGGAAGATGAAAGTCAAAGAAGCTTGACCAGCAATCAACTTTTCTTCCTGACAAAGGATTTAGGAAAGTTTGGGCCAGTGCAGCACTCACCCCACTGTGACCGCTGCAATGGGGAAGACACAGGTTCACTATTGCAGTATTCCTATGGATGCAGGGATGATAGTAACCAACCCTGTCACAGGACTTCAACATCAAGGACATCACACCATTGTGTTTAAGATGAGGAAGGAAAGTGTGTTTTTCCACTTACAGCACGGACTAAGCCAGAAGAAGGAAAGAGTGAGTGGAAGGGCTGGTTTTATTGGTGTCTGAATGTGGTGTGTGTGTGTGTTTGGCCAGAAGTCAATATCAACATCTTTCTCTTTCTTTCAACCTTGTTGTTTGTGAGACATGGTCTCTTATTGAGCCTGGACCAAGCCATTTTGGAATTAGCAGCAAGGCCCTGAATAATCCAAGCATCTCACAGAACTGCCTGGGGTTTCAAACACCCTGGATCAGAGCAAAAATGTGCCCATTTTGTGATGTGACATTTAGTGATTTAGCAGGAGCACTTCACTTTGATCACAAGACTTAGGTTACTGCCAACAAAGTTTCTGGAAGGATCTTGAAACAGAATCTTACAGTTCTGAGAACTGTGTTCTCACTGTGTAATAGGAGGGAAGATGTCTTCTTTCTTTTCAGGTTGTAATGTTAGTCTCCAAGGACTTAGGCAGCATGCAATCTTCTGAGTGGTAGCAAACAGAGCCAGCTTCAACAATCACAAGTGTCCCGTGTGTGTGGTGGGTTCTGGCTTCTGTGATACTGAAATCCGTCTCCTTGTTTTGTGTGCTCAGACAAAACCAGTCTTGATGCAGCACTCGCTGAAGGCACTCTTCAGGACTTCCTGGAGACCGCTGACACATACTGTGAGGAAGATGGACTGAGCTGAAGTCTTGAATCCATCCTCCAGAGTTGATTGGGGACAGTCCTTCCTCCCCAAAAGAAACGGTTCTTTAGCAGATAAGCAAAGCAAGATAAATGCCTCATACACTGAAAAGGAAATTTCTGCTTTATAATAAAAGAAATACAAAGTCTATCAATGATTCTGTTTAATTAGATGGTTATGAATGACAAACAATATTTTTAGAGGGGTTGAGCATTACTTTGTTTAAATATGGGTTTGTTTGATTTTATATGAAAAACATGATTAAATGGCAGTTGGACAACAAATATTTATGTTAATCCCTGAGGTTAGAAAAGATAGAAGAAAAAAACTGTTATGTTAGAAGAAGGGTTCAAGGGCTGAAATATAGCTCAGTGGCTAGATGCTTTCCTAGCATGTGCAAGGCCCTAGGTTCGATTCCCCGCACAGGAAAGAAAGAAAAAAAAAGGATAGAGCTTGTCAAATAATCATTAGTCTGAGTCTGCAAGACAACTAATTATTAGAGATAGCTAATGAAATTGAACAAACCGACACACTTCAGCTTCATTAAAGACGGCACAGGAAGCCACGCTGCCAATGAGGAAAGGGACTTTTGGCAGTTCCCTTCAATAGGGCGGTCAGGTGCTGGCTTCAGCAGCCCTGGGCCACCTAATGCCACTTCTTGGAATTCCTACTAGTCAAGCGCGTCTATAAGACAGTCTCTTCTTTCAAAGAGAGTCCAGCTTCCTGGGAGTGGTATATTGAAAAGCATCTGGACAGAAGGGCTCGTGGGCACAGCACAAAGACTTGAAACCCATGTGTACAGGCACGGTCGGCCTCCTCCTCGTAGCATTCCCGTTATCCAGTGTCCCCACAGCTGTCTTCAGGGTGCGTGTGCATCTGTCTCTAACCTGGATGTATGACTAGGCAGCACTTACAATAAAACTGTTCAGCTTTGACACGGAAGGCATGCAGGGAGGGAGCGGCTGGCTTAGCTGCTACATCTTAGGATCATGTCCTTCCATGCTTATTGCAATCACTTTCCTGAGACCTGGGAATGAGCTGAGGGAGGGAAACGTGAAAGGCTCACAATATCCTACAAGGTTCGTCAGTCGTTTGTGAATGCAATTTGCTTTTATGAGAAACACCAGTCATTCTTTCCGTGTGCATCTGTTTGTTGGACTCCCGCTTGATCCTCGTAATGGGCCAGGTGGGCTGGGTAAGGGGTGTGCTGTGGTTTGTGTTTGTGTCCCCCAAGAATCGTGTATTGAAATTCTGTCCCCAAGATGGTGGTGTTTCTGAGCAGGGCTTTGTGGAGATGATTAGGTCGTGATGGCAGAGTTCCTGTGACCACAATTAGCGACCGCGTAGAGGAGATCTAGTCTCTTCCGCTATGCGAGAACACAGCAAAACGATGTGATGTGTGAGCCAGGACTGACCTTTCTGTCTCCAACCTTGCCAGCACCGTGACCTTGAACTTCCAGATTTGAGCAGCATCAGCAGTATATTTCTGTGGTTTAAAAGTTGTTCCGTTTATGACTGCTTGCTGTGGCCCAGAAGGGTCCATACCAGGTTTCAGTTACTTTATCCCAATGTTATAGGAGCAAGTGGCTCAGGATGGGTAGACACCCACGCACACAGCCTGAAAGAACAGACTGGGCCCAGGACTGCCAGCAACTAGACACTGCCAACCACAAGATCCACTTCAAAGAGAAGTCTGAAAGGCTGTTGGACCGCCCTGCTGCTCCTCTCTAGACTTTCCTCTCTGGGACCATCCCAGCTGGGTATGAGGAGGGAGCACCCGAAAGGCAGCCGAGACTCTGTTGGAAACTTCGTGAAGTGCACGTTAGAGCCTTCCTCTAATTACTGAGGGTGTCTTAGGAAAAACTTCTGGCTCAACTCAGGCAAAAATAGTTTCAATTGTCTCGAGCTGAGATAACATCTGTGTCAGGCTTTGTCCAAAACACTTCCCTGCCCATAAAACTCTCTGGCCTAGTGAATGGGATGTGTTGAGAGGGACGTTTAAAAAGCACAGAACAGTCAGCCCCTTGCCCGATGCATGTGCACGGGGTTGAGGGGCAGCCGGAGAGTTTCAGGCCCTTGATTGCAGGGCATGTATCTTCTCATAAAATTGTCTTCGCACCTTTCCGGCCTCGGCTGGCCGAGCAGCCTCTTTGCATTTGTGGAGTGCGGGCTACCAGAAGCCCTCGTCTGTCTCATCTCTGAACTCACATTTCTTTCTTCTGCTGCCCCTCTTCATGCCTCTACTGTTGGAGGTCCTTGTCCTTGATGCTAGGGACAGAGTTTAGCACACACGAGCACCTCCCTGTCTGTGTATCTACTGCATAGAGCTACCATCTTTCCTGAGTGGGACATGATGGTGCAAGTGGGAAAAAAAATGGTCAAAAAAACTGGGACTTATCAATAACTTTGAGAGCGTATGATTTGAAATGATTTGTTAAAATTATAGCATAATTAAAAATAAATCATTTTATTTTTAACTAAAATATAGTTATATCATTCCCCCTCTCCTTAAATTCTTCCTATGTTTTCCCCCCACCCCACTCACTCTTGAAGTCATGGCCTTTTTTCATTTTATTATTATGGTTACATATATATGTAACCTGCTGTATCCCATTTAGTGTTACTAGTATCTATGTTTTAGAGCTGACCACTTAGTATTATGTAAACAATTAAGAGACTTATTCCTGGAGGATACTAACTCTCCCTCTCTCAACAGCCATTTTTGTCCATAGCTCTTCATCTAGGAATGGGGACCTGTGAGATATTTCCCCCATCTGTTTCTAGGAATGGGGTCCCGTGAGATTTCCTCCATCTGTTTTGTTATGTCAACTAGCGTTGTCATGTTCAAGCCTTATTTAGACAGCCATATTGTTGAGATTTCGCGGATGCATGGCCTCCTATATTATTTTGAAAAGCTTATTTCTAACATCCTATGAAGAAGCAGCAAAGGCTTTGCAGTTCGAAGAGTGTGTGTGTTAGGCCCTCGGAGCCTTCCCCCTACTCTAGTGCTGAACCCATTCTCTCACAGACCCGACATCCTTACGACAGTACTGTCATCACGTGGCTATGAAGCCCAGGGCTGTAAAAGCAATCTGCTGCAATTAAGATTTGGTCATTTTAGATATCATAACATCTTATTTTTTCTCCCTTAGGGCATCAAGACAATAAAGTGTCAGGACAACCAAAGTAGTACATCCTCATGAAAACACCTAAAGCCTCATCCACCCAACCCCTGTGTAGACAGGGCCTCTGTCCCCACTTCTTGGGTTATAGGATGATTCTTCTTTCTGCTTTGTCAAACTAGTCAACACTCAATTACTCTATAAACTATCCCAAGGACATCCAGAAATAGTCAAAACCACAGGGATGCTTGGGTAACACCACAGGGCCTTGACTTCTAACCTCTGCACACTTTCCTAGACGGCGTTCAGTCTTATTCACACACAATTTCTTTTTAAGAGAATCTCCCTGTAGCTTGTGAGATTTTACAGTGAAGAACAGTGAGATGTTTTTGTATATGTCCACTTCACCTCCTGGAGACCCCAGGTCCAAGGGCCTGTGATACTACAGGAGGGCTCAGGCTGTTCAGGAAGTTCTTATGCTGTAAATATGACTAACCTTCTTCCCTGAGTTCTCATACCTGAGCCATTATTCACATTCCACGAAGCCTCCACCTGAAGGATTATTGTGGGATCATAATATCCTGGTCTCAGGGAGCGTCAGACTCAGCTCAGTGGTTCTAGGGAGGGTCCTTTCACCATGGCCTGACCATAGCATGCCACATGAAGGGTCCCACACAACACGCAGGACCTGCTCTTTAAGTTAGTACTTTCTTCCAATGCTACGACTGGACATGTTAGTATAGTGTATCCCACAGCACAGGCTCACATTGCTCACTGGGTCCATGAAGAAATCTACCTAAATTCCCATATGTATGCTTAGAATATGTAACTTCCAGCAAGGCCATTCAATGTGGACTTGAGGATGAGCTGCTGGCTGGTAGTTCCCACTGAGATTAATTCATGAGCAGCAGGATTTGGGCATATTGTAGGTTCAGTTTCTGATATTATTCAGGAGATCAGGAATCTGCAATGCTGTGTGGGAAACAGGCGAAGTATTGTTATAGCAATACAAACCAAAACACTCCTTTAACTCTCAAAACATTGTCTCTGTTTCTGTTTTTCTCTCTTTGTCTCTGTCTCATTTTCTGCCCTCCTTTTTCCCCAACACCATACAACTTATGCTTTTGTTGTTTTGTTTGCTGAGACAGTCTTCCTAAATGAACCAGGCTGGCCTGAAACTATGTATCCCAGTCTGGCTTCAAATTTTCAACAGGTTTACCTCTGTATCTTGGGTACTTGGACTACAGGCAGGCCCCACAGTATCTGGCTACAGACTTGTGTCTTCTTATATTTTGAAATGTGTGTGTGTGTGTGTGTGTGTGTGAGAGAGAGAGAGAGAGAGAGAGAGAGAGAGAGAGAGAGAGAGAGAGACAGGAGAGAGAGAGACAGGAGAGAGAGAGAGAGACAGGAGAGAGAGGAGAGAGAGAGAGGAGAGAGAGAGAGGAGAGAGGAGAGAGAGAGAGGAGAGAGAGAGAGAGAGAGAGAGAGAGAGAGAGAGAGAGAGAGAGAGAGAGAGAGAGAGATTAACTCAGGTCATTAGATCGGCTTGGCTGTAAGTGCCTCTACTCACTGAGCCATCTTGCCCACTTCAGACACATTTTTACATTTTAAAAGTCAATTGGATATAGCTCTTTTGTGGGAAAAAGAACGAGACTTATTTCTAGAACATTAAACCCGAAAGGGCATCCAAATCCCTCGGGAGCACTCAGATGGGTGGTTCTGGATCGGGCTGGGTTAGGGGTAGCCCTATAATAGAGCTTCTGAAATGTTCCTGGGGGCTACTATACTTTCTATCCTATCAGAGCCAGCTAATGTCCACCAGCATGAAGCCTCATAGCATGGCATCTTCCCTCCCCAAGATACCAAAGGACTTGTTAGAGAGGAACTTAGGGGCATGGACTTGACCTTGAGAGACTCAAACTCCACTTCTGAGTTTCCAGCTGGAACCAACAGAAACTTGTTTTTATATGCAGGAGCAAAGTAGCCCTCTGCAGAGCCAGCACCTGAAGCACGTAAGGCGCAAGTCTCTCTTAGCTGAGCACATGGGAGAGAGCTGTGATACAGAAGCAAGGGAGACGGGTCATAGATCTGCTCCTCAGTTACTGGTTTTATGTTTCTGGAAATAACTGGCCAACATCCTTTATAAGCAGGGTGGAATATCAAGAGACCCATGACCTGCCTCAGTTATCACCTCTGCCATGCCAAGCCGCAGTAAAACGATTTCTTAGCTTTCCAAGTTTGGAAACTGCCAGAAATGCCATTTGGATTCATGTTTACTTGGGAGTTGGCTAAAACTGGCTATGGTTTTAAATGCCTTAGGATAAACATCATAGCATTGACATTCAGATACACACTCCCTAACTTAGATTCAAAAAGGCCATTTCAAGGACATGGAAAAAATTCGTTTAAGACTTAATCCTCAAATAGATTTAGACATGGCATTTTTACCTCTCTTTCATATTCAATGTCAATCAAACTAAATGCCTATATTTTGTTGTAATTACATTCCAACTTATTGTATTCTTCAGTTACATAATTCAATTAGCATTTCTGTGGGAATTCTAGCGCCGTGCATCGATTAAAGAACAGGCTATTTAGCGTGATGCTGTGATCCTCTGTGAGAAGTGTCAGAAATTCCATGTTTCAAAACACATTTTGGTGCTAAAATTGACTGCATTTATCTGTAATCTTTCCCCATACAGAGTATGTTTCAGAGCAAGCATAAATGAGCCTTATTCTTGACTGCGGCTTGATTCTCAAGGTTGTACAGTTGTGATATCTAAAAGCCTATTAGCATATACTTAAAAGAGAGGTTTAGAACTGATGTAAAATCTGGAAGCAGCAACAGCAGCACACATCACCCTATTTACCAGCCCTGGAGTTTATCTGACTCTCGCACTCTTAACTGTGACTTCAAGGAGAGAAATTTCCTGCGCAGATTCTGGCTGTGTTTCTGTCTGGGCTTCTTCTTTTGTGTGGTTGTGAAAAGAGGGACCCACACTGGGGAGAGGCTGTGGCCCTCCAAGCTCTTTTTTGTTCTGTTTTGTTTTGTTTTTCAAGACAGGATTTCTCTGTGTAACAGCCCTAGCTGTCCTGGAACTAGCTCTTGTAGGTCAGGCTTATCTCGAACTCACAGAGATCCACCTACCTCTGCCTCCCGAGTGCTGGAATCAAAAGACGTGCACCACCACCACCAGGTACTATCCAGGTTCTTGAGAGCTGAGCAATGGGTTAGAAGTGAAGGACTGAATGGCTCTGGCTAACATTTTTAATGAAGAAGATCATGGAGGCTTCTGGGAAAGTTTTCCTCACTGTTACAGAGTCAAAAAGATGCTGGATTTTGAATGCACAGATTCTGTTTCTGGAACTGAGGCAGTCAGCTCATAGCTACAAGGGGACAAATGGAGCCCATGGAAGAGGGAGCAGAATAGAGAGGGGAGAGCCTACATCCTGGATAGCTAAGGCTGCTCAACTACTAGGTCCTGCCATCTTCTTACCGGGTGCAATAAAAGGCCTTCGTGTCTGTGGGAAAAGCTTTCCTTGCCTGTTGTGAAGACCTCTCAGCTGAAACAAATTAAGCTGGAAAATTGGGAATTTCCTGGAACCAATGCCTCGTTAGCTTCGGTTCATTTGCACAGCACATCCTTGAAACAAGCCCTCCGTTGAATCATTGTTTAAAAGATCTACTGTGTTAGAATAGCTCTAATCAATATGATCAAAGTTCATATAAAACCATAGAGACCAAGGCAGTATGCAAAGGGCCAGCATCCTTAGACTCTATCTTATGGCTTCCAGTTTGGTGTTTTAATGGGATTCCTGAGTGTGAGAACAAGTGGGTCTCTGATTCCTGTGCCTTCTCTTGGGCTCTTTTTCTTCTGTTTGTTTGCCTTGCCAACTCCAATGAGATAGTTCTTATTTTGTCTTATTGTGTTTTATTTTGTTATAGTTTATAACCCTTTAGAAGCCTGTTCTTTTCTAATGAGAGGCAGAAAGGGAGTGGATCCCAATGGAAGGAACAGTGGAAAGGAACTTGGAGAAGTAGAGGAGGGATAAACTGCAATCAGGATATATTAAAAACAGCTCTCACCCATGAGTCTGTCTAGATTGAAAGATATGCACTTACCCAATTTTCCCCAAAATGGGTCACATACCATTTGCTTAATTGATTATCTAGTTCAGGCGATCTCTCTTCCAATTTACCTCATATTTCTCCAAAGTGTTTTTTTAAAAGTATCAGAGGACTAACGCAGTAAAGTCACATCTTGGTATATTTTCCATTCATTTGCTTGGATGGTCTGTGATGATTGAGACCAAGTGTTTTTCAAGCTCTGTTAAAATTTGTGACACAATCATGCTTCTTACTCAGCCAGAAAACTTGCCTAGTCTTAGCCTGGGGGATGGAGCACTCTTGGAACTGGACACATGTCCCACGCCATTCCTTTTGATCTCTGTGTCCATCCTTCGCCTGTTTACACGGAACATGATCTCATTAACCCCAGATATTTTCCCATGCCTTGCTCCCATCATAACAACCCACTTTTATGTCTGTGTAGAGGAACCATTCCCCCAGGAAGGAGAAGAAGCTCCTTATCCTTATTAGTGTTGGTTCATTAATTGTGATTTCACAGCACTGATAAATGCTCTGGGGTACTGGTATACAGGTGGTAGCCTCCCAATTTAAGGTTTCTGTCAGAGTAGGAAAGGGAACTTAGCTCATGAGGAATAAGGAGAGCCTCTCTGTTCTTGAAAGTGGAGACATAAATCCCTAAGATTACTGTCTATCTCAACCTCTCCACTTAGAGAAAGGAATCTTGACTGCTGAAGACATTCTGACTCTGAATTTGTCAACACTATCATCTTATTAACATTACTAAGTTTAATTGCAGTGAGTGAGCATTCACAGTTTGCCAGGACCAAAATGATGCTAGTCAAAATTTAGAGTGCGCAATTTAACAAGGGCATCAAGGGTTTGATAATCAACAGTCACACGAATGTGGACGCTAGAAATAGCCTTCTCCACACTTCTGTTGAAAGTAGGCTGATATGATGGGAGCAAGCCATTGGAAAAACATCTGGAGGCAAATGAGAGCCATCTTTCATGCCCTGTGGTAACAGACAGAAGAAAGGCTCAGTGAGCAAATGGAATAGCGTGGCACATGCATCAATAACGTGCCAGCCCCCAGGCTAAAAATCATTGCCCTAAACTGGATCACACGTTTGTTCTTGAACCCGTGCCTGCAAGGGGAATCACCACGAGAGTCAGGGATGGAAAAGTTGTCCCCATGGGCTCAGTTAGGTCCTCATTTCTCTCAGTAGTGCTCTCAACAGACAAGGGGAAACAGAGTGACGGCAAGGCCATTGAATACAATCTCCTGTTTGTGGATCCAAATCTGTGTCATATGGGCAAGACTCTCCTTTTGTCTTCTAAAATAATACTCACAACTATACATTCAGGAAGATCAGTGTGTTATTTATGGTTCTGCATTATCCTTCCCTTGACCAAACACTCACATTGCCCCAGTCCTCAATCTCTTGACGTTCCCAGCATCGGAGATTTCTCAGAACAAAAACAAGCCTACCAATGTACTTCTCATGTGTTAAAGAAACACGAGACACAGAAGTCAACACTACTAGAATCTAGTTAAACCGTGAAGAACAGAAAAGAACCATGAAGACACATAAACATGAAGACAACAGGTCAGAACAAATGGGAAATAACCACGTCATGGTTTGAATATGAACTGTTTCCCACTGGTTCCTATGTCTGAACATTTGTGTTTGAGGAGTTAGATCAAGAATAGAATAGATCCAATTCATAAAAGAAGAAGTAAGCCAAGGTGGACTTTTTCTCAGCCACCACTGACACCCAGCTGGGATGTTGCTTCTGTCAGCTGGTGCCAGCTGTCTAGACCATGAAGAATGGTACTGAGTAAACCAGAGACAAGCAAGGTCTGAGTAGTGGAAAAGCAACTGCAGGATGACTTAGGAGTAGCTAGATTATTTTATTTTCTCTTCTGATAGTCCACACTTGCTGCTTCTCTCTCTATCAGCCTTTTCATAGGCACTGTAGGAAAAGTCAGACATTCTCTGGGGGGTGTTTTTCTATCTGTTTGTGCAGTGTCCTGTAGCCTTACAGCCCAAAGCCTTATAGCCCAGACTGCATGATGGTGTGCACAGATCTCATAGGACCTGGGGCTCCTTCACCACTGCAATCAAACATTTGTAGCTGGCCTCTGTTTCATAAATACTGCCTCCCACATGTAATCACTGCTCTTCAGCTCATTTGCTTAGGAAAATACGCTCAGGTATAGGATTAATGATATAGAGCATGATTTAAAGGTATCTGTGTGAAGAACTCTGAGCCTCAGAAAAAAAGTTTGAGTTGATTCCTAAGCTGGATATTTGCTAGACTAGATGTTCAGTGTTTATGTTTTCACCTAAACTCAACACACTTATTGAAACAAGTGCTTTTAAAAAATATGTATACAGCTTTTGGAATAATCATACTTTGTTCTTTATTATCCGTGCTGATCCCACCTCCTTTCAGAGGATGGAGCAAAGTGTAGAGTAATCCCAGTTCATTCCACTTGGTGGTGGGAATTATACCACCATGTACACACACACACACACACACACACACACACACCCAAGCACACACAGAGACAGAGAGACTCACACCATGGATACATATTGACATAGCTCTTCACTCCTATGTTTCCTAGGGTTTCCAGAAAAATGCAGATCCAGAATAGCCACCCATATTGGACTTTGGATCCACAATGAAAATTATTTTAGTTCACATTCGTCCCATGCAGCGTTTGTAATATTTATAAGCAGCATTTGGGAGCTTGATTATGGTAAAATATTATTCATTCTTTACCGTGAATTTAAATTTAACTGGCTATCCTAGACTTTCATAAGCTGCTTGTGGGTCATGGAGAGTCCACACATCACACATATGCTTGCTTACACACACTTACATGGATTCCTACACGCTTACACACATGCTTATCCACATGCGCGCCTCTTTACTGGCTTCTGCATTGCTTATCTGTTATCACATAAGTGAATGTCAGAAACAAGTAAAAAACAAATCACTGGCAAGTATTTTAAAGGAGCATATGCTTTCAATAATAAAAAAACAAGTGTATCCCCATCTTTCAAGGTGGCCACTGATATAACTCAATGTTCTCTCTTGGAATTTTAAGAAAACTCCTTTAAGCTCAATTGTCTGACCAGTCAGTGGGATTTAGGCCTCTGTAGGCATCTTAGGATAGTTTTCTAATATTTTAAGGTACAAAGAGTGTGTGTGTGTGTGTGTGTGTGTGCACGCATTCATGCGTGCGCATGTGCGTTTGTGTGCATTTATGCTTTTAGAAACCAGTCCCAGTGTGCCTGATTTTTTTCATTTTATTGAAAATAGATTTTTTTCTCACAAATATATCCTAATTATGGTTTCCCCTCCCTCTGCTCCTCCCACTTCCTTCCCACCTGCTCTCCCATCCGGATCCACTCCCTTTGTGTCTCTTATTAGAAAACAACCTGGCTTCTGAGGGATAATAATAAAATATAATGAAATATAAAAATATAAAACAAAAACTAACACATTAGAATTGGCAAAACAAATGAACAGAAGGAAAAGAATCTAAGAGAAAGCACACACACAAAAAAGAGACCCATTCCTTTTCCACTCGGGAATCCCATAAAAGCACTAACCTGGAAGTCATGATATATATGCAGAGAACCTGGTGCAGACCCGAGAAGGCCCTGTGTATGCTGCCTCAGGCTCTGTGAGTTCATATGAGCGTTGATTATGTTGATTTAGGGCCCCTTTTCTTGGTGTCCTCTATTCTCCCTGATTTTTACACTCTTTCTGCCTCCTCTTCCACAGGATTCCCTGATCCCTGGGGAGGGGGATTTTATAGAGATCTCCCATTTAAGGCTAAGTGTCCCAAAGTCTCTCTGCATCTATGACTGTGAGTCTCTGTATTTATTGCTCTCTGATGCAGGAGAGACAGCTTCTCTGATGACGGCCGAGGAAGATACTGATCTCATTGGTGTAGCAGAATGCCATTAGGAGTCATTTTATCACTCCCTCTTTTAATTCATTCTTCTCTCATACAATACCTCCTGGTTGCTGTTTCCTCTCCTTCCACTCCTCCCAGTTTCCTGTCATACGCACTTCCCCTCTCCTCCAGATCCACTCCTCCTCTCTTTCCTGTCATGGAATATTTGTTTAACAGAGCAAAGATGTGTTGCAGAATATTTGTTTAGCGATGTAAAAATGTGTTGCCTTTGTTTAATGATGTAAAGATGTGTTGTTGTTTTACCTTGCCTGACTAAAGCATCTGGTTGGTCTACTAGAAGCTGAATGGCCCATAGCGAGCGATGTGGTATAGGCAGAACTTCGGGGCAGGGAGAGTAAGTAGGAAGAGGAATTTAGGTTCAAAAAAGAAAGAAAACGTGATGCCAGGAGACAGCTAGACTGACAGGGAGAAAGCGGGGAAGTAGGACATACAGGATGAAAGAAAGGTAAAAAGCCCCCAGGCAAAACACAGATGAATAGAAACAGGTTAAATTGAGTTAAAGGAGCTAGTGGGACAAGCCTAAGCTAAGCCAATGCATTCATAATTAATAATAAGTCTCCTTGTCTTTATTTGGGAACTGGTTGGCTACCCAGTTCCAACTACAAAATATGGCATCATGAGATACAATAAGACTAGTTACAGACCTCATATCAGGGCCTAACAAGGCAAGGGTTGTTTGGGGATTTCCATGAGATCACTTTGGCCAAAAATTCAATTAGATGTAAATAAATCCTGGTACTGAAAGCTTCATTTGGTGAACCGAGATGGCCATCTGGGACTCTGTCTCCCCCATTATTTGGCAGTTTCAGTTAGATCAACTTTATACACACACACACACACACACACACACACACACACACACACACACACTTAGATATTTTAGGAAGCTTCTTATATATTAGGTTTCTATACTACCCTTGAAATAATCTTTACTTTTAGCTGCCTTTTCTCATATTCCCTCCTTTCTGCCCCTCCCTACTAGATCCTCCTGTCCTACCTACCCCCAACCATCCGTAACTACCTATTCCAGTTCCTTTTCATATGTCCAAGATGAGATCCAATGGTTGGCAACCCGGTGGCTTTCACAAGGGTAACGAGGCACAGATAGCCCATGGTTCTGAAGGCCCAGTCACTGCCAGGAAGCTTCTCATCTCCTTGTAAACACTTCCCTTTGCACTTCCTAAGATCTGGGCGTGTTTATGTTACAGAAGAGGTTCTCAGCCCATCTGGGATTTGTTTGGAAGGGATTGCCTCTCTACTCTCTTTATAAAAATAACCCTTGCCTTTATGTAACTGGGCTGGCCATCAGTTTGTCAGGCAGGCCTCACCTTTTCCTGGGTGTGTTCTTGGAAACCGTGATGCCTGGGGGTTAACCATTCATGTGTTCCAGCTCCAGTTTGGTCTCCTGTAGCATACAGTGCCAAAGCACTGGCTGGCTGTTCCATCTTTTTTCCCCAGTATCTTTGCGTGTTTGGAGCAAACAGGCATGGCTGTCTTGTTTTTCATGAATGAGGGAGGAGGGAAATGGATGAACCAACTGGATTGCTGCCTTGTCTGATGCCTTTGTCACTTACAACTGTCTTCAGAGAAGCACCATCCTTGGCAGCCAAACTCATGGGTCCACCCTGACCAGAGCATTGAAGAAAAAGCTTGGGTTTACAAATAATTCCAGGACTGGCTTAGGAAGTTTCCACCTGCTCTTCCTGACTAGAAACTGGAGCCCTATGGAAGCAAAGTGGCAAGGACACCACCCCCAAAGGCTTGCCTGCAAGGGCTCACTTAGACCAAAGGAAGGAAACAGAAAAGGACAACAGCCTGATAAGGCTAGAGACCAGAAAGAGGGACTGGGAAATGCAGTGAAAGGTCAGAGCGGGTGATGCCATGAAGGGCCAGATTGGGCGATGTAGTGAAAAGTCAGACTGGGCGATGCGGTGAAGGGTCAGATTGGGCGATGCGGTGAAGGGTCAGACTGGGCGATGCGGTGAAGGGTCAGACTGGGTGATGCGGTAAAGGGTCAGACTGGGCCATGCGGTGAAGGGTCAGATTGGGTGATGCGGTGAAGGGTCAGATTGGGCGATGCGGTGAAGGGTTAGACTGGGTGATGCGGTGAAGGGTCAGATTGGGCGATGCGGTGAAGGGTCAGATTGGGTGATGCGGTGAAGGGTCAGACTGGGCGATGCGGTGAAGGGTCAGATTGGGCGATGCGGTGAAGGGTCAGATTGGGTGATGCGGTGAAGGGTCAGACTGGGCGATGCGGTGAAGGGTCAGACTGGGTGATGCGGTGAAGGGTCAGACTGGGCGATGCGGTGAAGGGTCAGACTGGGCGATGCGGTGAAGGGTCAGACTGGGCCATACAGTTAAGGGTTAGTGTGCTCTTTGAAGCTGATTCAGTTAGGACTTGCATCCATGCTGTGTACAGGAAAATTGATCCCTTTAGCAGAGTGCACCATTCCACTGTCCTCCAGAGGAATGGAGCAAACACAGAGTGATGTTCTGTAGTCAGGGCTTTTTCCTTACTCTAAGGAGTTGGCAGAACTCTCTCCACACTTCATTGGTCCCCTGAAGAGCCTGGTGAGACAGGGATGTGTACAGAAATATAATCCATATCATACGTAATATTGAAAATAGACCATCCAGGACACAAGGGAGCAAGGAAGTGAGAGTAGGAGCCGGCGCTTGGGTCCCCATGTACTGACTCAGACCGCCAGTGTGCTCTTTCTGAACTTTTAACGACAGAATTGTGGACTTGGTTCAAAGCAATGCATGCCAATGCGTAATAACTTCCTTAAACCCATATCTAAGTATAAACGTGATTATTTTGACTGCCAGGAGACCTTCTAACAAGGGCCTGCCTGCTTGCAGAAAGAACCCATTGTCATGCAGTCATAGACTTCATTTCTGAGAAAGGACGACAATTGTTATATCGCTGGAGGAAGGATGTTGGCAGGGAGCAGGGGACCGTTTGACTTTCATCTTTGATTACTGATATATTTCCACATACGTACAGAGTAACATGCACTCATCTATGGGCAGGCTTCGTGAACTGGAACCATCTTGATAGCTTTAATTTTGGAAAAAACAAGACAGGAACTGGGTCATCAAAGGGGGGAACTAACTCTTCCCCCTGAATGTGACTGTACCTGGTGACTTACTTCCAAGGAGTAGAATAAGGGAAGAGAGAAGAGCAGCTTCGAGTGTAAAGAGCAAGAGCACATAGTGCTTTGAGTAGGTTCCCACAGTGCACAGCTTGAAAGCGTAATGCCCAGATTCATATGCTGATGGTTTTTGAGTTAGGGTCTTTAGGAAGACATTACGTTCACATGAAGTCATGAAAATATAGTCTCAGGATGGCATTGACGACTTTATAAGAACCGAGTGGTATACTTCTATAATCCCATCCCTGGAGGTAGAGGCAGGGGGTGGCATTTTGGGTCAAGCCTGGGCTGTATAGCATGAGTCTGTTTCAAAGGAACAAAATAAAACAAATAAAGTCAACATGCTAGACAACAACCAAAATGAAAGGAAAAGAGAACTGTGGTGTATTCTTGCTCCCCCTTGACAGGTGATGAGGTATCAGAAGGCCTTCCAATATGAATCAGATCTCAGTTCCTTGATTGTAGGCTTCTCAGCATCCAGAACCTTGAGCCAAATAGCAGATATTTTTCCTTAGTATAAACACTGGACATAATGTTAAGATGAGGATACTTTTTTATAAGCTCCACCCCTCCTAATTTTAGTTTTCCCAGGAGAAAAGCTAAGGGTTATTCTGTAAAACATTGGGCCAGGGATTCTTGAGGCTACAAAGGTCATTAAGGCTAAGCAAAGTCTGAGAAACCAAATAAATCAGTGGAAACCAAAGAAACATGGTCAAGAGATTCCTTTGGTAGGAAGGTTTCTGAAACTGATAAAAGTAAACGAGGGAAATGCTTGTGATATCCCAATATAGTGTGGATTTAAGAATGATGGACAAAGGGATATTGGTCCCATGGGTGTTATAGACATACCTTGAAATGGAAGATGAGACTATCTAGAGAAACTGAGAAGTTTCTGTGCTATCTTGTCTATAGGTCTAATGTTATTTTAAAACAAAAGGCTATTTAAATGGAAGTAATAATACCAAGGGGTGGTTCTGGTTAAAGGGATAGAAGATAGATGAACTTACAA
The DNA here is from genome assembly GCF_037038515.1 of Microtus pennsylvanicus. Taxonomy (NCBI): domain Eukaryota; kingdom Metazoa; phylum Chordata; class Mammalia; order Rodentia; family Cricetidae; genus Microtus; species Microtus pennsylvanicus. The sequence goes on along the minus strand of NC_134580.1, from coordinate 125,096,691 downwards.
GGTAGGTTTTCAGAATTTGACATGAAATTAAAGCTCTAGAGATTTTCCTGATTTGCAATAGGCTAAAGGATTTTGATGGAAGTTGGAAATAAAATAATGAAAAATTCAACATAAAAAATAGTTCCCAAGAAATATAAATACTAAACACCAAATAATTTAGAATCATATCCCATTGCATTTGTTGTAGAAGCCTGAAGCAAAGGCCATTTTTAGCATTTGGGAGATGAGGCTACGGAACCTCAAAGGTCACTGTGAAACTTGTGCTTAAACATGGTTTGAGCACAAGCCATTGTCTTCACTCTTTTTTCAGATCACTAAATTGACGGTCAAGTAGGGAGAGAGATAGCAATCTCATCAAGATAAAGAAAATGAAGAAGCACTTGACTGAGTAATATTTTAAGGGAAGCAATCTACTTTCTTTCTCTAAGGTAGACTGAATTGGTAGTAACATTTCAAATGAGTAGAGTGTGGAGGTCAAGTCTTCATGGAAGTACCAACATTAGGAAGTCAGAGAGTGCCTTACAGAGAGTAATAGGCATTCTGTGCGAGCATTCCAGCACCCAGGTCAAACTTGGAGGACAGAGCAGAGGAGAAAGATAAAGACGCCTTCCTTTACCCAGGGCATATTTATGCTTTCCCTTCAGTAGTAAATCATTTTCTTCTCTTCCAAACTAAGAGAGGATTTTGGACTCTCTGTGGAGGGGGAGGAGCAGTTGTAGAAATAGTGACAGGGGGCTTCATTAAGAATCTTCATTTTGAACAATGGTCCAACATAAACCTTCAACCATGGATGAGAGGTTATTTTGAGAAAATAGATCCTGAGGTGCTCATTATAGCCACCTAAACGTACCCAAGATGGATTCTCATGACTTGATCCTGCCCCCAAATTCATAGAGCCTTTGAATATGATGTAGAATAAGAGACAGGGTCTCAAAGAGGTAATGAATTCAAATGATACTGTTGGTGTGGGAGTTATATATCACATGACTGATGATCTTACCAGAAGAGGAAATCTAAGTACAGATGTATCAACTATATACATATAGAGGGACTGTCATGAAAGACACGGGCATGAGATACTACTTACAAGCCAAAGAAGACACCAAGCCTGCTGGGGACCTTGCACCCCGACATTTGCATCAAGGACTGTGAGGATTTAAATGTCCCTGGAGCTTTGTGGTGGGAGCTCTGGCAGACTGATATGGATATGTGCAGATGTCTTCCAACGACAAGGCCAATGATACTGTCCTGAAGTCAACCATTGCCAAGCCTTGTCCTGGACCTGAATTTGCCAGTGACCAAGACCTCTGTATGAAAGACAGACAGTACATTAAAAAGAGGGGCTGGAGAATTGTTTAGTAAAGGATCTATTTCATGAGGAGAGGGTGTGGCTAACAGAAACCAACAAAATAGTGAAGTCTCTGGAGAAGCATGGAGAAATGGATCCTAGAGCTCAGGGAAAAACTGTTAGGGGGGGGGGACTTTTGGTGGCAATGACTTCAAAGGAGTATATAGTCACTGCTAAGTCTGAAATGTGTTTTCTGTGCCTGATATCTCACTTCTTACCAATGCTACCCATTGGTCACTTCCAACAGAGGTCAGAGTATAAAGGAGAATGGTGAGCGTGGCACATTGGTCAGCCTCCAGGACAGAGTACAACATTTTGAGAGTGGATTCTGGGGGCAAATGAGAGATCTGAAGTTCTCTTTCCCACCAGCTTCTCAGTCACTTGGCTAAATGTGAACAGGCTGTTAAAGGTCCCAGATAGGTGAACTCCTTCAACATGAAAGAGATCAAAATCAGACAGACAAACAAGCCCCAAACAAGTCAACAGAGGGAATCAGAGGGAACAGATTATGTGGTAAAGAAAAATTTGAAATAGGAATTCAGAGGACACATGGAGCAAACAAAAAACAAAACTGCCATCCAAAGATAAACTATGTTTTTCCAAAAATATTCCAAAAGGGGAAATGAGATAATATGAAAGAAATATTAGAGACTAAAAGTGTTATAGGATAAAATACTTCTCTTTATTTGTTTGGGCTGCTATAACAAAATATTACCAACTAACTTTCTTATAAACCAAAAAGTTTGTTTTTCATAGATATGGAGGCTGGAAGTTCAAGAGAAAGACACAAATAGATTGTCTGTAGAGGACTTGCGTTCTGGTATGTAGATAGAAACTTCTTTAATTACCTATAGAGATCCTTTAATTATTCCTTACCGTTCTGTCTCCTTCAGGTTCTGGTGTCTTTGGTATCGTTTAGAAGGCACTAATTACATTAATAAATTCTTTGCTTTCATGTTAGAATCATTCCAAAGGTCCCACCTCCACATATCATCACTTTAACTATTAAGATTTTAAGATAAGAATCTGGGGCTGCTAATAAACATGAAAATCACAACATTATGATAGAAAAGAATCATCTTGGGAAGTAGAATCAGTAGACGAGAAGGAGGAGACTTGGAATCTACAAATAAGATACAATATCTCTCTCTCCAAAGTCCCAGGAAGGGTGACTACATTATGAAGAATTTACACAATACAACCTAGAATAACTGTCTTCCTCTAAGGCATGAAGACACCAGACTCCATATCTTGCAGAGCAGCCAGAGCATTGTTGTACGGTGTACACACCAAGGACAACCTTGTGAGCTTTCAGAATTCTAGAATGAATAATCCAGAAAATAACTCAAAGGAAAACAGGGAGAATGTAGAGGGAAGGAAGATCTCATCCTAAGGAAGCTAATCCAGAAGTCGGTGTGGGAAGAGTCCACACTGCCACAGCAAAGCCTTGGGACTCTGGTAGAATTCTGTATATGGACAAATAATGAAGCATCAATCGTATGCAGGAGGATGCCTTAAGCCCACAGATTCAGGGCCAGCCTGGACAACATAGCAGACAACATCCTCCAGGATGATAGGCAATCTCTTAGTTCTTCCTGCACTCTGAATCACAAGCACAAGAAGGCTGAGAGGTCAAGAGAAGGCAGATTGTGGCAGAATGGCTGCCAGTGGCCCCAACCTACAGCAGTCAAGGCTCAGTGGGGACTCTAGAACCTCCCAATGAGAAGCTCAATTCTATCAAGGAGGTGAGGGAGAGAGCTGAGTAAGAAGCCAAGACTTTCATATCAGCCTATGACTAACAAGATTATAACTGTGTTGCCAGGGAGACAACAGAGAGCCTGAAGTTTTGATAAACATTCTTCATCAACTTAATGACATTTCCTCTATTCCCTCCCCCACATACCCATTTATACACATGCATAAATATATCCATACATGTGTGTGTGCGTGTGTATGTGTGTGTTCTGTATATGGTATGTGTGTGTGGAGGCCAGAGATGGACATTGGACATTTTCCTCTACTACTCTCTGTATTATATTCTTGAGACAATGTTTCCTCTTATATCTAGATCCTGGCACTTTTTAGGCAGAAAAGAAAGTTCCACTTTCTATCAGTGCTGGGATTACAAGCACGCCTCATCGCCCAGCTTTTGATGGGAGTGTTGGAAATATGAACTCTGGTCCTCACTCTTGCAAGCACTTATATCCACTGAGGCATCTCACCATCTCGTCTATTATGTTTCTGGGAATTTGATCACTTATTTTTTCATTTGATTCAATGATGTGATCTTTCTTCTTTAATGTTAGTTTATACAGTATGTTACATAGATTCACTTCCAAGCAAGGAACCTTGCAAGCCAGGAAAGCAAGGACTTGGCTGAAAGATTTAATACTTTTATATATTGCTGAATTATGTGTGTGGAGAAGGGGGAGAAGGAGTAGAAGGAGGAGGAGGAGAAAGAGGAGGTATTGGTGGTTTCGCTATGTTGTCCAGGCTGGCTTTGAATCTGTGGGCTTAAGACATCCTCCTGCATCAGCTGTGACTACAGACGGTACTGCACCTGGCTGCTAAGGCCCTGTAAGAACTACTGTACGCCTATTTATGGTATATGTTTGTTTATTTCCTTTCTAGGGTGTCTGTCTGGTTTGGGCACGAGGGTAATGCTATCTTCATAAATTCACTGGCCCACCATCCTCTCTACTATGTTCTTTTAGTCAAACAGTCTCACAGCCCTTGTTTAAGCTGGAGGAAACAGCCTTGCCTGGCATCAACAAAAGAGCAAAGATCTTGGGGGCCAAACTTTAAAGCCTGGCAAGGTTTAGTATCTGAGTTTCAAGGTAAAATACATTTTCTCAGGAACAACTTAGTCGTGATATAGTACTGCTTTGCAAACGTCAGACTAAATACTTTTAGGGTGGACTTGGGTGGAGGGAGGAGGAAGAAGGGAGGAGGTCACCTCCCCTTTCTGCCTTATCGCTATTGTTTCTATGGGAAATGTGTTTTGAGTTCCTAGAACAAACAGACTTTTGTAACCCAACCCTTTCTTTGTGTGCCACCTTGTACTTTTTAATTCAGAAATCTAAAAGGCCAGCAGTGTTAATCCATAACCGGTGCCTGGTAGGAAGACCTGACCCTAAAAAGGAATCAGATAAGAAAATAGTGATGATGGTTTCCTTGGGCATTAAAAAGTGCCTGAGATGTTTTCCTGCATACCCGGACTGCTTTGTGTTGGATCAGTGCCATTCCTAGACAAGGGACAGCTGACCCAGGGTGTGTGCTTCCTCCCAAGCCCATAGGCCAGTACCGGAGAGTTTCCTTGACTGTGTGTGGTTTCCTGGGGAGCCTCCGTTCTCAATTCTTTCTTAGCCTGGTCAGCAGAAGAGAAACCTGGTGCTTTCCCATGAGCTGAGCATCTCAGGTTCACACATGCGCACAGCTTTATGGAAGTTCCTTTTGCTCAGACTAACATTAGCCAATCTTGCTCTTAACTCCACTGTGTCAGTAAAGCTCTCACACAGCATTCCCTGATAGGTAGAATGGTCTTGGGGGAACAGTGGTTTCCAAGGGTTGGATGCTCCGTTAGAGAATGTCTAATCCTGAAAGGAACCATTCCGAGGGTTCTTTCTTATTTTGATGGTTAGTGTTACCTTGAAATCCTTATTTGTCTAAACTTTCTCATGTCCCAGTCTTCCTGTCATATGGGCTCAGAGTCCCAAGTTCTCCTTCAGGAAGGTGGCTAATGTTTGTTTAAGTATCACCATCCACCTGACCATTGACTTCCAATTGTCTCCTATATTTTTTAATGTTTACTCCGTCTTCTTTGGTCCCTCAAAAGGATCTCACAAGCTTGTACTTCTACCATCCCAGTGGACTGTGGAAGAATACATTCCACACTACCTCCTGGATATGGCATATATGAGATGCTTGTCCCCAGTGTGACTGGGGTGGTAGAGACAGATTTTGATACTTGGGATTGTAAAGAAAACTGAAGTGAAGTCTATGCTGATGAAGAAGTTAATGCAAGTAGCTTCTCCTTTACCTGTTCAGTTTAAAGGCTATGGTGTGTCTTTGATTGGTGACTGACAGTGGACTGCAGTTGTGCTATTTTTGATGAATTAAAAACGTTTTTGAGAATTTCATACACGAGGACTGTACTTATCACACTTCCACACATCCTTCTCCCTCTTCAACTTCTGGGCTTGACCTCTGATGTGGAATGTCGTTCTGTATGTGTGTTGCTTTTATTAGCTGATGAAGAAAGCTTTGGCCAATGACTTAGCAGAGTAAAGCCAGACAACCAGACAAGAAATCAGAACAGAGATATAGATAGAGAGTAGGCAAAGTCAGGGAGATGCCATGTAGCTGCCAAAGAAGTACCCTGACCCTTACCAGTAAGCCACAGCCTCGTGGAGATACACAGATTATTAGAAATGGGTTAATTTAAGATATAAGAGCCAGTTTGAAAGACACCTAAACCACCAGCCAAACAGTGTTGTAATTAATATAGTTTCTGTGTGATTATTTGGGTCTGGGTGACTGGAAAACAAATAAGCAGTCTCTATTTATAAATGGTGCCCAGATGTTCGGCAATGTATGTCCACATAAAGCCTAAGAAAGCTTTAAAAAGGGGGAGGCTTCTAGACCTACAAAAACAAGAGTCAATTAGAGTTTCTTGGTAGCCACATTTTTTTTTTCAAATAGGCTCTGTTTGCTGGTGGCAAGCAGAGACACAGCTCCTTTAAGAGAAAGCTTCCTGACTCAGCAGTAGCAGCAAAAACTGTACAGCTTCTTTGAGAGACAGCTTCCTGGTTTGTGTTAGCAGCATGCATCACTCTGGCTTTTTTGGGAGGTCCTGATCTTAAGTGGGTTTGTGATCAGCATGCTACTAGTTGCTTAATGATGACATTACCCACTGTGTCCCTGGAGCTGGGGCAGTGAGCATGGCTAGCAGAGGCAGTGAACATACCTCCACCATGTTGGATGTGGCAAAGCCGACAAGCAGGGTTGTGGAGTTGGTCCTAACCATGTCCACTTAGTGCTTAAAAGGGGAAGGGCTGTGATCTGAAAATGATTACAGATATATAATAAAGACAGACTCAGACAAAAACAAACCTCTGAATGGGTCACAGTGTGCTTAAAAAATGTATGTAGGCTTGGGAGAGAGAGGAAACAATATAGACAGATATAGAACAGTAATATAAAAAAGTACAGACAATCATAAATTAATGGATTAAAGATAATAAATTAAATATTAAAAAGTAATAGAGTAAAAAAGCCATGTAAAGCTGGAAAATAGAAAAAGAGTCTGGATTATGCATATTATTGTGTTTGCTTTGAATTTTTTGACTGTGAATGAGCTAACTACAGAGAAAAATTTCATTGTATGGACTGCTAAACTAAACCAACATATATATTTTAACGGCATCTTGACTTCAAAATTTGAGTCTAAGAATATGTTACTTTGGAAAAGAGGTTCTGTTTTTGTTTCCACAGAAGAGGAGAACCTGTGAATTCCTTCCAGGTTAATGTGGTTTGATGGAAGCCCCAAAAGGTTTCCCTCAACCCTAAAAATACTTTGCCCAACAAACAGTAGGAAGCAGTTTGGAGAAAAATACACCCAAATTCTCAAAATTATTGTTTATAAATATTTGTTTAAATTTAAAGGAAGTTGATTATAAATTGTTAATAATAATCAAGGTTTTTCTTAAGAAAAAAGGGGGATATGATATAGAGATGAATATTTTGCATTTGTATGGACTTTGGTCTGTTGATACAAATTTAAGGTCAACTTTGTTACACCGTATGTGTTTTTCTGTTCTTGTTTAAGGTATTGTGTTTGTGCAGCTAGTTTAAAAATGTAATGTATAATTAAGAAATACAGATTAATAGACAACCATTTATAATAGTCAGACTTGTAGTCATGTTAGGTTTTCTAGATATACAGAGATATATTTCAGTTAGATAGATAATCTTCAACACTTCAAATACCTACAGAATATGGCATTTAAAATATTTTAAAAACTTAGACTTTTTTGACAGTGAGACATGTCTGCTTCTGGCAACACCAATTACTTCAGAGAAGTTTATGGGCATCGAAGAAAATCATTATGGAATTTACCTTCAATGGGACAAGGCTAGCCATTTGGGCAAGAAACTGTCCTTTCCTGGACTGCTTGCTGGTATGCTGTATAAACTGGATATGCAAAACTCACAGAAAAGTGACTGTTGAACTTTTCAAAAGACAGGATGGTCCTTTAGGGTTCCTGTTTCACAGAAAAAACTGCCAGACATTCTGCAGGATACAGAAGAAAGCAAATGATGGACTTTGCCATTACAAAACAGAACAGAACAGAACAGATCTTCTGCTTCCTGCTTCATGGAAAAGTCTGAGAGAAAATATGGGCCTGTAGGCTGAAGATGGGTGCCCCAACATTACAGAAGAACTTTGGGTGACTATTCAGGCAGCAAGATGTCTCTGTCAATTCCACAGTTTTGGAAGTTGCTTAGAATATGCTTCCTGTTTACGTAGGTAATGTTATATCCTTCTGGGGTCTTTGTTGGAGTTGAAGACAGACAGTTATAATTATAGTTTTCCTTAGTTATGATAAAAGATAAATTAGATATAAAACTTTAGACTTACAAAGAAAGATTGTAGCTGTAACTCTTGCTTGATACCTGTTTTGTTATATGCAATTTTACTATGTTAAAATTAAAACCTTTTTAATTTAGACAGAAAATGGGAGATGATGCAGGATGTCCTTCTGTATATGTGTTGCTTTTATTGGTTGAAGAATAAAGTTGTTTTGACCAATTGCTTAGCAGAGTAAAGCCAGGCAGGAGATCCAAATATACATATATATATATATATATATATATATATATATATATATATATATATATATATAGAGAGAGAGAGAGAGAGAGAGAGAGAGAGTAGGTGGAGTCAAAGAAATGCCATGCAGTTTCCAAAGAAGGAAGAAGCCAGAACCTTACCTAGCAAACCACAGACTCGTAGCGATACACAGATGAATAGTAATAGGTTAATTTAAGATATAAGAATTTGCAAGGGAGGGTTGAAGGGGAGGGGAGAGGTAGGGAGGGGAGCAGAGAAAAATGTAGAGCTCAATAAAAATAATTAAAAAAAGAAAAAAGAATTTGCAATGAATATGCCTAAACTATTGGTCAAACAGTATTGTAATTAATATAGTTTCTGTGAGATTATTCAGGTCTGGGTGGTCAGGAAATGAACAAGCAGTCTCTGCTTACAGACCTCCACTCTATCTCAAATTCATGGCCTCTTCCTTTTTAGTTAGTATTGGTGTGAGTGAGTGTGTGTGTGTGTGTGTGCGCGCATGTGCATGTGTGTGTGTACAGCCTCCCATCCACAATGGCATGCCTACTGTTGCTGTCACTAGAGGAGAACCTCCTAGTGCCATTTTCCTGAACAAATGTAATTTCAAACTCATTCTCAATGCTTACCCTTCTACCCAATTAAGTGCTGCTCTCAGACCTCATCAAAGAAATATCTTCCCGCAGCAGGTGGAGGCTACCACAGAGATCCACAACTGGTCAAAATGTGGCAAATAAGCGATCTTAGAGTGCCTAGCTCAACTGATGCATCTAAAGCCCTTAGGCCTATGGCTTAGGGAAGAGCATGGTAGAGGGGGCAGGCAGATTTTAAGAGCCAGGACTCCTGTTGCTACACCGTGCCCTCTAGATGTGACAGGATAGCTGACTCCAAGAAATCTCAACAGTGGGGCTGCATTGCTCTCTTTCAAAGGCAGGTTGTGGTTATTCACAGGTCTGGGGTCTGCAGCTTTCTTTGGGCTGTGTACTCCTTGGGCGGGCTAGCAAAACCTCTGGTCCCTTTCTCAGAGGAATGCTGTTAGAGAGTTTAAATGAAAGCACTGAAAGAGAGTGAAGAAGCACCACTGACCACAATCACCCAGCTGTGTGTGTATAGGAATACGTGTGTGCTCTGTGAATCAACATGGGTTCTAGCTCTTGGCTACCTCTTGTGATTTCAAAGCAGAGGGATGTACAAATGCATTTCAAGGGAGAGTTACACCCACCATCTGATACGAAAACATCTCTGATTTCTAATGGAGATACAGTAACAGATCCTGATAATAAAGCCACAGCAGCTGCCTTGATTCATGATGCCAAATTTCAGCTACAGACTTATAAAAATAAAGGTCTAATTTCCACCCTCTCGTGTGTTACTCGTTGTTATTGTTTGAGTCTGAAATCTCCCCCACAGGCTCCTGTGTTTGAACAGTTGGTCCCCAGCTGGCGGTGCTGTTTTGGGAGGCGCTGGAACCTTTAGGAGGTGCAGTCTAGCCAACAGACACAGGCTACTAGAGGCAACAGGTCTCGGAGGGTTATAGGACACCTCCCATTCTGATCTAGCTTCCTGTGTGCTGGCAACATGTGGTTAGATGTAAGCTCCCACCACCATGGATCAAGCTGTTTCACTGCCTGTCTTCCCTTTATCGCGTGAATAATTTAGTTTAGAGGATGCTAACAAGCTAAACTACAGCATCCACAAGTATATCCCATTAAACACATACAGTGACATTAAGGCAGCTAATCAGCATGATGCTTGGAGAGGTTATTTTTGTAGTCAGAAGTTCCTGGTGGTTGGAAGCAGGGGAGATGTAGAGTGAATCCTTTGTCAGAGGAATTTGGAGATGGGTGGAGCCTCACACTACCCTAGGAATACTGGGCCAGAAGGACTTGGGGTTAGGGAAAAGAGGGTGTCTGCTTTGATGTAAGGTCTCATAATTTTGCTTATCATTCATCTTCTTTCAAAACTCTAGGCGAAGACCCCCTGTCACATATCAAAGAATGATGGAGAAAGGACAGTGTCTGCATGTTAGAGGGTGGATCTGAATTGGTCCCCAAAGGCTCATGTGTTAAAGACTCAGTCCCCAGACTGGTACTATTGAGAGGTGTTGCGAACTCTAAAGATGATGCCTAATGCAGTTTTAGGTCACGGCGACCTGGCCTAACAGGGGCTCTTAGAGCTCTGGCCTCTTCTCTCTGCTCTGCACCATGTGCAGGCATGAAGTTAACAGCTTTGCTATTTGCTCCTGCTGGGATGTTCTGCCTTACCACGGGCTCACACAGAAGAAGCTGATTGACAGGAGCTAAAATCTCTAAAGCCGTGAGACAAATACACCTTTATTCTTTTAAGTTGATTGCTCTGTGGTTTTCTGTTGTTATAGCAACGGAAAGATGACGATGTTTGGAGGAAAACTCCTGGGGGATGCAAAGAAAGGATGTCTCTCTCTCTCTCTCTCTCTCTCTCTCTCTCTCTCTCTCACACACACACACACACACACACACTTTAAAAAGGCGAAAAAAAAAAAAAAACAAATCTGCTTCGCGAGGCTGGCATGAAGTTCAGGGACAGGTGCCTAGTAGTCACCAGCACTGTGAAACAGAAACAAACAAGGACTGAATAAATAAATCCAGTTTTCACATATGCTGGGAACCAGCCACCAAGCTCAGTGCAAGACTCTGTTCCACTGTAAATCATCAGACATTTCAGCATAACGTCTAAAGGAGAATCAGGGCAGCAGAAGAATGACCGGCAGTCAGTTTTATTTTGAGGAGTCTTCCTATTACATGCAATTGACTAAAATCTTGAACTGGAAGTGGTAGCCTATTGACAGTAGATCACCCACCACCACAGGGCACAGCGGACACTAAGGTTCTTTGAACACAGAGTGTCGATGCTGAGGCCAGAATCCAGTGCCTTGGGTGTGCTAGGCAAGCCCCACTGACTCATACCCCAAGCCTGGGTGAAGTCCAGGAGACCCATGAGGGTTCATGTGGTGTTCTCTGTTCTCTCCTCGTTGTTATTACAGAGTGGCAGGCTCACAAAAGGATCATATAGGAAACTACTCCTCAAAATGAACCATGTTAGAGGAAAGAGACTCTAGACCTCCACCATGGGGAGTGTGGCATGATCAGACCTTGCATCAGGAGAGCATTAGGAGAGTTGGAACATTATACCAGAGGCAGCATGGTGGGGCATTGGAGGAAGAGTGGTGAATCTTTTTTTTTTCATGCTGCTTGTCTCAATCACATCTACAGTCAAGAGCAGAGAGAAATGAATGCATGAATACCCACTTGCTTGCTTGCTTGCGGTCAGCTTGGTTTCTCTGCTTTCATACAGTTCAGAACCCTCTGCCTAGGGATGATGCTGCCCACGGCGGAGGTTGTATTCCCATATCAACTAACTAAACTTAGATCGTGACAAGCCCATAGGCCAACCTGATCTAACCAATCCTTCACAGGGACTCTTTGCCCAGGTGATTTCAGGTTGTGTCAAGTTTACAATCAAAATTAACCATCACTGCCAGGTGAGGTTATTTGTTGTCAAATCTTTTTACTTAAACTTTTCCAGTTTTATGTTATTTCTTTCTCCTGTCTCTGTTTCTTTCTCTCTTGAGAGCAAGAGTCAAACCCAGTGTCTTAAACATGCTAGACAAGGGCTCTACCACTGAACCACACCCCAGCCAAAGCCGTGACTTTTGAAGGCAATTCATCCTTAACCACAAAAGATGAAAATGATGACACAAAGCCCAGGGCTGAAACATTTTAATGAAAAGCCCACAAATCAGCGACCAACAACAGCCTTCAAATCTGATGTACCATAACATTAGCTACCTTTGGTAGATGACCATCAAGAAGCATGAAAATTATGCCTGTTTCTTTTCCTGGTTATGCTGCCATGAATTGCTATCAGGGTATGTTTTCAGAAGCCTCATTCAAGCATCCAATACTTGACATCATCATAGTCTAGAGAACAACTCCCTCCATCTCCCTGAAATAGGTGCAGCTGATTAAGGGGTGAGGCAAATTAAGGGAGAGAGGGTTTATTTTGGCCCCTGGATAGAGGGAATACAGTCTGAATACAGTCCATTGTGCTGGGAAGGCACAGCAGCAGGGCTGAAGGTTGCTGGTTGCCCCATGTCCACAACCTGAAAGCAGAGAATAGACAGGAAGTGGGGCCAGTCTATAAAACTTCAAGGGCCACGCAAAGTGACTCACTTCTGCCAACAAGGTTACACTCACTGCCCAAAAGGTCTAGAATCTTCCAAAACCAGTTGTGGACAAGATGCCATAACACATGATCCTATGGGAGGCGTTTCACATCGGAAGTCCGACAGCGTTCCACTGCTGCCTTGGGCCTGCTTACTAAGTCTCTTTATGGGGGCATCCCTCACATACCACCCCTCCTCTCAGGCTTTTCTTACAGAGCTTTAAGCTCAAGCACCACCCACCAGCATCTACTCAAGCGCTGATTAACCTTGGATGCCCCAGTGACTTTCTGATTCTGCTAGGGGGGCTCTAAAAGATGAAATGAACTACGTGGTTAGGGTAGCACTAGTCTCTGCCCACTTTCTCCTGCTGTAAACATTGTTTAAGGAGCCACCAAAATAGGGGTGCTCCTCACACTCTGGAGTAGGAACTGAACCAAGCAACACAAGACTGAATCCATTCGAGGCCTGTGAGGTCCAGATGCTCTTGATTCTTTGGTCTTTATTCTACAAGGAGGCTCCCAACCTCTGACTGTCCCAGGTATCTGCCTCCCCCAGAGGCTCTGCTGAGACATTCTCTGTGACTCATTCCCAAGGGCAGCCTGGAAGCAGAGGAACTGTTGCTGATGCAGTGACCATGGCTGATACAGAATAAGATCCAGTTGACAACCCGCGCTCTTCCCTGTCCTTGGTGGAGCAACTTTAAAGCTCCATAGGTTGATGCCCCATCACCCCACCCTACTCTGATAATCTGCCTCCTCTTCTTTTCCCTCCTCCTGTCTCAGTTTGTCCCAGCTCCAAGGGTCCACAAGGTCATTTCCGAAGTACACCAGTGCAGGTGAGATGAACCGACTCTCCAACCAAGCCGCCTGCCTCACATAACCTGGCTCAGATTTTGCTTTGAGAATGATCTCAGTTAGGACACTGACACCCTCTCTTTATTTCAAAGCACTGGGAAATTCTGATGTCCTGTTGTGGACATCGTCTCTGCTCTTTCCCAGGAAAGCTGGAGAATTTGGTTGGTGAGCAGAGCCTTCCCTTTTTATTAATTCAAAAAGTTCAACTCTTCTTTTTTAAGGAGTTTCAAAAGTTCAGCTCATTGTGGTTAGGAGACACCAGAAAAATTTTCCAAAACAAGTCATGGGAATAAATGTCCAACTCACGAAAACCAGGGACTTTTCTTTCTTTCTTTCTTTCTTTCTTTCTTTCTTTCTTTCTTTCTTTCTTTCTTTCTTTTCTTCCTTCCTTCCTTTTTTCTTTCTTTTTTCCTTCCTTTCTTTATTTTCTTTCTTCCTTCTGTTTCTCTTTCTTTCTTCTTCTCCCTTTATTACTTCTTTCTTCCTTTCTTTACTTTTTCCTCCCTCCCTTCCTTCTTCCTTCCTTCCTTTTCTTTCTTCTTTTTTCTTCTTCCTTTATTCCTTCTCTTTCTTCCTTTCCTTTCTTTCTTTCTTTCTTTCTTTCTTTCTTTCTTTCTTTCTTTCTTTCTTTCTTTCTTTCTTTCTTTCTTCTCCTCCTCTTCCTCCTCCTTTTTCTTCTCCTTCTTCTCCTTTTCTTTTTCTTTTTCAAGACAGTGTTTCCCTGTATAAGCCTGGCTGTCCTGGAACTCCCTCTGTAGACCAGGCTGGCCTCAATTTCAGAGATCTGTCTGCCTCTGCCTCGTGAATCTTGGGATTAAAGACATGGGCTTCCACCACCTGATTTATGGATCTTTTACTTGTAGAAGACATTTATTGAACCCTGTGTACCAAGTACTGTACCACTTCACAGTTTAGCCCATTTACCCATCCTGAAGCAATGTTCTCTTAATAAGTCCCATCACCATTATAGAAATGAACAAATAACTACAGAGAGATCAAGCGACTTCTCTGAGGTTGCACAGGTAATATGTGTGCAACCTCATATTTGGATTGGAATACGGGGATTGGAATATGTTTATCATTGCACTTTGTTAGAATTCACCTCCTCAGTATTCTCTCTTGTCTATAGTGATACTTTATTTATGTTTTAATAAATAAAGCTTGCCTGAGATCAGAAGGGCAAAGCCAAGCCATGTGAGGTCAGGCAGTGGTGTCACACACCTTTAATCCCAGGATTTGGGAGACAGAGGCAGGTGGATCTCTGAGTTCAAGGCCATCTTGAGCTATGCAGAAAGAAATCCAGGTGGTGGTGGCTCACACCTTTAATCCCAGTCCTAGGGAGTCACATGCCTTTAACCCTAGCACTAGACGGAATATAAAATGGGAGGAGAGAGAGGCTCTGGGTGTTTAGTCTGCAGTCGTCCAACCTTGCTAGAGGTAAGACTTCTCTAGTGGCTTGGTTGCTTTGCTTTTCTGGTCTTCATGTTGAACTCCACTATCTGTTTCTAGGTTTTTGTTAGTCATGCTTCACTTGTCCACCTCACTCTTCCTGCTGGCCCCCTTCCTCTCCAAAGTCATCTCTACCTCTTTGTCTCCAATTGGGGGGTATGATGTAAGCTCAGCTACCTCTCTAGCACCGTGCCTGCCTGCTGCCCTCTTCCCCATCACACTGCCTCCATCATTCTAGCTCTAAACTATGATCTAAACCTGTGGTGCTCCGGCTTGGGCTGGATCATCACTGGTCAAACACAAGTTCTAGGGTTCCAGTCCTACGGGTATCAAGGCAGACTTGAGAAACTTCACTCTTGATAAGTCCTTAGGTACCGCTCCATTTCCTGGTCTGGGGACATACTTGAAACTTAGGTACTCTAAATAGCAGCCTGCCTGGTCCCTCATTTTCTCTTTACTTTTTCCTTCAATCTCTTTCTTTTCTGTTATTCACCAAGATTGAGGGAAATAGGTATCCTTTTCACTTCTAATGGCAACTTCCACATGAACCTCCCTCCCCCCCACCAAGCAAAACCTTTGCAAAAACATACCGCATAATATGTTTTATTACCCAACTCTGTATCTTCACAAAATACATGTTTTCACCTTGAAGGCAATTAAAAAGTATGAGGAGCTGATCCGGCTACTAGGCTTCTCACTTCTTTGGCTTTCTAATATGTGATCCTCTTGACTGTTTCAGCAATACCCTTTAGTAATCACGGAACAGCTCCATCATCTCAAAATTTCAGTTGTGATCATCCTATTCTAAAGGAGTCACATGTCTTCGCAGTCCCGCTCATCCACACAGTTACCTCTATATGCAAGGACCCAAGTCACATATGCTTATAAGAAGTGATAGGTCTTGTGAAGCATTTCCAAACATCCCCAGAAATATCTTATATCCTATATAGCACAGTGTCACAGCCAGGACGTGACACTGATATGATCCGATTCAGGAAAATTCTATTACCACAAGGATCCTTCCTGTTGCCTTCCTGTATCTCCAGCAACTTCCCCCCCACCCTATCATTTCCTTTCCATTCTTTAAACTTATCATTTCTGGAATATTACGTGGGTGGAACCATGCTAAATTTCCATTTATTTTCCATCTCTGGACAGGTGTTTTTTTTCATGTAATTCTCCCATTTTATAATTGATTATTCAGTTCTTAGAGTTCTTTATTCTACATTCTGACCATTGCTGCATGTGTTATTTACAAATATTTTCTTTCAGTCAACAAAGTGTCTTTGTGTGTGTTCATGTGTGTGAGTGTGGATGCTCACATGCCAAGGTGTCCAAAGACAGTCTTGGGTGTGGACCCAGGATTGCAGGCACACACCTGGCTTTACATAGACTCTGGAGATTCAATCTCAAGTCTTCACATGTGTGCAGCAAATACCCTATCCACTGAGCAACACCACCAACCCAAGCCCAAGCATGTCTTTCACTCTCTAACAGAACAAAAGCTTTTTAGTTTTGGTGAAGTCAGATTTATCCAGTATTTTTTCTTCTAATGTCAACTCCAGGAACTCTTTGCCTTGACCTAGAACTTAAAAAAACTCTCTTTCAAAAGGTTTATAGTTTTACCTTTCATATTTAAATCTAAAATACTTGTTAATTCTCTGAAAGGTAGTGAGGTTATCATTTTGCCACTGGTGTATAATTACTCTAAAACTTTTATTTAAACCGTTTCTAACCTGTCAAGTTGATTTTGTGCCTTTCTTAATGTGTCTACTGTATTCGTTGATCTAAGTGTCTACTCCTTTGCCATTGACTTTGGTTATGCTGTAAAGTCATTCACATATATCATAGGTGTTCTTCACTGATGCAAATCTCATTTCACCACATCTCCCTGTGGTGTCTTTTCCTAGTCTCTAAGGATGGTCATTTAGCATTTCTTGGTATCACTAAATGACTAACATCCACCTTCTGCATTTTTACCCTCAGTCTATTTCCACCCTTCAAATTTCTCTGAGGAACTGCAACAGGTTCTTAGAAATGGCTTTTGCTTAGGGACTCCAGGGCAACCAAGAGCAGGGTAAAATTTTGCTGTCTATGCTTTCGTCTTGTGTCTCTCTCCTTTGTTTTTGCTTGGAGCCTTGTTTGATTCTCCACATAGAGATGTTAATCATTCAATAAGTGCTCTTCTAAATGCTGGTAATACCTAATCTGTCTTATCCTTGTTCAAGGCTGAAGACGCAAAGATAAGAGTAACTTAGATGTCTAACTGCCAGGGTTGTTTTTGTTTTTTTTACAATGTCCTTTTCTTGAAAAGATGCCTGCATGTCTTGTCTGTAATCATTGTCCTAAATCTGCAGTTATCTTTGGTTCCAGGAACAGCAGCACCTGGTAGACATATCGCCCTGTGGTGAGATCATGCCTAAACAGAAACAATTACCATGTGGGAACCATATTGCCAACTTTCTTACTGAATTCTGACCTCTAACATTCAGAACTTTGTCCCTTCAATTCTTCCCTCTCCTTCTGTTGTGCGAAATTTTCTCCTTCATTCTAACCAGCAAAAACATCATAATAGCCCCATGAACAACCATCACAAAATTTCTGCAAGAAAATTGTCCAGATATGGACCAAAACTTTTTGGACTCTTTTCTAAAGATTACAAGCATCATCAAAAACACACCTTTTCTTTTCGTCTGGTTCTTCAAGGCTGCGGACCTTTCGTTGTCTTTAAGTTACTTGTCAACTAAGTTGTTGATTACTGATAGCACCAAGAAAGACACATCCATAACAGAAAAAATGCAACCTCTGTCTTGGGGAAGAACATTGAAATTCCGTTCTCTGCAGAAAATGCCAGTTTGGTATTACGTGCAGTTTTGTTTTCGCATGCCTGATTCAGCAACTTAAGCATGTTTGTCTGTGTTTGCCCCAGAATCTTCGAAAATGTCTTACTAGTTCCTTCACTGATTGAAGAGTTGAATAAAACCTTTGATACATGTTTATTTTCTACTTTTCCATTTGAACTTTAAAAAATACTAACCCTGAAAACATGTGGAAAACTATGTCGCCTTGAAGCCACAGTGCGACTCTTCCATCGCTCCTTCCCATCACTCTGCTGTGGTTGCTGCACGTACTCTTCTCGGTTAAGTGTAATGCGGGGCATCAGGAATCACTTCTCATATGCTAGAACCGCACAGTTCCTCTCCCATGCTGAGCTTCTGGGCTGAGGCTTGAGCTAATCTCACATGCTATGCCTTTCTTATGTTGGTGGCATGGTTTGCTATAATCAACACCACCACAGAGCCTCACTATTGGGGTTTTATGAGCCACCTCAGACGATTTCTGGGGTACAGAAAATAGTAAAAAAAAAAAAGTGAGGATCCTTTCAGCCATCCATATCCCTGGCAGACCGAGAGCTCTTGCTGTTTTCCATATGGCGTTCTCTGGCATGGAAACAGTTTCAGTTCTACCCAAATCACTCTAGGGAAGGGTTTTGCAGCCTGGATCCTACTGAAAGTTTGGGCAGTGTGAATATTTAGAGCAGGAGGCTGCGTGTACGGTATAGGATGCTCAGAAGTGTCTCTCTCCGGTCTCTTCCCACTGGATGCCAGTAGCCGTCTACCCTTTCCAGTTATGACATCCAAAAATGTCTCCAGGCATTGTCAAACGTCCTTCAGAGGGAAAAAAAAATCATCACAGTTGAGAACCCCTATCCCGGATCTCTAGATATGACTAGTTACTCTTGACTAACCTCCTCTGGATTATGCACAGAGAAAAAAAAAACCTCATAGAAGTGGTTAGCCCCTCCCCTGAGGCCTTTCTCCCATGGGTTCATCACTCAGAAGGTTATGCTCGGATTTTCTTGACTTGTCTTTTTCAAGTTTATGACATACTAAATTTAATCTGCTGAGCAGAAACAGAGAAATGGTAGGTTCCATTCCTGATTTTCGGTAGGACAACAGCAGACTCTGGGGCTCTGGTCTCTCCCCTCTAAGAAGCATTTTCAAACCCTCTAGTGGAGTATGTGTGTGTTCATGTTTGTGTGTTCTTTCTAAATACTTCAGTCACTGCGAGGTGCTTCCTTGATTGCACTACTCAAAACATTCTTTGCCAGATTCAAGTCAGGCTAGCAGGCTTACTTAGCATCTGGTTTCTGCTCTGAGATCTAGTTCACTCAGGGCACCCGAGGTCAGGTCTCTGCCATCTCGTCCTCTCTGGACTGACATAAAAACGCCATCATTTTCCTGATCCCACTTAAATTCCCTTTTATTTATTGAATTTCCTGTGTGTTAAGGGAAAACAACAATCCTTGCAGTTGTGGGAACGGATTCGCTGAAGATGTTTATAGCATTTCCAGCAGAGTCGGGCTCTGAGGGGAAAGTGGTTTTCTTCCCCAATCAAGTGCAGATGTTCACACTGTGTGTGGTGGTGGCCTTTTCATGTGGTGATGATTTCCCTTCCTGCCTGGGTTATGAGCTCCTTAAAAACGAGGCGTCTCATATCCTTCAGTGGCCTCACGGATTCTGCACACTGCCCTCAGGCAAATAGTTATTGATAGGCCAGCAATTACATAGTTAAGTTCTGGCCTGAATCGTATTTATTAAACAAGAGAGAACGAGTCATGGCCTCGGGGTCACTGCGAGATTTATTTTTCAAATATGTAATTTGCATCATCACACGACTCCATGGACCAGAAATATAGCGGGAGGAAGACAGAACTATACCTCGCCCTGCCTTGAGGAGGAGTAAACTTCTGGCTGACGCCACTCCTTAATCATGGCTTCCTGAGACTGAGATGAAGATTGATTTCACAAAGTCCTTTGTGGGATGAACTCACAGGAGGCGAGGGCCAACCATAGGCTGTGTGGAGTCTATGCCCAGAGTGTGGTTTAATTGGAGCATGGTCTGGAGCTTTCTAGTGATTGCGTCAGGGGGTAGCCTTGGCTACAAGCTACAGCACAGCAAGGACAATCACCACCATATGCTATTTCCTTGGCACGCAGCAGCAGGGGAATTCTGCACCAGGAGTCAGCATGACTCTGTTTTAACCAAATCTACCATGTAAATCCCACATCCCGTCACTGGCGCTGCTGTTTCCCCATCCAGGAAGTGGGCACAAGCTATCCCCATCCCTATCCAGAGAAGACACACAGGAGGAAATGGAGGTAGAAAATCAGACAGTATGATATCAATGAGTACATTCAAATTTTCCTGTGGGTAAGAAACTCGCATTTCTTTCTATTTCTGTGTACAAACTTAGAATTAAGTCATCTTCTAAATATATTAAATATAATATAAAACAGAGATTTAGCTTAGTAGAAGAGTACTTAACTAGCACACCCAAGGTTCAATCAGCAGTATGGGGGGGGGGTGACATTTTAGGAGAGAAAAAACTGAACTTGATACCAGAGACCTGACCTTGGGGAGAAACTGTGCCCTCAGTACACTTGGTCTCACGGCAGAAGCACAGATGCTAAGTCAGCCTGACAGCCTGACTGGAGTCTGGAAGAGAACATTTTGAGTTATGCAACTGAGGAGTACAGATTCTAACCAGGATATGACCAACACTAAAGTTCAGGAAACAGGAACATGAGTGTGTTGTACTGTCTGTCTTGTGAAGGTGGTGCAGCAGAGCTTGGGAAGTGGACTGAGAACACTAGGCTCCTCAGAAGAAAGATGGCACTTCTCTGCAGGAAAGCATAAGCTACTTTCTCCTAATCTAACTCACTCCGTGCTGTGAAAAGGTTGATGACTCATTACTTAAGAGCCTACTTAGCTACTTAGTGCCTGTGCGTTCTCTTTTTCCCATCGACTTTTGGGCTTTAATGAAGTTGAGTCTGGATATTCAAGAGATCCATTGAAAATCATGCTTAGCTCACCTGCATCTAAACAAGAGGAAAGCAGAGGTACGGCAGCGCCTGTGTGCAATTCAAGAACCCGGAAGGCTGAAGCAGAGGGCTGTTAAGTCTGAGGAAAATTAAGCTTTCCAACCTCTCCCCCAAAACATATAAAAAAGACCCCAACCAAAAGGGAGTTTGAGTAATCAGGCCACAAAGATGAACAGCTGAGACGGCGGTGGGAAAATGGGTTCCCCCATGGGTTGCAGAAAGAGAAAAAAACCTCTGTGGAAGGCAACATGTGAAATTGCCAGAGTTTTCTTCAGAGGATCACAGCCAAGAGAACACACATAGTCAGAAGAGGGGATCCAGTAGCTGAGCTCACAGGACCTATTGTGGCTGCCCGTAAACTAAAGAGCAAGGGAAGTAGGAAGCTGCTCAGCTCAAGGAGCCTGAAGTCATAGAACAAGAAGGACACCTCCAAATCCCCAGTCTGATACTGAAGGCCTAGAAGTCACCTGAAGAGTCACTTGTGAAAGTTCATGTTCAAGGGCTGGATGAAGGATCTGGAGTGTATCATCCACTTCAGGGAAGTGTAAATATGCCCAGGGAGTGTACCAGGTGGACACATCAGCTTGCTCTGATGCTTTCCCTCATTGCTCCTAGATTATTGAATGACGTCATCTGTGTTCACAATGAAACTTCTCCATTCAGTCTGCTAACCTACATGCCAGGCATCTCTAGAAATATCCACATAGACATTCACAAAAGTGGGCTTTACCATTTTTTTAGACATCCATATAGACAACACCCCAAACTGACCATCATATAGTCCAGACCCTCACCTCGGGAGTGTTTTAGGAAGGCGTAGAGCTGCTCAGGCAGGCTGCCCATCTCACAAAGAAGTGAAACAGATACAAATGGAGGAAGGTTCTGGAACAATTGCTCTCACAGTAACCCACTGCAGTTACTGTGCTGGCCAATGCTTTTGTCAGCTTGATGCAATCTGGAGTCACATCTGAGAAGAGGGTCCCTTGGTTGAGAAAATGTCTTCATCAGATTGGCCTATAGGCAAGCCTAGGGGACAATTTGATGATTGATAGATGAGAATTGAGTCTACTGTGAGTGGTTGCGACCCTGGGCTGGTGGGCCTATAGTATATAAATTGAGCAAACCAATAAGCAGCATTTCTCTATGTTCTGTGCTTCAGTTCCTGCGTTCAGTTTCCTGCCTTGAGTTCCTGCTCTGACTTCCCATCATGATGGACTGTAACTATAAGCTGAAAGAAACCCTTTCCTTCACAAGTTGATTTTATCACAATAGAAAGGAACCTGTGACAATTATTTTGAAGCCCACAGGGATGAGCAGCTGTAGTAGTGAGGAAAGAATTCAGGTTAAACACTTTGCCACAAGATAGGGTAAAAAATCATATGTAGTGGATACTTTTTCTGAAGCCCTGTGTTCAGGCACATGTAGATAGATAAACTTGAAGAGATATCTAGAAAGGTATTTGTTCAGAATATGATAACAGTTCTCCCAGGATGAAGCAGTTCCAAACGGCTTTTGATTACTTCTTTCAAGGTTGGTTTTTCTAAATGAAACTGTGGAAAGTGCTTAGTACATTATTCTAAGGAATTTCATTTCATTCATTTGAAAAGCATAAATGTACCCAGTAGTTAGTGATATAATAGTCAGGGTAGCTACTTCCCAGCAAGTATATAGGCTGGAAATGTAGCTCAGTGTGGGAGTACTTGCCTAGCATACGCAAGTTTCTGGATTCAGTCTCCAGCACTGCAGAAAAACAAAACAGAGCAGCAACCATAGTGAGTGTCATGGTAGCCAGGAATCTCTGGAGAAAGAAACCAATAAGAGTGGAGATGGATGGATAGATAGATAGATGATAGATAGATAGATAGATAGATAGATAGATAGATAGATAGATAGATAAGTAGATACATAGATGAGAAGGGATTTGTTAAGGGATTTGCCCCACTTTGTTGTGGAGGCTAAGAAACCCTACAGAGGTGGGCAAGACCAAGAACAGCATTAATGTGGATCATTCCAAGGTCAAAGACCTCAGAACCCAAGAAGTCAATGATGTTATTCTCGAGCTGAGAACTTTAAGAATGGGGTTAGGCATGGGTGCAAGTCTCCAGGTCAGAAGATCATAGAATCTGTTCTGAAATCTAAGGGTAAGATGAAATTGGTGTCATGATTCTAGAAGACAGATAATGAATCAAGATTTCCTCTATCACTTAGTTCTCCCATAGTTCTCAGCCAATTTGATGGTGCCCGCCCGTGGCGAAGATGAATCTTCACCAACCAGTCTACCTTTCTTAGGACTTATCTTCATAGATTCACCCAGAACTAATCCCATAATCTAGTTAAATTGACACTTAATATTAGCCACCAGTGCCTATTGACGGAGGATGTACTAGACCTTTGAAGAGAACATGTGATGGTTATGAACTGAAGTTTTGCACTCTATGAATCTTTACATGGAAGCCCCAATCCATGGCATGATGATAATGGAGGTGAGGGTTCTGGGAAGTAGTTAGCATTAGAAAGGCTACAAAACTGCTGATCTCTCAACCATGACAGCTTCATAAAATCAAGGACAGGTCTAAGCACATCCTCTCTGCCATGTGGGAAGGTAATGGGGATGTTCGACCTTCTCATCTTGAAGAAAAGAATTCAGTCAAGAGATGCACACAGCTTATGCAGAAATTCATTTAGCAAAGCAAACACTCCAAAGACAGATTGAGTGTGTTGTGTCAAAGGAGTGGGTAGTAGACCAGTGAGATCTGTGTTGTGTAGACTTTAAAATATTTTTGCATGGTGTGTCTCTAAATGTTTGCATATAGTGTATGAGCATGATGTGGATGTGTGTATGGATGCATGCTCATGAAGATGCATAAATACTACTTTACATGTGTAGAGATCAAAGAACAACCTCAGTTTCTGCCTCCCATCTTGTTTGTCATTGTGTATACCAGGGTAACTGGAGATTCCCCTTTCTCTGCCTCCTATATTCCGGCGGGAGAGTTGGGATTGCAGATGCCTGTGCTACTGTGCTTGGTTTTTACATAGGTTCTGGGGATCTGAATACCAGTATCAGTAGCTGGGACTTGTGGGTCACAGCCAGTCTCCTGGAAGATGAGACACCACTGAGCTAGGAGGTCTGGGCTGGGAGAGAGGAAACAACGGGTCCTGTGGTAGTACCACATCTCTCCTCTGCAGGAAGGAAGGGTTCAGAAGCACTCTAAAAGGGAACATTTTGTGCTCCTTTCTCCAACCCGACCTTGACGCAGAAATTGCCCAGTTGCAACATCCAGACCTTCCACGAGAATCCATTTAATAATCTAATAAGATAATTGGATGCCTCATCTGAGATCAGAAAATGTCACCAGGGCCCAGCCAGCTCCTTTTTTTTTTTTAATAATAGAGTTTAAGTGGCTTTGCTACCTCAGCAAGAACACAAGACACCAGAAACAGTCATTTTTATTTCCAAATTCGCGGACCTGCTGAGAAATGCAGACAGGAGCAGAAATTTTCATTTTGGAAAAAATGCTCTTTCCTTTCATCATACGCATGTTCATGAACTCCAGATTCCTAAAGACTCCTTCCTGATTGCATTTTGAACGTGGTTTCAATATAAGTAATTTATTAGATTTTTTTTTTACTCTTTGCTTAAGCCATAAAACATCATTCTCCCTTCATAGATTCCACATTGGCATCCGTTCTAGGGAACCAGCTGGAAGAAACATGAGCCAGTGTTCTATGTTCCGCCTTCTCTCTTGGGGAGGAGGCAGGTAGAACAATATGTTTTAAAATGAAATCTGAGGAAGAAATTTCCTCTGTAAGTGAAGGAGCCTCTTCTTCAGTGTGTTCTGTTTTTTCAAATACTTTATATGGAAAAAAATTCCATATGAATCTATTTTGCATTACTTTTTCCAAAAGCATGCTGTTGCTATGTAGACTTGCTCTCTGGTGCAGGGGCATAAAGTCTGGAGGAAACCCATTCTCCTTTCATTTATGTGAAAACTTGGCCACATCATGAGGGCGTTAGCAAAACGTATAAAATTTTATTTTTCATCACCCAGGTATTTTTATGTCTCAGATATTTAGAGTCATTCTTTATACTCATCAGCACTTCAAAATCATGGTCAGCCATGGTAAGGCCTTACTATTGAGGACACAACTTTACTTAAGTCGCTGAACATGGAGAAATTGAGCTGGTGTACAGCTAGACCTGTCATCATTACTGACTAGCATTCATGGCACTGGAAGGCACTTTGCATGCTGCTAGAGGAGAAAGGCAACCATCAATTTTTAACTAGCTGTAAACCCTGTGACCTCCAACAGAGATTTCTCTGCCTACAAGATTTCCTGGTGAAATGGTGGCACAAATGCCATGGGATTAACCGAGCACTTCTTACAAACTAGATACAAGACACATGCCATGAGATGGAGCCCATGCATTACACGTTTGAAGTAGCCAAGAGCCTGAGACTAGATTCATCTGCTAAATGAACATAGCGATAAAATGACACCTAATGATAGACTGCTATAACCATAGACCAGTGCAGCACTGAGACATCATCAGAGAATCTTCTTCCTGCAGTATTTGGTAACTAATGAGACACACAACTGGGCAATGTGCAGAGAGTGAGAGACTTTGGACCACTCTGCCCTAAATATGTTGTCTTCATCAACAACTGCCCCCACCCCCATCCAGGTGTGGAGATCAATGTGGAAGAGGAGGTAGGAAGATTGTTAGGAGCTAGGGGTGATGGATGACCCTGAGGAGATGCTGTCTTCCAGACACAACAGAACTGACGCAATGTGAACTCACAGAGACTGTGGCAGCAAGTATAGATCTACACTGTTCAAACCAGACAAAATCCCAGCACTGAAAAGGAAGTGGACAAAAGTCCCACCCCAACCAAGAAGCTATTTGCAATTGATACCTGCTTGAATAGGAAAAAAATCAATTTTCTCCAATGGTGATGGAGGAAGGTCATTGGTTAAATAAAAAGAAACTGCTTGGTCCTCATTGGTTAGAAGATAGGTAGGAGGAGTAAACAGAACAGAACGCTGGGAGGAAGAGGAAGTGAGCTCAGACTCGACAGCTCTCCTCTCCGGAGCAGACGCCTCAGAGAGACGCCATGCCCCAGCTCCGACCCAGCATGGACTTAGGCTAGAATCTTCCCGGTAAGACCGGTGCTCACAGATTATTAGAGATGGGTTGATCGGGATATCAAAATTAGCCAGTAAGGGCTAGAGCTAAAGGGCCAAGCAGTGTTTAAATGAATACAGTTTGTGTGTTGTTATTTCGGGCATAAGCTAGCCGAGCAGGCGGCTGGGGTGTTGGGGATGCAGCCCCGCCACCCGTATTACTACACAATGGAGTGCCACTGGGCATACCATAGTACAGACCCTATGCTGAGAAATAGTTGACCAGCACAAAACAGACTCCATGATGATGCTGTGTGAGTGTATGTGTGTATGCACACCTTAAATTTTAGTATTTTAATCTTACTTATTTTTTAATTTGATTGTTTTGATTTTCTTTTTTGTTTTTCTTTCTGCTTTATTTTTAAGAGACAGGGAGAAAGAACATGAAGTAGGATTGGTAGAGGGGTGGGGGATCCGGGAGAAGTTTGGGGAAAACTTGATCAAATTATAATGTATAAAAATCTAAACAAAATAAATTAATTTAAGAATTGTAAACTTTAGATCAAGCATTTATTTTTTTTCCATTTTTCTTCTTCTTTTGCCCTATGTAGTTGCACTCCAGTTTCTCCAAACTTACCTTTGATCCACCCCTGGCATTCAGGTTTTGATTTCTTTAAAATAATTTTCTATACAGAATACTTTGATCATGCTTATCTCATGGTAATAAAATGGCTTCGGTTGCTCCAGTTTAATCTTTTTATATAACCCTAACCCAGAAAAAAACACTTTTCTATTAGAAACTTATAAAGGAATCACGGAATCACTCTTACTGGTGTAGCAGTAGAATAAAGGCCTGGCAGAAGGTCTAACACTGACAACATTTTTAAAATTTTAATTTTAGTTTTTATTTAAAAATAGTTTTATATAATATGTTCTGATTGTATGCTCTTCATTGTCTCATTTAAAAAATGATTGGTGTATAAGTTTAATTAATTTTAAATATTTGCTATTATTTATTAAACATTAAAAACAAGCTGTATAAAATTTGATTTGAAAGATGAGTTTTTCTGCCCACAAACAAACAAGCAAGCAAAGAAAAAAAAAAGAACAGAACTTGAATGAAAAGACATAGAAATTCTCACCAGGTAGTCGTGGTACACACCTTTAATCCCAGCACTCAGGAGGCAGAGGCAGGCAGATCTTTGTGAATTCAAGGCCAGCTTGGTCTACTGCAGGAGCTAGTCCCAGGACAGCTAGGGATATTACACAGAGAAGCCCTGTATCAAAAAAATAAATAAATAAAATGAATTAGAAATTCTCAGGAAATTTTTTATTAAGTAATCACTAGTTAAAAAATAATTAATTGACGGGCCTCCTCTTTCACTTTTTCATTTTGAGGATGTGAATGTTTTTAACATGACACCCTTTGACCTTGAGTCTCTTAAGATGTGATTCAGTGTACAAAAACCTCTGGAAATTCCCCCAAATTCTGAAGTTTTTCTAATATATGTGAAAGACTCAAGCAAGGCCTTCCCAAACACCCTTCACACTCATTTTCCAAAAGCTAATGTTTTCCCCATCCGAGCAAAGGTCAACTTCTCTCCTCAAAGTGTTACAATTTATTCTTGAATGAAATGTAAGTGGCCAGACTTATGCTGCCTGGAATATCATCTTCCAATGTAGATGGGGTTCCATGCAGTTTCTCTAACTACAGAACAAAAGATGGCAAGAAACCAGGGCATTTCCCAGATGTGCTGATGGGGACAGCAGGCAGACTGACTTCAGCCAAGTGAGGAAATCTCAGCTATGGTCTTGTCTAACGGTGGTCTCAGCATCTCCATTTGTGGAAGTTTGGGGCTTGTTAATACACCCAGATGTTTTCTCTTATAGTTGTGAGAATGTCAGGACAGACAGAGGTGGGTAAAGCAATGTGGCTTTTAGAACTAAGGAGAGCCTGAGAATTCAACTCTGTAAGATTCCAACTCTCTCTGATCAGGAACCTAATTAGTCAGTCAGCCCACTTGAGTCTTTAGCACAATTATGGCTTCCCTTTTGGAAGTGTGGAGTGTGGTTGATAGGCCCATATTTGAATTATTGTTATTTCTGAATATCTGCTTTTGGGATTTATTTCAAATCTATTAGTGTTGGTTGCAGGTATGATTCCAATTTTCACTCTTAAATGATATGACTTTGTTTATGATTATTTTTTCAATTTGTGTTCATTTATTTATGGTGTGTGCACATGTGTATGTATGAGTGTGCCCATGCTATGGTGCCCATGCAGAGGTCAGAGAACAACTTGTGGGAATTGGTTCTCTCCATCCATCATGTGGGTTCCAAGAATTAAGCTCAGAATAGCAGATGGTAGATTTTTACCATCTGACCAGTTAAAATAAGGAATGAACATTAGCCTAAAATATATACTATAAAATACAGCATTTGTGTTGGTTCTAACTATAGACAGTATAAATTTTGGCACGTGGTCCCATAATGCTTTTCATAGCAAGAAAGTAGTGTTTTGTGATTTGTCTCTGTTAGTCTCACTCAACCTGATACATCCTAGAGACTTCTGGGAAGAGGGAACTTCAGTTGAGGAACTACCTCCATCACATTATCCCGTGGGACTAATGATTGATATGAAAGGGTCTAGTCTGCTGTGGTCATTACCACTTCTGGACAGGTAGTCCTGAGTTGTATAAGAAAGCAAACTGACCAAGCCTCAGAGAGCAAGCCAGTGGCAGTTTCTGCATGGTCTCTGCTTGGTTGCTGCCCTGGCTTCCCTAGGTGATGAACTGTGACCTATGAGTCAAATAAACCCTCACTTCCCCCAAGTTCTTGCTTATGGCCTCATTACAGCAAAGAGGATGAAAACTACACCATAGTCCTATTGGGAAACTTGAGTCTCCTTTAATGTCAATGAGAGTCTCAGCTTTGTCTTACGTTTTGGGGAGACAGTAGGTGAAGAATGGTAGTGAACTGATCAGGGGAAGGGAAGGAAGAAAGGTAAGGCATGGGGCATTTGTGGCCAGTTTTTTTCCGTCTTTGGACATTCATGTGTGGATGTCAGCATTTTCTGGTACAGATGTCTGACTCACTGGCTGATGCCATCCTTTCAGATACACACAGTGGGTGCCTTCTGTGTTATGGGGATCTCCCTATAGAATACCAACATGGTGACATTCTCTGACATAAACAGTGTGCTTGTTGGTCAGTGACTTCTTTTACAAATGACTTGCTCTGTGGACCATAACAGCTTCTTGATGAAGACAGCAGGAGTTTCCCATGCACAGATGAAAGACCTCCTGTCTCAAGCACAAAATCCCGTTTTCCAACCTAAAGAGGACTGGCCACAAGATAGAAAATAAAATACAGCAGACTGAGGACTTGAAAAGAAAATGGAACAGCCTTTCCCTTAATGAGATATAATGCCTGCAGTTGTCCCTCATTGACAGCAGGCTTTCTGAATTCCGATTCTAAAAGTCTAACTTTCTCTCTCCCCTCCTCCTTCAGCCAATAGCACTTCAGCCTGGTCAAGCCAACACCCAGCCATTCTGCTGTCCCTCTGAAACAGCATTCGAGCTGCACAGTGGCTGTGGACATCTAGTGCTATGTCTGCCTGCTTTGCTTTGCTTCCCCTCCCCCCCTCTCTCTTTCTCATCTTTCTTGACAAGGTCTCATACAACCCAGACTGACATCAGTCTCACTATGCAACTGAGGATGATCTTGAACTCATCTTCCTCCCTCTACCTCTAGAGTACTGACTGTGGTTGCTGCTAAACCACCCTGATGATTTCCTTGACTTCTATCTAACTTTAGAAAGCATGCCTGTCTCTTTCCATTCCCTCTTCCTTCCCCTTCCTCCTGGGCACTGTTGAGAACTCTGTCTTGCCTACCCCACTATCTTTTTCTTTCTGACTTCTGTAATATTGTGTTTTTAGAGTTTCCTTCTGAGAGCACTTTTAAAATTCTTTTGTTAGTGAGACAAAGAACTGTCTCCAATGCAGTGTGTCTCGTAAGATATTAATAGACTTGAAGGGCACCGAGGGTCTAGACCCCTCCCTCATAATCAACTGCTTGTAAAAGCAGGAATGAAAACTGCAGGACTTTGATTACTAGTCAGAAGAATGAGGTCTGAGTCATGTCTCTGGGCCTGGGTGGAGGCATGACTGGGTGGACACTCAACTGCCCCAAAGACCTCAAGATTACTATCTAGTCAGGGTTTCTGACAGAGAACAAAGGCATACTTCTCCTCCCTAAGAGTTAACCCACAGGGGCCTGTCAATCATATGGACAGAAAAATGCCCCTCAGGAAAATTACTGTTTCAGAAACCTTAAGAAATAGTACAAAGTCTGTCTAAAATGTGGCCTGTTGTCCACTCTTGCCCTCCCCATCCGAGTGTTTCCCTTCTCAGTGGCCCACTGGGCTACTGTGCACTCAGCCCTTGAGAGGGCCCCGCTTTGCTCTGTAATGAACTCTACTTTCTCTGTAGTGCTCTGGCTCATCTGATTTCTTTAATGCATCCCATGGTGGCCAGAGAGTTCGGGAAAGTTCAGGGAGAAAGAGTCTGATGGTAAGAGCTTGTGTTTAGAATTAGGGTGTGCATTAGAGCCATACCAGAGTGTCTCTGTGTGCTTCGTGCATTGCAGTGGTGAGACATGCAATGTGAATTTCCCTTCCAGCTGCTGGTGGTAACACTGATTTCTTAGTTAAAGCGAGTCTGTCAAATTTCCCTTATTAAATTCCCCTTATTGTTTCTGCAATAACTTTTGAGATTAATGAATATTATGAAGAATTTGTTAATATCCTGTTTCTCAACAAAATGTCACCCACTGGTTTTATCATCCACGGAGAACCTCAAATGAGCCCATTTTCACAATGAGCTAATGGGCCCAGAACAAAAAGCCTCAAACGTGTTGATGATTCTACAGGTCTGAGGGAGGAGAAAGTCTGTAACAGTGGAGAGAGGTGATAAGTTTCAGATTTGTGGGGAGAGGGTTGGTTTTTCGAGACAGGGTTTGTTTGTGTAACAGCTCTGGCTGTCCTGGAACTTGCTTCATAGACCAGACTGGCCTCAGACTCACAAAGATCAGTCTGCCTCTGCCTCCTGAGTGCTGGGATTAAAGGCGTGTGCCACCATCACCCAACTGGTATGTTTCAGACTTGAAGCTAAATTTTCTTGGGTCATCAATAGCCCTCATAATAGCTATTTGTTGCTTATTTCTGTTTGATCCAACATCTTTGTGATTATCATGTATAATCATTTAAGTTTTAAATAATTTTAAATTTAAAAAGTTTGAGAAAGAGTCTCACTATGTAGCCCTGGTTGGCCCGGAATTTTCTATGTAGACCAGGATGGGCTCCATCTCATGGAAATTCACTTGCTTCTACCTCCCAATTTCTGGGATTAAAGTATGAGCCATAACACTGGGCTAAGTGAAATCCTTTTGGACATACTGACTGACGATAGCATCATGAAACTGTGGCATTGGAACATGGTGTTTGGTGTAACATGAACTCAGGTTCTCAGGTTATCATATCTGACTTCAGAAGATACTATTATTTTTTCTTTTTCTTTCTTTATTCTTCTCTCATACAATACATCTGGACCAGAGTTGCCCATCTCTCCACTCCTCCCAATTCCACCACACACTTTCCCTCTCCTCAAGATCCACTCCTTCAGAGAAGAGCGGGCATCCCAGGGATATCAACTAAAGGTGGCATAACAAGTTACAATGCTATGCACAAACCCTCATATCAAGGCTGGTGGAGGGAACCCAGTAGGGGGACATGGGTCTCAAAGGCAGACAAAATAGCTGGAGACACCACCACTTTCACTGTTATGAGTCCCAGAAAAACACCAAGTAAACAATAATAACGTATTTGCAGAGGACATGATACAAACACATGGAGGCTCTGTGATTGCTGCTTCAGTCTCTATGATCCCCTGTGAGCCCTGCTTAGTTGATTTTGCAGGCCTAGTGTTCCCGACCACTCTTGCTCCTACCATTCTTCTCCCCCCTCTTTCACAGGGCTCCCCAGGCTCCAAGGGGAGGTACCTGATGCAGCCCTCCAATTTGGGATGTCTCTCTGAACCTAATGTGGGCTCTTTTTGAGCCTGTGGATCTCTGCATTTGCTCCAATCAGCTAAGGAAGGAAACCTCACTGTTAATGATTGGGCTAGGCACCAATCAATCTATGAGTGCAGAATATCGTTAGGAATCATTTGTTAATTTTTTTTCTATCCTAGGTCTCTAGGCTGTCATTGACAGCTGAGTAATACTCCATTGGGGAAATGTACCACATTTTCTTTGGTTGAGGGGCATCTAGGTCGTTTCCAGTTTCAGGCTGTTATAAATAAAGCTCCTATGAACATAGTTGAGCAAGTGTTTTGTGGTAGGATGGAATGTCTTTTGGGTATATGCCCAAGTGGTATAGCTGGGTCTTGAGGTACATTGATTCTTAATTTTCTTTTTTTTTTGTTTTTCTTTCTTTCTTTTTTGTTTTTGTTTTTGTTTTTTTGTTTTTTGAGACAGGGTTTCTCTGTAGCTTAGGTGCCTGTCCCGGAACTAGCTCTTGTAGACCATGCTGGCCTCCAACTCCTAGAGATCTGCCTGCCTCTGCCTCCCAAGTGCTGGGATTAAAGGCATGCACCACCACTGCCCGGCTGATTCCCAATATTCTTAGAAACCACTTTACTAATTTCCAAAGTGACTGTACAACTTTGCACCACTACCAGCAGTGGAGAATGTTCTTTATATTCCACATCCTCTCCAGCATGAGATGCTACTTCTGTTATTGATCTTAGGCATTCTGACAGGTGTAAGATGGAATCTCAGAGTCATTTTGATTTGCATTTTCTTGATGCAGCCATTTGTTTCTCGGCCATTTGGAATTCTTCTGTCGAGAATTACCTGTTTAGATGTAAAACCCATTTTTAAAATTGAATTATTTGGTTTATTGATGTCTAGTTTCTTGAGTTCTTTACATATTTTAGATGTAAAGTTCACGAAAAACATTTTCCCATTCAGTAGGCTGCCATTTTGTCCTATTGTTAGTGTTCTTGGCTTAACAGAAGCTAAGTTTCATGAGGTCCTATTTATTAATTGTTGATCTAAGTGCCTGTGATTTTAGTGATCTGTTTGGGAAGTTTCCTCCTGTGCCAATGTATTCAAGGATATTCCCCACTTTCTCTTCTATCAGGATCATTGCACCTGGATTTGTGCTGAGGTCTGAGATCTACTTGGACTTGAGTTTTGTGCAGGGTGTTCAATATGAATCAATTGTATTTTCTACATGCAGAGATCCAGTTAGACCAGTATCATTTGTTGAAGATGCTTTCTTTTTCCATTGTGTCTTTCTGACTTCTTTATTTTAAAGAAATCAGGTATTCATAATTATGTGGATTTACATCTGAGTCTTTGATTCAACCCCATTGATTGACCTCTTTGTTTTCATGCCAATATCATGTGTTTTTGTTACCATAGCTCTAAAATACTCACAAACCCAATCCAAGAACACATCAAAAAGATCATCCATCATGGTCAAGTAGGCTTCATTCCAGAGATTCAGGGATTGGTTCAACATATGAAAATCAATCAATGTAATTCATTATATAAACAAACTGAAAAAAAGTTACAATCATCTCATTAGATGCAGTAAAAGCCTTTTACAAAATCCAACACCCCTTCATGATAAAGGTTTTGGAGAAATCATAGATACAAGGAATGTGTCTAAATATAATAAAAAGCAATATACAGCAAGCTGACAGCCAACATCAAATTAAATGGAGAGAAACTGAAAGTGATTCCACTAAAATCAGGAACAAGACAAGGCTGTCCATTTTCTTCATATTTCTTCAATATTGTATTTGAAGTTTTAGCTAGAGCAATAAGAAAACTGAAGAAGATCAAGTGGATACAAATTGAAAAGGAAGAAGTCAAAGTATAGTTATTCGCAGATGATTTAATAGGATACATAAATCGAAAAATTCTGCCAAAGAACTCCTACAGCTGATACATACCTTCAGGGAACTGACTAAATGCAACATTAACTCAAAAAAACCAGTAGCCATCCTATATACAAATGATAAACAGACTGAGAAAGAAATCAGGGAAACAACACTCTTCACGATAACCACAAATAATATAAAGTATCTTGGGGATAACTTTAACCAAGCAAGTAAAAGACCTGTATGATAAAAACTTCAAATCTTTGAAGAAAGAAGTTGAAAAAGTTATCAGAAGATGTAAAGATCTCCCATGTTCATGGATCAGTAGGGTTAACATAAAAAAATTGCCATCCTACAAAAAGCAATCTACAGATTCAATGAAATCCCCATTAAAATTCCAACACAATTCTTTATAGACCTTGAAAGGACAATACTCAACTTCATATGGAAGCAAAAACCAAAAAAAAAAAACCCACCAGAATTGCTAAAATAATCCTAAACATATTTTTATTCCTTTTAAAGTGACATTGTTTTGTCTCTGACAGCTTTGACACTCAGTCTGTTCCAGAGGACAATCCACTTTAATCAGAGGAGGCACGCAGATTGGCGGGAGATTCCAGCCTGGGCTGTTTGGGTCCTGCTTTCCAGTGTTGCCTCCCCAGGTAGATGGTGGTGATTTCTTTCTGGGACTATAACCTTCCTTAGTTTTATTGATGGCAACTAGCTTATTCTGAGCTGCTTTTTGGATCTCACTTTGCTTGCGCATGCACGCGCGCGCGCACACACACACACACATATGTTTTCAGAGCACTCCATTTAAATAACCCATTTTTTTTGCTTTTCATGGGACTTGGTTTCTCAGAGCATTTGGCTTATTTTTGTTTGTTTTCAGAATGTTCATTTATCTTGCTGGTATTTGCCCCTTTTCTCTGCCACTCTCCTAACTCAGCCTTTACCTGTGGCCTCCCTGCTTATGTATGTAACCATGGTACGCTTAGTCTAGGTGTTCTGTAATGTCTGACCACAGAGATGCTTAGAACATGGAATGGTGATTAGAGATTCAAGGGAGTGGGGGGATGTTTGGAGAAAAGCTGCCATTTGGTACTCCATCTGCTTTTTAGATTTGATAGTTGTTATTAACTGAACATAACTTATTTAGAAAAATAGGCAAATCTAACTAA
The DNA here is from genome assembly GCF_037038515.1 of Microtus pennsylvanicus. Classification (NCBI taxonomy): domain Eukaryota; kingdom Metazoa; phylum Chordata; class Mammalia; order Rodentia; family Cricetidae; genus Microtus; species Microtus pennsylvanicus. The sequence continues at coordinate 125,061,844 of NC_134580.1, read as the reverse complement.
AGATAATTTGACTTTCTATTTTGCTTAATGGGGAACACTTGATAGTTCTAGTTTGTTGTTTTTTCTTGCTAAATTTGAAATCCTAGGCAAAAGAACTAAAGATCACAGATTGGCATCCTACTTTAAATGGAATTTCAAAGCCAAGTGGGTGGGAGAGATACTGAGGGTCAGCGAGATGGCTCCATGGGTACAGGTACTTACTGCCAACCCTGATGACATGCATGCTACCCCTGGGACCCACAAGATGGAAGGAGAAAACTGACTCCTGTAAGCTGACCCGATTGTCACATGTGTGATAGATGTTTATTCCCCCACACTGGGTTAAAGGCTTCATTTGCCAGACAGCCATTGCCTTGGCTGTAGGAAAAAATATATTAAAACAAATTATTTATTCTTGGGTCATTCCCACCCAATTACATGGTAACTATGGAACTTATTTTAGTGGATGATATTTAAATCTATTAGCAAAATTTGGCCCTTTGTACAAAGTTTTCATTGTGCCCATAGTCTTCAATTTTCTGGATTGGTGGTTAAGTGATCACATTACACTAATTGTCAAAATTGACTAAAGTACTCTATTTTCTTGGCTTAAAACACTTTCATTGTTTTTTCTGATTTTAAGATCTACCCACATTTGAAAAGAATCCGTTACCTCCTCATTATATTAGTACTGGAAATCTAATAAAAATGGACAAAGGACTGTATGCAGCCTGGCCCCTTTTTGTGTCCCTTATTATTAAAGTCCCTGGCAATAGCGATATTTGGTATATGGGGAAAAGATAATTTTGTTTAAAAGAAACTTGAAGTGATACTGATATCTTCTGTAATACAGCTATCCATTTACTTCTCCAAAACTGAAACCCGATGCAATACCAAACTAACTGAACAAATAGAAATTTTCATCATAAGTAAGACGTATTACCCATTAATGATGAATCTTCCTTAAAATTAGAACCAGCTGCGCCTCATGAAATTACAGCAATGGAATTAATTCTTTCAACTCTACTATATTCTTTATTAATTTAACTTACAGCCATAGTATTCCTATTATATGTTACAAATATCTCAGACACAGAGGAGAGAGAGAGAGAGAGAGAGAGAGAGAGAGAGAGAGAGAGAGAGAGAGAGAGAGAGAGAGAGAGAAGCCAGACCCAGCTGTTAATGGCTGTTAAATTTGATATTATCCAGGGATTTATTCCTCGGTGACTACCATTTCTTTCTTGAAGATGACTTTCCTACCTATTCAGCCTTTATCAGACCCTGGGAATGAGACTCCTTCGTCATGTGGGACATGGAATGATATTTCACTCGAGCAGGCATGTCATCTAATACTTGGTCAGCTGAAGTTCTCAAGACTAGAAAAAGTGATGAGTATGTTAAACATTCTATTAAACCTCCTGATTCGCATTCTTGTGGTTGTACAAAGTTGGAATGCTCAAAAATCACAGTTTAATTATCTTGGGCTTTCCTTAGTCCTTCCCTCTCTTATAGCCATTCCTTTCTCACCTCTGTGTTTGGGTCTACATCTCTGTGATTATAGTGTAAACCTCTTGGATATGTATTAGCAGATGTCTGGCTTCCACCAACTCCAAAGTTAGTAGTGTCACCACCAGAAACCATCTGAGGGTGATAGCAGATATTTCCCTGCTTCTCTGTGACTTGCCTACCCAATGTTCCCATTAATGTTTTTGAAAAGTGCCTTCATTTATGACTTTGGTATATGACTATATAAACTTCATGAAAAGCTGGACCACATATTTGGGAGTATCCTAAATCTGTGTTCTCATGTCATTGTGTTTTGTCCCAAAGTAAACTGGAGATTGCAGTTGCTTTTGCTTTTGTTTTGTTTTGCATCAGTGCTGCTGTGATAAGAAATAACTTACTTTTCCTCTCCGGTTTTTCAATGACTGTATATTCATAGTGGCTGTATGATCCCATCGCTCGTTACTGACATACCGGATACCAACTTGGCTAGAGTTTTTCTTTTGTGAAGGTCCTCTGAGGAACCATTCTACCCTGTTGCCTATTTTCAAGCAGCGTAAAAAATGATCTGTAATTACGTAAATCTGATTATTTCCAGGCATGTAGGTCTATAAACTCACCTTCTCAATTTCTGTATCAGAAAAATTAGGAAATAGAAATTAGTAAAGAATTTATTCACAGCTTGGCCAAATAGGAGGACAGGTAAGGGGTGCAGGGGGAAAAGAAGAGTTGAAGCCCTTCTCCAGTGTGCCTGGGGTCATCTTACAGTTTATAGGAGCCATGGTGCAAAGACTAGAAGATATTTAGATTTAAAAATGAGGCAGATTATCAGGGCCTTCGTTGAAGGGAGGGGAATGCGTGTCCAATGCATGTCCCACCTTGTCTTCATTGTCTTTGTTTTCTGTTGCATAGGTGGCTTTTTCATTAAAGCCCACCGCAGAGAAATAGGGTAGACATTGTCACTATTTCATTTTTGTCATTGTCCCACAGGTTTTACAAGAGTAGGGCACGAACTTCTAGCATCTTTTCTGTGGAGGTCCGCTTTAAACTCAGACTCTTTTATGCCAGTTAGTCACATTGGTTCTGAAAGTCAAAATAAAAAGAAGTGACATTCTAATAGCCAACATATGTTTTCTCCCCATCAGGGATTCAACTTGAACTTACATTTCCCAAACTGCAGCACTTTTCAGCCCAGAGCATTAGTGGTACTCGAGTCTCACAGAAACCAGCCTTTCTCATAATGGCCTCCCTCTCCATTCTCTTAATGGCTCGCCTGCCTCTCAATAGTCTCCTCTCCTCAGAATGGTACTCCTCATACAACTCTCCCTTCTCAGCCCCCCCTTGTCTCAACAACCTCCAGTTTGTCTCCCTTCCTCAGAATTTCTCCCTGCCTTCACAGTTATCTCCTTTCACTTCACAGTGTCTCCCTTTCTTCACAGTGTCTCCCTTTCTTCACAGTGGCTCTCCCTCCTCACAGTGTGTGATGGCGCAGGATGTTCCTCTGCATAGACGCCAAACCACATTGTGTTCTCTCTTCTGTCTTTATTACTGGAGCATCCGGCCCCCACCCCCCTCCCCGCAACAAGGCAGCAACGCCTGTGGGTCGGTAAGGGGCAGGGAGATTAACCACTCCTGAGACGGTTGCAGGGAACAGCATCTGCTTTATTGCGGGTAAGCAATCCCTTATATAGTGGCAGCCTATCAACTGTGATTGGTCAGCACACTATCCCAGATTGAATAGTGAGCACTCCTACCACTAGGGTCTCTATGCCGAAGAAGCACAGTAAGGGAGATGTGGAGAGGACAGACTCATCCGCAGGCCAGCTATCGGTTACCCACACTTCTTCAGAATGAAGGGTTCTGACTTCAGGAGCATGGTGTGTCAAGCTTCATATTTAGAAGTACACTGTGACAGATATGCTGGCTACCTAGTCATGTCTGTATTTTATTCCAAACTGTCCTTTGGACAAGTTCTTATGCTGCTAGTTTGTTTAGTGGCTACTCTTTGAGGAAACGATATTCTTTTCTAATTCATCTCCCTTCTTCTCGGCAGACCTTAAGCATTTGTATTTTGAATGTTACATATAATACAGATTATATAAACATAACAATTGATATTACTATTTATTAGTAGTAGTATGTAATTAAACACAAATGTATTTGCATTTAAAGTTCTCTTAAAATGAATATGTGGCAAGCAGATCCCAAGATGGCTCACACTTTTTCTGCCTCCTGATGCTCCTGTCCTTGAGTGGCTTTCGCCTTTCAAGTGGGCATAGGTCCTAACCTATGAAATACAATAGTAATCAAAAGACGTCACTTCAGAGCACAGAGAACAATGCCAGCGACTTCTCCTTCGCAGCAGGCTTCCTCTTTGCACACTTTGATGAAACAAGTCAGAAGATCAGATGGCAAGGAAATGAGAGTGGCTTCCAGCCATGAGCTCCCCAGACCTCTAAGAACTCTGCCATTTTAGAATCAGGTCCTTCCCGAGTTGAGCCTTCAGACGAAACAATCAGCTTTGGCTGATGCATTAATTGAAGCGTATGGGAATGCTGAAACACTGGCCCCAGCTGACATATGCCTGGCTTTCTATGAAACTTTGAGATGATAGGTGTACATTTGCTTAAGATTTTAAGCTGACTGTACATAGATGGTTAAGGAATTCAAATTCTTTTTCCATTAACAAGTGCCTTTACTATGCCATGAGTGGTGAGCAGTGTGTGAAAATTCACTTAGTAGCCACAGCACATCACGTCTGGAATGCAGTATTATGACCACATGATAGATGGAGAAATGAAGATCAGAAAGGTTCAGTCATCTTTGAAGGTCAGTCAGCAAGTGCCAGAAGCAGGAGTTGAGAGGAGACGGGAGACTGGGGATCACACTTGTGGGCCTACCTATCTCAATCCCACTCTGCCCTCTGTCTTCTTCACTCTATAGCTTGCTCCTCCCTCTTGGGCTGTAAGATCCTTAAAGTTTTATCCCTTATCATTTACCAGCATCATGCCTGACACATAGCAGGTTGTCCATAAATGCTTCTTGAGTAGATACAGTTGTATTTGGTGAAGTACTTTTACTCTGTGCCCAGTTAGCTCGGTTCATCTAGTGTGTAAGTTGGGCATATTCTTTCTGGAAGACAGAGTCATTTAAAATGGCAATGAACCCAGTGCTATTGGCTATATAACTCCGCTGCTTGACCCAGGACATGGGAAGACATGAGGGGCCAGATAGTCTTAGCTACAGTTTGGAAATGGATTTAATGTGTCTTCTAGGATTCATGTATTACGAGTTTTCTCTGTGGTGTGGCAATGGGGCCAGATGGAGCCTCTTGGAGGATCATTGAAAGTATCGCCCTAGGGAAGAGTTGATACACTTAGTTTTCACAAGGTTTTATAGAAGAACAAATCAGCCTCTCATTGGCTCTCTGGCTTCCTATCTTTCCATGTGATATCTCGTTAATGCTATTGCAACACTACCTAGCATAAGTTCCTAACTGGATCCAACCTAATTCAAGTCCCATGCTCATCAGCTGCCAACACTGTGAAACCATCAACCATTCTTTCCTTATGTATTACCCACCCTTTAGAATTTGTTGCAATAATGTAGAGAAAGCAATATTGTATTATTCTGAGAACTCTATTATATGTCACAAATTCTGAGCCAACAAGGCTTATCAAGAATAAGAAGCAAGATCAGTTAGTGATGGCTCCCATGGGGATGGGCAGGGCAGGGGCTGCAGAGAATTCATCTAGTATAATGCCATTCTAGGCATTGTGCATTTTTTTCTCATCTTCATACTAGCATACAAGCAACTCAAGGTCGGGTGGTATATTAAAGTTCCAATCTCCAGCCTTCCTCCTCAAGAGAGAGGGAAACCAGCCTAAGGTTAGAGGTAAAGATGGGATGGAAGTTAAAACTTGATTTGAATCTGTGTTTCCAAGATCTCCAAAGGAGTGGTGAGCACATACTTCTTTATGGAGAAACAAATGCTCAATTTAATAGAGACGCTTATGAATGCATAAATCACGTGTTTCCATTGTAGCCATAATTCAGCATAGTTTCATAGCTGTAAATATCTTTCTGACTGCCTACACCAGGCAAATTATTTTGCCACAAAATATAGCATGATGCTTAGAGTCTGCCACAGGCTTGATAATCAGAAGCATGCAGCCTTTTCTGTCACATACAGTGTATCAACCTCTCCCTAGCCTTCTTTTTCCCACAATAAGTAAAAAAGCTGATATATTTCTAACTAGTAGCAGCTAATCAACCATACAACTATCTCTAGCGGTGGGTAGGACTGAGAAGGAAGTAGAGTCCTCATATTTACAAATACCTAAGTACCTTCAAATGAGTAAACATTCCCAAACAGTAATTTGGCTTGTGCGTGTGTGTTTGTGTCTGTTTAGTTAACAGAATATACAATTGCACCTTTTTTTTGCTCCCTTGTTTTCCCCCATTAAACTAACCCCAGCTCTTCCCTCCCTTGTTCACCTCCCTTCATGTCATCTTCTTTTTAAAAGTTCACTAAGTTTATCTGGGCTGTAGGAAGGTTTCCCTCTGGGTACCAGTCTGTATCAAGGTGATAAAGCACACCTCCCAAAGCTGTTGCAGATCACATCAACAAGGTCTACAACGTTCTGAGATCTTGTTTCTGAGAATGGATTGATTCGTCTGTATGCTGAGCTACACCTGAAGGGCAGCAGAAAATTGATCTTTCTCCATGAACAATACATTCACTTGTAGATGCCTTTGGCTACCAGAAAAGGTCAGAAAAGGTAGAACAGCTTTCCTTGCCACAGTGATTGCATTCTCCGAGGTTAGGACCTCTCAGGTCGGGATTTGGAGGTTTGCAAAGGAATGTTGGCATCTTAACATCCTTCCTCGTGGATAGGAAAAGTACAGCGAAGTGATTGGTATCTCATACATACCCCCCACATTCATCATCCAGCCTGCACTCAGATTAGATGCCAGAGATGCCAATGGTGATTAGTTGAGATATTTTTGGAAGTTTATCTCCAGGTTCGTGAATCTACTCATCCCATCTGGGGGGTCAGAAATTCTGGGGAAATAATATCCTTCGAAGAAATCCCCAGTCACTTCTAGCTTTCTATTACTATAACAAAAACACCTCCTAAGACAAGGAACGATACACAATAAAATGGCTTTCTTTTTTGAGTCACCATTTTGTAGGTTTCAATCCATATTTTGTTGCTCTCATTGATTTGGGGTCTCTGGCAAGGAAGCAGTTCATGCAGGGAGTGTGTGGATAGCAAGCTCACAACTTGAGGCAACCAAAAAGAAAAATGAGATGCAAGAGAGGATTCTAGAGTTCCATTATCCCCTTAAGGGCAATGAATTTAGTCTTCCAACTTGGTCCCACTACCTAAACATTCTACCACCTCCCAATAGCACCAGACAAAGAATTTAGCACAGGGAAGGGCCAAGCCACAGGAATCACCGCTACTTCCTCACATGTCCGAGGAAGGTTCTACCTCCTCGTTCTATATGGCTCCAGTGTATAGAGTGCCAGCTTCCTCCAATTGAAACCTTTGAGAATATACCTGTTTCCTGCCTCCTCCTCCCTAACTCACTGGCCCTATTATGTTTATTGCAGTCATCTCCCAAAGTAGCTCTTGCTTCTAAGTCTTTCCCCTGAGACTTGATTCTGAATGCACACCCCTAAAATGACAAGAAAGCGCTACTCTTAGTGTTCATGCCCCAGGCAGCAAGTCACCAGGCAGAGAAACAGACGGGCAGAGAGAGACACACCTGTGTGGTTCCAACTTCTCATTGCAAAGTGGGAAAAACCTGAGCGAAGCTTCACAGTCCAGCTGGACCACGCCTGCATTTCCGTCAGCCTAATGCATTTGCTTGTCTAGAAACATTCAAGAGCAGAAAGCGAGAGAGAAAAATTTACAAAGCAGTTGCCCTCCCAAAGTAAGAGAATGTAAGTGAAACACTGAGCCAGGTTTTCTGATAGCCTTTGAGATACTACCAAAAGCAAGTTTTCCAAGAACTAGAAATCAGTGGGCAATATAGAGTCCCCAACAGTGCGGAGAGAGCTGTGTACAATGAAACGCCTGCCTGGCCCGTCAAGAATGGCACAATTACTCAAGATTTGAAGAGAAAACTTTACAGCTTATGTTGAGAAAACAGAATGAACTTCATGCTTTTTAAAAAGTATTTTTAGTTTTAAATTCAATTAAAATTTTTTTTTCAGTCTCTCACTCTGTAGCCCAGGCCGAACTGAAATGCTCACTCTTCCTACTTCCGCCTCCCTAGTGCTGGGATTATGGTACAAGCAATCAAGCCTGGCTTGATGGCGGACTCCTGTCAAACAGCTTCTTGAAATCAGTCCTGATAAAAGTAAGTGTTTGATATATCCTGATTGGCTTCACTCTCTTGAGGCTCTAGTCTTGAGTGCTCTGTCAAGGTAGGTTTAGATCCCACGTTGTATAAGCCTGCAGCAATACTGAGAAAATTTCTTTTACTTGCAGCATAGCCTAGATTTAAAAATTAAACTGATGGAGCAACATGTGAAATGCGGAATTAATACATTAAAAAATATTAGATCCCAGCATGATACTACATGCCTTCAATCCCAGCACTCAGGAGGCAGAGGCAGGTGGATCTTTGTGAGTAGGGGATGAGCCTATTTTAGGCATCTTTGGATGGATACCTTGTTCAGCCTAGATATAGTAGGGAGGGCCTTGGACCTTCCCCAGAGCAATGTGCCTTAGCCTCTCTGAGGATGGGGATGGGATGGGAGGGTAAGTGGAGAGAATGAAAGGAGGGGAGGAAGTGGAAACTTGGATTGGTATGTATAATGAAAAAAAGATAGTTTATTTTCTTTTTTAAAATAAATAAATAATAAAAAATTTTCCAATTTGCCTTAAAAAACAGAAAAAAAGAATTATTGGATAATGACATTTAATGGTGGATTAGTAAACTCTAAACAGTTGTTCCACTAAAGAGAGGACAACACTCGGGGGGGGGGGGACTGCCTATCTGAGAGCTCTAGGAATTTTGTAGGAAGCTACAGCAACCATGCAAACTCACAGTCAATAAAATCACACCCCAGAACAGGAGAAACACCCTATCGCTATGTTCATCCTCCTCGCATCTGCTCCCTTATGAGGTCCCATCAGGACAGAGAGGAGTTACACAGATTCTTGTGCTCTCTTCTCTCTGAGGGCCCTTAATTTTGCTCAGAGTCTGAAGTAGTAAAAAAGGCTTTGAAACATCTTGTCTATTTCCACTCCCATTTTAAATGGAGTATTTAGAACGCCAGTCACACAGCAGAGTCCTGAGTATCTGAAAAACATTGAAGAGTCAAAGTTAAAAGTTGCCCAGCAGCATGGATGAGGATGGTATTGCTACTTTCAATAATGGAAAACCCCAACCAATTGGAAGATCAATAAGGAAATAGAGAGGACAGAAATAGGGGACCCACAACAGCTACCCTTTTATCTGTGGAAGTCATGTTGCAAGACCCATACAGAATGTCTGAAATCACAAGTAAAGCTTAGTATTTTGGCATGGTTTTCCTACACATGCATGTTTATGAGGCAGGCTAATTTATTACTTAAATACAGTAGGAGGTTGACAGCAACCATTTACGTGATAAACTCACTAGAATGATGATCATGATCACACATTGTTGTGGAAGCTATGTGGCCATGGCCTCTCTTCCAGAGCACCTCATTATATAGATATAAGTTAGGACAGTTAATTTACAGTGGGGATTGAAATCGCAGGGGATTGTGGTGGAAAGGGACTGCTCTATATACAGTCTGCTAAAAAACAGAAAAATTCACATTTTTTTTAATCAAATGTAAATGGAGCATTATCCAGAAAAACTGCATGTTAGGTCAGAAAACAACTGTAACAAGTTAGGGAAATTCAAGCAATGCAGAGTATCTTTTCTGGCTGTGTTGGAATGAAACTACGTTAAAAACCCACCAAATTGATGGGGTGCTGCCAAGGATAAGAGATAACCCGGAATAGCCCTGAATGCTTACATTTAAAAAATAAAGGTAGAAAATCAACACACACTTTAAAAAAAATTAGAAGAAAGAGACCAAAATTAAACCCAAGCCTACAAGAAAGAAGAAAATAAATAAATAACAGAGCATAGAGAGTAGGAAAAGGAGCTTTAAAACAATAAAATAGCCATTGGCTCTTTGAGAAGATGAACAAAGTTTGACTACCTTTGGTTATATTGAGTAAAGAAAAAGTGGGAAGACTGTAGTGGTTGGCATGAGAACGGCCACCAGAGGCTCAGCTGTCTGAATACTTTGCCCCCAGTTGGTGGTGTGTTCGGAGGAGGTCTAGGAGGCACATCCTTGCTGGAGGAAGGCCATTGGAGTCAGACTCTGAAAGTAAAAAGCCTCACCTACTTTTTTTTTTTGCTTCCTCGTCTTCATGCTTGTGGTTGAGATGTGATCTCTCAGCTTATTGTTTCTGCCACCTTGCCTGCTAATATGCAAATCTCCCTACGGTGATAAATCCCTATTCCTCCAGAATTCTTAGCAGTTATAAACTCTTTTCCATAAGCTGTCTTTGTCAGGCTGGTTTGCCACAGCAATGAAAAATCACCTAATACAGACTAAAATAGCTAGAATAAGTAACTAAATCAGTCTCATTGCAACTTACTTAATATCATTGATATGATGAACAATGGTATGTCCCTAATTTAGATAACCTAGTTAAAAGCATAACTTCTTCAAAGACGGACTTCTAGAAATGAAAGTGACAGAAAAAGAAAATCTGAATATTCCTTTAATGAGGAGATTGAATCAATAATCACAAGCCCAGAGCAAAAGAAAGCCATGGTCAGATGGTTTCTCTAATGGGTTCTCTTGAATATCCAGAGAACAGACACTCACACTCCTTAAACCTTTCCCAAGAAAATCTACAATGACTTTATGAGGCCAGAATTACTCTGATGATAAAGCGAGATGACTATATCAGAAGGAAAAAATGCCACCGACTAGTATCTGTCACAAATAAAGAAGCAAAACCTTTAACAAAATACTAGACTGCTAAATTCAACACAAATTAAAAAAAATATATAGTATGATCAAGTGGGATTTATTCCTATTTTCAAGAATTTTCAATACATGAAAATCAAGCAATGAAACCATAAGGGCAAAATGAAGTAGAATCTACAACCCATAACAATTTATACAGAATAAACACCACACAAAATTCAAGATCCTTTCATGACAAACCACAATCCAGAGAACTTAGACAACAGTAAGGACTCTAAAAGAGATTTACATAGATCTAATCTACATGGGAAGTAGAAAAAGACAAGATCTTCTGAATAAATTGGGAGCATGGGAACCTTGAGGGAGGGCTGAAGAGGAAGGGAAGAGACATGGAGGGGAGCAGAGAAAAATGTAGAGCTAAATAAAAATCAATAAAAAACATTCTTAAAATCAAAACTATCCTAACACAGTACAGGCCATGTATGAAAATCTCATTGCTAAAGTAATGATCCGTGATGATAGACAAAGGCTGCTCTTCTAAGACAAGCAGGGCAAGGATGGAAAGGCACTGAGAACATTTGAGTAACCTTTTTGTTTAGGTGGAGGACATCGATTTGGGTTTTTGGAGTTCAAGATGAGAATAAGCTCCCCAGTATATAGCACTATCAAGCACAGTCTTTGGCATCCTACTGTGGGGACCACAGTTACTGCTTATCTCCAGCATCCTCCTGCAGGTACCACAGTTTCTGCTTGCCTCCACCATCCTCCTGTGGGGACCACAGTTACTGCTTATTCATCTTTCTTTTGAATTCCAGAGCACTTAATAGAAATCTAGTTGACGTCTTATTATTTGTAGCTCTTGCCTTTTTTTCCCCTGCAATTTCTCAACTATTCTTAAAGTTGTCTTTGAGCAAGAACGCTCTATCAGCCCTGTTTTGTTTTCTTCATCCATCAGGTTCATGAATAGGCATCCAGGTAGACTACCAGATGCCCATTGTTTGTTGAATACACTTTACTCCTTAGGGAAAAAAATGGTCTCCTGAGTCCTTCCCCTAACAAACACAGAGAGCTCTGATAAAATGAATTAATGAAATTTAAAAGATGGAATGAAAAATATAATCCCAAATTTGCAAAAAAAGAAACAAACCAGGATTAGCAGAAAATATAAAAGAAGGTAAAGCACAAATATTGATAGTAGGAGTTATCTGTATGGGTTTAAATCACCCTATCAAAGGTGTGAGTGCCTATATTTTAGAACTGAGATACAACACTTTATGGTAAATGCTATGCTGTTATTAAGCAAATGATAGTAATAAAAGATCCACAGTTAAGAAGTTCCAGATCAGCCTTAAATATGCTTATTTACAAGGAAAATTGTTTAACGATATGTTCACTAAAAGTTATTCAAGAATGCAAAAAATGTACAATAAAATCAACCAGAGGAAATTTAAGGAATGTTTATAAACATCAAAGAAGACATTGCCTAATTTAAACACAACAAAAATACACAAGCAAAGAGTGGAATAGATAAATAAAACTATGTTCTGCCTCACAGGAAAGATAGATGAATAAACGAATGTCCTGCATCTAAAGAGACCCAGGGTTGAGTATTCTGAAGAAAGAGCAGAAGATAGGAATGCCTTCTTGGAAGGAACGGCCTATGGATTTCATCCAAAACATTTGGAAAACTAAGTTTCCAAACTTTACCCAAAAGGTTAAGAGGCGAGTAGATTATGTCACATAGCAGGAACTGGAAAGCTTGCCAAAAATCTATCTTCTTAAAAAAAGAAAACTTCCCCAGATTAATTTTTACAGAAATATTGTATCTCATTTTCCAGGAATCATTTCTTTGTATAACAGATTGCTTCAGAAGGCCAGGTGTAGTGGCACACACCTTTAATTCAGCACTCTGGAGACAGAGGCAGACAGATCTCTGTGAGTTTGAGGCAAGCCAGGTCTACATGGTGAGATGCAAAAATAACAGCAAAACAAAAAACAAACACACAAACCAAAGCCCTGCTTCAGAAATACCCATTTAATAGACTATGAGCAAATGATGAAGCCTATTAGAGATAACAAAGACACCAGCAGCCAACTTTACATATGAACACAAAGGCCAAATGATAAGGAATGTCTCAGGACCTCATATATCTGCCATGTATTAGGAAAATCTTTTCTTTTTTATCAAGTAAGGCTGCTTTGGGTGATAACATGCTTCTCACCTACTGCCATAATTCATCTCAGGGGTAAAGAAGTCATTTAAAGAAAAGTCACATGAAAAATTCTAAATCGATTTCTCATGAAAGTGATTCAGAAACTAAAGAACACTCTTAACGTCATCATGGATATTTTATCAAAAAATCCAGTGGGGCATGATGGTCTGTTCCCAGTGCCTCGTTGGCCACAGGCTTGTTCGGGTTGAACACATCTTATTTGTGGTTAGAAGACATCTTCTTAGGAAAGAAATCTGGAGGGAAGTAAAACTCATACTATGTCTTTTAAGGCTTGGACTGCATGTCAGTGGTTGCCCTAGATGGATTTCTATTATTGTCATAAATCACCACGACACAAAGCAAAGCTACTTGGGGAAGGAAGGCTTCTTTTGGCATCACCTCTCAGTCACAGTCCGCCATCAGAAAAGCCAAGGACGTAGCTTTTCTGTGCTTTCTGCATTCTCTAACATTGTACACATTGAGTTCTCTTTACAAAATTGTGCCAGGGGATATTTTCTGGTACTGAAAAAATTAGCACTTATTATTTTTGTTGCCTTTCTTTCAATTGCTTCTTATCAGATATTGACTTTCCATAAATAAGCAAGGGAGAGTTTATTTCTCCTACTTCAACATTGCAGAAAAACAGAACAACGTATAAAACGTAATTCTGTATTTCTAAAGCATGCGAACAAGGTGGATCTAATTTTTCGTGGGTCTGGTTGGAGCCTGAGCCACAGCTGGCTTCTTCAGTACCCATCATCAGACGTAGCCAGGAGACTCCCCCTCTGCAGCAGGCTGGAAACGCGGGTTGCTGAGTCATTGAACTGGCTGAGTGAGTTTTTTTGATGAATATTCTTTCCAAACAGCTGGCTAAGACAGCTTTCCAGTTGAGTATAACATTTCAAAACGTTAACAATTTCTGTTGTGTAACTAAGTCGATTCAATTTATAAAGCATGGAACTCACAATTCTGGATGTTAGGAAGTCCAAGTGCATGCTGCCAACCTCTAATGGCCACCTCTGCACTTTGTCATAATAGAGCAGCCCTTGATACTGGTCTCTCATCCTCTTCTTCTAAAGTTGCTGATGTCATCAGAAACACATCCCCCTGATCTTGTAAAATCCTAATTGCCTCCAGATACCAGGAGCCCTTTACTTTTGAGTTGCTATTCAACTCAAACAGTCTGTTCTCCATAGCTGGGCCAGCACAGCCTCCCCTCTCCTAGCCTCGAGTTCTCTGTGCCCTCGATCATGCCAGTTCTGGGGACAGTGCTACCTGTAACCCCACATTTTACAGCTCTCCAGAAATATGTCCGGTAAATTATGTCTGTAGAGTTGGGATTTGCTATGTGTTTGACTGTTAGAGCTCCGCCTTTGGAGTGGCCACTGAACATAACATTCAATATGTCTTTCCATTTCTTTTAACAATATAACGGAAAGGTAGTTCTCTCTCTCTCTCTCTCTCTCTCTCTCTCTCTCTCTCTCTCTCTCTCTCTCTCTCTCTCTCTCTCTCTCTCCGTGTCTGTGTATATGCATGTATATCTTTAAATACATAAATAAAAATTTTCCAGTCTATTTCGTGTTACCTCTATGTATGTTTTTTTTCAGAGCAGACCAACTAGCACTAGATAACCCATTAGGGCACTCACTCCTGGGCAAAGCTCTCAGCTGTGCTGAGTCACCACCTCGTTATTTGAAAGACCTAGGGCTTGCTACCAATTAGGTTAAACTGGTTGACCATGAAGTATTGGGCCTCATGAGGCCCAGTGTAACTTCCTAAGCCTAACTTAAGTTTCGTGAGGCCCAGAGTAACTTCCTGAGCCTAACTTGAGTTTGGAGGTGAGTGACTCACCACAGCCTGACCTAGGCCCGCTTCTGCCCAGTCACCATGACGTGGCAGGATATTATTGGCCCTTATTCCTCACTCCACCTCATCCCATCCCAAGACTCCTCAGCCCTATATAAGTTCCTGTCCTGATGCAATAAAGTGAAATTCTGCTTCAACAGTCTCCCAGCTCATTGTGTGTTTCTTCTTTGTGGCTGGGGGGAGGTCTGGGTCATGGTCGACACTCACCATCCTGTGCAGCCCCAGGGAGAGATTGGCTGGACCAGCTCTGCCTCAGCCCTATCTGCTGGAGAACCTGGCAACCAAGCCCCGAGGATCCTCTTGTGTCTGCCACCCCAGCAGTGAGATTATGGACTCACACCATAATGTCTGGCTTTTTATGTGTGGGGAGTGGTGCTAGGAATCCCAACTCAGGTCCTCTGGCTTACCCAGCAAACACTTTACCAACTGAGCCATCTCCCCAAGTTCAGGAAAGATGCTTGTAAGGCCTGAGTTACTTGGGAAAAGGTTGCCTTTTCTGGTAAATTAGCTGACAACCTCTTAAAGGAGTATCTGTGTCAATATTCCCTTTTCTAGCCTACAAGCCAAAGAGTGGTAGCTTGTTTTCATATGACAAATAACTATAGGACCCTTTTTGGTATAGTTGACCTTCATGACTTTTCCTTTCCCTGATTACTGCTCCTCAAACTGAAGGATGCAATTTTGAATTTTTCATTTCGATAGTTCCACTTCTCATATCCTCCTGTTGCTAGTGTTACTACTTTGTTTCTATTCTTTGTGAATGTAGGTTGAAATTCATAAGTGCCAATTGTTCCTAATTAATAATCAAGGGAGGAAGGAAAGAAAAACTGGCCTTACAGTTGATTTTTATTGTTGACAAGAGCCCATAAAGGGTTTCAATTCCCTTTCTAGGATAAAATCCAGAAATACAAAGAACTTAAAAAAAATACCCTAAATATCAAAAAAATCCCTCAATATAAATGGATATAAATGGCAAAAAGGTCAATTTTTGTCACCAATGAATTGTAAATCAAAACTACACTGATGTTCCAGTTCTTCCTCCTCAGAATATTATCAAGAAAACAAACACAAAACAAAACAACAAACAAACAGAAAACACTGGCAATAGTGTGGGGGAAAAGAAACCCAAAACAGTGCTGGTGGGAATAAAGAATCATCCTGTCTCTGGAAATGAGTACAAAGGTTTCTCAAAGAACTGCTGATAAGCTGGACATGGTGCCACATGACTGCAATAACAGCACTTGGAAAGTTGAGGCAGGACAGGGGTCAAGGCTAGCCTTACCTACATCAAATGTTTCAGGCCATCTCAGGCTAAATGGAATGCTGCCCTAAATTGAATAGGCAAATATTAATAAAACTGCTGTATGATCAAGTTATATTATTCCTATGTATATACTGAAAGGAATCTAAGCTTGAAACAGACACTTGCACATCTGTGATTATCAAAGCTGATATAAATAGATAACAGTCAAATTATGGAATCAGAAAGTCAATAGATGAGTATGTAAACTGTGATGTATATACCTAATATATAAATATTGCATATGGATAAACGAAGTATGATATAGCATATATATGCCACAGAATACACATATTCAGTCTTAATGAAAAAATTATGTCATTTTTTTTTCAGGAAAAAGGTTAGAACTGAGATAATCATGTAAGAGAAATGAAAGACGCATATTGTATTTTTCTTCTGATATATGGAATCTAGATCTTTATCTACTAAAGGCTGTAAAATATTTAGCTGGAGAAATCCCAACACCATCTGACGAGAACCAATTATGAACTCAATTTCCCTAGAAAAAAGAGTAATTATTCAAGTTTTCTTGCTCGGGTCAGCTGTCTCTCTGGATTCCCATCATGATCTTGACCCTCCCCCCCTTGCTTATATGATCCTTCCTCCCTCTATTCAGATGGACTCCCAGAGCTCCGGCTAGTGCTCCACTGTGAATCTCTGCATATGTTTCCATCAGTGTCATCCTGTGGATTCCTTGGAATTTCCCCAACACCAGATTTCTCTTAATCCCATAATGGGTCCCTCTATCAAGATATCTCTTTCATTGCTTTTGTACTCCAGCTCTCTCCAGCTGGACCATCCCATTCCCTCATGTTCTCATCCCCCATCACCTCCCATCAACCCCTCCCTCCCCAGTTTACCCAGGAGATCTTAACCTATTTCCCTTTCCCAGGGTGATCTAGCGTACCTCTTAAGGCCCTTCTTATTGCCTAGCTTCTCTGGAGCTGTGGTTTGTAGTCTGGTTATTCTTTGCTTTACATCCAGCATCCGTGTTTGTTTTTCAGGGTCTGGGTTACCTCATTCAGGATCCATCCATTTGCCTTCAGATTTCATGATGCCATTGTTTTTTGAACAGCTGAATAAATGTGTAAATGTGCCACATTTTCTTAATTTATTCTTCTGTTGAGGGGCATCTAGGTTATTTCCATATTCTGGCTATTACAAATAATGCTGCTTTGAACATAGTTAAGCAGATATCCTTGTGGTGTGATTGAACATCTTTCTGTTATATGCCCAAGAGTGGTAATGCTGGGTCATGAGGTAGATTGATTCCTAATTTTCTGAGAAATCGCCATACTGATTTCCAAAGTATGCCTTAAGTTTGTGATGTCAGGACCAACAGCTCATGTCACCATGGGCCTGAGAATTTCTCAGATGCCTGAACTCAGGCCCCACCTCAATCAACTGAAGCATTGGAGATCAACAATGCATGCTAGGGGACAGTAGGTCCTGAGGGGTACACCGAGAATGAATGCATTTGCTGTTCTCACTTGAGACCCACAGATGCACATCATACAGAAATCAACAAGAGTCTTCCTGGCCTGAGTTCCCATGTGTGTAAGACAGTGTATCTAAGTGTGCAGCTGCTCCTCTTGTAGGTGAGGAAGGCAGTCAAAGACCCCTGATGGGAGTTAGCAGAGTAAGAAAAGTTACATAACCATAGTAGAATAGAGGGGCTCAAGTTTCAGAACTATAGTTCTGCCTTCTTAATTGGTAAATTTATATGGTGTTTTTAACCATGAAAGCAGTGTCAATTTTGCACTGCTCCTCCTTTCACAGATTTGTTCTGGAAGTCTCTAGATATCAGTCTTTGTTGCTTTCGTTTCCTGTTATTTGGTACGTATTTCAGTTAGCTTTGTCAGTTTGACAAAAACTAGAGTCATGTGGGCAGAGAAAACCTCAGTTGAGAAACTGCCTCATTATATTGACCCGTGGGCATGTTTGTGGAGCATCTTCCTGGTAAACGATTGGTGTGGGAGGGCCCAGTCCACTGTAGGCAGTGCCATCTGTGGGCAAGTGATCTAGGATTGTATGAGAAAGCAGATTATGCAAGATATAAGGAGCAAGCCAGTAAGCAGCACTCCTCCATGGTGCCTGCCAGACTTCCCTCAGTGATGGACTGTGATTGGGATAAGCATTTCCTCCCTATTTAGCTGTTGTTCATGGTGTTTCTTATGTCAACAGGAAAGCTACCTGGACAGTGATGCAGCCGTATGGTCACAGTACATTTGTGTTAGTGTTTGCTGCTCTTCACCCTAGTCCATCACTTTCTGGTGTAACTTTTCCTGGTCTGATACTGCCAAGGTGCAATCTAACTTTTCTTTTGTCTATTATTTTCCTGGTTCATCACCACCCGTTCTTTGCTCTTGTTCCTCTTCAGCACACCTCATTAGGCAAGCCTTTCTTTCAACAGGCTAACATCCTACCTACTATGGTTAGAGTTACTACATCTGAAGACATAGATGAAACATTACATTTTATTTTTCACATTATTGCTTAACTTTTGAGACTATTTATCTGCTCCTAATGTGCCCCTATTTCTTCATTTTCCCTGAGTTACTTTTCTTTTTTTCTCTATTCTGTTAGGTTGTCTCTTCCCTTTTGTGTTATTGTTTATATATATATATATATATATATATATATATATATATATATATATATATGTGTGTGTGTGTGTGTGTGTGTGTGTGTGTGTGTGTGTGCATGCATATATAATACACTATATATTTCTATGTTTATAGTATATTATATTTTATGTTTGTTACATATTATTATATATAATATATCATGCCATATATTATATTGCAATATTATATCATAATATATGCTTATAATATATTGTATATAATATTCTATATATTGCATACATGTATATATTTTATGTGTGTGTGCATGCACACAAGTATATGCCTGTGTATGCCTGCACACATTAGTAACTTTCTAGTAATTTACAGAATTTATTCTGTATTTATTTGTCTAGTAGTTCTCAGTATTCATACATCATATGAAATTCTTCTCATCTTCCCTTAAGAAATGCAGTTAAGTCTCAACAGATTCCAGCATGCGATGTTTTCAACTAGGTCAGTTTTGTTTTTTTCATGATCTTTTGCAGCGCTATACTCACAACTGTTATTAAGGTAGAGAGTACAAGCAAAGATTTTTTTCATTGTTTTCTTCTTTGTCTTGAGGAGAGAGTCCTAGCCCACGACAGTGGTTGGACCCCACCAGTCCTCAAGCTGCCTGGTCCACTGGAAGAGTTCTAATGCCACAGCTTTCTTGTAGGGAGAAGCTGAACAAAATGGAGCCATTTCCATTTGACAAGTAAATTGCACTTATTCATCTTGTAATTTTCCTTATCAGTGGAATCTATTTTTTGGCGCGTATAACAAGCAAACAGCTTTTACTTCCAAATGATCGATGAGGGCTGGTGCAAATTAGAGGTTCTCACAGTGACATTAAGTTGGTCCTTAGAGAAAGGAGTGATTTGTGATTACTGCAGCTTGAAAATGTCATTGTGGCTAGCTAGGTTCATTTTACCAGTCTCACCCAAGAGATCTCAGTGTACTCTTATGGGGATCCTTAGAGCATACTGGATAAGGAATGGGGTGACAATGACCAAAGACTAAGACATATTTCTAGACTTTCTTCTAGAAGTTAATATTTAATTCACTTTAATCTCTCACAGTCAAAATCACCAGTTCTCCAAATTTTCTCACTGCTCCATTCTCATAACTAGCTGGACAAAGTTCTGTTTTCCTTTTTCTCTGTGCCATATCCTCCCAGTCTGAAAGGCAAAGCCCAAATGGGAAGGATGGTGAAGCATGATTAATAAAAACTCAGAGAGAGAAATTGGGGTCCAACATGAAGATCAGAAAAGCAAAACAGCCAGACAATGCATCTTACCTCGACCTCAATCCAGAATGGCAATCCTGCCTCCAGGAATGTCAGAATGAGGCTGTTTCCTCCCATTTTATAATCCTCTCTAGTTCTGGGATTAAAGGTGTACATCACTGAGATTAAAGGCATGCACCACCCAGTTTCTATGGCAACTAGTGTGGCTCCTGGGATTAAAAGTGTATGTTACCACTGCCTGGCTATAAGGCTGACCAGTGTGGCTGTTTTACTCTACCGATCCCCAGGCTAGCTTTATTTATTAAAATACAAGTGAAATGCCACTACAGAATGGAGAGATTCAGATGCCCCCCTCTTAATGGTCACATTAACGAAGGATTCTGCATGACAAATGATAATAGGGGAAAATTCCTTATCCAGCTGGTCGCCACTGCAGGTAAACCCAGAAGCAGCCATTTCTTCTAGAAATTCCTGTGCTCTGGAATGAAAAGAGAAACAAAATTTCTTTTCCTATCCCTCTCATGGCACCTATACAGAGTATCATCCTTGTCTCTGGGCTTGATCTTCATGGTAGCAGCTTCAGAAACAGTAGGAGAAGGCGAGGATGTACGTGACTTGTCAGGTACCAGGATTAAAGGATGGCTCAGAAGGATTTTAACTGAGGAACTCTATCTTCCAAGCATGTCTTGGTATGTTATCAGCAGCCTCTCCCTGATGTCTGCTCTGACCAACAGCTGGGAAGCTAAGGGCAGCTTGGAGTGCCCCTTGGGAAAGAAAGGGCTCTTCTTGCCTTGTTTTACTATATGTGGGGCCCAAGTGTACTTGACTGTGAGCATGGCCATTCCAGAGCATTGTCTTGACAACATCTGATAAAACAACTACAACCCTGGTGTTTACACTGTTGTTGATGATGATAGGATAGTCAATGTCTTTCCTTCCAAGTGGCTCTGTCAAACCCATCTCCCTCCTGCTTCTGCTTTACAGTGGCTGAGGTTTTTATGCTGACAAGCATAGCTGTGTGCACATCTTTTCCCTGCTGAAGATGTTGCTGGAACCATGCACATGCCCTCCGAGAAATCATTTCTCCAAGCAAAAGTGGCTTGCTGTGTACCTATTCTGACTATGGAAATACATGTGCATTGTCTACATGGTACTCCAGAACACCAGAGAAACACTGTACCTTCCTAACCACCATCCATGGCCAGTGATGGATGGTGTTTAATGGATTCTCCATCTTCCTTTATATAAGACAGCCCCATCCCACATCTTTCAGAATAAAGCTTCAGTTGCCCCAGAATTAACTTCTGGATAAGTAACCCTTCTGATATTTATACATTTGAGATTTAACTGGATGGTGGACAGTATCATGGACTGGAGTCTCCTAAAGGCATCAAGACCCTTTAGGAGGCAAGAAATGGGCATGGGGAGACTTGCCAATGCAATCTGAGAAGCCTACGTAGCAGAGATAGCTGAAGATGAGATGAACTGTTTCTGGGTGTGCTGAGTGTCCCGAATGTGGTAGCATATAAAGAAAGGATGGAGAAAGAGTCATGGAATGAGGGTCTTTAGAAAAAGATGCCAATAGCTGATACTTTGTGCCTGTAACTCTTTGATCCCTACTAAGGTTATATTCCAGCTCTGATGACCTAGTAACAAAGTCACTCACACTTTTCTCCTCTCTGTGCCATATCTACATGTGTGACCTACAATACTGAACAGACAGAGTGTCTTTGGAGTCCTGGGTCAAAAAGCTTATCTATTCCTCTGGGTTCCAATGTTTGACACTCCTGCCTTGTGGAGATGACCCAGTCTTTCTTTCTATAGGATGAGTGGAATCTCTACGGCCAAACTGTAAATGGGTACCATATATCCTCAGTGACATCCTGTCCTCATCACCTTGTATGTGGCTGACCACACAGCTGCTTAGTGCCCATTCATAGGATGAGATAAAGCAAGCCTTGCGCTAGACTCTGAGGACATAAAATGAACATGATACATTCTCTTCTCCTCAAGATCTCACATCAGTAAGTAGCAGGGAGAAGAAGACAGACCAGGGAGACAGGTACCAGCTAAAGAGGAAGAGAGTATCAGACGTCCTAATTTACACTCATTAATCTTTAGCATGCATGTGAATAACCCAGAGCTGTGTTTAAAATGCTCATTCATACCTAGGAGCTTTCAGGTGATGCTGAAGCTGGAATATCACCAGCTGGTCACCAGGACACTGAAGAGCAGTCTTAGAAGGTAAGGCAGTTTTCTGAGCAGGACGGACACTCCAGGATGAGCAAAGCATGGGGATCTAGGAAGGTACTGAAGGTTGTTAAATAATTTGGTAAGGAAGGAACTGAAGTTTTGTTGAGGAAACAAAAACCAGGAAATATGCGAATGCTATAGTCAAGAAAACAGAAGATATTTAGGATAAGGTTATGGGATGGGAAACTTGGGTGGTCAAGCTGATTAAATTAAGAAATATCTGCAGGGGGAAGGGAAAGAAATCATTCAGCACAGACGTGAGTTCAGTTTCAAGCACCCATGTCAGGTAGCTCACAACCACCTGTGTCCCCAACTGTAAGGACTCTGACATCTCTAGCTTCCTGGAGAACCTGCACTTGTGTGCACATATCTTCACACACAAACACACACATGCCAGATTTTTAAATAAAATGATTTTTTTTAAAAAGAAAGGGACACTTAGGACATAGGTGACACATAACTTATGTTCCTCAGGTTTTGGGTTTTTTTCCGAGCAGTCTGACCAAGAGGGGGAGAATCACCATGAATGTGGGTGGCATAATCCCACTGGGCTTCTGGGCAGACTAAGGAGAGGGAAGATAGGAGAGAGGGGAAAGTCAGTTGAAAGACAACGACCTTTTCTGCATCCTGATCCAGTGAGATGTGAGCAAGCAGCCTCCCGTTGCTAAGGACAAGAACTGGTCCCATTTGCCATGCCCTCCCCTCCACAAGCCATGAGTGAAAACAAGCCTTTCTCCTGTTAAGTTGCTTCTTGCCAGGTATTTGATCAGAGCAAAGAGGAAAGTTAGTAATGTGGTGAGCAAAGCCATCTCCAAGAGCTCTTCTTGGTTCTGTGGCCTCCTAACACCCAGAACTGTGATAGCTGCATTACAACATGGGGAAAAACAATGAACTTACAAGACTGTAGGGAAACTGTAGTTCCTCAAATCGGGGCTTGCTGCTGAAGATATTCAACCCAATTTGACCAACTACTTCTATATATGAATAAGCAGAAAACCAAAAGGCACAGGGTTTGAGGTAATAGTCAAGTGATCCAGAGGTGCTTCCGTTGATGCAGGGGACTGGTTCCCTCTTCCCTTTAGGGTTTTTATTATAATACTTCTTTTCTGAGGGAGTATCTGTAGATCTTGGTCCGGGCTGTCAGGCCCTTCTGCTTTCTTTCTTCTTAAATTAGCTTCCCACAGAAGCAGATTCTGGAATCAATGCTCAGCCACACACAGTTTATTTGGAAGGCAGCTCCAGGAAGGACCAGGAGGGAAGTAGAGCATGAGAGCAGAAGAAGATGATTGAGTGTAGGCTGCATTGTCTGGAAGGTTACCACCCTGGAGAACAGAGAAGCCTGGGGCAGGGGAGCTCTTCAGTCGAAGGGCAAGGAAGCATTTCTTATATTCCGTATGTATGTGTTTGACAGTGGCTCTCTGCCGCATGAATCAGGTGGCACTTCCCGCCTGGCTTGAGAGGAAATGGGACACCTTTATGAACCACAGACAGCCTCGGCAGGTTCATTCAGCTGGCTTCAGTCAGCAGGCATGGAAGGAGGAAGGACAAGGTGAGGGAAGACACATTTAAGGTCCACTCTTGTAACAGTATTTATCAGGGTCCCTTGGGAGTGTCCACCTCTAAAACGGATGGCACATGGCTTTGACAAGAGGGTATAGAATCCTGTTTGGAGGGGTTTAGTCTGAAAGAGGAGCGTAGAAGGTTGAAGCAAATACTAGCTGAGTGGTGATTGAAGTCAGGGAATTAGTGGGGCTTGGAAAGTGAGAGCACAGGGGACAGAACTGCAGTGGGTGTGACAGAATTCATGAAAGACAAGATGGAAGACCGGGACGATCGCCTTCGGGGAGGAAGAAGAGGCAAAGCTCAAAGGTCAATTTCAGATTTGTTTGTTTAATTATCAGCAGGGTTTCTCTCTTCGGCTCAGGAAAATCTTGAATTCATAACCCTCCCCTATTTGCTGGGATTAGAGACAAAAGCCACCACACCCAGCTGGACTTAACAGATTTTTTTTTTTTGGCTGGAAAATGCTAGATCTTGGGATCTGGTTTCTGTTACAACTCCTGCTGATTTGCTGAGTGTCTTCCAAAACCTGTGAGAACCCCAACACCAAAATACTTCTTCGGTTTTCTCAATGTTTTCGTGAAAAAAGGGGAATGTATCCTCTTCAAACTCTGTGCCATTAACATGCCATGGCTGCAGATTGCGAACAACAGTTAAAG
Source organism: Microtus pennsylvanicus (assembly GCF_037038515.1). Taxonomy (NCBI): domain Eukaryota; kingdom Metazoa; phylum Chordata; class Mammalia; order Rodentia; family Cricetidae; genus Microtus; species Microtus pennsylvanicus. The sequence goes on along the minus strand of NC_134580.1, from coordinate 125,037,660 downwards.
GGTATATTGCTGAGAGGAAAGCTAAACACTTATCATGGAAAAACGCACTCCTGGCACTGATGTAGGCCTTCAGTCTTTGGCACACATCTCCTTACACACCTGTTCATCAACATCACATGAGAAATGAGCCAAGTACATGATGACTAACAACGTGTCAATGCCTGCAATTATTTTCCTGATTAAAATAATGGATAATTTTAAACATCAAAATAGAGATATTTCTCCTTGCCCAACCATGATATTGACAAGTGCCAGGAATGGGTTTTAAGAGTTCTCGAGTCCAGAAGCAGAGCCTTCCATCCCTTCCACAGGGAGGCTCTGGGCAGCCATGCTTCCCGGTAGAAATATTCACCACCTTTGTCCTTTCCAATGCAAATGAAAAACAGGTACACAATGCTAGGTGTAGAGACTTCTTCTGAACTTCCACACACTTCCTAGTGCTGTTTTACACATCAGAAGCTGAGGCAGTCAGTACAGGAAATGGCTTTATCTGGACTATGGTGGACAGTGTTGTATCTGAGCCAAGGAGTTTCTCTTGCCATGGTAGAGCTCCGTGAGGCACAGGGGATGATAAGTCTATGGCTCCCAAGAACTTAGCAGACTCCACATTTACTGCCCTGCATCTGGGATATATCTTCCAGTACAGAGCCCTGGGCTCACCCAGGTGTTTTCATGAGTCATGCCAGTATCATTGAGAGTAGTGGCAGTGGCTATTACATATCAAGCCCAGGCCTTCTTCAGGCAGCGCCAAGTGAGAGGAGAGGAAGAGGAGTGGAGTGTAAGCAATTTTCTTTCCTGCAGAGACAGACAATTTTAAAGATGCTCTTGCACTTTACCATGAACAAATAAGTGATCACACACGACTAAGGTAGTCTACCACAGAACTTGAGAGACTTTTACCAAAATCTAGACATGTCTGCAGTAATGCCACGCTTGAGATAATTGTTTCTCCACCATCTCCACCCACTACCTCCAGCTACCATCTCTCCCCACTACCTCCACCCATCAGTCCAACCCAGCATCTCTACTGTACCCACATGATTTAAGCCTTGGAATGGTTTTCTCCAGTCTGCATCTTCTCTACCAAGGGATCACATCCTCTTAAGAGCAGAAAGCAGGGAGACTCCACATCTGCTTTCTTCCTTCCTCAAACTTCCTTCTTGTGCTCAGCGCCTCATCTCTCAACTCTAAACTCACTGGCTCGCCACAGCAAGACAGCCAACAGGGTCTGAAGATTTTTCTAGCAGTCTCTCCGTAGCAAACACTACTGGAGCCCACTTTAATCTACCATGACAGTGAGTGGTTCTCAGAATTAGATTAGGTCCTGGAATGGTAGTATTCAGTATCAGCTGGGAATTTGGGTCAGGATGACATTCCTGGCCCTTTCTCAGACCTAGTGGAGGAGAAGCCTGCAGGCTATGTGCTCATGAACATCATAGAAGATTCCAGTGCTACTTTGGTGTGAGATTCCCCAGCTGCCAGTCCCCTTCTCATTTACCCACACTGCTTCCCTGTGCAGGCACCTGGAGTTATGTCTGAGTGCTTGCTCTGGTATGGTAACTATGTGGTTACTTCCACAGCTGTGCTCAGGTGTCAATCAGATTAGACACGCTGGGAAGCCAGTACCCGAGGAGCCAGTCTCAACTGGAAATAGACAAGGTCTATCAAGTCTTCAGACATCAGATGACCCACGGAAGCATGCTCTACACACTTTCTCAGAGATCCTCATTAGAGCAGAGTCCCAGTTGTCCCCAGAAACAGCCTGCTCATAAACACATACTATAAATTCTCTTCCCTGTATCACTGGTCCACCCTTCTCCTCCAAGGATTCTTGGCATCACTTGTCCTGGTGTCTACTTTAAAGTCAATATAAGTAATACTTTCTTCTATTCATCAGAATAGAATAGTGATGTTCTAAGTGCTATTTGGTTATCTTTGCATACTTCACAAATGATTGAGCACTGGGCTGATAATCTCTATCACTTTCAGAGCTGAGAGGAAGCATGTGTAGACACTTGAAACTCTAGAACTTGAGCTGTGGAGATGATGAGGAGAGCTGGCTCTAGCCAAAGAATTAGAAGTTGAGAAAAACTGATTTTATGGGTCCCACTAATTTAGTCAAGTCAGTGATCCTATGTATGGCTAATTATTTTAGGGTCAAAGAAGCTTTTCATCACCATGATGGATACGAGAAGGAACCAGCCTTCCCTGGTGCAGGTTACTTACCAGGTTTCTTTGCCCCTGTTGCCTTTAGGGGAGATAAACTAATGATATTATGCTTTACTGCAATTATGAAATAAGTCCTTTCACTGAGGGTGGATATGAAAAATTAGAGAAAAGGATGCCTTAAAAAGGATAACAGATGTATAATATTTTAAAAGATTCAAATTGAGACAATATGTTGTCTATGATTTTTAATGAACTGTCATCCAGAAGTAAAAAATCGGCAGCCTGAGTCATCCGTTGAAATGACCCAATATTTCTGCAATCTGTACGCAGAGTTGCAGTTCTTAATTGGGAGCATCTCTGGATCGTTAGGGAAGAATCCAATTTTCTTCAGCTGGGTTCTTGTTACCAAGGATATTTGGTATGTTTTCCTTTACAGCATGTTGTTTATCAAGAAAATTGGAGAAACAGGAAGGCATTCCCTCCAATTTAAGACTGGAAGGAGGTGAAAACACTGAAGGAGAGGCGTGGAGAAAGAAAACAGCTCCACAGTCGAAATGTTCACGCATAGAATGTCCTTATCACTGTCACAGATTTTTTTTTCTTCTAAAAGTAAATATTCCATCACACGTCCTGAACCAGCCACCCACTGGTGTCGGCCACTCGCTTGTGTCAGCCATGTATTCATTCAGAATTGTTGCTATTGGTTAGACACACTTGTCCTGGCATCACTGGGTCGGTGTCAGGAGAGGGCCTCTCATCTGCTGAGCCCACACTGCCACTGCGTGCCATCTCCACCTCTGCAGCAGGTAAAGGAAGCTGCTATAAGCTAGCATAGGATTAAAAAGTGGGGTCCTTGATCTTCTTCTTCCTCCTCCTCACCTCCCTCTACACTCTCAATACATCCACATGGAGCTTGCTCAGATTTTGAGGTGCTTGTCTTTCAGAGATGAGAAACTGTCCCAGAGAGAAAGAGAGAGAGAGAGAGAGAGAGAGAGAGAGAGAGAGAGAGAGAGAGAGAGAGAGAGATCTAAACTTTCCTCCATGTTGAAATCTGGCCTGTTAATAATTTAAATGGCAAAGCAAGAGAAAGTATCAAACTCCCCCTCCTCACTGGTTTTGTTTTGTTTGGTTTTGATTTTTCGAGACAGGGTTTCTCCGTAGCTTTTGGTTCCTGTCCTGGAACTAGCTCTTGTAGACCAGGCTGGCCTCGAACTCACAGAGATCCGCCTGCCTCTGCCTCCCGAGTGCTGGGATTAAAGGCTCACTGGTTATTTTTCATATTTATTTTCCTTAATATGTCCTGGTGGGGTTGAGACAAAAACTAAAAGGTGAAGGAATCATGTGCTTTGCTAGAACATTTCCAGATTAACATTTAACCTAGAGCGCTAGAGGCCTAGGAAATGGCAATAGTATTAAAGGCATTACCACCCATCCAGAACTATCTAGAACACTGCCAAAGAGAACATGCAGAAGTAAAGGCTGATAGACTTACAAAATATCATGGGGAATCTCTGTTGTTTGAGAGGGACCTGTTGATGAGGTGGTCTCCCTGAGGTCTGTGGGGGCATGCAGCTTTGCCACTGAGATGATTTCCAGAGCCAGGTGGCAGCCCACTCAAGTCTTGTGAACTTGGAGGTGTGGTTGATGTGCAGGGCACTGCCCCATGTCCACTTCACCACCGCCATCCTGACTAACCCATCCAGGAATAGAGCCTCAAGCATTTGCAGACCTTGGTATCTTTAGCAATAATAATACACACAGCTCTGAAACCACCGAGCCTGGCTCCTATTCTGTGTGGCCATGTTGTCTCCAGTCTAAATACTAATAGAGAAAAACACCCATAAATCAGACACCACAATTAAATTTTTTTGCTATTTCATTGGATGGGTAGATTGGATTTACCTAAGCAAGAAAGCATGAGAATTCATTTAAGGAGTAGGCATGAGTGACAGAAAGCCACTAATTTTGGGGCACAGCAGGAGCAGCTTATCCACTGTGCACATGCTGATGTGCTTACCAGCTTGGGAATGTGCCCGGGGAGGATTCTTGCTGCTATGTGATTGATGGGGCTCTGGAATCCGTATATACCCAGGAGAAGCAAAGCTCATCATCCGAGTTAAATTGTGACTCCATCTTCCCACTAAATTGAATCAAGTCCTGTGACTCAAAGACAATACTGGCTCTATGCAATTGTCTCTAATAAGGGGACATTAGACTCCAGGAATTCTTCTTTGTAGAGTAGCCCAGTGTTCAGTGGTATTGTGCCTGGCAACCAGACACCAACTTCAGAGTATTGATCTCAACCTGGAGGACACGTAAATAAACCTGAGGTGGGGATGTGGGTGCGTGTGCTTGTTTGGAGGTAATCCCAGGAGTCAGATGGGCGGAAGTAGAGAGATGGACATAGAGGGAAGGTAGCATCATCAGCCACTTACAGTTATGGGCACCTGAAGTCGACCCAGGTAGGAAGAAGAGGTGAGACATTGGTGGAAAGATGGGTACTCACCATCAGATCTAGCTTTCTTTGCTGGAGCCCATGTGATCAGCATTGTATAGGTTTACCGTACTCTGTGTCACCCACTTAGGATGCCCCTCAGAGGGATGAGAGAGAGAAAAGAAATGACTTCAATTGTCACCCTGCCTCTGCATCCCTGGTGGTATACAGTGAGACCTGCTCTGTAGGCCTCTTAGAACTGACACTCATACTTCTTGTTTTTCAAGATTCCTTCTTTTCTAAAAGTTTGGTTGGTGTTGGAGAGAGAGAGAGAACAGAAAATAAAATCAAAGGCAGATGTCAGAGCTTATAATGATTTCCCCCACATCAGAAAAAGAAATTCAAACACCAAAGATGGTCTACACTGCGTGAATCTCCATGTGCGTTTTGAAGTCTGAAATCAATTGCTCAGGCAGCGCATTCGTGAGAGTGGGTATGAGAGGCTTTGTGGACGTGAGCTCACCAGCTCAACAGGGATATGAGGAGGAGAGGTGACCCCACACAGGGAAAGGAATTATCCACATGGGCTCATCTTCCTCCAGCAGTAACTAAAAGCCCCTGTCAAGGTATGAGGGAGCTTTTGCAAAGTAAGTCAGAAGGCGATCTCAGAAGCCTATCACACATGCAACGGTGGAAAGTCTCAGCAAGAGTAATAGCTGTGCACTAGTAAAAAGTTCAGTTATTGGCAGAAGAGCGGCAGTGTGCCCTGAGTAGCTTCAGACGTAGAAGCTCTGCAGAGTCCGGCTCAGTAAGAAGGGCCTCTGACGCTCAGGATGCTGGTTAACAAAGCAGTCCTCGAAGATTCTTGATTTGTCCCTGCTGAAAACCAGTGTTCATTTCTAAACTTGGAAGTTTCCTGGGTGCATTCTTTGCTATGGTTTCTTTTCCTTGGTCTAGTGGAGAGTAAGAGAAATGGGTGGTGCTCTCTGTGGGTAGGAATTGGGCTTTCTCCTGGGAGAGGACTCTCACTTCACTTGGCATTACTGTTTGCCTCTCTGGGTTAGTTTCCCCAAAGGTTTGGGAGCCTTACAAGGTCATCACAGGCCAGAGAGTGTGACAATCATGCTGGAGCCAGCTTGCCCACAGCTGGGACAGCTTGCGTCTTGCTGCCTAGGGCTACCCAGAGTTTTTATAAATAGTTTCATGGAAGCCACTTGTAAAACACTGTCCATTTTTCATACGCCAAGTTCCAGGAAGTTCTGGCGAGCCTGGATGAATGGAAAACAGCCGGAAAGTGGTGTACTAGTTTGCACCTGGCAACGGGATGGGGAGAATCTGTTTTCACTTCTCAGACCCAGACGACTGTCAGCCATCACCCCTGCTCGGATGCCATTGTTGGATAACAATGCAAATAACTGGCAGAACTCTGGGGACACAGCGTGTGTGGTAGCCTGTGTCTGAGGAAGAAACTTGGTCAGGAAAACTACTGGCGGCAAGTTTGAGTTCAAGGGCTGGAGGAGGTGGAATGTGCTGTCCAGTGGCCGTAGCTGTGGAAAGCACACCAAAGATCAGAAAGATTAAAGTATCACAGGGTTTGCCATCTTGGGGAAGGGACTATCGTGCGGTATGACTGTTTCTGAAACTCATGAATTATGCAACCTGTGGATATTTTAAGAGAAGAGGAAACCATTGGCCAAGGGCAGTTCTCTGAAGGAGCAACTTGGGAATAAGTAAAAAGAGACCTTACTTAATGAAGGACAAGATGCCAAATGGCATTTAGACAACCGTGTGCTCTCCCCCCATACCATTCTGCTTTGCTTTTGGTCAACCTAAATAACAAACAGAATTCTGTAGGTAGAGTTTATTTGGGAATGGGTAAAATTTACAGACTTGGGGAATTGTGATGATCATAGGCTTCTCTGGGGTTACTGCAGAGAAAAGTGTGTGCTGTATGTATGTACGTATATATGTACACATGTTTGTTGTTATGTGTACATGTGTGCATATGTGTGTGGAAGCCAGAGGTAGATAAATATCTGACAATTTCCTCAATTCCTACCTCATTTTTGAGATGAGGTTACTCACTGAACTGGGAGGTCACCAATTTGGCTAAACAATCTGGCCAATGAGTTCCAAGGGTTTGCCTGTCTCCATTTTCCAGTGTTAGCATTATAGGCATGCATCACCAGGCCCTTTATTTATTTATTTATTTATTTATTTATTTATTTATTTATTTATTTCTTGGATTCTGAGAATCTGGAGTCTGGTCTTCATGCTTTTATTGCAAGCACTTTACTATCTGAGCCATATCTCCAGCACTACTGCAGGGGAATGTTTGCAAAGGTCAAAGAGAAAAGTATACATAAGCTGGTCACAGAAGCTCATTGCAAAGGTGGAACTAGCTGATACATGGGACTGGCTGTTGACGTCTACCCAGAAACAGCTGTGACTGCATAACTGAGGTGTAGCAAGGCAATGTTGGAGACCACGATTGGAAGAGGCTTTTGCTAATGTTCTCAGGTCAGCTGAGCACGGGGGCAGTCCTCTCATGTCTTCTTGACTCCGTCTTGCCAGTGACTGTCATGGGTGACTGCATTTTGGCCCTGAGAACTCCCACATTGATGAACTGAACATGTAGCCTGTCCTAGAGAATAGATGAATGACCTAGAAGATGGGAACTTCTTTCAGCTGGAAATCGAGACAGACAAAAATGTTTTTATAATGAATTTTATTCATGGGATCTGCAAGGTTATGCAAGTAGATCAGCTGGCCTCTAAAAGGCCAACCCGCCAGAGATTTACACAGCTGATGGAAGATAAACTCACATAGGAACAGTCCTTGAAAAAAACACTGTGTTTTGAATGGCTGGCTGTCTCTAACTGCAAATTCTCTTGTGTGAATGCATGCTCCCCTGCAGTGTGTTCCTCATATGTTGGGCACAATTGTGTTCTGTTAGTAGGATGACTTTTCCCCAAAACTGTGTAATTCTGGCAAATAAAATAAGACAGTCAAACCTTTTGTCCTGCACTGTAATTTAAAAAAAAAACCCTTAGAAGCCTGTTTTCTATAAGTAACTCTCTGATAGGATGATTAGGTCAGATGGAAGTCCTTGTGGGGTGATCACAGCAGGGACTTTCACAAAGTAGAATTGCAGGTGTCTGGCCTTGCTAGATCTAATCCCTTAGAGATTTATGATGAATTAAGGTGGTATTGCAGGTGTCTGCCCTTGTTATATCATAGCCCTAAAAGAGACCTATAGTACCTAACTGACCAACCATGTCCAGATATTATTAATAACACTTGAGAAATGTAAAACAGTACACATATGCTTTGCCTCCTCCTTAGATCTCTCACTGGTTTAGTTTCTTCCCTTTGTAACCTTTGCAGTTGTCCCTTTAAGAGATAAGCTGAATTGTACAACCTGCAGCTGTTGTCAGTCACCAATGAAGATGACAAAGTCTTTTCTTTGCCTTGGAGTTTTTTTTGCCTTTGTATATATACATAAACACATTTATATTTTGTATTTCTATATATGTATATATATATATATATAGATAGATAAATACAAAAATGCTTGGGAATTTGTAATGGCAGAAGAGATAAGATTGTAAGAGTAAAGACTGTAGAAGGATGAAGAAAGTAGAAAAATGAAGAAGGAGGGGGAGGAGGAGGAGGAGGAGGAGGAGGAGAAGAAGAAGAAGAAGAAGAAGAAGAAGAAGAAGAAGAAGAAGAAGAAGAAGAAGAAAGAATGTAGAGTAATTAGAACAAAAATGAATGAATTGAAATGGAGATTTGTTACATAAATTGGAATTAGAACTGAGACAGAATTAGAGCTAAGAAATTATAGATAATTAGGACAAGAAAATTCAAACGAATGCAGAACGACAAAGTTATGACTGGAACTGCAAGCATGTGACTTCATTCCATAACCTCTCAGACTAGATATTTTCTAAGTCCATTTTGATGCTCTGAGGCAACCTAACTGAAGCCTGGGAGGAAGTCAGCAGAGCAGGACTCTGTTGGCTTTCGATATTTTGCAATATCTTGATAGTGTTCAACACAGTGATAAACACAGAGAATTTCAAATTCGTCAACAAAAAGTGTATGGTGTCAAATGACTAATTCACCAAAGATAAATGATTCCTTAAAGGTATGTATGAAGTAACCGGACAGCTCTGAGGTGCGTGGGGGGCAGTGGGAAGGCAGGGATAGAGGAATAGCCTTACACAGGAACTGGTGTGGATACTGAGTGCTGCATGCACATTGTAAGACCCATTTTCAGCTAAGGTACAGACGCTTTGTGTCCTTTCATGTAAAAGGCACCCAAACGCTCCATCTGTGGGCGGAACACAGAGAAATCCTTGTGGAGGTCCCGTGTTCCAAGAGAGCAGTCCCAGAAATATTCACAGGCAGCTGGTCTTTTCCAATTGTTATGTGGAAGTAAGACACAGGAGAAGTTAGTGACAAAGAGATTTTTTTCCCCATTTAAAGTAAATGCTAAGTATGATCATTGCAGAAGAATAAGGATTTTTTTTATAAATAATAAGAATCTTCAGTGAAAGATGTCAGAGTACAAAGGTCAAGGTTGGCTGAGAAATACCTGGATTTCGTCTAAAGGAAACAAGACCAAAGCATGGGAAAGCTGGAACAAATACTGAGTATAATCTTGTTTAACAAGAATATTTGTATCACCCATTAGTGTGAACTCTTGAAGTGTGACTTTTTGGACCTATCTGAGTTTTAAGTTAACTTAATAGAGAAAACTTCAGGTACCGCCTGACAAGCAGACAATATAAGAATATAAAAAACAAAACAAAAAACCTCACATCTTTGGGTCTGTCTCGATGGGATGGAGCAAGCTCTGACTGTGAAATACATCCCAATTTAGGAACGTGGGGAATGTGGGGGGAAAACGTGCATGTCAGAATCGGGAATAGAGTTACTTTCTTTCCATAGTGCCGGCTTCACAATGATCTATTTAAAGTTTCATTATTTCTCAATTCTCCAAGGTAAAGAATGGCTGACTTGTTTTTTCCTCACCTGAGTGTCATAGGAAGGGCCCTGTTATTAGGACTAGACAAAAACAGGGCAGAATCTCATTTTCCAAGACCCATTCACGTCCGGAAGTTTTGTATGACTAGAAGAGGACAATAGTCATGTTGTCTGGAGTCCACACGGGCGCCAGGAAGCTGAACTGTGAAGGACACAAGGGGCTCTGTCCTGGCAGCAGCATCCTTCTGGGTCCTTCACTTTTCAAGAAAAGATGTTTGCCGAGGCCTAAGCATGAGGCTTCCAGGAAGAGTCTTTATTAGAACAATGGTTGAAGGCAGGGACTACGGTTACACATTCATAGGGGGCAATTCAGCATGGATGTACATTTCCTCAGAAATCCCAGGGGTTCCAATAAATATAGCCATAGGTAGGCTAATATTTCCACAGGAAGACTTTAAGTTCCTACTGCAAGACTGGAGATCAGAGCACAACAGGAGCAAGTGGGATGAATGAAGAAGTGGATACAGTCGACCTAAAATACAGTTCAGGTCTATGGGGCCTGTTTCTGTCTGCTTGGTCAATGCCCAGCAGGAGTTCCTGGGCTTGATGTTGACTTCATTGATAGGTGTGACCCTCACAGAGGATGCATAGCTAATGTCAGAGAGGGGAGTATTGTGGAAGAATAGATAAAGGAGATCCTTGGTAGAGAATTGTGTGCCTGGGGCTAATTACTGCTCTGTTACTGTGAATAAAATACTGTACAAAACATCTTTAGGGAGGAAGGACCTGTTTTGGTTCACAGGTTCCCAGGGTTTCATTCAGTCATGGAAGGGAAGGCATGGGTTGGGGAGAGGGAAGGAGCTCATATCTGGGAAGCAGAGGATGCTCATATCACAGTGACCCTGAAAACAGAAAGAGTTGTTGGAATGAGTCATTGGTTATAACTTCCAGAGGTTCATCTTAGGGAACATACTACTTCCTCCAACGAGGTTCCACCTCCTAATGGTTCCTTAGTCTTCCAAAAACAATACTTCTAGGTAGAGAAGGACCATGAGCCTGAAAAGGACATTCTAAGTCCAAATGATAAGCACCAACCCTGCAATGTGTAGAATATCTCAAAGAAGATGGAATTTAGACCTTTATGAAGAATAAGATGTGAGAAAATATGGTCATGTGGTATTTCCTTGATCAGTAGTCAAAGGGTGAACAATTGAATGAAGAAGCAGATCTCTCTCCCTCATTCATTAGAACAACGGACCCTCATTCCTTCAACTGTTACCCGGATCTGTCACCTGCCTACTGTTCTGGCTCAACTTTCTTGGTAGGAAGCTTCCTTCAAACATGATGTTGGTACATTGAGGAAAATCTTTTAGGTTTATCCATGAAGAAAGGGTATTGGAGTCTATTTGTCTTAAAATACAATTTTTGACCTCCGTTTTGTAAGTCCCAGAATTTTATCTAAAAACAGACTGACAAAGCAGTTATTGCTTACCTGTGTTGACCTTTCGGTCAAGATTGCCCATGGAGGCAGGGAAGCTCCATCTCCTTTATCCTTGCCTTGCCTCCTCCCTGCCACCAGAGAGAATGTTTCTCACATCCTTTTCCTTTGGGTCACCTTTGGGGACCAGTGCTCTGGGAAGCTCCTCTTGTAGCAGCTCAGGAATACAGCTCCACAGGCCCACAGTGTGCTCCCTTCTAGCCCTCTCTTCTCAGGCTTCCGGGTGGATTCTTCAACTCTCACTGACTGTGGGTCTTGCCAGAAGGCCGAGTGGTCCTGGGAAGATGCAGCCTTTCCTAGCCTTGAAGGGCTTTGGTAAACTGGGTCTTGGTGGATACAACAGAAACGATCTGCTTCTAGCACGTGTTGTGAAATCCACTCCCCACAGCCTCATGGAAATTGTCCCCAATTATGCCTCTTAGGACATCTGACTTGAAAGGGTTCACTGGTTCCCTGTTGCTTCCTGACTTTGGTTTCCAACTGACCTTGAGGGATTGCTAGGGGAACAGGAGAGGACTAGGTGGGCAGGCGAGAGTCATGTTCTCACTGGTGTGACTTCCCTCCGATGGATTCTGCTGACCACATTTAAGCCTTTGATATTCCCTTCGTTGGGTCTAATGAGATCCCCGCAACTTCTCTTGAATAAAGACTTGGGAGGGACGCAGCACTCTCTAGCAGAGAAATATGGATGTCTCTGGCTCTGTAAGGCACATAAAACCTAGTTTTAAATCTGCGGTCAGGATGGAAAAGACAGGACACATTCTGCTTACAAAATTCACTCATGTGCTTCCCCAGCACTGAATCTCATTCCTCTACATTACTGCATCCCCTGACCCTAGGGACAAAGAAGCTCTCCATCTAGATTGTACCTTGTTTTGTTTATTGAAAGATTCCTTACAACATGAATAATAGCTTTCCCACTCCTGTCAGTAATCAGAAGGCTGTGCGGTGAAGCCAGCTACTTAATTTTGGTTACCTAAGACTATTTAGCATTTAATATAACACAGGATGACATCATTTCCTACCACAGGGACATCCAGTCTTTTACTGTGCATAATAGGCACAAGGTGTGTATCGACACAAGCCAGATGACACAGAGGCCAAAGGCAGATCCTTACTCAGAATTTTCCAGTCCTGATTCTGTCTGTATTCAGCGCTGACCCTTTGTGCCCAAGCCAGCGTGACTCTGGAGGTGCCTCTTGTGATGTTTGCACAGCTTGTCACAAGCTTATTAGAACCCCTCCCCCAACTAAAGTTGGGGGTTGGACCTGAGAGCCTTGTGTTTTATTTCATGTCCTCTCTGCTTCACCCATAGTTTGTTTTTGTTTGTTTTTTACTCCATTGACTGGGCTGGTGAGGCTCCTGTACACAAGAGACGCAGTCAGATCCAGATGCCACAGCTTCCAGATGTGGAAGATTTCAGCTCAGCCTCTCACGTCTGTGCCTATAAACCAAGCTCCGACTCGCTAGCGCATTTATTTACTTCCTGATGTGTTTGGCTGCTTCTCATCACGAGGTCTTTGCATGTGCTGTTCCCTCTACCTTGCCTGCTACTCCTAGTCTTGACATGACTAAGCCCTCTCAGTTTCAGGCTTCAGCCTACCTAGAGCTTCCCGCTGAGAGACCTTCTTCAGCCATAAGGAGCCCAGTCTTCTCTGCCGGTGCCTCTGCTTGGCTCAATTATTCTGCTCAATATTTTACTTCCACTCTCAAATGCCTTTCAATGGCTGTGGTATTTCTTAAGAATTAAGGAAGAACATAGCAATGAGTGCATGAGCAAGAGGAAGAGCAAAGAAAAGGAGGGAAGGAGAGAGAGAAAGAGAAAAGAAGGAAGAACGGGAAGAAGGAACTATTTGCACAGTATTCACATGGACATCTAGAGATGATTAAAGCATGTGGGGAGATGTATATAGGGCATATGTAAATAGGACCTGCCGTATGAAAGGGACTTGAGCATCCACAGATGGTGCTATTTATATGAGCTCCCAGAATCAATTCCCCATGGATACTAAGGGATAACGGTGCATGGTTTTGTGTCTGAAAGTAGTGCTAGCACATGCCCAATTTTAAAGGCGCTACCAACACATTCTTACCTTCCTTTTAGAAATCCCTCTATACTTAGCCCAAGTTGCTGAGATCCCATGAAGGCAGTATGTCTTCTCAAAAAACCATTTTGTTTTTTATAAAAGTAAAATATTTGAAAGATGTGTTTCTTCGTTGAATTTCAGGCACCCTCTCCTCCCTGAGTGATGATGGACGCGGTTGTCAAGGGAGACAGTGACATCTGGACCAGCAGGAGGAATGTCAGAAGTGGTGCCCATGGCCCAAGCATGGGAGCTCAGGATAGGTTAATGCTGATGAGACGGGTAGGAAGGACAGAGATGCAGAACTGTCCTATAAAAGGCAAAATAGTCAAACACTTGGCCAATTTCCTTGTCTCTACATGCTGTAGACCAGCCAAGGTCAAAGGTTTTTTTCAATGCTATCACTTTCCAAATGCGGTCACCTCGTGATGGCTCCTGTACTCCCTCAAGCCTCTGCCTGATTTTCATCTCTCTGAGTCTTTCTTTCCGTGTGTCAGTGATTCCCATACTTACTATGAGCTTTAAAAGCATTCACTACCCAGGCCTGCGTTGCTGTTTAAAGGGCATCTGAGTGATTCTGAAATGATCTCATCACTCTCAGCTATCAGCAATTCCTATTTCCCCCACCCTGAGGACACAGATGGGTGCTGTGAAAATCCTCACACCCCAAACTGCTAAGATTATTAAACTGTGAAGACATAAGAGTAATGCCACTGTCACCTCAAAGATCTTTAGGCCAGAAGCTTAGAGTGCATTCAGGCTTATCCCTATTCTTGGAGTGAATCTTAATATTTTCTCTCTGTTTTCACCCACATCCTCCAACTTTACCACGGTATGATAATCAGATAAAATGTGATAAATTTGAGGCATAAAGTTTTATAATTTGATTCACATATGCATTGCAAGGTGATTTGTAGTTGGGCTAATGTATTCATGGACAACATACTTGATATAGCCGGGGAGGGAGCTGGGGAGGGAAGGAGCTAGGTACATTTAAAATTTACCTCATTAGAAAATGGTGAAATTATTATTTATAATCATAACCCTGCACATTAGGAATCCGGTATGTGTTCGTCTTGTATTCTGTGACTATATCTCCTATTTTTCGTCACCCTCAACTCCTGGTGACCACTATTGTAGTCATTTTTCTAAATACTTCCTCTTTGTTCAAGGCTCTACATACAAGGGAGAACATATCCTATTATCTTTCCCGAGCCTCCTTTGTTTTACCTATAGCATGTCCTCCAAGTTCATTTATGGTGCCCCAAGAGACACAATTTTCATCTATTAAAAAACTTACCGACACCTCTTGAACATGTGTATGCATGCACATGTGTGTGTGTGCGTGTGTGCATGTGTGTGCGCGCTCACACACACACACACACACACACTCCTACACTGCATTACCTTTATGTTCTCTTCTGCTGATGGGCACATCCTGACCTCTATAAACAATGCCTTAATGAATGGGAGAGTGCATTAATTCCTGACATACTGACTTTGCTTCCTTAAGTATATAACCAGATGTGGGGTTGCTGGATGAGATGAAAGTTCTGTTTTTAATTTTCTGAGGAATAACTGAACTGATCTCCATAATGGATGAACTATGTTACATTTCCACTGAAGTGTGTGTGTGTGGGGGGGTCGATCCCATTCCTCAGCATCCTTGCCAACATCTGTTACTCTTTGACTCTGTAATGATAACCCTCCTAAGAAGTGTGATGTGGTATCTCCTTGTGGTTTTGATTTGTACTTCTTGAATGATTACATTAAACATCTTTTTACAACTCGGTGACCATTTATACCCTCCTCTAGCAGAAAAAAATAGATTCAGAGTTCTTTAACCATGTTTCAATTGTGTGTGAGAGTCTACTCTTCAGTCTTATAAATTTTTTTCTTTATTTTTTTAGTTGTTGAAAAAAAATTTCTGCCTCCTCCCCATTTTTCATTTCCCCCCTCCCCCCACACAATGTCCCCTCCCCCTCCCCTCCTCCTCTCCCCCTCCCCCCCCACTCCATTCCCCCTCCCTCTCGAGAATGAAGAGCAGTCCAGATTCCCTGCCCTGAGGGAAGTCCAAGGTCCTCCCACTTCTATCCAGTCCAGGAGGGTGAGCATCCAAACAGGCCAGGCTCCCACAAAGCCAGTTCATGTATTAGGATCGAAACCTAGTGCCATTGTCCTTGTCTTCCCATCAGCCTTCATTGTCCATCACGTTCAGAAAGTCCGGTTTCATCCCATGCTTATTCAGTCCCAGTCCCGCTGGCCTTGGTGAGCTCCCAATAGATCAGTTCCACTGCCACAGTGGGTGGGTGCACCCCTCGTGGTCCTGACTTCCTTGCTCATGTTCTCCCTCCTTCTGCTCCTCATTTGGATCTTAAGAGCTCAGTCTGGTGCTCCAATTTGGGTCTCTGTTTCTATCTTGATCCATCGCCAGATGAAGGTTCTAAGGTGATATGCAAGATATTCATCAGTATGGTTATAGGATAGGGTCATTTCAGGTTCCCTCTCCTCAGTTGCCCAAGGTACTATCTGGGGACATTTTCCTGGACATCTGAGAGCCCCTCTAGAGTCAAGTCTCTTGCCAACCCCTAAGGTGGCTCCCTTAATTGGGATATATATTTCTCTGCTCCCGTGTCCACCCTTCCTTTATCCCAACCATCCCATTCCCCCAAGCTCCCACAATCCTCCCCTTCTCACGTTTCTCACCCCAATTCCCCTTAACCCCATGCCACCTCACCCCCAAGTTCCCAGTTTTTGCCCGGCAATCTTGTCTACTTCCCATATCCAGGCGGATGACTATATGTTTTTCTTTGGGTTCACCTTCTTATTTAGCTTCTCTAGGATCACAAATTATATGCTCAATGCCCTTTATTTATGGCTAGAAACCAATTATGAGTGAGTACATCCCATGTTCATCTTTTTGGGTCTGGGATACCTCACTAGGATAGTGTTTTCTATTTCCATCATTTGCATGCAAAATTCGCGAAGTCATTGTTTTTTTACCACTGAGTAGTACTCTAATATGTATATATTCCACACTTTCTTCATCCATTCTTCCATTGAAGGGCATCAATAAGATTGATAAACCCCTATCCAAACCAATCAAATGGTGGAGAGAGAATACGCAAATTAACAAGATCAGAAATGAAAAGGGAGACATAACCACAGACACAGAAGAAGTTATAAATTCTTTATATATTACTGACAGTAATCTCTTGTTTATTATGCTTCGCAAATGTGTTTTCCAAACTGTAGGTTAAATTTTCATTTCTCTACTTCCTTGCTTTTCTTTCCCTGAACGTTTTACTTCAGAGCAGAAAAATAAAAATCACTGCCAAAACCAATGTATGGACAGAAGATTTTCCTTCTGTTTTGTTAGGTGTTCTGTAATTTTAAGAGTTAATGTTTAACACACCGATCAGGTTTTCCTTGACTTTTGTGTGTTCCACGAGACCAGGACACACTTTCCTCATTTTGCAAGGGGAGAGAATGTCCAGCTGCGTTAGTGTCATTTCCTGTTGTATGTTCTTGACACCTCTGTCGCTAACTAGGTCAGCCTGTGTGTAGGAGTTCACTTGGGTTCTTCATTCCATTCATTTGGTCATTACATCCATGCCATGCGACTTCTAAACTGTATTCATACCCAGAGTTCTACTATGGAATTCGAAATCACAAAGTTTGATGTCCCCCTCTCTTCTTTCCTTGCTCTAAATTTCTTGGCTGTTTGAGGTCTTTTGTGGTTTTGCATGAATTTTCGGATTGCTGTTTTTCTAGTTCTGTGAAAAATGTCATTGAAAATTTTATATAGATTACATTTAGCCTACAGTCTGGTTTATGGGCATTTTGTGAACGTTAATTATTCTAATCCATAAACACAGAATATATTTAGATTTATTTGTGTCTTATCCAAGGTTTTAGAGTTCTGTATTTATATTTCATGTCTCAGATTAACTTCATCCCCAAGGGGTTTCATGAAACTGTAAATAGGATTCTTTTCTTGATTTCTTCTTTGAGAAATTTATCAATAGTGCATTGAAACCCTTCCAATTTCATATGTAGATGTTGCAGCATGAAACTTCACCGATTAGTTCTAAGTTTTCTGGTGGTGTTTTTAAAATTTTTCTGTATAAAGCCATATATAGCGTGATTTCTAATTGGCCTTAATAATAAAAATCCAGAGTCAGATATTAAGGGATGAAAGCTGAAAGATCAGAGAAGCAGAGCAGCCAGCCACTAGTTCTTACCTCTTTGAATTCTTAGACCAAATGGGGTATCCTGTCCTCAGACTGAATGGGGTCTCTAAGAAACCTCAGACTGAATGCAGTGAGCTCCTGTCTTTTCCCACTTTATATTCCTCTCTCCACCCAGTTATATCCCTTCCTGACTCCACCTCCCTAGTGCTGGAATTAAAGGCATGTGACTCCCAAGAACTGGGATTAAAGGTATGAGCCACCATCATCTGGCTCTGACTTTCTATTAGAATTGATAGATCTTGTGTAGCCCAGGGTATCCTTGAACTCACAGAGATTCATCTGCCTGTGCCTCCGAAGTGCTGGGACTAAAGGTGTGTGCCACCACTGCCTGGCCTCTATGGCTAACTAGTGGCTAGTTCTGCACTCTGATCTTCAGGCATGCTTTATTTGTTAAAGCACGAACAAAATATCACCACACTCATAATATCTAAAAACATACACAGATTTGGTTCTTTATGATTTTGGTTTCTTTTTTCATGTTTTAAAAATAGTTATTACAACAGAAGCATACTTCTCATGACCAAAATTCACACTGTTCTAGGAAAACAAAATATCAGTTTTATGTCATTCTCATAACCTTGTAGTCTGCAAGTCCAAGCAAGGACCAGCTACTGGGCCAACTTCTCCTACATGCCTTGCATGCAGATGGCTGTCCCCATGTCTTCATGTGGTCTTCCATCTATATGTCTGTGTCATAATCATTCTGTCATAATTGCTAGTCATATTGCATTAAGACCCTCTGCAGCCCTTATTTTAACCAAATTACTTCTGTCTAAATAGGTCACAGTTTGAGTTACTGCACATTCAGGTTTCAAAATGGGAATTTTTAGAAGTGTACTCCAGGCCATAACAAATCTCCATAAGTTAGCTCTGATTTATTTTCACAATCTTATAAAATTAGCCTTTGTTCCCTTTGCATTCACGCTGGCATGGATTTCTTCGATTTCTTTTTCTTCTGAAGCTCTGCTAGCGAATGTTTCCAGTATCATGCTGAACAGAAAAGAGGAAGAGTGAGAATCTTTGCCATGTTCTCTGTTTGTGTAACATCATCTTCGTTCCTGCCACAGATGGGTTTTATGATGAAGTGCTTTCCTTCTTACTGTCTTAAACGTTGCAGGAGAGTTAAATGATAAGGTACCCCCGCCAAGCTCCTGTGTTCTTCTACCCACCTGTCACTCCAAGAAGGTTGTAGGTTAACAAATAAGGCTTACTTCTTTTCTGTCTTCTAGACCTGTCGATGACTGATGGATGAGTGTTCAAGTCTCTACCTATGATGTTGGATCTGTTTCTCTTTGACTTTTTCTATCTGCTGTTTTTTTTTTTTTTTGCCTTCCCTGTTTTAATGTTAACAACTTGCATTTCAAGGACTTTAGTATCTCTTTGGACATCTTCTAAGGAATAAGGAACAAATGAGGCAATGCTTGAAGTTGACCTGTACCAGAATTCTCTCCATTTCTTTTGCACAGCACTAAATACCCATATTCCCAGGTCAAAGTACAGATGCTGTGTTTGTAGACTTTAACACATCCTATTCAGTATCAACTAAGGCATAGCTATATATTTCCCATCTCTCTAAATGAAGGCACATGCAGTCATGGCTCTGTTGATGTCAAAGAACTTATTCTGTTACATCTGCTGGTCCAGAATCAAAGTCCTGTCACTGAAGACAGAGATTCTACCACCATAGAATGTGTGTGATTTTTAATTTAAATTTTTTATCTTTTGAGAATTTCATATGTGAGTACTGCGTTTACATCATTTCCACCCCCTCACTATCCCCTTTCCAATTCTTCTCTTATGCCTTACTCATTCTCAAATCCATTATGTCTTCTTCTATAATCTATTATTGTTACACACACACACACAAAACCTACTAGATCTTATATGCAAATGTGTTTAGGGCTGAGGACTTGGAATTAGATAACATATCAGGGAACTCATCCCTGGAAGAAAATTCTTTCTCTTTCTGTAACCATTGATTACCTGAGACTTTTTATCCATGGGTGCGGACTTGCGTGTGCTTAGAAATAATACA
Source organism: Microtus pennsylvanicus (assembly GCF_037038515.1). Taxonomy (NCBI): domain Eukaryota; kingdom Metazoa; phylum Chordata; class Mammalia; order Rodentia; family Cricetidae; genus Microtus; species Microtus pennsylvanicus. The sequence continues at coordinate 125,018,195 of NC_134580.1, read as the reverse complement.
GAATGCTAATACATTAGCTTCTCTTTTGTAACTCTAGATGTCAAGTGCACTTTGTTTGACAGGCACCACATGGATTCTGAAGGAAATTAATGATACTGGGAAGAATTGAGACTGTTAAATGCCTATTGGTCTTATTCAGATGGGAATTTAATACCAAAAAACCTAAAATATATCTTAAATCCTTTTGATTACATATGCCTACATATAGTGAAATAAAAAATGCAACTTCATAAATCACAAAATGGATATTGCATGTTGCCTCTCTGTAGACTTCTCTACTGAAAGATGTCTTTAGCTTTAAAAATTAAATTGTTAGTGCTTACTAAATGCTGGTGAAATTGGGAGCATATAGCTATGTGTAGACACATCCATCCTTGTTTACACTCTAAACAGAGTGCTCTCCCACATAGTTCACTAATCCTCCTATGGCTTGCATTTGTTAGAGAGGTGATGTACTGTTGCCTAGGTTACACATTGTGCAAGGAACTCTGGCTGAGAGCTTTTCACTGGAAGCTGGTGCTCATTGTGTCAAGCAGAGCTGCCTCTCTTAAAGAATGACAATGCTAGTTTCATGTACATAATTCAATTTAAATCTCAAATCAAACCGCAAAGGTCATTTCTTCTACTTAGGAAGGAAAAGTCATCCCCGAGGCAGTGTGTCTGTTCCCTTTGGTACCATAGCTCCTAAAGGGTGGCTTAGGGCTTGCTAGCAGTCTTCTGCCTCTGGTCTCTCTCTCTCTCTCTCTCTCTCTCTCTCTCTCTCTCTCTCTCTCTCTCTCTCTCTCTCTCCTCCCTCCCTCCCTCCCTTCCTCTTTCTTTCTCTTTGAATATAAATCCCACAAATATTTCAGGAAATCACTTCAAAATATATGAACTAATATAAGCACAAGAAGCTAGGATGCATGCTATTGGATAAGCACCACCCTTTAAGCAGGTTTGTTTATGTGTGCATGAGGTTTCTTCCTGGGTCCACCTGCTGTCTTCTTGATTCCTGACTTGCCTCAGGACGCCAGTGTTGGCCTCTTTGTGGTCTTCTGAACCTGCTCATGTCTTTCTCATGAATATCTATGCTGGATAGCACTGCCTACCTGGACATGGGGATAAGCCTGGCTGCTGATCATACCCATCATTGTGACCAGCCATGTCCTAATCTACTGTAGTACATAGTATTGGCATGCATGTGGTACACCATTGAACTTGATGAAATTCTGCCCAGTAACGATGAGGCTTTATCCTGAGGTGTTGTAGTGTAGCCATTCCTTAAAAAAAAAAAAAGGACTTGTTATTTTTGTTGTTTTAAATCATGTATACTTACGTGTGTCTCTGTATGAGTGTGTGCACTTGAGAGTAGGTACCATGGATATCAGAGGTACTCAATACCCCTGATGCTAGAATTATAGACATTTGTGAGACTGCTCCTTTGGGTGCTGGGAACCTAATTCAGATTCTCTGCAAGAGTGGTACAGGCTCTTAACATCTTAGCTATCTCTCCAGCCCTTAGATTAGCAAGTTCTGATATGTAGCTTAATCAAACTCTGTGCAATCGTGTTCATTCTCTGATTTGATTTTCCTTCTTGTGCAGGTGCATCAGGGGTGGGATGCTCTGAGACTGTCCTGTGTTTGCTTTACACACAGTAGGCACTGACCCTAAGTCATGCCCAGTGCCGAGACAACACTGCGGGAGCCACACCCTCAGCTACACTTTGAATGAGAGACTGGATTCCTAAGTCCGAAGCCACCTGGGTCTTGCACCTCCATCATAGCAAGTGTGGTTAGTGATTGCAGTACTTTGACTTCTCTGTAATTCTCCCATACCATCTCATACCATTTTGTCCTTCTTGATAATGCCCTCAGAAGATGAATTAGAGAGAGAGCCAAGATGTCTAACTCTCATATCTGGGTATTTTTGAAGGGTGTTTGCCACTTACCCCTGAGGAGTCTATGCTGCTTTGGTTACAGTTTGTGACGACATTGTCCCTGCTGAATTGTTCAGGGTATCACCATCACACCATAGGGTCACATCGGCCTTTGTCTTCCGTCCAAGCTCCTGACATCTAGTCTGTTTTGATCTCTTGGTCTTGGCTCAGAGTCACATATGGGTCATCTGAAGCTCCTAGGTGGTGGTTCTGCATCTGACCTCCTCTTCCAGACCTGTGGACATGCAAAGAGATGCTCACCGGTCCTTGGGCATCATCACTGCTACATAGGCTGATACCACCTCTCCTTCACTGGAAGAAGTGGAGTGGGAGAGAATAAAGGGACAGATTGGGGGGCGGGGGGAAGACAGGAGGAGAATGAGACCAGACTCAGGAATGCAAGGGCTTAATGTGGGGAGTGAAACCTGGGGTGGGAAGCATTGTATTGGAGAGGGAGAACCTCAACCGACTCTGTGTCTTCCACATCTAAAGCCCAGCCTATCAGCAGGCTCCTTGAGGAACGATTTTCAAGCATGTGTATTTAGCTATTTTACGGGTACTGGTGTATTTAGTTATTTCACTGGTGCTGAAATTATCTCCCAGCATCCTTCACTCATCTATGAGCCAGGCTGCAGGTGGCGTCCCCTTACTCACATATGAACGCTGACATGGATTGGAAAGAATTTTGATGGAAAGTAGCGTCCAACGCACACCACATCTCCATATTTACAAGGCAGAACTTTCCATTTCTGGGTAATTCGCAATAAGGAATGTTCTCTGTCCACCCTGCCTCTTATGGGTGTGTTGGTAACTTGGTAAACAGATAATGTGCCGGGGCTTGTTGTGGAAAGGACATTTTCCATTATCTCATGAAGGCTTAGAAGAGACGGTGAGCAAGCAGCCATGTTACCCTGGGTAACGGAGTAAGGATGGCTTCCCTTGGCAGGTCCAAAGCACAGCCCCTTAAAGCAAAACAAAATAAAATTCCGGCCCTTCCGTGTGTAGCTTCTAGCTTTTGCAAATTACTTATTTGGCCTTTAGAGGCCATTCCAATGATGAGGAGACACACTTTCGTTGCATTTTCTCAAAAGAAAATAATCTTCCAGTTTTTAGTGTGTGGTTCTTATCTGTAGTCTTGTCCTACTGTGTATGGAATGAAACTAAGTAGGCATATGGTTTGGTTTGCCCACAGGAAAAGCAGGGCCAAGCCACAGGGATAAACACACAGCAGCAAGCTAAAGTATGAAAAAAAAAAATCTTAATGGCTTGAGGGTGGGGAAAACCTTCTCTGTAAACAAAGTCCTGGTGATTCTTAGAATGCAGCTTCCCCTCCCTTGCTACTGCAAGGAACAAGCCAAATTCATCTACCTGGGAAGTTATGCTGTGAGACCTTAAGTTTTCCACCAATAAAGACTGAAATCGTGTCAGGTAGGATTTTCCGTGTCTTCATTATTGACCTTGACTTGGATCGTTATTATTTGCTCTCTGTAGAGTGCATGGTTGTCAGAAAAGGAATTTTCTTCTCTAAGGGAATTTGAGCAAAAGGCCCATGCTTGTTTCTTTAAGGAATGCCAGTGTCTCTAGCATGCAGAGTTAGAGAATGGTCTTAGATTCCTGTGCTGCCTATCACAAAATGTTGGATCTTAGCCTGGGGAGAAAAGGGATTTGTGTTACCCTAAAGGGAGAAATGACTGCTGGGGGCATTTCACCAGTGTGAACCTCAACCTTCTGTGCATAGGATGAAAAGCCTTTCTTGTTTAGCTGTGTTAACAAACACTGACAGAAAATGAGTCTGATTCTAATACCAAACACACACACACCATTCGTAAAATATTGATAAATATTTTTTATATTAGTTTTTGCCTTTGTGTAAATTCTAGAAGCCTTTGGGATGACTAAGACAGATGTTTGCAGGATGTAGCTTGGGTATGGGCTGTAATACAGACCACTGAGTTTCTTGGTTATATTTTTTGAAGTTGAATGGATGGCTTCACAGTTCCAATAATTAGTGAGAGCTTGACACGGCTCTCTTCTGGTGCTCTCGAACAGGACGAGATGTGAGCAATTTCTTCTCCAAGGAGAACTTCTGAATTTCATAGGGTTTCTTTGAATCTCTAGATCCTGACAAAGAAAAATAAACTTAGCAGAAAGACAGACATTCTGGACCAGAAGGAGAGACAACAATGGATTCAGTGAGAAAGAAACGGGCTGGTCTGGCTGAGTAGATGGTTTTCAGACAGAAACCACGTGAGTGTGTCCAGTCCCGTAAATCCCAGCCTTCTGTCATTATTTCCACCAGCCTAATGAGATGGTGGCTTTCGGCTGGTTCAGACTCCTGCTTTTTTTTTTAATTAATTTTTTTTTGATTTTTTGAGACAGGGTTTCTCCGTAGGTTTTTTTTTTTTTGGTTCCTGTTCTGGAACTAGCTCTTGTAGACCATGCTGGCCTCGAACTCACAGAGATCTGCCTGCCTCTGCCTCCCGAGTGCTGGGATTAAAGGCGTGCGTCACCACCGCCAGGCTAATTATTATTTTTTGACTTCTCACTACTTGTATAGCTTCTTTATTCTTTCAAAATTAGCTCATATGTTTGAGCAGCATAAACTAATAAGTTTCTTCAGTTTTCCTTTATTCCATATTTTACTGAAAACTGGCATAATGGTAGGACAGTATCTCCTGTAGGCTTTGGAAAATATTCAATTTATTTTTAAATTTTTATGTACATGGGTATTTTGCCTGCACGATAGTGTATGTAGCATATGCTTGCCTGGTGTCCTACGAGGTCTGAAGAGGGCATCAGATCTCCCTGAAACTGGAGTTATAGATTGTTTTGAGGTGCCATGTTGTTCCTGCAACTCAAACCTTAATCCTCTGCAAGAACAAGAGTGTTCTTAACTGTTGAGCTATCTCTCCAGTGACAGCTACTGAAAAATCTTAAAAGCAGAACAAACCATCTATGTTCAGTTTTAGGCCAATCTGTGACTCAGTAGGCACATCCCGAAAAGGTGACTGAGACATTGTCCCTAAACCCAGCCAGCCTTGTTGTCAGGTGTCATCTATAAGCTTGGTATCCCATTTTCATCTTCCTTCCTTCCTTCCTTCCTTCCTTCTTCCCTCCCCCTCTCTTTCTTCTTCTTTTTTATTTTTATTTTATTTTTGGTTTTTCAAGACAGAATTCTCTGTGTAGCCCAGGTTAACTGAGAACTCAGAGATAATCCTGCCTCTGCCTCCTGAGTGCTAGGATTAAAAGTGTGCGTCACCACTATTAGGTTTTTAGTTCCTCTTATTAGTATAAAATTAAGATGAGTTTACTGAGTACTTGGTAGAGCAGCTTGTTCTTCTTTATTATTATTGAAAGAAGTTTTCATACATTATATTTGATCATTTTCTTTGCCCTTCTCCCAACTTCTCCCAGATTCTCCCCATCTCCCTTCCCAACGAACTTCATCCCCCATATATAAAACCAAACCAAACCAATATGACCAAATATACTCACACGCGCATGCTCTCTCTCTCTCTCTTACACACACAGACACACACACACAGAGAGAGAGAGAGAGAGAGAGAGAGAGAGAGAGAGAGAGAGAGAGAGACTGTTTTGGATTGAGTTGGCCAACTACGCAAGAGCATGGGGCCTGCCCAGAGTATGGTTGATATACCCAATGAGGCTCCATTGGAGAAAACTGTTTTTCTTTTCACAGCAGGTATCAATTGCAAATAGCTTCTTCATTAGGGGCGGGGCTTGTGCTCACTTCCACTTCTCAGTGCTGGGATTCTGTCTGCTGTCAACTCGTGCAGCCTTGTGCATACCGTCACAGTCTCTGTGAGTTCACGTTTGTATCACTCCTGTAGTGTCTGGGAGACTTAGAGCAGGCTTTTCTGTCACCATCTCACTTAATTCTCAGAATTGGCTAATCCTGGCCTGGTGACCACGTTTTCCAGGTCTGTTATTAGACTCAGAGGTGTCCATCTGTGTTGAAAGCCACACAAGCATGTCGCAGAAGAATCCCTTCTGCTATGGGGTAACCTTTAGACATAGATAAAATTGCAACTGTGTGATATTGAGTTTTTGCCAACCTGACACAAACTAAGGCGAGTGGTCAGAGATAAGGGAACTTAGATTGAGAAAATACCTCCACATTGGCCAGTGGGTAAGTCTGCAGGGGCATTTTCTTCATTAACGATGGATATAGAAAGGTCCAGCCCACCTCGGCAAGTGGTCCTAACCAGTGGACAAGTCTCTGGGAACATTTTCCTCATTGATGGTTGATATGGAAGGGCATGTGGTCCTGGGTGGAGTAAGAAAGAACACTGAATGTGAACATGGGGAGCAAGCCAGCAACCAGTCTTCCTCCATGCCTCTGCTTCGATTCCTGTCTCTAGGTTCCGGCCTTGGGCTTCTGCTCTGTCTTCCCTGTATGATGTCTGATTCCCTGTATGTAGGATAAGACAGTAGCTGAAACAAACCCTTTCCTCTCCAATTTGAGACAAACCCTTTCCTCTCCAATTTTCTTTTGGTAACAGAAACTAAACTAGGATGTTGTGTTTTGGATAAAATTTTGGGTATTAAAACCTCCATCAGTCACAAGCCCTCAGGGATGGCAGAATGCCACAAGATGCCGACTTTGCTTAGGGCTTGCCCTGACTGCTCTAAAAGGCCATATTGCCAGGTGTGAGACTGGAGTCTTCTTGCTCTCTCTCTCTCTCTCTCTCTCTCGTCTCTCTCTCTCTCTCTCTCTCTGTGTGTGTGTGTGTGTGCGTGTGTGTACATACACACACACACTCATATAGTGGAGTACACATGCCTATGTGTCCTCGTGAAGAAAAAACACCTCCCAGTCTAAGTGTCAAGAATACACGACTATTGTATTGCAATATGAGAATGGGTTACATGAATGTCTGATGCACAATTATTTCATTGAATCAGTATGACTGGGCATGCTGTGAACTCTACCATGAAAACAGGTGGTTTCCTTAATAATTTCCAGTGTTCAATTTCTGTCCTCTGCCCCCATATACTGTTGTATCTATCGACTTGATACAATCATCATGAGAGCCTTACTCTTCTGTTACTGTGTCTGTGGTTATTGTGGGCATCCCTCCTGAATCATATTATGGATCTGGAGGATGAGTATAAGGGGAGAGACTTGAGAAAATACCAATGCATGGCCTAGGAGACTCGGCCAGGGTACCACTGCAAACATGTCTTCTGTGGTTTCCAGGAAATGTATGGTATAAAAAGGCTATCCAGCTAATGGAAAATTGCTGGAAAGTTCATTGCTCATCCATCATCCAGTAAGTAATTGCAAGCAGCTCCTTCCTTAGCCTGTGGCTCTCTGTTATCCTGGGATTTGCAAACAGTCCTTGGGACCTTTCTGTCTGAATTCTAAAGCAGCAGTCACCATGTAGCTATCCAGTGGCTGTGGCTGGATTCCATGGTATGCATTCCCACAGTCAGCCTACACTATGGCCCATACCCTGAAGGAGAAACAAGTTAAAATTGGGGGCGGGAGGAGGGCAGCCAATAAGTAAATGCTTCATGAGAATTTAGTGGCCATGGATAAACAAATGGTCAGGCAGGAGACGGGCCAGGGTAGGTTTATGACGTCAGTGTCTGTAGTGGATATTGGATTCATTATGTAGTTTTCTTTCTAAAATGTTCATTGCTAGGATTGCTGGAAATAACCTTCTACCTTCTATGCTACCTGCCTCCCTACCTTCAAGGGCATACCTCTTATAGGCACACTCCCACCCAATGTCTGGTGAACACGGCGATTAGCGCCTTTCCTCGGCCTCAGGACAGCTTTTAAGGGTTCTTTGGGATTTAGAGATCACTATGTGGTGAACTGAGCTTGCCCTTATGGCCATCCCCTCGCTCAGCTCCATCCTCCACCTTGTTCTGCTTCTCATGTTCCTGTCCTTACTTACGTGTGTTCACGTTAAGTTTTCAAGACTGTAAATCTTAGTAAATTTCCCGTATGCATTCTCCATCTGGGAGCCTTCTTTTCAGCAATTCATTCCATGGTGATATTACTACAAAGCACACATATGATCTTAAGATGCCATCGCTTAAAACTATGCCTTCCATAGTACTTCATATCAAGACACCACAGAGGGACACCCAGCATTGCCAAGATATCACATTAAGCCTCCCTCTCTAGCCACGTTGTGCACTAGTTTGCATTTTACTTGCCTACACTCCATCACACCAACCTTGCCTCCAGCCCACATCATTCCTGAAGTCTGATGACTGCTGTTAGATGTTTAAATGACTACATGGGTGAACATACTGAAGAGTCATGATGGGGTTGTCACTGTTCAAGGACTTCTCTTCAAGCATTTAACTCCTACATGCCTTCTAGATCCTGGATGAACTTCCATTTTTTCAAGTAAATTATCCATGACCTTCAGGTTAGATCAGGATTTATGATCTCATATGACTTGTTTATTTTCCTCTATTTCAATGGCCACTATGAACTCTGCATTTCTTCATGGTGTAAGAACTGAATATTAAACTGAATAATATAAGACTTTACTCCATTTCCAGTTGGAATACTAGAAATCCCCAAGGGAAGGACTCATGCAGCCTTGTCTCAAAACTCCCCATAAGCCCAGCACAGTGCTTTGCTATGGGATGTTAAACCAGTGTGCGACAGAGTGAAGGGAAACAAGAAAAGCCACGGACTAATGCTTAACCATGACTCATTTGGGCAGATTTCATACAGAAAGTGTCCTTGGATGGACACTATCTGGTGGTTGGCAGTGGCATCGAACTTTCTAAATAGGGGTGAGGAATCCTGGAAGGGTGCCCTGTTGTTCTAGCACCATTTGCTGAAAGGACTACGGTTCTTTATCAGGATGCTCTTGTTCCTCAGACAAAGATTCAGTTTGCTCTACTTACAGGATCACTCACCTGTCCCATTGTTCTTTCTCTAATACTACGGTCTTACACTTTTACAGTCCTCCAATGTTGCCCTTGTCCTTCGCTATTGTGTTGATTTTTATGGTGTTTTGCCTCTCTATATAAACTTTAGAGTCAACTTGCCAGTATCTATGAAGTAACTTGAGGAGTGTTTTATTAGCATTCATAAGATCTATAGATCAGATTGGGGGAAAACTGACATCTTGGCAATGTTGAGTGTTCTTCTGCAGGCATATAGAATATCTAAGCATGATTTATTTCTTTGCTTACTTTGATCAAAATTTGAATTATCCTCACACAGTTATATATATTTTCTCAGATTTAGACCTAATTATTTCGCTCCAGAGTAGAAGATACTTTGTGTGATTTTCTGCTTGCTTGCTTTCTTGGTTAGTTGTCATGATGGTTAGTCTTGTTTGGCAATTAAGAGACACTCTTCTGGCAGATCTGAGGTCTTTTATGGAAGGATTAATTAAGCAGAGACTATCCAAATGGACAGCACTCACTAGTGATGTTCTGGATATAAAGAGATTTGAGCAGAAAGCAAGGATACCTTTTTCTTCTTCCTTCTTCTCTTTCTCTCCTCCTCCTCCTTCTCCTTCTTTTTCTTTCATTTATTTTGTCTTGTTTGTTTTAGTGCCTGAGATAGAAGTTCACTGTGATAGTTTGAATGATAAATATCCCCCACAGTTGAAAGCATTTGAAAAGTTGTTCTGCAAATGGTGGTGCTGTTCAGATATGTTTAGGAGTGTTGGCCTTGCTAAAGGAAGTGCCTAATTGGGGAAAGTTTTGAGAGTTTAAAGACTCATGCCATTTCTAGTTTGCTCTCTTCTTCACAGTTGAAGGTTTGAGCCCTCAGCTTCCTGCTCCTGCTCCCATGCCTTTGCTCTAACATGATGAATTCTTAAAATCTTTGAAACCCTAATTGCAAATAAACTGTTTCTTCCATGAGTTCTTTTTGTTATGGTATTTTATCACAGCAATAGAAAAGTGACTAGTAACTCACTGTGGAGCCCAGGCTGGCCTCAAGCTCCCAACTTTCCTTACTTAAGCCCCTGAAATGACATGATTGTAGGCATGTGCTACCACGCCTGACTTTTGTAGACATTATTTATTTAAGTTGGATAAATGAAGTCCCTACTGATCACATTTTTTTAAATCATGAACTGTTATACATTGTTTCTCATAACCAGACATGAGGATATATTTTGAAAATGCATTTATAGAAGGAAGATGATCTCATGCCACTGTTTATGCGAAACCTTGACTCAGAAACATCCTCTATCTTGTTACAAAGAAAGGCTTCCCCTCCCCAGCATTCTACCCACATAAACAAGCTCAAAGATCATCATGCTGCCAAATCAGGTTTTCTCACATTAAGCAGTAGAGACAATAAGCTATTGATGAACACGATAGATGTGGCCTTTGAGGTACTGCTCTACAATGTGAAACCATTCACCTGTGTGTAGCACCCGCATTTCATGGGTACTGTGATGAGCAGACAGCAATCTGTGACTGCACACATAAGGTGTGTGTGTCTGGACACTCACATCTCATTGCCATTATTCCTATAATAAAGATGGACACTGAGTCCAACAAGGACAATGTCCTGTTTTGTTTTGCTTTTGTTCATCACAAGCCTGAAGACTCTCTTTGAAGTGAGGCGAAAATGGCCAGAGCTGAGGGAAACTCCCCAGTTCCTGTTGCCAGTGTCACTCCATCTTGCCTTGCTGGGACACACACAAGTGCTTACTCACTGCTCTTGCCATGGCGAAAGAGCTGTGTGAGCTTGTGTTTGATGGATTTCTTCGTACTTAGCTTCCTTTGCCAAGTGGGCATCAGGTTGCTATGCCAAAAGTTAACACAAATACTAATCCATTATCACCTTAATGATGCTGGTTAAGGAGTCACTCCAAGGGCTTGTAACAGCAATTGCTGATTGTCTCTCATGGTTAGCTGGCAGTCATTTGATCTAGGCTCTCTTGGTGGGCATTTGTCTCTCCCCTACAAGTCTCTAATATTTTCCTTAAGACTTCCTTTTTTTTTTCTGGCACATTCTTGTTGTAGCAATGGCCCAGGTACAAGAAGGGGGAACAGAAACATTCACATTGTTCCATTTCATAAAGCAAATACTTAACTCCTACTGTTAAGAAGTGGGGAAACATGCTCTACCTCTGGAGGAAGGACTTCAAGGTCACACAGCAAAGTTTGGTTACCTAGAGAGATGAAGAACTTGCAAACCTAACTTCTAAGGGCATCAGACAGGGAAGCACTGTCCTTCAAGATATCCTGCTTCTTCACTCTTCAAGCATAGACAGATTCCCAAGTAGTGGCCTAACTGCTGTCAGAATGCAGTGGGCTGGGTGCTCTGAACTCGGGGCTGTGCCAGCACTGACACGAAGCTGCCTCTGAGATAAGCTCCATGCTCTTCACACAAATGGACACACCCAATCTTCATGGCTGCCTACTAAGTTAATTAATATTCTTAGAACTACCTTACAGACCAGTAAACAGATGCTAACCATTGGTGATGTGATAAGCAGATCTTAATGACTCAACTATGGAGGACAGAGGAGAAGCATCCCAAAGGTTAGTGCCTCCCAAAAGAGCTATCTTCTCCAAGGTCCTTAAAGATACCTTCTTCCCTTGTTGGAGTGCACCACTGACACTCAGACCATTCAAGCTATACAGTCTCCAGATGGGTGAAACCTATGTCAAGAAGATCATCTATACCTGTCAAAACTTTATATCAAGGAACAAAGTAGTGTCTTCAAAGGATCGTGAAGAGTAGCCCAAGTCCAAGGTCTGACACACGGAATATTTTACAAGAAAGGGGAGCATGCTCAAAGCTTGCATGTGTGAATACTGCCCCTATTGTGCCTGGTTCAACCTGTGGGAGTTGTTGGTAGCATTCCACACCTGCTAGGGCCCAGGTGTGTTTCTTAAGAGAGCTCCAGACATGCTCTGGAGCCACCTTCATACTGTCCCTCTCGATCCTTGTCTGCCAGGACAGCAGAAAACAAGGACTGCGTGCCTTGCTGGATGTCAGCTGGTATGGTGCATGTATTACTTCATTGTCTTGCTGCCGTGACAAAACACTTGACAAGAAGCAGCCCAGGGAAGGAAGGGCTTATTTTGTTTTATAGTTTAAGGAGATGGAGTCCATTGTGACAGGGAAGGCATGGCAGTGGGCGCTTGAGGCAGCTGATCATGTTAGATCGGCAACAGACAGCAGAAGGTGAATGCTGGATGCTCAGTTCACTGTCCTTTTGATTCAGTCCAGAATCGAGTTTGGCCACCCACACCTTTAATCCCAGAACTCTGGAGGCCAGTCTAATCTCCACAGTTAATTTCAAGACAACCAAAAGTAAATAGAGAGAACCTGTCTCAGATAGATAGATAGATAGATAGATAGATAGATAGATAGATAGATAGATAGATAGATAGATAGATATCAACAAACAAGCAAACAAACCAAATCAGTTCAGGAAGTTAGAGTATATTGCACCTCTTTTAACCCAATTAGAAATTCCCTTACAAGCATGCCCAGTGATTTGTCTCCCCGGCCGTTGTAGAGCCTGTCAAGTTGGCCATCACCAGTAACCGTTACAGTGAGGATGAAGGAAGTTCTCCTGAGTCCTACACAGTCAACAGCCTTGGCTTGATCTCAGCCTCCAAGCTGCCACATGAGCTGGGTCACAAACTCAGCGTCAGAACTGAGATGAGGCTACCCCACTCCAGTTCCTCACCCCTCCTCCACTCACCCCTGGCTCAAATGAACTTTGCACCCCCCCCCACCTCGTGACACCCCAGGAAGCCTACTTTCTGAGGGCAGCAACATTTCAGTAAAGGCTAATGAGAAAGAAAATAAAATGTGGGCGCTTTCCTTTCCACCCTCATGTAATGGGAATGTTTTCTTCTAAGAAGTGTACTCTGGGTTCCCACCTGCCAGGACAGTCCCCCAGGAAAGTGGGAGATGACTCAGCCCTGTCTTACAGACCTCAGCTGGGGGGCAGAGGTCCCTTATTCCCCATGACGCCAGGATGGCTTTTGAACCTCCTCCTCAGGATCTGTTTATTTGTTTTTGAGCCAAGCTCTCATCAGGAGCTTAGAAAAGGCAGGAACTGCAGCCCAGGAGCTCATGACCCTCCTGCTCCTTCAGCCTGGAGAGGACTGGATTACAAACATATACTAACTACCAAGCCTTGCTCATAAGGAACCTTCGAAACTGAACATCTGCCACAACAGACTCATTGCTGCTGACCCCTCAGGTCCATTATAATTTATACCTCAACAATGCTTCCCTCCCTTTCCTCCATGGCCTGAGAATGTCTGCTTGTTCCACTCACAGTGAGGGTTCTGGAGAGGAGCAGAGGCCTGGTCAAGAGTCTTCCTAGGGTGTTCTTCATGGGAGAGCTGTACTCCCTAGCCCTGAAAAAGGAATCAGTAGCTAAGAGAAGGCCCGCCAGTGGTGTTGATTTTGGGGCATCACAGCTGCAGAGAGCAGCAGGCAAACTGACTTGTCTCAGGCCCATCTCTCAAAGATTTGGCTGCGTCCTCCTTGTGGTGTGTTCCTCTGGGAAGAGGGCCTGCCCTCAGTAATGGCCACAGCATGGAGATAGACAGGGGGCAAGCCCAGGGATTGTCAGTCAGCTACACCCACAGAAGAAGCACACTGTTGAAAAGATCCTCCGAGGTCCTTAAGGATCCACCCACATTTGCAGCTGAAGAAACTCTAGGTAGTGCACAGAATGTTCCATAGTCTTCCTATGTTCCCAGAGAAGTGGAGCCTGAGACCAGCAAGGAGGAAGGCATTGTATTTGGGAAGTGGCCATGCATGCCCCTAAGGTGTAAAAGAGGGAAATAGAAAAGGCAGGATAAACCCCTCACCTTGTAGACAACTGAAGTTCCATCCCACGGGAGTCCCAGGTGACTGCACCCGTAGTGGCTTTAGAGTTTCAGGGCAAACAAGCATGGTCTTCACCCACACTCAACTATGCAAACATTACTCCTGGGGCTGGTCTTCATTGCAGCTTCATCCACACAAAAGCCAGAGAACAACCTCAGACAAAGATGGCCACAGAACCTTTGTACACGTTTGCGGGTAACCTCCAGAAGCCAAATGACATGGCTGGAGCCAGGCACCTTCTGCCATTCCCTTCCTTTTCTCATCTTTACAGATGAATGCAAAGATGTGAGAGGATGAACATGGAACTAGAGATCAATGATGTAGGTGCCTTAGCCCCTCAACTGACTATCTTTACATTGGAGTCCTCATCAAAGCAGAAGAAAGAATGCCTGACATTCCTATGACCCTAGAGTGACCCTACATACTGGAGGTTCCTGAGCTTAGTCCTTGCCATCTTATTGGTACCCATTTTTCCCATTATTTTTGCTTTCATACTATATTCCTATTTTTGAAATATTTTGATGTTTTTAATTGAAATAGAACTGCATCTCTTTCCCCTTCCCTTTCCTCCTCCTAGCACTTTCCAGCAACCCTCTCTCAACCCCTCCCATTTCACCTTACTCTCCAGTTGATAGCTCCTTTTTCTTTGATTATTATTGTTGCATACATATATGTACACACATACACACACACACACACACACATAACCTGCTGAGTCTGTTTCTGTTTGTGTGTTTATGGTTTCAAGGCTGAACACTCTGAACTGGCCTACAAATAGGGGGCTTATCCCTGGGAAAGACTAATAGTTCTTCTCCCAGCAGTCAGCAGTTGCCTATTGTTCTTTGTCTGAGTGTGAGACCTCGAGGAGAAAATTTCCCACTTCCACATGGATATGTCCATTGTTCTAGTCTCGCTTATACAGCCACTTCTAGGAGAGACTGTTGCACAGCAGATTTCTTGGTATTTTGGTTTTTATAATCTCTCTGCTCCCTCTTCCCAGGTGTTCCCTGAGCCACAAAAGCCAATATTGAAAATTAAACGTAGCTGTGTATTGTGTTTGTGTGTACGTGTGTGTGGATTTGGCCACTTAAGCTAACAATGGCTCCCACCAGAACCACAGACTAACAAAAACTCCAGCCTCAGACATGAGAAACTTCCTTTCAAGAACTTGTTCAGGGTAGCCCAAGTGACTCCCAAAACAGTATAGATTAATGATGTCACCTTTGGTTATCCGTTAGGGGTTGAGGGTGAAACTGTATTGCTGAAGACATGGTACACTTAGGACATAGGACACAGAAGATTTGAGCTGGATCTGACCTGAAAGCTTCTTGTCTAGCTTCCATGGTTCCAGAAAATACTATGCCAGCTACTAAGGCAAAGAAGAAGTTGCAATTGAAGAGCCCCAACCATCTACAAAGCCACTGAACCACAATTACAGCACAGTAGGATATTCATAAATATAGGTGTTCACTGAGTGCCACCTATCAGTGGCAACCAACAGCTGTCTAATTGGACTTCATACCCACTCAACAGGAGGGAAATCATGCCTGACACTGGAAATCTAGCCAGCTCCCCATGGCTAGTGAGGCCATAGATCTTAGAAAAGAATTAACCAGCACCACTTTGCTAGACTTGAGTGATTCCTTACTATGCTCTAAATCTTATTGTTATACACCCAAAAAATGTACCACTCATCAAAGAAGCCTCCCTTTACATCACAGAAAACCAAAACTGGGCAAAGTTCAGAAATCGACGGATCATGGGGAGCCTAGCTTCAATGGACACATCGCCATCACCCCTCCACTCTTGAAGTTGAAATTAGTCCCCTTTTTTCATAGCTACCCAGTCCATAGAAATAGCAACTAAGCATCTTCATGTTTGGGCCATGACTGCTTGGAGCTCAAGGCCCCTCCCAGGATTGGTGGGAGTCAGTGCAGTATAGGGAGTGAGTGACTCAAGATGCTGCTGGGAAGCGGAGGGTGAAGGGTGCACCATGTACAGAATCTGACCTGATTCCTCGCCTCCTTTTTTTCTCAGAAACAGAGTTCTGGGAAAGGAGCACATACTGAACATATTTTGGGGAGTACAGGAGACAGGGCTTATCTGATACAAGTGTTCTAAGGTCAGAGAAGTCACCATGTGCCAAGCAGATGCAGCCCAATCCAGCCTGGGGTGAAGGCATGCTCAGTCCATGTTTGTGGAGCTTGACGGCTCTATGGCATCAAATGGGGGATGCCATAGCATGGAAAGAGGGGCAGAAAAGCTGAGGGATGGCACAGGCTGGGCTCATAGTTGGCTTCAGCTGACCCTAACTCTAAAGACTCTATTAGAAATCTCCTGACTCAGACTCATCCCAGCCTGCTCATGAAAGTACAAACCAAATTTTGCATTGGTTGATGGTCAAAATCTCATGGTGTCTAGACTGAGTTCTTATACTGGGTTTCCTCAGGGTCCTTGATGTAATGGCGTAAATGAATGCAGACAGATTGTAAAAATATATATATATATATATATATATATATATATATATATATATATATATATATATATATAGCTTTAATGGAGAAATAGACTTACAGAACCACCGTTCCCGCGGAGACCAGGAAAGCAGAAGCGATGGCTGGGAGCACGCTCACCAAATTTATAGGCAGACATTAGCCCGAGGCAAACAAGCCCCCCAAGGGGCGGGACTTATCCCTACACCTTGATCAGCATTGTACTGCATGCTTGATTCTTTCTCACGTGGAAGATTTCCTTTGTGGTCATCTTTCAGAATCTTCTCCATCAGGTAATGGGGCAGGTAGGCTCTAAGATCTCTGTGTTGCTGCAGGTATAGGTCCTAACACTGTAATGGTCTTTCTGGAGGGGTAGAGGGGAGGAAAAGACAGTCCAAAGCCTGCCCTCACTTTAGTCAAGATGGACTATAGATTTGCCAAGAATATGCCCCAACTTCTTTACCCAAACAGACTCTGTGTCCTGAGATTCAAGCCTGATGCTTGCTCCTGCTCCATAGGACAGCTTCTTTTGTCCAAGGGAGTAAGGGTCCGCCTATGACGCAAGTTTTAAAATGATCTGCTTGAAGGATTGTTCTGTGAAATTGACTTGGAGTCATCAAAAATTCCAAGCCAGAAAACATAAAGGAAGATGAGAGTTCCTCCGTGTTACCGAGGGCCAAGCAGATGTCAGCACTCTGCAGCTGGAGCCGGGTTCTGTTTCTTCTCAGATGCTGTTGGGACCATGAGTGAAATATGAACAGGGTCTGTAGATTAGATCATAGGTTTGTGTTGGTCTTAATTTACTGATTTGGATAATGTTTAAAGTTAGTGCCAGAATGTTCTTGTTTTCAGGACACACGGGAACATATAAAGAATTACAGCAGAGAAATAGAAAGATGGTATATATATATATATTCAAACTTGGGGAATCTGAGTGAGAGCCAGATTTGGGCATTCTCTGTACTTTCTGTATAACAACTTTATCAGTCTGAAACAATGTTATTTTTTAAGTGTTTCTCTATAGAGCCACTTTGACCATTTTAACTAACATAACACTTGCAAGTATTTAGAGGGTACAGTGTGATTATTTCAATAGAAATGGCTACTTTCAACAAAGTGGCTTCTTTATCCATTGCCTACTTTTGTCTCTATTATCTATCCCCCTTTCTGCAGGTCCTCGCTAAGCTTCACACTATTGCCACCTGCTGAGCTCTCGGGATTTGCCAAGCTGTGCTGCCCATCTGAGCCGAGTAAGCCAATTTGGTAAGTCATGTGCCTCCCTTTTAGAGCTGCTTTCACTGCCCCACTGCCCCATTCTAGCTCCGTGTGCTGCCTGCTGTCCTGGGATTTCCAGTCTCTGTCAACGACAACTTGGCTAGTCACAGCTACTGCCTGTGGAGGAGCCATCCAGAAGGCTAGATTAGATGAGGGTCACTATGCCCTGGTCACTGGGGCGGGGGTGGGGGGCTGTTTATCATTCCTCTTCCTGTTCTTGACTCTTTTTCTGCAATTGATAATCTGAATTCTGCCAGTTCCTGGGCTGTGTTCTTCCTCCAGAGCCATGGCCAACCCTGCTTTTTTCTGTGAGTGGGAGGAGCCACATGGTCCTAGGGAGCAGCAGGTTTCATGGGATCAAGGAACAACCTGGAGAGTATTGCCTACCATTGTAAGCATATATAGGGAAAGGAGAGGTCCCAGGTGGGTACCAAGAGCAGATGACAAGTCTCTATCAGGTGATGGTCTAGCTAGTTTCATAGTCTCAAGGACCAACAGACACAGAGATGACCTTATGGGTCCCAAGTACAGTCACTGTTCCCCTTCTCTGCATTTAACGGTCTCCTTTTAAGCTGTTGAGCTCTAAACTGCTAAACTTAGGTGACCTTATGTCATATTCGTTAGAATATGCATCGTTGATGTATGCAAAGTCCATGTCTTCATAAGCCTTGGACTTGCTCTGCAATCAACCATGGCTGTTTCTCACGACTGTTGACCAGCCTCTCCCCCTTGCTACCCTACCCCACCATCACCCTAATTCATCCCCTCTGGGATGCCCTCTTAGTCTTCCCTACCAGGCCTGGTCCCAATCTCAAACCCTATCCTTGGTTTGTTCCATATCTCCATCAGTGCCCATCCTCCCAGGGAGCCTTCTGAGCTGTTGCAGAATTCAGCTGTTATATCCAGCAGGGTGGTAACCTCCAGATGGAATAGCGAACCTGCACCACAGAGCAGAGCTGCCATTGTGGTTTGTAGCTCAGATAAGGTTAATTAAATCTCATGCTCTGTGGTTCGGAAAGCTTTCTCCCATGCTTGGGGGCTCCTGGGCTGTCTGCAGCCAGCCAGCTGCTGGCTCCGTGGCTGTGGGAGGTTTAGTCTTCAGAGCTACCCATGCCGAGGGGGGAAATTCCATCCCATAAGGGTCATGGAAGTGAAGTCCATGCTGTCCATGTCATGTGATCCTGTCTGCTCTTTCTCTCCAAGCAGCCAGGGAGTCAGTAGTGTATGTGTGTGGGGGGCGGGGGGATGGTGAAGCGGGGAGAATCCCCAGAAAGCATGCCTGAATTCAGAACATCTGGGAATGGTTCTCAAGGCAAGGAGCTGCCCTAGTCCTGCTGCTGGGGAAGCTCACACGGTCTCTCTTCTTTCATAGGTACATGGAGTCTTTGGGTGAGAAGAGCCCCAAGCAGACTTCATGGGTTAAGGTTGTCTAGCACAGCAGACCATACATTTACACACTATATAAGTTCCAAATGGAGCCTTTGCAGGTCACCATGGGGAAAAAAAAGCTATGTTTGCAAAGTAAACACTGAATATATGCCACACATTTTATTACCTTATTTAGGTTTTTGTTCATTTTCAAATGAATCTGGCGCCTCATGAAATGAAGTAGTCAAAGCCTACGTCATCCTCTGGGAAGTTCAGAAATGTGTACGTGAATATGAATACCGTTTCATATACACATACTGACACACACATGCACACACTTTCACACACAGAAAAAGAATGGGGTGGAGGAGGGAGTTAATTAACTTTGGAGTGTTCTTATTCTCCCATTAAAACAAAATGGTGGAGACCATTCCTCTTCCCGTACCATTTATTTGGCGACTCCTACAAAGGTACCTTCTACAATTCCCTGTCTGATTGAAAACTGAAAACCACTTTTTTTTTTTAAAGTGTGGGAGCATTCAAATGACCTTGAGGCAAATCTCTTTTTTCTGCAGTACAAAGAAAGCATTAAGTCAGATGGCTCAAGGTCTGTGCTCCCTGGAATCTGGAAAGCTTCACACAACAACACCACTTCTCTTTTGCCAAAGCCAGCTCTCCAGGAAGAGCAGGTGACAGCCAGCAGGATGAGCCTGTTCTAGAATCCCTAGACCCATGGCACATATTACCCTGGGAGTGCTGGAGACTTTAACGCGACCATCTTTAGTATGTGCTGAACTATCACTAGGGCCAAAACCTGTCCTTGTAGCCCAGGGCTAGAAGTACAGTCATTAGGATCATCTAGTTCACTGCCTAGAGCCATGAAGCCCAAAGCCGTCTGCATCAGTAACAAACCTAGGCAGAGTACAAAGGCTATGCAAGGCAAGCATGTAAGAGATGAACAGTTAATGAGAATAAGATATTACTGATAAGGATGAATTGTAAAGCTAGCTTATTCACAGGAAAGAACAAAATAAAAATTAATAATAATAATGATAGTAATAAAAGTGTCACTTTTAACTTTCCTGCCATAAAAACGCGTGAAAAGCGATAAAGCTTAGAAGTATACCAGTAGGTTTCTTTCCAGCTTTTCCTACGCCTGTATCCGTACAAATTGCTGTAATTGTGTCAATAGTAGCAAATGATAATAATGATAATTGACACTCACAATATTTCCAAGCACAGTGTGGTATTTTGATACATGATAAATGGGCAAAGATGAAGTCAGGACAATCAACGTTTTTATTTCCTCAATTCTTCATCATTTCTTTGTGTTGGCTTCTCTCTTCCAGCCATTTTGAAATACCCAGTGAGCTACTGTTACCTATAGTTGCCCCACTGTGCAGAAAACACTAACACTTCATCCTCCTGATCCCCTCATCATCTGCAGGGATGGAGACCTCTGGTCTACTCTCCACTTCTGAGACAGTTTCCTGGCAGAATTAGAACAATAAGTTCCATCCAGATCTGCGTCTTTTGCTTCCCTTCAGCATTCTAGTAAACATTTTCCCATGACAAGATGAAGATTTCTCAGAGGGCTGAATTCCCATCTAAGTAGCAATGGAGAAACACTTTGGCCTTTGAGATTTACTTTGACGGGTGACCGTTGTTTCCTGGCCTGCTCCACGTCCATGATACAGATAAAATCCATCACTGCACAGAGAATAAGGCCGTGGTTAGCACCTGCCCTCAGCCCTCCTTGCTGCTTTCTGACCAAGAGGGTAAGTCAGTGGGCAGGGCTTACTCAGTGGTGCAGTGGAATTTCATTAACTAGCCTGAAGTTCCAAGAGTAAAACAGCCACACTGGCCAGCCTTACGGACCAGGCTGCAACTTTAATCCCAGTAGTCACACTAGTTGCTATAGAAACCGGTTGGTACACGTCTTTAGTCCCAGGACTAGAGGGGATTATAAGATATGGGGAGACAGCTCTCAGTCTCAGTCTCATTCTGAGATTCCTGGAGGTAGGATCGCCATTTCGGACTGAGGTCGAGGTAAGAGCCAGTGTCTAGCCGTTTTGTTTTTTGAATCTACAGATTGAATCCCAATTTCTCTCTCTGAGCTTTTATTAATTGTGCTTCACAGTGATTCTTCTGTGTGAGGTCAATAACATCCCATTCCCTTAAATACAGTAATGTTTTCACTTGTCTGGAGAGTTCATTCATTCATTCTTTCATTCCCTTCCTCATCATTAAACACAAACTCATTAAGACCATAACCTTGTCCCAGGAAAGACCTGGGGTTACCATGAAAGCAGTCTCAGTCTGTACCCCCAAGAAACTACTTTTACCAAAGTAATACTGTTTAGGTCTATTCATTGCAAAGTGACAAAGAAGACACACAAACTCTAATACACAGCCTTAGAGGCAGTCTGGCCAAATTATCTCTTACCATAGTGAGAAAAACAAAACCCAATGACTGTAGGGTCTCACAGTTAGTCCTAGCAGCTAAGAGTCTTCAGAGCAGGCAATAATTTCTGAACCACATATATTGTTTATCTAGAGGAGCAACCATGCTAACCCCCAGATGTATTTCCATGAAATGTTCATTGAATGGAAAATAGACACAGTAAGAAGGGCCTCTGTGATAAGTTTGACATACAGTGGGTTAAAAGTTAAACAGAACCCTCCCCTGTAGGACTTATGTCTATGTACAGTATGTTCCATCTTGGGGAGGAAGTTATGCATCTGTTTCCCAAAAGTATTTCACAGGACATATGTAAAACACAGTTGGGAGAACCTTGTTCTGAAATTGCAGCTAAGCTATTCAAACTCAAACATTGCTGAAAATGCCTTTTGAATGACAAATTGCTTAAAGCAGAAATCACTGTTCTTTCTTAAGAGCACAGCAAGCAGTTTCAAATTTGCAATCCTGCTGTTCACATTTGATTAATAAAGAGCCTTTATAATCAGTAAAACTGAGTATCTGTTAGGAACTAAGGTTAGCTGATGAGTGTCTAAAGGAGACTAAGTACACGGTTCACAGTGGTCCTCCGTAGTCTTCAACTGACCACCCGATATTCATCCCCTCTTTCTTCCTCTTATTCATAAAACCCTGGTCTCCAGACACTTCCCAGCCTCTCCCGCAGCTGTACGAGGCCAGGGGATGCTATTCTGACTGGTGAAATTGACCAGAGTTAGTATGTGTGCCCTCCGGGTCTCATCCTTCAAGGGAAACACTTATGTGTTTGCCTTCCCCTTCTGTATTGATCATCTCTCTGGGCAAGAAAGAAGCAAGCCTCCCACTCAGAGCATCTAGACCTACCTCTTCACTAGCACACTTCCCTCTCCTTTGTATATTTTAAAAGATTCTTGCCCACTTTGTCTTATTTGTATCCTTTGAGTCTGGCCTGTGGATATTAGAGAACTCACTTTGAGTCATGAAAAAAATCAGTTTTGACAGTTTTACCATCTTTTATTTCTTCGGCTCAAAACACATATGATCTGTATATTTTTAAAAATCTAACTCAGGCTGACTTTGTATGGAGTGTGCATTTAAATCATTGCAAGCTATCTTCTCTGACTTCAATTCAATTTTGTACTCTCCATTTCCTGTTTAGTTTTCTTTTTTAATTTTAAGTCTCAAAAGAGCTTTAAATGCTACACACTGGAGCCAAGCACTAATGAGGGTCCATTTGAGTCTCCCTTTCTCTGTTTCTTAGCCAGCTTTTCATGCTTGCTAGCGAAAGCTGATGTGGTGTTTTTCTCTAATAACTGGTTCATATTCCTTAAAGTCTTTTCTTGGCTCATCAAAGTGAGCTGCAGCTGCTGGACAGCTCATAAATCCCTTTTATTTTATTCTGCCTTTATGTGCACTATTTATCCAAAGCCAGTTTCTACCTTTAATGGAGCCCTTTGACAATTTGCATCTTCCAAATTAGAAACTGTTTTGGCCCCTCATTTAAAGAGTAGGTTCTACAGAATATTCTAGAGTCCATATTATGTTCCCACTTTTCCCAAAGAGCTCAGTGGTATCCAGAGAGGATGGCAAGATTCTCAACCTTGTGGAGAAATCATTTATGGCCAAGGAATAAAGGAGTCTCATCTCAACCCACAGGACCTTCCTCCCACAGTCTGCTTGGCAACTGAGACATGCTCCAAGTGAGTACAATTTAACTGTCCCATGTTGGAAAGTATGTCATAATGTGTCCATTTTGCCCAGTGAATTTCTCAAACTAACACTCAACAGCCCTTCCATGAGATGTGGTCCACACTCAGATACATCCAGTGACTCTTACATCAGCTGGTGTGGTGGACACTGTTTGGAATATCAGCCTCCTTTTCAGTTCTAGACATTTTATCTACACACAAAAATCTCAGTCTCATTGGTTTTGTAGACTTGCTACCGCCACAGAGGCCATCATGGTAGACTTTGGGCTGTTCCTTTCAGGCCCTTCCTGGAGATTGATTTCTGTCCTGGGTCCAGGCCTGCTACAAAATGGCAGCCTTCAATTCCACACACGGGGAATAAGGAGAGCTGTAAGTCATTCCAATAACACATGCACACACACACACACACACACACACACACATACACTCACGCACACACACTCACACACATTCACTACATAAGTTTTGTGTCTCTAGAGAAGCCTGACTAAGAAAAGCCAATCCTCCACATCCTCCCAGGTATGGATAATTTCCCTATAGTCCACAGTCAATAGCTTCATATATTTGAGGGCTTTACCCATTGCAGACCCATCACAGTAATTGCCTGGGTCCATCTATTATGCTTGTTGTAATTAGATAAATAGTTTTTCTTCATGGGACCCAAGGGAGAGAAGAGTAGAATAAAGCTTTACAGAGCTCCAACCTTCTGCCTCTGATCTCCTGTCTCAAGGTCAGAGGCTCATAGTGTGCTCTCACAGTGTGCTCAGAGACCATAGCTGTCCTAAGGCCGGAGGCTCACCATGTGCTCAGAGACCATAGCTGTCTTAAGGCCGGAGGCTCACCGTGTGCTCAGAGACCCTAAGCACTAATCACTCTCCCTGGTGACTAGCAAGTGGGTTTGCCCACTTCAAATTCTTCCAGGCCGAGCTGTTCTGATCCTGACAACTCCAACACAGAACACATTGTCAGTTTGTCAAGATTTTGTTCATTTGTTTTCAGTGTCTTTTATAGGAAAAAATGTGGATAGCCACGAGACTTTTTTCTAAGAAAAAAAAAATGTTCCTTGATTTTAAAATTAAGAGCCCCCCCTTAGGAGCGAGAAAACTGAATCCAACATGGCTCTTGGGCTCTGGAAATCAGCAGGAGCTTACACCTGATAACTCACAGAGAAAACATTTCCAACTGGCCCAGTGAAAAATTCATGTAATGTCAAATGATAGCCACTCAGAAAAACTCACCAGCTAAAATCTCATGTGCTAAGATTCAGCTGGCTCCTTGGTTCCTGGCATTCAATTAGCAAAGAAGAAAAAAAATATATGTTTGG
The DNA here is from genome assembly GCF_037038515.1 of Microtus pennsylvanicus. Classification (NCBI taxonomy): domain Eukaryota; kingdom Metazoa; phylum Chordata; class Mammalia; order Rodentia; family Cricetidae; genus Microtus; species Microtus pennsylvanicus. The sequence continues at coordinate 124,993,823 of NC_134580.1, read as the reverse complement.
CTAGAATCTTGGAAAAGCGTACAGCTGTCCAATTTGAAGCCAGATGGTATGGCTGACCCCAAGGCTAGAGGAAAAAACACAGGGAATGGATTGTTATTGGGACTGAACCCAAAACTCCCTCTCCTGTTGCTAGCAGTATATTGATGAAAGAAGTACTTCTTGGATTACTTGGGAAATAGAAGAAAAAGGTTATATCCCCTGTCACACCCAAAGCGCTGAATGTGAACACAACTTTTGAAGATCTGCCCTGGCATCAACAAGCTGAATTCTGGCCGTACTGGTGCCTGGCATCGGGAAGGATGCAGCAGCCATCAATGAGGGAAGGTATTGGCACATGCCTCCAGTGTCAGAGACTTAATGACAGGGTAGTAAATCGCTAAGAGGAATGGGTTCTTCTCACACGGAGTGGGGCCTTGACACTGCTGTTTGTGGGCACAAATAATTGAGCCAAGCATTGTAAGAGCTAAGAATGTTCTTCTCACTTTGCTGGATACAGAGGAATAGGAATAACCAGAAAAAGTTCCCTACACTGGAGGGATACAGATGTGCAAGATGCTAAGTTGGAGGCAATGGCAAAAGTTCTCAAGATAAAGAATGAAGAACTGCTGGGTCAGCCTCTGGAATTAGTCTCTTAGAAGAAATATCAGGCTGTCTGCTGTTGGTTTAGCCCTGTTCAGCTTCTCTCATGAGAGAGGTGTTTAGTCTCCATGTTCATCCTAAAAAACCCTGTCCCTTCTGCCAGGACCAATGAAGCAGGGGTATTGCCCTAACCCAAAGGACCAGTCAGTATTATTGATCAAACAAAAAGCAATTAACTCACATGGGGGTTAGATCCCCATGTGCTCCCCCTGCTCAGGTCCCATGGGTGCCCACTCTGCCTCCTGAATGGGGCCTTGTAAAGGCTCCTATACTCCACAAGACACCCTAAGGGTATGTCCATCAATCTTCAGAGCTGTTTAGGATTGTACAGAGTTGAACTCTGCAACTTACAAGCAAAAAAAAAGTCAAACCTCCGCTAGATCCTAGGAGAAAGAAACTTGACTGGCATTTGCTTCTTTCTGTTCACAGGACAGTCACTGCTCTCCATGCCTGAAATTTTATGTGTCGCTTGAAGTCACTGCCATGCTCACCTCCACAAACAAATGCAAACATGAGACCTCTGCTGAGTTGAAGCAACCAGAGTCTACCAAGAAACGGGAGCCAAGGAAGGTGGAGCCTGGAGTGGGAGCATTCTTGTCATTCTGTCACCATGGCCCTGGCAGCAACTGGGAAAGACACACATCAAGTTGTTCACCAAATGTCTTAAACTCTGGAGATGCAGATGTGGTTCCTATAATGGAAAGAAAATGTTACACGTATCTGATAAGGTACTTGAAAAGATTTTTCTTCTGCTGCAGGGTGTACCAACAGATGAAGGACTGTGTGGGAGTGAAGGTGACAGCGTAAGCACAGGGAGTATTGTGGCAAAGACTGAGAAGGTGGAGAAAGGAACAAGAGCAAGGAGTGAAGAGAGACGCTAGGTCAGGGTGGAGGAGCCCTGTTCCAGAATGATGAGGTTCCAGTAAACAAGGTCCCACAGACTCTACAAATAGCCAAGAGTGGCCCGTGGAGCCTGAGCCCAAACTGTCCCATGCCCGAGATCCATGTCTGTGTGTCCCAGGTCCCTGAGGCCAGAGAAGACAGAATGAGGTCTGGGTTTGTGAAAACATGGGGCTAACCAGGTGTCCACCATGTCAGTCCTGGTGTCCTTTCCGAGCTAAACATGCTTCTTAATACTAACGTTTATGTGGTTCATTCTCTGAGCATCTCTTGGGATTTCCAACATGATGTAGAATTTCCCTCTGTATGCTATGAATGTTTTATTACCATTGGTTAATAAAGAAACTGCTTTGGTCTATGGCAGGGCAGAATATAGCTAGGTGGGAAAACTAAATTGAATGCAGGGAAAAAGAAGGCAGACTCTGGTAAATGCCATGTAGCTGCCCAAGAAGCAAGATGCAAGGTAACAAACCACAAGCCTTGTGTTAAAATATTAAATAATAGACATGGGTTAATTTAAAATATAAGAGCTAGCTAGGAATGTGCCTGAGCTATTGGCCAAACAACATTGTAATTAATATTTGTGCCATGATTTGGATCTAAGTGGCCAGAAAAAAAAATTTACACCAACAAGCCCTTGAACCCATTCCTTCCCTAAGACATGGAAGTAAGGTTCCTCTTTGACTTGAATTTCTAGTTTTAGTCTACCAGAGGAAAGATGTTGATGAACAGAATCACAGGCACATTCAGGATTAGCTTTGTCGTTTTGACCTCCAGATGCTCAATGTGCCAACTGTCCTAGATACAAAGGCTCTGCTGATGAGCAAAGGTCATTCTGCATCAGGTCAGGCAATCTTCATACTTCACACTACACTCTGATGCAAGGCTATGGTAGGCAAATTCAATCTTCCTGTTTGGTCCAGTCACAGCTTCAACATCTTTCTTAACAAGTTCCCAGTGGTTGTGGCCCGGGGAACTATCCATGGTGCTACCCTAGCCCCTGGCCTCAGAGTTTTCCTCTTAGACTGGCAGAAAGGAGTTTGCCAGGCTACAGCAGCTCTCAGACTCTGAATCTGGTGGAGTGATCCTTTCTGTGATGTCCCAACAAGTCTTGTTTTAGCTGATCTGATTCTAAGTTCTTTGTTTGGGCTATGGGATCCCTCTTCTGCTCACCCATTTTCAGACTGTTGTCCTTCAGGCCTTTCTTAAGAATCCTTTATCTGGGGGGTTGAAGAGGGGGCCCAGCAGTTAAGAGCACTGGTTTACAGAGGCCTGGGTTCAATTCCCACCACTCACATGGCAGCAAACAGCTATTTGTAGCCCCAGTTCCAGAAAATTCAATGTCCTTTTCTGGGCTCTACAGGTGCTGCACAGGTGTAGTGTTCAGTTAGCATGCAGCTAAACACGCATACTCATGCACATAAAAGTAAATCATATCTAGAATTATATATTTAAGTCTAGTCTTCCCAGGTATATCAGCTACTTGACTATATTTTTGAGCTCAAGTGAGCAATAGCTACCCCTCACCCACGACGAGCAGGGCTTCACCTTCACACTAATGCAGCATGGACAGATGCTTACAGCAACCTCCAGGAAATCATAGCTGCTGGTACACCCAAGGCAGGTGTGGTAGGTGAATGTCGTTGGTCCCCATAAGTCACAGTGAGTGACACAAGTAGGAGGTGTGGCTTTGTTGGAGTGAATATGGCCTCGTTGGAGGAAGTGTGCCCCTGTGGAATGGGCTTTGAGGTTTCCTATGCTCAGGATACTGCCGAGTGTCTCAGTCAACTTTCTGTTGCCTGTAAGATCTAGGACTCTCAGCAACTCATTCAGCAACATGTCTGCCTATATGTGGTCATGCTCCCCATCATGATGATAATGGACTGAACCTCTGAAACTAAAAGCAAGCCACCTCAATTAGATACTTTCTCTTTACCAGTTGCCACCATCACGATGTCTCTCCACAGCAATGAAAACCCTAACTCAAACAGCAGGTTTCTCAGTTATTTGCCCAACAGCACACAGAAGAGCCACATCTGGCATCATCTGTCTTCTTAATTACCATGTACTGCCCCACTATTCCATTCTAAGCAGGGTTTGGTAAGGTTATGTATAGCTGTCTATATTAGTCTGCTTTTTGCTATTACAACAAAGTATCTCAGATGTTCAACTCTAAAGAGGAAATCTTTTCAGGAGCTAACAGTCTGGGAGAGTTTTGTTCACAATCACTTGGTCCAGTTGCTGTGTAACCATAGTAAATTAGTACATCTCAGCAGGAAATGCATGGGAGAGGAAAACTACAAAGATTATCATCTCAATGCTTCCTCCAGGGGCATTCCCCAATGACCGAGGACCTCGTACAAGATCCCACATCTTACAGCTTTCTCTAACTTCTGAGTAGCACCGAGCCATTAGTGACACAGGCAGGCCTATTGGGAACATTCTAAATCTAACTTGTAGCAAAGTTACCCTCCCATGAAGCTAAGCATCCATTTGCATTTGGAGACAAGGGTTCTTGTTTTCTCCTTGTGCTGTGTTCGCAGTAACAGACAAACCTGAACAGTCCCCCCCCCCCCCCGCCCCGCGCTCACCTCTATTTCACAGCACACTGAGCTCCAGTGCCTTGGAACTGTTCAGCTTAGCCAGATAACTCTGTTCCTTGATTTGCTTGAGCTATCACAGCTTTATGTAGCTTTACAACATTTTCCTGTTTCTAAAATCTTCCTCCACCACTCCCCACATGCGTTCAAGAAATGTTTGCGTTCTGTAGAAATTAGAAGTTTTGAAAGGATTCTAGATTCAGACAGGGTCTAAAATAACTCCTGGTGGGCGACTGTGAAACCATGCCACAACAGACACACAGACACAGAGGAAAGAAAACTTGTCCTGGGAAGTAAGCTTGACAGGAACCCAGTCCCAGTGTCCCCGACTTTAGAACCCATTGTCCTCACCTACCCCTCTAGAAGTAAAACACAGCTAAGGTCTATGAAGTTATCCTAAGTGACAGTTCCATGCGGTTTATATATCTAAGTTATTTTAAGTTCATGTTAACACTAGGATGAAGTTGGTACAATAATACTTGCTTAGTGTACACATTACACTGAGTTTGATCCATAAAATAGCAATCTAAATAAATAAATAAATAAATGGTAGTTACAGGGCAGATACAATCCACATGTCCCATGAAGATTGAAGATTGCAGAAACAAAAGGTCAGGGGATCATATGTTACCCAGATAACATGGTGGAGGGGAAAAACTATACAGATCATGTAAGGAAGAGGTAGACACTTCTCTATCCTGTTGGGAGGATGAGCAGACACTTCCCAAGTCATGTGAGAAGGGCAAGCACTTCTCAGGTAATATTGGAGAGAAGCAGATATTTCCTGAGTCTCATGGAAGAGAGGACACTGTTCAGATCCCAAGGGGAGGAGCATGTACTTTTCAGGTAGTGTGGGAGAGTAGCAAACACTGCCCATGTATGTGGGGAGGGGAATGCACTATTTACATATGTGGGAAAAGGCTAGATACTACTCAGGTCACATGAGAGAAAGAATTGATTGGTAGAGGCAATCTCCTGCTAGGTATTAGACTCTCCAGACCTCTGCCCAAGATGTTGGGAGCAATTCTGGGAGGTTTGAAATTAAGTAAATTGGCTGTTCTAAGTAAAATAAATTGTTGTGAGGTTATCAAATGTAGTGAGCTCTGTTTGGGGTAGAACAGAATCTGATCCTAACACTAGGAGATCACAGTCCCAAAACAAGCAAGCTCTATTAACGCCTTTCCATAACATCAGGTTGAATTACAGATATAGGGCCTTTCGGCAGGACCTCCAAATTTTGAGTGGTCACGTGAGGTTTCACTTTAATAGATCCAAAGTGGTTTAAGGAACCAAAGAGCTGGCTCAGTGGTTAAGAGTACTTACTGTTCTTACAGAGGACTCAGGTTTAGTTTCCAGCACGTACATCATAGGCCCACTGGTATCTGTATCACCAGTTCCTAGGTATTCAACTCTCTCTGTGGGGACCACACATGCACATGATGCATACATACACATGCAGGCAAGCACTCATACATGTAGAATAAAACCACTTTGTCATATTAGATCTGCTTTCACTGCAAACCCTGTTCTTTGCTGGCTGACATCGACCCTTGAGGATCATCCTTCTCCATGTGCATTCCAGGGAAGCAAAAATGGGAGACAACCAGCCTCTAACAATCTTCTATAAGGACACACTCCCAGATTAGTTATTCTTGTTCCTGTGATCACCAGACTGGACAGAAACAGCTTCATTGTGGAAGGGTTTGCTTTGGCTCATGGTTTTAGAGGGCTTCTGTCCACCATGGCAGGAAGGGACAACTGAACAGTTCAGTTCATGAATGACAGGAGCACATGATCGTAGACCAGGGAACAGAGAACAAGACAGAAAGTACACAAAGATAATTGATCCTCAAGAGTCCCCCTATGACCTACTTTCTCAAGCTAAGCCCTTTCTCCTATAAAGGTGCTGCAACCTCTCAAAATATTGCCTCCTGCTGGGATGCAAACATTTAACACTTAAGCCTGGGTGTGGGGATGGTGGGGTTTAACATTCAAACAGGAACATGGCCAGTGATGGAAAGCCTCCCACCAGGCGGGCCCCAGAAAAGTTCCACCACCTTCCAGCAGTGACACCAGCAAACGGCAGCAAAATCACAACTGATCCAATATCGAGATCAAACAATCATTCTGGCCTGTGAATTGTTAGACTGTAATGAAGTCTATTGTAGACATGATCCTGAACTTGAGGTCACTTCTAAGCAACTTGTGAGTAAGACCAAGGTCTTGTTTAACTTGCTTGACTTGGAGGAAATTTTAGGTTAGCTGATCTCCAGAGTTCTGAAATCTGGGTCCTGGGATGCCCCCTGCTCACCTCTTTCTTTTCTTCTCTCTGGGAGCTTTCTCCTTTCCATCAGTCTCCTCCCCTGACCTTTTTTGTCTCCCTTTCCTCATCCTTCTTTCCTTTCTTCTCTTCCCCTCTTCCTGTGCCTAACTGCATGGAATGAGATTGGCCCAGCCCACTAACCACACCCATGGGTCTTGGTCACTGAGTGATTTCTTAAGGTGGACATATCCTTGTATTAGTAGGCCTTACCAAGGATACTGCCATGCAGGATCCAAAACTGTTCCTTTTATCTTTTAGCTGCCACCCATCCTAGCTTCTGTCCTTTCTTCGGGGCTCTGATGTCCCAACTGACCACCTTACTTCCTCTTGCATTGTCTGTCACTGCATTTTCCTCACAGGCGCCTCCATACCTTCCTCGAACATTGATGCCTTCATTCCCTACGGCTGACCATGCCCCCTAGGACAGACCCACATGCCATTCTTTATTTACAACCCCTGCCTGCTTCTTACACTTGAATAAACTTGGAACCAACATGAAATCTGGAAGGCTCTGTGAGGTTGCCTGAGCACATCAATAAAAAAGAACAGATTTTTTTTTTTTAAAAAAAATAGTGATGCTAAGGATATTCAAAACCTGACTAATTGTCAGAGCCTGTAGGCTAGGAACTATAGATGATGAGAATACAAAAGATGCCTTTCTAGAAGGGAGAAAAGAATTTTAGAACATGTCCATGAAACGGCACCGGTGAAACTGTCACTAACTAAAATTGCCTTTGAGGGAATAAAAATGAAAGGGCTAAGAAAAGAATTAATCCTTAGCAGGCAGGCGGGTTTTTTTTTTTAATTCTGATTATGAGTCATAGCCAATGCTCTCTGTGTGCAAGTGTCCCTGAGTGCCTCTCCTTTGCAAGAGCAGTTATTTCAAGCAGCCCCCCTCTTGAAAATCAGTGGCAAGCGCCGCAGAATTCAAAGCCCAGGTCTCATCAGTGTGTAGTTTCTCAGAGGCTGGGCATTCAGAGACCACAGCTGGGAGCCATTAGCCACACAAAGGAGAGCTGACCATGAAATTGCTGGCTGCCCTGATGGTTCTGCTAGCCTGCTAAGGCTGAATTAGGCAGCTGCATGCGAAGGCATCCTGCTTTTTCAGGCTGGATTTGCCTAAATGAGCCTGAATTTCCAATATAAAGATAGACTCCTAGACCCCAACAAGCCAGGGGGACAATGACTAGAACCAAATGCCACTACTCGGCTCTGTGACTTGACACCATTTCTTACTTTCTTGGACTTTCCTTTAGGGTTCACACACACACACACACACACACACACACACACACACACACACACACACAACCCCAAACAAAACAAAAACATATTATCATTTCCCTACATATAGGGGAACATAGGATGTAAAGAAAACAAACTTTGAAATGGAAAGTAAAGGAGTGGAAGCAGCTGGGAGTGAATGCTACATGGTTTAAAGTCAAAGTGTGATAGAAATGAGCACAGTTTCACATTCGTGTTCCCCAGTAACACATGCAAAGAGAAAAGGTACGTGAATAGCATCCCCGGCCACCACTTGGTAGTTTAACAATCCCACTGCAGGCCAGCCTTCTCAGTGCTTTGACATCGAGACAAAGATGCCCGCGGAGGAATGAATGGTTCAGCACTTGGACAGGTACAGTCCAGGCTGGGACCTAGTGGAGTCTGCCAAGTCTAGAGTCCAGGTAACAGCTTAACCCAAAGTCTTGTTTTTTCCCATTATAAATGAGTATAAGATCTTTATCTCAACACAGGACAGTTTGATAATTAAATATATAAAGCACTCAATTTGAGCACTAGAAATACAATAAGGGCCTAATAAAATTTTTTTTAATTCTTCTCACATATATTGCATCCCACTGCAGCTTCCCCTCTCTCCTCTCCTCCCAGTTCCTCCCCCCCCTGCCTCCCCTCTTTTCCAAATCCACTCCTCTTTAGTTTTCCTTCAGAAAAAAACAGGTCTCCCAGGGATCAACCAAACATGGCATGTTAAGCTGTAGGAAGACTAGCTACATCCCCTCATATTGACTCGATTATGGGCAGAGACTGCTTGTTAATTTCCCAGCTACCCAGACCCAAATAATCACACAGAATCTATATTAATTATAACACTATTTGGCTGGTGGCTCAGGCATATTTCTAGCTAACTCTTGCATCTTAAATTAACCCATTCCTATTATTTTGTATATCACCACAAGGCTGTGGCCTACCAGAAAACTTCCAGCATCTTTCTCCTTCAGTAGCTACATAGCGTCTCCCTGACTCTGCTTAATATATATATATATATATATATATATATATATATATATATATATATATATATATATATATATATATATCTGTTCAGATATCCTGCCTGACTTTATTCTGCCCTGCCACTGGATGAGGCAATGTAGGAGGAAAATGGTCCCCAAAGCAGTCAGAAACAGCCCCCCTTCCACTGTTAGGTATCCCACTAGAACACCAACCCGACACCCATAATGTATATACAGAGGACCTAGCTCAGACCCATACAGGATCCTTGATTGCCAGTTCAGTCTTTGCAAGCCCCTATGAACCCTAGTTAGCTTATTCTGTGGGCCATTTTCTTGTGGTATTGGTCTCCTTGACCCCTCTGGTTCCTACAACCCTTCTACTCCCTCTTTCATAGAGTTTTCTGAGCTCTGCCTGGTGTCTTTGGTTCTATCCTAGGTCTCTGAACTACCCAGAATCTGGTTCTTAACCCTCCAGACAGTGTCAGGCATGGCCTGCCCTTCATGGAATGGGTCTCAAGTTGCACCAGTCACTGGTTGGCCACTTCCACAAGTTCTGCACCACCTTTACCCCAGCACATCTTTCAGGCATGACAAATTGTAGGTCAAAGGTTGTGTGGATGGGTTGGAACCCCAATCCCTCCACTAGAAGCCTTTCCTGATTACAGGAGATGACTGGTTCAGGCTTCATACCCCACATTACTAAGAGTTTTTACTAGGGTCACAGATTAATAGAAAAGGGTTAAATTCATATGTAAGAGTTAGCCAATGAGAAGCTAGAGCTAATGGGCCAAGCAGTGATTTTAATTACTACAGTTTCTGTGTGATTATTTCGGGACTAAGGGGCCAGGTGGAACAAGTGGCCTCCTCTAACACAGTGGAAGAAGAAAACTCACCCAGATCTGTCCTCAGTAAGTGTGTGCCTATGGAAGCATGTGGTATGGAAGCTCACATGCGAAAAATAAATGAAATAAAAATTCAATCTACAAGCCTAATCATTTAAACCATGAAAGCTAAAATCCTAAAAAAAAAAAAAAAGTCATTTCTATGAGAAAAAAGTGGAGACGGGAGTGTAAGAAAGGTAGAAAGCCAAACGCTGGGGAGAGGATTAGCCAGCTGAAAATGAATCATTTGTCTGCCTTGGCGATCCTTCCAGCTGATGAGTTCCAGGAGCTTCTAATGAATTAAAACCACATTTGCCTAAAGGGGCCCAGCGAGCCACTGGCTGGTTGGAAAATAATTATGTGCCTGGTAGGATGAGAAGAGACTCACACAGCTGCATCACCAGGTCAGCCTCTAGTGCCTTTCCTGCTAAGTCTGTGGTCTGCATGGGAGAACACTGGAAAGGGGCATACACAGAAGCAGGGCACAGAAGATGGGACATGTTGATCAGGAATGCTCTATCAGTGTGCAAGGACTCACAGAAGAGTAGTAGAAAATGCTGTGTGCTAATCTCCTAGAACAGAGATTCTCAACCTGTGGGTCATGACCCCTGTGGGTTCAAATGACCTTTCCACAGGGGTCACCAAAGATCATCCTGCATATTAGATATTCACCTTATCATTTATATCAGGCATAAAATTACAGTTATGGAGCAGCAACAAAAATAAATTTATGGTCGAGGGTCACCACAACTTGAGGAACTGTATTAAAGGGTCACAGCACTAGGGAAGTTGAGAACCACTGTCCTAGGAGAATGTCGCTTTAAAAGAAAAGAACAGCAATTTCTCAAGAGGGGAACCTCCAGAGCAGTTAAAACCAGCCAACTCTTCTGGACCACCTGCACAAAATTACCCATAGTCCATCCCTGTAATGGACTTTCTCATATGTCAGATTTTCTTTTCAATTGTTTCTTTTCTTCTTTTTATTATTATTTTTTTCCAAGACAGGGTTTCACTACATAGCTTTGGCTATCCTGAATTCACTATGTAGACCAGGCTGATCTCAAACTCATAGAAATCCACCTACCTCTGCCTCCCAACTGCTGGGATTAAAGCTGCGTATCATCGTGCCTGGAGCTTTTTCCTTTTCAAGTTATTTTCTTACTCTGTGATTGTCTGCATTTTTGTTTAAAATTCACCACACTGCATCTTTGCTCTTGTTCAGATCCTGGAGGTGTGAGCTGTGTGAGGATGTTTACAGAGCTCAAGTTCGTTTTTGCTAACTTGACTTTGTGTGATTTCACTATGGCAACTCTGATTTGTGGATGTGTGTGGACAATTGCTGAAATTCCCTCGGTAATTAAAGAGATGCTTCTTGAGTCCATCTGCATCAGTAAAGATCAGTTTCCAAAGCTCAGTTTGGAGCGTGGGAAGTGGTGGCCTCCTGGAGCTTCGACCATCTCTTCTATAGGACTTAGGTTGCTGATCACAAGGCTTCATATGTCTACAGTATCCAAACTGGATATATAACCAACCACAGCGATCTGCACTTACATATATCAGCTTCTGGCCAATTTCATCATGGGTAGAAGAAATTTTCTGTCCCTGACTTTAATACCATGGAACTATCATTAGTACATCTGAGTATTCATGCTTGAAAAAAAATCTGTGTTTTTAATACTTATGTATTTGCTACTTCTTGTAACTGTGACATTATACATGACAGAAAAACTTAAGAGAGGGCAGATTTATTTGACTTATGGTTTCAAGAACTATGATTCGTCATGGTAAGGCTGGCAGAGCATTTAGGCTTTGTCCTTGGCTATTACATCATAGAGGAAGTAGGGGACTAGGGCCGGAAGTGTTGCAGATCATATACCTCAGTGGCCAGCATCTACCAGCTAGGCTCTATTTCCCATAAGTTCCAAAATGATGCTGCTTTTGGGGGGGGGCAAGTGACCAGACACATGAGTGTATGGTGAGCATTTCAGGTACAAACCCTGACAACACACAGCTGTCATTAGTATATATGAAAGTTTACATTTGCCAAGTACATGTATGCTGTGAATGCCTATGCTCTTCTATGTAGTGACTTCTGGAGTGTCCTGTCATGTTTTGCTCATGTAGATTCTTTTTTAAATGTAAACAAATGACATGTAAAGAATCTTCTATAACTTTCACAGAATTATTTGTCACTTTAAAGATTTTGATCCTTTAATATTTCAACGTTTAAGGAAATGATAATAGCTATTACATCCACGGGATTATATTACACATATTGAAACAACCTCCCAATTAAATAGCTTGTACCCAAATCCTCATCTGAGTCAGCTTTGCGAGGAATCCAACAAAGACAGATAATTACACCAGTAAAAATATTTCAGATGACCAATATCCATCTGGATTGAAGTGTTATGACTTGAATATGAAATGTTCTTCTATAAAAAGTCTGCATAAGGATGGCTTGGTCCCTAGCTGGTGAGGACTGTTTCTTCTTAGCTCTTTTTCTCTCCTTTCTCTCTCTCCTTCCTCCCTGCTCCTCCCTCCCTTCTCCTTATCTGGTATCTTCTCTGATTCTCCCATTCCTTATGTCAGTTCATCTCAAGCCTGTCTTTGTCTCTGACTTGCTCCTTGTCTCTCTGTCCTTCTGACATTATTTTTGTCTCTGTCTCCGTCTATGTCTCTCCTTCCATGTATCCTTGTTTCTTTCTTACTTCTGTGTGTTTTGAGGTAAGTATCCTCTGTAAATGGCTCCCTTCACCATGATATCCTACCTCATCATGGGCTGAGAACTCACAAAGTCAAGAACTATGATCTCAAATCTCTAAAGTCATGAACAACAACAACAAAAAAAAAAACCTAACTACTTATGAGATGTATTTTGTCACAGAAAAAGCAAAGTCTGAATAATACAATACTGGCGAAAAGAGCATTTTTTTCCATCACAAGCAGAAATAAGACTTCTCAGGTGAAAGTTTGCATAGAATGGAATTTGTTGAAAGAAAGCGACAGTTTTCCCATTTATATAGCTCATGACTTTAGAATGAGAGGATAATCATTTTTGACATTGAGCACAGCTGACTTTGGGGTATACACTTGTAATCCCATAATTTGAGAGGCAGAGGCAGGAGCGTTACAGTAAGTTTGAGTCTAACCTTTCCTACATAGCGAGCTCCAGACCAACCATGACTACATAGCCAGACTCTCTCTTAGAAATATAAAATAAATTAGACATAGAGCACAAGCTACACACTTGTAATCCCATAACTAAGGAGGTAGAGGCAGAAGGATTATAGTAAGTTTGAGCCTAGCCTGGTCTACATAGTGAACTCCAGGACAGTCATGGCTATATAGCTAGTTCTTATCTAAGAAATATAACCTAAAATAGACATTGAATTCTGTACTTGGCATTAATTCTTTTGCACTTGGCATTAATTCTTTCGCATTATTTCAATGAGATATAATTTGCCTCCAATAAATGTATACATTTTTCAGTTTGATAAAGTTTGTCAGATGCATACTGTCTGCCTGTGAAACACTAGACCATCAGAGCCCACATTTTCATAACCTTGCAGTCAGTCATCACCCATTCCCACCCCAGAAAAACAGATTCATTTTCTGTTAGTGTAGTTCAGTGAATTTTGACCTTACCCCATGAATTCAGCCAAAAAGGTGAGAGCAAGATTTTATTTATTTTTTTTTTTGGTTTTTCGAGACAGGGTTTCTCTGTGGCTTTGGAGCCTGTCCTGGAACTAGCTCTGTAGACCAGGCTGGTCTCGAACTCACAGAGATCCGCCTGCCTCTACCTCCCAAGTGCTGGGATTAAAGGCGTGCGCCACCACCGCCCGGCGAGAGCAAGATTTTAGAAAGTACATTGTTATGCCATGATTCATCTCTTATCAGAATCATTTGTAGTCATCACTTCTGTGAGTCAGAGAGAAAAAAGAAAGCCAGTTTCAGAACTTAGGAATTTTCTCTCAACTCTGCTAAAACAGGGTAATGGATAGAAAAGGAAAAACAAATAAACGGTGGGATTGATTTGAAACTTGGAATGACTTCCACTGTCAAAGTTCCAGCAACACAAACCTGAGACCATTCATTAGATTTGAGAAAACACTTTTAATATAATTGGATCTTTCTTCTAACTTTTTAGGCTTTTAACAGTCATATTCAATTACAGCCAAATCTTTAACTCTTCTGTGTGTAAGCCCCGGGACACAGGGCCTGTGGGGGACTTGTTCAGTTAGTACTTGTAAGGTCGTTCCATATACTGAGTGGTGTCCTGTCCCTGTGATAGACAGTAAAGGTCCCTATTCATGGAGATACATAATAAAAAGTCAATACACAACAGCTAGGGGCAAACCTGTGCTGCCATAGACTTTAGTAAGGGATGTAGCACTGGAGACAACTGGAGAATAGCCCTAGAAGCTGATTCTGAATGACATGAATTAAGCTAGAATCCTACCAACTGAGGGAAACACAGAAGAAGAGAGATAATCATCTGTGAGGAGGCCTTGTGGCTACAACAAGTGACCAAAGCCAGAGAAGGAAAGGGTGGTTTGATAGAGCGAGGTATGAGGAGGGCAAAGTATACAGTCTTAGATCTGGCAGGGGACAGGATCACAATGTGACTGACTATGGGAAGCAGGATTTCAGGTGAGCTTTCCTTTTCAAACATTTTCTCATCAGGTGCCACGAGGTGGATCAGGTTGTTGAGCAGCAAGAAGCAGAAGCCAAATAACAGTAACAGTGTCCTGGATCTGTGGTTGCAGACTGGTTAGCAGCACATCCATTTGGAAACAAAGTTAGAAGACTTAGCAATAACAGCCAGAGTTTATAACTAGATATATCTGACGTCTACAAGGAGGTGTGCCAGAGATGCAGGTTCAGAATTTATTAACTTGTGTGCTCTATTAAAGGCAACGGACTGGAGGTGGTCAGCCAGGTCAAACATACAGCAGAAGGAAGGAGACATTCTGCCTGTACAAGACCAAGATCCGTAAAAGCCAGCAAAGGTCATAGGAGGGGTGGCCAGTGGGGGCTTGGAGCAAAATTAGACAAACTCATTGCAAAAACTGAAAAACAAAACAACCCCAGAACTATTTATCTGGAAAAGTAAATCTCAGGGGGAAATGTTTGTAGTGACTAGTGACCACCAGTCACTGGCTGGGGGTTGGGGAGGTCACGAATCACATTGGTATAGCCTCCCAGGGGTAGCTGTTGGGACACTTAGCACTGTGGCAACTCCCCACCTTCTCCACGCTGCCCTGTTTTCTGCTTTGCACTGAGGAACACGTGGTTCCCTTTCAGCATTTGCTTGCTTTCCATCTTTTATCCACCCTCATAGCTCTAATGAAACGAGGCTTGGCATAGTCACCACTCGGTAAACTTTTGATCAACCTCAGAATTCGTGATGCAGGCTCAGTTCAAGAAGACTTGAATCTCAGTGTGTGTGCTTGTTGGGAGAAAATTTCGCGGGTGGGCTAAGGCTCATTCCCGTTTCATTGTACATATTTGTTCTTAGGAAAACATCCTCCTAAGCGGCTCAAAACCAACAAATATAATATGTCCCAGGAGAAGTCATTTGGAAATAACTATGGTTCAGACATGTGGTATCGTTCCCAAGCCCTGGCACTGTATTCTTCCTACATGTGGGTCTCAATTCTATATAGCTTTCCTCATTTTCTCAAAACCCACTTAGGCTAAAGAACAAGAGCTAGTTAAGAGCAGAGCTGCTTTTGTTTTTGTGTTGTGGTGTAAGATGGGTTTCTGACCATCACTAGCTAGACTGTGAAGTTCACTGGTGAGTTTCCTCTAACAACAGTCTTGTTTCTTCATGTTTCTATCAACTTTGGGGGAAAAGCACATTTGAATTCACTGCTTACTTTATTGATTGTCTTTGTCCTTTAACTGGTGACACGGGCATGTGATGTCATCGCAGAGGAATGCTAACTTCCCCCAGGGAGCTTCTCAGCCATGTTTGAGCAATTGGAAACAATCTTGTCAATATGATTCAGCTACAAAAAATTAACAACACAAACATTCCCAGGGGTGGCCTCTGCCCTTGCCTATGGCTTGGCCTTTAGGGAGGAATGCGATAGCGGCTTGGTACCCTGGGAAGTCATAGGCAATTGTGATACCTTCAAGCCAAGAAAAAAAAAAGGAGACAAACACATTTTCTTTCCAGCTCCTTGGTATTTCCTAAAGTCTCCTTTCTCAAAGGCCTAGGGTGGGCTGCCTCCTTCACTTTATTTGTACAGCAATTTGCCACATGATGATATGTATAAAGAGAGAGATGGGTGGCCAGAGGCCCGTCATCATCCAGCGCAGTCTGAAAGAACAAAGCCCTGCTTTCTCCACTGCCCTCTGATGGTACTGGGAATTCCCGGGCATCTGGTTTTCCTACCTTCAGCTACCCATCTACCTTCCTGACACACTTCCTTCCCATCTACCCCCTCCCGTCCTGCCCACATCGGTCTTTCTACCCACACACCCCTTTTGGTGTTATGTGCAGCTTCTCTCCAACATCTTGTGTCACCAAAGGGCATGCCAGCTTTGATCTCTCTCCACATCTGTTGGAGAAAAGTGTCCATGGACCATGCTTACCTTCTTTTTTTTTCTGTGATTCTTTTTTTTAAATTTTTTTTATTGATAAAAGGAGAATAAAGAAAAAAAAACAAATTTCCACCTCTTCCCAGCCTCCCATTTCCCTCCCCCTCCTCCCACTCTTCTCCCCCTTCTCCCACTCTTCTCCCCCTCCTCCCACCCCTCTCCCCTTCCCCCCACTCCTCTACCCCTCCCTCTCCAGGCCAAAGAGCAGTCAGGGTTCCCTGCCCTGTGGTAAGTCCTAGGTCCTCCCCCCTCCGTCCATATCTAGGAAGGTGAACATCCAAACTGGCTAGGCTCCCACCAAGCCAGCACATTGCGTAGGATCAAAACCGCGTGCCATTGTCCTTGGCGTCTCATCAGCCCTCATTGTTCGCCATGTTCAGAGAGTCCAGTTTTATCCCATGCTTTTTTGGTAACAGTCCAGCTGGCCTTGGTGAGCTCCCAGTAGATCAGCTCCACTGTCTCAGTGGGTGGGTGCACCCCTCGTGGTCCCGACTTCTTTGCTCATGTTCTCCCTCCTTCTGCTCCTTATTGGGACCTTGGGAGCTCAGTCCAGTGCTCCAGTGTGGGTCTCTGTCTCTATCTCCATCCATCGCCAGATGAAAGTTCTAGGATGATATGCAAGATATTCGTCAGTATTGCTCTAGGATAGGGTCATTTCAGGTTCCCTATCCTCAGCTGCCCAAGGAACTAACTGGGGACCTCAGCTTGGGCACCTGGGAGCCCCTCTAGGGTCAAGTCTCCTGCCCACCCTAAAGTGGGTCCCTTAACTAAGAATTGTGGTTCCGTGCTCCCCTATCCAACCTTCCTTTATCCCGATCCTCCTGTTTCCCCAAGTCCCCCCTCCTTCCCTTCTACCTTTTCTCTCCCCATCTCCCCTTACCCCCATCCCACCCCACCCCCAAGATCCCACTTTTCTCCCCGGCAATTTTGTCTACTTCCCTTATCCAAGAGGATAACTATATGTTTTTCCTTGGGTTCACCTTCTTACTTAGCTTCTTTAGGTTCGCCTATTGTAGACTCCGTGACCCCTATTTATGGCTAGAAACCAATTATGAGTGAGTACATCCCATGTTCATCTTTTTGGGTCTGGGATACCTCACTCAGGATAGTGTTTTCTATTTCCATCCATTTGCATGCAAAATTCGAGAAGTCATTGTTTTTTACCGCAGCGTAGTACTCTAGTGTGTATATATTCCATACTTTCTTCATCCATTCTTCCATTGAAGGGCATCTAGGTTGTTTCCAGGTTCTGGCTATTACAAATAATACTGCTATGAACATAGTTGAACAAATGCTTTTGACATGTGATAGAGCATCTCTTGGGTAAATTCCCAAGAGTGGTATTGCTGGGTCCAGGGGTAGGTTGATCCCTAATTTCCTGAGAAACCGAAACACTGACTTCCACAGTGGTTGCACAAGATTGCATTCCCACCAGCAATGGATGAGGGTACCCCTTCCTCCACAGCCTCTCCAGCAAAGGCTATCCTTGGTGTTTTTGACTTTAGCCATTCTGACAGGTGTAAGATGATATCTCAAAGTTGTTTTGATTTGCATTTCCCTGATTGCTAAGGAAATTGAGCACGACCTTAAGTGTCTTTTGGCCATTTGAACTTCTTCTGTTGAGAATTCTCTGTTCAGTTCAGTGCCCCATTTTTTAATTGGGTTAATTAGCATTTTAAAGTCTAGTTTCTTGAGTTCTCTATATATTTTGGAGATCAGACCTTTGTCTGTTGCGGGGTTGGTGAAGATCTTCTCCCAGTCATGTATTTACTCTCTCATTTGGATTGGTTACTTCCCCAGCATGTTGTTGCAAAGCACGGTGGGCTTCCTTAGCTTGTCCTTTTTTTTCTTCTTAAGAAAAGAAACACTTGATATCCACACAGGCTGCGGGCCAACCTGGCATATTCTCTCGCTGTGTGATATTATCCTCCTTGTTTGACATGGCTATGTGGTCCCCACCAATGGTTAAACATAAGACACTGACTGTGCTAGGTAGTTTTGTGTCAACTTCACACTAGCTAAAATCATCGGAGAGGAGGGAACTTCAATTAAGAAATGCCTCCTTGCCGGGCGTTGGTGGTGCACGCCTTTAATCCCAGCACTCCCGAGGCAGAGGCATGCGGATCTCTGTGAGTTTGAGGCCAGCCTAGTCTACAAGAGTAAGTTCCAGGATGGGCTCCAAATCTACAGAGAAACCCTGTCTCGAAAAACATAATAATAATAATAATAATAATAATAATAATAATAATAATAATGAATAAAATAAATAAATGCCTCCATAAGATCAGGCTGTGGGCATTTTTTTAATTAGTGATTGATGGGGAAGGACCTAGTACATTATGCATGGTACCATCCTGGGTTGGTAGTCCTGGGTTCTATAAGAAAGCAGGTTGAGTAAGCCATGAGGAGCAAACCAAGAAACAACACTCAGCCATGGTCTCCGCACCAGCTCCTGGTTCCAGGTTCCTGCCCTATTGAATTCTGGTCCTGACTTCTTTTGATGATGAGCAGGGTTGTGAAAGTGGAAGCCAAAGAAAGCCTTTCCTCCTCAAGTCGTTTTGGTCATGGTTTTTCATGGCAGCAATAGGCACAGTTCAAATAGTGCTTTTTTTCTAGAAACCACAAGGCTTATTCTTCTCTGCAGTTCTATGAAGTGTTCATACTGTACCCGTTTCGGAGCTAAATGTGTCGTTTGAGGTCATGCATCTATGCGCGAAGTTGCGAAGGACTGTCGTATCACAGAACGGGGTCTAATAGGAAAATCTCTTTCCTGGAGATTCCTTCAGCATGGGCGATTATGCTTCGCTCCTCTCCTCTCCCAGGTTTCCACCTTTCCCTGCTCCCACCAGAAGCTACACAATTTGTGAACATTTTGTGGGGAAAGTGTTGAAAACTAACCAACAAGAGCTCTTTGAAGTGTCTCCAGCTTCTGCACTCCCTAAGCGGACAGCCGTTGACCTCACTCAATTCTGAACTCTCTCTGGACTCAAAAGTTGGCAGCCTCCTTGATGTGATGCTGATCCTGGAATGCTATGAAAAATTTCTCAAGAGGCTGAGCTGGACTACATGGCTTCTGAGAATCCATCTTCCATGTGCGCACAGAAGGCCTGTCTGGGGTCTGCCCTTGGCTCCTGCAGTTAAAACAAGTACATAGACCTACAGAACTCTGTTCTGCGTCCACACGGATGATGAGGAGTTGACAGTCAGTTGGGGGGGGTTCTTATAAGATACAATGAGGTTTGAGAGGTGGGTGGGAGAAGTCTGATCTCAGCTTAACTAGTTAAGGAAATAGACAAACAGAAGGGTCAAATGATTCATTCAGGGTCCATAGCAACGGAAGTACAGAACCAAGGTCAGATTTCGAGAAACTCCACTTCCCACTAGCACTGCTGATAGACTCCCACTCACACCACCTGACCTGCTGAGGTTGTGTTTTTCCCTGTGCCAATCAAGATAGCTTTGCTTTGGCAACGTTAGAGTAACATTTGTTATGGCTGGTGGTAAAATATGTCTATTTTCTTTCTCTCTCTCTCCTGGACTATTCTCAACATCCCACAAACCTCCTGTCACCCTCTCTCTGTCTGGAACAATTCCCACCCGAGCTTTATACTCCCCCTTAGGTGTTATCTCATTTCCTTGCTACGTTTAAAAGAACCCTCGTTTTTCTCTCGAGCATCCTCAGCACAGCATGCAAGAGCAAAGCTCAGAAGCCTCTGCCACCTCTGGACTTCCATGCACTGTTTTCCGACACTTGAAATAGAACAGCCAGTGTTTCCATACATGATGTCTGTGCTGTGAAGTTCATTGCTGGGTTCTGTCTCCATTTCTCGACTTCCAAGCAGTTCTGGGTACTGTAAGCCATGCCCTGCTCCTTCAGCATCTCTGATGCTGGCCTTCCAGTTTCTCATGCCCCCCTTCTCAGGTTGCTTTGCTGGTTTTCCTTATTTCCTCCATAGCTGGTTTATCCTTTCTGGGATACTAACTTTCCAGGTGATATCTCCAATCCTTGAAAATGGTCTGTGTATCAATAGTTCCTGCATCTCTAGATCTATCTGCTCCTTCCTTGGAACTAAAGCTTACATAGCTACCAACTATCCAGAATCCTCACTGAATTATAGGCACAGGGAGCCTCTTGCCTACTCCACCAGCCCCACCTTTTCTCCTTTCATTACCATTGCCTCCCTCTTCCTCCAGTGGCTCACCTTAGAAATCTCAATATTATTCCAACACTCTTCTCATTTCTTGCCCTCAACTCACAGTAGAACATGTGGATGTGCCCCAAGTTGGTCATACTTTTGCCACCCTATGGTTGTGATGGTTTGAAAGAAAATGGCCCACAAAGAGAGTGGCAATATTAGGAGGTGTGGCCTTGTTGGCGTAGGTGTGGTCTTGTTGGAGGAAGTGTGTCACTAGGAAGGCAGGTTTGGGTGTCTCACATATGCTCAAGCCATGCCCAGTGAGACAGTTCGCTTCCTGTTGTCTTTGGATCAAGATGTAGGAATCTCAGCTTCATCACCATGTCTGCCTGCATGCCACCCATCGTTGTCATGCTCCTCACCATGGTGACAACGAACTAGACCTCTGGAACTGTAAGCCACCACCCGCAGTTAAACGTTTTCCTTTAGAAGAGTTGTTGTGGTCATGGTGTCTCTTCACAGCAATAGAAATCCAATTTAAGATCATGGTTTTCTACCTTATTCTCTATGGTTTGTACAAATGAAGTCTTAGCTGGTCAGCCTGGTAGATCACACCTTGCACACTTGCTTTCATGTCCACACAGAAGTCAACCTGATCCCAGAGAGATGACATTGCTGACACGAGACTTCTGGGCTCATTTCCCTGAGGTCTATGTCTCTCTCTCTTTCCCAGTTGAGTGTGACATGGAGCTTCTGTCCCTCTGATCCCAGCAGACTCTCAGCACATCTCACTCAGACACTCTTGTTCAGGGTGCTCACAGTTGCCTAGATACACTGCAGTCCATGCCCACCGACCCTTTGTAGAAGGTACCTTTCCCTCAAGTTTCCATAGAAATCAAGCTTTCTCAAAGAAAAAAAAACTTCCAGAGTTGAATATTTTTCCTATATTCCGCATCAGTATAATCATGTTTTGTTTGTTCGTAGTGTGTGGTATATGTGTATATGTGCGTGTGATTAGTATCTGTGTAGTTTGTAAGTGTCATGTGCAGTTTACTGTATGTATGTAGTTTGTGTATATGTGTCATGTGCATGGTTTGTGTCCTATAGGGTATATTGTGTGGTGTGTATGTTCTGTGTAGTGTGTGTGTGTAGTTTGTGTGCATTTGCCTACGTGTGTGTGTAGTTTGTACATATGCATTATATGTGTAGTATAGGGTGTTTGTGTGTTGCTTGAGTGTGGTGTATATTCTCTGTGTGGTGTGTTTGTGGTTTGTGGGGGTGTCTTGTGTTTTTTAAAATGTGCGATATGGTGTTTTGTGTGTGTGGTTTATTTGTGTGTGTTGTGTGGGCTATCTGTGTGCTGTGTGTGTATGGTGTGTATGTTCTCTGTGGTATGTATGTGGTTTGTGTATGGGGGAAGTTTTGTGTATGTGGTTTGTGTGTGATGGTGTGTGTGTTGTGTGCATGATATGGGATATTTTATGGTGTGTGTATATGGTGTGTATGCTGTGTGATGTGTATGTGGTTTGGGGGGATGTTGGAGGGGAGAGTTGTCTGTGTGGTGTGGTGTTGTTTGTGTGTGTGTGTGTGTGTGTGGTGCATGTGTGTGTGGTGTGTGTGTTTATCCCATCAAAGTTTTTATTCAATAATAGTTACATTTTAATCAGGAAAAAAAGAAGTCAATTTTTCTTTTCTTCAGCTTCAGCTGGAAATGTCACCTTAGCAAGGCTACTTCTGCTTGCTTTATTTAGAAGGTAACTTCCAAACCCTGCCCCCCGGCTCCCAAATACTCTACTGCGCTTCTTTTTCTTCATAGCATCTGCCCCATCTAATTAGATAGGGCACATGTAAGCCATTAAAGGCTGTGTCCCTGATGACCTGGCCTTCAGCTACCATATTAACTTTGTTATGTCAAATCTCTGCTCTAGTCCCTGCCATGCTCCTGGCACCTGACAGGGCACCTGCCTGCGACAGACTGGTCGTGGCACCTGACAGGGCACCTGCCTGTGACAGAATGCTTTGGTGCAATAAGGAAGTTGGGAAGAGAACACCAAGATCAGCCTCCATCTCTCCAGCAGTCTGCCTTAAACCCACTCTTTTGATACATTATTCCTATTTTGTTTTTACTCTTTCAGAATTTCTCCACACATACTCTCCCAGGCATGCGCAGGCTGCAGCTCATGGGCCATGTGTAGCCAAATGCATGTGGGGAAAGCTATGAAAGCTGTCTCAAACAAAGTTTCAAACCTAAATAGAACATAAGATGGAGTTTCTGCACAGTTTTTTTTTCTGACTCTGCTGTATGATTCTTAAGTGCCATCTTTGATTGGGACAACAATGTGTCACAATATCAAAAGGTTTTACATACCTGGAATAAGAACAGTATTTCTCATGCATTTTTATTATACATTATAACTTATAACTGTCATGTATCATTTTGTGGTTGCATGATATTCTACTATACTGATCTATAATAATTAAATTTGGAATTTCTTTTGCCATTATAAATAATGCAAACCTCTTTATACAGCTGTCTCCCACCTATCTTTATGTATGCCCTGAGGAGAAATTTCTCAAAATGGAAATTTCTAGGCCAGCAAAAGGTAACATTTAATCAATGTTCTGTATTAGGGTGAAAATTGAATTGTGGGCTAGATGGGTAAACTCACTTCCACTTTCTGTTGCTTCCTGGATATATGATTATCATAAGAGCCAATTCACTGTCGTGTCCTATGTGGATTTCAAAAGGTTGGTGTGGATTCATTCTTCTTTGTTGTGGGTCAAGACAAGAGCATGGATCCATCCCCTCAGAAATCATTCCTACATCACAGATAAGAAAGAGTTTCTGATAGGCCTGTTAAGGACACACAGTCAGAAGGGCGGTCGTGGCCTGCTACTTACAGGACGACAGGAAAGCGCTGAGTGACTTCTCTGCATCTCCATGACCCTTATTTTAAAGGACCAGGTTAGAGTCAGTGATTAAAGAACCGAGTTCCCTTCCAGCTCTGAGAAGCAACAAGTCTGTGGCAGTTTCAGTGTTCCAAATCATCCCACTGTGCTTCTTACAAAGCATCAACTCTGTGCTTCTATTAGGCATTTTCTCAAGAAAAATGGAAAGTCCATGTCTGGAAGAAGTCTTTGCAAAGAATGTTCCTACCAATTTTATTGATAATAACCCAAAAAGCAAGACAACCAAATGTCTATCAATGGGTATATTCATGGACTCCTATGTAATCCCTGAGGTACATGCACCGATGCACGCAGCCACATGCATAAATAGGCACACATGCAAATGTGCTGAGTGTCAATCTAGATAGTCGGTCTCCAAAGAGTAATTACATTTATTTGAAAATACAATAGCATTGTAATGAGAAAAAAATGCATCACTAAACTGTAGAATATTGAAAGAGGTTGAGGGAAGATGAAATTTTTTCAATCCAAGCTAGTAAAGTTGTATAAGCTATTTTGAAGCAATAATTTATGACCACAAGGTCTAATAACAAAAGACGCCAATCTGAAGCTGAACAGAGAGGTGCTGGGCAGACATCCCTGCAAAAGGGTTTGCTTGTTTTTTTAGGCTGGAGCGGTCTTTGAGTCAGCCTGGGGTTCAGAGAGTCTTTTGTGGTAATTTCCACAAAATTACCGAATTTTGCCGAATTCAGTAACGCATCCTTCACAGCCTCCTTGTTTTATTTGTTTTTGTTTTCATAAGACTCGACAGAAACAATTTATTTTGATTCTGACAACTATCGCATGTGTGAAAGAAGCCTTGAAACACTCTCGTGTAAGGGAAGCAGTAGAACTGACTAGATTGATTGCTGGAAGTCAGAATGTGCTTGCCATGGGTCAAGGTAGGAAATTTGATTTGGAAAAGACTCAGAGAACTGCCTGGAATGATGTGAACATTCCTCATGTTTTATTTAGTGCTGATTATACATAGGTGTACCCACTGACAAAGCTCATTGACTCAAACACTTGTTGTATACATATAACTCTGAGTTTCTGTTTTAAGCATTGAGTACCAATGGAGGCTAGGAAATTGTGTTAAGGAATTCAAAGCATACTGTCTGCAATTTGAAGGCTGAATCCAGGGCTTCAGGGAGCAGAACTTTGTGGTCAGGATACAGAAAATTCAGTTTGATGTTCTGAATCTGTGCTAGATCCAGACTTCCCTGTGTCTTCTGAGCGATCTCACCATCCTGCTTGAAAAAGGCCTAGGTGAGAGATAAACACCACCTTGGGGCTAAAGAACAGAACCCATGTCTTTGGAGTCTCCCATTAAAATCCAAGGAGAAGAAACACCAAGTTTAATCCCAGCACGGATGTTCAGGGCAAGTGCACCAGGCTGTGTCCTTGACTGATGCTGGCTTGAAGATGTCCTGCAGCTGCCAATTTGCTTTATCTCAGCTTTACAAGAGCTAAGTGCTGGAAACCACAGCCAAGAACAACCCTTTCAGACTAGAGAAATGTGTTTTCCAACCGATGGTGGGATGAAAGCTTCCCATCTTTGGGGGGAAGTCCGCACAGCTGCGCAATTATCTGGGTAATCCCCCCTTCCTAAGAAGGAGACATGGAGGCCAGAGATAGAAATGCTAAACAAACAAATACCAATTGGGGTAATTCCAGGAGTATGGAAAATCCACAGTGTGTCTGTGTTCTGCCCTCTGAGAACGGAAGGGCCACCTGGCATTGATGTCTGAGCTGCACACCTGTACCATCATGGTCAGCTCTATCATGATCTGCCCATAGACCATTGGTTTGTAGCTTCTAAGTCCACCTCTGCAGCTGTGCCATGTGGTTTGTGTTTGCTTTACAGATTTCACCCTAATTTTAATTCACTTGGCTGCATGTTTATGTGTATGTGAATGGCCAGAGGTTAGCATCAGGTACCTTCCTCCGTCACTATCTACCTTATTTCTGAGACAGAGTCTCTCTCTCTCTCTCTCTCTCTCTCTCTCTCTCTCTCTCTCTCTCTCTCTCTCTCTGTCTCAGCTTGTAGGTCATTAGTTGATTAGATTGGCTGACTGATGAGCCCCAAGGGTCCTCTTGTCTGTCTCCCTAGCACTGGGATTAGAGGCGAATGCCACTATGCCTGGAGTTTTACACGGGTGCTGTGGATCTGAACACAGGTCCTCATATTTACACAGCAAGCACTTTATCACTGATACCGTCTCCCCAGACTGAAGATACATTTAATGTACCCAATCTACCAGACATCATAGCTTAGCCTAGCTCATCTTAAATACAACAGAACTCTGACCTGGGTGGAACCATTAATACAAATACTATATTATAATAAATATGGAAGATCTCATGCAATTCATTGAAAGCTTCTATCCAAAACTGTGGCTGTCTATACTGCCAGGCATCTTAAGGGAAGTGTGGTAGGATATGTCACTTGCTGAAGAGAAAACCCACACTCAAAATGTCAAGTACCACGGCTATTAAAAGTGTTTTGCTTTTGAATCATCACAAGAGGAAAATCTCAAGTCCAAGTAGAATGAGCTGGTCTAGGCAGAATCTTCATTAACATGGAAAACACTGCCGTATGATAATACTGCTTTTAGTTTTCTTTTCTGCCAATTTATCATAAAATTTTCCATGAGAAGACTTCTATTAGAAACAAAGTGTTCCATAGTATTATCAGTTACTTTTTCAATCTTCTGTTACCTGTTACTAAACATAGACACAGGATACATTGATAGAAAATGCTATTTATTGATTTTTTTTTTACATTTTCATTGTTTCTTTTATTTATTTATTAATAATAATAGTTATATTATAATATGGCTATACTAATATATAATAAGAATATAATTAATAAAATATAATGATAAATTAAATATATTTATTATATATTGTTTGTTGTGGTTTTATTATCATTTATTTTAATTAATTAATCTCCCAGCACCATCTGTTTCCCCTCCCTCTTCTCCTCCCAGTCTCTCCCTCAACCTATTTTCTTCCCCCTCCCCTCCACTCCTCATCTTTCCTTTTCAGGAAAGGGCAGGACTCCCATGTATATCAGTCAGCTATGGCATAACAGGTTATAGTAAGCCTAGGCATCTCCTTTCCTATTAAGGCTGGATGAGGCAACCCAGTAGGAGGAAAGGGCCCCCAAAACAGATAACAGAGTCAGAGACAGCCCCACTGTTAGGACTCCCACAAGGGGACAAAGTTGCACAACTCTAACATTCTTGCAACCTCTCTGGTTGGAAGCTCAGTCTCTGCGACCCCTTATGACCCCGTTAGTTGATTCTGTGGGTTTTCTTGTGGTGTCTGTGTCCCCTCTGACTCCCACAATCTTTCATCTCCCTCTTCCACAGGATTCCCTGAGGTCTGCCTAATATTTGACTGTGGAAGACTGGATTTTTTGAAATAGAAGTTTCCTTTTTTTTTTAAATCCACTTGAAGTGATAGATCTAGCTGATCACTAATTTAGCAGTGATTTAAGGGAAAAGCTGGAAGGTTAGACCATGTTTTTCCATCTTCCACCTTTTAGAACTTCCTGCTAGACACGTCACCTGCATCATTAAAGTCACTAACATCATCACAGAGCACAGGCCCCTAAAATGAACCCTTCCTAGCAAACTGGCCTTCCCCTCAAAGATGGAAGTTAGACTGAAACGTGCCCTTGGGCTCCATCCAGGGAGAGCAGAGGGAAACAGAATCCAGAACACCCAGAGGATAGTTAGATCTTCAGTCACCAACAGCTTGTTAGCAAAACAAAATGGCAAGGCAATTGCAGGAGCCCACACTGTTTGTAGGTACAAGACACCTAGGAAACAGCAGTAGTACAGATGGGCGAGGAGACAGAGAGGTTTGAGTGATAGGTGTGTTCTCAGGTCCTGAGGGGCATGCAGGGTTCTGTGACCACAGGCCTAGACTTTGCAGTGAGACACTATATAAAAAATAAATTATAATATAATGTAATGCCATTAGTAAATTTAGATGGCAAATGATACACTGAAGAAGTTAATTGTGACCAGGTAAAATTCTATTTTTTTTTAACTTACAGAAAGTACGTGTAAGTTTCAAGAAAGACGCATATCCTGTAAAGACAAATGGAGGACAGATACAAGTATACATAGGAAAAGAAATACAAATGACTTATTAAAATACTGGAAGCGACTGGATCTCTCTCACTCACAGTCAAAGGAATGCAAGCAATGCCCATGTAAGAGATTTGACAGGCTGAATGCATAGAGACTTTGGCAGTACTGTGAAAAATTTAACCGCTCCTGCTCTCGTCCATGAATATGCCCCTGATGTTCTGCTCGTCCTATGGAAGGTTTTTTGTTTTTGTTTATTTGTAAGACACTTTAAGAGAAATTTTTTGCCTTAGGGATGTGAGCAGAGTCTAGAATGCTCCTAATTCCTAATCACTCACATCATCCAAAGCTTTATAAAACACAAAGCGATTATCTAAAACTGATTCATCCTCACTGTTTTTCTACATGCCTCTGTTGGGAGCAGTGAGACCCCAGATCCTGAATTTCTTGTAATCCCCTGATCTGAGTGCCTACAGCTGCTCTGAGCACGAGACTGCTCTGAGCAGAAGTTCCTGACAGCAGGAGAGTGGTTTCTGGTGGGTTTGGCTGGGGCGTGGCTATCTCTATATAATCTGCCCCTGGAACACAATAAAGGGGGCATTCTTGGGGAATTCAAGGATGACCCATGTCGCTGTCTCTCTGTCTGTGTGTGTCTGTGTATTTTAACCTCCAGCTCCCTTGACTGAAGCTCACGAACTAGGTAATAGCACACAGAGAGCAGACACAGGGTCGCGGTGCACAGCATGCCTCCTCTCTCACTTTCTCACTTTTGCTTTCTTGTTCTCTCTCTCTCTCTCTCTCTCTCTCTCTCTCTCTCTCTCTCTCTCTCTCTCTCTCTCTCTGTCTCTCTCTCTGTCTCTCTCTCTTTCTCTCTCTCTGTCTCTCTCATATTCTTCTTTGGGGGAGGGGGACAGTCTCATATAGCCCAGCTAGTGTCAGACTCACTATATAGGCAAGGATGACGTTGAACTTCTGATCCTCCTGCCTCTACTTCCCAAATCCTAGGATTATGGACGTGTTGTGTGTGGTGCTTGAGATTAAACTCAGGACTTCCTGCATGCAGTGTAAGCACACTACCAACTAAGCCGCATCCCAGACAGACCCTTTTCTTTCAGATTTGTTTGGTGGGAGGAACTACAGTAATCAGAAATCATCACACCTAAAACATGTTTAGTTAATGATAGGTAGTGTTTTTCACTTATGCTGGTTCATGTTATGCATTGTGTTTTAAATTTCTGTATGTGATTATAGGCTTGTTTCCCAAAGAGGTTGCCAGTGAGTTTAATCCAGTTTAAGCCCTTTTTTATCTTAGAATGACGTGTGATGCTTATGTTTGTGGTAGATACCATTTTGGTTGTTTCTCGATACAGATTGAATGAACATGATGTTCTATTGTTTCCTCTATTATGGGGTAAATAATTTTCCTTGAACTATTGGATAAGTATGATGAGACATAAATCAGACACCCCAGAGCTATGGATTTGACTGTCACTAGGAGCCTTTAACCCTTTCTGTGACATTATCTCGATGATGGCAAAAAAATACTTCACTTCTGGGCTTGACCACGTGACTTTGTTCAGTCAATTCAACACACGAGCAAGGATGATGCAAACAGAGCCCTCAAACACTTGCCTTGTAGGCAATGGTGTGACTCAGATGAATGAAGGACTCAGTGGAGGACCATTCATCCAGCTACAGCAGAACAGAAAGCAAAAGAAGTGGGTTGTGGAAAGCCAGCCAACATTGGGCTGAATTGCTAGGGGCAGTGGTTCAGGAAGCACAGGCTGTTTCTTGCAGGTGAGATGACTGAGAGTCAGAATCCCTGGCAGCTGGCTGGTCTTCTTGCTATCCTTGTAGCTCTTGGGCTTGGATACTGCTGCGTACAAGTATAGCACCATTATTAAAAACCCAGAGGCAGATATTGGGGTTCAGCCTGAAGGTCAGAAAAGTAAATCAGTCAGCCACTGGCTCTTAACTCTTACCTCAGTCCAAAAATGACGATCTTGCCTCCAGGAATCCTCAGAGTAAGGCTGAGAGCTGTCGCCTCCCGTCTTATATTCCTTTCTAGTACTGGGATGAAAGGCGGGCACCAATACCACCCAGTTTCTATGGTAAACTAGTGTGGCTCCCGGGATTAAAGACATGTGTCACCACTGCCTGGTCTGTAAGGCTGACCAGTGGAGCTGTTTTACTCTCTGATCTTCAGGCAAGCTTTATTTATTAAAATACAAATAAAATATCACTCCATACAAGCTTTAGGGGCACAATGCAAAGCCCTCTTGCTAGTCTCTCAGACCATGAGCACCTCCAGGTCTCTTCTGTGAGATCAGAACAACTGGATGTTGTCCTTGGCTCTTCTGGTGTCACACTCTTACTTCTGGGGTCGAAAGGTAGAACCGTCTAAGAAAAAAGGCGGTTGGAATAGGAGGTTGGCATTAAAAGCAAGCATTTCTCATCAAATCTCCATGCCCTGTGACTCACCCAAGAACGGCTCCTCTGGCATTCCTGAGCTGCCCCTGTGCTGGGACAGGACGGACGTGTTCTTGTGAACTTGCTTATCAGAAGCTTGTGTAAGCAGCCATTTCTCTGCCCTTGGAAATGCGCACACCACCTCTTGCCCTTTAGAACTCACAACCCACTTACCACTTCCCTTTACTCCCCCAGTCTTCACGTCATGATTTGTGGACACCCACAGGAAACCCAGCCTCACCGAATATGACTTTCACTTCATCCTGTACAGTCACCCTGCTGATGTTGGTGTCAGAGCGACACAGAACTTCAAACATATTTGCTAGAGCACGGGACCATCTCCCTGGTCGTCATCTCCTATTCCTTCCTCGTTTCCTCTTAACCCTTATTCTTTATTGACACAGCAACACAGAACTCAGGCCTACTCACACGTTCTCACAGAAGATGCACACGCAGAAAACTGGATACGGGATATGTGTCTACTCAGAGATCTCATTACTGACTGTAGTTTCCCACTATGACTGCCCCAGAGTTTTTGCAACTTGCGCATCTCTTTGCTAAGTCATAGTCCCCCGGGTTAATGCCCACCCTCTAGGTTCAATGCTTTCCTGCCTCTGGGAAGCCAATATGAGTTAGCTCCTAGAATCCAGAGTGGCCCTAGGAAGGAAGCGTAAACAAGCTTCCAGAAACCAAGGCACAATGCAGCAACCATCACTACCACTGCATGTCCAACCTTGACTTCTGGACCCTTCACACCCAGCAGTCTAGGGCTAGATTTGATATAATTCTCGTATCTTCTGTCTGCTTCCAGATAGTTCCATTCATATAAATTCGGGTACTCCAACCTAAACTAATGAAAGCTTCTCTCTCCGGCTGATTTTAATTATCAACTTGACACAACCTGCAATCACCTGAGAAGGGGTCTTAATGAGGATGTGTCTAGACTAAACAGGGGGATTCTCAAAGTTGGGTTAGTTAAGGTGGGAAGGTTCACTTGAATGTCGGTGGCACCATTTCATTGACTGAGCCCTAGGATGGAGGTCAAGGAGAAAGTAGGCTAAACACTGGTGTGTGTAAACTGATTGTTCTCTGCTCTTGACTGTGGATAATGTGATCAGTTACTTCAAGCCCCTGTTGCCTTCCTGTAATGTTAGGATTGTGGCCCCCATCTCTAACTCCAGCACTTCAAAGACTAAGGAAGGAGCCTATTAAAAATACCAAAACCCCTAAACCAAACAATAACAAAACCCAGATAGGCCTGCTGGGAATCAGTCTCAAAGGACTGATTGAGGGACAAGACTTTGATCCTACAGGCTCAGAAGTGCCAAGACCTGCATTTCCTGCAGGAGGGAAGTATGTATAACCACAGTGGCAGGATGAGCTTCAGATTTAAGATCCATCCCCTCATCGAGGGGTTGATTCTGTTTGGACGTCAGCTCTGACTTTGAGTGGGAAGGAGGATTGGGCTGTAACCTGGCAATGACCCCGGTGTGCACAGTAGATGGATTGTACTTTTCTCTGTACAAATACGTTTGGAAGTCATTAAAACTGCATGTAGTGTTGACCAAGAGTTTAACAAGAGCCGGGTCCTTCCTTTGCCTTTTGAATAGGGCACCCCCTTTCATGACTTTTAGTGGTGGGCTCCACTGGGTGGTCCTTACTCCGCTTCCACTCCAGATTCTTGCTTTATCATATTACACTTTCACATAGCTTGGGACTTGTGTCCTTAGGGTATGACTCCCTCCTTGTAAGGCCTCTCAAGAGTGCGGTTGGATGGATGAGCCATCTTCTAATAACTTCTAGAGAATAATAGCACATTGTCTTTACCTCTCCTAACAGCCCGGGAACTGAATGTGCTCTAAGAGGTCTTGCCAGCAGCTACCGAGACACACTTTAGTTTACCGTTCCCCTTTGTCCTTTTCTTCTGGGTTTTCATCTTAAGTGAAGCATCGTTGGAAGCTGCCAGGAGCTCTGCTTTAAGAGCGGCAGCCTCCAAGTCCAGAAAATATGCTTCAGCCTATGCTGTACTTTCACAAGGCCTTCTGAGATCTTTCTTTAAGAAGGGAAAGCCAGCCATTTCCCCGGTGCCTGCAGACAGCTAGGGTGGAACTGGGCTACAAATATACACTAGACAATGACCGTGCTTCATTCTGTTGTTGCTGCTTCGGTTGTTTAGTTTTTTTGAGTCAGGGTCTCACTATGTAGCTCGGGCTTGTGTGGAACTCACAGCAATCCCTTTGCCTCTGCCTCTATAATACTGGAGCTAAAGGTATGTGCCACCTCACCTGGTCTACCTTGTTACCTCTCGAAGCATCCTTTTTTGGAGATCACACATCCATCTTTGTTCTTAGAGAGAAGTTTGAACCTCATAGGATATTGGAAATAAATAATTTTTCTCCTCAATTTAGCTTAATCTGAAATTTACTAAGGTGGGATTTTCTGTTTTATGCCAGAGAATGTAGTGCTATAATAAGGTAGAGCTTCCCCCTCTTACCTGCAATCAGTCATAAAATTCTTCTGGTTCCTGGAAGGTCCCATGGCATGACCAAAAAAGGAAAAGTCGCAAAAACAAGCTTGGGAAATTCTGGGCTCTCAGATGTAACCTGCAGACACACCCACCAGGCTGCTGCATGACACCACCCACAGCAAGGCACATCTACAATATGACACACATCACAACACTTACAACCTAACACATAACAAGATCCCACCTCCAGTATAGCACACCTACAGCATGACACAGAGCGTGATGTCACCTACAGCATAAAACACCTACTTATAGCTAAAGCACGTGCATGGCACTATGCGCAGCACCACACACAGGATGACACCGTCTACATAGTCTCTCCACAGCATAGCACACCCACATCAAGAGCTTAGCATCACATTAAATGAAGCAATGCACTATGGGCACCTGTAGCCCCCTATTTCTATCACTGCAACTAAATGCCCAAAGGTAGATAACTGCGGAATGGAAGAACTTGATTAGCTCATAGCTTATAGGGTTCAGAGACATGGAGCTGGCATTGGCTTGGCTCTAGTGGGACCTAGGGTGGCTGCTGAAACAATGGCATTAGCACATATGAGAGGAAGAGATCATCCTCAAACAAGAACCCAGAAAATAATTCAGGGGTGATGTGGGGGTTTTGGGGACATAGCCCCGCTGCCGCCCCTATTACTACAGATGACGCCCAGACGTGTGGCTAACTAAACCCACTTAAAAAACCTGAGAAGGCTTAAAAATAAGGGAGAGAGAGTTTAACACAGATTTTTGCTGTTTGTTGGTGGCGTGCTGTAGAGAGATTTCCTGATTCGGCAACAGCAGCAGAAAAAAAGCTGCGTTATCTTAAAGCGCTGCTTCCTGGGGCTGTGCCGCCAGTGCAAACTCTGGCTTTATGTTTGTGTTCCCGCTTGGGATCAGAAGGAGAGTGCTCTGAGACCGTGACGATGACTCAGAGCTCCCCGCCTGCTCCTGGGAAGAAGGCAGAATCAGGCTTAGGCAGGCGGAAGAGCATGGCGGATTCCTGCCGCCATACAGGGACGTGTTTTCAGACTGTGCAATGCTCTGCGTGTCAGATTTGTATGTAACTTGGATGAAAAGAATATCTGTGCTACACGCTCAGTCTCAGAATTAAAGTGCTGAGTGCCGCTCCTACCTGGTGACCCCAGAGCTAGCACAAAATGGTACGTCCTCCATTTTGAAATTTTCCTGACTCAGCAGCAGGAACAAACCTGTGTTGTTTTAAAATGCCAGCTTTCTGGGCCATCCTGCCAGGGCAAACTCTGACTGTTTGAGGCAGGAGGGCCGGCTACAGAGAGAGGACTTGAGTGTTGTCTGTTGTAGCTCGCTGGCTGGCAGGGACCTTGAAATGCTATAAACATGGCTGCAGCCTGTACATCAGCCATGAGGCTGGAAAGCTAAGGAATGGGCTGGATCCAGCCGGCAAAGCCACGCCTTTAGTCCTACTAATATTGCTTGCTAAATTAAAGACTCATGTGGTCAGAAAAAGAGAGATATACAGTAAAGAGAGATTCAAAGACAGAGAAAATTTCTGAATGGTTTAAAGTGTGTTAAAAATATATGCAAGCTGAAAGTTGAAGTTCTTAAAGCGAAAAACAAAAAAAGGAAGAGAGTTGTTGTGTGTACACACCTTTAATCCCAACACTTGGGAGGCAGAGGGAGTTAGACCTCTGTGACTTCAAGGTGTGGTAGCACACGCCTTTAATCCCAGTGCCTAAAAGGCAGAGACGAACAGATCTCTGTGAGTTCAAGGTGTAGTAGCAAACACCTTTAATCCCAATGCCTGGGAGGCAGAGACAGGCGGATCTCTGAGAGTTCAAAGACAGCCTGGTCCACAGATATATGCTCAAAAAGCAAAAAGTTAACTTAGGAATGTCTCAGCTTAGATTCTTAAGCGCCTAATGATTTAAAGGCGCAAATCAAAAGTGCTCCTGGATAGTAAAAAATTGCAGATTCACAATAGGACAGATTCAGACCACTAAATGAGTAACACTGTTGGATGAATGTACGTAGGCTTGGGAGAGAGAAGAAAAAAAATATAGAGAATAAAGTTAATGGTTTAAAAAGAAAAAAGTAAAAGTAAAGTCTTTAAAGAGACAGAGTACAGATAGTTATAGATATAAATAAAAATAAGCCGCGTAAAGATGGAAAATTCACAGAGAGTCTGGATTATGTACATTGTGTTTTCTTTAAAATTTTTGACTGTGAAGGAGCTAAGTACAGAGAGACATTTCATTACCTGGGCTGCCAAGCTAAACCAGAATGGATATAAGGGTATTACGATTTCAGAATTTGGGTCTAAGGATATGATGCTTTGGAGAGAGTCTTCTTTTGTTTTCACAGAGGATGAGACTCTATGGATTTCTTCTATTCCGATTTGGTATGATGGACCACGTCCTCCTGAAGGGTTGCTGTGAACATCTTCAGAAAATTGCTTTGCTCAACTGCCAACTGAGATGACCCTGGCACACAGGTTATACCGTGAAAGGCCTAATTAACGACGCCCCCATTCAGCAGGAAGCAGTTTGGAGAGAAAAAACTGCGCCCATGTTCCCAAAATATTGTTTATAAATGTTCTTTTACATTTAAAGGGGGATATGATATAGATATGAATAATTTGCATTAGTATAGATTTTGCTTTATTGATAGAGATTTACGGTCAATTTTGTTATATGTATAAATGTTTCTGATGTAACTTTTACTTGATAACTGTTTTGTTATATGTAATTTTGCTATGTTAAGGTTAAAGCCTTCCTTTTTTTGTTTAAACAGAAAAAGGGGAAGTGATGTGGGAGTGTCATATATCAATCTGTTGATTTCCTTGGTTAAGCAATAAAGAAACTGCTAGGCCCATTGGATAGGCCCACCCTTAGGTGGGTGGAGTAAACAGAACAGAATGCCGGGAGGAAGAGGAAGTGAGGTCAGACTCCACAGCTCTGCTCTCCGGAGCAGACGCAGGAGAGGCGCCATGCTCCAGGCTCCTGGGCAGACACACGTGATGAAGCTCTGAACTAGAATCTTCCCGGTAAGACCGGTGCTCACAGATTGTTAGAGATGGGTTGATTGAGATATCAGAATTAGCCAGTAAGGGCTAGAGCTAAGGGCCAAGCAGTGATTAAAAGAATACAGTGTCTGTGTAATTATTTCGGGGCGTAAGCTAGCCGAAGCCGAGCCGGCGGCTGGGGTGTTGGGGGACGCAGCCCCGCCGCCGTTCATATTACAACACAGGGGCCCACAATCATGTAACAACCCAGTCTCATGAGGACAAAGGTAGGATCCCACAAAAATCACTCCTACTGAGGGTTGCACCATTAAGGACCTGGGGTTCATCTCTTAAAGGTCTAGCATCTCCCCACATTTCCACATCAAAGGCCACACCTCTAACAGATGCTTTCAGAGGACTAACCTTCTTCAAACCATAGCGATGCCCAGCCAAGGACAGATCGTTTGAATATTGCATATGCCACTGTCTAGCTACAAAGAGGCAGTGCTTTTTCTACATGTTTGCATGCTCACACTTGTCTACTCTTTCTGCTGTTGTTAAATACAGGTCTGAAAGATGCGGCACTCTAGGTATTTCTCTAAGGGTTCTCCCAACTCCTTCTCTTTGCTGCTTGATGCTTCATTGGCAGTGCTTGGACACCTCATCCTGCATCAGCCTAAGTCATGCATGCTTTCCTGGGGACTGACCATTTCCCAGATGTGAGAAGCCTGTGCGGGTGAGACCAGGCTTCATTTCTTCATGCTTGTCTTCATCTGGTGCCAACTGCTTCTTCTCTTACCTCCACTTTAGTGCTGACCACCTTATTTTATCCTTTGGACTCAGTTTGAGGTTCTTTAGACATCTGCCTGGCAGCGAAGACCTCTCCTTCTCCAAGGAACTGGGACTTTTAGAATTCAACACTCGAATCCAGGTTTTCCCCCTTGGGCCTGCTTCTTGGAAATTTCACTCTGAATAACTTACACTTGGCTCATTAGACTTCCTCTATAACACACATGCCAAACAGATCTATACCATATTGTTAGTCTTCCCAGATGGGCCTGACCCCTTTAGTCCACATACTGCAAGCTGTGGAGAAATGTCGAGTCTGCAGGACTTGGCTCTGAACTAGTGGACTGGGGCATTTTTCCTAAATCCTGTGTTCCCTTAAATGGTCCTCATTTGATGTGCCCACAGTGAAATGTGGTAGAACAGATTGTTGAGCTCAGCACTCTGTAGATTAACACTCTAGCCTTTTGTCTTATAGCCCAGCAATATCTTGCAATGGTTTTTGTTGTCGGTCCTGGCAGTGTGACTTGCTTGGTGGGTAGAACAGAGAGGCGCAGGACATGTGCCAACCTAAGTCAGGGCTCTGAAAGTCATGGGGCTTCTGCCAACTGTGCCTGCACTCCTACCAGCTCTTATGACAAGAACCTCATCCAGGAGCCACTGTCTCTCCAGCCTGTACATCCCAGAGGGAATGTACAGATCCAGACTCAACAGACACTGAAATCAGTTCCAACCCAGGTAATTCCAGCCTTGATCTGACAAACTTCAAACCCATGAATACACAAATAAAAGTGGCTAGGTAGAAGGCACTGAGACTGTGAATTGACCTGTGCAGGAGAGTGAGGCATCCAAATTGCCGCATGGTGATTTATAGGTGCATCTTTCACAAGGAAGAGCAAGAGCTTAAGCCTTTCTATATGAGACATTTTAAAAAGTCGAGCTCTTTTAAATCATCCGAATAGAACGTGATAAGGCCTACTCTTCGCTTTGCGAAGGAATGTCAGTGTCTGTCTGCGTTCAGAGGGAGGTTCAGCTTCCCTTGGTTGCCTCCCTTGGCTCTTCCACCTTCATTCTTTTGTACTTTTGGCATGCCCGGTTGGGAAACTCCCAGAGTCAGTCTCTCTTCCATGTGAATTTTAAAAGACATGAATCTGTTTGATCACCTGCATCATGTGAGATCCGGTCCACCCTGATCTGGCTCCACCTCAGAGCTGCCTAGAGAGTTTTTCCTTCCATAATTGTGGTGAAATCCAAATCATGCAAAATTTACAGTCTCAGCATTTTTAAGGGTGCAGGACAGGGCATTAAGTAGGTTCAAGCTGTCAGGTACCCAAACTCCAGAACCCTGTTCATCAGGCCATATCAGAACTTTACCTACTAACACCTCCTCCTTTCTCAGCCCCTGTAAAAATAGAAGCCTGCATTCAGTCTGTGAGTTTGGTTACCCCAGTTTTTTCATGGAGGTGATATTGCAATGTATTGTCCTGATATTGCATTGTATTGTCCTTTCATGACTGACTTTTTTCCCCCTAGATCAAGGTTTGCCTTCGTTGTAGCACATGTCAAATGTTGCTTGACTCAGAGAGTCCTCATCTAGCTTGCACAGAGCCCTGGGTTTGACCCCAATACAAGGCAAACCTACTGTGGAAGCCCTTACCTATAATCATAGTGTTCTGGAAGTAAAGGAAGAGGATCAGAAACTGAAGGTCATTCTCGACTACAAAGGGAGCTCAAGGACCTCCGGGATACATAAGACCTTATCCCTAAAACAAAACAAAATTCCTTCTTCTTTAAAGCTGGATAATACTTCTTTGTGTGTTGTACATTTTGTTTGTCCAACCACTGATAGCTACTCAGGTTGTTTCCATCTTTTGGCTCTTGCAACTAATATTGTTATCAGTGTGTGTTGTGTGTGTGTGTGTGTGTACAAATGTGTCTTCATTACCTTGCTTTCATTTCTCTGGTGTTTATATCCAGATGTGGCATCTAGCTCCCATGTTAATTCTTTTAAGGTTTTTTTTTAGGCGTTACTATAATGTGTTCTATAGAGGCTATACCTTTTATATTTCCATCAGCAAATACAGGTATTCTCGTTTCCACTGGGCAATTTCCTTTTGGGTTTCTGGTTTACATATTGTTCTAATTTGATTTATGTGGCTATTATAAACACCATCATCAAAAGCAAGCTGAGGAGGAAAGGATTTGTTGATTGTACTTCTATGTTCCAGGAACTGAGACATAAACCATGGAGGAGCGCAATTTAGTGGTTCTCTCTTTCTCTCTCTCTCTTTCTCTCTCTCTCTCTCTCTCTCTCTCTCCCCCCCCTCTCTTTTTTTCTTTCCACCTAGC
Source organism: Microtus pennsylvanicus (assembly GCF_037038515.1). Classification (NCBI taxonomy): domain Eukaryota; kingdom Metazoa; phylum Chordata; class Mammalia; order Rodentia; family Cricetidae; genus Microtus; species Microtus pennsylvanicus. The sequence goes on along the minus strand of NC_134580.1, from coordinate 124,955,320 downwards.
ATTCTTACAGAGCTCAGGAACATCTAGGTAGTTACACCCTCAATGAGTCTGTCCCCTCCTATATCATTTAGTAATAAAGAAAAGCCCCACCGGCAAACCCACAGGACAATCTGATACAGGAAATTCTTCAATTGCGGCTCCTTCTTTCTAGATGTGTCCACTATTTGACAATAAAAGCTAATATATAATATGTGCAATAATATATATGTGTGTGTGTGTTAGCCACATTGATGATTGTGAACTCAGTATAGTTTTAATGTGTATCTTTCTACTGACTAGTAATGTTGAATAGCTCTTAATTGGTTTATTTATCATTTGAGCACTTTCTTTGTGTAAATATCTGCTTAAGAAGTCTTTTGCTCATTTTTGATTTAATTGCTTGTTTTCTGTTGCTGAATGGTAAGTGTTCCTTGTAGAGTATAGATATTAGCAACTTATCAAATATATGATTTTCAAATATTGTCTCTGGTTTTGTCTGTTGCTTTGTCAAACTGTTGTGTCTTTTTTTTTCGAGGCAGGGTTTCTATGTGGTTTTGGAGCCTGTCCTGGAACTAGCTCTTGTAGACCAGGCTGGTCTCGAACTCACAGAGATCCGCCTGCCTCTGCCTCCCAAGTGCTGGGATTAAAGGTGTGCGCCACCACCGCCCGGCAAACTGTTGTGTCTTTTGATGACTAAAGATATCTAATTTGATCAACTCTTATCTTTTTCTCACTGCTTATACTTTGGGGTTCTTATCTCTGAAACCATTACCCAACAAGTGTCCTACAGTCATTTCTTTATATTTTCTTCTAAGAGTTTTATAATTTTACATCTCATGTCTGTATCTTTGACCCAGTTGAAGCTAATATTTTTGTATCGTATAAGAAGCAGGTGCATCTTTTTGTATGAGGAAATCCAGTTTCCCTAATAACATTTGTTGATAAATAGAGACCTATTAAAATTGCTGGTTTCTCAACCCAACTGTTTTTTTCTTATGGTTGAAGCCTGATATGCTGACCTGTCTTTCTGACTTGAACCTATTCTGCCCTAAATTGCTTTTGTTGGGGTATTCTATCACAGCAACAGGGGATTGAAACTCAGACATCTGGGGTCCTACTCCGAAAAGCTGCAGAGAAACGTAGAGAAGGTAAGAGTCTTGGCTCCCAGCAAGCATTTCGTAAGTGCTAGAGACTGTTACCTTGAGCCCTCATCACACAGCACAGTACTAATTCATTCGGCTCCCAGACTCCCAGAGGGCCGGCCAGCAGCACTGCACCTACAGTAAGAAGCAGCCCCTTCCTCCTACAGTCTGCTGCATACATAGACTCCATTTTCTATAAATATGAATTAGTGCAATCAGACACTCTGGGATATTAACTCAGAAGCTGCCCATTGAAGCCAGCCTTGTTCCCTTAAAGGGAGTAAGAAAGGTACATTGAGAAAGTGTGATAGCAGCGCCTCAAGACGTCTTTCTTTCCCTTGCCATCACTACCCCCATTCCCTTATGTCATCACTTCCCTTATCTCAGAGAGAAGACATCTCTGTTCCATATTCCTCCCACATTTCTGTAAGCATGTCATTCTGAAAGTTCTCCCTGTTCCAACAGTGTCTCTCCTCTTTAATGCTAACTCTCCTCCTTGGGGAGGAGCCTCAAGGATCAAGGGAACCCCTATTGATGGACATACCTGTTCAGATGCTCTGACTCCAATTTAGTCCTTGAATGAAGAAGACTGTACTTCCACATTCTATCCAGCACTGTGTGTCTTTTACATATGTGTATATGCATACATATGTGCTTATATATGTATAACTTTAAAGCTGATAGAGCAAGTAACTATGTAGCTGAAGGACGTATTTACATGATTCTGAGTTTACAAGATAAAAACAGAGTGACTTTCTCTTCCTTTGCCTGTCTATATAAATAGCCTCTGGTGACCAAACAAAGCTTTACTTGGATTACAACCATTGTATCATTACTTATTGTATTACAATACAACATTGTATTGCTTGGATTACAGCATAGGAGGTTAACCTCTGAGTCCATCCTCAAAGTCTCTTCTCTTTGCCCTCGGGTGGTGTTTTCTCCAGTTTTAGGTAAGGAGTAAGAGAACCAGATGTTATCACGGACCCTTGGTTAAACTTGCTCTGTTGTTTTTATGCTGAAAAATACAGGATAGTCCATGGAGCAGAGGGAAGAATGTCACTGCCAAGAGCAAAGTGCACCCAGACAGAATGGGGCTAGTTGCCCAAACACAGCTGGTCTCAGCCCGAGCTGGAGAGCAGTCTAAAAGCTAGAACCCGTTACTTCTTCTTTGTCCCTCTGTGTTCATCAGGCCTTTCAGATTCAGACTCCGAATCCCGAATGTGAACTTCAGCAGTTTATTTGGGGGTGACTCAGGGAGCCCTTTAGAGCAAAATGGGGTGTAGGCAACTGGGCTCAGTCCCACCTACATGTCTGAAAGGTGATGAGGCACCCGAACTCTGGCCACCAAAGGGTTCAAAAAAATGGGTTGTGCAATCACCAATTCCCACTTATCTTCTAGTAAGAGCTGATTAATCCAATGAACCTTTTCTGCTCATACAGTGATCAAGCATACTCCTATCCTGAGAGAAACCCCCAGAGACTTTCCCACATGAGCAGAAATGCTTAGAGTGTGTTCCGGGGCAATGTGTCTGGCACACAAAAGCACCTGGCAGTTTGGCCTAGATGAACCTTCATCTACATCCTCTCCTCCTCCATCTTTCCTCAATGAAGCAATTGCTATTTGTTCCTTGCCACTGCTTTTATTTATGGACGTGTGTGCATGTATGTGTGTTTATCTGTCTGTGTCTATTTGCTGTGCTTATGTGGGTATGTGTGTGTGTGTGTGTTTGTGGACCTATGTCTGACTCTGTATGTATCTACAGTCTCCACCCACTTTGGTAATAATGAATAACCCAACACTGTTTGGGGGACAGCAATGACAACGTGGCACCAAGATGAGCTTGCGGTGCTCTCCTGAGCAGGGCTGGCAACCGTTTCCTGCCAGGGGTGAAGCAGCAACTGTTTTAGATTCTACAGGCCATCCAGGCCCTGCTGTAACCTTCATGGTGACCAGAAAGCAGCCACAGGAAGGTGCAGACCTCTTGGGGGAGTTACTTTGGCACAGGGATTTGCCATAAGCTCCCCTGTTATTAATTTCCCTCCATCTTAGCCCTTCACCGTCACCCTGAAAAGATGCCAATTCAGGATCCAGACCCATCAGCTCTAAAACACATGTGAAAAGCTCCATCTGGGAGCCTTCAGCATCATAAGATGAATTCAAGTGCCTGCTTGCATCTCTTGTGGGTTTCGTTAAGCTGCAAATGTTCTTAGGATTTTAAAATATTATTCCAGATGCAATAAATGACTCTTTTCTTCAACCCCCCCCAAATTATCATTTTTCTCCTTTTTTTTCCCCTTGATCTGTGATGCCACAATTCTTTATCCCAATCTTCCTTTTGTTCAGCTGTGCTCTCCTTTGTACAAATGAAAACAAACAAACCATCCACTGGCTAAAAGTCTGGGGCTGAGTCCCTAGGACATTTCATCCTGAGTTACTCAGTTACTCAGCTGTACCCCAACCTCAGCAGCTGTCCAACATGGTCCAGATACCTAACCACACAGTCACCCTTTTCTTCCCTTCCCCAACTCCCTCCTCTTCCCTCCACTTTTTCCAGGACTGACTGACTACATGACATCAGTTTTTGCCTCACTGCTCTTACCCAGTCCCAGAAGCCTGATTTGTCTTCCAAGTCTAGATTCTTACACAACTTGAACCCCAAAGGCAAGATTTGAATCAGGCTGTGCCTGTAAAGAAGGCAGACACTGGTGCTCTTTGGCGGCAGCTGGAGGGCTGCCTAGGTGGGTTGCATTTGAAGCAATTAATATAAAGCTATAAACTGCAAGATCTGAGGCACTCACATCTGATGTTTTCAAAGTAGACTCATGTGGAGTTATAAATCAAATTCATGCTAACCCATCTTTGGGGGACAAGGCTCAGCATACTGATGTGCTTACACCTGTCTCCACATATGGGGTGCTGGGAGCAGAAACTTCATCTTTGAGGTGCTCAGGGAATTAGGACATTACCTTCAGAGGATTCCTCAGGGACAACAACAAACTCCAGTCCTGCCCCAGGGGAGCTAGAATCCTGAAACAAGATGGCCGCTGAAATGAGAAGCAGAATCAACAATAACAGCAAAATGTCACGGTACCACTCCTACCTGCACAGCGGTGTTTGCTTTCCTGACCTCTATTTTCTCTTTCTGCCATCCCTGGGTCTGTGTCTTTCTCCCAGATCCGTCTGAACAGCTTCTGTACTCATCTACTCTCTGGGCTCTTGCTGCCCTTATTGGCTCTGTTGGAGATGGGTTCTTCACTCACCAATTCAAAGTGTGTTCTAAGACTTGGAAGTTTTCTGGCTACAGCTGGGCCAGTGCCCAGGTTACTACCGTCAGGAGAAATTCTTCAATCTCTCTGAGCAAACTGGACAGCTCTACTCACCCTAGATACTTCACCATCTTGTAACCACCCTGTAACCCACATGTAGCTCATTTGAGCCTGGATTCACAATGACCCACAAGAACTCTCTATTACTTTGCTATGCAATAAATTACTCCTGGCCCAGCAAACTTCAAATAAACTTTTTATTTTGCTCATAATTTGGGGATCAGGGATTTGGGAGGAAAACGACCGGGAATCTTTAATTTAGAATCCTTCAAGTAACTGAACACAGATGCCTACCCGGGATTCAATCTACTAACTTCTCTTCAAGTTGGCTATTAGATACCTAACAGGCAATGCCTATTGTGCGGCCTGCCTTCTCATTCCTAAAGGCTGGTTCTAGCGGCAAATCTGTAGAAGATGTGATTTAAAACCCCAAGCCCAAACCCGCAAGGTGTTTTCCCTCTGTGTGACATACACTTCAAGAAATCAAATGAGCCTGTCAGATACAAAGAGTGAACAGAACCCCCCTTCTTTCTCAATAGAGGGATGTCCAAGATTTGTTCCTTGCTTAATCCACTGCAAGGCCACAACCATATTCCAATCCAGTGAGCCACCTGCAGAAGTCAGATGAACTGGCATGCCAGGTCTAGTGTGGCTTCTCCTGGAAAGTGGAGGGAGGGTGTCAGATCCTCATGAAGGCATGGCTTATGGTGGTGCCGTGTAGAAGAAGGCCTCATCTCAGGGCCTGCTTCTTCCACTGCCTGTGTGACCAGAGCAAGTGACGTGACTTCTCTGGTCTCCAGTTTAGTTTCTTCATCCAGGGTGATGCCATTCTTCAGTTGACTGTGGGAAGCAAACGGGACTAAATGAAAAACGTACAGAATAACAGCTACTACAGCCCAATTCCTGCTGCATATTCCTGACACAGTAGTGTCGCACTGTTCAGTCTTTTACATCTGCCAAGAATATTAATAAGATCTCTGCCTGACCAGACCACCATGCTATCATCTTTGACTTGGTTGGGGGATGGTATCCCTCCTGCTCCATCTTTCCTCTTCATATCTTCCTCTGTATCTTTCCGTTTCACTCCTCTCTCACTCTCTTGATTGTGCTCATGTCAATTCCGGGCTTCCCAAGGGAAACAGTAGGTCCCCTCTGCTGCTGTCTTTCCTGGTGAGACCCATACCAAGCCCCAGCTTCACTCCGTGCCAGGAGGATGCTCTGGTGTGGATAGGCTACGACCCTGTTGAGGTCAAAAGTCAGGGTGTTTGAATCTCAGTGTGTGCTCTCATTATAGAGACATACCTTTCACAGTACACACGTGAGTATTTCTGGTACCTCTACGAGCACCCATTTTTCCCTGCTTCTTTGGAAGAGTACTATGACATCATGTACTAAGAGTTTGGGCATTGGGTTTACTGTGTCTGTGTTTTAACAACCCAGCAAGGGTGTGCCCAGTACCTATGAAACATTTCATCATCTCACTGTCTCTGTGGTTGAAGATTTGGGACTTCAGTTACTCTGCCTCACCAGAACTTGAAGCTACCACTCCCTATACATCTAATTCGCCTGCTCCCACCACAGCACTCCACAGCCATATCTACCATGCCCGACAGAGAGCTGCGACCGTCACCCCCAGCGAAAGAAAAGTGAGTAGCCTAGAGCCCAAACACACACATGGTATGCAGGTGGCTTGCAGTCAGGCCTGTTTTCCGGACTCTGTTGACTCCACCCCCAGGGCTGGTGGCTCAAGAGAGCCAGGGTCCCATGAAAGTCAGAGGGGAACTCTGTCATCTGCCAGCACACAAACACTGCTTGTGTTTGTAGCCCCCAGGCTTGCAAGATGCATTTTCCTTTCAAAAATGACCTGGAACTTGTATTATGAAGGCTCTTCTGCTTTGCTTATTTTGCCTTGTATAGTCTTGAGGGCAGAACATCTGTCAAAATTGCTAAACAGCCTAGATCCTCTCCTCACTTATGCTAAATCCTCAGGATATTAGCCTTTCTTCTTGCTTTGAAAACAAACTTCTTAGTTCATCGCTATCCTCCCCATTGGCCTGGGCATCTCAGAACTTTCCAAATCACTAACCTTTTCTGACACAATCCTCATCTCTGACTAAATAGCAGGAACCTGGGCCAAAAGCTAGCTTGAGCAGAGTTCCCTCTTTGTCATGAAATGACCGAACAGACAGCGCAAATGTATGTGGTGACCTGTAGCATGAATAATAAAAACCCAGAAACAGATATTGGAGTTCAAGCTGAAGATCAGAAGAACAAAGCAGCCAAGCCACTAGAGAGTTCTCACCTCTACCCAAGGTTCAGACAAACAAAGGGGCAGTTCTGTCCTCAGCATAACTGTGGACTGCGATGGTCTCCACCAACCCTCAGACTACAACGAGCTCTTGTCTCCTCCTGCCTGATATACCTCTCTCTGCCCAGCCATATCACTCTTGTCTCCACCTCCTTAGTGCTGGGATTAAAGCACGTGACTCCCAAGGGCTGGGAACACCTTTGTGTGAGTTCTATTTCTCATTTTAGGCAGATCCAATCTCATGTAGCCCAGGGTGGTGAAATGATTCGGCTGTTAAAAGCACATGTTCCTCTTCCAGAGGTTGGTTTCATATCAACATGCAGTTGCCTATAATTCCAGCTCCAGGGGAGCTGGCACCCTCTTCTGATGTTCAAAGAAAGCCCATTAAGTGGGGGAGAAGCCTGCCTCTGTGCTCTGCAGTTTCCAGGACTGTGTGTGTGTCACTATTGTTTTGAATGAACAAGGCTGAAGCTCCAGGAGACCAGACACCACAGTCAGACCTGCACCAGGTCCCTCATAAACCCTGAGAGCTGTACACAATTGTCCCTCTCACAGGCATCCATGTGACCAAGGACTCTGTGCACTGGACTCTGAAGCAGTGTTAGGATTTAGCAGGGATGTGAATGCTGTTCTTCCCTTGAACTTCCTGAGACTGTTGAGGGAAGAGCCAGCAGGAAGGAGGGATGATATGAAGAGATGCCAAATGGTCTGTGGGCTGGTCCAGGGACCATGACCTTGATATTGGCGCAATCCTTCTGGATTTAGCAAGCAGGCAAGTGATTCGCTCCCCTCCAAGGGATGCTGCATTTTGGAACACTGCCCTGAAAAGCTTTGGTATGCCATACTGGGGTGGGGGTGGGGCCGTATGGAGCAATGACTAGTCAGTTAAAGGGGACCATTATCCTCATATACTCACAAGAAGCAAAGCAGTCCTCTCCGTGTAAGCTACTGCTTTAAGGGCCAGCCCAGATTTTACAGCCACAGAGTGTTGGGTAGTTGTCTAAGGGATACTGTGGTTCTAATCTACCCACCCTCAAGGCTTCACCCTAGGGGCACAGAGAATGGGGCACACTATCCATACCTTCCTTCTCAGAGACCATGGCCTTGCTTTGTCTGGCCTGAGCTTCTCCCTGGGTTTGTTTCAGAGCCCTTAAAAATAGCAAGCCAGTTAGGCTGGCTGGCCTGGAATTTCCTGGAACCACCCATCGCAGGGCACTGGACCCAGGCTGTCTGTCAAGGGCTCTTTCCCTGAGCTTCCACCCTCCCTTTTGAGTCCAGCAGGAGTGTTAGGAAACTAATGTTTCCAGGGGTGAGTTGGTGACGTTCCTTCCTGACCCTGGGGTGGTGAGGAGCTAAAAGGTCCCTTGAAGTTCTGGCAGTCCGACTGGGAGTGGCCAGAAGTGAGGACTAAGTGTGGGGTCAGAACTCAAGGACAGCAGCATTCTGTGTGTGGAATTCTTTTCTCTTTTTTTAAAAAAATACATTTTGAATTAAAATAGAATTGCATCACGCTTCCCGCATGAACCACATGGTATTCTTTCCCTAACCTGTGCTTTCTTTCTCGGAAAATATGATTCAGACATTCTCCCCACCTGACACTCTGCCCATGAGGTCACTGGCCCCTGATCAAAGACACAGAGGTGATTCAGCCCTTCCCAGGAATGAAGCTGAAACCTGTGGCCTCACCTAGGGTGAGATAGGGGATTAAGTTGGTTAGGCGAAAGCAGTCCCCCTTCATCCCTGGAACTCAGCTATATTTGCCTTTATGAATACAAGCTGTTGGGAAAACAACAGGAAATCAGAAAAACAAAAATCACAGTCGGACAGATGCAAATTGTGTTTTCTATCTGAGTGCTGATTCCTCGAAGTGCAGGAGACCACACAGGGAGAAGTCAGGGGGTCAGATTCCATGACTCCTCCACAGTGATACCTCCACACTCCTGCCACAGATGACACGGGCAAAGTTAGAGAAGTAGCTGAGAGGCGCCTGGGCACTGGTGTGCCCTGAGAATAGACAAAGATAAGAAGGCCTATGTAGAGACACGTCTGCTCCCAGCATCAGGGACCCTGCCCTGCTTCATGCCGTCCCCCTGGACTCTCTATGGTTATACATCATCAGCTTAGAGATAGCAGACTTGTGAGGGACCCTAGGAACTCCTCTATCTTCCTGTCTTCCCTGGCCATGTTGGCCTCTACTATCACCTTAAAGGGTGTGCTGGAGAGCTGGGCCCTGTCTCTCAGGTGCCTTTAGACACACCTTTCCTGTTGGGAGTTGTTTTATCATATGAAACACAAATTCAGCAATCCTACCTCTTTGTTGCCTATAGAAGGTGATGGTGGCATCAGCTGGAGGAGATTTGGGGTCCCTACTAACTTGTCCTGCATTTATGATACATCTTCTCTCCTTGAGGCATACTAAGTCTGTCTTCTGTATCCATGACTATCCCCTTCCGAGTCTTCTAAGTCCATTACTTGAGAACAAAGACAAACAGGGGATGTATCTAATTCCAAGACAACGTGAGGGAATTCTCAGAGGATAGGGACCCTAGTGTGTGACCTGACCCCTCCCAGTTGTGTGAAGTCAGGAACTCCATCTTCCCTGGCTAAACCCTGAGTACCACTAAGCAGCCTTTAGGAACCTTGAATGAACTAATAAACAATGCTATGTCCTTGTGATCCTTATGCACAGTCAAGTTTTTATGAACTATTAAAGGGAAATTTGGCTAAAAACCATTTTCCCATTCTTACCCAATTAGAAGAGCTGGGAAAATTCTGGGTTTTATGAAAAGCACCCACATCCTTCATCCAGTCTTCACTATTTTAATACTCAGAGTCAATTCACGGAGTGTTTAAATCAACAGGTCCAACTGAGCTCAGATATCAAGAAGTAGGATCTGGCTTCTCCTCAGCCTGTGGTGGCAACTGTTTCTGCTTTTGATATTGTTTGATTTTGTTTTTCTTTTTTGCTTGTGTATTATGAGTCACATGGTATAGGCATCTGGCTCATACAAATCATGAATTTCATTCTATCAGTTCAAGTCAAACAGCAACCAATGAGACCTAACAAACCAAAAAAACAGTTCTACCCAGAAGTCTTTGTGAGATCAGCAGAAAACTAGATTCAAAAAACAATACTAGAGTCATTGCACCGTACCTTCCACACAAGGTCTGTTGATTGATTGGCTTGCAGTCAGTGAACTGCATCTCTTAGCCATCTGCGAACTTGGCACCTCTTAGCCATGTGGACAAGACTGTTCTCTGTTCCTCACTTGGCCTTCTCTGTCCGTCCTGACAGAGAGGCCCAGGGGCAAAGGGAGGAGGAATTCTGGAGCAGCCAGTGTTCTTCCCTGGAGCTCCAGCCATAGCTTGAGCCTGCTGGCTTTGGTGGCTGGGTTGTTCCAGCTCCCAGGTTCTATCATCTAAGCCCATAACCCCTAAGATTTGTCAGTAGGAGGAATTATTATCTTCTCAGGCTTCCTGTCTTGGCACGCCAAGACGGAACTAAATTTGTTTGGTGGCTTCAAGAAGACTTGGAAAATGTTCCGCATAATTTCTCAAGCTGACAATGTGACTGCCAGCACATAGAGAACTCAGCCTCTAACTCAAAGTTCTCCCCTGCCGGCTAGTTTCCGGAGCTCCAGAAGGTGCTCTGCAGGCTGCTGGGGAAGAAGAGAAATCAACGGTCTTACCCAATGCTGGAGCCTGCATGCTACAACAGTGACTTAACTTGCCCGGCAAGTTGTGCCCAATGGTGCAATAGTGGCTTGGCTCGTATGGGGTAGCTCACCACTTTCCAATTACTGAGGCCTCTTTTCTTTGAGGATAAGGTTCCCCAGGTTAGTAACCTTTTTTTTGTGGTAGTACTAGTGTTATTTAAAGTGCTTGATTGGGAGCTAGTGGAAGCTGAAGACCCTGTAACTTCAGCCAGAGCAGCTGAAACCTGTTAGCATGCAGACTTCTGTTCATCTAAGTCATCTAAGGGCTCCAGATCACCTGGGGCATCTGACCTCAGAGACAGGAGAAATGGCTCTCAAGGCTGCCAGGGTCTGCTTTCCATTACTCATGATGTACTTCCTATTTCTCTGCAGTCAATCATGCCTATGGTTGGACTCCTGGTTTTAACTCAGATACTCCAGCGCTTCCTTTCTGTGAACTTCTACACATAAAATTTCTGCTCTGACACCCATTGCTTTCTCTTACCTCATCCTGCCTGTTGCATCCGTGGATCATTGGCTCAGACAACTTTGGATAAAAGTATTCATTAAAAAATCCCCAAAAGCAAACCTTAAATTTGCAGGTCCTCACATGCTAAATGGATAGAATGACATTTGACAACATCCTGTAGTGTTTCCCATCACTTCACAGATCCTTAGTGTGTTACTTGAATAGGATGTCTCTCATAGTCCCAGCATTGAAATACCTGCCCAGGGATTTGGGCATCTGATGGGACACTGAAGCTAATCCCTCACAGACACAGAAAGAAGACTGTCCCTTCCACAGAAGCCTGGATAGTAGAGCTATGTCTGAGGTTGCTGCTGTTCCTTTCTGTGCTTCTTCATGGCAGTATTCATGCTTAGAAGCCCACCCTCAGCTCCTTATGCCTCCCAGGTACACTTCACAGTATCCTAGTGACTGAAAGTCTGGAGACTTAATTTGTCTATCAAGGCTTCAGAATTAGCAGCCATATACCTATGCATGCACAAATGCACATGAACACACACACACACACACACACACACACACACACACGCAGTCACTCTCCATCAATAGCTGGAAGATATGAGGGAAAAATATCTCAGCTCTCATATCTTTGGGGAGATCTTCTCTGAAGACATGATCTATAGCATTCCAGGTATATTACTGAGAAGTGATGCATACTTGATAGCATCCCTGTCATTCCCATGGCTACTTGATCTTTCCTGTCTCACTTCTGTATTCAATTCCTAGGGTTTCCTGACTTGTCTTCCAAATTTATATCATTCCCAAGTACTTGTCTCAGTGTCTACAGTCAGGGGACACACACTAAAATAGCCATTCCAATATTTAGCAAACAAGAGCCTCCACCACCGAGCTGGAATCTTCGAGCATCTACTCTTGCTCACTGATGGTACCCCGCCCTGCCATGCTGATATGCTACCTGGGATCTGGGAGAAGAATCTTCTGCAGGCATATGAAGGAGGGGTGGGTGGAAACAGGTGCTCAAGGTGTAACTTCAAGGTCGGAAGCAAAGGAATATTCCAAATAGAGAGATGAGACTCACCTTGTATTTCAGAAAGACTCTTTTTTGGAGGTGCCCATGGATGATCTTGAAGCTGGACATCACCCTATAACCTTCATCTAGCAGTAGTTCAAGTTGATAATGTCAATGAAAAGTAAGGATATGTTCATGGAAAAGAGAAAAGGGACTTTTGAGATGCTAAGGAGTAAGGACAGAAGATTGTTGAGTGTTGATGGCGGTGAAGAACAGAAAAAAGACTGAACTCTTACCCAGGCATGGCTTATACTTGGGGTATGTGCAGTAAATTCAGTAACTGTGTCTTATCTTGGGTTCTTCTTGCTGAAAAGCCTGGGATCAACCTACTAGCAGGCCTGGTGGGAGCTGCAGCTCTGGGGCAGCAAGAGAGAGAGAGAAGGTGAAGGAGGGAGCAGCAGAAGCGGCAGCTACTCTGTGGATGAGTGGAGAAGGTCCAGATTCAAGATGCCCTGGAAGACAGGAAGGACATGCAAGAAAAGGGGTTCATTTTTGGGAGTTTTGTCTTGTTCTTTTCTCTTGTTGGCAAAGTTCTGCCCTTTGTGACATAATCTTATCTGCTCCTATGAGTTGGGCCAACTGCTTCTTCCAGGCAGACAGTGGGAAGGCAGATGATGTAGTCTGTGTCGCTACACCCAGCTGTATCCATAGGTTGTGAATGGGGCAGAACCTGGGGGATCTGAATAGGCTGAACTTGGATAACAGAGAAGCTATGATTCTTTCATGGTGGGGAGTCGGAGAATAGTTGATGGTTTCAGGAGACAACACAATAGTAGACATGGCTAAATGAAGGGTACTTCTAAAACCAGGTGAGGGCTTAAAAATAAAATCCCAACAAGCAGGTAGCTTGGTTCTTGAAACCCAAACTCAAAAAATGAAGTTCATTTGAGAAGTGGGATTCTTAGAACTGCAGCAAGGGAAAAGCTATTCCATGCCATGGGAGAGGTGCATGTTGAGTCAGGCATATAGGGTAGAGAGATGAGGACCTGTGGTGCGTGGTAAGCAGTGATGGATGCAGCATTGATGGTGCATGGTGAGAAATGATGGATGCAGCACTGGTGGTGCATGGTGAGCAGTGATGGCTGCAGCATTGATGGTGCGTGGTGCACAGTGATGGATGCAGCATTGATGGTGCATGGTGAGCAGTGACGGATGCAGCACTGGTGGTGCATGGTGAGCAGTGATGGATGCAGCATTGATGGTGCATGGTGAGCAGTGACGGATGCAGCATTGATGGTGCATGGTGAGCAGTGACGGATGCAGCATTGATGGTGCATGGTGCACAGTGATGGATGCAGCATTGATGGTGCATGGTGAGCAGTGACGGATGCAGCACTGGTGGTGCATGGTGAGCAGTGATGGATGCAGCATTGATGGTGCATGGTGAGCAGTGACGGATGCAGCATTGATGGTGCATGGTGCACAGTGACGGATGCAGCACTGGTGGTGCATGGTGAGCAGTGACAGATGCAGCATTGATGGTGCATGGTGAGCAGTGATGGATGCAGCATTGATGGTGCATGGTGAGCAGTGACGGATGCAGCATTGATGGTGCATGGTGAGCAGTGACGGATGCAGCACTGGTGGTGCATGGTGAGCAGTGACAGATGCAGCATTGATGGTGCATGGTGAGCAGTGATGGCTGCAGCATTGATGGTGCATGGTGAGCAGTGACGGATGCAGCATTGATGGTGCATGGTGAGCAGTGACAGATGCAGCATTGATGGTGCATGGTGAGCAGTCATGGATGCAGCATTGATGGTCCATGGTGAGCAGTGATGGATGCAGCACTGGTGGTGCATGGTGAGCAGTGACGGATGCAGCATTGATGGTGCATGGTGAGCAGTCATGGATGCAGCATTGATGGTGCATGGTGAGCAGTCATGGATGCAGCATTGATGGTGCATGGTGAGCAGTGATGGCTGCAGCATTGATGGTGCATGGTGAGCAGTGATGGATGCAGCACTGGTGGTGCATGGTGAGCAGTCATGGATGCAGCATTGATGGTGCATGGTGAGCAGTCATGGATGCAGCATTGATGGTGCATGGTGAGCAGTCATGGATGCAGCATTGATGGTGCACGGTGCGCAGTGATGGCTGCAGCATTGATGGTGCATGGTGAGCAGTGGTGGATGCAGCATTGATGGTGCATGGAGAGCAGTGACGGATGCAGCATTGATGGCGCATGGTGAGCAGTGATGGCTGCAGCATTGATGGTGCATGGTGAGCAGTGACGGATGCAGCATTGATGGTGCACGGTGCGCAGTGATGGCTGCAGCATTGATGGTGCATGGTGAGCAGTGACGGATGCAGCATTGATGGTGCATGGTGAGCAGTGATGGCTGCAGCATTGATGGTGCATGGTGAGCAGTGATGGCTGCAGCATTGATGGTGCATGGTGAGCAGTGGTGGATGCAGCATTTATGGCGCATGGTGAGCAGTGATGGATGCAGCATTGATGGCGCATGGTGCGCAGTGATGGATCAGCATCGAAGCATTCAGACTAAGTGAGAAGTTATGGTTAGAACCAAGAAAGAGTACTCAGTAAGATGCCACCACCAGAGGAAAGGAGGAGATTCAGAGTGGCTGGCCTTGGGTCTGAGAGGTCAGAGGGATATCAGGTGAGAGGTCAAGGAGTTGACCGAGTGAGGAGATTCACACAGGGGCTTGGTGTGTGCATGGTCAGCCACCTCCAGGGGATGATGCAGTGCCTTCAGATAAGGCAAGCTGGCCGTTACTACAAGCGTGGAAACCAGAACAACTGAAGCCACAGCTGCTGAAGCTCAAAGGTTTGCTCCTGCCCCCTCTCGCCCTTCTCGCCAGTTTTAATAATGAAGCCACAAGAGACCTTGCAGTGCAACAGAGACCACAGCTGGGAGCACCAGATTTAGTGTCTGTGATGATGTTGGGGTTTTTTTTTTAAGCCCTCATCTTTCAGACATGCGACCAAGAAAAACAAAGGAGGGAAAATTCCTGGGCTCCCGGAATAGCCCCATGAAACACTATCTAAACTCCTCCCCTCTTTAGTACTTTCTCCATAAACAAGGCCGTCTGTTTCTGAAACCTGACTTTTATCATCCTCCGAGGCACCGAAAACATGAAGGCTTGCCAGGGTCCAGACAAAATTCTTCACCTTTGGCACATTTGTGCAAGTGTTTCTAAACGAGAGGAAAGGTTTGCTGTGACATCAGCAGTGGGCGGGGGAGGGAAGAGAAGAAACAAGTGCAATTGCTGAGAAGTTCAGGAGAATGTGGCATTTTGCATCGAGAAGGGGTGCTTGGGAGATCCGTGCTGCTTAACAGCCCCTGGGACTTGGGTTTTGGGGATTGGGGATTGTGGGTAGTGAAGGTCATATCTTGATGTCTCTACCTTTTGTTTGTTTACTTACTTGTTTGAGACAAGGTCTTCCTGTGGAGTGCAGGCTGGCCTTGAACTTATGATTCCTCTGTCTCAGCCTTGAGTATTGGGATTACATGCCTGCAGCACTGTCAGACTTCACGGCATATCTTCTTTGTTTTAATTCTTTCATAATTGCATAGATAGACACATAAATGTGTAGAAGGTACTTTGGCCATATCTTCCTACTACCCTTTCTGATTGATCTCTTTTCACTCCCACTGAACCTCTTCTTCCCAACAAATTCCCCTCTCACGTGTTGTGTGTGTACTTGGGCATTCGCGTAGTCACTGTGTTTAATCCAGGTTTCTTGCATGAGACAAGATTATCCACTTAAGCAGAGCAAGTTACTAGTGGCTACACAACTGGGGAATGATCCCCCAGCAACCATTAGCTGCCTAGCAGCTTCTCAGAGAAGGGGTACTTCATAAAACCCCCATCCATCATGAACTGTTGTCTTTATGGCCCTGTCTTTTGTAGATCTTGCGTAGCTAACCATAACTGCTGTGAGTTCACATTTTCAACACCTATGTCCGGATCAAAAGACAGCATTTTGCTGCAACCCTCCCCATCCTTCAACCTTCTGTTCTCTCCAGGTGCCCTGAGCCTTAGAGAGACCAACACAAACATCTGGCTTAGCACTCAACAGTCACTGCTTCCCATGGCGTTAGCAAGTTACCAGCCTCTGACTTCCTCTGACCAAGGTTGAGAGACTTCTACGCCATGAATAGAGCATAACTATCCAGAAGACAGTTGGAAAGAACATCAACTTAGAAAACTTCCATGTTAGGTTCTTTCCTAGGCCCAAGGCATTGCTAGTCATGGGCCTTTTGAAACTGTCGTGGACCCTGTGTGCTGTAATGCTAGCTCATCAACAAGCTATTAGGAGCATGACTGTTACAGGGGTCACCTAGCCCTTTCTGATTGGATGTGAGGCCTGCCCACAAGAGGAAAATTGATATTATGTCTTCAATGTGCATCCTGCTGGGAGATTGATGATGGTGCTGCTTCCCTAGTTCGGCTTCTGTGTAGCAAATGGCCGTTTCATACAGAAGAATGGCCCACTCTTCAGGGTAGTGTTAAATCAAGTCTTTCAAAGTTCAGTTGGTTGCTTCTTTTATATATCAAAATTTCAAGCTGATTCAAGCTGTCCACTCTGAAATTAGAAGATTTTTAGCAACTCTAGTGCCCCAGAAGGCCACTAGGGATGTTCACAGGTGACCAGGAATCTCATAGAAGGGCATTCTGAGGTTATCATAGATGCCTGTCTCTGCTCTTCTCCAGCCCAGCTCCATGGCTATTTCAGAGTTCTAGAATGAGGAAGGCCATATCAGAGCAAAAAGAATATGAGAGAGAGAGAGAGAGAGAGAGAGAGAGAGAGAGAGAGAGAGATGCTTAAGAACACACAGCCCTCAGTGACAGCCAGGAAAGAGTTACGATCCAGGCAAACCTTTGTACACAGGACCTGGCCTCACTTTGCAAAGGCACCCGAGGCCCTGGATAGTGTCATCAGTTGAGATGACCATGGGCACACCAGAGAGTGTCCACAGCACACTCCACTGGATCCGCCACTCTCTGGATCCAAATGCAGTGGCCTCATCAAGTGAGGTGTACAGAGGGACAGACATCAGGCTGAAATGAATCAGAGTACACAGAGCTTGAGTAGCCTTTATCCAGAAGTTTCTCTGATTTGAGATTATTTTCATATTGTAAAATATTTGCACATATGTAATGAGCTACATTGGAGATGGAACTCTCATAGAATCATGAAAGTCTTTTCTGTTTCCAATGTACTTGCACACACAGGCTGAGGTGGTTTTATACCTCACACTCAGTACAGCTGTATTTTAATGGTGCCCTTGACACCTGACGGTGTGAAATTTTCAAATTGTGACATCATGTCCAGACTCAGAAAGTTTTAAATTTTAAAACATTCTGTAGTTTGGATTTTCAGATGAAAGATGTTTGCTCTGTGTGTAAGTTTCTGACAATGTGAGAACAGAAAGTAGAAAACCTGTGTTTCTAGACTGGGACCATGATCCCCATGTAATAACTGTGAGGCCTCATGACCTCGGGCTGGAGTATCTGTATTGTAATTTGGGGGAACACACTGCCCTGAGACTCAGCATATCAAACCAGCAAACAATCACTATCACACTCAGTTTCTAAAGGTCAGAAAGTTGAGCGTGACTTATCTGGTCACCGGCTGGAGGACCCTCATGGAGATCTCAGAAGGTTGCTGGTGGGATCCGCTGTCACCTGAAGGACTGAGCAGGGTTTCGGGAACTGCTTCTAAAGTTGGCTCATTCATACAACTCATTCACCTGCGCGAACTTCTCTAAAAGAAAGTCAGACAGTCTTCCAACAATGCAACAGGCTTCCTCTCCTGGGAATGATCCAAGACTGTGTCAATACAAAACACAGCTCTCAGCTCAAAAGGAATAAAAGAGTTTATTCTGGAGCCAAATGACAGTAACCATAGCCAGGGAACAGATTCAGGTTGTCCTGAAATGCCGTGTTCCAGTATGGAAATGGATTTGTGAAGTTTTTATAGTTATAGAACAAAGTAAAGTCATAAATCAAGGCATTTTCCAAAAGCGTTGGAGCTAAAGATAGTCCAAGGTAATCTGGCTATTAGACCTGTAACATCCCCTCTCTCCACAACCACAAAGTTCCGACCAGTCAGTGAGCCTTGGAATATTTCGCATAGGTGAAGTGGATTTTTGTTTTTGTTTTTGCTTTCTGGGAACTTCAGTCCCCAGGAGGGACAGAGCAAAGCAGAAAGCAGCTTCTTTTTCTGAACAAGCTATGGAAATGGCACCCCCGCATCCACCTTGTTTTGTTTCCAGTCACTCAGTCCAGCCCACCCTCAGGAGAGAGGGCTCAAATTCAGCTTCTCTAGGGGAATTAGTAGGTGTGCTTGGATGTCATTGACAAGTCACACTCCAAACCCTCTGTCATCTGTGTAGGCAGCTTGGGAATTTAAGATAATGCACCAGTTTTTTTGTTTGTTTGTTTGTTTTTTGAAACAGTCCTCAGGTGATGAGGCCCTTTGAGAACTGGAATGTTTAAGGTCCCTTCAGGAATTACCTTCCTCCATACTGTGGCTGCTGAATCACAGGTAAGAAACTTACACAGAGGTTTCTAGAAAGATTCCACCATGCCATGATCAAGTCCTGCTTCTGGCAGAAGCACTGAACCTCAGATATTGAACTTGTTTTATCTCCATAAAGGATCCTCAGACATCTTTGTCACCCCAACTTTCACCCCATGTCTTATTGAGAGAGCCAACCCCCGTGTGCCTAGATTGGCTATAGAATAGCAGAGAAGGGCTGGGGAGATGGTCCAGTTCACAACGTGCTTGCTGCATGAGCATGAGGACCTGAGTTCAGACCCACAGCATCCATGTAAAAATCTAGGTGTGGTGATACATTCCTGTGGCTGCTGCACTGGGGAGATGGCGAGTCCCTGGAGTGCACTGGCTGGCCAGGTTAGCTGAGTCAGTGAGCTTCAGGGCTAGTAAAGGACTCTGTCTCAAAAAGTAAAGTGGAGAGTTAATGAAGAAGACATCCAGCATCAATTCTGGCCTCCAAATTCTCAAGCATCTATGCATATACACATCTGCACACACATGAGCACAGAAACTCACACACATATACAACACGCACACACACACACACACACAGACACACACGTACACAGACACAAAATGAAGATTCATACAGGGCTGATAGTCTAGTTCTTTAGATCTAGAAAAACATGATTACCATCATCTTAGTGGGCAGATTGTGCTAGCATTCTGCATTGATTTTTGGGTTTCATGGCAAGAGAGTCAGCTCTCTTCCCTTTCTACCTCCCACCTTTCCCATGGAAGCACATTTCCCAGCTCTGGGCAGCCTCCATCCTGTTTCAGCCAATGTCTTCTAGCTCCTGGTCTGTGTTCTGCATTGCACTGAGCTTACTGTCAAAGGACCCTCCTTTCCCCTGAGCATCTGCACCAGGAAGGGGGAATCTCTTCACAGAGGCTTTTCCCCTGTTGAAGTTCTGGCAGCCACCAGGAAGGAGGGTACTGGGTCTTCGACAGTACTTTCCAGCATAGCCTTAGAGGCTAGGAAGGCAGAGTAAAGTGCGTTTGGAGGAAGGATCTGTAGGATGCCGAGTGTGGTGCATTTTGTAGAAGAGGAAAGAATGTGTGTCACAGACCCACTGATGCAGTTCTAAAGGTGCTGAGCATCACACTGCTGGGAGAGTCTGACGAAGCAGTAACTTGCTGCAGTCTAGCAGGCAGTTCTGCTGCCTTGTGTGCTGGGCTTGCCCTGAGCATCCTCCCTTCATGCACTTGAGGCGAGAGGCTGGGAGATACAGAATGCACCAGAGTGAATCCAGAGGAAACTGAACATATCAAATCCCTCCTTAAAATGGCAAGTTTTCATACTTAATGCTTCTCTTTGGGTGACTTACATGATATCAATCAGACTACCTAAACACCAAGATCTAACCATCTGACACAGGTAAGCCATTACAAGAAGGATGCAAAATTTCAACAAGCAGATGCAATTCTGGGACAGAAGAGATGATGGGCTGGAATGTGAACTTTCGGCAAGTGTGCTCTTACTGAGGTCAGTTCCCCATTAGCCAACCACACTTGGTCCACTTAAGTGTATCCACACAGAAATAGAGCCCCAGGCTTCTTTAGTTCCCAGCTCTATTCAGCTTCCACCCATGAAGAAATCCACTTAACTCCCTTATACTAAAGGGATGACCCTTGTCCTATGGAGCCCATCCTGGCTTTGGAGATGAGGGTAGAGCTATCATATGAGTGACAGATACAAGACAGAGAGCCTCAGGGCAGCTCCCACCACCCCCTCCCACACAAGTGACAGGTATGTGCCCTTGACATTCTCTTTCTTGTTGAACTCAAAATAATATATGAAAATTAGAGTGTGAAGCCCAGATGGTATAGCATCCATGTCGTTTCCACTGTCCTTGGTATCTTTGAAGCAATTGAGGTATGAAAAGTATTTGAGAAATAATTTCTTCTTTTAATTCTGCTAGTACTCTGTAAGATAAAACTCTATGTCCAGTAGCTAAGCATCATCTCCTTGAGCACCAAACACAGCTATGGAAGCGGGAGAAACAATAGAAAGAAACTGAGGAATGGAGGCTGATTCCTGGAGGCTTCCTGGGGTGCTTTTCACACAGTAACTGAGGATGTAAAAGCACAAGCTGTCCGCTGTGGTTTGAATAACTGTCCCCCCTCCCCCAAAAGATCGATGTGATAAAGATTTGGCTCCTGGTCTGTTGTAATGCTGAGAGTTGCTGGGACCTGTGTGGAGACAAGGCATTTATATTGCGCATCTTCATTCATGACCGCTTTGGTTTTTGAGATGGGTCCTTCACTGAACCTGGAGCTTGCTGATGCAAATCTCAGCTTCTTCCCCTGTCATGCCCATGCTATGCTGCCTCTACACAGCCCCAGAGCAACAGGGGCCATCCAACCCAGCCCCAGGAGGCAGTCCAACTCAGACCCACTATGAGCCAAAAGAAACCTTTCTGCTTCCAAGCCGATTATCTTAGGTGTTTTGTCACATGACAGAAAGCTGACTACCACACCATTCCCATCTTCAGCACTGGCAAGAATGCAGGCTAACGTTTGGCACCTGTGAAACATCAGCGGGGCTTTCAGCATACCTGTTCTATAGACACTTTCATAAAAGTTTTATTTTGTGCCCTGTGAAGTTCAGTGTAATACGCAGATCAAGTAAGCCACGGCATCCGGCCAGGGGAAACATTCCTGCTTTAGATGAGAAGCACAAAGTAAACCCTGCTTATCACACCGTGTGTCTGCTCAGAACTGCAAATGCCTCTCTGGGGAGAAAGGGGTGATGGAATGTCCCGGAGAAACTCCTGGGATGCAGAGCAGTGGCTGCCAAGTCCCATGCTGAGAAGCTCTCTCTAGTCTGAGGACTTCGGGCACCTATCTCTTGAGACTGCTTGTTCGCAGTCTTCATTTCTAAACAACTGAAATCAGTTGCAGGAAAAAACAGAAACTGCCAATTTATTCGGTTACCTATGTACAAAAGGCAACACTTTCCTTAAAAATCTAGCTTGTGTGTGTGTGTGTGTGTGTGTGTGTGTACATACATATATAATCCTATATACATGAATGCTTAGTAAAATTAGGAGGTGTGACTGACCTTGTTGGTGGATGCGTGTTGCTGTCACTGGGAATGGGCTTTGAGGTTTCAAGAGCCCATACCAGGCCCAGTTTCTCTCCCTCTGATGCCTAAGGATCAGGATGCAAAGCTCCCAGCTGCTGCTAGTGCCATGCATGCCGCCATGAAGATAATGGACGAGGCCTTAGAAACTGTAAGCAAGCTCCCAATTAAATGTCTTTGTTTTTAAGAGTTACTTTGATCATGGTATGTCTTCACAGCAATAGAACAAGGACTAATAGAGAATATTGCCTCATTTGAACTTTGTGCTAATATTTATAAGTCATTTAACACTAAAATACTCAAGCACAGGGATAAATCAGTACTTAACGATCTCTATCATATGTGTTTGTATGTGTGATCATACATGCACACATATATATGTGAAACATCAATACACTTTAATATAGTTTTATTTTGATGTTAACTCTTATTTTGAAACTGTTAAGATTCAATGTATATATATATATATATATATTTTAAATCAAGTTAAAATACTTTGTAAAAATAAATAAATGATACTGATATATTTGAATATATATGAATGAATTAATATATGCATGAGTAAAATTATACAATCAAAAAATTACAAAAAAAACTTCTTTAAATAAATGCAGTTTTCATTATCCTTTTAGTTATGAAAATGACATAATAAAATCTATTATTTCATATGTCAACTGAAAAACTTAATCCAATATGTATACAGTTCCTTTTTTTCCCTTGTAGTCATCAGATCACCAAAAATATTCATTTAAACACATAAAGAGGGGGACTTGATAGGGGGAGGGGGAGGGAAATGGGAGGCGGTGGTGGGGAGGAGGCAGAAATCTTCAATAAATAAATAAATATATATATAAAAATAAAGTTGCTGGGGGACAAAAAAAATACACACATAAAGAAATGTTCGTCATCCTTAGATATCAGGGAAATGCAAATCAAAATGACTCTGAGATTCCATCTTACATCTGTCAGAATGACTAAGATCAAAAATCAAATGACAGATTATGCTGAAGAAGCTGTGCAGAAGAACACTCCTTCATTTCTGGTAGGAGTGTAAAATTGTACAGCCACTTTGAGAATCAATAGGGTAGTTCCTCAGAAAACTGGGACTCAATATACCACAAGACACAGCTATACCATTCTTGGTCATATACTCAAAGGAGGCTCAATAATACCATGAGGGAACTTACCCAACTACGTTCATAGCAACTTTATCTGTAATAGCCAGAACCTGGAAACAAACTAGATGCCTTTCAACCAAAGAATGGATAAAAGAGATTGTGGTACATTTACACAATAGAGTATTATTCAGCTGTTAAAAAAAAAAATGACATCAGGAAGTTTGAAGGCAAATCGATGGAACTAGAAAAAATTCATCCTGAGTGAGGGTACCAGGACCCAAAAAGACAAATATGGTATGCACTCACTCATAAGTGGACATTAAGTACAAGATAAAGAATAACCATACTACAATTCACAGACCCAAAAAGGTTAGGTAAAAAAAAGGGGGGGGGGGCTAAGGGAGATGCATGAATCTCCCTTTGAAAGGGAAAATGTTATCTTCTGGTTGGACTTGGGGTGGGTGGGCATGGAAACTGGAGGGATCAGGTTGGGAGGTGGGTAGACAGAGAGACTGCTGAGAGAGATGACTGAAAAGGTTAGAAGCCTGATTCAAGGGAAACTCCCAGGAGCCTCCAAGGATGGTCCCATCAAAGGCTCCTAGCAGCAGTGGATGCCTAGCCTGAACTGGCCATCCCCTGTGATCAGATTGATGACTACTCCACTTGTCATCAGAAAGCCTTCATCTAGTGACTGATGGAAGCAGATCCAGAGACCCATGGCTAATAATGGACTGAACTATGGGAGTCCTGCTGAGGAGAGGGAGGATGGATCATAGGAGCCCAGGGGGTTAGGGACATCGCAAGAGACCCAGAGAAACAGTTAATCTGGCTCATAAGAACTCACAGAGTCTAAATCAACAACCAGGGTGCCTGTATTGTGCCGAACTAGGCCCTTTACATATATACAGTTGTAGCTTGATGTATTTGTAGAACTACTGGCAATGGGAGCAGGGACTGTCTCTGGTGCTTTGGTGGGCCCTTGGGAATATATTCCTCATGCTGGATTGCCTTGCCCAGCCTGAATACAGGGAGAGATGCCTGGTCTTATGGCAGCTTCATATGCCATGCTTTGTGATATTCATGGGAGGTCAGTCCCTTTCTGAGTGAATACAGAGGACAGGTGTATGGAAGGGAGGAGGATTGGGAGAGGGAGTGGAAGGAGAGGAGGAAGGGGAGGCTGCAGTCAGAATGCAAAATAAATAAACAATCAGATGAATGAATAAATAAAAAAATATGCATATTATCTCTTGGTGACCATGATAATCTAAGTCCTTTAAGACTTGTGACCTTGGTACTTGAATATGTCCTGTTTCTACTCCAATTCAGTTTACGATTTTTCCCAGGGAACTGAAGAATCATCCCGTCTGGAGTGAGGTGGATAAAAGTAGGAAACATGCTTATTGGACTGCCCTTACAGCGAAAGCATATAACTGTCTCTACCAAGATTAGAGACCCGATATGCAATTCTCTTACTTGGCTTGTAACAGAAATTTCTTAAAATACTACTTTCAATTCTTCTTTTACTTTTCCCAAAATGGAAATGTCTAAGCAAAATTTATTTTTGGTTATAAAACTAATACATGCCTACACTGCTCCTGTCAAAATCTGAGCATTTGTCAGTGACAGTGCTAAACTCCTCATTGAAAATAAGTCCAACTCCTTCTGTCCCCTCAATCAGAAAAAAAAATGTGCCTTCTCAAACCTCTGCTATGTTCTCACCTAAACCCACACATTCATCTGAACCTTTGTTTGTTGTTATATGAAAATTAAGTTTCCGACCGATGTATAAAACACCAAATTAAACATCTTTACAAAAAGTTGAGGTGTCTGCTATGGTTTCAGTGCTTCCTGCCTCCCAAACTCATGCTGCACTTACTTATTTTTGTTTGAGTATTAAGGGGTGAGACCCTTAGGAGGTGACTCAGACACTGAAGCTATGCCCTCACAAGCAGGATTGATGCCATCATTGCCTTCTTTCCCTGTCTTTTCTGCTGTGAAAAGACAAAGCAGATGCTACTCCAAAAGACAAGGCATTCAAGGGTACATCATAGAATCAGAATTGCTAAATAGGCTGGCACCTTGATGTTGGGTTCTCAGTCTCCAAAACTGCTGGTTAATAAAGTTCCATCTAGGAATAATTCATGCTGTGGAACCCTGTGTACCACAAATGTACTAATACATTTAGAATGCATGCACTCACATACATACTCGAACACCCATATACACACTCACACATATACACACCCTTCATGAGGAGAATATTATGATGTATATCTCAAGATCTTTCTCAGTCACATTTCTTAATCCTCACTCAGTGTAAGCCCTTCTTGGTAGAGTGTGATGTGGCTCTCCTATGGTCAGCTTAAGAACTCCCTTGCATAGTACCCAATGTCTTATTTTCACTAACACTATGTAGGGGACACACTGAGCACACTCCAGTCCTAATGTGATGCCCTACTGGGTGCCATCTCCCTCACAAAATGGTCCTGCCTCCAGACCCCTGAGCCTCCAGAGAAGGGCACTGCTACTGACCCGTAGAAATGTCTCACAAGAAATTGTAGGAAAATAAGGAACAACTGAGTGATAATTAGACTAATCCAGGCAGGGCTAAAGGTTCTGAACATATTTTCCTTATATATACTTAGAGTAGAAAAATATAAGATAGAATGAAGTCTGTAAATACGGTTCAAACAGCATAAAGGAAAACTTACCCAGCTCAATAGGCCACAAGGATGGCTTAGTGAACTGTGTGACTGGGTATTTCTAAAATCTACTTCCCAAAAGTTCAAGGGTCTTATGAGCTTCAGTTGTAATTGCTTTGACAACATGAATCTCTGACTTTGACAACAAGAAGCTCAAAGCATTCAGTGCTTCCCATGGGCCAGTCCCACAGTCCAGACATCTCTGGACAGACTTTGCCTGTCGTCCTGGAAGATGACCATTGGGCTGACCAGCAGGAGGTGTGGCCACAGTGAGCTCTCAGAAATGGGTCTGGGGTATTCCAGAAGGAATGGAGCATCCCTGTCAAAGGAAAGCCTACATGCTGAAGGCACCTGGGTCACCCTCCTTCTGTCACCCAACCTTGAGAGATGAACAGGGTCACATCTGCATCTTAAAGGCCTCCTTCCTGAGCCAAGCATGTTCACCTATGTTGCTGAAATGCCTGCATCACTCTGGCCTGGGGCGCTGTACACCAACTCTCACCTCCACCTAAGATGGACTATTCCATGATGGTCTGTGAATATGAGTACTATGGACTCTTTACTGGCTCCTCTGACTGCTCTTCTATGTCCTAAACACTACCTCATTCCTTAGCCCCCATCTTGTCTCCGCTTGTCTGTAGAGATGAAGCAGGTGGGCAAAGGAAAGGGACCATTTAGTCTCTCCAGTCAAGCCTCCTTCAGCCCTGCTCTTCTGGAGCACACTCAGACAGTTCTGCAAGAGACTCGGGGTAGGCCAGGTTGAATCTTGCACTGCCCTTGAAGTCAGTGGCCATGATGACCTAGTAGCTCGGGACTGTCCCCTTCTGAAGCTTTCCAGGCTACTCCCTAGTTGTCCCTCCCCCATCATCCCTGGGAGTGGACAACTTCCCTAGTTATGAGTGTCCCTTCCTTCCCCTTGGGACACTTCACTTTTCCTTCAGGAAAGGCAAGTCCCCTCAGGCAGGATGCTCTCCACCCAGCAGGGCAAGGCCCGGAGAAGCCTCCACAGCGCTGAGAGATCCAGATTCGCTGGATGACTACAGTGGATGCATGGGAATGGGTCTCATCAGACTGGGAACATAATGGAGTCACAGAAGCAACTGTGGCTTGCACAGTGAAAGACCGTTTCAGAGACTCATTGAGGGTTTCCAAAGGACTTAAAGCAGAGCAGATAAAATAGGGTTGCTTTGCATCCTGCTTAGAGGTGAACCTTACTTATGTTGTGGACAATAGCCCCTCTAACCACAATTTCACATATGCTAGTTTTCATTTTTTTCATTGACATCCATGAAGCTCCCCCATTGCAGAAGCCTTCCAATAATCATAATGATTTAGTCCTTCCTTCTAAACCACTAAATCTTTTTCCCCTCAGTAATACTGGGCATATAACCCTGATCCTATTGCTGAACCATACGCCCACTCTCTATGTGATTTCTGTTTTTCTTATATGTTTCTTTCATCTTGTTCCCAGGGAGTAGACTTCCTCTAGACACTCCCAATGCTTAATCCCACTGTTTCTAAATTCTCCTTAGACTTTTTTTTTCTGTATCTGCCTTATGTTTAATTTCTATTCTTTCATTCATTCTTTAACTATCTGGTCCTAGCTAGTGCATCTGGTTCTCTTTAAATATGTTCTCCATACAGAGAATTAGGAAGAAAAAACAGTTGCACACATAAAAACACTTAAGCAGACAGCCCAGACTAATAAATTAAATAAGTAATAAAAATGGGTAAGTAAAACTAAACAGGTATTTCATAAAACAAATGTGATCAATGAAACTATGTTTTAAAAAAAAAAAGACTTCCCCTGTTGTGGGAGAGGCCGCTTGTTGGTTTCTGGCTGCTCAGCCCTGAAATAACCACACAGAAACTAATTATTTAAAACATTCTTTGGCCCATTGCTCTAGCTTCTTATTGGCTAACTCTTACATATTAATTTAACCCATTTCTAGTAATCTGTGTATTGCCATGTGGCTGTGGCTTACTGGGTAAAGTTCCTAGCATCTGTCTCTGGTGGGGCTACATGGCTTTTCTCTACTCTGCCCTTCTTTCTCCCAGTATTTAGTTTAGTTTTCCCTGCCTAGCTCAATTCTGCCTTTCTATTGGTCCAAAACAGTTTCTTTATTCACCAGTGCTATTCACAGCATACAGAGGGGAATCCCACATCATTCCCTATTATTGAATGGGAGACGGGACTACAGCAACCAGAGCAGTCAGTGGAAGTGAACTCTTCTTGTTCATTTCCTACAAAGGAGAAATCTGATTACAAGGGAGAAAGGTGGAGAGAAGTGGGAGAAGAGAGGAGATCGTAGACTGCAGGGCAATCGGGTTAAGTGAGAAGTCCCTAAGAGTCAGTCAGCTGCTGTGACTAAGCCTGCTGTAACCAGCATCAGTTAAGGCAGCATCAAGCAGGACATCTTCTTAGTAACCTGTGTTATCCCATGCAAGTGCTTCAAGGTGTGAGGTGGGGGTAGATTTTGAGAACATGATTGAACTGTTAGAAATGGCTAATGCTTGTTCAAGTCCTTACAGGCCATAGTGAGGGCTCGGGAGAAATTCTTTATCACTATAGAAAACCAACCTTCTCTGGTGAGGTAGCTCGGAGGTCAAAAGGCCATGCTATTCTTGCAAAGGACCCAAGTTCTGTTCCAAGCATCCTCATCTAGTGACTCACAGCTACATGCAACCAACTCCAGGGCATCTGATGTCCTCTTCTAGATTCCAAGAGTACACTCAGGTGCACAGACCCACACATAAGACACACACATGTACACACATTTCTACATAAGATAAATAAATCTGATTTAAAAATAAATAAATAATTTAAAGATAAGATAAATAAATCTTATTTAAAAATAAGATAAACCTTTAGAACTAGTCATTGAAAGAAGAAAGCGTACACCAGCTGAGTATTTCTTATCTAAAATGCTCAGACCCAGGTGTTATGGATTTTGTGCTGTTCAGCTACCAGACTATTCATGCAGGCATTAAATGAGAAATCCTAGGAATGGGGATGAAGTCAAAAGACAGGACTCCTATGTACCCGTCCACACAACTTGGAGGGAGTATCATACCGTTTTTACACAATAACTTTGCAACATTTCACTCGACATTTGTGCACTTTTTCTGCATGAACCAAAGTTCTATGGTGTGGAGTTTCCCATTGATGGTGTCACTCTGGTCCTCAGAGAAAGCTGAGTTCTGCAGCTCTACCTATGCCCAGCATTTATAAGGGTCTGGGGACACCGGAACTCACACACTTTGGAAAGCCACACGGGTGTTTCCAAAGGCTAGAGCATACAGACAAACTGTCCAGATATTTCAGAGAAGAGGGTTTGTGTTCTAAAACACAAGGGCTAGATGACCAATAGCAGAACTGCTAGTTACACCCCAAACAAAAGCAATCTGTATCCTATGAACAGCATAAGAAAGTTTAGAATTTCCATGTAGAATACAGAAAATAAGTTAGCTATCACAACAGTACAAATGAGTCTCACAGACAAGACACACACACACCTAAAAACACATGACAGATACTCCCAGGAACAGGTACAAAAGCCTGCTAAGAGGAGCCCCAGCTGTAACAGGGTGGGCTAACTGGAGGAGCAACTGGAGCCAGAAATGTCCTGGCTGATAAGGGACTGAAAGGTCAACATCTAACACATTGTTAAGTAGCACAATCAAAATCAGCACAGTACAGCTGGCAGCCAAAGCCTTGAAATAAAGGGAGACGGAGATTTGCCCAGTAAGTACAATATACAAAGCTAGTTCTGATCCTGGTTTTTTAAATAGAATACCTGTCAAAGGCATTTGTAAATCATGAGGACAAAGGAGCACTCACTGGGTCTGATATATGGTGTCTGATACACGGCCATAGGCTTCTAGTATCACAGGAATGCATGCTTACAACATTACCTATCAGAATAAAAGCTGGAGACAAAATATGGTATAATATTTGGGTTTTGCTTTAAAGTTACTCCAAGGGTCTGGGAGAAACTGAGGGCACGGGTCATTCTATACCAGTAACAGCTACATAAAAGCACATTTTCATTTTTGTCCTAATTTTCCATAAGAGACGATATTTTACTTTATTCCTTCCATCTAATATAATGAAAACAATATATGAGCACAGCATTGGGAAATAACATCAAGAAAAATGTTTCTATGCATTGAGTTCAGGTCACCCCTCCTATCTAACTCCCCTGCAAATATTTTTTAAATTAAACTTAGATTTTGAAAAAGTCAGAGGACAAAACAGACTTGGGATTGATTTCTATTTTAAGATAACGCCTGCCTTGCTTCATCTTGGAAGGCGTGCAGCAGGGCGAGTGTGTGAGACAATGTCAGGGGGTCCCACCCCTGCCCTTCCTCCTTCTGGCCCTTGGGACCATCCCAAGGGGCCAGGAGAGAATAGACTGTCACCCCTTCCCTGGAGGAAGACAGTTGTTAGCCTAGCACATCCCTGAGCTGGCTGGAAGCCTCCCTGGGGCTTCAATTAGGGCTGCAACTAAGGAAGTCTTCCTCCTGTCAACGCCCTAGAATTGTTACGGATGGACCTTAGCTCATCACAGCCTCCACCCAGGCTTCCCTTGGTCTTGAAAAAGAGGCCCAAGGATACTGTTAACTCTATAGGTCTCCTCTCTGTGAATGTTGCTGCAGATTGGTCTTTGTACTATGTAATTTCCAGATGGAAATGTTTGTTAGCACGGACACTGCAGACCTGAGCCCTGGGACAGCTATAAATATAAACCTCTGTTTATGGGTCTCTGATGGGGGCTCTGAGCCATGCTGTTTGGAAACAATAGTGTGAAGACTCCTGAGTATGTTGGCATATAGAGAACTTTGAGGAGAGCCAACTAAAGTGAAATATAACAATTAAATGTGCTTGCCTCTGAACATCCGGTAGCACACAGCAGTTTGTGGGGAGCATCACAGAACACCTTTCACATTGCCTTCTGAATCCTCCTAGGAAGATGCTGGCCGGAGGAAACCCTTGAAGTGGTGTTCTGAAGTAGGATACATAGCAGGCTCAGCAGCTCTGTAAGCCCTTGAGGTGCCATTTTGAGCCTACTTCTGTGCAATGTGGGACCATAAGAACCTGAAGCAAGGACAACAGACCTTGGTGAATGTCTAAGGTGAGATTTTGTTTTGAGGCAGGATCTCATATAGCCCAAGTTGGCTTGAGCTCACTATGTAGCTAAGAAGGATCTTGAATTCCTGGTCCTCCTGCATCCATTGGCATGCTAGAAATACAGCTGTGCATCTCATGCCTGGTTTCATGCAGGCTGGAGAATCCAGTACAGCGCTACATGCATGCTAAGAACGTATTCTATTAGATGAGTTACAACCCTAGTCCAGGTTCAACATGTTCTTCTGCATGTGAAATATGAATTGCAGTATTTCTTCATAGGTAGCTTTCAGCACGGTTTACTTCTATGAAAATGGTTTTTATAATGAATAACAAAGATCCCACATTTAAAATGCAAAACAACTCTTCTTGAAAGCCAGCAAGCCAAATCTAGACCAAGAAACAAGACTGGGTGGGCCAGTTTCCATAGCCACAGCATTAACCTGGAGAATCTGAAATTCTTGGAGCATCATACTAGGAAAATCTGACCTTTGGTTCTTTCATTTACTTCGGGCCCCTGAAGGTTGAATGTTCCTCACCAGCACCTCTTTTGAGAGACTGCTAACAGTCCACCTGGCTATGACACTTAGACCCACTGCATATTACAATGAATTTGTCACACTTCCACATCTGCTGATTCCCCAGGCTGAGGGCCCTGGCTGGCTCTCACTGAGGGCAAGGGCCTGTTTGAATCCTCTACAGTGGAAGCCGGTCTCTGTTTTCAGCTTGTCCTTAAATTTTTATTATTTTATATTTATTTGATTTAGCCCACTTTATTTTTAAGTTTTAGTTTTGTTCATGACATTCTTGGTGTTTTCCTGTGCTGTTCAACACACGTTCTCATACACCAAACTGTAGCATGTGCAGTAATAAAATATGTATTTTTAATTAAACAGCTGATGGCACTTGACATTATGAGACAAATGGGAGGCAAGAATCACCACAATTCCAGTATCTCAGGGGTAACTATGGCTTACATAAACAGAACGTAGAAAATGCACCTCTTTCCTGCCCGGACTCTTCAATCCTGTGTTCCTTCCTTTCCTATTTAAGAGAAATGTACACTCTATATATAGTTCAACTCTTCTGAAGTTCCTGTGGATTTAATGTACAGCTATAGACCACAAGCTGGCAGTTCCTCAACAGACTGGGAAGTCGTTCTTTAACAATGCATTCCCAGGAAACATCCCAGGGCTGACTGCGGAAGGGTGTGTAGACAGCCCTGTTTTGCACTCTAGTTCTGCATCCACCCAGTGTCTGAGTCACTGAGTGTGCCCCTTATCAGCCTCTGCCTCTGACCTCGCCTGCTCTCTCCCAGCCTCGTGTGAGCTCAGCTCACCCAGGCCTGTAGATGATTCCCTATCTGCTGACCAAATCGCATTTCAGAAGAGAAAAATAAAATGGCAGAAATAGTCTGAGTTAAAAATGGATTTAAGAGATATAGTGTAACTTCATAGAAAAGATCACAAAAAAGGGGAAAGAATCCTAATCCTGGTTTCAGTGGGGGGAGGTGGTTGAATGGTCTAGGAGGGGACTTGTGGTACAGATCCGTCTGGCAGCAGAGTCATTGTTGAAGAACAGCATGGTCAGCTCTGTGCTAATAAACCTCACAACTAAGATTTTATGTTTAAATGCTTTAAAAGCATGTATGAGATGCTTATACAGGAAAAAACAAATTGGGATAGGAATCATCCCACACAAGGTTATAGAACTTAGCAAGAAAGCAAACAGCTTCAGGGTAAACTATGGGGAAAGCAAAGAGTGACCCTAGGTAGAAAATGATTAGCTCAGGTCTCAAAACTACTTTTATTACAGCTATCTGGATCGGTATGAGGGACACCATACACTATGCTAAATATTTTAGATTTGGGGAAGGCATGCCTTGGATTCCATCAAACCAGGGCATGTTGCATTTGACCTTCATGCCTTTCATCCATGAAAACTAAAATGGCTGTGAAGTATGGAGTCAGCAGGCAAGACAAACACATACTTGAGAAGTCAGGAACCCAAAGACATACTGACCAGTGGGAATGAACAATAGAACCAAACTGAACCCTGTGACACACTGAGTAACTTTATAGCTTCCAACTCGGGCTAAAGAAAGAATGGAGGAATGTGTAAAAAGCATCTCCTACTGTCATTCAAAGAGACTGTGGTCTGGGTTAGCTGGCATCATCCCTCACTTACCACATTTTTACCAGTCCTACACCACACAAAGTCTTGGGGTCAGAGACAGAAAGAACATCACTTAAGAACTGTGTGACCACAGTACCTTGTTTAACCACTAAACCATTTCTTTGCCTTCAAATGGGATCTAGTCCATTGATCCAAATTGGCTTCTTCATCTTCAGTATAAAACTTAGTGCATTAATCCCTGAATATTTGCTGAAGTCCCATCACAGTCTTGGTACCTAACACACACTCCTAAACGTTCTTCCCATTCTTATGGCAAACCCACTAAACACATCTAGAGAGAAAATCAGCCTTCAACTAGTGACTAACCACAGTTCAAATACCCCCTAGTGGCAGCAAGAAAGAAAGCACAAATCTGCGTTACAGAAACCTTTGGCACAGGGTCAAATGGCTCAGCAGTTAAGGGCACTGTGTGCTCTTCCAAAGTTCCTGAGTTCAATTCCCCCAGCAATCACATGGCTTCACAACCATCTGTAATGAGATCTGGCGCCCTCTTGAGGAAGAGACCTGGTCAGTCGTCCTCATCATCTTAGACCGTGAAGCCCAATATGGACAAGTTCAACAGAACCTCCATATACAGGCTGCCATGCATGCTTCAGCATTGCCAGGGCATAAATTTCATTTCATTTCAAATCAAGAGCCATGTTTCAGCTACAGCTAGATTTCCCCATCTGCGGTTCCTGCAGAAACTTTGCTGGTGGCTTCTATAGGGGTGAGCTATGGTTCCTAGCAACACTAGTTGGTTCCCTAACTTTGGGGTTAGTGGTTTTCCCCACAGCCTCGTTTCTTTAAAGGATTAATGAAGAGCTGTATTTTTTTTTTTAGTTTGATCAGTCCCTCTCTTCCTCTGACCCCACCCTCTCATGCTGGAGATCAAAGTCGGGGCTCTGTGCAATCTGGGCAAGCACTCTTCTACTGATCTCCACGCCCAAAAAGCTTGCTCAGCTTTTTACTTGTTAGGATGGAGTGATATTTCCCAAGCTTTTTGAAAAACATTACAAGAGTCACAGCCCGGAAGGCTGACCCGACTGCTGCAGCTGTCTTGTCTGGCCACCCTCTTCCAGCTGCAGGGAAAAGGGCAGACTGGACAAACGCAAGCAGGGTCCACTGCCAGGAGTGCAGACTCACTTAAAAGCCAGCATCCCCGATAACAATAGTAATAATAGTTACTCTAACAATAATTCATCTTGACTGTCAACTTGACTGGACATAGAATCACCTAGGAGATACAATTCCAGATCTTTAGAGTCCTTTCCTGAGGGGATTGGCTGAGAAAGGAAGCCCACCTTGAATGTGTACCACACCATCCTGAGGACTAGGGTCCTGGACTAGCTCAGAGTGGGGAAAGAAAGCAGACTGAGCATTGACAGTCATCTCTCTCTGCTTCCTGTGGTCACTCGAGCTCCTGTCACATGTTCCCCCACCCTGATGGGCTGTCTTCCTCCAACCTAAGAGCCCAAATAAACCCTTCCTCCTTGACTTTCTTTTTTGTTGGGAATTTAGCCACAGTGACAAATACAATGACATAGGGAGAAGCCGTAATCAATAGACAAGGGAGAAGAGAAGAAATCAATTTCTTGTTTTTAAAATGCTGCAAGTAAAACTTTTGTTTTTTATTCTTGCTTCTTATGACAAGTTATCCAATGACTGGCTTATGTACCAGTAAAATGCATGGCAAAGATAACATAGGAAGGTACTGGGAATCCATGATTATAAAATAGCACTATAGTATGATTTGAAAATGAGGCGGTTGTGACTTTATATTGCAAACCTAGGACAACCACCAGAAGAAATTCTTTAAAAGAAATAGTTTGGCATACTAAGATCAGAGATAAGTTGAATGGCAAACAATGTCATTTAAAACCACAAAAGTTATTAAACAGAAAATGAAACTAGCGTGATAGATAGTTATTCAAGCATGCAATAAAATAATTTTCCTTGTCAATAAAGACAAAAGTAGACCTCACACTCTCTAAAGGCAGGGGGAAACACAGAATAACTTTCACTAAGATTTCTAGAATGCTGGGAGGCCTACACAAATCTCAGAACCTGCTTAAGAACCAGGAGGGGTGGCATATGCCTGCAATCCCAGCACTCAGGAGGTTGAAGCAGGAAGGTAAAGGGTTTGAGACTAACCAGGACTATATGGGAAAAGCATTGGAAAGAATGTTTAAAAAGCAACTACTGTAAGAACCAAGCCTGCCAAGAAGGATCCTTGCACTTCAAGGTCCGTATCCAGAGAGCCACTTACCACTTGTGTTCTGGATGTGTGGTTCTCAGTTGGTTGGATTATGAAAAGACCAGAAGTCTGACTCCTGACCCTGTTGTGTGGGGGACTTCCTCTACATCACAATACAACCCTGGCTCATAGTATACCGTGCTGTCCCCAGCTTTTCCAGACCAGTCCTCTCTATCTTTCCCTTATTAACAACAAATCATAGATAGCCTAAATACACAAGTCAAAAAAGCCCAAAATATTTTCAGGATGGATCAAAAAAAGCAAGACATGGTAAACTGATACAAGAAACTCTTTTTAACATTATGATGTGTACACAGTTTAAGAGCAAATACGTGAAGAAAGATTGACCTTGCTAACTCCATGCTGACTCCAGAGCAAGGAAAACTATCAGGAACACAAATGTATTCCATGATGATAATGAGGTCAGTTCTCTAATAAGCAATATCAGTTCTTAATAAGCATGAATCTAATAAGAGAACATTCAAAATATATGGGGAAAATTGATAGTCCTCCATGGTAAATGAGCTAGCCCATTATAATAGTTGAAGGCTTCAATGTACCTCTATCAGAAATGTGCAGAACCAGCAGGCAGAAGCTCAATAAGACAAAATTGAACTCAACATGACTGAAATCTACAGTCTACACTTGAACTCCCATTCTTCTCGAGATGACATTGAAATTGCACTGAAGGACACCCCAGTCTGAGTCATAAAATAATACAATAACTTCTCTCAAACCGTGGTGGAGTAAGTAGAAATCAGTAAGTGAAAGTCGCAGAAAAATCCCCACACAGCTAGAGATTTTAAAGCACATGTTTAACGAGTCCTATAGCTCTTAAGGGAGGAAAGTTAGTAAACTAGAGCTAAGTAAAAGTAAATGGAAAATACTGGAGGCATAACTGCTCAAATGCAGAGGGGGCGATGGGGAAATAAGTGTTCAGAGGTGACTTAATAAAAACGAAGGATATATGAAAGTTTTATGGAAACATACACTCTTGAAAGTCAAGCTAAAACAACACAGTTGGAGGAGCTGGTAAAATACAGATGACAGAACAGAGCGGGGCTAATACCCAGGGTAAAGGGTTAAGTTGTGTGATAGCTACTTTTGGTTGCCACTTGACACACCTAGGAATTGTGTTTCGGTCTTAATTTCTATCCCACTGATCAACATATCTGTTTTGATGCTAACACCATAAAGTTTTTGTATTACTATATCTCTGTAATACAATTTGAAGTCTAGGATAGTGATCCCTCCAGCAGTTCTTTTATTATTCAGGGTTGTCTTAGCTTTCCTAAGTATTTTGTATTTCCTTATGAAGTTGAATATTTTTTTCAATTTCCATGAAGAATCATGTTGGAATTTTAATGTGAGTTGTGTTGAATCTGTAGATGGCTTTTGCTATCTATATTTTGCTTACTCTATAAGTCAGTAGTAACTAGTCCTTAATAGATGCTTGGTAAGTTGAGAATTTTTGTCCCCATTGAAGCCAGTTCTCATAATTTGCTTTCTGTTCCTGTGATAAGATACTGCCCAAAACCAACTTGGGGAAGGGGGAGGGATAAAGGGTTTATTTGGGTTACAGGTTACAGTTGATCGTTGAGGGATGCTAAGACAGGAACTCAAGACAGGAACAGGAAGCAGAAACTGCAGCAATGACCATGAAGGAACACTGCCTGCTGCCTTGTTCTATTTGTTTTCTTTTACAATGCAGAAACCAGCTTGATTTCTTATACCTGCCCAGTCGTGCCCCCACCCACCCACAGTGGGTTAATCCCTCCTTCTCTCAGCAACCATTAATTAATAAAGTGTGCCCACAGACATGTCCATTGGTCAATCTGATAGAAGCAATTCTTTAGTTGAGGTTCCCTCTTCCCTGGGGTCTCTAGTGTGTGTAAAGTTAGCAAAACTTGTCAGCATGCCTGTATATGAATATTTTAATTAAAACCTTAATTCATAATTGCCAGAATTAAAAACAGTCAAGATGTCCATCATTGAGTGAATTGATTAAATGTTGGCATATCCAAATAATAAAGTAATATTTGTTGATAAGGGTGAATGGTAAAGTGGGGATCCATGTCAGATGTGTACCAGTCACCAAACAGTATCAGGTGCTTTACCGAACGAGTCAGTTTCAGAGACTGTCACAAACTGAACTATGTACCTTCCTAAGAGATACTTTATAGTCTTGACTTTTTGTTTCCTTATTTGGAAAGAGCATCTCTGTAGGCCTTACTAAGTTAAGATACTGACATCTAGCATTAAGGAGAGCCCTGACTCATAGCTGGTAAAATCTGAACAGATACTCAGACACACGAAACTATCACATGGGAACGAAGAGATTGAAAGACTTTATTTACAAGCCAATGATGCTGAACACACCACACACAAATAAGAGGTGGGAGCGGTCTTTCCTGAGACTGCTCACAGATAACACAGCCACCAACAGTCTCAAAAATAAGAAATTAAACATTTCAGTTCATTTTAAACCACCCCAATTTTATGGCATTGAGTCATAGTTTTTTTTTTTTTTTTGAAAAATTGTCGGGGAGGTTTAGCACACTCAGAAAGTTTCTGCTTTTTGAATGATCACTCCATCCACGGAGCGACTGGAGTCGGGGACAAGATGGCTGTGCTTTTCAAAGTCATTTAGAGATCAGTACCACTTCCACCTGGCCCTCCGTCTTCCTCTGGGGATCTCCAGAAGCCTCAGTGGTCCTGGACTGGACAGAGAGGAAAGAGCATGCAGAGGGCTTAAGGAACTTTAACGTCAGGCTGCATCCCTGGCTCCCAGGGCACAGCCACAGGCCACCACCAAGCCATAAGGAAGGTAATGTCAAGCTCTGCGCAGCTAGAAGGGAAAATGTGGGATAGGGGATGAAAGGGTTAAAGCCACTATCACTACCTTGATCGTCACAAAGTAGGTTTGAGATTGAAGAAAAAGAGGCCTTGGAAAGTTCCGGAAGCTTTTAGATCTGTTGTTCTGTGGTGTGTGAAGGAAATGATCTCCATCATTTGTGCCAGGCACAAGCTAGAAAAATTCAAGATCCATCAAACAGGCTGAAAAGTCTATCTCTGGCATAGTGCCCCTAGCCTCTCTCTGAGCTTTACACACCTGGCCTTAAGCTTTCTAACCCAGATCCATTCCCTTCTCGATAAAGCAGGCAAAATTCTGGTGAGAGTGTTTTCTGATGATGCTGTGTGTCGTGCTCTGCGATGCTCTTCGTGGTGAGATCTAGTAGAACTGCCAGGCTAAGCTGCAGTCTGCTGAGAGTATTGGAAGGGGCTCCCTGGGAAACAAGCTGGGGCTCCTCTGAGCCTTTTTGGGAACTAAGCACTAGCAAGAATGACTAGCTACAGCCCCAGCTGTGAGCAGGAGCAAAATGGGCAGATTGGTGTGTTGCTCCTACATGATCCCATCACATCTGGAACACAGAAGAGGAGCCAGAAGAACCAGCAACTAATCTAAGGCCACTTGGCTCAGACAGCCCTGTCCTCCTCCCTCTATGACAGATCACTTCCACTTCTCTTTCATTTTTAACAAGGATTCAGTCCAGTCGAGCGGAGTGGTATTACTAAACTAGCCACCAGCGCCAGCATTTCACACTCCAAACTCCGGCCCCACCTCATTGGGTCTCATTGGCGCTCTCTCTCTCTCCAAAAAAAAAAAAAAAAAGAAAGAAAAAAGACAAAAAAGGTTCCTTCCCAACCTTTCCAGTGCAAGTGTTATTTTTGTACTCTCAAGTTTCTCAGTTCACACACAACACATAAACAGCACCTACGCACATACATACACACATACATACATGCATTATTCTTATATGCAACAAACACCGATCACTAACGTGTAAAGCATCTACACTGTGAGAAGTTGTATGTTCCCTCTGCATAGTGAACAGAGCTTGTCTCCCTACAGCTACTCTCTATATCTATGTCTAACACTTTGGAGTCAACTCTTTACCATAGAGCAAAACAGTTAAAGTTTCATTGGTTCCCAGCATCAAATATTTTTATGAGTACACTGCCCAAATGTGTAAGTTTGGAAGAGCTCCTAATTCCCTCTGATGAGAAGAGACTAGACGGAATCCCATCTGGTGAGACAGGAAGAAGGATGACAACAGAATACATGGGGACACTGCATGACAACAGTTTGAAGACAACTGTGCATGTCTACAGTCACCTGTGGCACTGCAGCTGCAAGACCGGCTACCACTAGTTCAGTTAGTGGGATTTTCTCAAACAGGCCAGGTTCCAGATCAGCTGGGCTATGAGACTGTGAACTTGTTCCTAATAATCTTGTGCCACAGTTGCTCTTCGTCTCATAGGGCTGTGTGTGTGTGTGAAGGCTTCACTCTGGGTACTGGGGTGGGACAGCCCAGGTGAGAAGTCTGGATGGATAGATCTCACCCATGAGGCACAGAGCAGGAGCATTTAATGATATATCTGCATTAAGTCAAGAAGGAGGAAGATGCTGCATGTGTATCCCAGACCTGCACAGTTCCATCAACCACCAGAGACAGGATGAGCAGAGAGGCTGGTTACATCCTGATCCATGGAAGTCACAGGTGGCAATCAGAGTATCCTTAGTGGCATGACCCTGTCTCAGAGCACAGCCTGGGAAAGAGACTGCCCCCTCCCCCACGGTCCAAAGGATAAAAATAAGGTCCGTTATTAATAACCCACCACTTTTATGAGAAGATGAGTACACATTGTTGCCACTGTATTGAGAAGTGAATATTCAAGGTGTTTTTGTTTAAAGAAAATATACACTGTCCTCGCTGATCCTAGTTCAATGATGCTTTGGCATGATAATTTTCCCTTCCATCGTCTTTATTATTTTAATTCTTATATAGTAATTATGAAATTTATGCTATGTAATTAGAATCAGATAATTAGCATTTTATTATGTCAACTATCTGTCATTTCTTTGTGCTGCAAGAATTGAAAATTCTTTCTTCCAGATGTTCTGAAATAGTAAGTTACATATACCACTTTGCTAAAGAATACACTAGAACTTATTCCTCCTATTTAATTAGATTTGTACATTCAATCACTAAGTTTTCTTACCCCTAGCTTCTCAGCCTCTGAAACCATTATTCCATTCTATGTCTCTGCAATCAGTTTATTTAGCTGCCACATGTTAGAACATGAGGTATTTATCTTTCCGTGCCCCGCTTACTTCACTTAATATAATGTTCTCCAATTCTTCCATGACACTTCAGTGAAAATACTCTTAACACCAGAAACAAGCTGGGAAATCAACTGACCATCTCACCCATTGAATGGCTGTAGTCAAGAAGATGACGTAAGAGGCTGGAGAGATGACTCAGCAGTTGAGAGCACTGACTGCTCTTCCAGAGGACCCAGGTTCAATTCCCAGCACCCACATGGTAGCTGACAACTGCCTAACTCCAAGATCTGACACCATCACACAGACATATATACAGACAAAACACCAATGCACATAAAATAAAAGTAAGTAATTAAAAAAAAAGATGACAAAAAAATGCTGGTGAAGAAGTAGTGGCAAGGAACTTCCATTCACTGTTGGCCAGAGTACAGACTGGAACAACAATTTTTATGAAATGGCCCATGGCTCAAAGTCATTGAAATGTCTTTCTCTTTTTCCACATTCTGAGGTTTTTAATCTAGGTCAAAGAGATTAAAATGAAGCACTAGATATCCCAGAAAAGGTAAAGAAAGGCCGAATGCTCAGGCAGAGCGATGAGTGGTATTGAATGGTATCTGTTAAGAGAGCTGCTGAATATTCGCAGGTGCTGCAGCTGCTCTTGGTTATCTCAGCAAACCACTGCAGGGGCTGCAGCTGCTCTTAGTTATCTCAGCGAACCACGCAAGAAAACCACCGTGCTGCAGCTCCATCCTGGAACTGGAAGCCAGTGAGTAGACTCTAGGAATGAACCATCATCCCAACAGTGAGGGGTTGGAGCAGAGAGAAGACAGAACTGGGGTAAGAGGGCATGCAGGGGGAGAGGGCTAGGCAGAATTTAATGAAGTTCTGGAAGGCCTTCCTGGGAGTGCATGAGCCCAAGCAGGAGCTTGTGGAGAAAGAGCATGTAAGCCTGGAATCACGAGGCCACTGCAGCAGAAAGTGGGTGAAAGAGAGAGTCCCAGATACTGGTATCGAGGAGTAGGACCCAGATCAGAGGGGCGTGCAAGGCATTGCTGGGACCGGTCTTCATTCAGAATGAAATAGAAGCACCGGAGGCTGGGAGCATGAGATGACATCATGTGGTTTCAATTGCTAAAGCCATCCCTCACTCTAGCGTCCTATTGATAACAGATTACAGAATGAAGAAGTGAGAAAACCACTCAGTGATGGTGTTTAGAGTGGGGTGGTAGCAGAGAAGATGATGAAACTGGTTCTGCTTTTGGCATCTTGTGACGACAAGCAATCTGGTCCAGGGGAGTAAGTGTGACAAGGCCTGAGCTGTTAGGGTGATGGTGTTTCCATTAACCAGCCTGGAAAAGGTGGCTAGGTCCAGTCTTAAAAACAAGAGTTCATTAGCTATGACCTTGAGACATCCTTAGACATCCTATCAGGAGTGCTTTCAAGGCAATCACGAAAGATTGGGAGAGGAGGTGGAGCTAAGTTAAATATATAAACTCAGGGCTCAGTCAGGCCTCATAGCTCATGCCTATAATCCTAGCACTTGGGAGGGTGAAGAAGAAGAATTGATACCAGTTCAAGAGCAGCCTGGGCTACAGAATGTCCCAAAAACAAATAAACAATACCAACAACAACAAAGCATGGAGTTCTCAGAATATTGATGTTATTTAAAGCCATGAAAAAAGATAGGATCCTTTAATGAGAGAGAAGACCAAGGGTCTGAACTGAGACATCCCACCTTTCAAGGTTGTCAACAGGAGGCACAGTCAGCACATGGGAGTGGGAAAGAAAGCCAAGTAGTGTATGTAGCAGTAGAAACCAAATGCAGAGAATGTTTCTGAGACAAGGACGTAGTCAGGGAGGGTGAAGCTGGGTGCTGACCTTGACTTCAGTAACACGGAGGGCACAGCAAGTTTGACAAGAGCAGGTTTGGTGGGTGTCAGAGTTAAATCCTGACTAAAGAGGGATGAAGAAGAAGGGAAGGCATGCTTTTGTGTCCCTAGTGAGGCCTGTGGTTTGCCTCACATGGGGAGCAGAGAGACGGGGCAGCGGCCGAGGAAGAAGAGTCCTGGGTTATTTAAGGTGAAATGAATCAAAGCAAGCTTGCTGGAGGGGAGCAGGAATGTGTCCCTGGGAGGCAAGCACTCAACAGTGCAGAAGAGATGGAAAGACAGTGCAGGGTGGAATGGGCAAGAAGACGAAGAGGACGAAGCCAGGAGGGTGAGGAGAGGTGACAGATGACCTTCAGTACAGTCCTGGCTGGTTCTATTTTCCCAATACAGCTGGAAGCTGAGAGAGAGAAGGGAAGGCGGATTTCAGAGAGAAGGTGTGACATGGTCATGTAAGGAAACACAAGGGAGGGTGGACATGGGTCCAGCAATGAGATTGCCAGGCAGCACGGTTGCCCCAAAGGATTCCTGGCCAGGAAGCCAAAGCCAGACCTCCTCCCTGGTGTGCTGCTCTGACATCATGGCCAGCAGCACAGAGACCAGCGAGGAGTCAGAAGAGAGCTGGAGTTAACCAACCAGGAGAGAGTAAGGCAATGTTTATGGTAATGGAGAATGAGATTTGAGCTGGTTTAGAAGAGTGAGAAGGAACAGAAGTGGAAATGTCTACTTCCAGCTGACACGGAGTAGCAGAGACCAGATAGATGGATCCCTCTTCCTAAAAAGCTCCCCTACTTCGTATGTATTTATGTATCTTTCTCCCTTCCTCTCTCTGCCATATTATATGGTATATACATAGAAGAAGCAATGGTGTTTGGTAATTAATAAACGGACAGTTCTGATAGGAGTCCCAGAGAGATGAGAGATTAGCTGAACCGATGGCTGTGGCATAGTAAGACCTTACACAGGAGATGCTGTCTCCTACGTGCAGAAGATCCTGAAAATTGAAGCGGAAAATGAAGCAGCCAAAAGTGTTTAGAGGAGTCCCAGAGCCAGCTTTGGACTGCTGGGGGCCCTCTAGGTCTTCAGTAAGGCAGACTTGAGTGTAAGAACTGTCTCCACTCTGGTTTGAAGGTCTTTACAAAAACTTGTGTTGACATTTAATCCTCACACTGTGAGGTATTAAGCGATGGAGCCAGAGGGACCTTCCAGAAGTGACTAAGTCCTGAGAGTTCTGCCCTTGTGAATAGGTTAATCCATTCATGGGGAGATGGATTATCAGGTGAGAGATTTTGCCAACAAAGCAATCTCCCCTTCCTGGCTTGCTCACAGTATGAGATGGCCTGAACAACTTTGTGTCCCTGAAGAATCCCCACAGCTGGGAGGCCCTTAAATGCCATCCTTTGATCTTGGGCCTCTAGAGCCATCAACTAAATAAACTCCAGTTTTTTGTTTTTTTATAAATTATCCAGTCTATGGTACTCAGTTACAACAATGACAAAGTATACTGAGACCATACCTAGAGCTAAGGAATAACATAGAAAGGAGAAGAGGGAACAGCCTGTCTTGTGGAACAGGAGAGGTGACACCCCCCCCCCCTTCACATGCACAGGGCATCAGCAGAGAGCTCAGAGGACATTGCCTCAATGGGATGAAATGAACAGCTCTGACCTCTCCTAGCAAAGCTCACATGGAAAATCCTCAGTGCTGTCATGGAAACGGAGTAAAGAAGCAGTTATCAGGACCTGTGAACAGGGTACCAGAGAAGGAAAGGGAACAGTTAAGTTAGAGGGTTCATCAGTGACCCTGAAGGAACCAGACTCCCACAGTCCCTTCCGTGGCATTCGAAAACCATGAGGCCAAGAGCTAAGGGACCATATCAGAAACTAAATTCAGCAAAGTTTGCTTGTAATGAGGGCCCTGCTTTCCTCCTGGGTGCTTCTCTGTCCCCAGGACTTGTCTGGTCTCTGTCTTCCCTCTTCCCATTATCACTGTTTCCACAGCACACATCTCAACTTCGGGGAATTTTCAGGAGCATCGGGCTGACGGCACCCAGCCTCTGAGCCGCTCAGGGAGGGGACCTAGGGCTTTTGCCTGTAGGATCCAGAGTCTGGAGATCTGGAGGAATCACAAGTTAACATTTTTCTGTCTTCTTCCAAACAAACAATTGCTAAACCCCGAAGGCACTTCTCACTGGCACCAGGATGACAGGTAAGGCTACCATGGTAACCCCACCTGGGTTCCTCTCTGGTCCTGCAGATGGGGAAGTGAGAACACAAACAAGTGCTCTCCCCTTGATATGCCCGGACCCTCCCAATGCCCACAGGGAAAAGCAGTTCACCCACAGCTTCTCTATCAGGCCCGAGTCGAGGCTCACCAGCCCACTGACTGGTGACTGGTGGTCATGTAGGA
Source organism: Microtus pennsylvanicus (assembly GCF_037038515.1). NCBI lineage: Eukaryota > Metazoa > Chordata > Mammalia > Rodentia > Cricetidae > Microtus > Microtus pennsylvanicus. The sequence goes on along the minus strand of NC_134580.1, from coordinate 124,910,893 downwards.
AGGGTGAGGCCTTGGCAACAGAATTGGCCTGGGTGGGCTCCAGCTGGTGTGGCATGGGAAGACTGTGCCAAGTTGTAGAATGAACTTTCAAACGGTGTCCTCTGCTGCCCTCTGCTGCCAATTCTGTTTCATTGCCGTGGACGCAACAGGAATTAGAGCACCATGCTCTTGGGAGTGATTCCTCTTTCACCTCCCAGAAGGCCTTTCAGATAGTTTTATATTAGCACAGATGCCCCGACTGACAGTGCTTTGTACTGGGAACATACCAATGATACCACTGGAACCAGGGCTCCCCCTGTCAGCGTTGGAAGGACCTGTCTGTGGCAGCAACTCTGATGGAGTTCTAGGAACAGTGTCTGTTCCCAGCACTGATTCACAGACTGTGCGGACCGAAGCTGTGAGTGTGCATGCCCCTCAGCAGGAGCGTCCCTTCTGCACTCTGGCTCTTCCAAGGAAGGCCTTCTAGTTCTTTATACCGTCACAGCTGGTCATCTAAACACTAAGAGATGGAAGTGTGGGTGTTTCTGATCTTACGTGACATCAGAGTCACAACCCCCTGAGGCTACATCAGAGCTCACGGAAGTGAATCCCCTGGGCTCCATCCTCCTGAAGCTATTAGATGGCTTCTGCAGACCTGTGCCTGGATTTATAAGGCAGGACAGAAACTGCCAAGGCTTGGCTGCCTGGACTAAATGCCAAGACTCTATTCTTTCAGGTCTCTATGAAACACCTGTCGCTGTGGAATATGAAAGTCAAGACAGCGTTCAAACTGATACAGATGCCAGCTCCTGGGCACTTGTTTTCATTCCTTTCCAGCTCTACAATGCTTTCCTGTGGTGGGAACACAGCTCTCAGACATTATTGAAATAACTTTTCTGTTTGTTTGTTTCCAAGACAGGGTTTCTCTATAACTTTGGAGCCTGTCCTGGAACTAGCTCTTGTAGACTAGGCTGGCCTCAAACTCATAGAGATCTGCCTGCCTCTGTCTCTGCCTCCTGAGTCGTGGGATTAAAGGCATGCACCACCATTGATTGGCTGAAATAACTTATTTTAATCACTGCCCCAAGCAGGAAATGATCCTTCTATCCACAGCAGTTGGTAGGGACAGTCTGAGGACTGTTCTCCCTTTTTTGCCCTTGTCTCTTCTGTGCCAGCTTTCCGATGTAATTAGCACTTATATAACTCAGTGAGCATCTCCCCCTCCACCCCAGGTAGACCATGCTGAGCATGCTGGACCACTTAATGGCTCAGCAGACGCATGTAAAACAAAGGTGAGAAAAAGAAACAGTGCCACTGATATGACCTGGGTGCTGAGCTCTGAAGCCTCCAAAGCTGAGAGCACAGACAGTGAAATACATGATGGTTTCCTAACACAGAGAGCGTATTAATTAGACCTAGCTATTTGCCAGCTAAGTGCTGAATGGGTCCCTGGTAATTAAAAGAGCTAATCAGATTCTTAAAGGGCACCCACACCGTGCAAACATAAGGGGATTATACTTGCTATTCTCAGTATGTCATTTTAAACTGTTAGGGGTGAGGTGCTCTGGCTCTTTAATCTTTTAGTAGAGGCAACTCCGGCCTGTTGGCTGCCCACCCTTGGGAGGAATGAAGGGACCCGGAACTGCCACCAAGGTCTCTCAAGCTTTGGTAGTGCACAGAACTAACAGGCCATCTGTATGTTAGTCCTATAGCTCAGTCGGCTCTATAGCTCTTCCAGGTTGCTTGTTTTGTTGTTGCCTATATTGCTTGACTGTCACCAAGTCCATAGGATTCTATATTTAATTTCCACTCCCTGTCAGTGTTTGCAAAGCATATATGCCCAGCATTTGCTGCTGTCTCCAGAACCACTCCACAACTTTCACCAAACTTTCTCCAAAATACTGAGAAAGTATTTCTCAGGCTTTCTCTTATAAATTCATTCCACTGGAAGACCAACTCAGGGCCCTGAAATTCCCCGCCCCATCTTACATTGGCTTCACCAGCTCATGGCAGATGGATGAGAAGCTAAGTTGTCGCTCATTCCAAGTTTATGATCAGTGGTTTGTACTAAATTCCCTCAGCTGGGATCCATATCAAGGGCTAGTTCCCTGACTGCACCTCAATGGATATACACCATGTGACTGTGGTATAAATTCGTTAACACTAAAACTTTGTCTTTAATAATTCAGTATTATTTCAAGCTATTTATGTTGCTATGTCATAAACTGTTTGAGATTGGGCAAAAATACATCATTCAGAAGTCTGGAGGCTGGAAAGACAAGACCAAGGCTTCAACAGGCCAGATGTCTGATAAGGGGTACTCTCTGCCTCCAAGGTGGTGCCTTAGTGCTGCATCCTCTGAGGTGGGTCAGGAAGGAACAGTGTGTCCTTGCAGAGATGGAAGTTAAAGGATAAGGGAGCCTCCTAACATCACTGTGAGGAAACAGCCTTCATGGCCTGATCACCTCCCAAGAACCCCATCTCTTGCCACCAGCCCATTGGCATCAACAAACTTTTGGAGGGGGCACATTCATGTCATCACAGATGCTCAGAATTCAGGGACCACCTTGACTATCTCGGCACCCTCCGACGCACATGGTCCCTCAGAGTGACAGTACATGTGTTAGGCTTGCTCTCACATCCTCTGTTTGAGATTCATGCCCACTTACCATTTTGTGAACTAGGAAAATGTTAGGGTGGAATTGTGACCCTCAAAAGATATGCTGATTAGATGATTAGATAAAGAGAATGAGACAAGGATGGGAGCGCATGTGCATGCTACATATGCTTGCACACACACACACACACACACACACACTGGACTTTTCCTTACACACACTCGAGTTGTCCTTAGCATGAAAAAGAATAAAATTATGTCACTTGTGGGAAAATGGATGGAACTAGAGACCATCATATGAATGAGATAAGACAGATTCAGAAAGATGAATACCGTTTGCTTTATACGTGTATACACACAAACATGGAACACGAAAGCAGAAGCAGGGATATTTAAGAAGAGACTGGTGGCTATGGAAAGTGGAACAGGAGAGGCGAATTGGGGAAAATATGGCCAAAATATACAATATTTTTAATGAAAATATCAATCCACTATGTAATAATAATAATTTTTAAAGCTACATTGCAATCCTATATTGATAGGCCAGTGCCTGGCCTGCACAACTGGCCACCCACTTCTCTGGTCAGTATCTTCTCATTCGTAAGATGGGCAAGGTCCTGCCCTCTTATTTCTCTGTGTTGCTTGAGGCTTGGATGAAATTGGAGACTGCAAGAAGGCATAACTAGGAACTGGTGTGCAGGAAAGGCTGTCCTGCTGAGTAGAAGTCACACAGAGAGGCTCTGATTAACAGGACAAAGGACCGTCAGTAGGCAGAGACACAGAGTCCTGTCCTTCCTGTATGAGGAAGATCCGAGTTTAAGGTGAGACTTCATCATCCCCTACGCCCAACCCTGCCTGAGACGTTGCCTTTGGAGAAGTTCTAAGAAGTCATTGCCTGGGTGAAGAGTCCTCCTAAAGAAACGAAGGTGACCAAGAGAAGGAGTCTGGCAGTCTCAGCTGGGTCCTAGCTCCCATAAATGACTCAGGACGGCCAGATGCCTTCAAAAGATGACGTAAGAAACGCTTCTCAGCAGAGAGCTGTCAGTCCTTGGGTAGTCCATAATGAAGTCTGTGCTACCTATCCAGAGACTACATGGGCCATGGGAGCAAAGCCTGGCAGAAATGGTGGGTTCCAGAGGATAGTGATGCCACATGGGATCAAGGTGCCAGGGTGGGGGTCTTCTGAGAAGATGTAGGGGCAGAGAGACTAAAACCGCAGGGAGTGGCGAGAGCTGAGAGCTGGCGGGAGGGTGTGATCAGTGCCGGTGGGACTCTTGCTGCAGGGAACTGCATGTAGAGACTGGGAATCACAGGGACCCACGGGCGCTTCACGGACTTGGGAAATCAGGACTTAGCATTCTTAGCAGGTCTTATAGCATTCATCTTGTCGTTCCCTGCAGAACACATTCTCAGAGACAAGGGGATGAAAGGAATCAGTCAGTCCCAGATCAATAACAAGCAGGGGAGAAGATGAGACTGGGAAAGGGAAGAGATGGATTACTCGGCAGTGATCCAGCCTGCCAGGGAGCTCTGGAGATGGGTCACAGCTGGGCACCGTGAGGGCACCACGAGGGCAGGATCAGTGGGCAGTAAGGCCGCTGGGGTTCTTTGTTTTCTATGCAGTAAAGGGTTACTCTTGTCCTAAGAAAGATCTTATCACTGGCCAGCTCAGGGGAGGCCACTTCTCAGTCCTTGGAATGTCCCAGGTGATAAGAGTCTCTTTATTTACCTAGGACCTTGGGTCTCATCAGATAGCCCATGCTAACAATGTTGTTGATGATGGGGGCCTTGGCGTCAGTTTGACCTCAGAAGGCACCAGAGATTATGTTGAGCCAGGTGAGCAGTGAGTCATGTCTGTGTGACTCCTGGATAGACAGCGTCCCTGTCAGTAAAGCTCTGTGAGTGTAGCTTGCATCAACAGTGGAGGAACTAGGCTCTGTTAGCAGAGCCCCATGAGGAGAGCTGGAGCGCCACACCTGGGCACTCTGAGCCTGTCCCCAATGCCTGTGTCCCCAGTGCCTATCTTCTGCTGGTTTAAATCTGTATCCTGCCACTGTAGCAACAAGCTCTTCTGACTGCCTGAGTCTGAGTCCTGATGAGGCATGGACTCTTCCATCACTGCTTGGAGTTATGCCAGGTTACACAAGCAGAACCCATCATAGGTCCAGGACAGATACCCTGAAGGATACAGGCACTGGCTGTTGGAAGTTCAAGTGAGACCTAGAATGGCGAGCACAGAAGTGCTAACTTATCCAGGGGTGCACCCATGCCGCGCACCGCGACCCCAGTCTGCGCTCTATGAGCTAGAACCCAGTTTGTGAGCTTCGGGCAAGGGGCTGGAGGTTGAGGAAACACACGCAGAGACAGACTGACAAACAGACTTTCAAACACTGGTACCAAAAACCCATCTTTATTAGCACCATGGAGGCTTAAATACACTGCAGTCAATGGCCAACAGGTGAAAATCCCATCCTCTGATCCTCTAAGCTAGGCACAGCTTCTAGTAACTTCAATTAGTCCCAACACACCCACACTGATGAAACCGAGGGTCCACATGGGGGTTCCCCATGCAAAGCCCTATGCCATCCATCTACAACGAGAATGATCACATTGGCAAAATAATATTAGATCATCTGTTCCCATGGCTGACAGTCATCATATGATTCCAAACAAACCTCCCAGCAGTCGTCGGTGCCGAAGAGGATCGTTCACCCATTCAAATGGGAAGGTTTTTAAGTGGAGTAGCCGCACTTCAGGGAGCTGGGTCCGGTGAAGGGCTGTTGGTGGTGGCATCCACAGTGCTGAGTCAGCTCTGATCCCACAGCTCCGAGGTGGAGCCTGAGCCTCTGCATTCTAACTGGCTCCTGGATAACACTGCTCCTGGTCCAACGCACCCCTGGAAACTCATTCCTTCACAGGCCCAGGTAGAGGCTGGGTTTGCCAGCGGCACAGGCTCTGTCCTGATAAGAGGACACCGAATAAGAGGGGTATGCCCTGGCTCTTTCTAGTACATTCCTACCAATGTGAGCCCAGCGGCAAGGACTTGCTGGAAAAGTGTTACCAGGAATACAATAGGAGACTATGGAAGAAGGGCGGGGGAGGCAAAGAGAAGGGTCATGGGCTGGGAAGGAATAGTTAGCAGGTAGACATTGAAGAACATTGGAAAAGCCAGTGGCACACAAGGAATGAACAGAGGGTGGGATCCTGGCACCCTCTGTCTGTGGGCTTGGGGAGGCGGATGGAGTGTAAAGACAAGGATTTGCAGATACCTCATGGCGGAACTTCTCATGTTTGTTCACTAGATGGCGCCAGCGCTATGCTGGACCCAGAAGAAGGGCCGGGGCGAGAAGATTCTAGCTGTATTTTCTAGGGAAGCTCTGGGCCATTGATTGGCCCAGGACAAGCACCCTGTGTTTCTCCCAGGTCACTCCATGGGGGAAGCTGTACGGAGTGAAAAAGTCGAACGTGCATTCCTATGAGATCATACTTCATAGGGTTGAATTTCAGCACCTTCTCCCCCGCCCCCACCTTTTTTTTTTCTTTCTGTAAGGCTGGGAGAGAATGGTACACTTACTTCCCACAGAGGAAGGCCCAGCACACTGTGGGCCTTTAACAGAGTCGCAGGATCTTACACTCACTAAAGCAGGAGAGCGTGGGGCCTTGGACCTCACCTTTCTCTTCTGATAGGGACAGCCGTGACGTCTCTGACGTCCACCACTGGAAGCTCCTTGTATGCTAAACACTGAGGCCTTAAGGTCCTGCTCATTTTGTCTTGATAACAATTCCAGTGTAATTCACTCTTGACCCTATCCTATGGGAGGCACAGCCCATCTACAACTTTAGCGTTTATGGCACCACACGATAAACTCTAAAGAATATGGTTCTTCTGTTGTTCTCATTGGTTTTGCAAAAGATGGACTGTAAAGTTTAAAACGGTTCACTGAGGTGGGCTGAATGGGCTTTGACTGCTTGCAGCCCGGAGTTAGAGGAGGGCTGGAAAACCTTGCATACTGGCATGATCTGCTGTCCCTCCTGGCTTCTCTGTGAAAGCGACAGTTTGCCTATTGTTGGGATTCGGAAGTCAGTAAACTTTCTGCAAGGGGCCAGAAAGTAAAGCTTCATGGCAAGCCCTCAATTTTCTCACTGCTGCATAAAAACAGCCCTGGAGAAAATGAGAAGTGGCTGGACTGTTTACCAATAAAACTTTATTTTAAAATGGGCAATACACTGGATTTGGCCTACAGGAAATATTTTGCAACCCCTGAGTATGTGCAATCTCTCACCCACACCTGGTTCTAGATTCATTTGACTCCTCTTGAAGCTTTTCAACTTAAATTGCCATGCAAGTGGTGAGCACATCCCCAGGCACAATAAATGTACATCTTTGGCTCCAGTGTGGCTCCATGGTCCAGTGATCAATACTCCACAATCATGTATTCATGACAACGTGATTGACAGAAGAATAAGTGAGAATGAACAAGAGTCTGAAAACTGTTCGTGAAACCAGGTGAAGCCCAGGGACCATGGCTAGCTTCTCACCTCTGATCCATCCTGGAGAGATGGCCGGTGACCCCCACGCGGATCACTATGCCTGCTCAGCTCTTCGTGAACACAGAGAAACAAGAATCAACCCTTTCTCACACTTCTCTCCATCATCCTGCTGCAGCTCCCCACTGGAGGGCTGCCTCTGCCTTCCCCTGCTCAGCGTTTGATGGTGACCCAGGGCCCAAGCTGGAGGCTCCACTTCCTCTACTAAGGGAAGAATCTTTGCCTTTTACCTTTTTACTATGCATTGAACTGATATCAGGGTGCAGCGGTGGAGGCCAGCGGTGGTGTAGCAGCTATCACCCCACAGCAGAGGTCAGAGATGTTTTAGTAATACAAGCCCTCCTTAATTTGCAGTGGAGTTTTATCCTAATAAACCAATTCTGGAGGGGGGTTGTGCTAAATAAAAATGCGTTTAATTCATATGTCCACTGACATAATTTCGCAACCTCAGAACTATGCAAAAGTGGTATGTTATGGGAAACCATATTCCAAAGTTTTAGTTTGGATCCTACCCCAGCTAGTATTGTACAGTGCACCATTGTCTCTGACACCCCACAGAGTCCGCAAACCCCAGCTTCCCTGCACTCATCATGCAAGGGTAATAGCGAGTACTCAACAGGGTAATTTTGCAAGAGCAAAATGTTTAGATGGCTGGGGTACATATGCATCATAAGATTTCAGTACTTTCAACTTGTGATGGCTTTATCAAGACCCTATTTGTTGTCCTGACCTACCCAACATCCCACCTTATTCTGACTTGAACAAACTTCAACTACTCCCACCAGTTCCATGTAACATGATAAATTATTGGATGTCTTATATAAATTCTTGGGAACTGTATTGAAGATGGAACACAGACCCATTCTAAGGCTCCCATGAATGGGTAGCTGATGTACTTTACAGTGTCTACTCAGCGGTAAAAACAATGGCTTCTCAAATTTTGCATGCAAATGGATGGAAATAGAAAATACTATCCTGAGTGAGGTAACCCAGACCCAAAAAGATGAACATGGGATGTACTCACTCATAATTGGTTTCTAGCCATAAATAAAGGTCAGTGAGTCTATAATTGGATATCCTAAAGAAGCTAAATAAGAAGGTGAACCCAAAGAAAAACATATAGCTATCCTCCTGGGTAGGGGAAGTAGACAAGATTGCCAGGCAAAAAATCTGGATCTTAAGGGTGGGGTAGGAGGGGGGTAAGGGGAGATGGGGAGAGAAAAGTGAGAAGGGTAGGATGGGGAGAACTTGGGGCAACGGGATGATTGGGATAAAGGAAGATTGGATGGGGAGCAGGGAAGCACATATCTTAATTAAGGGAGCCATCTTAGGGTTGGGAAGAGTCTTGGACCTAGAGGGGCTTCCAGGTGCCCAAGGCGAGGTCCCCAGTTAGTTCCTGGGGCAGCTGAGGATAGGGAACCTGAAATGATCCTATCCTATAGCCATACTGATGAATATTTTGAATATCACCATAGAACCTTCATCTGGCAATGGATGGAGATAGAGACAGAGACCCACACTGGAGTACTGGACTGAGCTCCCAAAGTCCCAATGAGGAACAGACGGAGGGAGATGAGCAAGGAAGTCAGGACCAAGAGGGGTGCACCCACCCACGGAGACAGTGGGGCTGATCTATTGGGAGCTCACCAAGGCCAGCTGGACTGTGACTGAAAAAGCAGGGGATAAAACTGAACTCTCTGAATATGGCGGACAATGAGGGCTGCTGAGAAACCAAGGACAATGGCACTGGGTTTTGATCCTACTTCATGTTCTGGCTTCGTGGGAGCCTAGCCAGTTTGGATGTTCACCTTCAACTGGCTTTCTTAAATAATACTATTTGAAACAGGTTTATGTTGCTTTGTTTTTTGGTTTTCCAAGACAGGGTTTCTCTGTAGCTTTGGGGCCTATCCTGGAACTAGCTTATAGCTTACACCTGCCTCGGCCTCCCCAGTGCTGGGATTAAAGATATGCACCACCACCACCTGGCTATATGTTGCCTTTAAAAAAATGCTACTTTGCTCTTTTAGAATAACAAGTTCACATTCTGACATTTCACCTGTCATGATGCACGTGTCTTTTCTTTATTGTCTTATTGATAATAGGAGTGCATCCATGATGCTTTAATGTACAGGTGCATTATAGAGTGATGAAAGGTGTCTTATTAGCAATTGTGTGACCTCACATGATTGTGTAGCATTGCAGAAACATCCATTCTCTTTTAGGATTTCAAGATTGCATTACCGCTAATTAGAACCCCATGACATCTGTTGATCTCTTGAACTTTCTCCTCACATTGAATAAGAATTAGATCCTTTGACCAACATCTTACCACCAACACCCCAGACCCTGGTAGCCAGCATTCTACTTCCCACTTCTGTGAAATCCACTCTTCCAGATTCTGCAATGAGATCACAAGGCATTGGCATTCTGGACCAGGCTCATCTTAGTGAACCAACCATCTCCAGATCCAACTACAGAGTCCTAAAAGATAGACTTTTTACTCTTTCTAAGCACTTGTGTTCATTTTGGGCAATATGCATATATCACAGTGCACATACGGAGGTCAGAGGACAATCTGCCAGAATTGGCTCTTTCCTTCTACCATGTGGGCCCAGGGAATTAAACTTGAGCCATCAGACTTGGTAGCAAGTGCCTTACCCACTGAGCCATCCCACAGGCCCAGGTTTCACTCTTTTATGGATGAACAGGATTCCATATGTATATATGCTCATATTACGTCTTTTTCCTTATCCATTCTCCTTTGATGGACACTTTAAGTTCTTTTCATTTCTTGACCATGGTAAGTAGTCCAGCAGTAAGCATGGGAGAGTAGCCGTTCCTTCTAGAAACAAACCCAGTAGTGGGGCTACTGCACACATTAGTGTCTTTCTTCAGCGTGATCTCACAGTCTCCACAGAGAAAAAGTTTACCTGAAAAAAAAAATAGTTCCTTGGCTATGCAACGTTTTATGAAAGGGAGATCATATTTAATTTGTAGAAATAAAATAAATCTAGGATAAATCAGTCATTCAGAAAGCATATTTTTTCCCCAAATTCTGCTGCATCTATGACTGTGTATTTGTCATTAGTGTCCTGGAAGCGAGCAATTCTGCATCTAATACCATAGGCTATTAGTATGTCTCCTGTCCAAAATTAGCCACCTAGTGACAAAGCTGGATGATGGTAACTGAAGACAATATTAAGAAATCAGTTTTGCCTTTGGGACACATAGGCAATCTCCATGGGAGACAATGTGTCTAACCCACATCACAAATCTAAGGTCAAAGGAGACATTTCTTATTCAGCAAACATGGCAATGTGACGGCTGGGAAGAAATGGGATTAGCAGACACATCATCACTAGAGAGGGCCTGGGGTGCCCATGCAGTGAGCCTCTTCCTCGTGGCCATGCTCTTGGCACCACATTGAGAGAGTGGTTGATTATAGTTGCTGGCCAGGCTTGGTGCTTTCATTTCCTACCCTTGTGTTTCCGCATCTGCTGGGGCTTTGGTGAGAAGGGGTGGCAAGGCCATTGAATCAACTTACGAAAAAATTGCTGCTGCTCCATAGCCTCCCTGAGGTGTGGACCTCTGCGCGGGTCAAGGGTCCATTATGGAAGATGGCCGTACACAGATCTGGGTGTTAAGGAGAAAATGACCCGGTGGGGAAGGAATTAAAAGAATGTCATCCTTGTTTGCCCTGGCTCATTTTTTTTAATACATCAGTCGCCTTGACATCTCTAAAAGAATTTTTTAAGAGCTTAAGTTCTAAAAGTATGCAGCTTGTCCAAATAAAACGTGCGATCACCAGGTGGCCTGCTGAAGTCTGACTGGACCGTTCCTCTGCCAAGGGTGTGACTTAACCCAAGGCCACAGTGCTCTTCCCTGTAAGAAAACGCCCTCCCTCGGAGGCAGGAGACCCACCCTCGGCTAATTGGTGCTCTGCTGATTGCTTGGTGACCTTAGATAAGACATTTGCACTTAGCGAGCCCAGGGTTCTTTAACACCAAGACAATGAAAAGAGGCAATATGCTCCCATCTCAAAATAAGTCTTCATTTGACAAACAGCCTCAGATGGGAAACACAACTGAACCCTTCTTGGACTCTCAGTCTGTGCCTGTGCTTAGAGTTCAATGTAACACACATTTGCCTGTTGTGGGATTCTATGCTCCTAAACTCTGTCAACAATGGGGCTAGAAAGATGGCTCAGTGGTTGAGAGCATTAGCTCCTCTTCCAGAGGTCCTGAGTTCAATTCCCAGCAACCACATGGTGGCTCACAACCGTCTATAATGGCATCTGATGCTATCTTCTATTATGCAGGTGTATACACAAAATAGATAGATCTTTTTAAAAATAATAGAATTATTTTTTTTTAAAGAATGCAGCAATGGGGCCTGGATGTGACTTCAGTAATAGAGACTACTTAATATACACAGGACTCTGGGTTCAGTCGCAACCAATCAACTGATCGATCAATCAATCCATCAATTGATGATAGAGCACGCTGTTATTTTGAATGAAGATGACTATCTACAGTATCACTTACTTCAGAGCTCCAGTCCAGTTCTCAGAGTGAGACTTGAGAGATGGGATTTTCACAGGACTTAGACTTTAGAATGAGAGTTTAGGCTCAAAATCCTGGGCTTATATCCACAAAACCAATGTCAGCTGTCATCTGGACCTACGTTTAATAACTGTGCAGCCTTCAGGGAGTTCAAGAGAGCTGTTAGGACTCTGCCTTCCTCATCCTCAGTACTCTGAAGCAGGGACTCCTTTTCTGCAAGGCAGAATGGAGGTTTCCAGACAGTGTGGTTGCCACAGTCCAGGATGACAAGGGCATATGGAGCAGCTTTTGGAAAGTCTCTGGCTTGTGACAGATGGCACTATGTGCCCCCTCATCCTTCTGCACCATCGCTCCTGCCAAATGGAGGACGTGTCTATGGTTTTTGGTTTGTTTGATTTTTGCTTCTATGTTTGGGCTTGAACTTGCAACTTGGTTTCACCATTTGGCTGAGATCGGAGGAGGAAAGGGTAGTATTCCAGCTTTTTGCCAAGGATTCCAGAATTCCCTCCTGTTCCCTCCTTTTCATTCAGTACTCTGCCAGTGACCTGAGAAGAGTTGCTGCTGGCCCAGAATGGTCCATGAGGAGACAAACCACACATAGCCATCATCACATGGACACTGAGAAGCAAAACTCAGGTTAGCTCAGTGAAGCCCTGGCTATCTCTATTGCATGCTGGAGGAGAAGCAAACACATACGCACTCACAATTGATGGCTATGTCATGCCATCGAGATTAGAACGTCTTGTTGCATAGCAATAGTGGGATAATACACTTGTGGATATTGAGAGCGAGAGATATTGAAGGAGTACAAGCTAGTGGGTGGAATCCATGGGAAGAAGAGTGGACATGGGACCCCAGAGTTTGTTTAAAAAGAATAGTCAGTGCCTTAGTTTCCTCAACCCAAGGCAAGCAGAGGAGTGTGTCTCTGGCTTTCTGTAATCATGGTGTGTGTGTGTGTGTGTGTGTGTGTGTGTGTGTGTGTGTGTGTGTGCGTGTGCGTGTGTGTGTGTGTGTGTGTGTGTGTGTGCTGTCAATTTTCTAAAGCTGTCCTGATGAAGTATCAAAAGACGGGAGGACTCAGAGCAATGGAAATTTGTCGATAAATCAATCCTTCCTTTAAGTTGCCTTTTTTTCCCCCAGGTGTTTTGTCACAGCAACAAGAAAATATAATGTCTTGACCCATTTCCTGTGGCTGCAACAAAACACCCGAGCCTGGGTTACTTGCAGAGGAAAGAGATTCGCTTACCCCATAGCTGTTAAGGTAGAAAAGCGCAAGAGCAGATAGCCCCATCCTATGTGCTGAGGGCTGCAATGCTGTGTCACAACATAGAAAAGCTGAAACGCAGCAGGTTCCCGTGAAGGAGTAACAGAAGTGAGTGTAAGAGTTGGGGGAGGAGGTTGCCTACCACAACCCATGCTTCAGCCGACCTCTCAGAGTTCCCAGCACTGCAGGTCGGCTCAACATGAGCTGAGTCAGGGCAAGCCACATGTGAACAACTGAGGTGGATGTAGCTTATTCCTCCTCTCACCTCCGCAACTCACCAAGAATTTGCTTAGCAAATTCTCCTTTGATGACAACTTAAATCTTACTTTAATGAGAACTATTAATCCATTCCAGGCTCCACGAAATTCATTTTTCTCTTCTCTGGGTCTCTAAAATTTCCTAACCAGGACATCTGACTACCTCAAGGTCTTCTCAACGGAGTTAAATAGGAGCCTTGGTCTTCAAATCCAGCTCAGTGCCAAAGATACTGCACAGTGTGACAAGTCACTTAAATATTAGCATGGTGTAGGGAGAGGAATGCCTCTGTGTAAAGATAATAATGTGGTTATATTGGAATGGCTAGAGGGCTGCTGTTAAAATTGAGAGGAATGTAAGCTTGGGAGGCATTTGTCCACTGATACATGACCCCAAGATTAAATATTTAACAGCTTTCCAAGAAACCCTTAGTGACCTACCCCGTGTCTGTCATTTGGCTCACAGTAGTAAATCAGAAACACCTTTGATCTTCAGGAACTATTACAAAAATTCCACCATTGTAAAACACTGAGTCCTTCTCCACATGAAGGACTCTGGCTCCTTCTGTGGGCTTTCCACGTGGAATTCCACGAACACATGGAAGTGTGTGCGGTGCAGCTTGGGAAACCCTGCTGGAACAGGCATCGCCTTTCAGGAAGGCATAGGGCACAATGTCCTAACCAAAGTTTCTCGTGTCCCACAACCCAAGAGCCTCTCTTACCACTCACTACTGAGATCAGAGAGGGGAGTGATCACAAAAAACAATGCTCATTAACATCAGGTGGAATGTGCCTGGTGGTGGTGGTTCACGCCTTTCATCCCAGCACTCAGGAAGCAGAGGCAGAGGGATCTATGTGAGCTCAAGTCCAACCTGATCTACAAAGAGAGTTCCAGGACAGCCAGGCTGTTACAAAGAGAGAAACACTATCTCAGAACAAAAATAAAAACAAAGTAAAAGAAAGAGAACAGAAAAGAAAAGAAAGAAGAAGAAAAGAAAAAGAGGTAAAAACATCAGGTAGAATGTGGACTGGAGATGCTGCTCTATAGGGTCAGCTCTTCATCCCTGAGCACATGGCGAATGCCTTTCCTCTACCGTGAGTTCTCCGAGGACTGTCTTTCTACTCTCCTCCTCTGCTGCCATGGCTCCTGCTTCCACCACCATGGTTGCTGCAGCTGCTCCTCCAAGCCCAGTGCTGTTGCCCCAGCCACTACATGCTGCCACTCTGCCCCCTTTCAGGGGCAACTGTGGCACTGAGGAATTTGAAAAGCATTTATGCTTTGAGGCCTGGCCTCTTCTCTGCCAGGAGAGTGAAATTAAGTCTGTCTTGTGGAGGATGAGGGACATGTGCCATTGTCCAGATGACCACAAATCGGTTTCCATCCTTGGTAGCCATCTGAGACAACTCAGCTCTAGCTGAGGCTATCTGGACCGGAAGAGCTACCCAGGGACCTTGACAAACTGATCATGCTTTAAGCCTCCATATTTGGTTTGGCTTCCTAGGCCTGACTGACTACTTTGAGGGTTCCAGTGGGATGACTGTGTCACTGAGACCAGAGCTCACTACTGTGCTCTGCAGCTCCCGTAGAATGCAGCATCCTTCCTCACCCAGGCAAAGGTGTAAAAATGGATTGACAGTCTGGCCTGATGTTCCCACTGAGTTTGGGGATCAGTTAGAGACTTAATTCCTCCAGAGACAACTCTAGAACCCCAAGGAAGCTGGTGCAGGAACCAGCCCGGCATTGAGGCTGATGTATCAAAGCCTCATTAGGAAAGAGCCCAATGACATGCCTCAAAGCTACCACCACCAGAGCTGGTGGAGGCTGCTTTGCTCCAACTCTAGAGATCCAGGGCCCTAACAAACAGCAACCTCAACTCAGAGCCTGCTAAGAAGTGAGGCTGAAAGAAATGAAAACACCCCAGAGCTAATGAATAGAGGTAGGGATGGCTCAAAGAAAAATGGGGAAGCTGTCAAAAAATAAAGAAGAACCTACAGCAAACTTACAAGTTGAATGTGTGGAAGTGAAGACTGTACAGCCCCAAAAGGTGCTAGGAAGGCAGTCACATGCCACTCTGACACCCTCAGGTGCCATCTACTAGTTCACAATTGAAGCCAGGGGCAAGGTGAGACTTGGGGTCTTCTTGAACATTCTGAATGAGGATCTGTGAAGAAAGAATAGAGTTTCTCTAATGATTGTGTACTCGTTAGATACCATCTACTGTGGCAATGACACACACAGCAGAAGTTAATAATTCCACTCACCTGCAGTCCAGAACAAGCCATGATGACAGCAGACAGGGAACACTGTTCTCTCTAGCTCAGCCCTGCCACCTTTAACACTTCCTGTCTGCCCACCCAATCAATAATGAGAAAACAAAGGCCCTGTGGGGGAGTTTTAGGTACATGATCAGCACAGCCGGGTAGCCCACATCTCATTGGTGGAAATCAATTACAGGACTTAACTGCTATGAAAAATAGACAGCTTCTCACAGATTACCATACACAAATGAGTTCTCCATTGTGATGGCATCATATGACAGATGTTGCCACATTCAGCCTGGGAGACTGAGTAGCACTCCATCAATGAGGAGATGTAGCAGAAGAGCTACATGGAGTCAAAACTAGACAGGACATTCCTCCGCTAACACCAAGAAGTAGATGGATCCCTTAGTAGCCATGTTAAGATACATTTGATACTGTGCCACAGGAAACTGGACATTTGCCACCTGCCACCACAGAGCACTGGCTTACATGCCATTGCTAGGTCCACCCTAAGAACACATGGCCACCAAAGGTAAATGAGACCCTGTGATCCCACTGGAAGCTCACATTCAAGCTGACCAGATCCGGCCCATTCATTGGAAGATGTGTGGACAAGTGCTGTCCTGTGCCACACTTACATGTAAACTCACACATTTTCACAGGCTATAAGAATATAAACAGCTGATTCTTATAGCCTCATGCTAGCTAGCCAAACAGATGTGTGAAGCAGCCAGACTCCTTTGGGCTCCAGTCGTAAGGAAAGTCTGAAGAGAAAAACCAAGTTAAAAAGATTGCAAAAATTGGGTTCATGGTGGATGCTTTCGGTGGGAATTGGATTCCAGGAAACACTAGTGTTGATGACCGAGAGCTCACAGTGGCGGGATTTATGTGAGTATTACCTAATTGTGAAGAGCCTGCTTGCTATGTGCAGGTTGGAATTGCAGAGAACCAGCAGTCCCCCAATCCTTGCCTGGTCCTGCTCCCACACAACACACGGGAGTGTGCTCTACAGAAAGAAGCCAGGCTAAGAGGCTGTAAGAGGTATCAGGCTAAGCAGGCATCACCAACAGGGAAGACAATTCCCATCCGGTCTTAGATACTAGGGAACTCCAGCAGGTTCTTGGGATTCCAAGTGAAGGGATAGAGAGGTGCTGGTTCGTTTTGAGTTTAGAAAATGTAGCACTGTACCAAATGTATCTTAACCCCAGCACTAAGGAAGTGGGGAAAGGTATCTTGAACCTTAAAAGGGATATTCACTGCTAGGAGGGCTTCGCAAAAAACACTTCGACACCCCACACCACACCATACCACCCTGACACCTCTAACACAAGAGGGGCCTATCAAATAAAGTTCTCCCAAGTCAATAAAAGCCTTTCCTTCTGGCGAGGGCAAGCCCAGGTGTGGAATTCTGAAAGTCCCCAGCCAGGTGAGCTGGGAAGAAATCCACAGGTTAGTGAAGACAGACACACGGGAGCTGGGTGCTTCCTGCTGTGCAATCCACATCCTGCTGCCAGAGTCTCTCCCCTCAGATGTGTTTGCCCACCTGAACGGTCCAGGCCCCAAGACCCCAGCTAGGCTGGAGGAGCTGTGGACAGCTGCACTCAAGATGAGGCCAGGAAGCTCCTCACCACCCCTAGGGGCCTTGCATCACATGAAGGGCATTATTTCCCTGACTGGGGAGACCCTGTTTGTTAGAGACCCCAGGGAGCTGATGAGGTAATAATTTAGGGTCCTCAGGTCTCGGGGTCATGCTCCCAAGCTGATAAACGCCTGAGAAGGGCCACAGCTTAGAGTCAACCCCACCCCCCATATCCCTCTATCCCATGGAGAGAATCCAGCTGTTGTTGACCAAGAGACTGAGAAATGTGTCATATTCTGTCCCCAGCTCCCTACTCTGAAGACAGAGGTGTCCCTGTGCCAGGGATTATTTTCATGGGAGAACAGTGTCCTTCTCAGGAAGACCTCAGTGCAGCATACGGGAACACCAAAGGACAGCAAGTTCCTGGGACACAGCATAAAAACAGAACTCAATCCTTCCCTGATCAAAGGTGACAGGGACAATGAGTTTGACTTTTCGAAATCAGGTTAGGAATAAATGGTGAATGCTAAAAGGCTAAACACTCACCTGTTTGGCTAAACGCACAATGACAAGCACCAAAAGTGGTTGGCTATGTTTTACGCATTTAAATGGGAAAGCCACTGAAGTCACACACAATGCCAGGTGCCGAGTGTTGTGAATGAGTAGCTTCATGCAGAATGCAGCTTAGCAGTGAAGAGAGAAAATAGGTGGAGGTCTTTCACACGGTCTAAGTGAGAAGCTGTGTTGCTCTTTGGAGATAACGCTGCTCCGGTCCGCTCCTGTCCCCACTGATCTGAGGTCTGTGATTCCAAGCATTGCTCTGGAGGGGGCTGGGGCGTTGCCATGTGCAAGGCCAACCCAGCTCCTGCTTATAATGTGCAGTCAAGATGTGTAGAAATCTGTCAGGATACCCTCTTCCGTCAGCGGCACCAATACCTGCACTGGCTTGCAGAAAGTAGGGACCACACTGGTTTCTTCCTTCCACTCTGGCATGTGCACACCAAAAGCCCAAAAAGCATTGGCTAAATAAAAAAAAATCAATGTTATCCTTTTACTGAGAGATGAATTTCTGCACTAATAGGACAGAGTAAAATCCCAACGCTCCTGAAGGGACAATTAGGCTCATCCCCCACCTCCAGCTTGCTAGAGCTCTTCCTGGGCACTTGGGCAGACCAGCAGGGTCAGGCCTAGCCGTCTCAACCCATCCATGCTGTATTCAGACCAGACACTGGACAGACACCAGTCCATTGAGCATAGCATTATCATTCTTAGCGTCTTGGCACTACAGTGTCTGGCAGAGGTTGTGCTAGGGGTTAAGGAGGGGCAGTCTTTGGAGTAATGTCAGTGTGGGGATCAAGACTTGGATGAACTTGATGTCCAGCCAAAAAAATCCCAGGTTGTGATTCTGTCTAGCTCTGATGATGTTTTTTTTATTGGCAATTTCAACTCTAGAAGATCATAAATAATATTACTAGCTGATTTTCTAGAAAGTTTTGTTTTAACACAGTAAAATAATTTTTTTCTAGAACTTTGGGAAGCTCTGGAAATAATGGGTATTAAGAAACACCTACATTTTGGTTATTCTGAGATGCTGGGAAGAACAAGCAGGTGTCTATTGAGGTCACTGAGGCATCTAGAGGACCGAACCGTAAAAGCCAGTGTTAAGAGCTAAAAACAAGGCAGAGTAGGAATCAGTCTCCCACCTTCCAGTTTCTTCAGCTCCTCACGGATGAAGCCCTGGATGTGTCCAAACACATTTAATTAGTGTGAGTGAAAAGTAGGGACTAGTAACCTTCTGGCCGGGGACCTTGCTCTCTTTCACAGGGGGACATAGCAATGGACCACTAAGATGCACCTCTGAGTTTTCAGGCCCATGTAGGGAGTCAGGAAAATCTTCTCAAGACCCAGATCCTGTTGCCTTTGAGGGTCACAGTCGTAGAGGAGGGCAGAGGAAGTCTTCCAAGAGAGAAGGGTTTGTGTGGCCATATCTTAAATGCAAAGAGAAATCTGAAAGATGAGGCACAGTCATCTTCAGCATCACTAAGCCAGTCAGTCATGCTAAGAGTTCCAGAGTCCCAGCACAGTCCTGAATGCTAACATTTTCAAACGCTCATGGCCTCACATCTCCTGTGAGTTTTGAGGTTTTGCTGTTTATTGGATACTTCATCTTTGAGATTCAGACATCCAGATCACAAACACTAAGGTATAAATACACACATGGCCATTAAGAATTGCTGATGGCTTCTGGGACCACCATGTAATTCTGAAGCCTCTTGGAAGCCTTCCATCTTCGCTGTCTTTGCAGAACATTTTCTCAATCTCCTCCGCTCGCCTGAATAGTTGCTGAAATCTATTAAATGGTCTTTAACCAGACTCTGGAGAGATTAAAATGTGATAATGGATGTGAGAACATTCTCTGAAGAAACAAGACAGAGCGACACGCTTAAAGAACGGCTCGGACACCTGGCAACAGGTCACGTGGTCTTTGCTTCCACACAGTTCTCGGTGTTCTGTTGTACACTCACTTTTCTTTCTTTCTTTCTTTCTTTCCTTTTTTTTTTTAAATTCATTCATTTCAAAGAATAATAAGATTAGCACCGGCCTGGCCACACTTCCTAATAGAGCCAATCCTTGTTGATTGTTTCCAATTAGCAGCTGCTCAGGGGCACTCTGGGGGCCCGGCTTCGCCCCCTGAGAGGCAATGGGCTTCACAGGAAGCAGGCAGCAGGGAAACCTACACTAGGAGTTTCAAAGTGATTGACAAGAAAGCCTCTTTCAGGACAGAACACTTGGGATTTGACATTTTTAGCAACCATTACCTAAAGGGAAAATGGCATGCATTCTGTAACGTTTTGAAATGCATTTGAATTTTGCCAAGTCCTGGGTTGCCAGAATGCATTCACTTGAAATGGGCAGAACATATTTTATATCCGTTCTAAGACCTGCCTGTTGGTTTTTGTAAGTTTGTATTTTGTCTCTTACTATTGGGGGTGTGCATGCCGCATGGATGTAAAATGTGCATGCACACGTGCTGTGTCATGCATGTTGAGGTCAGAGGATAACTTTGGCAGCTGGTTCTGTCTCTTCACTCTCCGTGAGTTCAAGCTCAAATTGTCAGACTTACGCGGCAAGTCCTCTTCTTGCCCAGTGAGCCGTTTTATCAGTCAAGCCCTGCTGGTTATGTGCTCATGATATTGATGTCCTGTTGCCAACCGAAGGCCCCTTAGACATTGTATGTACAATTTCATGTCAATGTTTGTTTCTAAAAGTACCTAAATAGTACCGGTACTCTAAATTGGGTGAGCTACCTCCCAGATGAGGCAGAGGCACCCTCAGCCCACTGGTTAGCCATTGGATTTGATTTTGGGGTATTTTGAGGTATTATGGGGCTCTTGAGTATTTTTTCTACTTCTCTGCAGGGGTCATGCAACCACAAAATGGGAAATCACTGCTTTGATGCATGCTGTTCTTTCCCAGGATGTTCTTGGATGCAAAATGTAGCCAAGTCAAGAGGCCTGAACCCAGAGATGCACAGGGAAACATGGATTCTCGTCTCACTTCACAAAAGCCCATCATGGCTTCTCTGATCCCAGCAGAGCCGAGTCACTGTTTAGATGAAACAACCAGCGTGTGTTCTAGAACCCACACACTGGGTCTTTGTCAGAGCATAAACTAGGGTCACACTGGTAGGAAACCGTGTTCAGGAACTTAGAGTTCAACTGACAGTGGCTTGAAGCATCTGGAGACTGGGAAGCCACACTGAGATCTCAGCCAAAAGCACCAGGAATTTCAGAAGAGGACAAGCTAAGGAAAAGGCGGCCGAAAGACATTTAAAGAAAACTCCATTTAAAGAACATTTTAAAACCTTATGTTGTGGGCTGGAGAGAAGACTCAGCAGTTAAGAGCCCTGTTTGTTCTCCCAGAGGACCAGAGTTCAATTCCCAGCACCCATATGGCAGCTTACAACTGTCTGTAATTCCTGCTCCAGGGGATTCAACACCCTCACGCAGACATACATGTGGGCAAACACCAATATAGATAAAATACAAACAAATTATATGTATATTTATAATTATAACATATATATAATTTATTTTTTAAAACCTTATACTGTGATGACCCCCCTCCAAACAATTATTTCATTGCTACTTCAGAACTGTAATTTTCTGCAGTTATGACTCATACTGTAAATATCTGACATGCCAGATATCTGATAGGTGACCCCTGTGAAAGGGTCTTTCAACCGCCAATGGGGCCGCTACCCACAGGTTCAGAACCACTGCACTATAGGCCATAGAAGAATAGTAGAACCCAGTAAGTGACAGGGAAGAAGGCATTTCACGTGGGAAAGGGGAGGATAAAACCTCAGCATCAGCATCAGCAATGGGTACCCAGATGGACCAGTTTCTACAGCATTAAGCAAATGAACCAGTCTCTCTCATCTGTGAATGTGCCAGTTTTCTGATCTATGAGGGGAAGAGCGCACTACTTTCTTGGCTGTATTCATTAACATTAGATGGTGGGAATGAAGCAAGGTGCTGGGGGATGGGTATGTGTCACCAGAACAAGATCACCTGTTCTGTCATTACTGGACATTTCTAGAAAGTCCTTCAGTGACTTTCTAAACAGCTAGGCTAGGAAGTTCTAGAAGCTTAAATCATTCTATTAGCACATCGATCTTAGCTCCACAATACCTTCCAGCCCTTGCTTCCATTCTCAGACATTGGTCTAAGGCAATGAGAATTAAGAACAGTCTAGCACAAATGGCTCTGAGCATCCCTCAGCCCTGGCCTGGGTGGCTTATTACTGCCAACATTGTTTTGTAGTTGTAGCTCCTGGCCGTCATACCCTCTTCCCAATACACACACACACACACACACACACACACACGAGAGAGAGAGAGAGAATTTTTAGAAGTTTGATTGATTGGAAAAAAGTATTATTCTAGTAAAAATATTTCATCTTAAATGTTTGAACAATCAAAATGTCAAAAATGCATTGTTTTCTCAGCTAATGCAGAAAAAAAAAGTCCTAAGTCATGACCTGTATCCAAAACAACATTAAAACGCAGGTGAGCTGGCATACTTTGCTTGCTTTTAATCCCAGCACTTGGAGGCAGAGACAGGGGGATCTCTGTGAGTTGCAGATCTGCTTTGTTGACATAGTAAGTTCCAGGATAGCCAAGGATGCACAGAGAGACCCCGTTTCTAGAAAAAAGACCTCAGGTGGGCCATAGCTAGCTGAAGTCACACTGGTACCATAGGCACTACTTTTCAAGACAGCTGAGGCTGGAGAAGGGCACGTGACTGGCTCAGAATGTCATTTTCCCCAGTATTGCATCCTAGACAGACACCTGGAAAGGTGGGGCAGACAGAAAAGCCACTTTGCATAAGATGAAGTGCAGATGACAAACACAGGTAATCAAACAGGAAAAGGCAAATGGCACGGTCTCTTCTGAGTATCCACAAACTTCTCCATGAAGAGTCAACGGACCACGGAGAGCCTACCCACAGCCCCCGTGTTAGTCTCAGAACTACCGGAAGCCCTGGTCCCCTGGCTGAGGGCATGGGTGAAGACAGTGCAAACGTCTCTCCACCCAAACTCTTTAGTGTCAACATCAGCAGGCACGGGAAGGTGAGATACGGGGGGGGGGGGGGTGTCCTCACAGCTAGAGGGAACAACCAGCTCTACCCTTATTAACATTGTTTCAAAGAACCAGAGATGCCACATTCAGATGTTAGTGCCAGTGTGTGTGAATGGGTGAGCTGGAGTGTGGGAGAGAGAGGACGAGCGTGTGCAGGAACTTCCCCATGAGTATGCGAGAACGTGTGTACACAGGACAGCTAATGTGAGAGTTTCTGTAAGTCTGTCATAGTGCTGGTAAGTATGTTGTGTGGATGCGGATGCAAGAATGGAAATATTTACACTTAG
This sequence comes from Microtus pennsylvanicus, assembly GCF_037038515.1. NCBI lineage: Eukaryota > Metazoa > Chordata > Mammalia > Rodentia > Cricetidae > Microtus > Microtus pennsylvanicus. The sequence goes on along the minus strand of NC_134580.1, from coordinate 124,887,897 downwards.
TGCATACCTGTGTATATGAGCATATGCTTATACATGTTTATTGTTTAGACTTTTGTATAATATATAAGGGTATGCGTGTGTGCGTGCTTTGTGTGCTTTTTGTGGGTGTGCATGCTGGGCTTGAACGTGTGCATGGGTTTGTGCGAATATGTGTGTGGTTGTGTACTGTGGATGTGTGTGTAAATACATGAGATGTGTTGGTGTTTATGAGATTGTGTGTGTGTATGTAGATATTTGAGCCTATGTGTCTCTGAAAGCATGGTATGAATGTGTATATCACATCCTATGTGTGCGCCTGTGAGCCTGCTTACATGTATGCAGGTATATCTGCGTGCGCATGCACATGGGATGTGATTTATCTACCTCTGTGTGAGCATCTGTGTGTGCCCTTGCACATCTGTGTCCACATCAAGTCACCCTCCCGAGCAGTGAGGGAAGCACACAGGCTGTTGCCGCTGCCTCAGGAACTCTGTGCTCAGATCATCAAGGGTCATGTGATTCGCTTTTGTCCCCCTTCTTTCCATTAGAAAGCAACTCCTGAAGTGTTGCTGCATCTGTTTGGTGAAGGTCCTACTCCCTAGGTGAACCCTGTTTGTCCGTGTGACCTGGGGACCATGGACAAGATGTCCAGCCCTAGGGCTTAAAATAGCTGGGCACTTTTCCCTCTGCCCACAAGACAATTCTAGCCCTGTGGGCTCTCCCATTCATTCTCAGGTAAACACGCTGTGACAGGCTTCTATGGGAGACCAACCCGAGCGGTCACAGCTGTGCCACATCTCGGCGCACCCCGACACCAGGCAGAACAGGAATGTTTGCTGTCACCTCGGGCTGTGGGCAGCAAATACCTTCCAGCTTCACCAAGGAGCAATGCTGCACAGAGGGCCCCAGCCATGTTTGCCTGCTGGAGCCACCTTGTTCCAGTGTTTATGAGCCACATGTGCCGAGTCTCTTGGAACATTCAAAAGGATTCTCAGTACTGGATCTTTCCAAAACTGAAACCACAAATTCTTCATTGTGCATAAAACTTCAGTCCTTAAAATAAAAAATGTACTAACTCACCGGAGGTCAAGCTAAGGCCTTCATGTTGGCAGTGTGAGGGACACACAGATACAACCAACTTATACAGACATGGCCGCACAGTAAAGTGGTGACCATTTTTTAAGAACGCCTGCAGTAAAGTCCTGGCAGCCAGGCTGCTTCACAAGGTGGTAGAGCTATCAAGGATCTTGGTGAAGGTAAGAATTGATGGCTTTCCTATGCATTCCTCTTTTCATGTGAGTTCAGGGAGGAACTTCCCAGAAAACCTTGTTGAACTTAAATCCACTCTCTAACTTCCACTTCCTGAGAATTTGAAATCAGAATCTCTCCTGGGTTTTGACACAAGGAATACCCCATATTAGGCCCCAGCCCCACTGGCCAGTGCAGAATAGAGTAGCTTGGCTCCAGGAAAACATTTTCAGTTTGAACAAAAGACAGTAAAATAAAGCAAGTTCCTCAGTGTTGACCTGAAATACTGAGACTCCCCAATGTGGGTTGTTTGGAGACAGGAAGGGAGATGGCTTTTCTGGGCAGCAGGCTTAAGCTTTCCCCAAGCTCTGTGCCATTCATGGGATGAGATCAGAGGCAGGAACTTGAGATCCAGCCCCATGGGGCTCTACTCCTCCGTATTCCTAAAAGTGTAGGGATCACACTGTCCAGAGATTGTTGAATTCTCTCTCCTCTTGTATGTGCTGTTCTTTAAATGTGTGGCTGACACTTCTCCATGACAGTTGAGGGTCTTTGTGTCCTCCCTTTTTTCCTATGCACGACTGTGTACTGACTCCGATGGCCCCAGTCTGTCAGAAGTGATGGTGCCAGCCTGATCTCTAAGGTTCAATCCTAAGGGATGCCATGTTTGCTCCTGAGTTAGTCTCTTACGATACAGACCTGGGGAGTCTGTAACTCTCTGATAGGAAGCCTCCTTACTCCAAGACCACCCTACATGATGGAGTGGCCATGTAGAGACAGTCCTGTGGAGTCTGCTGTTCCAGCTCCTAGATGTGCAGAGATTCCAGTTAGGGCACCAAGCATGCAAGTGAGGGAAGTGCCTTCACACTACTCCAGCCTTTCCTCCATTTAAGACCTAAGCCCACAGAGTAGAGCCACCTCCCCAAGACCCAGGAGCTCTGGGACTTTAAAATGTGCCACTGGTTTTAGCCTGAGCTTGAGCATGGTTTTCTGTACAACCATGGTAACTAGAGCAGTCTGGCACCTGATAGACTCCAAGGTATGCATCTCTACGTGCTAATGGTGACCGTATTTAGAAGTTTATGTCTTTGAATCAGACATACTTTCATAGGAACATGAGTACTCCTTGCCTGGTTATGTGTAGAAATGGAGTGTAAAGTGTGGGGGTAGTGCGATAGCTTAGGACCATAAATGTCTCCTGAACAGTACATGTGCTCGCTAGGAAGGTGGCTCAGTCGTTACGAGTGTTTACTGCTCCTATCAGAAGACCTGAGCTCAGATCTCAGCACTCACATTAGGTGGCTCACAAATACCTCTGTAACACCAAGGACTCATACAATCCCCCTCTAGTCTCTGTAGATGTGAATGAGCGTGCACGAGCATGCATACACACACACATGCACGCACATACACACACACAGCTTGATCTTCAGTACAGTATTGTTTAGAAGTGGGACCCTTGGGAAGTGGCTGAACCACAAGGGCTCTCACCTCATGAGGGCATCAAGCCATTGGTAGATTCCTAGTTAAGAAGACTATGGAGAGAAGGCTGGGATAAGTAGGTCAGTGCGTGTGACCTGGAAGTCTGTATTTTGTTCTTCATGTTTTCTCTTACTCTTCAGCTACCATGAGGTCAGCAGCTTGGCTTCACCACACACACCCCCACCTTGAAGTGCTGACTCACTAGAGACCCAAAGTGCCCAAAGCAATGGGGTCCAGTGACCATGGGCTGAAGCCTTGGAAACCATGAACCAAAAGAAACCTTTCTTCCTTGAGGTTCACGGATGTTTGGTTACAGAAATGGAAAGCTGACTAATGCTAGCATTGCATCCTTAAAACTGTGGGTTAGGTTCCAAGTGCATTCCCCCAAGCAGTGTTTGAGCAGAGTGTTAGGAGATGGGATGAAAAGACACAAGCAATCCACAAGGGAGAGTGGGGGGAAAGGGAGAATCATTCAATAAAGTACAAAAAGCCTTGAGGGTAGCTGAGCTGACAGTGCTGACTTACATCCCAAAGTCCCCAGTCATCTGGTCTAGCTGGCAATCCAGACTTCTTTTCCTTTTCGGGTCTTCCTACCACCACGTCATCCTTTCTCCCTTCCTTACTCCTGTCTCTGCTCAAGTCTTCTGAGCTCCATGCTGGACCCTGAACATGCAACTGATGCTTACCCGAGGACCTTGGCATTTTCTCTTCCCTCTATATAGACTGCACCCTGCCCAGCTGTCCCCTCCATCTGGTCCCTGTTTATGTGTCACCAACTCAGAGATGTCTTTGTCCAAAGCTGCTTTTCTTCCTCATTTCTCTCCTCCCCTTTAGTAGGCTTAATTCTTTGTCCTAAATCTCACCGAAACCACACCTTTCCTGGGCTTCTCCTTCTCTAGCGGCTTTCTTGATCAAGACTTCCCTTCTCCTGAGAGTTTCCCCAGTAAGTCTCAAGTGCCTGAAGTCTGTCTTTGCCTTAGTCACTGCCTCTGGGAACCAGAGGGAGAGGGATGTGCAATCTGTGGATGCCCACAGCAAACCCTTATAAAATAGCCAATGAAACTTAAGAAACAATTGAGTACACACTTAAAACTAATCTGAGCTTAGAATGCTCACTCTAATTACACGAGCTCATGATCTTTACTTTTTAATGACAAATGTCTGGTTCCGGAGATGTGTTCAGGCCTCCTAAAATCATGTTTACCTAACTAAATATGGGAGGCAGTGCTATAGAGCCCAAGGAGATCACGTGGGCTACAGCAAACAGTCAACAGATGCATGCTATTTATTTTGTTTTTCAGTCTTTTCATATGTTTTCATAAGCCACACAGTCATTTTGTTTATAGGTTACCCCAAAGCAGGCATCGCAGACACATGACTCCTACGTTAATGGCAGTGCTGTCTGCCAGGCACACTTCTGAGGCGAGCATCTTCACCATGAGGGCCTCTGACAACAAGGTACAGCGTGGTCACTGCCTCTACATTCTGTGCCTCACGGCATCTTCATAGCCAAAACATGATCAGCAAAGCTCTGAAATCTCTTTAGATACATATGTCTTCCTTTAAAAGACATACACAGCCACCCCGGCAACAAATGCCTGTAATCCCAACATCAGAGAGTACAAAAAAGAAGGATGGCGGGTTCAAGACCAACATGGACTACATAGCAAGACCCTGTCTCAAATAAATAAATAGATAGATATAGATAGGTAGAAAGACAGATAGATAAGAAAGCAAAAGTTTCACATATAGCTGTGGTTAAAACAGCTTCAATCACATAGAGAGAGGGCCCAGTGGTTAAGAGTGTTTGCTGCTCTTCACAAGACCTAAGTTCCAGGTTCTCTACACCCAGGTCAGGTGGCTCACATGAATGCCAGCTGCTAGAATCTAATGCTCCCTTCTGGACTCCAGGAGCACCCACCAACATATACATAGAGAGAGATACACACAATAAAAATAACATAAAATTACCTCTGTGTTCTTTTTTTTGTATTCAAAAGCCTAAACGTATCTGAAAAACTTAATCAACATATTCAAAGATTCAGATTTTGAGACAAGTGCTCTAACGTAAATAAGGAGAAGGAACCTTCATTACTGAAAGAGCTGATTTCCAATTCAGCATTTTTCTTCACTTAGAATTTCACATCCGGATTATCAGGCAAGAATCCAACATTTGAAACTCTACAGACCGACACACCAAAAAGGTTCTGAATACAACTCAGACCCCACAGACCTAAGGCAATTGTTACAGCCTGCTAAACCTTCCAGGGAAATTCAGCTCGAAATGCAGCAGAGATCATGGCAAACTAAAAGTGTGAAAAAAAATAAAAATAATACAGAAACTCTGTTCTTGGAGATAGTTTTGCATTGTGGTTGCAAAATACATGCAATTTTCTTTTTCTGGAAACATGTTTCCTTAAATGTGAGTCCCAACAACCACCACCACCACCACCACCACCCCTGCCTTCCCAGTAGGCTGGGATCTTTAGACACAGGTGTTTGCTGGAATTCTGAGCCCAGGAGCCCCTCTAAGTACATTAACCTAATTCTACTTCTGGGCAGGAACAACAGGTTCTCCAAGATTCCACCACGAGGGCTATAGTACAGGGCTGGAACCCAGGGCCTCCCATGTGCTAGGCAAATGTCTTACCAAGCTGCAAGCCTTGGCCTGTGGACTCCTTCCAAAACTAACAGGCATTTCATTTCTCTGGAACATGTGTTCTGAATTGCATGTTGTAACTCGAGATCACTGTTTTAGGATAATCGTGATCCTTTAGAAACTTTTTGTCGGTAGCCTTGAATAGATGCTAGACACAATGCTCTCCATCAGTGAGGAGTGCGGCTTCTTCTCTGTCTGGGACAGGGTACTCTTCTACTTTCTAGGAGCAAATAATAATGTTACCTTATAAATGAAGACTTCAAAGTAATCAGCTGACACAACTGATGGATTTGAAACAGAATCCTAACGCTTCTATCAAAGCAGGAAGGAGTCGACATACTTCCAAGCAGTGGTTCCGATTTTTTAAAATTTGCATCCAACTCTGGTGACACAAGCCTGTAATCCCAGTACCGGGGAAGCAGAGGCAGGAGAAGTGTCTCAAGTTTGGGGCCAATCTGGGCTATATAGCAAGCTCCAGCACTACATATAAGACCTTAAATTAAAAATATAAAATAGAAATAAAAGCAAATAAAGTATTCATCATTTGACCTTACCACCAAGGAGGCCTTTAGGAAGAGTGAAGTGTTGTTCTCCTAGAATTGCCATGGGATTAGACAAAAAAAAAAAAAGAGTAGCAATAAATTCATAAAATGTTCACTTTAGGGCCAAGAATATCTTTTTATCTGCCTAATGTTTATCTGAACATACTTAGCTAGGCAAGGTGCGTGCCATATCTGTTATTCCATTACCCAGGAAGCAGAGGCAGCTGAGGTTACATATGAGACTGGGTGATGAAAGAGACAGAGACACACAGACACAGAGAGAAAAAGTATATCAACACGACATTGTTTAAGATACATTTTTAAAAATTGCCCATGGCACATGGCATACAGACCTCAAGAAGGATATCCATGTGTACCTGCCTTATCCAAACGGAAAGATGCTCCAGTGGCATCCTGAACCTCCCAAATGATTCCTGCGCCCTGGTTGAAGCTGCCTGTAGCTGCCTTATGTTTGAGTTATGAAGTGGGCTGTGAATGACATCGAACAAGCCTCCCTGTGTCAGTATCAAAGCCTCATTTCTCTGTTTTCTGAACTCCTCTGACAAGGTTCCTCTGAGACAAAAGAGAGGCAAGGCAGAAGAACAGTGTGAGTGGAAAGTGGGCAAGTTTCACCGAAAAGAGCAATATTTGGGAGTCACCCCACGTCTCTCCCCTTACCAATCTGGTGAATAGCTGTTCCACATTGCTTAGCAAAGCCTTTCACCAGGCTGTTGATGAATGGTATATGGTCAAATGGGGCATACAGAGACTGGGAAGATGGCTCAGCTTTTAAGAGCACTGGCTGCTCTTCTGCTCAGAGGACCCAAGTTAAGCTCCCAATACCCACATGGCAGCTCACAACGGTCTGTAACGCCAATCCTAGTGAGATATGAGGTCTTCTGCTGGCCTCCAGGGCACCAGTCTCACAAATAGTACCAGACATATATGCAAGCAAAACAACCATATACAATAGATAGATAGAGGATAGATAGATAGACACTGTAAAGCATTTCCATAAAATCACAGTATTTATGATGGACTGAGAAACAAATGTTCAAGGGAAGGGAAATAACCAAAGGAGATCCAAACAGGATAATTCACCAGGTGAATTGCCAGGTCCCCTGAGAAGTCAAAGTGCTTCATCAAGTCTGCATTTTCTCTCCTACAACTTCCAGATACTCCCCAAAGCTGGGGGTGGCCCAAGCAAACAACATCAGCAGGAGCGGCAGGTGGCAGAGCCCAGCTGTCCTTTCTGCAGCATGTGTACCCACGCCCCAGCCCCTGCCAAATGCATCCACACTGTGTTTGATCATGGCATGCCAACATCGATTAAAGCATGCAGGTCAACAAATGATTATGGGGTGGGTTTGTGGAGGAAAATAACAGAGACATGACACTGACTTCTCCAAGGATGTCATCCTGAAAAGATAACCTGCATTCACATGTGCAGCCCAACTCTACACACAGACATCAGTTCACTTTTCTTTAGCATGCTTACATGCACAGGCGCACACACACACATACACACATACATACACACACATGGTGGGGGGGGGCATTCAAACACAATGTGAGCAAGAAAGTTCCAGAACAGGGTTGCCTTGCAACCTCTTTCAGCATCTTAATGACAACCTGTTGAAGCTGCTGATGAGATCATCAAATGGTGCTGCCTCTATATTTTTCTCTCTGGCAAGTGGCTGTCTTATTATGCAAGTCAGTTAGATGGTAAATTTCACTGTAAAGTTTAGTCAAATTGACTCTGAGATTGCTGTCTGTTGGTTAGCAGGTCATCAGCCCCAGAACTCGAAAGCTATGTGCTACACATGCATAATAAACACAACTCCGCGTGAGTATTTACCTTGGGAAGAACACTCCAAATCACCTGCGAAGACAAAGGAAATGTTGCCAGTCTGGCACCATTAACAACTGCATTAGCATAGAAATGTCTCGAGTGACACATTTTATAAATGCTAAGAAGTGGGAGACTAGTGGTGTTGGAGGAGGTCAAGAAAAGAGCAAAATCTGCTCTTTCTGGCAGGAAATCAAGATGAGCATAAGACCTTACCTGGCCCATACAATGACACAATCGAGAAAGACAGGGAGAAGGCAGCGTGCAGTCTCACCACCCCATCCAGGCCAGGATACACAGACCCTTCCTAAGGGTCTCTAAGCAGATGGAGAGAGAAAGAACCACATCTCTCCAGCAACGATCATGGCTCTGTCGTTTGCCCATCCCACTGTCACATCTCCAAATGAGTACAGCATTATCCTTGGAATTCCTTCTGTCTGATGAATGGTCAGGTCTCGGACTTGTCTCCGGTGAGATCCAAACAGAAAGTGTCTCCACTGCAGAGTATAAACTCGCAATTGTGTGCAGCCTTGCAGTATTCTTAGTGCCTCCATGGCACTGAGGTCAACTTTAACAAAGGACAGCATAGGTGTCATGGAGGACGTTAGCATCTATGGGGAGGCAGAGATGCTAACCCCTGTCAGTTGTCCTGGATTCCTTATAGATCTTTAGAGGAACACAGGTATATAGTTTCCCAACAAGGCACTGTTGGAGAAACCCGCCTTAATAAGACAAATCAACTGAGTTGAAAAAACTATGCATCTTTTCTCTAATTTCTCTCCCCTCCCAGCCCTAGCAAGTCTAAGCAGAGGCTAATTAAAAAATAATACCACAAAACTATGAATTAGTCCAAAACTTTGGTTTAGTATTTTAAAAGAGTTTTGAAATACTGTTCTTCAGTTAGGTGGAAATACAGCATGGGGGAACGGTTCAAGTTTTGGAAGTCCACATGAGGTTGGGGTAATAAAAGCTTCTAGGTCAGCCTCCTCCATCTTTTTGAGGAATTGTTGAAATGTGTGAATAACTCCAGCTACTTCAGCTTTATCCCGATCATTAACTCCTCTGAAAATGCTCAGAATGAATTACGAATACTCACTGGGTAGCAAGTCTAATTAGCAGAGATTCAGCAATGACGACCCTCAAATAGCCGAGCTAATATTATCCTGTGCGATTGTCGCAGTCCACTATTATGCCTTATACTTTTCTAGTGCCCTAGAACTAACTTTCATAGGCCAGAGAAAATTCCACCAACAGAGAAACATCATTTCTTGAAATACCATTTCCTGGTGCTGGACCATAAGGAGGGATGGATGCATCTCCCATCGTGAAAGTCCATGTAGCTGCTCTCTTCAGATATGTACAACCTTCCCAAATCTAAGGCTGTCCTTTAGTGTGCGTGTGAAGGTGGTTATTGAGGGTGGATCTCGGGATTTCCTTGCATGCTAAGCAAATACTCTACAGCACCCTCAGGATCTCAGACTTTTTTTGCATTGTTAATGATTGAACCCAAGGTCTTGTGGGTAGGAGGTAAGGGCTCTACAACTGACCTCTGTTTGGGTTTGTTTGAAAGCTTGTCTCCTTTCAACAAGGCAATGATGGCATGTGCTTTTAATTCCAGCACTTGGGAGGCAGAGGCAGGTGGATCTCTTAGTCTGAGGCCAGCCTGGTTTACAGAGTGAGTTCCAGGACAGACAGAGCAACATAGGTTTTTTCAAGACCCTGTCTTGAAAAAAACAAAAAGGAAAGAAAGAAAGGAAGGAAGGAAGGAAGAAAGGAAGGAAGGAAAGAGGGAAGGTAGGAGGGGGAGAGGAAGGGAGAGAGGGAGGGAGGGGGAGAGGAAGGGAGGGAGGAAGACGGAAGAGGGGGGAGAAAGTCCCGGTCCTTCCAAAATGCCCTTCATCAATTGCTTTCCTAGCTCTTTTATTTAAATCATTAAGAAGGGCTCATCCTGGCTGGAGGACCCTCTAAGGCTTTTGAACCTCATAGACACACAGTAACCAAATTCACTTCTCAAAGTAAAAAGAGGAAAACCCCTTTGGTTTGGTGCTAACCTTTAATCCTAGTACTTGAAAGGGAGAAGCAGGTAGATCTCTGTGAGTTCCAGGTCAGCCAGGGCTATATAGTGAGATGTTGTCTCAAAAGAAAATGAACAAAAAAGAAAGCCTGTCCCTACTTTTTACATTTTCAGTGGGGTCTGAAACAACTCCAGATTTTTGGACTTTAAAATTTATTGAAATTTTATCATCTTTCAGCTTTCCTGACATAAGTGACCTAACACTTCTTAAGAGACCTGGGGAATTGGGAGAAGACGCAGCAGAACAGACTGACTCTGGCTAGTCCTTGCTCATACAGTCTCTTCTGTTTTGCAAGGAAACAGGAATGAACCACCTGCACCTGAATCCCTGTGCCTCAGCCCTGTGGTCCTTTAGGACACAGAGTTGGGAGCGGAATTCCACTCTCCTACACTGCTGTGTCTGTGGGGCCACCACTGTGTCCTTTGAGGCCATCCCACCATCCTCACATCCTCACTGTATCCTCTAAGGTCATCTCCACCATCTTCAAATTCTCACTGTGTCCTGCAAGGTCATTCCCACCATCTCACATCCTCACTGTGTCCTGCAAGGTCGTCCCCACCATCCTCACATCCTCACTGCATCCTGCAAGGTCGTCTCCAATGTCCTACCATTCTCACTGTATCCTCTAAGGTCATCTCCACCATCCTCATATTCTCACTGTGTCCTGCAAGGTCGTCCCCACCATCTCACATCCTCACTGTGTCCTGCAAGGTCATCCCCACCATCCTCACATCCTCACTGTGTCCTGCAAGGTCATCCCCACCGTCCTCACATCCTCACTTTGTCCTGCAAGGTCGTCCCCACCATCCTCACATCCTCACTGTGTCCTGCAAGGTCGTACCCACCATCCTCACTGCATCCTGCAAGGTCATCCCCACCGTCCTCACATCCTCACTGTGTCCTGCAAGGTCATCTCCACCATCCTCACATCCTCACTGTGTCCTGCAAGGTCGTCCCCACCATCCTCACATCCACATAGCATCCTGTAATGTCGTCCCCACCATCCTCACATCCTCACTGTGTCCTGCAAGGTCGTCCTCACCATCCTCACATCCTCACTGTGTCCTGCAAGGTCGTCCCCACCATCCTCACATCCACATAGCATCCTGCAAGGTCATCCCCACCATCCTCACATCCTCACTGTGTCCTGCAAGGTCATCCCCACCATCCTCACATCCTCACTGTGTCCTGCAAGGTCGTCCCCACCATCCTCACATCCACATAGCATCATGCAAGGTCAGCCTCACGTCCTCAATACAGTCTTTTCCTCTCCTTAAGGCAAAGCTATGTGGCTACAGCTGTGCTTCAGCCTTTAGATGGAGGATCAAGGGGACACAATTATCCAAGATCCTCTGGAAAGGAGCAGCCTAGACGTTAGGGGCTTTGCTTTACAGTTAAGAAGACTTATTATATAGACAAGGTCACTAAAAATCTTAACATTGCCAAAGGTGCCAGAATGAGGAGCCAACCTCCACAAAGACAGGAAAAGGTGGGTGTTCAGCCGCAGGAGCTGCAGTGGGTTCATCCTTGTTTGACCTTTTCATTCTCTTCAGACTTTCAGCAGACCAGGCGATCTTTACTCAGACAATGTCTCCTAGAAACACCCTCACAGACGTACACAGAAGGAATGTCTGCAGCTCTTCTCGTCCTTTAGCCCTGTTAAGTGGACATCGGACGTTAGGCATGACACCATAGGAATAGACAAACAGGTCTCACAGAGCCTAGCTGCAGATCCGTGCCTGTACGACACGGTGACATGCGAGCAGGAACAGACAGATGGCGCTCTAGAGCAGCCGCAAATGGCACTGCTGTGCTCACAGAAGTTTAGACCGGTCTAAGAGCTTTCGGTTCAGCAACACAGGAGTCTTCACAAAGAGCCTATGAGCTATGTTCTTAAAGGAAGACCTTTAAGAAAGCTCCCCTGGGTCCCTGCTGTCTCCTCCTGGGGTTGGCATCCTTGCTGCTGTCCCCACACCTTAAATGGCGGCTACATTTAGCAAGAGAATTGGATCTCAGTATAGAAATCAGTATTTAGGTTCCTTGGACATCTAAAAGTAGAACTCCCACGTGATCCATCCGCGCCACCGAGGGTCTATACCCAAAGGAATTCAAGTCATAGCCTTCTTTAGTACTGACCTACTCACTATAACCTAGAATGAAGAAATTTAGCTATCCTTCCATGAATAAATGGTTAAATAAAATGAGGCCTGCCGGACAGCGGTAGAGCACACCTTCAATCCCAGTAGTTAGGAGGCAGAGGCAGGAGGAGCTCTGTGAGTTCAAGGTCGGCCTGGTCTACAGAGGGAGTTCCAGGACAGCCAGAGCGACACAGAGAAACTCTCTCTCTCTCTCTTTCTCTTTCTCTCTCTCTCTCTCTCTCTCTCTCTCTCTCTCTCTCTCTCTCTCTCTCTCTCCCTCCCTCCCTCCCTCCCTCCCTCCCTCTCTCTCTCTCTCTCTCTCTCTCTCTCTCTCTCTCTCTGTGTGTGTGTGTGAGTGTGTGTGTGTAAAGAGTGGGAGTCATAATGAAGTCCATTGTTTTGTACACTAAGTAAAAATAATAGTAACAAAATAGGTTCCAAACACAAGCCTTCCAACATAGAAAAGATATATGCAGGTTATTTAACTAATAAAAGAATATCCGTAAAGCATTAATAAGACAAGGAACAATGTTATGGAAAAAAGGTCAAAGATACAATCAGACCACTCCCCCAAAGACAAGAACAGCATTCATGTTGAGGAAAATAAACCTGAAATAAGTAACGATAAGAAAGCTATCATTAAAATAATATTAAAGAATTAAACCAAAAGCTAAGGAACTTATAAAATGTGAGACTTCGTAGGGAAGGGGAGGCATAGCTCTCAGACTCGGGGACGTGAAAGGAGTCATGGGATTTGATAGAATACTCTGGATGTTGGCTTTATTCGTTTTTGAACTTTCGAGTCCAGCAAATCCTCTCCTAGTTTAAGACCATGGAGAAACTCATGACAATGTTTGCTGTAGCAGTAATTATGACAAAACATATGGAGCCCAAATGTCGATGGGATAGAGACCTGGACAGAGAAGGTAAATGCGCGCACTCTAGCGTTGGACAACTATGAAAATAAGACACAGACACAGTAACTCAGGTAAAATTGAGAACCATCATGGGTGGTTAGAAGAGTCACTTAAGAGAATGTATACAGTGTGAACCCATTTAAATAAAGTAAAAAAAATGTTACAAAATTAGCTGAAATGTGAATGGCATTTTCCATGGTACTGTGATTACAATAGGCAGCAAAGAGAGCTTGGTCTCTATATTATGATGATCTGGCCCTAATCTAATATAGGTGATGAATGGGTAGGACATGTGTGTGTGTGTGTGTGTGTGTGTGTGTGTGTGTGTGTGTGTGTGTGTGTATACAAGTGCCACAGCCCGTGAATGGCATTCAGAGGACAATTTCAGTTCTGGTCTTGCACCTTATTGAGTCTGAATCTCTCATTTGGCTTCTGCACTGTGCTGTGTGTACCATGCCAGCTAACCTATGAGCTCCTGTGGATCTCCTGTGAGGTCACAAAAGATCCTACTGGCATCCCACTGGGAGTGAAATGGGGTGTCGGGCTTGCACGGCTAGTGCTCTCGTCTGTTTTGACTCCCTCCCTGGCCCTTCCAGGAACTCCTTTCTTTGTTTTTCCCTATCATGGGAGGAGGAGCATGGAGTCATAGGTACTCAAATTCTCTCAGACCCACCCCTTGCTGGAAGTCCCCAGTCTGTAGCTCCTGCTCTCTTTCTATCCGTGAACCCTCACGAGCCTCCCTCTTCTGTAAAGCTCAGAGCTTAAACACCACCATCTTTATCACTGTGTAAGAGAGAACAGGAAAACAATGGCAAATTAGTTGAAATTAAGTTCTAGAAATTGCTGTGGATTTCAGTCAAGAAAGAGTTGTACATCAGACCTTCTGACAAGAACCAATTCATTTCGAAGTAAGACTCTGACTCCATTTTTTTGGGGGGGGGCACCTTAAGGAGCAGAGCTTGTAGGTTGTCTTGCTAAAATATTTTTGTTTCTGAAGACTGCTAGACACTTTTCCAGTAAACACAAGGGTCCGAGTTTGCTCCCCAGAACTAAGAGAGGATGTGGGGGGCGGGGGAAAGAGGGTGAGAGAGAGAGAGAGAAAGAGAGAGGGAGGGAGGGAGCATGGTGCCACATATTTATAGTCCTAGGTGAGACAGGAGGATAGGAAGAGTGAGACCTCTGTAGCCAGACCTTGTGGCCAATCCCCTCCCCCAAAATTAATCTATCTCCTAGACTTCTTACTCAGGGAATCTGTGTATGCTGTCATTGAATTAAAATGACATGACAGTAGAGACTGTGACTCTGTCTACATTAAACAAGTAAGAAGAAAATGTGGAGTAAGCCCTACATCCCTCCTCTTCCTGTTTCCTAGAAGCAATAAAAGATACCATCTTGGTTGGTGGGACCCAGAATGTCCACTTAAGGATAATCACAGAAAGAGCTGGAAAAAACCTGATTCCCCATAGGGGGCTTGACCTTTCTGACTCTATTTTTTTAATATGAAAAACTGAACATATTGGTAGTTAGGCCACTTTTTTGTTTTTTTTTTTTTTTGTTACAGTTCATAGCAATTATTAATCTGTCTACATCAGAACGCAAACTTACAAAATCATCTACGTGAAAAATAAATAGGAATGTAACACAAAACTCTATGTTTTCTCTCTCTTTCTTGAAAATTAAAACAATTCTTATTTAACATCATGTAGTTTGTTGTGATCTTGGATTCCCCACTCCACCCCTGTATCCACTCCACCCCATTCCCAGCTATAGGTGCAGGATCAACCCAGGTTCTTATAGCGCACATGATAATATACTACTCTTAGGTCACAGCCCTGGCTGCTGGTTTGGGTTTCTGTTGTTGTTGTTGTTTGTTTTTGACTTGGTGCAAGTTAAACAAAGGTAAACAAGGAGAATGGTTGTTGCTGGGAGAGCGCTATTAGAAACCTATCAGAATTGCTATCCATGGTGTGTGAGAGAAAACCCAGAGGACCAAAGACACTCCGAAATGTGGCAGTCCATTTCCTGTTATGACGTTGGATGGAAACCATTCTGTTTTGTCAGTTACACAAGGAAGCACACACTCAGAGGAGTGGTGTGGATGAAGGCTATATGCAAGGAAGGGGACGTTGTCTCTAGCAGAGTGTGAGAAAAGTAATATTTCATTGCTGCCTTCCGTCTTGTTCTCTTTTCTAATTTTTTGGACAACTGGCTTATGTTTCCTGCATCATTCCATAATTTCACACCGTGGAAATTCCTTTCCCATTATCGTGTGTGAACTAAGGGTGTGCTTTGGCTAAAGTCCAAGGGACTTTCCCAACAGCCAGGGCAGTGGGTTCAGGTAAGCACCTTAGCCATTAGCTCCCAGGAAACCAACTCTGCCTTTCTGGAGGGAAAAAGCTAAGTTACTTCAGTGTGGACAACTTTGTGCTCTCTGCTTTCTTACTACATGGGCAGCTCATGCCCCTGAATCCTGGACAGGACACTTGTGGCTGGCCGGGATGGACAGAATCTGCAGGGGACAAATCGGCAAGAGTGTGTATGACATCAGGTCTGCTGAAACCCAAGTCAGTATAGGTAAACAGAAGCTGCTGCCTGGGAATCAGACAGGCGGGTGCAGCACCCGAGGGCTGAGTCCTGGGCTCAGTGACCACAGTGGTGTGTGGAGAGGACTGACTGCTGGGACTGACAGTGATTTAATACACATCTCTACACACTAAAAGACCTCAATAAACGTTGTTGACTGACTACCCAACTGGCTTTGACCTCCCCTGAAAAGAGGGTGGGGGGCACTAAATAAACTGAAGGTATTATCATAATAATACCTGTTGGCCAAGAATGTCCTCAAGATGAATGAGCGCCTTTTAAAGGGCAAAATCGGTTTCTCTGCAGAATGCCACTAGGTGAATACTAACTTCAACAGCATCTGAATGGGACCTTCTATTGCTTCAACTCTGCCCTTTGCTGTATGCCTACTGGCCTCCTGGAAAGGCAAACACTCTCCTCAAACAGCTGAGCCAAAAAGCTGACCTATCTTGACATTCATGACTTGCTCTGCTGTGACTGACTTGGAGCCTTAGAATGGAATGATGCTGAACACTTTGTCATCCACCCAGGGATAAGACTGTCCTGAATGCTTCTAGAGGTGGGGCCCGACTTCTCTGTCCCCTTCCCCCAAGACAGCCCCAGGAAGAGAGATTCCCTACAGCCCCCTATCACTCCCAGGAAACCATGTGAGTCCGACTCCTTTGTGTTTGACCCTAGTCCACCAAGAAATGATTGCTCAATTTCTTATCATGTAGTCTTCTGGAAAAATAAGAATCAATACTCCAGTACCTCATGCTAGCATTGAAATTCAGGCACACATGTTAATTTTCCAGCTTGGGTCTTTACAACTTGATTATTATAATGAATTCCAGATAAACTCTAGTTCTTCATAAATACTTATCTTTTTTGCTCCTTCTACCTTCAGCCTATTTTCAATTCAACCACAAGTTCACAGTTATTGAAAAGAAGAAAGAAAGAGAGGAAAGACATGTAAAAAAAAATACATAGCATACCCAAATAATGACTTTGGCCCAGCATTGGGGTTTCCTTTTTTCCTTTTTTGTAGGGAGGTGGGGTGTACCTGTCAAGATTGAGGACCAGAAGAACAACTAATCATTCTTCCACATGCCCAACAATTCATAACCCTAAATCTTAATGTTACCTTTAGTGAGAAGCCTCTAACTTTGTGGCTTTCTACCAAGTCATAGAAAACAGCTGAAAAGCAAAATTTTCAGACATTAATTATATTACTGAGAAACTCACTATTTTTCACTGAAAAAACATTTTCTTTGTATTAGATAATCTAAAGAGATATGGACAATACTGGCATTGCTGCCTTAATTTTTTAATTTCATAGTGGTTTATTTTCTTTGGAGGGGGGTGTTCCAGAAAAAGCTTGAAGTATTTGAGCAAGATCACTTGGCTAGAGCCAACTGATTTCTTTTGTATGGTGAATAGACCTCGGATGATGTCTAGGAAAATGCAGCTTCCCCACACAGAGATTTGTAATTCCCAAATGCTGGGGCATAGGGTGATGGACACTGAGCCCTCCTCTACTCTCAGCTCAATCTGCCACGAGCAAGGGTTCTCCAGGAGGTCTTAATGACTTGGGCACAGGACCAGCTCAATGGTTTCCCTCACTTACAAGAGACTTGCACAGACAGTCAAAGGGGTCATTCATGTGCTGTTCCGCTAAACTGTTCTGCAAAGCCTTTCTGGAACTTTTCTATTCGTGTCCCCCACTTTCTCTGCTTTTAATAGACTTCAGAGGAAAGATCAGCAAGTGGCTTGTCTGGCCCCTGAAGCAGTCTAGCTTGGAGACCTAGGCTCCTTTTTGGCATGGATCTTCTCAAATATGCTGACTTCGGGGGTCAGCTTTTTTATTCAAATGTTTCTTCTGCTATCTGTGATCTGAGGGAGATGTCAATCTTAGTTCCTATAGCAGTTCCATGGAGACCAGGAATTCAGGTCATTTGTGTTCCCCACAAATACACTCTGAACTAAGGAAGAGAGGGAAAGAAGAAAAAGGATAAATAAAAACTTCACAGACCACAATGAAATGAGTTATTTCCAGGGAGCTATAAAGTGTGGATGTTTGGGAGACAGTGTAGTTATGTCTGACCAAGTAGGTCTGAATTCAGCCTCTGAGAACAGGCTGCCCGGATTCAAAATCTGTAAAGCCAGACAAATACTGTGTAACATGGGTGAGTCCTCTACCTTCCTGGCCTGTATTTGTCGATTGGATGTCACAGCAGAAGAAAGGACGAAGAGTTTAGGAGTGCAAAGGCCACAGAATGGTGCCCGAGGCCAGGAGTTAAGAGTTGGAGCCAGAGCGTTAGGTTGAAGGATAACAGTGACTTGGGACACAGCCCACTAGCCTAGTATTTAACTTAGGGAGGTCCAGGTAGATCCTCAGCCCTGGAGAAATTAAGAGAGCTGGGAAGTTCCCAATAGAACATCCCCATTGGCCTGGGTCTGGAAAAGCCTGGGATAAAACCGGACTCTCTGAACATAGCGGACAATGAGGACTACTGAGAACTCAAGAACAATGGCAATGGGTTTCTGATCCTACTGCACGCACTGGCTTTGTGGGAGCCTAGGCAGTTTGGATGCTCAACTTACTAGACCTGGATGGAGGTGGGGGTTCCTTGGACTTCCCACAGGACAGGGAACCCTGATTGCTTTTCGGGCTGGGGGGAGACTTAATTGGGGGAGGGGGAGGGAAATGGGAGGCGGTGGCGGGGAAGAGACAGAAATCTTTAATAAATAAATAAATTAAAAAAAATTGAAAAAAAAAAAGAGAGCTGGGAAGTAGTACAATTACAGTGTTTGTCTTACAGCCGTAGGGCCCTGGATTAGATCCCCAGCATCACCACAAAAAACAGTCACAGACAGAGGTACTCTAGAGGATAAAGGTCCTCAAAGGCAAGGTGGTAGGGTGCTTTCTTAGAATAAGCAAACCCTTGATTACAAAGAAAAAAGCAAATAACAATAATAATGATAATGATAATAACTGCCAATATCTCGGTGGAGACCTCCAATTGCTGCACACCGCGCCCCCGTGTCTGCACTCTGTGCACTGGCACCCAGTTTGCGACTTCGGGCAAGGGGCTGGAGGTTAAAATACACAGTCACACACAGAGAAACAGCGACACGGGTCATCCTTGAATTCCCCAAGGATGCCCCCTTTATTGTGTTCAGGGGCAGATTATATAGAGATAGCCACGCCCCAGCCAAACCCACCAGAAACCACTCTCCTGCCACCAGGAATTCCTGAAGGTCTCATGCTCAGAGCAGCTGTAGGCACTCAGATCAGGGGAAAACAAGTTGTTTACAAGAAATTCAGGATCTGGGGTTTCACTGCTCCCAACAAATAACAACAAAATCCAGGAAAAATGGCCCAAAGTTTGTCATCTCCACACATTGGCAGTTGTATACATTTCCAAGAACAGTCCTTCCTAGGACTAAAAACAGGTTCTGAACAACTGCTGTGGTGATTTATATACATCATGTACAACCCCGCAGCAACAGGCATGTGTGTGTATGCTTCAAATTAGCACATTTCCCTGCCTATCCTTTAGTAAACATTTGATTGACATGCAAATTATGCAACCAGCCAATTGTACAGTGGGCTCAAGACATAGCAGACCGTACTTATTTCTACAGTGGCGTTGCCGAGGTTCCAGAAATTTCAGCTTGCCTTGGATCCACGCGAGTCCCCAGTCCTAGTTTAGAAACAGTTACCTAGAGAACTGGAGATGCAGCTCACTGAGAGAGCACTTGCCCAGCACACATGGGGCTCTGGTTCTATCTTGAGCACAGCGGAAAAAGGGAAATGTACAAATAACTGTGGACAAGGAGGGAAGGAATGACAGAACACTGAATGAAAAGAGTTAAGAGCTGAACTTGAACTGTTCCCACTCTGTCAATGCAGAAAACTCATTCTCTGAATTACATATCACTCACTGTTTTCTTTTTCAAGTAAACCCACGATAATGAAATATAGAAGTACGAATTCATTTCTTGTTACCTTTTGGCGTAATCATGATTATTGTTTGATGACACGATTATATCAATGTATACAAAGTTTAATTAAAAAAAAGTGTTCCACATCTGCGTTTGATCTCATGTGCTCAGTCAGACAATCATTGTATTGTACAGTGGTTTCCTGTCTGTCAGCTGTTCTACTTCCTGGAACCAGGCAAGCACTCAGCCAGTGCTAGCTAAAATTTAACTTTTCTAGGGCTTCGTATAAATCTATTTTTTGATGCTTATCTCTCTTCTCTCCTTTTCATCTTCCATAAAGTAAATACAGTTCATAAGATAGTTGATAGGATTAAGTGTCACAGATATTCAAAAGGCAAAGGAAGATCCTTGTATAAACCAAGTCTTCAGGTCTCCCAAGAGAGGAAAAGCAGAGAATAGAGTGAGACAGGGTGACATCAGAAGCAATAAGGATTCCAGGCAGGAAGATTCGAAAACAAGCCCTACACTGAATTCATGTGTTTTGATTCAGGTTGGAACATGTGATACACAACAGTGCAATTTATCACACTTCAAATCTGTGCACTATTTTGGCTTTTAAAATATCCATTGTTTTAATTTAAAAGAGATTATAAGTTGCCACATTTTAAAGTTCAGAGCAACATGAAGAAAGTAAGAGAAGATCTGGAGAGACGGCTCAGCAGTGACAAGCATGTACTGACTTTTCCAGAGGGCCCAGGTGCCATGCCCAGCACCCATGTCAGGTGGCTCACAATCTCCTGCAGCTCCGGTTCTAGGGACCTGACTCCTCCAGTCTCTGAGGCACCACACTTATCTGCGCATACACATAATTAAAAATAAATGTTAAAAGAGGAGGAGCAGAAACCCTCTAAGATTCTATAAGTCAAGGCAGCCAGGGGTAGACGTTGGAAAACATCAAACAGGATGCCTGTCTCTGCGTCTAGACAAAAAGGCAAACTGATAGGCAGTCAGACAGCTAGAGAAAGCAAACCAGAGGATGCCAGGAGCGTCCTATCACATTGTCGATGCGATGGCCTTTTCTTTGGATTTACTCAAAACATTTTTATCTTAAGCAGATAAAATGACGGGGACTCACCTTTCTGGAATGACTGGAATTCAGATATTTTCCCATTGCAGAAAGGGAATATAAGCAACCAGGTGATCTTGTTAGCCAGTTCTATAACCACATTGCTACTGTGGACAGTATCTGGTGCTGGCTACGAAAGATGAGGAAATCAGCAGATAACAATTTGAAATCTAAAGTTTTCGGTTCCACAAGTTACCTGTCTATGGCTACGTGTGTTCATTCAACCTTTTGTATCATTTCATGGCTTTAGCCCTGTTCGTTGAATTCTTGCTCATTCGTATTGTAAAAATAACTCATCTATAGGATTAGTTTATCCATTTTTAGGTTGCTAGTTATATATATATATATATATATATATATATATATATATATATATAAAACTCTATTTCACAATTTCGCAGTATTCTTTTGACTTTTTTAGTTGTGAGAATTTTTATTTTTTACATTTTTCTTTGGAAGATAACTTCAGATTTCTCGGATAGTTGCTGA
Source organism: Microtus pennsylvanicus (assembly GCF_037038515.1). NCBI lineage: Eukaryota > Metazoa > Chordata > Mammalia > Rodentia > Cricetidae > Microtus > Microtus pennsylvanicus. The sequence continues at coordinate 124,866,883 of NC_134580.1, read as the reverse complement.
AGTAGAACGAAGCACTTTTATGTATTCTATGCTCAGCTTCCTCAACTGGTAAAGTCCACTTACAAGGCCCCAGACAATTATCAAAGTAAAGAACCTAATAACTTCTTTTTTGACAAAGATTTTTTTAAAAATTAATGTTAAGGAAACACTGTTCTATCCAATCAGTTTTCCCTCTAAATGTCTATAATCCAGGGACAAATCTAGGATTACATATTGTATGAAGTTATTGAATGTTTCTTTCATTTTTCCTTAATTCGTGCTCTCAGTAAGTATGAAGGTTTCAGCTACGGGGATTTTCTTCTGATCTTTAGTTTATTATCTCTTCTAATTTGTCGTCTCCCATTTTTACATGTTCAATTTTAAAAGTGGGTGGCTGCAAATGTGCTTTAGAAAAAACCTCTTTCTTGTTTCTGGAACCTCAACCTCATTCCGGACTTCATTTTCCAGGTGCTAGGGAAAGAACTAAGGGCCATGTATGTGCTGGGCCATCACACCCCTATCCTCACTCTGGCATATGCTCTTTAACAGAGCTATTTGGCACCCTGTAAGATGTACCAGGTCAATGGGATGAAATAGTCTTCTGACACAACCCAACCAAAAACACTTCAATTCTGAACCCCAGTGGAAAGAACCTGGGAAAGGATGATTCTGCAGCATGAAGTTTGAAGAACATAAGGGGAAGGGAACAGCCTTATGCTGTCTCTTAACCCTTGCCACTGACTACCAAAAGCATCATGTCCTCGCTGACTGTGAGAACACGATGCACTGAGCTCTTGGTAGAATATATACAGTAGAAACCCAAGACAAGTGTAGCTGCTGACCCAGAGTGCTAATGTCAGTGAGCCTAAACCAAGAAAAGAAACTAGCTCTCTCTGGTCTCCATAAATGAGCAAGGGAAATCCCCCTTGTGGAAGATGCTATCAAGATGTCCTGATGGTCTCCACTGGATGCATCCTGATGGACAGGGCTGGCTACGTCTATTTTTTTTTCCTTTTTGCTCAAGTCTATTTGCATAGTTGCTTTGCTACTTTTCATCTTGCTTGCGCGTGAGTGGCTCTGTCCAGACTGCTACTTCCTCTGACCTAATGGGACTAAATTGTCCTTCACGACGTTCCCACTTTTATTTGAATCCAGTGTGTCCTTGTCTATGAGGTAACATGTGAGGGCTGACACTGATCTCAAATTACATTATGCAGAGATTTTTATTGTAAGGATAAAAATGATATGAACAGATTCACATTTTAAAAGGATTCTCCTGTTTGCTGCTGCTTGGGGAACAAGTACAGAAAGACTAGGCCCATCTTATAGCTACTGAAATAGTCCTGAGAACCAAAAGATGGTTGAGACCATGAGGGCCTCAGAGGAGCTGATGGCAGGTGTCTGGGTATATGGTCAACAGCTTTTACTTGTGCGTAGTACAGAGGATAGAGAAGAGTGGAGAAGGTTTGGTGAGTCTTGGTTCAAGAAAAGGTAGATTGACGTGAGTGGCTATATCATTTTATCAAAATGAACACTGGAAAAACAGGAAGGCAGAACATAGAGCACATGCTACAAGAAAGCAGGGTTCCTCCAGAGCATCAGCAAAAGTAAATATGGTGAAGAAGGCTTGCCACAGGCATCTTCTGCTCCTTCCATTAGGCACTTCCAACTGTGAGCTCTTCATCTCTCTTATATCTGTATATCACAAGAGACATGCTAAATTGTCTACATGTTGGGAAATTTCCCCACTCTTCTTTCTTGCTAACAGATTTCCAACTTTGTCAAACCAAAATGATAGGAAGTGGCCAGAAATATGGCTCATCAGATAAAGGGGCCTGCTGCCAAGTCCGATGACCCAGGTTTAATCCCAGGACTCCACATGGTAGAAAGAAAGAACTGACTGCCAATACTTGTCCTCTGACCTCCACACATACACCATGGCACATACCCATACACACACACACACACACACACACACACACACACACAAAATAAATTATTTAAAAATCACAAGTGTCTAAGAGTGAGGCAGGATAAACCATCACTGCCATCTCAGTTTGTGCTAAAGAGTGTGCTGCTTATGAATGTGCTCATCAGATAGGCAACCTTGGAGACTTTGTGAGGTTACCACTCAACTCAAGTTATATACAAGTAAATCAGAGATCAGAAATGAAGCCCCAGTGTCACACAATCTAGAAATGGGCAGTCTGCTGGGAAATAATGCACTTGTACACTGTAAAGATTTGTCACTCATATTGGTCTAATAAACCACTGATTGGCCAGTAGCCAGGCAGGAAGTATAGGCAGGGCAACCAGACTAAGAGAATTCCGAGAAGAGGAAAGGCGGAGATGCAGTCAACAGCCAGATGCAAAAGCTGATGAGAATGCCTTACTGAGAAAAGGTACCAAGCCACATGGCTAAACATGGATAAGAATTATGGTTTAATTTAAGTTGTAAGAACTAGCTAAGAATACACCTGAACCATTGGGCAAACAGTGTTGTAATTAATATAGTTTCTGTGTGATTACTCAGGTCTGGGCGGCCAGGAAATGAAAGCACAATCTCCATCTACAGCAATTCTACCTCATATTCAGACTCCTTATGACACACACCCTCCAAGACCCTGCCAAGCTCATGGAAAAGTTTCATTTCCCCAAGCAAAGGCCTAATTACCCCCTTCACATAACTGTCTGGGACTTCTCAGGCCAGCGGCAACAAGATGCCTAGTGTGGACTTCTTGTTCCTCTTCCCCGGAACTCAGTGACAAGGCTAAGTACACATAGTGTTGGGCAAGAAGGTCCTTCCCTTCATCAGAAGGATTTCTAGAGAACTGCCACCTTACCACTCCTCCCTCGGGCCCTATCTACAGATGTCAAGAAAAGACGGCAGATTACACATACTGAAAAAGAATGCCTTTTGATTATAACTATAGAGAGAAGAATTCAATGAAAAGATGTAACTTTTAAGGTCTTAAAATTTAATACAAGGTATCCATTCTCACCAGTGTGAGAGAGGACACCACCAAATAACTAAACACCACGGAGCAGCTTGAAGGAGTTCTAAAAGGATCCGGCTGTCAGACTGTCCTCAGCTCTAGAGAGTGCTTTTCTTGAATGTGCCTTCTTATAGTAATGAGAAAGGTATTGTCTTAATGACTCATACAATGTAAATTTAAATTTTGAATAAACATTATAAAAAATCAAATATTAGAAAATCATGCCTCAAAGGCAGCAGTGGTTTATCAAAGTGCTGGGTAAGCTTAAGTAAGATCATTTCAGATTATGTATACAGTGCTGGGACAGTTCAATGTAATTTCCCTAAAATTGTATTTTCATTAAGGCTCCTCCCTAAGGTGAGAATGACGTTTGCCCAGGCGGTTGTTTTTAGATGTATGGTGTCTCTGTGGGAGTAGACTGCACCGACCATGGTCAATGGGATGCTTAACAGAATAAAAGAGACACTATTAAGGTAAAGCAAGAAGCTAATACCCTACACCCAGCAGACACTTTGAACACCACTGTACTATGACTGCTACTAACAATCTCTGTCTTTAACTGTGCCACCCGTGATGGCAAATACAGATGTAAACAGAAGCCATCTCTGTTAATGCATCTGTGAGCTGTTGGCATTGTGGAGATGGGACGCAGGGACTCCCTGCTAGTGGCTAACCCTTACAGATGAGTGAAGAAGAGGAGGGAAGCTATCAGAACTAAAGCAAAGTTCAGTATGGCTAGGCTAACAAGGCTTAGTGCACTGCTATACAGCACCCAAGAGCTGGTATGTAAGGTGATGATCAGGACCTGAGCCATGATAAAGCTTCCTCCACCGCACACACTGACTGCACATTGATTGCCCACTGGTTAGTCCAATATTTATTTTGCAAGTGCTTGTTATGTGTTTAGCATGGGTTTGGTGCCATTGGAGGTCCTGGAGATGCTGCTGTGAATGGGGATAAACAGATCCCACAGCTCTGCATCTTATCCTCAGAAGAGAAGCAGGATAACACACAAGAACACAAATAAGCAAAGTAGAGAACACTGAATGGTGACTGCTTATGGGAGGAAAACGGGAGTAACTGGACAAATAGTGAACCAGGGTGCGGAGAGCCAGTTGAGATGCAGTGGGAGGAAGGTAGCACTTGAGCTAGGAAGGAGTCAACACATTCATGAGTTGCTATAGAAGTCCAACCTCTTCACTCTAAGGTCACTTTGCTCTATACTTAGATTAGATGTGGGCAATCAACATGAGAAAGAATGAAATTATTAATTTTCAGTACAAGCTGTCTTCATCAGATAAAAGTGAGGCACAGAGACAAACCTGGAATGGATGAACAGTGATCAGAAAAGGCCCATGAAAGATGGAGATAATAGGGGGGAGGGGAACCAGTAAATATCATGTGTGATTATTAGACTTTCCCCATGGAGTTCTGTCAGGCTACCCAAATGTCAATCACACAAACTCAAAACTACAGCAGGGAAGGTCTCTGGTGACATCTAATCATTCCTACCTTTTAAAGTTCAAACATTTGCATAGTTTCTACCACTTGAGAGTGGGTAAGACTTTGACTTGCTTCTCACCAGTGGACAATAGTGAGTTGTCGCTACCTTGGTTATATTGCATTGTTCATGAGCTTATGCCCTCTTGCTGGCTGTTGGGGAGGTCCATATAACTAGAAACCAAGATGGCCTCCAGCCAACAGCCAGTTAGAAACTAAGACTCTCAAACAAGGGACAATAAGCCAAATTTGGTCAACAACCCAGGAGGCTGGACGGATTCAGAAATCTGTCTGAATTCATCTTATGATAGATTTTAAGGTTGGGCACCAAAGAAGCTATACCAGGCTAGACCTTGGAAGTGTGAGGTAATAAATGCATACTGTGAGCCACTAAGTTTGTCATGACTTGCTATGAACAAAATGAAACAAAAATAATGGCACTGGTGAAGGTTGATAAAGGACTCAGGTATGTGGGTAAAGAACCAAGTGAAAATCTCCCAGGAGTGAGGATGTCAGGGTGGGGAAATTACTACAAAGAAAAAATGTCTAACTATTTTTGACTTTTAAGAAAAATATGTAACTTACGATATCTTTTTTCTAGACAGGGATCCTCTGTAGCTTTGGAGCCTGTCTTAAAACTTACTTTGTAGACCAGGTTGGCCTTGAACTCACAGAGACCCACCTGTTTCTGCTTCCTAAGTACTGGGATTAAAGACTTGCACCACCACCCTAAGTGTGCCTGGCATGACTTATTATGTTAATGAGAATTCTTATGTGTTGTAATAGGAGCAGTGGGGCTGTGTCCCGCCACCCAGCCGCCTGCACGGCTAGCTTTATACCCAAAATAATTACACGGAAACTGTATTCTTTTAAACACTGCCTGGCCCATTAGTTTCAGCCTCTTAACCCATTTCTAATAATCTATGTAGCACCACAAGGTGCGCTTACCAGGAAAGATCTTAACCTGCATCTGTCTGGAGTGGGAGAATCATGGCGACTCCTCGATTCAGCTTCTTTCTCACAGCATTCTGTTCTGTTTACTCCTCCTACCTAATTTTATGTCCTATTAAAGGGCCAAGGCAGTCTCTTTATTTAACCAATGAAATTAACACAAAACAGAAGAATCTCCCCCATCACTTATGTAAAGATTTTAATTTGTTTTTGAAAAATATGGAATTTGTGATTGTGAGTTAATGTTTTCTTGCATAATTTTTTTTCTCTTCAGAGGTATAAAGGGATAGGAGATAAAAGAGATATAGGAGAAGGAGAGATGTAGAAGAAAAAGAGATCAGAGAAGAAAAATCACGGGGATAGAAGAAGAACAACTGGAAAGAAAATGTAAAAAAAAATACAATGAGGTAAAAGAATAGAACAGAAAAAGAGTAGAGTAGGAAAGACAAACAGCAGAGAGAAAAATAAAACAAAAATCCCCCAGGGATGGTTGAGAAGTTGGGTCCACAATGAAGGATTGGCACGGCGTCACTTCACACCTTTCCTGTGGTGGGAAGATCGGATGAGAAAGCTGCTAGTTAAGACTTGCACCTTGATCAAGAAAACCTGAAGGTGCAGATGTGGGAGAGCTAAGACTGAGGATGTGGAAGCAGGAGAACTGGCTCCACCTCTTTGCTCATACAAGGGGTAAACTAGCCGGAGTGATGCAAGGGAGAGCTAGAGGGCTGACCAACCCTGCAACTACCCAGGCCCAAAACCAGGGTTAAGCACCGGCCCATCCCAGTATCTAACCCATCTGTGATCTGCTGGAGCACTGTTGGTGGTGTGGGGTTGGTCCTGAAGACCCAGGGTTACAGGATCTCCATGACACAGAGCCACAGCAGGATGTCCAGGAAGAGTCCTAGTGAGGACCCAGTGTCAATAGTGTAGCAGACATGGGGAGCCTTGAACCAAACCCACGATTCTTTGCAATGAAGACCTGCATCTAAAGAGGTATAGAGAAAGGTGTTTACTGCATGACTCACTGCATCACACTGCGGCTTCCATAACGAGATTTTCTCTTTCTTCCTTTTTCTCTTTTTTTTTTCTCTTAAATTTTATTTTGTTTTATTTTGAGGGGAGGTTGCAGGGACAGAAGACAGATGCAAGGGGACAGGAGATGGGTGGGATTGGGATGCAAGATGTGAAAGACGCAAAGAATGAATTTTTAAAAAGTTAAAAAAATAGAGACAAATTTATATATAAATATATATAAAAGAATAGCCCTTTCCTTCCACTTTCTAATAGAGGTTCCACCCAGTAAGAACAGCTCAATAAGTTCTCCTCACACAAACCGATAGCTTAAAGAGAACAAATGAACACACTCACAGATTTATAGAGGGGAGGAAGTGTTTAATTAACATGTATTAATTTTCTGTCCCAACCATGTGCAGTAGCTTTGAAGTAGCCTGTAAACTCGCAACACTGTTGACTCACGGTAAGAAAAACACACAGGGACAGCAAAGGAGCTACTCAGGTCTCTCCCGCTGGGCCAAGGCTCTGCCAAAGACTGGATTATTTTTTAAATCTATTTTTGCAGTGAAAGGAAAGCCACAGGCATCTGAAGCCTAGCTTCCCAGCCCGACGCCTCCCTTCTGCCAGGGCATGAAGAGCACCTTCTGAAAGACTCTTCTGGGCTGCCGGCGGTGCGAAGCGAGATGGCAATGAGTGTTTGGGTGGCTTTTGTTTTTGTTTCCCGGCCCTCCATCTTCCGGGTATTTCTCCTCTCCAAAGGACACTCTGTCCCCACCGCAGCTACTCCTGATCATCCCCAGACATAAATCCAGATTCATTCTGTAACGATTCATGAGTGAAGGCTTGTCCTGTGTTTTTGTTTTCCCCCGCTATAGTCTTCCTGTGCCAACACAAATGAGTGTATTCCTGTTTTATTTTTAAAACACCTTTTTACAAATCTTCAGTCGCTCTTTGAGTATAAAATATTCATACCTGGACTGCAAATTATGGTTGGGAACATAACCACTCAACGAGTACTTTTAGTTCAGATTCATTTCAGATTCATACAAGCAGGGAAGGAAAACTTTGGAAACACAAAGTGTCCTTTAAAGGTGAGAAAACCTGAATGAAGAAATGGGAGGAGGGGTGGCCATGCCCAACCCAGTTGAATGCTTTTGCCACGGAGTCAGAGTCATTTAGGGTGGTGGAACAGGCTTTGGCAACCAGCAACGGAGGCAGCAGTACAGGACACCCAGATTGAGGAACTTCTCCAGCCATGAGCCCTTGTGGAGAGTCAAGGTAAGTCAGTTCACGCTGACTGTCTCGGCTGCATCTTCTCCCTTCCAGTCCTTGCAGAGGCTCTTCTGAGCATCAACTGCAGACAGCTAGAAAGCTAATTTCACTACAGATTTGGATGCTGGGAATAAACGATCCAGATATTCAAAACCCATTTCTTAGTTTCCGTGAAATGAAACCTGGCAGGTCTGGTTGCAAATCATTTTGCAAATGCAAATGCAATCGCCCAAAACTTCAGGACCTTTCTTCCCCAGGCATCCTCTTAACTGCTGCCAGAGATTTTTAGAAGAAAACAATGTTACTTCGGTCTAAACCTTGAGCCTTTTGTAATGGAGGTGATTTTCAAATGGGAAGTTTTGTTAGACAACAGTTGGAGGAAACTGCTAACATTTCTGAAGCCTGCTGGATTGTGAGGTCTTTGATAGGCACAGACTCCGTGAGAGGCACTCCTCTAAGCCTTGCTAACATTTTAACTATCCTGACTCAGCCTCTTTTGCAAAGGTCACACTTGACCTTCGAACTGGTTTGATCTATCAGGGTCAAAGTATTGGTCCTGTTTCACCCATCTTCCTATTGTGCAGTTGGCCTCATTCAAGGTGGCAAATGGGACCCAGCTACTATTAAAGTTTCTCCCATCACCTTAAAGCAGGGAGAATAGAGACTTTCAAAGAGTGCCCCAGCATTCTCCCTGGGCACCTGCAGCCCACCTTGGGGGAAGGGCTTGCTTCTGAACTCTCTCACTGTAGTTAGAGGCTGAGGCCACACATAGGAGCTCAAGTCTGACATCCAAAATACCTGCCAGAGCTAGAAGCCCTGGGCAAAGCCTTCTTCCGAACACACGCCAAGGACAGGGATTGCTAGCTAAGACACTTACTCCTGGAGAAAGTAAACTCCAGCAGGGATTAAGAAATAAGTAAAGATTGTCTTTGCTGACATTGGGTTTTTCTCACAGTGCTTCCTTGATGCCTGTCATGTCTCAATACCCAATTTGGACTTAAGCCCTAACCTCCAATGTGACTGTGTTTGGAGAGAAGACTTTTAGGAGGTAAACAAGGCTAAATGAGGCCCTGAGAGTATGATCCTCATCTGACAGGCTTAGCAGCCTGATATGAAAAGAATGAGAGGGAATATATCTGCCCAAGTACACACTCCAAAGAAAGGTCATATGTGAACAGCAAGGAAGAGGACCCCTTCAAGTCCAGAGACAGCTCCAGCAAGAGCCCCACCATGCTGCACCCTGATTTCAGAACGTTAATTTGTATCCCCGGGATCTATGAGAAGATACATTTTGTTCTGTTTGTGCGTGTGTGTGTGTGTGTGTGTGTGTGTGTGTGTGTGTGCGTGTGTGTGTGTGTGTGTGTGCATGCATGAATGCATGTGTGTTTGCATGTATGTGTGTGTGTGCACATGTGCACATTTATGTGTGTTTGGCAATACTAGTGATCATACCCAGGGTCTTATGCATGCCAGCCAGCACTGTCCTATTAAGTTACATCCCCAGGCTTGGCGTCTTGGAACAAAGTCTTGCTATGAAGCTCAAAGTAGCCTTGAACCTGCTACACAGCCCAGACTGGTCCTAAACTCACAATCCTTCTCCCAAGCTCAGCACATCTATCCATTTCTATTTTTTTTTAAGTGTAACGGGGAAAAGGAAGGAGGAATAGAGGGAGGGGAGGAGGGAAGAATGGAGGGAGGAGAGAAAGTAAGGTGTAAAGGCAGAAAGGAATAGGTAAAAACAGAATGTTCATGACAGCTGAAGCAGAATGCTTGCAGACATGTATGCATGGGCCAATTAAGGCTGGCGTGGGTCCTCTCTCAAGGGATTAATTAGAATGTAGCAGACACCATACCAAAGGCCCTGCCCCAACCAGCCCGAAATAAGTTAGCTGTTTCCTCGTCAAGGATATTCATCATTCAAAAGCCTTAAGACCTAACGTTCAGTCTCTATACCCTAGAACTTCAGCCAGTGAGAAGATAAAATATTTTCCTATCAATTCAGTTAGCCTATCGCTGCATCCACTGTGCCAATGCTGATAAGAGCCAGTAGGTCCATTGTCACTTGCTATTTTGTCTCCTCCGTGGGCCTGCTCATTTCCTACCAGATAGCATGTTTTGTCTTGATTCCCATTCAGCCAACCTCAGTAAAGCCAAAGGCCTTCAGCTTTTCACTCTTCCCAACTCTGCACGTAGCAGTTCACGGATGGGTGTCAGACTAAGGGTGGATACAGATAGGAAGGGAAAAAAGGAAATCGAAGTTCTAGATTCCAAACCCCTCCTCAGTCCCCTGGGTCCCTTCCCCTGGACTTGCTGCCTAAAACCTGGAATGTCCCAATGACTTCCTTTCTCCTTCTTTCCAATAGACTCTTGGTCGATGTATTCTAGATGTTTCTAGTGTGTTGATCAACTACTTCATAATCACATGGTGTCTCAACTTTAAAATAAAAAAAAAAAGAACTTAATGTCTTATCATTTTGTCATTGGATAAAATATAGGCCAGCACCTCCTTGATGGGCACAGTGGCACAAGGGTCTGCTACCTCTTCATTCTGCCTGTGTTAAAACCCTCTCAGTCACACTTCCAAATCATAGCAGGCTTCCTGTTCCGCACTGTGCAGTTCACGGGTGCTCATAATTTCTCCCATCAAAATCCAGCATTAGTGTCACGTTTTTAAAACTCTCGGATCCAAATTTTTTGCTGTTAGTTTTGAGACAGGGTTTCATGCACCCCAGGCTAAGCCCAAACTCAGTACATCTGTCCTTGGCCTCCTGGCCCTCTTGCTTCCACTCTGAAGTACTGGCATTACAGGTGTACACTACCATGCCCAGATTCAATTCAGCACTGTTGTTGTTTCTGGCCTGGCAACCCAAACTTTCATGTCGTGGGTGAATTAATACGTGTTCATGGCCATTAAGGGACCAGGTCACAGTCCCTGTTTTCAAAGAACTTTCTTACATAGAGGATACTTCAATAAATGTTTGTCAAATACATGCTATTCAAACACACACAATTAAAAATAAAAACAAAAAGAAACAAGTAATTTGGACATCTAGTTTCACTGGAGGAAGTATTAACTATCCTCAACACAAATCTATTCCTGGCTGCTTTTCTCATTCTGGAGGATGCAAGGCCTGCAGCCCCCCTGAATGGCATCGTCTTTTAACTCCTCCCCAAGAGAGCCTTTTGGGTACCTCATAGCCTCTGGTATTGATCAGAATTCTTTTAATCCTGTGAAGGAGCATTCAGGATGGCTCAGCAGACGAAGCATTTGTCATCCAAGCCTGATGACCTGAGTTAATCTCCAAATGGACAAAAAGGTAAAAGGAGACACTTGACTTCACATAGTTGTCAGCTGACCTCCATACATGAGCTGTGACATGCACACATCCACACATACATCACACATATAGACTGTTGTTAGCCACCATGTGGGTGTTAGGAACTGAGCCTAGGTCCCCTGGAAGAGCAGTAAGTGCTCTTAACCATTGAGCCATCTTTCCAGCTCCCAACTCCCTCCCCTTTTAAAATAACTCACTAAGTCCAACTAGTGCTGACGTGTGTGTGTGTGTGTGTGTGTGTGTGTGTGTGTGCGTGTATACAGGCCTATCCACTCAAGCATGGGTAATCAATTAGTGCCTACACATTCAAAAAAGGGGAAGAGTCAGGGTGTAGCAGCACACACCTTTCATCCTAGCACTTTTGAGGCAGAAGCATGTGGGTCTCTGAGGTCTAGGTCAGCTTGATCCACAGAGTGAGTTATAGAACTGCCAAAGCTACATAGTGAAAACTTGTCTCAAAAAAAAAAAAACAAAACAAAACAAAGGGGCTGGAAAAATGGCTCAGTGGTTAAGAGCACTGACTGCTCTTCCAGAGGACCTGGGTTCAATTCCCAGCACCCACATGGCAGCTCACAACTGTCTGAAAATCCAGTTCCAGGGGATCTGACACCTTCACACCAATGCACATAAAATAAAGATAAATAAATCATAAAAAAATAAAAACAAAAAAAACAGGAAAAAAACCACAAATAACAAAAAATGATGTTCCTTCCCCCAGTAGCTAGCAATTGCCAATAGCTCTTGGGTAACAGGTGGGTCCTGGAGAGGACCTCCCCATCTATGCTAGAATTGTGACTGGATTATTATGTACAGACCAGTAGTGGATACATGCACAAGACCTGTATATAATCAATCATTCATCCCTTGTTATCCTCAACCATGAACACCTTTAGTTAGTTTAAACCACCTGTTAGGCTATATGATAAGCCTTGGGGAGGGGCATTTACTGAGCTCTAAAGGAAGGAATGTCTGACAAGGGACTGATGAAGAACCCTTGGGTACAGAGAGAAAAAGCTCTCCAGACATCAAACTATTTCCTAGCAGAGAGGGTTCAGTCCACCACATTGACACAGTTGCAGAGGGGGTGGTGCAGATGAGCTAGACTAAGATAAAGGAAGGCTGAATTTTCCCAGCCAGATTCTGCTCACAGAACCATTTGACAAGCAGTGCTTTCAACATTAGTACTGGCATGCCTTCATCTTATAAAAATTTAAATAAACTCAACTATAGCTCTTCCAGGTACAAGGATGTGTTATAGGTGCAATATGGATCACAGAACATTTTATAGTTGTTGTAGGAGGTCACTTGTTCGTTCCTGGCTGCCCAGACTCAAAATAGTCACTCAGAAACTATATCATTTCAATCCCTGTTTGACCAATATCTTAAGCATATTTTTCAGCTAGCTCTTATATATTAATTAACCACTTCTATTAATCTGTGTACTGCTAAGTGGCTGTGGCTTACGAGCAAGGTTCCTCCCAGTGTCTGTCTCTGGAGGGGCTGCTGGCTTCTCTTGACTCCTCCTTCTTTCTCCCAGCATTCAGTTTAGTTTTCCCCTCCTAGCTCTGTTCTGCACTGCTATAGGCCCAAAGCAGTTTCTTTGTTAATCACTGGAAATCACAGCATACAGAGGTGAATTTTATATCATATAGTACATTTTGCATGATTCTGGAAGTGAGAGGTTCCAGTCAAAGTTGGCTTTCCAGCACAATTTTTTTCATGGGCCTTACCATGGCAATCAACCCGTGCAATTAACAGTCTGCATAAAATTGGAAGATAGTTGTTTTACCCTTAGAAATAAAAGCAAATTCTGATCGACTGTGTAAGAGAAGACAGCAACCTCATCATTTCCTGTCAACATCTGCACATGTCCACATGTCCACTTGTTAGTATAATTTCCAAGCACTCCACTCATCCACAACTCACCTACCAAATCGAGTCAAGATGGAAGCCTCACTCTGATGCCTTTGATTGGCTGTTGCTGGGAGCTGGTGTCCAATCAGTGCTCCTGGAGAAAGCAATCCCTGCGCAGACCCCAGTCAACAGGAAAAGAAACCGATTTCCCTATATAGGCCTCTGGAGAATTCATGATGTGGGTTGTTCTGAACATGGCTTTAAAAGATACTCATATCTTTTCAGTGCTGCCTTAAACGGAATGGAATAGACTAGGAATCAAGGACTCAGTCCTTTCTCTTTATGTTCTGACCGTGAAGTCTAAAACATCGTTTGTGTGTATGTGTGTATGTGTGTGTGTGCGCGCGTGCGTGCGTGCGTGTGTGTGTGTGTGTGTGTGTGTGTGTGTGTGTAGCAAATGATTCATGTCTAAGAATCTCACTTATTGGAAAGGCTGATGGAAGACTGATGAGAGAGAAAGAGAGACAGAGAGACAGAGGGGGAACATGCTGAAAGGTCTTCTGACTGACGTAAGGTCTCATTAGCCTCATGGGGATCTAACCAAAGACTTAGGGTGAAAAGTAAATCTGTGCCTGGGAAGTGAGAGTTTTTGCAAGGAAGGGGGAAATTCCATCAGAGCTTTGTGGAAATGGCCCTGGAAATGGGGTGTCCCCTCTCACATGTGGTGAGAACTGTGAGTCCTGCCTGGTATTTTGCACAAAAATGCATAGGGCACAAAACTGGGATTGCTTTCTTTGTGGTCTGTTTCTCTCTGTGGCCTCAGGCCTGTATGGCCTTCAGTGTTTGGGGAGCAAATCCAGGATTTCTATGTGGAATTTCTTTATTTCTCATTCACATCAGATCAATCACCTCAGCAGAAAATCAGGAGTAAGGCTTACCTCCTTGATAGGAGCAAAGTTCATCATGGCTCAGTTCCCCAGCCTCTTCTCTCGTCACTGAACATTGGAAGTGCATAGAGTTTTAAAAGATTTCTGCTTAGGGTGGGCTCTTCTGCCTTCAGTCCATGAAGGAAGGAAAGTCCATGTGAGAACAAGTGGAGCTTTCCCTTCAGTTTCCCACTGCTGACACTCCAGGTGGCATTGGCCTCATCCTCCACACCGCTAACACATGAGGAAGATTATTTCTGGGTTATGAAGGTTTCTGGAAAACCTGCTTTAATACACCTAGAGGCAGTTGGCAGAATATAACTTTTGGTGTCTGCAGGTGATTCAATTAAAAACTTCCAGTGTGGATGGCCTGTTTCATCTTGAAGGAAAGAAAACAATTTGGAGATCCAGTGCCCATGATGATATTAATATTATTGTATGCCTCCTTGTCTCTCTCAAGCACACTAGCCATCTTTGAAGATATTATTCAAGAATTAAAGAAAAGCCACATTTAAGTCTTACAACAACTCAAAAGTGCTGATATTTTTTTCTTGTAACTAAGGAACCCCCCAGGAGGCTAGAGAGATGGCTCAGAGGTTAAGAGCATTGCCTGCTCTTCCAAAAGTTCTGAGTTCAATTCCCAGCAACCACATGGTGGCTTGCAACCATCTGTAATGGGGTCTGGTGCCCTCTTCTGGCCTGCAGGCATACACACAGACAGAATATTATATACATAATTAATTAAAAAAGGAACCCCCAGGCATGGAAGCAGGTCTTTCTAAGTACTTGCCATCATGAGATGGAGCATATAGCCCTTACCCTACTCAGTCAACATTAGAAAGATCTAGAAAATTAAGATCCTCAGCAGCAACTGTCAATAACCACAGAAGCCCATTTTATCCCTGCTCATGCTCTTTTTTCCTTGGTAGAGACAACTCAGGAGCCTACTGTCCTCCAGTCCCAAGAGGCCCTAGCATGATTCAGCTTCAGGTGGCCACAATGATCTTTTTCTTGGTGCTGAACCTCATCAATGCCTACCCTTGCTATTTCATCCCTTCTAGACTTTCCTGGGCCAAATGTCCTGTGTCTTAGTTAGGGTTTTTATTGCTGTGAAGAGACACCATGACCTTGGCAACTCTTATAAAGAAAACATTTAATTGGGTAACTTGTTCACAGTTTTAGAAGTTCAGTATACTATCACCATGATAGGGAGCGTGGCAGCTTACAGGCAGATGTGATGCTGGAGCCGAGAGTGCTACATCTTGCAGGCAACAGGAAGTTGACTGACCTCAAAGCCCACCCCTTCAGTGACATACTTCCTTCAACAAAGTCACACCTCCTAATAGTGCCACTCCCTTTGAGCTTATGGGGGCCAGTTATATTCACACTATCACTCCCTGCTTATATTCAGTTCCTTCTATAAAGGTGTTGTTCTGGAGAAGCCAAAACTAAAACACACCTTTGGCTTCCAGTTTCACATTTTTTATTTCACTTGATGTTTTCCTGTCTCTATTGGTTTGGAATTTTCTTGGAAGAGAGTTGGAGACCTAACCTACCACAGAGGTCAACTTCATCTACAACTAGGCTGTTTTTATTTGTGCCTAGTGGAAGCCCGAGAGAGTGTTCCATCCAGAAACTCACCCTCTCTACCTGAATTAGCGTTGTCCTGCATGACAGCCTCTAAGTTAGGTGAAATGTATTTACGTAGTTGTCTGAGCTTGGCCTGAGGTGGTGAAGCCTCTGTTTCGGTTTGTGTTCAGAACTGGATGTGTGTGGGTCACCCAGGATGAAGTCGGACCTCGCATCTAGAGCTGAGATTATCCCTGGGAGGATGCTAGCTGAGGGTAGATTGTAGCCTACACTCCTTGTAGGAAGGCAGCTGGTACAGTACTTCATCTGTGTCTACCCAGGCAGTGACTCACTTCCCTTCTGTCTAATCCTGGGTACAAAGTTCCTTCCCAGGACTCTGCTGAGGAGCAGGCTTCCCAAATCTGTCCTGACTTATCTCCCCAGCTGGCCATTTCAGCACTTAAGAAGGAGAACCAAGTCTCTAGCCTCCAACTCCTCTAGTGGCCCTGTAATCTGCTGCCAGCTGGCCAACTTTCCCAGGAAGTTCTTTCCCTAGCACCTGCAGATGGGCTGCCTCTATGCCTCTATACAGGCATTTCTCTCCACAGGAGGGGCCCTTAGTTCTCCCCTTTCAGTCTGGCAAGCTCTTTCCCTTCCTTCAGAGACTTGTTTTCTTATCAGCCCACATGCAAAAGGTAACTAACCCTCTCCTCTGCAGGACTGGTGATAATAACTGTTATCTGAGGGATGCATGACCTTGCTGCTTTGATCTGACGTTATGTGGTGGTTATTTTTCTTTCTGGTCCACTCTCACTTCAGTGACCTCCTTGAATACATTCATGGCACCCACGAACCTTGACTCCATTAGATATGTGGTTATTTCACAAATGATGAATGTAGCCTGAGTCACTACAGAAACACAAACAGATATGCCTTCAAATGATGGCCAAGCTTACAGTGACCATTTAGGCTACTGTTGAAAGGGATGAGGACCATTCAGTGTAGACCTTTGGTGTGGTGTAGCGCAAATACTTGCTATGATTCTTCGTCAGGGATTGCTCTTGTTATATTCACTGAGGCAGTTACAAGTATCTGGCATGGGTAAGGCCTTTAGCCCCACAAGAATCTTTAACCAATGATGAGTAAAGGGTTGAGCCTTATCTACCATCCAAAGGCCCTTTGGGATGAGTCCGAGCTCTCCTCTGTGAGACTTTACTCATTCCATCTTCAGCAGCTTCAGTGACTTCTGCCATTATCTGTCTAATAAATGAGAAACCTGAAGCATCTTTTCAAGAACTAATGCTCTCTCACCTCCTACTGTATGGAGTTTCTTAGGCTTTAGACATCACACCCATAGTAAGGGAATGGACTTCAAATCCTAATGCAAACACACATTTATAACAGAAACAGATTTTTTAAAATCTGTTTGCCATGCAAGATGGTTAGGGAACATTAATTCCATTCATCTTTCCCTTATGTTTATTAAGTCTAGTGAAACAATTTGTTATCACAACACAAGAATGGGTCATCAATAGGAGTCCAAAAAGCACAGGACTAGAAATTGTTGTAAGCTGATTCAATCCAACCCAAACTAGTGCACACAAATAAAGTATGGGTTTGTATATCACAGTGATATGCATCTGTCCTATATCCCACCCCTCACTTACTAGCACAGAGAACCAGCTTTACACCTGCAGTTCTCATCTCGAGGAAGCAAATTATCTCACCAGTCTCTGTTCCAGTGGATCAGTATACGCAGACACCTATTCTAGAAACACTCAACAGAGCCATACAGATGTCTCCAAAGCTAATACCATGGGCAGCCCCTTGCTCTTTGTTTCTCTTCTGCTTGGGGGCCAGGGTAGTGAAAGAATGAAAATTTTCCTTCTTACACACACACACACACACACACACACACACACACACACACACGCACACACGCACACAGGATCTGTGGGAAGAACCACTGTCAAATTCACGCTCTTATTTCTGGAGAGCTCAACCAGCATACATACAACATGAAATGGACAGACAAAGAGGCCCCAAATCCCACACACCTTTGTCAACCAAGGTTTCTGTCCTGCCCTGTCCACAGCCATTCAGCCCCAAAGAAACACATAGAGGTCTACATTAATTATAAACTGGTTGGCCTATTAGCTCAGGCTTCTTATAACTCTTATAACTTATATTAGCCCATAATTCTTGTCAGTGTTAGCCACGTGGCTTGGTACCTTTCATCAGCAAGGCATTCTCATCTTGCTTCCTCTGTGTCTGGGTGATGACTGTAGACTGAATTTTTCCTCTTCCCAGAATTCTCCTGTTCTCGTCGCCCTGCCTATACTTTCTGCTTAACTACTGGCCAATAAGAATTTTATTAAAATACAATTGGCAGGGTACAGACCATTGTCCAACAGCACCCTGTGTTTCTGGACCTACTGTGAGCTTTGCTGTCCATGACCACAGCCTGTTTAAAATTATACTATTTGCCATATTTAATTTTCTCCTGCAGTCATAAATATTAATTAAGTGAAACCACATAGAGCCTACATTTAGTCTTTTCCCTTCCTGAGGCCCATAAAAACTAGAGCCAAGGCAATGGAAGGGCTGCTGGGTCTTTAAGATGTCTCGGACATCCACTTCTCCTTTCTAAACCTGGGCCAGATTTATTAAATCTTATTCATGTTTTCCTACCTAACTTCTCCCAGCCAGTGTGCTTCTGATCTGATTTCTCTTCCAAAAAGAAGAAGACATAGAAACTGTCTCTCCAGAGAAAGGTTTGCTCATTTTCTGTGAAACAGGGTAGGTTTTGATTAAGGAAAACCAGAAATAATATGTGCAACATAGTAGCTATCTAGGGGCAAAGGACACATTTCTCTGATTTTGTTTACAAAAACAGAAGATGCAAGCAGAAAAAATTAGGCAGACATAAAATCAATAGAGGGAGCCCTTTCTCATTCTTCCCAAGTCAGCTTCAGAGCCTGTCAGTGTTGACAGTTTGGCATGTAAACTTCAGAAGCTTCCTGTGTAGTGACAGTTTTGCTATTCATAAAATCAAATGAATCATATTCTGTGACTATTTAAAACTTCATTATAAATATGGTTATGGGGACAGAGCTCAGCAGCACAGCACTGCACAAGCCTAGCAGTTACATCCACAAAATCAAACATAAAATAGATAATAATAAGTAAATGATATATAATATGCAATATCATATATTATAATAATATAACATGCATTACATTTTATTTTATAATAAGTTATATATTTAAATTATAATATAATTATATTATATCTTTTATAATTATGTTATACTATTATACACATATACAATATTATATAATCTATATAGCATATGTGCATATAATATAAATGCAACATTACAGTATAATTAAAAATAAAAATATAATATACTGGTCTGTCTATGATTTTATAGACATTTATATCACTTTTTAGAACAGTGAATTTAAACACCTCTTCCTAGAAAGAGTCCTAGCATTTAGGAGGAGGAATACAAGAACGAAAATGACAAAGCAAATATTATGTTTCCAAATTTAACATGCCAAAGGGGAGGAGAGAATGAAAGAAGACAGAGAAGTGTCCAGAAAGTCGTGTTGGTCTGACTATGAGACCTGGTGAATGGATGTTCAGTCTTAGACTCCCCCAGGGCCAGTCCGGCATCCTCCACAATGAGCATCTACTTAGTACCTTATTCGGAGACTTGGAAGGATGAATGCATGCTTCCCACTTACAAGGTGTAGCTGGAGCCTGGAGATTTTGAAAGTATAGCCTATCCATAGAACCTTCTCTGATGAACATGACCCAGCACTTACATCACACCTTCCCTCTAAGCACCGTGTGATCAGTCAGCTCTCTTGGGTGATTTAATAACCGGACATAAAAAAAGACAGTTAATAAATAAGTTTGCACTTCCTGCCCAGTTCCAACTAAATGTTTGAAAAGTGCATTAATATAATGTCTTTCCTGGCTTTATTAACCCCCAATCCACCGACACAAATGAGCCTGCTGACTCCTCGGTGACTCGCATTAGTTCCCCTGGTGCATATAGAAGCCTTGTATAAATAAGAACTTGCAGGCAGAAGTGTTTTGCTTTCCTTATAGAGGTTCTGACATAAAAGAAAAGAGTTCTTCACAGAAAGAATGCTTCATTCAAATTCTCACAATGGAAAGACGGTCTTACCACTGACAGGAAACCATATTGCAGCTGGAATAAGAGCCAGCAGCAGCCTGAAGCCTTTCATTTTTCTCACCTCTGAGGCTTCAGTTC
Organism: Microtus pennsylvanicus; assembly: GCF_037038515.1. NCBI lineage: Eukaryota > Metazoa > Chordata > Mammalia > Rodentia > Cricetidae > Microtus > Microtus pennsylvanicus. The sequence continues at coordinate 124,847,198 of NC_134580.1, read as the reverse complement.
CAGCTCCTAAACTTTCCTTGCTGGGCATGTTAGAAAACATTAGGATGGCCCACCGAGGTTAATGGGGGAATTTGCTGTGATGTCTAAGAATTCAGTTAAAGTGACTCTTAGACCCTTTCTCACACAATGACCAGCAGTGTGGCTTCAATATTGTGTCACATTTTAGGGAAGAGATTCTTTGTCCTGGTAGTCTTCAAAAGAGACCTGGGATTCCTCCTGGGTGGAAAGGCAAACTTCATTGGAAACTCAATAAACAGGCTTGCTCTTGTCACTTTCTCGTCCTTTTGATCCTCGCATTTTGTTTCTTAAATGCATATTAGGATGAGGATGAGGATTAGGGCTCCTGGCCTATGCTCAGGGTCAGACCACCACCCAGTGCCGGCCTGGATTCCCTGGGCATCTTCCTTACAGAACAATGGTAAAGGGATCCCTTTCTCTGTGGCTGTAGACTAATGTGGTAGCTTTGATTCTGCTGTTTCTCCATATTTGGAAAATATCTATCAGTGCTGCAAACTGATAATTGCCATAGATCCCCTGTCCTTTCCAGTCAACCAGGGAGGTCCTTGCCTCCGGAAAACATGCCCAGGTGGTAGGGGGATGTGCGCGAGCTAACAATGCACCATGGGGGAGCTCTGCTTTGGAACACTTGCTGCAGGGACTCAGCTGCCTATAGGGGCCCTTTCCACAGTTTGCGGACTAGTGATACCCTGCAAAACCAGGGCAGTTAAGGGAGCTCCTGGGGGTATCGAGTCTGTAGGTACTACAGAAGTGGCAGAAACTAGAAAGGGGTCTCCAGCTCTCATCTTATCACATGACATCTCACTACCTGCTCAATACAGACTACAGGAACAGAGAGAGAAATGGACCCGTAGGGCTGAGACCACCTGTGGTCAGTGGCCCAGCAGCTCTGCCCATCTGCAAGGAATGCTAAATCTACCTGCTGAAGCAGAATCTGCATTTTAACAAGATTCCCTGGGGGGTATTCCTATGCACATAAAAAGTTAAAGGGTGTGTGTGTCCCAACCCTGGTTAATTAGTCCAGTGTCAGTGGGGCCCTGTAATTTAGTAGCACCCTTAGAAGCTGTGTCAGGAAGGATGATCCACAATCCTTTGGTTGGGATTCCTTTGACGTCAAAGTCCAACTGAAACAGCTGATACAGACACATGTATCACAAACTCTTAAGCCCAGCATTTACCAAACCTGATAAGTTTCTCAAACCAGTACTACTCCAGAGCACATCCTTCCTAAAGTCAGAATTCAAAGGTAGGAGTTTATACACTTAGTTGTAGAGTACTTGTCCAGCGTGTCTCTGAGTACAATCCACAGCGCTATCACCTCGACCACCATAACCAACCAACTAAATAACAACGACAAAAATCACAAAAGAACAAACAAAACCCAACACTTTAATAAACACCAATAGGCAGCAGTAGGCAACAATGTAGCATTCACGACGTGGAAAAGTGACGCCGTTATATGATAAGGGTACAGTGTTGGAGAACCCATCATAACTTGGAAGTTAGTCTATCTTTTGTCACCTAAAAGACTAGTTTTAAATAAAAGAATATAGATTTTTTTCCACTTGAAAGTTCCTGGATCATTGTTGAAAAGAATTCTGAAAATATAAGAGGTTGGAACTTTTTTTTTTTCCATTACAGGGTTTCTCTGAGTGGTCCTGGCTGTCCTAGAACTAGCTCTGTAGACCAGGCTGTCCTCCAATTCAGAGATCCACCTGTCTCTGCTGGGATGAAAGGCATGCGCCACTACCACCCAGCTAAGGTTGGAACTCTTGACAGAAGAGAAAAGGGAAGAAAATAAGGAAAGACTCGGGATTGGTCTCTACAACAGGTGGTGTTCCCTGGGTGTGCACCACCTGACATAGAGTCAGAGCTCATTAAATATTTGCCAAATGGGTAGGAATACATAATTTCCCCTTCCCTTGTCAGTGTTAGTATTGAAATAAGTTGTGCACAGCTATTCTGTGTTTATACCAAGGCCCTGCATGACTTTAAAATGGAAACAAAGGTACTAAGAGCACTCCCCAAGTCTCAGAGTTGAGCTCCAGGCCTTGCTGCCCTGAGCCAGGTCTCTACACTGCCCAGTGCCTCGCTGCTTCTTACTTACTGGGAGGACATTTGCCTATCCAGCAAGTCATCCATGGTTCCATAGGTCTAAAGGACTCTCTTCCAAGTGAGCTACACAGAGAAAGAAATGGCCAGAGTATGTGAGTGACTTCCCAGGACTGCTGTCCTCCCTGAAGCTCACTGTTCACCTTGTTGGCGGGAATATCTGAGATATCTCCCAGTACCAGCATGCAAATGATTGAAAAGTTGCCAGGGCCACCGATGCAGGTGTGCCTACTTCAAGCATCCCTTCGCTGAGACCTTGTTCTCACATTGCTCTATTAGTATTGCTACCAAAAAGGTATCATCTTTTAGTTTTATCTTTTCCAATTATTTTAATTACCTGCTATAAGAGCCTCATATACCAGAAACACGTTAAAAAGTGCTAGAATGGTGAGCCGGATGTCAAGCACATCCCAGGAATACTCCTCAACTTCTTGACCCCAATGGACAGAACACTGACTTTTAGTACTGAGCAAAACAGATGCCGGTGCAGTGTGTAACTAACTGCTCTTCTAATCTGCCCATAAATGACAAACATTCATAACTACCACCCAGCCTCCAAACAAGCTCTAGGTGTATTAAAAAGGCAGGGAGATGAGGGAGAGAGGGGTCTGGGTGTTGAATGAATTTGGCTGAACCTTAACCCAGATCACACATAGTCTTCTGTCTCCTGCTCTGAAGGAGGACCATGCAGGGATACCCCCTGTGGTGGACATCACTATCTCTTCATTTCCTCTCTCTGAAGAGCAGAGTCCATCTGCTGATACCAGCAAGGAGGAAAAAAACAAAACCCAAACAAAACAGTTTTAGCAAAACCAGAATCAGTTAGAAGAATGGCTTTTCCTTACTGTTCCAGTATGAGAAACAAGTGACTAACTATACAAATTATTTTTCTAGGATTTCCTTAACATGAGAATTAATACCCTTATTGAGAACTTCGCCATAACATAACAAATATAATAAAAGAGGATGCAACAGTAAAATGATATATAAAATGATGTCACTACTCTGCAAAAAATGTACATTGGAGACACAGTTTTACAACCCAAATCCAAATTGTTTTGTTTTGAATTCATTTATTTTTTATTTTATGTGCATATTGGTGTTTTGCCATGGGTATTGGCTCCCCTGCAACTGGAATTACAGACAGTTGTGAGCTGCCACATGGGTGCTGGGAACTGAACCAGGGTCCTCTGGAAGAACAGTCAGTGCACTCTTAAGCACTGAGCCATCTCTTCAGTCCCTTGTTTTATTTTTTGATGCTAAAGAATGAACCCAGGGTCATGCTCACAAAAAGTACCTTCTCCCACCGAGTTATGTCACCAATCCCATCAAGGGTACTACATATGTATCTTATAATTATCCTATCCCTGTTCTTTCTTTCCCATAGATCTCCCAAGGGACAACACAGCTTATTAAACTTGAAATCTTACTTTTGTCCCACCTCACTTCTATAGACATTTTTTCTGTGTTTTTACAGAAGAGTGCAAACTTTTAACTCTTTTCTTCATTCGTGCATGAATATCCTTTGATGATGTGTTCATGGCTAACTGACTTTAAATGTACTCCCCATAAACAAGTGTTTTGACTCAAAAAAAAAACCTATGAGAATCACAGAAGAGGATTTCAAAGGGGGTCTGACTTTTAAAAAATAAACCAGAAACAACACGGAAAGTGAGATGTTACCTATAACCTTTGATATACTATATAGATTCTCCGCATTGAGATTTGGGGTTCACCCAGAGAATTCCATCGTGTTACATAGGGGGAATTCTGTTTAATGATGTCCTAGCTAGCTTCATTGACAGAGACTTTGGGGAGCAGTTTTGCTAAGGGACACTGGATATCATTCTCTCCCCAACGACCGCAGAGGTAGCCAAGATTTTAGGCCAAATCAGAAGGCTGCCTTGCCGCCAGCGCGACGTCCAGAAAACAAACAAACCTAGGAGCAGCGGCCGTTTGTAAGGAAGCTAACCCCGCCGCTGTGCAGGACCTAAGAAAGGGAGAAACGGGAGGGTGCAGGCAAAGGAACTCTTTGTGTGGCTCAGCCCCAGGTGAGGTTTAGACAGTCGGGGATCAGAGTAGACATCTGTGTGTAGTCGGAGCTCCCGAGAACTTTTTCCTGGAGAGAGGCACCTGGGGCAGTTTACAGCATTCCAGCCTGGAACTCTGGTGCCAAGGTTCTGAATAAACCTTTAGAAATCGCAGCCGCTCGGGGAGGACCAGCGTGTGCGCCACCAGGAGCAAGCGCCGGCAAAGCCCGAGGCGCGGGGAGAGAGAGCGGGCTGCCAGAATCTTTCCCCTCGTTTCGCAGCTGGTTGGGCGCCGGGCTCTCTGACTGCTTACTGAAAGCCAGTGGCTGGTAGATCTTGGAGGGTCGCAAACCAACCACTCAAATGTTCCAGGTGGCGTCACATGCAGACCTACCCTTTCTCGGAGCTAGGAGACAAGGGGCGGGTTTGCCTCGCACGCAATTTCAGGGACCTCCAGGAGGTGCTCTGGGGATGGAGATAGGGTGTGGGACCAGAAGAAAGAGAGCAGGGGCAGGAGTTGCGCGGTTAGGAGCCCAAGGATAACTTAGAACTGTGCTTGACCCCGGGAACCTCGCGACCAACAGGGGGCGCCCTGTCACTGTGGAAGTTGGAGCTTAGCGCTCCCGGATATCCTGAGATCTGAGCACTCTCGACGCTTCAGGTGAGGGTGGGAACTCTGTCGGAAACGTGCTTTGCTCTGCGGACCCAATCTCCCCGGGTATAGTAGCTAATTTTAAAAGGGGAATAATTTCTGGGGCCGAATTTCAACTAGGAGCACATAGAGTAATGCAACCCCAGGCTTATAAACACTCTGGCATTCAACATAGACGGGTGGGAGAGACCGACGTCGTGGGGGGGGGGGGGGGGCGATGAGTGTGTGTGTGTGTGTGTGTGTGTGTGTGTGTGTGTGTGTGTGTGTGTGTAAACCAGATTGATGGTATCCCCGCACTGGGGAGGCAGAGGCAGGCGGATCTCTGAGAATAAGCGAGTTCCAGCCAGCCAGCGCTGTTATATAGAGAAACCCTGTCTCAAAAAAAAAAAAAAAAAAAAAAAGGAAAGGAAAGAGCGAGAAAGGAAAGGGGGTAGGAAAAAGAAGGAGGTTGGTGTCTTGAGTTTCCTATTTGGGGCGGGGAGGTGAGTACTGTGCTTCAGCATTTAAGATCTCTGTGGAAAGAACAGGAGTGCTGAATTGTTTAAGGGTGTGTGTGTGTGTGTGCGCGCGCGCGCGCGCGCGCGCGCGCGTGCGTGCATGCAGGCACATGCCTGCATTTTTGCTTTTATTTTGAAAATCAGCTCCTTTATAAACAACATGTGTACCCCTCTTTTCCTGTGGGCCCTGGCGGAGACGCTGGGGATCTGCTCTCTCTGGGTTCCTTGTAGTCACTAGCTGAGCATCAGATTCACCATTCAGCAGGAAAGTAGGTCTTGCCTTTGGGAGATCTTACCCTGCACTTCTTCAGAGGACTTACTTGACTTGTTCTGTAAACTATCCAAACTATACGTTTCAGGAACTGTTGACGCTGCATCTTCAGTCCAAAAGGACGGTGACCCAAGAGACTTCTTCCTCCACCAGTCCTGTAGGTTCACCCTCCAGTCTGATCCTCGCTCAGGCTTCCCTGTTCAAAGCTCATTCCAGTGTCTGTCTGCCGCCTCTACGTATCCTCTACTACCCCCACTCTAGACATTCGGATTTGAGCCCAGTTCCTATTTTCTTCACCTCTGAGGCGGAAGAATCCAGGGTTGTAGCCTTCTCATTTTACTCACGTTTTCAAAACCAAGAGTGTCCACACATAAACGCTTGCCTTCAGGACCCTCTGCGCCAAAATCTTGGGTCACCTTAGTCTTGGTAGCAAACGATACAAATGACATGTTCTATTGGTTTTTGTTTTGTTTTGCTTTCTGAGACAGATTATCCCTGTGTGGCCCTGGCTGTCCTAGAACTCGATCCGAATGTAAACTAGGCCGGTCTCCAACTCAGAGATCTGCCTGCCTCTGCCTCCCGAGTGCTGGGATCAAAGCCCCACACCCAAGTGACTTTTTTTTAACACTCATAAACCCGAAGAAAATAGGAACTGAAAATTTCAAATTATATAAAACCTTCCCGGCCTCAGCAGGCAGAGAGACCGCAGAGCCTCCTGAAGTCATCCCATAAGGCCTATTATTGATTCCTTTTTCTCTCTCTCCCCTCCTGCCCTACCCCCACCACTGCCCTGTTTGTTTTAGTTACGAAATGCTGTTGGGCACCTTGGATTTAACTGAAAAGTAACCTTGAAACACCGAGGCCCGAGGCCCGAATGTCAGAGGCAAATCCCAGCCTCCCAGGCATTGGCTGCAACTAAGCGGGGCTCTCCCGGCAGCCTGTGGTGGGAAGCCAGAAAAAGGTCCGAGGTAGCTGACAACCAAGGCGGCCCGACCATGCGTGTCCTGCGCGCCTCCTGAGGCCGCTCCAGGACTTAACTGTAACAGGGAGGGGCCTCCGGAGCAGCGGTCAGCGAGCTAAAGGTGTGTACACTGTTTTTTCTAAATAGGGCAGCGCTTAGCAAATTGGCTATCACCTGCTTGTTGTTTTGACAGCGAATGTGCGCCGAGAGGAAAGAAAGCCGGGATAAATAAATCTTGCTAGTCTCGCCTCTGCGGGGCACCGAGGCTGTACGCGCCCTCGATTGATGCACCGGGTGCTCTGGGAAAAGAGGGGGGATGGGGCAGGAGCAGGAGTCCAGAGCTTCTCCAGGGGTAGCCTGATCCCAGGTCTCTGGGGCCACGGAAGACTCCCCGTGGACGTAAAGAAAGGGACACCACCGGGGTGCCCGCTCGTCTGCTTGCAAGTCCGGGTCTTAGGGGTGCAGGGGACAGCGGTAGCTGGGCTGGCTTCGGGCGCGAAGCGGCAGGTGCGGAGACCGTCCCGGGCTTCCTCTCACCTAAGTGTGAGCTGATTATTCAAATGGGCTGCCCGGGGTCTGGGGATTGGAGGCCTGCGCCAGCGAGCCGCGCTATATCACCAGCCGCCCACGTCACTGCGGCACTTGTCCGCTGCGCGGTCCACACCTCCTTCTCCCCCTCCTTTAGCTCTCCCCCCCGCCCGCCCCCACGCCGCTAGCTTCCCGCCGCCTCCCGGCAGCTCGACACTGCCAGCCTTAGCCTGCACCGTCAGCCCCGGGAGCGCGGCGACGGAGGGCACGCCCGACGGCAAAGCTCGGGTTCCGGCCTCCTAGGTTCTTTGGCCCCCTCCTCCGCCAACCACCTTCCCGCCCACTCCCAGCTACCTCCCGCGGCAGGCCGCGGGAGAGAGAGAGGAAGTGGAGCCGAGAGAGAGAGGGAGCGCGAGAGAGGGCGGGAGGGAGGGGACGGTGCCTTAGCTGACTTTTTTTTTTTTTAAAGAGGGTGGGGGTGGGGGCTGATTGCTGGTCGTTTGTTGTGGCTGTTAAATTTTAAACCGCCATGCACTCGGCTTCCAGTATGCTGGGAGCCGTGAAGATGGAAGGGCACGAGCCATCCGACTGGAGCAGCTACTATGCAGAGCCGGAGGTAAGCGCTTGCCTTCGCCGGGGAAAGTGGGGGTGGTAGGTATCTTCGCGTCCCCAGCCTCCGAACGCTCCCTTCACGGGCACCCGTCCCCCCCCCCCCCCACCTCTAGCCTTCCTGGACAGCCGCCTTTTCCGCCCTCCTTCGACTCAAATGGGTCTCTTTTTTATACGACACACTGTTAGCCTTGAGATAATATTAACTTTGTGATCAAATATTGACTTGCGGCGCCTCCAAATCCTCTTCGTGGCCGAGCCACGCACTATCCTAACAGAGTTATGTTTGGCAGCGCGCGGCTGGGGAGGGGTGGGAGGTCGGCTGGCGAGGGGGTGGGGAGCTGAAGAAGAGAAGGTGGGTAGGAGTTGGGGACAGAGGTGCAGGCAAAAAGTCAAAGACGAGTGGACAAAGAGAAAGAAAGTTGAGCCGGGACACTAACAGTTCCTAGCCGAGTTGGCGGTCCCTTCCCTATTCCTCCACGCAATGCCTCCAACTACCCCGCGGACTCTGCGCAGGCACAGCGCTTCACTCCCCTGTGACTGAGGAGTGGGGTCCCAGTATGAAGATCCAGAATAGGGACACTGAGACTATTTCCACTTGAGACTGCCCCAGTGACTTTCCAAAAGTGGCTTTTGGCCACCAGGGATTGCAACGGAGATTTCCAGCCTTAGTGCTTACTCAGTATGCTATCCAGAGGGTTTGGGGAGTCCAAGAGAGTAAAATACATTTGCAGCGCCTGACGTAGTAGTGGTCCCGGGCATCGATGTTCTCGAGTCTGGGCAAGGAACGAGCCACAAGCCTAGAACTGCAGCCTGCTAGTCACCTCTCCTAGGGCGACCACCGGTGCGGCTAGCTTTGAGGCACAGATGACTTGGTGTTAGTGGACTGGGGACCCAGGGAAAGAAAGAGATTTCCAGCAGCCTCCAAAAAGGCGGAGGACGGGATCCAACTGGTGGGTGGGAGGGTCTGGCACGCTCAACCTAGGTGCTAACCTGTCTCCTCCCCGGGCTCTGTCCGTAGGGCTACTCTTCCGTGAGCAACATGAACGCTGGCCTGGGAATGAACGGCATGAACACTTACATGAGCATGTCCGCGGCCGCTATGGGCAGCGGTTCCGGCAACATGAGCGCGGGCTCCATGAACATGTCATCGTATGTGGGCGCTGGAATGAGCCCATCCCTAGCTGGCATGTCTCCGGGCGCGGGCGCCATGGCGGGCATGAGCGGCTCCGCTGGTGCGGCCGGTGTGGCAGGCATGGGACCGCACCTGAGCCCGAGCCTGAGCCCACTCGGGGGACAGGCGGCTGGGGCCATGGGTGGCCTTGCTCCTTATGCCAATATGAACTCTATGAGCCCCATGTACGGGCAGGCGGGCCTGAGCCGCGCACGGGACCCCAAGACGTACCGGCGCAGCTACACCCACGCCAAGCCTCCCTACTCGTACATCTCGCTCATCACCATGGCCATTCAGCAGAGCCCCAACAAGATGCTGACGCTGAGCGAGATCTACCAGTGGATCATGGACCTCTTCCCTTTCTACCGACAGAACCAGCAGCGCTGGCAGAACTCCATCCGACACTCGCTCTCCTTCAACGACTGCTTTCTCAAGGTGCCCCGCTCGCCAGACAAGCCTGGCAAGGGCTCCTTCTGGACCCTGCACCCCGACTCGGGCAACATGTTCGAGAATGGTTGCTACCTGCGCCGCCAGAAGCGCTTCAAGTGTGAGAAGCAGCTGGCACTGAAGGAAGCCGCGGGGGCGGGCGGGGGCGGAGGCAAGAAGACCGCTGCTGGGACTCAGGCCTCGCAGGCTCAGCTCGGGGAGGCCGCGGGCTCGGCCTCTGAGACTCCGGCGGACACCGAGTCCCCCCATTCGAGCTCTTCCCCATGTCAGGAGCACAAACGAGGAGGCCTGGGAGAGCTGAAAGGGACACCCGCCTCTGCGCTGAGTCCCCCGGAGCCAGCGCCCTCGCCAGGGCAGCAGCAGCAGCAGGCCGCAGCCCACCTGCTGGGTCCACCTCACCACCCAGGCCTACCACCCGAGGCCCACCTGAAGCCGGAGCACCATTACGCCTTCAACCACCCCTTCTCTATCAACAACCTCATGTCCTCTGAGCAACAACACCACCACAGCCACCACCACCATCAGCCCCACAAAATGGACCTCAAGGCCTATGAACAAGTCATGCACTACCCTGGGGGCTATGGCTCCCCCATGCCAGGCAGCTTGGCCATGGGCCCAGTCACGAACAAAGCGGGCCTGGATGCCTCGCCCCTGGCTGCAGACACCTCCTACTACCAAGGAGTGTACTCCAGGCCTATTATGAACTCCTCCTAAGAAGAAGGTTTGCAGGCCCTGCTAGCTCTGGCCAGCAGGAGAAGGACCAGAGAAGAGAGGCTGCCTGGAGACTTTGGAAAAGTTGGGAGGAAAAAGTAGCCACCACACTTCAGGCCCCAAGAGTACAGTCTCACCCAACTGTCTGTGCCCCTAAAGAACTGGGCCTCGGTGATCTGTCATTCTAAGTAGAGAAGGGGATGGAAATATATATATACATATACATATATAAACAGTTTTAAAGGAGCCTTTGGCTTCTACCCTGTAGATTCCTCCTTCTCAAGGCACCTGCAGATTCTGATTTTTGTTGTTGTTCTCTATTGTTGATGTTGCAGGGAAGTCTGACCTAAAACGAAAACTTTTGTGAGTGACTTGGTGTAAAACCATGTAGTTTTAACAGGGAACCAGCTGGTTGTACTGATGTTTAAAAAGAGGAAAAACAATAATGTTAAGAGTCTGGTGTAAATGACCAGGAGAAGAAAAAAAAATGCATCCCATTCTGGACATGGTGAAATCCAGGTCTCGGGTCTGATTTAATTTATGGTTTCTGCGTGCTTTATTTATGGCTTATAAAATGTGTGTTCTGGCTAGAACGGCCAGAGTTCCATAAATCTATATTAAAGTGTTATTGCCGATTTTACCCCTTGGGTCCTTTTCTTCTACCCCTTTTATCCCCCCATCTCTTTTCCTGCTGTTTTTCTCCTTAAAAATTAAACAGATTTATAAATTATTGCAAGAGAATGGGAAGGAGGTGGGAGTTTGTTGCGGGGCTTTTATGGAAGACTGGAGGTCAGTGTTTCTGTTTACCTAACATTTTATTTAAATATCAAAGTTGAATGGATTTTCCTGTAAGCACCACTGCTGAGTCCTAGGAAAGTCTCCCATTCCCCCTGCTTGTTCACCTAGCCACACCCCCATCTTGCCTCCTAAAATGCATGTTCAGAGTGAATGGAATACAGTCCCTAAATAATGCAGTAACGACATTAGTAAACAAACTGTTCATGATTACCTTTTAAATTTTGAGGTTTATATTACTAAACATGGCAAAACACTTAAGTCTCTGATGGACCATCCGGCATCTTTACTCAAATCGACATTTTTTTTTTTTTGTATTAAGGTGCAGAGATTGAAGACAAGGTCTCCTATGTAGCTCTGGTTGTCCTGAAACTCATTATGAAGACCCGGTTTTGGTCATCTTCCTGCCTCTGCCTCCCCAGTGCTAGGATTACAGACCTGTGCCACTGAGCCCAAGTAAAAGTCCAATGGTGTTATTTGTAAAGTCAGAACCAAAAAACAAAACAAAAGAAAAAACCAAAAAAACCGCCCTGAGTGCACCTATCCTAATTTTCCACCTGAGTTACTGGAAAATGGGCTGCTGCCGAAGCCCCTGGGACTGGCCATGCTAGGAGAAAGACAGAATTTTACATATGTTTGCTGGTGTTTTTTTTTTCTCCTTAGTGTGCCTAGACTGGATTTACAACCTCTTGGTGCAGCATTTGACAACATCTGGCATACAACCCCCTTTACCTTCCTGTGGAATTGAGATCACCATCTCTAGCCTGTGACACCCCCAACCAAACACAAATACACACACACACACACACACACACACACACACACACACACACACCAGCTTGTCTCACCCTCTCCTTTCGCAGGTGTTATCCTGGTGTTGGGAAACCTTGCTAGCCTGGAAATTATGAGCCACCTGATGTGAGGAAACATTTTGAATATTGTTCTGGAACTGGTTTTAGGTGCCCAGTTTAGGGTAATCTCCAAATCCCCTTTTATAAAGCAGTATGGAAGGATGGGGAGGCAGTGAAGGGCACCTTGAGCAGCTTATTACCAAATGACTCCAAAAGTAGTGAGATCTCCAAGTCTCTAGAATGGTGTCCCCTTCTACTAGCTAACCCTTGTGGCCCTGACAAAGCTCTATTAGCTCAGAAGTTCAGATAGAAAAGCCAGAATTGTGGCCCAAGGGGCTGAATGGGTATTTTGTGAGTCTCTGGGGAAATACAAAGACCTCCCCCCCCAAAAAATAAAATCTTATCAATTGTCCCATCTCTCTCCAGATGCTCCAGATTGACAGGTAACCAACTCTAGTGGGACTGGGCCTTGCAAAGGGAACCTCAAAGGGGCTTGCATCTCCTGTCCAGCAAGGTGCCTGGGCTAGGGAAGGAAACAGCATTTTTTTTCCCTCCAGTCTGACTTTGGGGCCATTCCCATGGGAAGCAAAAACAGTTTTCGTTGTTTAAAAACTCAAGCAGACATCAGAAGTGTTTCTAACCTCCGGCTACTGCTTAGAGCTGACATCTGGCTATTCCTAACTATTACAACCTAGACCGCCTGTCTGTCCCACAAGAAACTCAGCCCAAGATCTCTGAGACACCTGGTTCATCCCTTTACCTCCTCCCCAAGTCTGGCCTTCTCTTGCGCTTGTGCTTGTATATTTGTGTGTATTTGTGTGTGTGTGTGTGTGTGTGTGTGTGTGTCTGCCTCTCCCCCTCCCCACTCTCCCAAAATCCCCTTTTAACAAGCCACATTGTTCCGAAGAACACAAGGAGGAGAAATTGAAGGAGGGGGGGACCCGCAGGCCGGCAACCAGCAATCAGGCCTTCTCTTTGCCTGGCCAGGACACACACGTCGCGAGCCCGGCCTGAAATGTGTTTCATTATCACATAAAAGGCTCCCGTGGCGAAGGAGCGGAGAGGCAGGGCTGGGGGCTGAGTGGGGGACAATAGAGGCTGAAAGCGCTGCCCTAACCTGCTATGTTTCTTATCGCATGCCCATTGTTCGAGGGTCGTTTTAAACTACTTAGCGCGCCCCCCTCCACTGATCCCTGCCGATAAGATATAGTTCTGTGCGAATACATAAAAAGGTTGTCGGGGAGCTGTGCCCTGGAGGCTTTTCTGCCCTTCTCTGGTGTCTCCCCCCCCCCAACACACACAGTTCCCTCCCCTAGTTTCCAAGTTTAGAAGCTTAGGGATGCACCCCCCCGCAACTCGACACATTGCAGGGTGCAGCGGCTACCCCCCCTTTTTTCTTCCGGTTGCCCGTTGCCTTCCTTGCTCAGGGTTTAAGCAACCGTGATCTGTGAATAAACAAAGTCAGTAAACAACCGAAAAAAACATTCTAGATCCGAATTCCAGGAGGGTAAACTTTCTATGCCACGTCACACTTCAGCAAATTTGCACAGATATTATATTGCCTCCCCCCTCCTTTATTATTCCTTTTTTTTTCCAGGATCCCATTGTACTTAACTGAATTTTATAACGCTGATCGATATCTTGGTAAAATATTCATTTTTAAACTAGCGGGCAGTGAAATCTTTGCTTTGTGTGCTAAAGTCAACAGTCGCTCGGTTTGAGCTCAAATAAATGCAGGGATGCCTCGGCTAGGAGCAGTCCGCCGCCTCCCTCCGAGCGCAGGACGCTCCGACGCCCGCCTGCCCGCAGGCCACCACAGGTAGGGAGCGCGCCCACTCGGGGGCCACGCCCGGGCACCCCGCACGGAGTCCGCCCCCCACTCAGGTCCACATGCTTCCCTTCCCCCAGTCAAGCGCGAACTCATGTGCCTCTATGAGGACTGTGAGGTGCACCCAGCAATGAAGACCCAGGGGGTTGGGAAGTAGCGTTTTCGCGGGGGAGTGGGAGATTTGAGACTGCACCGTGGCTTAGAAGATCAAAAAGTCTAGGGGTTTAAAACTCCCAACTGTTTAGCAGTCTGGGTGGATTCCCGAGGCGATGAGAAACAGGGACTGGTTCCTGCAGCTGTATGGTTGGAGAGCGGCTAGTTTCCTGAGAGCTGTGTTTGGGAGGCATGAGTCCGCCTCGGTCTCAGAATCTAGATTGTTGTACAGCCGGTGTGTGCGTGAAACTAAAAGATCCTGAGAAGCGGAGGCCACAGCGTGCGGGGCGCGTGCGTCTCTGAGTTCTGTTCTCGGCCGCTTCCCGGATCCTGGCAGACCAGGCAGCTCCAAACGGGTGCAGGGAGGGGGGACAGCGCCTTTCCTGGAAGTCACTTTAGCTCTCGCCCGCAAGAAGTGGCGCTGGCTTTTCCGGCGGCGGCGGCGGCAGAGAGCCCCCTGGGTCAGGAGCTGGGCCCAGCAGAGAAAGTCAAAGCACGCCGCGGGGTCGTCTATCATCCCAGCTCTACAACAACCTAGTCGCGCTGCCCTAAAGCAGGAGCATGCTCCGGGGTGTAGCACTTGAGCTTGTAGGGGTAGAAGAACAGAACTTTGGAAGACAAACTAGACTCCAGTGCTTCTTTCGGCTGCCTTCGGGAAGGTGCCGACATCTCCTAAACTAGCTTCCACTGTAGCCTGTTGAAAATACAGTATGCTAGACTTTTGAGGGCAGACCAGAAATAGACGATTATCTTGTAGGTAAAGCTTAGGGTTCTATGCCCATCAGCGGGAGGTAGGAGGTGGGAGAAGAAAAAGGAAGGCATCTTTTTGTCAGTCCCTCCATTCTTTCTTAAACCGGCCTTCTCCCAGGATCTTTGCCGTAAACACCTGGGTGCCTGGCATTGAAAGAAACCCACTTCCAGTTAGGTTTCACTGGGACTTTCAACAAAGGATGAGACACACTAGGTGAACAGAACATTCCACCCTAACTGGAAGTCTATTCCAGGTTGCACTGCCTTCTGCGGACAGTGAATCCAGTAGGCAGAAACAGTCCACCGGACCCTCTGGGTCCATGCTACAAGGGCACCTCCGAAAATGAGCAATCTAGGCACACCCTCCGGTCCTGCCCTTGCATCCCAGGCTGTGGGCCCACTTTATGGACACTGGAGGCCAACTGAAAAGCCTCTGCAGCGTTCCAAGCTGGGGTTCCGCCTGGTGTGCCTGGCTGGGTGTCTTCCCCGAACGAGATGGAAAGCCTGCAGGACACACAGCGAGGCTAATCGTTTTTAAATAATTAATGCCTCCCCATTCCGCTGGTAATGCAGGGCTTCGAATCCGTCAATTACTTGTCATTAGACGAGTGTCGCCCCACGGCCTTCCCTCGAGCCTTTGATGGTGCCGGGTCACCTAGCCCTGCCCACTCCACCGCGGAATTAAAAAGTGTCCGGCCTTTGAGAATCGGTGCGGAGTAGCCACGGCCCTCAATTCAGTGAGAGTTTAGAAAGAAAGACCCTCGGTGAAGAGATGTAATCTTTCAAATGGCCAATTTAAACGCCTGATCTTTATCGCCCTTCTCCTCATGGCGTTATACAGAGAAGGCAGTCCGTAGTGCTCTGGGGCCTTTTAATGTGGAAGTGGGGCGCTGTGGGGAGGGGAGAGATAAGGCTTAATAGGGCCTGGGGAAGGCGGTTGCCAAAGGACGTACCTGGAGGTACCCTGAAGCCACTGTAGGTTTTTTATTGTTGTTGTCCCCTACCCCCTCCGCCCCATCGTGGTAGTTTGGGGTGCTTCCTCTCCGGAGGAGCAAGGGCCTCTACAGCAGGGACCCAGACGGATTATGTTCTCCCTAGGCAAAATACAGTATGTAACAAAGGGAACGCTAAGGATGGTCCCCATTCTTTCAGCTTCTGTGGACCCAGACGTGCCCTGCAGAGAGACTGGCTAATATTCACACAAGGATCTCAAGACCTGTCTCACAGAACAGACAGACTCCCTTTCCAACCGAAAGGAAGGAGAAGGAAGGAAGGAAGGAAGGAAGGAAGGAAGGAAGGAAGGAAGGAAGGAAGGAAGGAAGGGAGACCATCCAGTAGCCTCAATTCCGGTCAGGATTCTCTTATGGTAGCAAAATAACAAGGGTTCAAACTTGAGGTGTCTCTGTTGTGTCAAGACGGTGATGACACGGCCCTGGCTGCAGCACCATAGCAACCAAGGCCAGCCAGGAGTCCTCAAGTGAAAAAAAAAAATTTAAATCCAAAATAAGGGAAAAGGCCACCAAAAGTTTGCAACTTTAATTACTCTTCTGACCAGTTTCTTACTGGGTCTAATAGGTTTTTGTTGTTGTTTTGTTTTTGACAATAAATATGTATCACAAAAATCTCAGGACCTTACCTATCCTCATCTTGAGCAAAAAAAAAAACCTCTGAGTTGTGTCTCTAGTCTTCCTGAACTAAGAAAGCACCTATCTCTGCAGTGGCCTTAGACTAGACTGCAGATATTGTATTTTTTTTAACACTCTTCCACTCCAGGAGAGGTTTTCTTTGTGGGGAGGAGTTGGGGAATGGAGGAGAAGATCAGATGTGGAAGGAGAAAGGTGTCTTTTGTGTCTGGCCCAACTGGGAGCTTCTGCTTGCTTTTTTTTTTTTTAGGACTTATCATGCCTTTCCAAGCAGAAATACCAGATTAGAATAAAAAATAAAATTAATGAGAAATCCTCGATATGGAGGGGCACTTCCATATCAAAGAAAAACAATAAGAAATCAATGTGTTCCTGAGGGAGCTCAGTAGGGCTCCTGCTCCTAGTAGGCCTGAGTTCTTTTTGACAAAACTCCCATACTCTCTGTCACTCCAGGGGTTGCCTCGGAAGCCTAAATCCTGGGGCATCTTCCCCATTCTGCTCGCAGCCTTCCTGCCCACTCTCTTATCCCTTTTCTTTTCTTCTTTAAAACAATAATGTGTGTCTCCCTCACTCCCTCCTCCCATTGTATTTGTTGATGACCTAACACGCTCACACCAAAAGCCACACACAGAAAACCAACAACGTGGGATGGGAGGAAAGACCAATTATGGCTGAGGCTAACAAGCGGGGAACACCCAAGTAGAAGCTGGCTGTCTCCTGGGAGACTGATGGAAGCTTCTTTTACAAGCTGTAATTCCCGTCCCGGTCCCTATCTCCAGACTGGAAGTGATGCCTCCTCTCCCCTCCCCCTCAGCTCTGTGCTCTAGGAATCCATTCCAGAACTTCTGCAAATTCTTCGGGAGAGTCTCTCTTAGCAGGTGAAGAGAGCAGAGGTGTTTTCTAAGCTTGTCTTTGGAATGTCATGCTTAATTTTAAGTCAGTGGCAGCTATTGTCAACACTGAGACATCGTTGTGACATCTACATGAACACCACCTGGGCTCACCTTAAAAAGCACCGTGTGTATGTGTGCATGTGCAAGCGCGCACACGCGCCTGTGTGTGTATTTTATTTCATTGTTA
The DNA here is from genome assembly GCF_037038515.1 of Microtus pennsylvanicus. Taxonomy (NCBI): domain Eukaryota; kingdom Metazoa; phylum Chordata; class Mammalia; order Rodentia; family Cricetidae; genus Microtus; species Microtus pennsylvanicus. The sequence goes on along the minus strand of NC_134580.1, from coordinate 124,830,088 downwards.
GATGATGAATCCGATAGCTAGGGGTGCGAGAAGAAACAAAACAAATTAAGTTACATTCATACCTGGATTTAACTCCATTTTGCTAATTAGCAAATCCCGAAGCACTATTAGGTGAGGCTGTCAGCAACACTGTATTCTCGACTTAAACATTTTTAGCCTAGAAGCGAAATGTCATCATCACAAATGTGTAAAGAAGTCTAGATTTACTTCATGAGCTGGGGCTTTACTGGCTACATGGGAAGTTTGGAATGAACCCTGAATGTGTTGCTTTTTAAAAGGTCGCTTTGCTTTTGTAATTCTGCTCGCATGTGTTTAAGTGGTTCAGAACCAATTTCCTTCCCCCATATAAAAATTAGTTTCCTCCAGTTTCATTTATTTGAAAAGGATAAGAAAGCCACAAGAATACACAGATGTTTGGGGGTGTATTATTAGATCATAAGCTATATAGACCGAAACAGAGCTATCTGTGTCTGTGAACTTCTTTGCTTCTTAGGAATTTGATCTACATTTATAAAGCAGACATAACTGTATAATGAGTTCTCTTGGCTGTTGTTTTCTTGCTTAAGGCAAAGCACCAAATTTTTAATTTGAAACCATGAATATTAAGCGTGCGATACTTAAAAATATAGAACTTAATCTTAGAGTGTTTGGAGGGTAGGAGGAGAGGCATGAGGAGGGTGGGGTAGAGAATTGGAAAGAACAGAGAAATAGGTGGCATTTTCTGTGAAGGAATGAGGGGGAAACGTAAGCCAGGACAGGACCTGGGCCATAGAGAGATCTGCGAGGTAAGTAGCATCTTTAACCAAGAAATGGTATAGGAGTGAGGAGCGTGCACCTAGTATGAGACTCTGGATTCCATCTCCGCATGCAGAAAATAAGTGTGTGTGTATATATATATATATATTACAGTGCTTCATCTTATATAAAATATACAGTTCTGCTCACGCTGTTTACCTCACCTTTGGCTTGTTCTAAAGTAAGATCGACTTCACCAATGCTCTCTGTTCCTCCCTGCAGTTCTGATCTACTAAGAGAAAGTATAGTTTCCACTCTATGTCTTTCCAATTGAGAAATTTTGTCTTCTTCCCAGAATAGGGAGCCCATTTCTTGGCAGGAATCCCCCCATTTGTCCCATCATTATAGGCCCTTACCCTACAGGGCACCCCAATCTTGTTTATCACAAGTCTCTTCAGTCCCACCCCTACTGAGTGGACCTTTCCACTTGCCACCTACCCTGTGATGTGTTGTCATTCCCTGAGGGAAGTCAGTAACGCTCCTGGGGCTTAGAGTTTGGGGATTTCCTCAGCACTGGCCTCTCAGCTCTCCATCTGGGACAGATGATTTGTATTTCACCCCAATAATCTTTCAACTTTCCAAAGCTTCAGAATGTCACTACGCTTGGACACCCCCAGCTCCCAAGCAGTAGGAAGCCTGTCTTCCCAGAATTCCAGAGTCTCCTGAGGAGAGGAGGTTGTCGAAAGTATTAGGAGAAAATTGGAAGGCACAAGGGAAAATAAATCTTAGAGGCCATGTTGCAGAACAGAAGAGATACCACCCCTTGTCCTAGTAGAGATTCGAATGGGAGTGTCCCAGGTTAAGTTGAGTCGTGTTTCTACGATGGAATTGGCCTGGGATTGTGGTCCTTCAAGGTCAGCCAGATCTGAGCTACATTTCCTTTGCACCTAACTCTGGGACAGTTGGGTAAGGCAGGAAAGGAGGTGACAGCGACTCAGCAGCTAAATAGATGGTTCTTGAATTGTGATTAGAAAGACAAAATGCCAGAGAAAAAAGAAAATGCCAGGGGCAGAGACCACCGGCAGCCGTGAGGACTTAGAACAATGCACACTGGCAAATTATTTCAGAACTGCAGCTTCTCAGCCGGCCTTATTCCTTACCAGGAGATCTTGACAGCAGGGTCCAGGAATGTTCAAAGCCAGTCTTGCTTCTGACCTCCTCCTGACCTGCACCTGGTGACTTGATGACACAGGTGACAACAGAGACAATTGCAGGAACCGCCCACATTGGGTCCCCCCTCCCCCCACGCTCCTGCCCAGCTGACAAAGAAGCGAAGCCCCTGCCCCCCACAGCACTTATCTTTCTCAGGACTTACAAACAGATGTAGATCTAGTAAACACCTGCTTTCCAGCTCAGACTCCTGGGTGGGGATGCTGACCTGGCACCATGGTCTCTATGTCTTTCATGGAGGAATTGACCCTGCAAGCGGTGTAGGATTGGGGGGAGCTGTTGTCAGCCAGGAACCAGCAGGTAGTATGCCACTGGCTGCTTGTGGGTATGCCTTATGGCGAGGGTATAATATCTGCTTGGACAAATCCTGGTGACACAGTATGGAACTGGGCAGAGGCCCTTATCCTCCCCCAAATAGTGCTCAGCCTCAGCACCAAGGTCGCCTTATTTTTAGGGCCATGTTGCTGGCTATGTCTGGGATTTTCTGCAGTCTTCGTCTTTTCCACTGTGACATTTCAGAAGACTCTTAGGTGACTGGACTCAAAAGTCAACTCCATGGACAGGGATGGTCAGCTTTTGGAGATGAGCAAAATTCTAGAATCAAATCTACTTCTCACTCTAAATGGGCTAGCTGAGGTCTTAGATTAAAATGGGTACATGAGATCCATATGAATGGAAACCTTTGAAGACAGTGGAAACAGAGAAGATTCCATTGGGGAACTGATAATGGGATGGACAAGTAGGGAAGGGTACGCAATTTATACTTTGTCCTCTTAGGTTTTAATTAATACCCCCTCTTTCACCAGAAGAGTTTGCCAATTAAAGGCCAGTCTCTCTTGATTCCTTTGCTTTAAAAAGGACATTCTGATTCACCCAGGCAAGCAATTACCTCCCCCCCCCACGCCCGTCACACACACACACACACACACACAGCCCCTCTCCCAAGTCTATTCCTTCCCAAAGCTCTGAGCAAGCTGAGTCCTAGCTGCTCCTAGCACCCAGCATAGAGCCCTGGCTGGGAACTAGACTCGGGGTACTCATCTGAAGTCATCAGGATGCCGAAGATTATCTAGGGAGGTCAACCCTGGACCCCAAGCCTATTCCTTCATTGATAGTGGAAAACACTGTTTAGATTTTGTCTTTTCTGGGTGTGCAACTAACAGTAACTACAGGGTTTCTCCCTGGAAGACACTGGATCTAAGTACCCGCCCCCAACTCCCAAGCTCCAGTCCCTTTCTCTTTTTCTTCCCTCCTTCGTTTTCCTCCTCCTCCCCATCTCTCCTCCTCCCCCATTCTTCCCTCCCTTCTGTCTTACTCTTCCTTCTCACACCTCCTGAAGGGCAACTTGCTTGCATTTCCTTTACTTTATACCATTTTTAGTTAACTCCCTCCCTCTAGCAGCCGGGCACTAGGCCTTCATCTTAAGGTGCTCATCACTCCTAAAGGGCAACCGACCCCAGGCTTCCCAATCTGTAAGGAAAGTGTTCTTTTGAACCTTTTGTTCTGCAAAACCTGGCTAAAGTACTCAGGGGGACTTCCCAAGTGACTTCCCAAGTGACTTCCCAAGGTCCATTCCTCCTCATTCCCTTGCCCCATCCAAGACCCAACAGACTTTAGGGTTAGTCTTTAATAACCTCCTTGCAGAACAAAGTTGGGGCACATGTGCCATATCTACAATCCTCATTGTACCCCTACAAGGCAACCTTGGGTCCTCCAATCAGGTATTTGGGGAATGGGGAATGTCAAATAAAGTGGCAAAGCCACACTCTGAGCATTGCATTTTAATGACCTTAACAAGATCCCCATTTGCTCCTCCCTTAGAAATGGAAAAGGGAGAGATGTTTGATGCTCACTATTGCCAGCCACCAGGGGCCCTTTCCTTCCTGCTCTACCTTAAACTTGCCAGAAGGGATTGCTCTGGTGAGGCGGATACATTGTCATCTGTTTGTGTAAAGCAGGTGTAATTGCCGGTCAACCAAAGCAATACAAAAATTTAGTACTTACTCTGAATGATTATAACTTAAAACTCAATAATTATGTTTCAGAAAGCTAAATGTGTGAGTTTTCCTCACCTTCGGACAGTTAATCTGGAGCGGTTGGTGGGTGTTTTTGTTTGTTTGTTTGTTTGTTTTTGTTCAGAAGCTTTCTCTTCCAAGGCTGATATAATAAAATGGAACTCCTGTCATATTTGTCTAGCCTCTGTTCATGGGATAAAAATGTACTTTTCCAATGAGATCACCTCCTCGGCTCTATTCCTGAATTGCTATTATCAGCTAACCACAAGCAAAAGCGCCTTCAAATGTCGTCAGTTTGAAATCAGTTCTTCCCAGCATGCAAAACTCCTAGCGCTTTTAAATCTAAGAAGTCACTAATGGTGCCAGTGAAATAACTAATAAAAAATAAAACAAAAAGCACTTTCAACTTACAGGTTTTTAAAGTTTAAACTAGACGTAGTTTAACAGTATGGCGTGTTCCACAGCAACGAACAGCAAGCAGGTAAATATTTTTTTTTTCAGTGAATGATGAGGCTTGAGGTGTAGTTCAGTTGGTAGACTAAATGACTAAAATGGGCAAGGCCTTGAGTTCAATCCCTAGGGCTGGAATAAAAAAAAAGCTACATATTGTGTTTAGAAAAATAGAGAATTGCTCTTGATATTAGATAACACTTTTTAATATAAAGATTCCCTGGAGAAACCAAAACATCAAACTTCTTTGCTCTTTTCATTTTAAATAAAGGATAGTTTTCAAAGAGGTTACAAAAAGGCATTTGAAACTTTAATGTTTTGGGCCCATCTATCTACCTGTTCAATCATTCTCAACTATTTCTTTCTATGATGTCTGGAGCGCCTGGTTCATACCCTGAGCAATACAGAGAAGAAAGACTTGGCTGCCTTCACACTGGTGTTTGGTGTGTTGCTGTTCACAGCCGACTGACACACTCTGTTCCCATTGTCACTGGCAGCACTATGTACTTTTGATATGAATAAAACGAATTACTCACTTGTATTTTATAAACTTTCTCTTAATTGTATGTTTGACCAAAAAAGGTCAATGCTAGCTAAACCGTTCTTGCAAAGACTTTTAGAAATATTTCTTAATACTTTTCTTTGTAGAGCTAAAATAAAAACTACATTAAGAAATTGCTGGAGGAAGCACGTTTATTTGTTATTTTTAGATTGTTTAGAAAAGTTCGGTACAACATTGAAAATATTTCTGGACAAAACTACAAATGTTCTCTGTGGAAAGGGGATTCGTTCACCTTTTAGTCTTATTAGGAGTGCCAGGTGACTGTCCTGAACTTTCCCCATACTGGTGCCCAGGACCCACATTAAACAACTCACCACCTCCCAAGCCCAGGCAAGGCCACGCTAAGCTTTGAAAAAACAATTTAGGGGAAACTTGCTGATATTTTTTAGCACACAGTAAACTCCCATGACACTGAGACAGAAATTCTGTTTGGTGCAAGCGGCAAAAAACACAATCTATCAGTGTTTACATGTGTATTCAGCCATGAAATTGAATACTATCAGAGTTGGAAAATGCAAATCAAATTAAAAGCAGAGAAAATTGCCTTTGGAATTATAGTACCCAGGAGTTCCAGAGTGTTTGCTTAAATGGAAATATTTTTTTAAAATAACGGAGAGTGTCTAAATTGCCCTCTCACCCGTCGTCTCCCCACTTCCATGGACCGATTCTTTAATTTTACCAGAAAATATCGTCCATTCTGGGTACAAACCGTCCATCACTATAACAAATCACACTTTGTTTTTCCAGAACATAGCTTTTCTTAAATATCAAATTGCCCCCTTTAAGCCACGTTTCCCTAAAATCAGGCTTGCTTCAGCATCCCCGATTCATATTCGGAGCTGAGCAGCGCTTGCTGTACTCCTCTGGCACGTTCAGAAGTGCGCGGCGCGTGCAGGCGGCCCTGGCTCTAGAAGCCACGCAACTTGCATGGGCCAGGACTCTGAATCTGTGGATTGGCGAGCCGAGCCGCTGGTGCGGCCCTGGTGGTTTCCAAGTAGCCGACCACTGCAGATCAAACTCCTGAGAGACAGCGGGCCCAGGTGGAACGCTTCTCTTCTGGGCTCTCACAGTCCACTGGGACGCCACAGGGCCAAAAGAAAAGGAAAACGCCCGCTTAGTGTCGGGGAGAACGGGAAAATAAAAGAGCGAGAGAAGCAGGATCGCGGCAGGTGAGAGGCGCAACCTTTGGCCCAGCGATCCAAGTTTTAGAATGTGGAGAACCCACCCTTGTCGGCCTTGATAGCCTTCCGGGCGAGACCAGACCTACTCCACTGTCCCCACAGTGGGCACTTTACTTCTCTTCCACCCCTCCCCCACGTCCTTCGGGCCCCTGGGAAAACCAAACTTGGTCTCTGCTTCAGGTGCCAAGGTCAAGCAGCTTTCAGAAACAGTCTTGGGCCAAGTCTCAGCCAGAACAAGGCAGCCACGTCCACCTGGGTTCTAAGTGAGGGGTGCTGGGGACCCCCGCAGTGGCCAGGCTGTGGGTAGAATAAACTTTCATGTTACTTGGTGACCTCTGAAGATTTTAATTTCTCCCATCCGACACTTGCCCACCCCCTCCGGTCCCAAAGATCCTTGACTCTAGCCCGCGGTCGCAAAGAGCAATATCACTTTTTCTTCTCTGGGGAGGAAGATAGTTGAGCGGCCTGTGCGTTATTTTTTTTCCTCCTTCCTTGCTATCCCAGACCTGGTGGTCCGATTGCCAGCCCCAGTTTCAGAACGATAACTCCTGTCCAGCCGTGGGCAGCAGTGGATGCTGGTTTTCACTCAAAACTTGCCGGTCTATTTTTTTTTTTTTCAGGAACCCCAACGGTGCAGAACTGTGCCACCGCGCCTAGAAGACAGCCTGAGGCTCCTGGGCAGATCCCGTAAGTTCCAGTTGGGGAGATTCCGGAACCCTTTGCCAAAGAGTGTTGCGCTGATCGCGTGTGTGTGTTGTTTTCAAAACCAAGCAAAGGAAACAGCAGCCAATTAAAATGAAATATTTTCAGTTCCCTCCTACGTTGTCAGTGATTTGCCCCCGGGGATCCACAATTTTCCCAAGCCTGTTAACGGGTGACAATGAATGAGTGCCTCCTGTAATTTAATTTTCCTGTCACACTAAATAGAGCTACATTGTAAACCTTAGATCTACTCTTACTGATAGCATCGCCTTGTTTTGTCATTTGCACCATAAAGACCCCCAAAAGGGACACTGTATTGTGACCGCCACTCTTGAATTATTCAAGAACTTAATGACATTTTCCATTTTAAAAAGCGAACTAATTGCCATTGATGCGAAGCATGTGACCTTCTCGGGGTGCCCAGTATGAGAATGTTACCATCTGTACATCCACACGGAGCCACAGAACAGCAAAAATAGGGGGAAAGGTAAACAAGCTGGATTCAAAATGAACACTGAAAATCACCCGTATTTTTTAATTCCATCCAAGACAGAACATAGAGTTCCAAAACTCTCTTCACTTGACCAAAAATCTATGTCCAACGTGTCATCAGTCAGGCCCACTTTGGGAGACCTGCGGTGACTTTTTAGTTAGGATAGATGTAGCTGTAGCTGTGATTCCGAAATCAAGTATCCTTTCTTAGATGTGAAATTACTTTTTGTCCTTATTGAGCGGTCTGCCCTCACCCATTGCTGACTTCTTCATTTAATTATTTATTTATTGGAAAGGAAAAGGAACTCAAATTATGAAGACAGTTCACCTCAGTATTTACTGTTTGAATCTATCATGAGTCCTCTGCAAAACCAGGCTTGCAATTCTTCATTTGTATGGCTTTCTTCTTAAATTATTGAAATGGGTGTTTATCCCTTTTGTAAAGTAGAGAAGACAGCTAGTGTGTTTCCCACAGTGTTCATGCCTTTTCCCTGTTTCCCAGGAAAGCAGAGAGCATATATGTGCTTCCATCAACATCCTGTGACTTCATAAATACACATACATCGACAGAGGTCCTTGTGTTCCTGAGCTGATTGACAGCCGCTAAGAACCATTTGAAAGGTGTGAAGGAGCGTTAATAAGTTCAGGAGCAAAACAGTTCCCTGCGCTGGGCTCCAGAAAATACCCTGAAATTTTAAGTCATGGTTGAGATGAGGCATGGAGATTTCTGCAGAAAACCACAGTGCCTTTCGAGTCTACAGCCTCAAACACGCATCCAGCTTAGCAGAGAGTTGAATATCCTGTGCGGGGCTGTGAATCGCCACCTCCTCCCATCCCCCCTCACCCCCCCCCCCGCCCTCTCTCAGAGTTTCTGGAAAGAGGACCGAGATATGTGTGAACGTCATCAGTATAGCCATGTCTCTGACACAGCTGTTCTGGGGCAGTGTGGGGTCGGCTGTAAAGCGACTGGCTGATCAGCTGGGGGAAGTACAGTAAATGCTTTGTTAAAGAGCGTTGCATAGAACAGAACAACTGTTTTCATTTTTCCTTAAAGGAAACATGTTCTCTCCTTGGCGATATGTGCTCTTGTGTTCGGTAACAAGAGAGAAGAAATTCATTAAGGATGCGCAGGTTCTGGGTTATTTGTTTATTTACTTTGAAGGGCTGAGGCTAAAAACCAGGCCTCCTATATCTAAGCACGTGCTGTATTACCCAGCCACTCTCCTAGCCCACATAGCTGTGACTATTAAATAATAAAGACATTGAAGAATGTAATATAATGTGATAAAAGCAGCCCTTCATGGATCATGTGTTAAAAATCATTTTAGAAATTAAGTATTTATGTATTTCTATGCTTTTTTCCTTCTTGAACAGCTTGTAGACTGTAAGAACAGATTGAATTAACAAGTGTCTCATGTCTGAGCTCTATTGTATTCTACAGTGAGATTACTCAGGAATTCGGTATGCTATCAAAATAAGAATTTATTTACCTTTCTATTCTTTGGACGCAGGATTACTTGAAAGCCACCTCAGTACTGTGGAAAGATCTAGGCATCTTCTGGATACAGGGTTTCTCTCTTCTGGCTCCATTTCTAGAACTTACTGTCCTGAAGAAGTGTTGGTGTTGGCATTTCCTAGAGCCAGATGTGGAGATTTCATTCTTATCTAGTCCCTGGTTCTAGGGGGTGCGTGAGAACTTCTGATAGAGGACCTTGCTTAACTCAGTTGCACTTAATCTCGGCCTTCTGCCTTCCAGTGAAAACCATCTCTGGAAAAGCATCCCCATTTGACTTCTATGAAAGAGCCACAAGATAGACAGAAGCCTCCAGCTCTGCATCTGTGAAATGGATTTCTCATTGTTTTGATCTCTTATTTCTCCATCAAACTCATTGAGAAGGGATTTGCTGAGACTTTGCTGTTAGGCGAGACATGTTTCAGCACTCTTGCTTGTGTTTGGAATTGCTGCAAAGTTGAGTGCGCATGTTCTGTGTTTGGGTTCTTTTTTTTTTTTAATACCATGCACACTTGGGAAAGGATGAATAAGGCCATTATTTTGGACAACAAAATAGTTTCACTTAAACCTAGGCAGACACACCATCAGACTATTTCCCAGGTTCTAAAAGGGTCCAAAAATTACACCATACAATCAGCTGGCTATCTTGTCTCTGTCGCTTTAATTCCAGCAAAGAGTTACATACAAGCTCTCAGCATGGCTACTTAGGTTCTCTTTTCTGTACTGAGCTCTGTAAGCCTCAGAACTACTAACACGTGGTTTCTTAAAATTCCAGAACTGACAAAGTCATCAGCCACTCTCTGCCCTTCCATATTTAATTGAATGTCTGCACTTAGACATATTTACTGGACTTCTGAGTGTCTATGTTTCCTTCCCTGGAAAATAGCATCAAGATAGATTTGCTGTGGTTACCAACAATACCTTTAAAGGAGATGCAGTTCTTCCTGTTTTGAAAATACTTGTTTCATAAGCATGGATTGTGTTGCAACTCCGGGTCAGGATTCTGATCAGACATGGAGCATTGTTTCAGCCAAAGATAGTTATTATATTACTTAGCAGTGACAGTGTCCAGCTTGAGCAAATTGCACTGTGGAAATAGGAATCCCCTGTTCGTTCTAGTACATTTTTTAAAATAGAGACCAGGGGGATATAAAACCCCTCTTTGATTTTCTATAGAATAAGTGAAACTCATGTGTTTGTTTTTTGCTTGTTCTTTTTGGTGCCATTTTAAGTAGCTAATTAAAGCATTGATAAAAATTTATCTGGGTGAATTAGGGTAGGAGGGATCATTTCTGTAGTGAGGATACAGGGAGCCTCACACAAGCCATCAGAAGGATTCTCCCTTTTTCCTTTTTCATACAATTCTACCAGGAACAGGGGTACTTTTCTTTGTTGTTTGTTTGTTTGGTTTGGTTTTTCTGGGTAGCCCCGACTGCCCTGGAACTCACTCTGTAAATGGTAGCAAGGTTGGCTTTGAACTCAGAGATCCTTATGTCTCTGCCTCCCAAGTGCTGGAATCAAAAGTCTCTCTCCCCCCTCCTCTCTCTCTCTCAGTGGGGGTGGGGGGAGATCTCATTCTGTAGCCTGGTCTAGCCTCTAGTTTGTGATCCTCCTCCCTCAGCTGCTAGAGTGCTGGAGTTCCTGTTGTCCGCTCTCACCCCAGGCCCTTCTCAGCCGGCTGCACTCTTGTTTTCTCTAGATTTGCTCATTCACAGCTACTGGAACAAAAAGATGAGCCAGAGGAAGGACACTGGCAGGACTGTTTGCCTAAGAGCACCATGGGACTTAGGAAGAACAGAAGCTTCTCCCCACGCTGAACTTTGACCCTCACAAGAATGTCCCCAAAAGGCCATCATGACACTACAGTCAGATAACCCTGCATACTCTCCCAAGTGTTTACTGCATCTAACCAGAGGAATGAGACAAAATGAGGGTGGCTCAGAGCCAAGTGGTGGTGGGCCTGCCCCAGGTGGGTGCCTTGCTGAACGCAAATGCAGACACAAGGGAGCGTTGGCCATGAGAACTGTCAGTGGAAAGATCTTAAAACAGAAAGTGTCCATTTGACCTCCTTGCAGAACTGAAGTTATCCAAGTTATTTAATCTCCCCCAGACTTACCAAATCTTATGAGAAATAAACAATGAGGTGTGTGTGTGTGTGAGAGAGAGAGAGAGAGACAGACAGACAGAGAGAGAGACAGACAGAGACAGACAGACAGACAGAGAGAGAGAGAGAGAGAGAGAGAGAGAGAGAGAGAGAGAGAGAGATTCATTGTTAGAAATCTTTAACATCAGACCCAAGGTCTGACCTGAGATAGGAGTCCTCTTCCATGCCCAGGAAGTGTCTACCAACTCAAGAGCCATTCTGTGATGGGAGGTGCCTGCTTACCCACACCAGGGGAACCTTTCTCTATTGGTTTGACCAATGTTGTAAGTTAATTTATACTTCTCAGAAAGGTGAATAGGGACAAGCATAGAAAAAGCTCCTGGAGGACTCTCTTGGGAGGGTAGGGCAGGCTGGCCATTTTTGGAGCTTTTGCTCCTCAACCCAGGAGGATTTACCAAAAAAACCCAACCCCACTCAGCATCTATCAACATCTATTGAGTAGTCGGGGAACAAGGTGATGCTTTTCTGCCTTGCAAGTGTGGAGATATTTTTACCGTTCCTCATTCCCAGGTGAAGAACATACAAAATGAAACCCAACCTGCTTAAAATAAAACACACCAATCCCAGCATGCAGCCTGCCACCTCCCCTTCCTTTACAAGCTGGGCGAAGGTTTTTATGTGTGAATTTTCAGGGTGCTTTGTTCCTGTGGAGAGGATTCCAGAGGCCCTTAAAGTCCTCAGTCTTAACAGGGGAAGTCTTTCCTCCAACCCCCACCCACCTTGGGGAGGTTTGGTTGGAAGGAAACTGACCCTGAGTGCACTCTGGGCAAACTAGGGTGAAAGACCTGATATGGTCTGCAGGGTACTTATTAACCACCGTTCATTTGCAGGATCGATACTTCTGGCAAAGGAGTCAACACTGAAGATATACCACGTTGTCTGGCTCTTTCCTTGACACAACAATTTATTTAATAAATGCATCTCCTGCAGAAGAAGGCACCAGGCACTGTGTCTTTTATCTGCAGGATATGCAAAGCGCATTTATTCAGCTTTTATCTCTGGAATTGTATGCTGATCCCATACATATAGATTGATTTTGTTCAGGTAGATAATGAAAAGTCAAGTGGAAAATTACACAATGGCACTCACGATCCTGGTCTTATATCGGTATATAAATTGGTTTATTATTATTTCATTCTATTAAAGGGGCTGCCCCCCTGCCAGGAAAACTTGAAAACGCACTGTATTGTCTGACTGTCTGGATTTTCTTGGGAGAAGAAGGTTGAAAGGAGAGAGAAGGCTCAATGATTTTCATTCCCCCCCCCCCGTTCTTTTGGTTAATTGTGCAAGATAAGTAAGCAGCACCCAAGGGTGTCCTGGGAACTGTCTGCTTCCCGCAGCCCACTTCAGAGTCAAGCCGGGACTTCTGTGATTTAGATTATTAGGAATGAGAACAAATCTGCCCCTCACGAGCATCCTGTTACAGAGGTGTCTATTTTTGCCAAAGACAATTTATAATTTTGTCCTGGTGACTGAAAGTGGCAACTCCCTTTGGAGTGTGGGGAGGCCAGGGGTGAGAGGGTGGCAGCAGGGAGAGGCCTCCACCCAGGGACAGCTCTGAGCTGGAATCCTGGAGGAAACGTTATTAATAAACATCTTCTGGACATTTGGCAGCCCGTGGAGCTTGCTCCAGCTTAAAGCAATTAATTCAGGACACCGACATCAACTCTCCAGGTCTTTGACAGCTTGGAGCCGAAATAAAAATGCTAGTTCTCCGGGGAAGAGGGGAGGAGGGCCCGCTCTTTGCTGGACTGTTTGCTTATGGGCCCAGCGAGCAACCTTCCCTGCAGAATGAAATGCAAGGTCGCACACAACCAACCGGCAGAGAATAGAAGATGGGAACGGACAGTTTGAACTATTTGCTCAGCAGAAGGGCACCACAATGCTGGGGTAGTGGCTTTCCCATGCATCCACTGTCCCTTCTTTGGGATCTTTTGTTGTTCCTGTCTCCTTTGGCCAGATAAGAACACAGCTGCAGCCTTGCAGCTAAGTAAGGCTTCACTTATCCCCTTAAATCTCGGGGTGTCTTTACTGTACCAGGCATAGACCAGCTTTTTTCTTTTTTGACCAGAGGACTGGGAGGGAGGGAATGAAGAATTGAGGGGGAGGGGACAGAGAGAGGACTCTCACATTGCCCATGTCTGGTGTATGCCTTTCTTTCTCTCCTTTTTAAATCCAAGCTGGGATAAGATGCAATCTTTGTGGGCCAGTTTTATTGAACGGTCAGTGTTTTGTGCCAAAAAAGGCTGCCTTCTAGGGGAGGGTTGTTTGTGTATGCTGTATAGGGAAGACTAGTTTTGAAGCTGCTTTACGGCAATTTCGGATTCCTTCAGCAGCTACAAAGAGGGCAGAATTCGAAGGAGTTGATTTTAAAAATTGGTCAATTACAATTCTCTGTTTCTGAAAATCACTTCGGGCTCTTCTTCCTACAGTTCATTTGTTCCAAACTGTATAATGCTAGTTATGTCTTATTAAGAACAGGATGACCTGGAGATGGGGGGGGGGGGGAACGTGCATTTGTATTTGCTGTAAATTGCACTTAAGTATCAGGACCATGCTCTCCCACACTTATCCTCACAGGCCTCGAGAGATGGCTCAGTGGTTAAGAGCACTGGCTGCTTTTCCAGAGAAACTTGGGTTCAATTCCCATCACCCACATGGCAGCTCATAACTCTCTGTAACTTCAGTCCCAGAGGCTCTGGCACCCTCATACAGACATACATACATGCAAGCAAAACACCAAGGCACATAAGATAAGAATAAATAAATCACTAAATAACATTTTGTTTTGTTTCTTTGTTTTTTTTTTTGTTTTGTTTGGTTTTGTTTTTCGAGACAGGGTTTCTCTGCAGCTTTGGAGCCTGTCCTGGAACTAGCTCTTGTAGACCAGGCTGGACTCAAACTCATAGAGATACACCTGCCTTTACCTCCCGGGTATTAAAGGCGTGCGCCACCACCGCCCGGCCTACATAACAATTTTTAAAAAATTAGAGCTCGTGTCTTAATCATCACAAAAGAAAGCGGACATGAGCCTAAGCTCTACTTTACATTCAAGCTGATTTTTCTGGAGTTCATTCAAAGTCAAAACCTGAGGTTTTGCACCGCTGCATGGTATGTTCCGACTTGGTGGGTTTTGCCACGAGTTGGCTTTGGAAGTGAGGTTCCTCTGATGTTTATTTCTATTAAAATAAGGTTGATTTAGCATAAATGATTTTATAAGGTGAAAAGGCAAAAAAAAAATTAACACCAAAGAAAGCGGTTTGCTACGACTGCATTGAAATTCACTGCTAAAGCCCACCTGACGCACGTTTTGGTGCTTTACAGGCTTGAATGACTGTGTCTGTTTTTCCCACTGACAAAACTGGTGGGGAAAAGCCTCTTCCGTCTATTTTTCCTGCTGGGTGGTCAGAGGGAAAGGCCAGGAAGCCAAAGGCCTCCCATTGAGACCCTCTTCTGTAAGAGGCGACCTCACATGGTGCTTCTGGGGCACCTGTTCATCTCTACTCACTGTGGGTGTGAGCTGTGAGCAGGCAGCCAGAGGCCACGTGTCACCTCCCCTGACTGCTGCTGTGCTCTCCTGCAGGGAAACTGCCACCAACAACACCGTCACCTTGCAGAGCCTCTAACACCTTCACAAGCTGTTATTCAGCAAAGCTGGAGAATGATTTTGATGCCAGTGAGTGTTACCATTTTATGGTGTGTGTGTTTCAGAGAGAAAGGGATGCCTAGACATTTGCGAATGTTTGATGACACTATGGAAAGTCCAAAATAAAGGATTCTATCAAATGTCGTCTTTTGCTATGATTTTCTACACACATATGAATGTGTAAATAACCTTAAAAAATAAGTACTGACACATTCAAGTCCTGTTCCAATTCTTTCATTTTTCTTCTGTAAGCAGACATTAAAAATTTTTGTGTTCAGTGCCCACCTCCATTATATCCTATAATAAAGGTACATTTGTTTTTCCAATTACATTTGCAGGCTACATGTGTTCTATCTCTCCATGAACTGAGGCTGTAACTGCGAATGTTACCAGCCTAGAGAAGTGTATTCGTTTTTCTTTCTCTAACTCTGGCCCCACACTGTGGCCCCCCCTCCCCCGCCCCAGTGTGGTTTCTTAACATATCTAAAAATCATGGTGAATCACGTTGGATAATTCATCTAAAAAGATTTTCTTTCTCCGGAGCCCGTGGCTTTCCACACAGGAATGCTGGGTTTTTATTTCTAATTTCTGGGTGGATACAAAGCTGCGTGTGTTGGGAGGCCCCTGAGGGAGGAGCATCGCCAAGGGCGAGGGCAAACTCACAAATAATGAATTGAGTTTAAAGACTGTGGTCAAACGCAAGGAACAAGTGATACTGATCGTATATGTAAGGGGCCTGGACATCACACCAGCTGCCATGGGGTTTGATTAATGAGGCATTAAGGAGATCGAGTGACACTTACAGCTAGTTACTTATGGTGCTAATTTCAAAACACTTTGTGATAGACAAAGAGACTCTGCTCATAATGCAGAGTAATTTGTGGTGTGTCCCCGGCAAATGCATTTAGTGAAGCAAATATAGTTATGCAGAATTTAAATTAAGGTTGACACTAATGTAAACAGAGCCCAAGAACCACTGTCCAATAATTTGATGAGGACACAGGTTTTAATCAAGCCTCTTCCACTAAAATAGCAATTTAAATCCCCATCGTTTAAACTGGATAAAATGCTTAAGCTGGGAAAGCTGGGGATTGCGGTGGGGAGGGCAATAAAATTTACTGGGAAAAAAATTTTTTTAAACAGAAACACAATATCTCTTGGGGAAAGTGTGACTCCACACAGACCCAGCCTAAGGAGATGCACGTCATTTTTAAATTGCAGGTTGATTTCAAGGCCAGAATCTGTGTGGTTTGATCACATTTTAGCTTGGAGTGTTTCCTCTGTTGTGAAGTTAAAATCTGATTATATTCTAGTAGAATTGATCTCTGAGTAAAAACGCTCCTGAAATTAAGAAGAAAAAGTCGAGACTCAGAGGTTCCAAAGCATTTGCTTATTCGGAGAATGTATTTCCCATCCCATTCTTATTTGAAATGAAAAATTCCCCGTTGACTGGGAGGTGGGGGAGGGGCAGACTTACCCAGCCCAGGCAGCCTTCCTGAGAGGTTGACTTTTCCGGGGTACCCTCACTCACACAAGGCTTTGTCTGGAGTTGCCAATTTATCTTGGAGTCACTGGGGGAGGGTGGGGGGTCAGCCGACATTAACATTAATGAAAATGCCAGCAGCCTGGGGTCGGGGGCCCAGGAAGGTTTTGTATATGGGAAACAAAACCAAACAGAATAAATAACAATTTATTCTGTCACTGCTCTTCCAAGGAAACACAAGTAACAGTTTGGTGAAGTTTCTTAAGGCCTCTGGACTTGACTGCTGGCTGAGGAGTGGGAGGTGGGGGATCCTCAGTTCTCCAAATCACACTCATAATACGTCTTTCTTGGAAAAGAATTTCTGCATTGAAGTGTGCTTCTAAGTTTGGAAGAAAGGACCAAAAATTATTGGGGGGGGACGGGGAGACAAGTGCTTCCAATGGAAAGTATTCTGAAAAGGCCTGTGTCTTTTCAGTTCATGGCCACCCATCTTCAAGTCAGTAGGGGACATTTGAGGGTGAAGGGGGTTCTGAGTCTTTAGGTGAGCCAGGCAGAATAGATCCAGGAAGCTGCAGCCACACTCAGGCAGCCACGCAGCTAGGAGTGACAAGGTAGGGTAGCTCCATTTCCTAGGTTGTTCCCCCTTTTTATTTGTTTGTGTGTTTGTGTTTGTTTGTTTACTTTTATGTGCATTGGTGTTCTGTCTGTAAGCAGGTCTTTGTGGGAGTGTCAGATCTTGGAGTTGCCACATGGGTTCTGGGATTTCAACCCAGGTCCTCTGGAAGAGCTGACGGAGTCCTTAAGCTCTGAGCCCATGAGCTGTGTCCTCTCTAATTGAACCCCACAGAGGGCATCACCATGTGATCCTTTGGGGCTAGGGTGGGCCATCCCAAACTCACTCCCTGTACACATGTAGAAGAAGAAAAGAGTTCCCTGGTGATGTCTCTAGGACATTAGAGAAAATGTACTGAACTCTGCCTGTGTGTGTGGAGAACAGTTCTGAGCGCGGGGGGAGGGGTCTGCACAGTGCTCTCTGATGCTATAGAACTCCTTGACCTTGGAACACTGGACCTTATAATCAGAGGGAAGGGGGATCGCAAATTTGGGGATCTGTCTAGGGGTGTCTAGGAAGACAGAACTCTGAGAGCTGGCGACCTTCAACTCTGGTCTAGGCCAGGATCGTAGCGGTAAGGGAGCCACATTAGGTTACATTCGGGCTGCCAGGGTATCTTCCAGAAGGGTGGGTATATACAATTATAGAAATTTGTTAGGTGATGATTCTGGGGGCCTCTTATATAGAAACTTGCCTACCTCCCTCCTACAGGAGGTTGAGAACAGCCACCCCTTACCCTCTCACTGTGAGAATAGTCTCCTCGGGTGAAGAGCACTTGGCCTTGGCCCACAGTGTTGATTCCTGCCCCGGGGAGGGGGTGCCTACATGTCCTGGGTGCCCATGCATATCTGGAGTGCACTGAAGCCACTGCTCACAGCAAGTCCCAGCCCTAATAAGGAACAGACCCCTTGTCACCCCTTACTCAGACTCCCCACTTAGCCCAACAGGAGTTCCTGGTAGGCTGGAGACCTGCTGATGACAAAGCAGTAATACTTCCGGCATCATCTTTGCATCCTCCCCTGCCTCATCATCCCCAGAGTCCACACTATTCACCTTCTGTTTCCAGTGGGGAGGACTGTCTTCATGGATTTCCACAGTGTCACAGTACTGGCAACGCCAGCCATATTGTGGGAGCTACATAGCAGAGCCATTAGGCACTCCTCCCTCCCCGATGATTGTCTAAGCTTTGGTTCTGGAGATAAGTTCTCAGAGGCTTGAGACCCACCCTGGAAAGCATCTCTTTCTTAAGCTGATGCACAGCCAGCAAACTGACCCGAGCCTATAAGATTGTTATTCTTCTTGCTCCTAATGCCCCTGAGAAACTTGGAAGTTTCAACTTTTTTTCCGTGGACTATCCATTGCCCTCTCCCCTCAAGGATAAAACCAAACAATTCCTCAGGCTACTGAGGAACATGCTTCCCAACATGTTCTGAAAATGACTGACGCCTGCCAGTTCAGGCTCACTTCTTTTTAAAGCAACCTAAGTGGACCTTTGTTCAGAGGTCCCAGCTAGGAAGCATAGCTATCTGGATACCCTTGCCTGGAAGACCAGTCCTCCTTTATTCAAGGAAGGAGGATCTCCACAACACAGAGCAACAGCAGAATATCCAAAAGGAGTTCCAGTGAGGATCCAGTATTGATAGTGTAGCAGAAACCAGAGGCCTCGATCAAGACCAGTGACTCATTGCAATGAACATCTGCAAGCAAGAATGTACCACTAAAGGGCACTGTGTGACTCACTGTGGTGATACACTACAGCTTCCGCGACAAGAAGTTTCTGTTGTTTTTGTCTTTTTTATTTTTGGGGGGCGGGGCATTTGCAATGGCAGAGGGTGGTAATGAAGGGACAAGGTAAAGAGTGGGACTGGGGTGCATGATGTGAAATCCACAAAGAGTCAGCAAGAAGTTAGGAAGGAAGGAAGGAAGGAAGGAAGGAAGGAAGGAAGGAAGGAAGGAAGGAAGGAAGGAAGGAAGGAAAGAAAGAAAGAAAGAAAGAGAAACGTGGGTGGAACATGATGCAAGCAGCTGGTACTTGGAGTCACCCAGAATAGCTTGGGTTCTTCTGATAGGCAAGTGAGAAAAACACAGAGCTGTTTCCCCTGTCCTGCCTCTGGATTCAGGATCTCAGCAAAAAGACTGACTGACATCAACCGAGTTGCTATGGGCATTTGTGGTTATCTGAAGAATTTGTCTCAAGTGGGGTTCAAGGGCCATCAGGAACAGGTGTGGGACCCCAGTCTGCACACCTGCTGCTCTCAGTGCAGGGAGCCTCACCCTCTCCTTTCCTTTCTGGGCTCTGCATTGAAAATGTCCCCTTCTCAGTCACAAAGCTGATTTTCTTCGCAAGTCCAGGGTCTTTGGGGCCTGTAGGTCCGGGTCTACAAACCTCGACAGAGATTCTCTTAAACAGGGCACAGAGGACTAAATTCTTCAGGCCAGCTTTAAAGTACTCAACGTTCATAGCATATACTTAGTGTCCTTGTGCTAGAGTGTAAGACCCTCCTAGACAGTGCCCTTGGCCTCTAGAGAGTAAGTGATTAGGTAGGGCCTGTTGTTTGAGAGACTCTTGAGGGGGCCAACTTCCTGCTCATTCATTCCAGTTGAGCCTCAGCACTATGTGCTCAAGTAGGCTGGACCTTGTCAGATGCCAGCACTGGAGGCGGGGAGTCAGGGATAGTGTGGGAAGACAGAGGATAGTGAGATGCTAGTCTCTTGAGTATTGGTGGAAAGAGAGCAGAGGTCCACACATAGCTATTGATAACAGGTATAGTGGCAGGACCTCAGGACCTGGGCAGTGGGTGTGAGTGGGGAGTAGGGATTCTCTTGGAGACCTGGGCAGTGGGTGTGGGTGGGGAGTGGGGATTCTCCTGGAATCCTGAGGAGAAATGCTGAGGTTTCAGTCTTTTTCTTTTGTTCTTCTGGCTAGCATTTTGGGTGCTAGTTGCTCATTTCCTGTATTATCTCTAGGTTTAACCATCTCTTTATCTCTTGCCCTCTTCCTCCTTCCAGGGCCCAGCTGCGGATCTGAGAGATTTACCAGCCCACTAGACTACCTTTTGTTGGGTCTCTGTCTACTTCATTGTGTAGAACTCCCCCTCTATGTGGCAAAGTGACACATCCATACTCCAAGGGTATTGATAGAACAAATTATTTTGCAGAGATGGATGCATCTGGTCAGAATTCTGATGAATAAGATACTAATCTATCTTTCACAAAAGTGATTGGCCCTCTTCTCTGCTCTTTAGGGCTTCTCTAGGCCGTGGGTTATTATAAATGGGTTGGCGTTTATAGGAAATGTTCCAAGAAGTCTGTAGAGGCGTGGGCACAAGTTATAATGGCTTAGGGACATTTCAGGAGGTTGCTGGTCACATTGGACATGTGTCAAGTCAGTACAGTTCCAGGTGGTTATCTGCTGGCCTAAGTCAAAAGTACATGGCTTGAGACCACAAGGAACCTCCAATTCACATTTTCAGGTTACATAAAAGCCTGTGGGTCAATCAATGTTTTGGTTATATCTCAACTCTGCCTTTTTCTTAATTATTTATCTTTTATATTTTTGGAATATGTCCTTTCTATACATGTCCATTCAAACTTCACTTTTTCATAAGGACCCCAGCCATACTGGATTATATCCTGCCCTTTATGGCTTTGCTATGACTTAGTTATATTAATAGAGACAATGCTTCCAAATGATGTCACATTCTATGGTAGCGACACTTAGGATTTTGAAATATCTTTTTGAGGAGGACACAATCAACTCATAACACAAAAGAAAGAAGAAAGAACTAATTTTGAACACTATAGTATATCATGTGATATCCAGAATTTCCTTACTATCCATGGACCTACAGCATAAGCCATAAAATCAGAATTGAAACATCTCTTTTATGAAGGTTGTTATGATGATTGACTGAGTTAAAAAGATGCCCTTAATGTCTTTCCTGGCACATAGTGGGTATTCAGTATTAACTACTATTGTTATAAAAGCTGCTTGGCATGCTTACTTATGTGTGTATATATGTTAGATCAACACTCTATTTACACTTAATTTTACTTTTATTAGCATGCTATTCTGATGAAATTTGGGGCAAAACAAGATGGAAAAGTATATATTTTATTTGATATATATGTATGTATTTGTGTGAGCACAGCAAAGGGAGGCATTTATCCCAAAGCAGAAGCTTGCTTTTGCGTTGTGAAGATGAAGAGCCAGCTGGCTGGAAAGATGGGTGGTGGTGTGGGGAGATTACAAGAACAGTATCACCAAGGCACCCCAGAGCACTGGCTGAGCTCCAGGCACCAAGTGGAATTCCATCCATGTCAGGTTTGCATTTAAACCCACAGACACTCCCAAAGGACAATTGCAGAAGAGGCAGCTAGGATACAGATGTCTGTGAGGCTGCTTTAAGTGATGTGTCTAGAAGCCTTGTGTAGACTATCAGACTTGAAGGAGAGATATGCTGGAGCTGCCCATGACTTGGGCATCAGGGGTGTGCTCAGAACATATTCTTTCCTCACTTTCATACCTTTGCTTTGTGTGGTTCCCTCGTTATAGAAGAGGTATGTCTCCCAAATGTATCTGTTGGGATGCTCCCTCACTCAAGGCCAATGTTGGCACCACAACCTATAGGAGTCATATCTGCCCTTACCCAAGGCCAGTTCAAGGAACTTTATTCTCCAGGAGTCTTCTCTGATCAAGCCTGCCTAACATTTTGTATCTTGCTTATGGTTCTTGACCAAGTTGTCTTATAATTTGATTTTCTATACTTGTACTTCTAGTATAGTCTTTGTTGGAATAGGTATTGTAAGACATTTGTGAAATTTCAAGGACTAGTTGTGTGCCAAGACCTTGGTTAGGTGCAGGAGATACTGCAAAAGAGAATTTTGAAGGTGATAGAATAAAAATATGAAGAATAATTTCTTTTTGTAAATTCAAAGGAGCATGGACATTTGGGTTAATATAAAATCATTGTGCTGCTGATGGTGACTGATGATGATTATGATTGCGCTAATGGTAATGATGATGGTGGTAATGATGAAGGTGATGTTGATAATGAAAATGATGATGGTGATGAACGTGTAAAGTGTTTTTTTTCTGTTTCTGAATCTCCTTTCCTCCTTTATCTTGTTCTGACCTCTAAGATGTTGATCCTAATGGTTTTATTAGCCAAGCTCCCCTACTGTTTTTTTTTTTCCTGTTGGATTAAGTGATTCAAAATATGAAGTGAGAAAGAGAGTTTGGGTATTATTATAATTTGGATAAGAAATAAATGCAGAAGACTAAGTTATTGAAGTCTTAGCTCCCAGCTCATAGTTAAGTGAAACCTGGCTTCTAATTTCACAAGGCTTCTAATTTCATGAATGAACTAATTCCTTGGTGAGTTCATAGCTGAATGGGCTATTAAGTGCTGAGATCTGGTTGGAGTAAGTAGATCATTGGACATGTGTCCCCAAAGATGTTTTTTGTTGTTGTTGTTGTTGTTTTTTTTTTTTGCCCCTAGTCCCTTACTGTCTCCTCCCATCCCGCAACACGTACTCCTGCCATGATGTTCCTTCTCAGTATGTCTGGGCCCACAGTCAACAGAGCCGAGGGACCATGGATAGAAACCTCAAAGACCATAAACCAAAATAAAATTTTCTTCCCTTAAGCTGTGTATTCTAGTTGTCCTGTGTCAGCAATGTCAAGTTGATATAGACATGCATTCTTCCAGCTTCTGTTTGCTCTTCACACCTTCTTTCAGACACTTGTCACCCCCCCCCCCAGTAATTGGATATCCTACCTTGCCCATCTGCCTTAAGATGGCAATACCTTCCTGTTGTTGCCAGTCTTTGGTGTGTCATTAATACATTACCTAAATTTTTTTTTAGTCACAAAACAAACAATAAAACAACAAAAAGACCTATGTAATTTCTCCTTATCAGAATATCATTTGTGTTTCTTGATCAGACCTTGACAGATGCATCTGATGGTAGCGGTAATGAAGACAGTGATGGTGGTAAGGTCTTCTGAGCTGGGAGTCTGAGAATTCCATAAGCAACTCATGGAGAAAGGCTACATGACCACAGCAGACACTAGCAAGAAGCCTAGTGTATCATTTAGCTATTGATGTGTAACTAATTATCCAAAATTCTATGACTTAAAACAGTAATGAATTTTTATTTCTTCCCTTTTGCAGCAAGATGGCTCTCCCTATCTTATCATGGCTAGGGTCTCCTCTGCAAGCATTGAAGCCCTAGGGTTGAAGCCCATTTGATCCCAGCTGTTGGCTACATTCCAAAGGTGAGCACTGACAGACACGGAGAATGAGCAGGCTGAAGTCATACAATCTTATAGCTCAGCCTTCAAAGTCTTGTGGGGACTGACCCCTCATTTCAGGAGGAGGGGATATAGGCCCCACCTTTTCTTTATGTGGTGCTGGGGTTGGAGCACAGAGCTCTGATTTTATACATGACATACATAACATACACTCTGCCACTGGGCTATATCCCCAAAGCTCTTGATGTTGGGCTGTTGGCATCTCATTGTGTGATGAGGACTTAGGCCACTGTGGGATCTATGCATGTGTCTTCATGTATCTCTTCTGTCTTCCCCAGCAGTGCTCACTATGTAGAGCACACAATGAAAATGACAATGACCCAAACACCAAGGGACCTGAGTCTCTGAGTCACCACTTGGAGGAACCTGCCCAATCCTTACTGACTTCCATGAAGTGCTAATTAAAGGTTTAGTGCTTTGGCCTTTGATATTTGGTGACCGCTGAGGGAACTTACTGTAGCTTTCAACCTTAAGCCACTGAAATCCCTCTTACTGTTTTAACAGCACATCTGCAATGATGGCCAACAGCTTGGGTTAATTTTTTCTTCCTGAAAAACTGTGCACTGGTCCCAAATATTAGGTGCAATGGGTGAGTGTAAGAAATAGAAGGAGAGCAGGCTCATCAGATGGCAGGATCCTGATGGTATACACACAGGACATATCAGCCCAACAGTGGAGAAGTGTTTGTTAATGTGAAGGTAGGCCATCCATCTTCAGTTCTTGTGTGGAGGGTCTCAGGGAGGTGGAGTTCACTATGCTGGAAGTAATTGGCAGGTTTGTGTCTTCTGGGGCCTTCCTCCAAGGAAGCTGTCTGAAAGGAAGTTGGTTCCGTGTCTGTCCCAATATAAAGCCTGGGAAAAACATCTGTCAAGTGGTATTTAGAACTGACATTTTCATAAGGATCCAGTCTATAGAGAATTTTCACGGGGCTTGGAGAACCACATTTTTCTTTTCCTTTTTCCTTCTGCACATTCTGCAGTTCAACACCGTTTTTTTAGTGTTAAAGGGTTGCACTGTGGCTTGCTCAGAGGACTCACTGCATTGAAAAAAGGTTTTTGTTTGGGGTCATCTCAACACAGTCACAATTTCCATAACAATAGTTTAATCAAATGGTTTTGATAAATAGAAATTTCTCTCTGGAGGCAGTTGCGTATAAACTGTATACATCTGGCTCCTAAAATACTTCAGTGGTTTTTATGGTTTTTTTTCCTTTAATTTTTAGTTTTCGAATGGAGCAGTTTCTACTGATTGGTCAGTCACAATCAGTTCACTTCTAGCAAGCTGCTGCTCTCTGTGACGTCAGCATTCTCATTACAGCACCAGTCTGACTCTGGGAGACCATTGTTTTTGCCCCTGTGGTCTCCTTTAATCTGGAGCCTTTATACCCCACACTTTTGTTTGTATCTTATGACAGATAGTTTTGAAAAGCAGAGTCATTTATTTTTTAATTTTTCAGATTGTTTTGTTTGCTTTTTTTTTTCTTCTGGAGATCAAACCCAAGCCTTCATGCACGCTAGACAAGCACACTGTCCCTGGTCCATGTCCTCAATGCAAGAGAATCAGTTTAAACACAGTGTGTTCCTAAGTTCAGGCCTGCTATTATTTTAGTAATACCATAAAATACATCTTTATAAAAGGGACTAGGCAGATAGCTCAGTCATCAGAAGCACTTGCTGTTCTTGTGGAGGACCTGGGTTCAATTCCCAGTACCCAGATGGCCCACAAGTGTCTGTAACTCTATTTTAAGGGGTCCAGCAACCTCTTCTGGCCTTTGATGGCAACAGGCACACACATATAGACATAAATACATACAAATAAAACACTGATAACATAAAATAAAAGTAAAACAAATCTTAAAAACTCTGAAAATCTTTGCAAATAGCAGCAATCTAGCTGAGTGGAAGAAGAGCTATGGATTCCTCTTGCCAGTTTGTCTCCTCGTTGTTTCTCCTTGTTGTCGCTTGCACCAGACAGGAATCTACTCTTCACCGATGTCTACATCTGTTGAGGTCTGTCCTTTTTCTTGAACATCATTAACCAGTCCTGCAATCTAGGCTCAGAAGCCTTTGACCGCTAAGAAAACTACCTTGTGGCCCACCTCAACTGTCTGGCAGTCACTGGGTTACTTTTTATCCTTACAGTCTTGCCTTTTCTAAAATATGAATGTAAATGGAATTACATCAAAGTACACAATGTGCCCAGGTCTTCTGCTTAGTGGATACTTTTGAAGGTACTTCTAAACAGTCAGTTCCTTTATATTGCTGTGTAGTACTCCAATGCAGGAATGTATCGTGGTCTGTCCATGTCTCCATTCCTTCAAGAACATTTGTGTTCCCTTCATGTTTGGGTTTTCATGAATACTGCCATCATAGATGTATAGGTTCATGATTTTGTGAAAGTCGGTGCATTTATTTCCCATGAGCAAATAGTGAGATCCCATGTATGTATTTAACCTTAGCAGTGTAGGAGACTGCTGAGCTGTTTTGGAAGTTACTCTGCTCTCCCCAGCAACGAGTGATTCTAAGTGACAGACCTTGGAATTTCTTGGCATTCAGGCATCGTTTAATTGGTCTTTTTTGTTTTTGTTTTTGTTTTAAGACAGGGTTTCTCTGTGGAGCAACTCTGGCTATCCTGGAGCTCGCTTTGTAGACAAGGCTGGCCTCGAACTCACTGACATTCACCTGCCTCTGTCTCCGGAGTGCTGGGATTAAAGGTGTGCACCACCACGCCTGGCCCATTTAATTGCCTTCATAGGACCATGTTAGTTTCTCTTGGTTGTTTTGTATTTCCGAAATGACGAATGGTGTTGAGCATCTTTGCTCTGCCTATATGTGCAGATATATTTTGAAAGTAAAGCTATCTTTTTAGATCTTTATTGAGTTGTTTACTTATTGTTGAATTTATGCTTATTTTTGACAGCATCTGCTTGTGTAGGCTAGGCTGTCTTTGAACTCATAATCCTGCTGCTTTGTCCTCAAGGGCCAGGATTACAAGCAGGCATCACCACAGCAGGGGAGAGTTTAATATTTTTATTTTTTTTTAACACAGTCTGGGCAAATTCTCTATCTGGTATGTCTTACAAATACCCCCTACCGGCAGCGTATCTTTGCACTGTTTTTAACAGAGTCTTCCTAGGACAAAAAGGTTTGATTTTAAATTCAACTTTTCAATGCTTTCTTTTTTGTGTGCTGTGTTTTTGATGACCTGTTAAGGAATATATGGCCGGTGAGTGTGGTGGCACATGCCTGGAATCCTCAGGAGGCAAAGGCAGAAATATAATAACCCTCAACCTTAGCCTGAGAAAAACCAAGACTGTTTCAAAAGTGAACAATGACCCCCAAAGACAGAGCTGTTTTTCTAATATGAGATCATAATAATTTTCTCCTAGAAGTTTTTTTGGTTTTTTGCTCATATAGATTCCTAGTTTATTTTTATCTATGGAATGAAGTAAAGATTCAGTTTATGTGCATTTTCATGTGTTGGCCTTCCAGGACATATAATATTATCAACATTTATATTGTAATTTTACAAATGAGTCTTTGTCTGAAAAAAAAAAACCCTCACGAAATAGAATATTGCTAAATTCTGTTTGAGTTTTTGCAAATGGGAGTAACCCAGGTCTTGACACACGGTGTGCAAATGCTATAACACTGGGCAATGCTCCCAGGTCTTGGCTGAGCTTTTTCATCTTTAATTACAAGGTTCCATGATGTACTTCAGGCTGGCCAGGAGCTTATTCTGTAGCCCAGGCTACTCAGTTTGGGACTACAGATTTGAGCTAGTACTGCCAAGCCTGGCTCAGGTGTTATTGGAATGACACCAGAGTTAACATGGATTTTATGGTTGCTCTGAACTCACAATTGTGTCTAAGCTGTTAAATAGTCTGAATTGTGGGATTCAGATCAAAGGAAGCACTGACCCTACTGCTTGCTGTACCCTTCAGGCCACGGTTGAATTATTGTTGAGTTTTCATGTGGTGTTTTAAAAGATGCTAATGGATAAAACACAGAACTAGAACAATCATGTGGGGTTTAACCTTGTTCCTCATTGTGCAGGGCAAATAGGCAAGAAGGTGAAGACTTGACTAGTATTTCTTAGTTTTTTTGTTGTGGTTGTTTGTTTGTTTTTATTGTTGTAGTGGTGGTGGTGGTGTGTGGTTGCACGTGTGTGCATGCATGAGTGTGTGTTGTTTTGGTTTCTGGGTTTTTTTTGTTTTTTTTGTTTTTTAAGAGTGGAGGCTGTGTCACCCAGGCTGGCTTTGAACTCACAACAATCTTCCTGCGTCAGCTCTTAGTCCTGGGGTGTACTGCCACACCTGGCTACTGGCTGTCACTTCTGAAGAGTAATAAAGAAGCAGCATACTGGAATGACAGCCTCTCACAGAAAACTACAGTTCTTACGTCGGCTCGCTAGTTTAAGATTCCCACCCTGAGTCACTCTAGCTGTAGGATGAATGATGAATTGTTTGAACTCTGATTTATCTTTTTTCCCCCTCTTTTATCCTAGAAGGGTAGATAAGAACCCCCCTGTCTCCTAAAGCTCTATAGTGCAGGACTGAAAAAGACATCCACGTTGTGTATAGTGGTGCACACCTATAATCCTGTACTCTTGAGGCCGAGTTTCTTACTAGAAGGGGCTCTGCCTGAGGATGCCAGTGTGGCCAATGTCAGCAGGTTGGGAGGCAGAAGTTTCATTGGAATGGAGATCCATCCGAGACAATAGGGCAAAGCCACGGTGTTTAGATGCCTTCTTCACGTGACTAACCTCAGATACCCAGGTTGATCCTTTGAACTCAGGAGTGAAAGACCAGTCAGAAAAAAAAAAAAAAAAACCCGGTTCCCTCTTAAACAAAAACAGAAGCATCAAAAGATCAACGCCACGTGCTTAGCCGAAGCTGGTGTTTTGAAGGCACTCCTGGATTGCTGGCTGTCTTCCCTGGGACCTATCACCACCTGCTCAGGTTGTATTCTCCTTCCACCATGTATTCATTAGTCAGTGGAAGCATCAGAGCGGTGGAGCAATTGCCCAAGGGGCTTCCTCTGGCAAATCTGGAACTTAGATCCCTTTAGACATGTGAAAACAGACTGAACATGGAACTTAGTTGTTTGCATAGTGGTTTTCTTACGTATGTTAGTATGTAGCGTAAATAAAACGAGATATGGACTGAAAGTTGCTTACATTTGTGATGGTGGACTTTTTATTTTCTGGTAAAGAAAATATTGAGTCCGTATGCATTATTGCCAGGCATGGTGGCTGATGCTTGTAAGTTAGAAGCTGAAACAGCAGGATTGTTATGAGTTCAAGGCCAGACTGGGATACAGAGAAATTTTCATGCTAGCTTGGACTATATCATGAGACCCTGTCTTAAAAACTAAAAACAAAAAAATTAAATGAAAATAAAACAAGAATGACACACCCTACGAGTAATGGTTCTTTTAGTTGAAAAAAAAAATTGGTCAGCACCAGGATCAGAGGCCAAGTGCAGCTTTCTAGAGGACTGACCCTTGAAATGAAACCTGAAGGAACGAGCCAGCCAACCTGGAGTCTGGAAAGACTGGAAGATGGGTCACACTGGACTCTGTGTGCTTCCTCTAGAGCATGCTAATGAGGAGGAGCCAAGGTTCTAGAGCCCAAGGGTTGCTTTGAACCTGGCTTTTAAGCCCAGTGAACCCCCACTGCCTCCCTGTGACCTTTTCTGTTTTTTTGGGTCACAGGCAGCTGAGAAGCAGCACAACCCCAAGGAGTTGATTGCTGGTGACTTTTTAGTTATGCAAAGAACTCAAGCAATCCAGTTAGTCTGGAGCAGAGGGTATAACAGGGAGGTGGCCGGTGAGACTTCAGAGGGACCCCTGACAAATAGACTGGGATTAGACGGAAGGAATGTGAGGTTATCTCCTAGGTAACCATTAACCAACAAGGGTCTCAGCAAGGAGCTTGGGGTTTCCGAAGCAGCACCTGGGTACAAGACAGGCCAATAAATTGCAGGAAGTCCACCGGAGGTAGCCAGAGCAGTCAAGAAATGTGCAAGAATTGGACAAGAAATAAAGCCAGGGCATGGGGGAGGGAGACAAAGACACTGGGAGGGGAGGGGAGGGCAGGAGTGAGGGGCCTTCCAAAGGTATCAGAATTCAGTGAGTTCTGAAAGGCAGGGTGGGTAGAGGGGATGGTCCAGGTGTCAGACATGGTTAAGAAAGTGAAGCCAGGGTGGAAGGGATTTCCAGACCTAAGACCTCCAGATGAGCACATGCGGACATCTAGAGGAGACCCGAGAGAGTGTACTTGTGCTCATCTGGAGGAAGCCTTAGGTCTTCCAAGTTAGGAGGCCCTAAAAGCTGCTAACAGGTAGAGATGGAGCCCAGAGGAAGGGGTTCAGCCTGAGATGCCAACGTGGCGGGTGTCAACAGGTGGGGAGGCAGAATTTTCACTGGGACAGAGGTCACCCAGAAACAATAGTGACAGAGTAGCTCTTGGGGCAACACACACACACACACACTCACACACATACACTCACACTCATTCAGGCACACATACACACACACACTCTCATACATATGCAGCCTGCCCGACACAGTGGGAATTACAGCCTTTACTGTCACCATTTTTTTTAATTTATTTTTATTATGTATGCAGTACAGTGAGATCCAGATCTCACTACAGATGGTTGGGAGCCACCATGTGGTTGCTGGGAATTGAACTCAGGACCTCTGGAAGAGCAGACAGTGCTCTTAACCACTGAGCCATCTCGCCAGCCCCGTCACCATTTTTTTTTATCAGAATAAAAACCAAAGAGCTGAAGGAGGGGCCCAGACGCAAACACAGGTGGCAGAGGGAAGGTAAAGAAACAGCCATGTTGAGTATGAAGGGGCAAGAGGATCCTGAGAGCAGAGTGTACGGATCAAGAGAAGAGACCCTTGAGTAAAGAGAAGGTGCAAATGGTTCAGAAGATCCAAAAGGAACTTAGTGAGGGTCTGCTGCACCTGACTAATGGGTCCCGGCTGTCTCTGCTGAAGGCCGGAGACTGGTGGCTGAGGCCGGGACAGGAGGGGACTGAAAGCTGATGAAACAGTCGAGTCCATGCTTGCCTTAAGAAAGAAACAAGAATACCTGACTGAAGAAATAAACTGTCTGTGTAGTGTACAATGTCTTCTCAGATGCGGCACCTGATGCTACCTCATCTTACCACAGAGCAGATCCTGGCCCAGGGAGGTTAAAGAATGCTTCACATCCTGAAGCAGATAAGAATGCAAGCTGATGTTGGATTGACTTTGGCTTAAACTCCAAATCCAATAGGTGGAGGAAGAAGGAAGCGGATGAGGCCTTAAAACAAGGAAGACCAATTTAGCAGTCACAGGTGCCCGATAGTGGATGGGGCCACAATCTTACAAGGAACTTCCTCTCCTGGGAGTGCTGGAGTGCAACCTGGGTGAACAAGGCTGCAACCTGGATGAACCACTGTGTTGAGCAGGTATCTGTGTGTGGCTGTGTTGGCACCATCAGTAGAGTAGAAGTTCCTTAACTCTTCACTCAGTTATGAATCCTTTGCTTCCAAACCATACCTTGGATATAGTGGGTGCGCTGATCAGCTGCCTCAAGGTGTAAAGATTCTCCTAGCAGGAAAGGAGACCAGCCAGATGTTGCTCTAATACTAAGGCTATCTAAGTCTCCAGGAGTCTGAATTTGGGGTAATGGCTAATGGAAATCAGCTCTGAGCCCCGGAAGCTGGAGCTAGGCAGACAATGGCCAGATCCAGACTAGTGGGAGGAAGCAGGTTTTGGAACCAAGGCCAGGAGTCTAGCTCAGGAGAGAGGGAACCAGAGGCTGGACCCAGTACACCGAGGGTCTGCAAGAAGTGTCTACATTTCAAACAGTGTCCCCATACAGAACAGAGCCACAGTGCAACAGGGCTGATGTTGAGCCAAGGGTGGTGCTGCGGGGGTGGAGGGTGGGGCAGGGTGTTGCCCTGTGGGTGAAGCTGGCCAGTAGCCTGAACTTTCAGAGGCTAGTCCACGTTAGCAATTATCACAGTGATCTCAAATGAGTCCAAGAGTTGGTAGCCTTTGGAAAGAGTGAAAAGTTAAAATGTGAGAAACCCGATTCCTTATTTAAGGACTGGATGAGGCAAGACTAAAATATGTTTAAGAATCATTGGCAGAAATGCTTTGCTTCGGAAAGAAGGGTCAGGAACAAAACACAGGGTGTTCCAAACCATCAGCTGGTATTATGATGCTGACTTTGTACACAATGAAACAGAAGCACGGAGGGGTGGACCCATCTAGCCTAGGGCCACACAGCTGGGAAATGGGATTCTGGAATTCCGTTTTTTACTTTCTAGGGGTTTCTGAGTTCACACAACCTCTTCAAATGGTTTTGATGGGAGACGTAAAGTAGGTGACCCTGTGGCTCCCCAGGGTGTCACCAGGACCACTCCACCAGTCCCAGGAATGCTTGGAGAGTGTGTGCCCTTGACGGTGTAGGACTCCTGTCTCAACAGGGTGTGGTAACCTGAAGCTTTGTGTGGTGGCTGTGTTATTCCTTGCAGGGAGCACCCTGGAGGACCACCGGAGCAGTGTGGGAAACTCTGCAGCAGGCTCTTCCCCAGGCAGGATTTCAAGTCCTTAGACAGCAGGCGCCCCTCTGCTTGGATTTTTGAGTCTCTAGAGAATCACCTCTGCTTACAGTGCTTTCTTCCACTCCCCACCTCCACCTTTGTTCCTGGCGGAGCTAATTAGGTTCCGTGGTTAATTAGTAAGACCCAAGTTTCCGGAGAACAATGGCTGGTGCTTCCTCTTCCCAGCTCCTCCCCCTTCCAGGGCTCAAACAACCAGGTGAGCGGTTTCTGCGTTCCCAGGCTTCCTTCTCATCTCTTCCTGCATATCAGGCAGGATTCTGTCCCCTGAACTAACTGCCCTGCTGTCTGAGACCAACATCTTTCTCCAAAGTTGGACCCAACAGCAAATGCTATGACATCCTTAGCACGTCTGTAGGTCATCCAAGCAATCATGCATTTGTAAGAAAGCTTGGTCTAGTTTGTTGCTGGGTAATAGCTTTGCATACAGAAAGCCAGTTGTCCAGAGGGTCTGCCTGTGTTCTGTCTTGTGGTAGTGTCTCATAAGCTTGCAGGCACCATGCATGCCCATGCACAGACATGCACTCATGCACGTGCGCGCGCGCGTACACACACACACACACACACACACACACACACACACACACACACACACACAGAGAGAGAGAGAGAGAGAGAGAGAGAGAGAGAGAGAGAGAGAGAGAGAGAGAGGTTGACAGGTCCAGTCTCTGGGCTCTGCACTGAACTAAAGTGTAAAAAGGCCCATGTGATCTCTGCAGGTAAGCACACAGCCTGGCCTCAGATGGTCACCCAATTAGTTTATTGGTGGAATCTTGATGACCTTAGAGCTTTTGTAATTTATGCAATTCTTCTTTTGTTTCCATCATCACATCATCGTCTTTGAGAGACCAAGACATTTATGGGTGCTCCAGGCAACAACTGTAACTTCCTTTTCTAGAATTTTGAGTAGAAGCCCACCCCCCCCCTCAGCCAAATCACAGTTACACATATACAGGATGGCTGCAGGAAAGAGCATACAGGAGCATCCTTCTGCCTCCGTCCCCACCCCCCCAGCTTCTTACTCTCCACCACACTGCATCATGTCCTTCCATCCCCATGACCTACTGTCCCACTGTGTCCCCCAAACTCGTGTTCATTTGGAATGTCTTCCTTACTTCACATGGACTGGCCAATCGCAATGCAATGCACTTTCAACTTCAAAGAGGGATGGATCCATGGTACCACACTCACTAGGCTGAGTGATCGATCGCTCACTGCTTACAGGACACGTAATGGTTTTGTGTCTCAGTTTCCCCATCTGTAAGTAGGGATAGTAGTAATCCTGCACTACTAATCCTGGGCACAGCCCTGTCCTTCCGGTTTCCTTGGCTCTCTCCTTTAGAACACCCTTCAGTTCAGTTTAGTTCAGTTCAGCTCACTTTGCTTGCAGAACCTCTGCCTAGTCACACTCACCCACCCAGAGCCCACGCTCCCACCCTCTCCACCACTGAAGATCCGACCACATCGGCTCTGTTGATTCCATAGAGAAGGCTCCTATGATCTCCAGAGTCCAGGCCATGTTCTTCAACACTGAGTGATAGCAAGTCCTTTTCTGGTCTCATATTCGTTTCTTCCAATTTTGCTTTTCAGACCATCATTCCTCCTCTGCCTAACTTTACACTGCCTAAAATCTCCCTTCCCTCATCATGGACACATATATACACCTGCATGCATAGACATAGAGGCATATGTATACATACACATATACAATATGTTATAAATTCATGACATCGCCCATTCTAGGCAAACACTACCACTAAACTATACTCCCAGTCCTTCCTTGCATTCTTATCTACCTGTATATTTAATTAATGTCTCCAAGTTCTGTTTGACACAATAGCAGGTGGTAATAAAGTATCCAGTCTTGTAATGAGTACAGTTTTGCAGAAAATTTGCATTATATGACAAAAAAATATTCAAAACACCCCTATCTATTTTTTTGTCTTTGTAAATCTACCTCTGAAATTTTAAATTTGTGAAATAATCAAGGGACTGAAGCCCATTTTCAAATCAGTTGTCCACCAGGTCACAGAGATAGCTATAAAACTGATGTAGAAACTTTGTATTTGCTGGAAGTTTAGGCGACACAAACGCAAAAGAAGCAAATTATTGTGTTTTATTTATTCTTGCTAAATATATGTCCAAAAGAAGATGAACAAAGCTTCAGCATGTTTGCTTCGGGACCCTGAAGATGGATTAAGTGGAATGGCCAGATGTCTCAGGGGATGAAGGTGATTGCTGCAAAGCTTGGTGGTATGAGTTCCATCCCCGGGAGAGAACCAGCTCCCACAAGCTGTCTTCTGACTCCCACATGTGTGCTGTGGCATCTGCCTGTGCCGTCCAATAAATAAATAAACTGGCATGTATTAGTAAGCTAAACCTGGTGTCATATACTTGTAATGCTAGCATTTGGGAGTCCAAGTCAAGAGAACGGAGAATTTGAGGTCACCCTAGGCTACACAGAGATCCTGTCTCAATAACAAAGCAGGACAAATAAAAGCAAAACAAACAAACAAAACATAAACTTTGTATAGTTTTTTAAATTATATCGATACTAAAAAAGAATATTTTTATTTAATATCATGGTACGTTTTGAAATGAGCAAGTGAAGACTTCATCCTCTGGATCTTTAATCTGAGAGTATTGAAGAGTCTGCACCAGAGTATCAGACTCTCCCAAGGGCTTGCAGAACGTCACTTACTTGCCGTTCCTCCTAGATCTCCTAGAAGCACCTGGAGGGGACCTGTGGCCAGGGATGGGTAAGATCTTGGGAGCATAGCTAGGTGATTCTGTTCTTTCCCAGGGCTCAAATTTCCTTATAGCATGGATGTGATAAGCTTGCCTGGAGCACCCAGGGCCTTGGGTTCTAACCTTGGTTCTACACACACACACACACACACACACACACACACACGCACACGCATGCACACGCACACACACGCACACACACAGGCACACACACACCTGTAATTGGGTGAGTTAAC
The DNA here is from genome assembly GCF_037038515.1 of Microtus pennsylvanicus. NCBI lineage: Eukaryota > Metazoa > Chordata > Mammalia > Rodentia > Cricetidae > Microtus > Microtus pennsylvanicus. Next base: position 124,795,376 of record NC_134580.1, on the reverse strand, counting down.
GGAGGAAAGCACGTGGTGAGGGCCTAACTATTATTGACTGTTATGGTTGCATATGCACATGGTTTGTATCTCTGTGAATCCCTTGAGAAGCACAAGGTTTCTCATCATGTTTACCACCCTAACTCTGGGCACACATAAAACCTTAAAAAAAAAATACTATTGCTGAACCTTTTTTGGAAAGACTGAGGTTTTCCAAAATTCAAAGACAAGCCTATGGCTCCTCCTCCAAGGAATGCTAACCCAGGAACAGGTAGGGGGTAAATCTCTGGTCTGCAGCCTGGACAGCCCAGAGCACAACAGCTTGCTGCTGTTCTATTGGGGCTCCAAAGTTGAAACCAGGTTCTCCTGGGACAACAGGAACTTTAGCTATGATCATCTGAGAGGTGACCCTGACTCTCCCCACCCACAGAATGAAAGGTAGTTATAGCTCTTCTATAAAAAGTAACGTGGAAGGAAAGGGCTGGTTCATCAAAGGCTGGGGAACTTCTCATGGACCTAGATGCCCCACCTGTGCCTAGTGTCCTTGCTTATAGCAGGGCAGCCTTCAGCTGGTGCTCTCTCCTTCTTTCTGATGGATTCCTGGCAGGTTATTTTGATTTAGATAATTTTTTTGGACCATTTCATCCCTTCCCCTCAAACTGCATCCATAGTCTCCGTCCTAGACTTCACGCTCTGTGACCCCAACTTCAAAGCTAGGTAATGTGGGCTCCTTGCAGAAGTGCCAGAGGCAACAATGGGGCTGGGGCCGGGGCTGTGTGGAGGCTGCCCAGCTGGCGTTCCTTCACCTGCTAACTATTGTGTTCAAAGCCACGGCCACAGCTACAGTGGAACAATGGGTCCCGCAGTTCTTGCCAGCAGGCCCTGGGCATAAAAGCCTCTAAGAACACTAAGAAAAAAAATTAAAATAAAATTTAAAAAATGGTAAAAAAAATCTAAAAATCTTTTTTTCTAAACATTTTTAAAAATTAGAGAAATAGATGTAATTCCATGACATGAAAAAAAAGTTACACAAAAGGAAGTAAAGCTCCTGCTGTAACCCCAGTCTCCTGACCTGACAAATAGTTCCTTGGGAGCTCAGTCTGACCTTTCTGCTTTCCTTTGTACTTATAACCAGCAGAGCCAAGCTTGTGCCTGCTGTTTGCTGTGCTTAGCACAGTGGGCTCTGGCATCTTCTCTGCTGTGTTTTAACGGGTGTCAGGTATCTCTGTAATATCAGGTGCCATCAAGGCATTGGAACAGTTTTCTGGAGAATGATATATTGTTGTAAACTGTACTGGAATGAATGGGGTGGTGGTGGGGAAATCAGTTTTACTGATCAGAATTTTTGACTCTTTTGTTTTTCTTCTACTTTCTGAGGCAGGGTTTCATATATGTCAGGCTGGCTCCAGACTCACCATGTAGCTGAGGATGCCCTTGAATTTCTGACCCTCCACCTTCCATCTTCCAAGTGTTGCGATAACAGGTGTTGGCTGAAACGTCTGGCTTGTGTGGTACTGGGGATCCAGAGCTTCGTGCATGCTAAGCAATCGTTCTATCAACTGAGCTACAATCCCAGCCCTAGATTGGGTTTTTGTTTTACACTTTGATAATTACACACTTATTTACTTTCCCAAATAAAGATTCCAAATTCTTTGTTTCTAGATAATGGTGAGACTGCAGGGTTCACTCTGAGTAATATTTTCCTCTGTATTATCCTATCCCAAAGGTCTCCCTAGTGTAGAGTGGAAAGAACATGCAGTGCACATCCATGTAAGGTGACATTGGTGCACTAACTCGTGCCTCTGAAATGCTAGTAAATTAACTCATGGAGAAATATTTGTCAGATTTCAGCTGGTACTCCAGGGACATAATAATCATGGAGCTCATGTCGTATAACAATAATGATTATATTGTGTAGAATTTAATATTTAAAAAAACGTCTTGAGATCTGTTTTCTTGTTCAGGTATTATCCTCAAGATATAGGCAACTCAGATATTGCTGTGTACTTGTAGATGAGGAAGCACGTGATCGGAGATTTTGGGGGGCCATGTGGCTCCCACAGAAAGTGGGGAGTGCTGCTGGCAGTACCGTGCTGGGGCTCTTGGCTGAGACATGGTCTTGCAGGAGTTGGCCCCTTCCCTTTCCTTAGAACAAGCTCCACTGTTGTGGTCTATGAGACAACCTGACTCCACATCCCTAACAGCTCTCTTCAATACAGGCTTTTATGGCCCTTCCAGCTCCTGATTGTGTCTATGATTTTACAATTTTTCAGACTGTGAGAGCAGGAGTATGTGTCCCCGGAACGGGAAACCATTCCTACTGACAGAGGGCCTAGTGACAGCTCTGTGGGACACACAAAAGGGAATTTAAAAGTTTTAGCCAATTCCAAACACCTCTCTAGGGGCGCAACACATCTGAATCTGAGGAGTGGGACAAGACTGAGCAGTGACTGGACCTCAGAGAACAAAGCAAGGGAAGTCTGAAGGTTCTGGAGGGCTGGATCTCACCCCGGAAAGGAACTCCAGCACAACAGATGATGGACCCTAAATGTCTCCCAAAGGCTTACCTGTTGAAGGCTTGGTTCCAGACAATATGGGAGTGGCAAGACCTTAAGATATGGGAGCTAGCGAAAACAAGTCAGGTCCCTCAGTTATACTCATGAAGGGCTATCCAAAGTCTACCTCTTCTTGCTTCTCTCTTTGCTTCATGTCCATCTTGAACGGGCCGTCTGCATCACTGCCAAGATGGGCTTGCTACCATCAGGCAGAAGCAGCAGGGCCAAGTGACCCTGGACCGACACCTCTAAACCCCACAAGTCAATATAAAGCTTTCCTTCCTTCAATTTTAATTACGCCAGGCATTTTGCCACAGTTAGAGAAAACAGACTCGCGTAACTACCCTATCCTCTCATACCCAATACTGGCAATGGCAAGAGACCTTGTTCAGGGCCATGTGTGAACTTTCACATCTAACAAGGTGTTTCCCTTTTTTAAGCTTCAGGGTGATGTAGAGAATCAAGCAGAGGCAGGATCCCAGGATTTGAAGCAGGGGCATCTTTAGGGATTTTCACAGACTGCATATCCCTATTTAGGGGCCTCTCTTACTTTGCCATATAAGTAGGGAAACTGCCTCTCTGCTAAACTGTCTTCATCCTTCCTCTGACAAGGACCAAGCATTTGCAAAAAAGATGAAGCATCCTTCTGTCCTGTTACAGACGGATAAACAAAGCCTCAGCACCATTAAATAGAAGCCAGGCATGGCAGTACTTACTTTTAATCCCAGCACTTGGCAGGTGGATCAGAAGTTCAAGGTCATCCTCAATTCCACAGGGGAATTCAAGTTAGCCTGAAACATGAGAGACCTTCTCTCAAAAAAAGCTAGCATCCCTTCCCCACAGTATCTATTTTATATTATATTAGAAAAAATATTTCTAATGACTGTGGGAAACTCATCTCAGGAGCTCCAGAGAGATGATCTATGCAGGAACCAGTCTTCTGTATTTCTTTTATGTCTGTCTGTCTATCTATCTATCTATCTATCTATCTATCTATCTATCTATCTATCTATCTGAGACAAGTTCTTACTATGTAATCCAGGCTGGTCCTGAACTCTCAAACTCTCCATCTTCCTGCCCCTTCCTTCCAAATGTTGTGATTGTGGGTGTGTGCCATGCACAATACTTGGCTACGTAACCATTGTCCCTGACAATGATCTCTTTGTCCTGGCTACTCCTGGCCATGATTCCCTCCTTACATCTACAAAGAAAGGCTTTCCTTACACAGTTAGACATCCTCCAGCCCGATTTTGCTTTGTTCTCCGAGGCCGTTTGCAGTTTGACTGGGCAGAAATGTCTTGGCTGCAGAAATCCCACAAATACCAAGTACTCAGGATCATAGTCACTGGGTCCCCTAAGCATAGGGACTCACAGCTGAGCTCAAGGGCATAAAACTTCAGAGATAATATTTGCAGCTCCATAGCTTTCCTTGCAGAAAACCACTTCTGCTTCCTGGACATCTACAGGAGTCAGTCTTTATGTGCTTGGTCTCTGTCTCTGTCTCCGTCTCTCTCTCCCCGTCTCCAAAAGAACAGCTGTTGGATGCGTAGCATAAAAAGTAAGAGCTGGAAAGCCATTTGAGGCTTTTTGAACAGGGCCATCTGCTTGTACTTGCCCTTTGGAAAAATCAATGAATTTGATTTTTGGATAGTCGGTTCCTTAAGCTCAAAAATATTCATCGGAACACCACAGGCTAATGAAGTCTTCCAGATCTCACTGATTTCTCTGACGCCGGCCAAAATGGGGCTTAATTTTCTGCAGCAGACCTGAGGAAGCGTCAGAGTAAGAAGAGCCCTGTGAACTTGGGTGAGCTAGGCGGCCATGGCTGAATAAGGACAGCGACTTCAAGCAGGGTCTCTTTATGTTCTTGCTCCTTAGTGCTGGGGATGGAACCCAAGGCCTGATACCTTCTAAGCACGTGTTCTACCACATCTCTTCCCCCATGCCTTTAAAGATGTGTCTCTTCTTGAAAGTAAAAATCCTCCCGTAAACACAATCAGGCTAGTGGAAATTAAGACACTCAGAATTCACAACCCGTACTTAACATGTTTTCCCTAGAGAGATGATGGAAATTTCCATTAGATTTTTACCAGTCATAAAAAGCCTGGCTAGGTTGACTTCTTTCTCTGACCAGTAGGCTATTCTTCTCTTGCAGATTCCACCTGAGAATGTACCTGGCAGGATGGAGACTCAGGAAGAATTTGACAGAAGCACACTTTTCAGGCTATATAAAAGTCAAGCATCTTCCCTTACCAATGAGTTGGGTGTGATTGTAGTCTTTTCTTTCCCTTCCTTCCTCCCTTTCTCTCCCTCCCCTCTTTCTTTCTCTTCTTCTCCTCCTCTAGTGAGTTGGGTGTGATTGTAGTCTTTGCTTTCCTGCCATCCCTTCTTCCCTCCCTTTTTCTCTCTCTCCCCTCTTTCTTTTTCTTCTCCTCCTCCTTCTCTTTCTTCTTCTTCTTTTTGGTTCAGAGTCTTTCTGATCACCTATTCTGGCCTTGAATTCTTGTGCTCTTGTGTTTTAGCTCCAGTGTGCTGGAATTAGAAGTGTTCGTTATCCATCTTCTTCTAATTTCAGTCTTTCTTGGAGAACTGGGTACCTCCAAGAGTTTATCTAGCTCCCTTTCTGGAGTCACTGGCTAAAAGCTGTTCCTCTAGCAGTGAGACTGGGGCTTAATCTTCACCACACCATTATCCATGTGGCTCAGACATGGTATGATGACGACAGAGCCATCACACAGGGTCTGGCTATGAAATGCAGGCGGGTTTCGAACTCATAATCCTGTAATTCTTCTGCTACAGCCTTCTGAGTGCTGGGATTACAGACGATGCATATTTAAAATTATTTTGATGAGAACTTTACTTGGACACAGAGGATTCTAGCTAGTTACACACCAGGTTTCCTTTTTCTAAGGAATTTCCAGCTGAGAAGAGTCAAATCATATACCAAAGGAGGGTGGGAGGATACTCTCTTTTGCTATCCCTCCAACCCCATCCAGGTGCTTTGTATAGATTTTCTCAGACAGTTAATCCTAGGCAACAGCACAGTAAGTATTACCAGTTAGCAGACAAAGATAGGAAGATGAAAGCAAAGTTGAAAAAAGTTACTGGACACCAAAAGAACAGAAACCACAGAGCAGGCAGATGGGGACCAAAGTCTAGTCTTTGAACTTAGGAAACAGTGTTGTGAAGGGCAGAATTCCAATAACTCAGGCTAATGGAGGCCTGCAGATGCCCAGGGAAAGGTATAGCTGGAGACAGCTAATACCTGGGCAAACCATAAGGTTTACATGGGAACTCTCCAGAACCCAACTCTAGCCTCAGAATTCAGGAACCATCGACAAGAATTGTCAGCCCGCCTTACTCCTATTGGTGGGTACAAGGGTAGCTTCCCTTGACCTAGAGCTGCAACATAAAGTACCCACGTCCATGGTGGCTGAGAGCCCTGCCTACCTGTTAAGGTGTAGAGGATGACTTTTCACCTATACCCTGCATTGGAGAATAGCCAGATGGCATCTGGGCTGATGCTGGGCCTCAGGCTGACTAATCTCTCCAGGTCCAAGAGCAAACACACAGTCCAGGACACCATATGTCCCTGACTCACAGCTACCACCACTTCCAGCCACCACCATTCCATCTGACATATGCTCTCCTGGGGCAAGGTGGGAGGCGGGCCAATGAGATGGAGGAAATGTCTTAAAATTGAAGACAGAGTGAAAACACAAAGAGGAAGTGTGTGTCCAGTAGTTAGAGTCTGAATGACATTCATTTAAACACTTTTATTTTGTCATACTGGGCATTGGACCCAGGGCGTGTTAAACGAGTCCTCTACTGAGGTAATGCCTAGCACTAAACGACTTTATTTGTATTGTATTATTGTTATTATTACTTTGTAATTCTGGTCTGATATCATTGAAACAGGGTCTCCTCTGTAGCCCGCTGGCTAGAACTCACTGTATGGCTCAGGTTTATCTCAAAGGTGTGATATTCCTGGCTCTATTTTCCAAGTCCCGGGATTATAGGAGTGGGCCACTATGCCTAAGTGATGATGTTTATTCTTAAAGCACACCATGTTTTCCTGCAGGCCATGATCAACTTCTTCGATCCTCGAGTGTTCAGCCTCAGAGCGGCCATTGCTGGCCACAGGTGGGGAGTTAGGAGGAGTTGCTTTGTTCATCCTCTCCCTTTGTTTGATGGTTTGGAATTTCACCCTAAGTTGAAAGTTAAACAGTTCCTAGGTTAGTTTAAAGGATCTCTTGTTGAAACTAGGAAATGACATCCCCCCAGGGTGCCCATTTCTCTTGTTCTCTCCAGGGACACCAGCAGCAGAGCTTAAAGGTGTCATCCATAAGGTAGATTAGGTCCTCAGGGGCTGAGGACCCTGAGTACTTCTGAGTGGATGGTTGGTACCACTGGGACAACTCTTGAAGCTTCCAGCACCTTGTTCTTTCGTCAAAGTAATGGGCGTGACATTTAGCCAGCTGAAGTGTAGGATCATAGATGCCCTGAGCTGGGGGAGTCAACCTGCCAATCATTCTTCTCCCAGATGCAGTGACCGAGGCCCAGGGGTGAAGGCTCTCACCATGGTGCATTGGAAAGAGGGCCAACTGGGCCTAGAATTCAGAGCCTCTTAAGGGTTCAGGGCTTCTCCAGGAACACAAAACACAGTGGGGCCTCTAGGATTTCTGAGTCACTGTGAGCCATGTGGTGTGGAAATTGAGAGTGGAGTGTCTTCTTCCTTACTGCCAGCCACCTAGGCTTTGTAGTCAGCCCCAGGAGGAAGTCAGAAATGGTCTCAAGTTCTGATAAGAGCAAAAGGCATTCCAGAGGAATCTCCACCTTGGTCAAGAGCTTCTGACTGTTTGTGGTTTCCCATTCTCCAGCCCTTTCTGATGGGTGAGGTGGATCTTATCACCTGTACTGATAGAGAAGTTGAGAGCTTCAGAGGCGGAAGGACCCACACAAGGGTACACTAATAAGGCACAAGATGGGATTTGAACCCAGTCCTCAGTGTAAGATGATTTCAAGACTCTACTCAGAGGTAGGGGAAGACAGCGCATAGACCTGTCAGAGGTGTCAGAGGAGAATATAATGTGTTTGCTGAAAGTATTTTGAGAGCTTCCTGTTCTAGGTCAGCAACTGACAGGTGGGACCAGACAGAGGTGGCCCCACAGGAAGGGCAGGAGTGTTTACCTCTACTTAACACTGCCTTTTAGAATCCCCCTTCCTAATGAGCCCTGCTATAAAAGACAGGGCTTTTTTTTTCTGTTTTTAGGAAGACAGTTTATTAATTTTTTCTTTTTTTAAAATTTATATATTTATTTAAGATTTCTGCCTCCTCCCCTCCACCACCTCCCATATCCCTCCCCCTCCCCCAATCAAGTCCCCCTCCCTCATCAGCCCGAAGAGCTGTCCGGGTTCCCTCCCTTGTGGGAAGTCCAAGGACCTCCCACCAAAGACAGGGCTTTCTGTATTTTCTTTATTCCCTATTTTCTCTACAGGGTTTTGCCTAAATGAAAAATCAGCTCAGTTTCAAGAATGCCCATAACAGAGACACAAGACAGAACTTTGTTTCCTCTGCACAAAACTGGACTTCACTGTGGAGCCTCACTGTTCACTAGAATAGGATGCTTTAATGAAGAAACCTTTAATGAAGAGGGATACATTTGTTTGTTTGTTCAGACAGTCTCCTAATGTGACCCTGGCTAGTCTGGAATTTCGCGTGCTGCTTGGGACTGACCTTGAACTCAGAGATTTGAGTGCTGGGATCAAGGGCAAGTGGCAGCAAGGCGGGGGGGGGGGGGTGCACTCAGAACAGAATTTTATTGAGGAGGAACGGTTGAATTACAAGCTCAATCCAGTTTCATCCAGCTGCTGCTTCTCCCAAGGGGAGGTAGATCTCTACCCTAGTTATTACATCTGGTGGTGTCATTCCTGTTCAGGATATTTGGAAAACACCATTTGCAAAAGGTTCTAGCAAACGTGAGCCGAAATGTTAGTGGTCTAGTGACTTCTCACTACCTTTCACATCTGGCAGCTTCACAGGCTGACCTCAGTGGGGCCCTCAGAGGACCTTACACCCACCCGCTGGGAACTGCCTTTCTTTCAAATGCACACTCCACCAGCTTCCTCCTTCCAGACTTCTGTACCAAAAACATCAGATATGAGCCCCTCCCTGGGGCTCCAGTAGGACTAACCCCCAGAGGGCATAGCAACCACTTCAGTGCACACCAGAACAGGTGCCTTCCCTCCCCAGTCCTGCTTCCCTTCACTTTAGCTCATGATGAATTCTTCCAAGTTGCTCACAGGGGAGCCCTGGTCCGCTCTGTGCTGCTGTCACAGAACACCTGAATCTGGGTGATGCAAATAAAAGAATCACTCACTTCTCACACTTTTGGAGGCTCAGAAGTGTAAGATCAAGGTGCTGGCAGCTGGTGATGACCTTCTTGCTCTGTCCCCACAGGACGGAAGGGCAAACAGTGGGCGAGAGAGAACCAAAGGCAACCTTACAGAAACCACACCTACAGTACTGAGTTCACTCCTGCGCTGTGGGCATTAATCCTTTACTGAAAGCTCTGCCTCCAGGACCCAAATACTACCCATCAAGCTCCACTTCCCAATACCACCACATTGGAGGTTGAGTTTCCCAAAACACACAAGCTTTGAGAGACATTGAAATCTCAGCATGCTCCTCCTAATCCCCAAAAGAGTTTCTGGAGGATTCCAAGCTAAGATTTTTCTCAACCCATACACTTAAAGTAGGTTTTCTCCCTCCCTATTTCCTCCCCAGTTAACAACAACACTGCCCACCTCTCCCAAGGCCGAAACCACGGGCTCAGTTTCAGTTCTCTTTCCTCCATATTGTAAAATCTACCTTTGAATTAGTTACTGATTTCTATGCAGAATCCAATAAAATCTCTCCCTCCAGTCCTTTCCTTACTTTCAATTCAGCAGCATCTTAGGAGGTGTGCAATAGCCCCCCAAGGCTATTCACCACTTTCCTCTTTCTAACCCATGCTTTGCAGAACCAAGCAGCTTAGCCCTCCAAGACACAAACTTGACCACGAGCTGATTTGTCTGCCCCAAACCCCAGAACTCTGACTGCCAGGCAAGGGAGAGGTGCCTGTTCCATACCTGTGTACCCCCCCCCCCCGTGTTGTCTTCCAGGAGTGCCTTCCCCAGCAGCCTCACCACCCACTTCTTATCTTCAAAGAGCCTATTGATTCCTCAGTTCTGGGTTTGGCTATTTCACGGCTTTAGGATGTGTTTTTAACAGCATTCCACGAGATTGAGATACCCACCATCCCACTGGGAATATCCCGGTCCCAAGGGCTCCATACCTCCCTACCAGGCTTAGTTTATCCACCCAGGGTAACGACTCCATCACTTCCTGTCTGCTTCAGTTTCTGCTTCTTGGTTAATAAAGATACTAAATCCACAATGCTATTCCCACCCACACCTCAGCCTGCTTTTTTCACAGCTCTCACTGGCTTTGGGCATGCTTTGAAATTCACTTATTAGTTATTGGTTATCTCTCCCTGTGAGAAGATGAGCCACACATTTCCTGAGAACTGATAAATGTCTACCCAATCTCTGGTACCCAATGTTCTCAGTCACTTTACAAAGGCTATAAATGGATGAATGTGTACAAATCCTTAAACCGGTGTGGCAGTTAGGTATTTAAGAATTGCTTGCAGAACACATACCTCAGAAATGTGAGTTTTTATTAAAATCCTGGTTTAAAATTTCTCCCTGAGGGGCTGGAGAATGACTCAGTTGCTCTTCCAGAGGACCCAGGTTCAACTCCTAACACCCACATTGCAGCTCACAACGGTCTGTAACTCTAGTTTCAGGAGATCAGGCACCCTCACACAGACATGCAGGCAAAACACCAATGCACATAAAACAAAAGTAATTAAAAAAATTTCTCTCTCATTAAACTAATAATATATGGTAGTTTTTCATTGGGACATAACATTTGTATGTACTTCTGGGGTGCAATATAATAATCAGAATCAGTCTAATATGGATTTTCATCTCCTCAAACAGTTACTATTTCAATGTGTTAGGAATATCTTTTTCCTTTTAGGTCTTTAAAACATAATGTGTATTTCTCACTTAGGCACTTCTCAGAGTGGACACAGGACAGTGAAGGTTAGGAGACAATTCCCAAATTATGGAAAGTCCTTGCTTTGTGTGTGTGTGTATCTATATCTATATCTATATCTATATCTATATCTATATATGCATTTTGTATGTACCATGTATCTATGGTAGTCAGAAGAGGGCATGGGATACCCTGGACTGGAGTTATAGATAGTTGTGAGCTGCTGTGGGTGCTGGAACTCAAACCTGGGTCTTCTAGAAAAGCATCCAATACTCTTACCCTCTCAGCTCTCTCTCTCTCCAGACTCTCCCTTTTTTCTTTCTTCCTTCCTCCCTTCCTCTCTTCTTTCTTTCTTTCTTTCTTTTTTTCTTTCTTTATTTCTTTTTAAGATAATACATGAATTTCTGCTTTTTCTGGTCTTGGCTCCAAGATAACCAGGAAAAAAAAAAAGAGAAACAATGGTCGTGCCAAAAAGGGCCACAGCCATGTGCAGCCAATTCATTGCGCTAACTGCGCCAGGTGTGTGCCCAAGGACAAGGCCATTAAGAAATTTGTCAGTCAGAACTTTGTAGAGGCCACTGCCCTCAGGGATATATCCAAAGCAAGTGTCTTCGACGCTTTTGTGCTCCCCAAACTTTATGTAAAGCTGCATTATTGTGTGAGTCGTGCTATTCACAGCAAGGTACCCCAGAAAGCCCTCCAAAGGGTGACCCCGCCCTAGGGAGGGTCAAGAAAATCTGCCAGACAGTAACCCCTCCCCAGGGAAGGTCAAGACCACTCACACAGGCTTTTTGAACTGCCCCCCCCAGAGAATGAACGTATGGTCTCCCCTTCCCTCTCTTCCCCTCTTCATGTTTTCCTGGGTCACCCAGGAGTATTGTCATCCATTAAACATGGGCATCTTTTAATTCGGTCTGATTTGGTATAATTGGGATTATTTGTGTTGCGGAGCGGTTCAGTTAAGAAAATACTTAACACTCTGTATACCTTATATTTTGAGACAGTCTCTACAGGCTGGGCAGGGATCCTGTTTATACTTCCCTAGCCTTGAGATTAAAAGTGCTTGAACCAGGTTCAACTTTTTTTATGTGAGTTCTGGAGATAAATTGGGTCAACCAAGATTTTCATATTCTCAGAAACCCTACTGCAGTTTTGTTTTAATTTGTTTTTCTAGTGTAGGGCACTGACTGACTTTTCCAGTGCTACAGACTATGTGTGTGTGTTTTTTATTTTTTCCCTGTTTTGGGGGAGGACATGGTCAGATGCCTTGCTAGCTTTGAACTTAGATCATTTTGTCTCTAACTGGTAAGATTAAAGGTGTATGACAACCAAATAAATAAATAAACAAATAAATAAATTTCTGGACTATGACCTGGAACTGTAGCCTGAGTTCTAGTACTTTAAATGAGTTGCCTTTTCTTTTCTTTCTTTCTTTCTTTCTTTCTTTCTTTCTTTCTTTCTTTCTTTCTTTCTTTCTTTCTTTCTTTTCTTCCTTTCTTTCTTTCTTTTCTTCTTCTTCTTCTTCTTCTTCTTCTTCTTCTTCTTCTTCTTCTTCTTCTTCTTCTTCTTCTTCTTCTTCTTCTTCTTCCTCCTCCTCCTCCTCCTCCTCCTCCTCCTCCTCCTTCTTCTTTCTTTTTATTTTTGAGACACAGTTTCTCTGTGTAGCTTTGGTGCCTGTCCTGAACTAGCTCTTGTAGATGAAGCTAGCCTTAAACTCACAGACATCTGCCTGCCTCTGCCTCCTGAGTGCTGGGTGTGTGCCACCACTTCTTGGCTAAAATGAGTTATCTTTAAGACCAGCAATAGAAACCATACTAATCACTCTTGAATCTGTTAACTTGCAGTTATATGTAGTGTCACTAGGACTGTAAGACTGCCTACTGTGTAGATCTCCGGTGTTCCTTCTGTAGGAGATCTGAGTTCAGGGAGAGCAGCTCCTTACTCAGCTTACATGAGAGGACACCCATCTGGGTGAGCTGCCCTGTTTCTCTGGTACCAAGATGTAAAGTTGAGTAGCAAGATGAGGACTTTCCTCTCCTCCTCCACCCCCTGATCTGTAGGTCCGCATAGCTGTTGGTTATGGTAGAGCACCCTGTAGATCAAGCACTTGGGAATGGAGGCAGGACGATCATGAGTTTGAGGTCAGCCTAGGCTACATAGCAAGACCTCTTCTCAATAATCAAAGGCTGGGTTGTAGCTTTGTAGGGTTTCCCTAGCTTGTGTGAGGGCCTGGGCTCATCCTGAAAGTTGCAAACAAGCCTACAAAAGGACCTCGTAAGAACTTTGAGAGAATTGCCTGCCTGCCTTAAGTTAAACAAATATTCCCTTTTTATACTCAATTGTGAGCCACACAGTTGGGCTGTTGAAGGCCATCTCTTACCAGAAGCTTAAGAAGTCAATAACCTTGGTGGTGGCGGTGGCTGTGGAGATTTTGCTTTCTAGAAATACAGATACTGTATCAGGCTTGGAGCTTGGTGTGACCTGGGGTGTGGTTAAGGAAAATGAAGTGATAGAGTTTCTGGGCCCCATTTTAAACAAAGTTTTGTATGTGCTTCATTTTATTGACTGTCCCCAATCTTAGAGGAGGAGGTACCTTGATTTTCTTCCTTTCACTGAATAGGTTTGGGAAAGTTATAAGATCTCTTTGATTCTTGCTTAATTTCTAGAATTTGTTGAATATCACCATCAAAAACCACAAAATGATACAGTAGTAGATAGTTTGGACTTTTGACCAACTGTTTCTTTAAATAGTAAAAATTAAAAGCTTTTCATTTGGCCTGGCGGTGGTGGTACACGCCTTTAATCCCAGAACTCGGGAGGCAGAGGCAGGCGGATCTCTGTGAGTTCGAGACCAGCCTGGTCTACAAGAGCTAGTTCCAGGACAGGAACCAAAAGCTACAGAGAAACTCTGTCTCGAAAAATCCAAAAAAGAAAAAAAAAAGCTTTTCATTTTAAGGAACAACATTTCTATGTCACTGAGGCTAGTCTCATATTCCTGAGCTGAAGCCATCCTTCTCCTTGAGTTTTCTTGGTATATGAAAAAACCAGACCAAGCTCAAAGGAAAAGTTTCAAGTAAAATTACTTTTCTCTTTCTCTCTCCCTTTTTTCCTTCCTTCCTTCCTTCCTTCCTTCCTTTCTTTTTTTGATATAACTCAGAATAAGTTAGGAGAAGAATAAGATTAGAATTGCTTCCAAAGACATCTTCCTTTACTTGGAGGTGAAAAAATGGCTGAGGACACTTCTTGTTTTCATTTTCTTTTATCTACATTTTCATTTAAATGTAGATAAAAATTCATTTAAACATAATATTGCTTGAATCAAAGATACATTGCTGAAAGATAACTGCCTCCTTTTCCACCGATGTTACTTTGGAGAAACTGGAGAGTTGAAGAACCAGAAATTGCTAGCCTATTTTAACGTAATTATTTTACAGTTTAGTATACTGAGTTTTCTGTTGTCTTGTTTTTTAGCGGATCAATAGTGTATCTGAAACTAGGTATTTTCACGTTTCACGGAACAATTGTGTAACACTAGGTTTATATGTATTTTTAAACAACCTTTTTTGCAAGATGAACAATGAAGAAAATGGAGACAGTGGGGCACCTCGGAATTCCTAATGTGGAAAGTGCACATGGGGGTGATAGTTGGTTGACTCTCAAATATGAATCCAGGAAAGACAGTTGAGTAAAAAAAGAGCCAGGCAGCACAGGGGTTGGCTGGGTCTAGCGGTTCTATGCCTCTTCCCTTCTTCCTCTTTGAGGTTAATTGCCTTCCAGGCATCTTAGTAGGAACCAGTCTCTTAACTCTCCAGATATGAGTTCCCAAGTCCTTGAAACACAGCTAACAAACTGAGTTAAAAAATTTTACTTAGGTTCAATTTAAATTAAAAATTAACACTTGGGGCTGAAGAATTGGCTCAGCACTGGCCACTCTTCCAGAGAATCCAGGTGGAGTTTCCACACTCATATGGTGACTCACAAGTATATGTAACTCCAGTTCTCAGAGATCAGACAGGCTCTTCTGGACTCTGTGGGCACCAGGTCAGAGAAAAAGTGGTACACCTACATGCTTACAGACAAAATACCCAAACACACAGACACACATACACACAAGAAATCAGTAAAATGATTAAAAAGCTTCAGCTATCCCTTGGACCCAAAGTAGCTATAATATATACCACAATAACTGGAGTAAGGAGAAAAATTTATTAGTATTGCCACGTACTTAGAATTGAGCAAGAAGGGAACTGTCAACTGTTGAACTTTCTGATATGTTGCTAAAGTAGCCCTTAAGGTTTTGAATAATTTTGAATATATTAATGGTGACTAAAATACAATAAAAAGCAAAGTCCTAAAGACATATTAAAAACATTAGAGAAAAAGAAAAAGGGGAAGGAAAAAAAAAGAATGAAGTCAGGATAGAAGGCACACCTTTAATTCCAGCATTTGGAAAACAAAGGCAGGCAGATCTGAGACTTCAGGGCCAGCCTGTTCTACACAGCAAGTTCTGGTACAGTGAGGGCTCCATAGTGAGAACCTGTCTCAAAAGTTAACTTAAAATTAAGTTAAAAAGAGAAAAGGGACAAAAGTTAGGTAAAATTCCATTTTAAAAATCACTTCTGCGGATCAAACTTAGGACCCCAGGCATAGCTTGCAAGCTGTCCTTCATCAGGCTGCATCCTCAGGCCTTGGTCATTTAGATAATCATGCTCTAAAGCCCAAGTTGGCTTTAAACAGGTGATCTTCTCTCCTCTGTTTCCTGAGGCTGTGTTGGCAGATGTGTGCCCCTGCATTGGCTATACTGTAAGCAGAGACTGCTCACTTGTTTCCCGGCCACCCAGACCCAAATAATCACACAGAAGCTGTATTAACTGCAACACTGTTTGGCTAATAGCTTAGGTGTATTACTAGATAGTTCTTATATCTTAAATTAACCTATTTCTATTAATCTGCGTTTCAGCACAAGGCTGTGGCTTACTGGTAAGGTTCCAGCAGCTACATGGCATCTCTTTGACTCTTCTCTCTCTCTCTCTCTCTCTCTCTCTCTCTCTCTCTCTCTCTCTCTCTCTCTCTCTCTCTCTCTCTTCCAAACTGGCTATGTTCTGCACTGCTATAGGCTGGCATATAAAGGGGAATTCCACATAACTATCCCATCACATTTTGATAATAAGTGAACACTGACACAATTCAAACCAGTGGGGGTGGAGGGATCCAAAGAGAAGAAGTTGACAGGAAATCCAGGGATCACTCTACCTCAGCAGAGCATCCAAAGATCCATCCCAAATCCAAGCTGAGTAGGAAGACACTTATATCCAGGAGCTTCCCATGTTAGTTTGGGAGCCAGAGCACCCCCAGAGAGTTAAGCAGAAACTATCAAAGGAAGAGCATGGAGGGTGTGGCAGCTTTCTTGAAATGGTACAGAAAATCTTTTCCTCTTTATCTATCCCAGAAATACTGTAACACAGAGTTTGGTGTTTCACCTACCTCTGGTTTCTTCTGTTCGCCAACTCAACACAAAGGTCTATAGAAAAAAACAAAAAGGCCTTGAATTCCTGGGGAAACACGCTCAAAGCTTAGCTGCTTTTTTTTATGGAGCTGACTCTATGTGGCAAACACCCAAAGCCAAGTAGAGATAAGTGGAGTGAGGCTGGGTCCAGCAGGATGGATCATTTTCCTAGGTCTAAAGGGGTGTGTAGAGAAGGATGTCTAAGGTAAATATGGTAAGATGGGTTGCTAGCTGGGCATCACCTATAAAATTGATACAAACGCCTGACCTGTCTAAACTGTCTAAACTGTCTAAGCCATCCATGTTCTTCCCTAATACACCCAGACCACGGCTGTATCTCACAGTTTGCTTTGGGTTTGTGGTCACAATTCAGGGACGCTGCATTCCCTACCTATCTCCCTTGTCTGCAAACATCAGAGAGGAGCAGGCTGGAGCCCTAGGTGGCAGGGACTGGGCCTCAGCAGCTGACTGGCCAGGTAAGTTCCATTGGCTGTGGGGCGGCCGAGATCTATTTTCTTCTGTACATAAAGATAAGAAGCTGAGGGCCCCTTCCGAAAGCAAACACCCTTAATTTGAGCCACTGCCTCCCCATGATTCACCGGATGGAATTTACGATGGGGCTTTACCCCTTCCTGAAAGAGTAGCAAACAAATCAATCCTAATAGGAAATATCAATCCACGCCAGATGCATTTTGGAGACCACAGGGCAAGGTTCCTTAAGAAGGCCACTGCCCTTCAATAGTGTTTTGCCTGCGTGACTGAAGACGACCAGTGTGGATGGGTGGGAAAGTCAGTTCAGCTGGGAGCAAAATAAGTCTGTGCATGTGCCAACATCCACATTGCCCCTCTAGCATCAAGAATCCAGACAAGACTTCACGAATGCTTTGCTGGGCAGCTGGGGTGCATTCAAAGCTGAGAAACTACTCTAATCTTTGCAAAACCAACAAAGATAAGCAACAGCTTTAGCCGGCTGAACTGAGCTGACGCTCGGCTGCACAATGCCCTGGTGACCATTATCCCAGCTCCGACCGCCGCATGGCACTGCCTGTGCATGTTGGCAATATTTAACAAGCCATCTGTCTTGTACCTGTTCCCACTGCAGAAGAGCCTTTGTCTGAACGCTGTCCCCTGCCAGCATGCCTGCTAGCCACTCAACACCGAGGGAAACCCTCGGCCCATCGTACCACTTTCACAACTGCCCTGAGGGTGGTGTATCCTATTGTGTAGCTTCAGTCATAGCACATCTTTGAAAGGGAGACCAGCAGGACTGGTGTCTGCCTGTCTGTTCTTACCATTAACACATGCCAATGCCAAGGTCTTGCTCACCTTCTTTGAGAGAAATTTTTTGCAAACCTTGGAATGATTGTTATTGTCGTTCTTTTTTGGTTAGCTAATTTTAAACTGGGGTTTTCTCTGTCTTTCTCTTAGACATACACAATATTTCCTGCCAATATCCCTAATTGAAACATTTTCAGGAGTTTGTAGATTAGGTTAAACATTTGGCTGAACCGCTTGAATATAGTATTTCTATAGGTCTAAAACAATTGGATACTGGCATTTCCGTGCTTCCACATATATGACTTCATAAAGTTGTCCTCTGTTACAGTTTTGAAAAGATAACAGTTAAAATTTTGTTTAAAGGTGTATTTTTAAGAAATTGGGGCAGAAGAGATGGCCCAGTGGTCAACAACCCTTCCATCTTTTGCAAAGGACTCAGGTACTATCCCCAGCACCCCACACTGGTGGTCCACAACCCCCTGTAACTCCAGGTCTAGGTAGCCAATACCTTCTGGCCTCCATAGGCCATCTGGGCTCACATGGTCATAGTCACACATGGAAACACACACATACACATAACCACATGAAATTAATCTTCAAAGCAATAAAACAACATTCTCGTTCATCTGTTTCTCTTTTTATCCCATCTTGTCTGCCCGGATTCGATGACTCCTTTTGCACACCCCATCGTCCTTTCTGAGATGTCATGAGACTGTGGCTCTCAGACACACCTTCATAATGTTATCTGCAGGAATCAGCTCGACTGCCAGAGGCATCCTTGAAATGGACCTTCAATCCCTGCCCTTAGACATCAGATGGGGACAGACAACATAGTTGCTGCCTGCTGTGGCCTCTCTGGGACAGACTCCCAGGACAAGGCTTTCTGTATCTTATCAAGGAAACTAGGTTTGACCGTAGACAAACACGGAGCAGACTCAGTGACGTGGGAGTAGTTGAAAACATTTCAGCTCAGTGCTTACAGGTCATTCCAAGGGATGTATCTACTGCCCTTCCTCCAGCCAGGAGCCTAGCATGATGGCCTGACTTCATTTGACCTACACCACGGCTGTGTTCTAAACACAGTTCTGCTTAAGAGCAGATAGAATGAATGAAAACTAATATTTAATAGGTACACGGGTCTCTTTCTAGAGATTTGGAAAATAACCACCTTTTAGAGAAAAGCAACCAGACAAGCTTAATTTAAATTGTTTATGAAGGACAGAATTTAAACAAGGCAAAAGGTGGGGGAAACTTTTCAGATTCTCCCATTCAGAATCTCCTGAAACAAATGGAAATATATTAGAAGATTGATGGTCACTATTGGAAATGCCAGGAAAGTAGAATTCTTGCATGTGTTCCTACCATTCCTTAATATTAATTTTAGTATAAAGTGTATGTCTTTTTTTCAGACAATGAAATGTTAAATACACATTGTGCTTATTGTGTGTGTGTGTGTGTCCCCATGTTCTTGTGCTTTTCACGGTTACACCCATTCATTGGTGCTTGGGTTGTTCCCACCATTTGGCTACCGTGAACAGTGCCCACAGTGGAATTGTAGAGACAAGGGCAATGCAACACTACAGCCTCGGAGGAACTGGCAACTGCTCTCTCCAGCACTGTGGCACCGTTTGCTTTCTGTCTGGCAGGGTTCATGCATTCTAATTTCTCTACACCCTTGCTATCACATTACTTTCAAAACCACCCAAGGCTGTCATAGAGAAAGCGAAGTGGTACCGCGCTGTGGTTTTAGTTGTACTTTTCTGGTGTCTTATCTGCACAAAACCTTTGCAGTGAGTTTCCAACACAAGGTCACACCGTGGCCTCTGCTATGGTCAGGAATGACCTGCCAGTTTTGGGGCAGACCCTTATGTCATCTTTTAAAAACCTCTATATGTCTGAGAGTGCTGGTGTCCAACGGTGTCATTGCTGTTAATATCGTTCTCTCTCCTGCTCGTCTTCCATTTTTTCCCTTCTCCTTTTTCCCCCTCTTCCTCCTCCCTTTTCTGCTCACCCTCTTCTTTTTGAGAGAGTATTGGTATACTCAGCCTGGACTGGCCTCAAGTTCACCACCCTTTTTGACTCAGCCTCCCAAATGCTGGGATTACAGGCCTGTGCCATTACACCTGATTTCATGATACTTTAGATAGGGTTATAAATTTTAACACAGCCTTCAAAGTCAACACTAAAACCATCTATTGCCTATGAGCAAATGGAAATTCTAACATAACATGGGAAAACAGCGCAGGTGATGGTACAAATTTTAAATTAATAGAGCACCATCAGGCCTGGACTGGAATTGTTTCTAATGATCTTCCTGCCATTGGAGAAGACAGGCTACAGTGGACTAATGAGTACCCCACACTGCTCTTCAGGCAGAGGCTGAGGAACTGGATCCCTGACCCTAGAGATAATTAGGCTATCCCTATATTCACAAAGAAGACTGCTCTTCAAGGCAGAAGACTTCCATGGTGGGTTGGAGTCTTGAAGCTTAAACAGGACCAGAGCTTCCAAGTGTGTTCAGAAAATAGCAGCAAAAAATGCATCTGAGGCCCAGAGCTGGCAGGAATGTGTTGAGCCAAGTGTGCTATGTGGGGTGTAGATGGGAAACGTGAGTCAGACAGGGAGCTACAGACAAGCCTCTCCCCCATGAAGCACCTGAGAATAAGCCCTGCTTCTGAGCCTGGAGCCCTTTGTTCTATGTTGGGTTTTCTGAAGGTTCTAGTTAGAGCCTCCAGGAGTAATCTCAGTTTCTAGGAGCCCCTGTGCGTATTACCCAAGCATCATCTGTATCTTGTTGTTGCCTAGATGACTCAAATGGGCAGCTAAATGATGGGGAAAGAAGAATCTGGAGTTGAGAATTTATTACTATATCAGAGTTTAAAATAGAATCCCGGGTATACATAAAAATGTAGAGGAAATGAAGGTGGTGATGGAAGGAAGGTACCACTTGCTGCCTTGTGGCCTTCTGGTTGCTGCAGATGCTGCAGCCTGTGCCTTGTGTGGGGATCCATTGCCAAGGAAGGATGACGGCTGACAGCCAGGCTAGGTCATGCTGCCAAGGACAGGGAGGTGGCCATGTCTTGTGTCCTCTGCGCTGTGGCTGACCCAGCAAAGGCTGCACTCAATAAATGTTTGTAGGGCGAGTGAATGGAAGCAGGAAGGCATGAATTCATGAAAAGCAGCCCACGACACGGTCCCTGCCCTCTAGGAACGTACAAAGGGACAGCTGAATAGACATTACAATGACAATAATCGGATGGCAGTAATAGTTCCTGCATGGGTGGGGATGTGTGTCTATACACGCGGTCCTGCAGCCCGGGAAACCAAGGGAGGGCTTTTGAAAACTCTGTTTGGTAGCCATGGCCTCTCTTATCTTTATTAATGTCCTGCAGAGCACTGTCACCCTGCCCCCTTCTTGATAGAGCAGGTAAACAGGAACATTGCAAAAGCCACCAGTTGCCAGAGATACAGAAGCTCACCTGGTGGTCAGAGAGGGAGGTGAGCAGAGCTGAGGACCTGGCCTTTTGGACGGGAGTCACTCTGTTGACTTTGCTTGGCTGACAAAAAGTTCCCCAAAGATCTCCAGTCTTCAGAGAGATGAAGTTGCTCATTTGGCAACTAATGTTTACTATTCATAAAAATATAAGAGGGGACAGAGCACCCACAGGCCATGGGGGAACTGGGGGTCCCTCTTTGGTCATCAATCATCTATCCAGCCTGACCTTTAGTAACCCACAGAGCTTTTCAGGATTGCAAAAGCAAGCAGCAGGCTACCTTCTGTTTTTCTGGCCTAATGGTTATCCACATTCAGCAAAAATACAATTATTGACTTCAAAAACATCCAGGCTGAGGTACACTTGTCTGACCTGTGTCATGCTGCCTCTCACGCTCTGAGAGCAGAAGTTCATCACCACAGGCCAGCAGCACTAGTAACCCCTAAGAGCACCTCCCCCACACGGAGCTTCAGTCATTCCAACACTGTATAAATTCATCTCCTCCTCTCCTGGTTACTCTCAGGTCCCTTTTTTCCCTTTTCCCTCATGGCCTATAACTATTTTCTAGAAGAAAGTGTTTTGGGATGACCTTAGATCACTGGTAGGTGGCGGATGGAACAAGGGCGTATAGATTTACCCTGACTGCCAGCCAGCACTGTTGACTCTGAGCCCAAGGGGCAGCTGGCCCACAGCCTTCCTCTGTTGTAGAGACCTGGTGGTGACCAGGTCTCAGCCAGCCTGGCTCCAGGCCGTTTAGCCCCAGCCAGCAAGTCTTAAGGCCTGGCCAAGAACTCTTATCTCATTTAACCTTCACAGTGCTCTTCATGTACCCCAGGCTGTGTGTTCTTACACTGGGGTGGTAAAAAGCTGCAGGAGCAGATTTACCTCTTTTTCCAATGAGGCTTCACTCCCATGGGCTTCCACAGTGGTTTTGTTTTTGTCCTCTTAACTAAATGACTCTGTTTTTAAATGAATTATTATGTAGAGACATTCATATTTAAGCCCAAGGAGACATTTGATAAGCTTAGTAACTAGCTAGCATCCGCCTCTTACTTTAAAATTATAACCCGACTTATTTTAAAGTCAAAGAGAAACACACTGTGGTTTTAAGGTTCACATCTAAGAGCAGCTTATAAAAGAAGCAGACTTGGGCATGTTTGCATTAAGAAAAAAATCTAATTACATCAACTTCAGCACACAGTTTAAAGGAATCTATAGGTTGCACAGCCTGGGTAAAATTTGACTCATATGAGGGCTGAAGAGATGGCTCAGCAGTTAGGAGGGTAGAGTACTCTTCCAGAGTAAGTGAGTTGGATTCCCAGATCTGACATCCAGTGGCTCACAACAACTTGCAACTCCAGTTTTAGAGGGTCCAAGGCCTCAGGTGTCTGAGGACAGCCACTGACATGGTATATACTCATATAGACACAAACCCATGAGGGCACCCACTCCTGTGACATACACTCACATAGACACAGACCCATGAGGGCACCCATTCATGTGACATGCACTCACATAGACACAGACCCATGAGGGCACCCATTCATGTGACATGCACTCACATAGACACAAACCCATGAGGGCACCCACTCCTGTGACATACACTCACATAGACACAGACCCATGAGGGCACCCACTCCCGTGACATACACTCACATAGACACAGACCCATGAGGGCACCCACTCCTGTGACATACACTCACATAGACACAGACCCATGAGGGCACCCATTCATGTGACATGCACTCACATAGACACAGACCCATGAGGGCACCCACTCCCGTGACATGCACTCATATAGACACATACCCGTGATTAAAAACAAAACAAATCATAAAAACTTCAGTCATAGAAGTGAACATATGTACAGAACACTGGGCTAAGAAATTCTGCCTGCAATCTTGATGTCCTTCACAGAGTCCAGAAAAGGGCAGGGAAGCTGTGTTCCGGCACCTGAACGCTAACCCAGTAGAGTCCCCGAGAGTCTTCCACTGCAATAGGCTATGTAGTTTGCGATTACAGTCTCAAAATCATTCCAGAATGAAGAAAATTGTCTATTTACCCCTCCTCCGCAAAAACCCAAAGGGTTATAGGTCAGTGTATACCACAATGGTAGGACACTTGCCTAACATATATGAGGTCCTAGTTGTCATCTTTTGCAACCCCCAAAAGCAAGCAAATGCCTTACACCCCTTAAAATGCACATGGCAGTGAAAAGTCACCTGAAAGTCATAAACCCTTGAACTGTTTTAGATAACAAACGTCTGGATGAAACAGAAAACCGTTTTATTTGAAAATGGTAGTCTACCTTTACATTAAATTTAAAGAGGGAAGAAGACTTTTTAATCTTAACATAAAAAAAATAAATAAAATTATGAACATGCGTGCATCAGAGTGTGGGTTTATGCAGGTGAACACAGCAACCATGGAGTTCAGAAAAGGGGCTGCGTCCGTTTTAGCTGGAGTTAGAGGCACTTGTGAGCCAACTCATGATGGCACTGGGAACCAAACTCAGGTCTGCTGGAAGTACATGCTCTGGACCTTTCACACTTTCTGATGAAATCCTAGACTAACACGTCAGTGCAGAACCAACTCCATCATCCGTCTCTTGCTCTGCACTCCGGCTTCTTAAGAGTTGTCAGAAAAAGGAGATTCCCTTCCTTCCTTCCCTCTTTCCTTCCTTCCTTTCTTTTTCTTTCTTCTTTTTCTTTTACATGACAAACTATTTACTTAGGAACCATATCTGAGAACATTATGAAAAAAGAACTCCAAATGACACCCCCCCCTTGTACATAATCCACACAAACAATTGAAAGTGAACATACATTTTATAAGATTTTTTTCTATTGAAACAGATTTTTTATTTCATATAATGTATTTTGATTTCTCCTCCCCATATTCCTCCCAGTTCCTCCCTACCTCTCCTCCCATCTGGATCTATAGCCTTCTAAAAATTTTATTTCATTATTTCTTAGATTCTATTCTCTTTCTAATGAGAGACAGAAAGGAGACTTTCAGTCACTTAAGGATGCCCCAGTGGGTGTGCCTAGCCCACGGACAATCACTGCAGCACTCAGCATGTTTGCTAGTGTGAGTAACACTTATTTTAGTTCTTTTTAACAAACTACCCCCTGTGAGAGGAATGGAGAGAGAGATAGTTAGAGATCGGTAAAGATAGATTGCTACTGGTCTCCATTTGGGCTGACTGGGCCCTGTGTGCTAAGGACAGGGGCCACTTATGCGCTCTGCTGCTGCTGTGACCCAGGCCTTGCCACAGATGGGGGCAAGTGACACCTGAAGCTCCAGCAATTTCCTCCACGCTGGAGGTGGGATGGGAGAACTCTGTTTCCCCAAGCTATGGCAGACACAGCATCCTCATTCTTGGACTCTTGGGGGAGTTTTCCGGCTTTTTCTTTAACCATGATTATTGCATCTGTCACCAAGGGTAGCTCTGCTGGATTCAGAAAGATCGTACCTGGAGAGACCCTAGGAAAATTCACAAGCACACCCCATACCGAGTGTCCCCTCAGCAGGTGGACTGAGTGAGTTCCCTCCTGAATGGAGACCAGAAAATTTCTCTGACTTGGTTTCCTGAGTAGGGCAGATGATTCTCACTGGCCCCTCCCCCATGCCACAGCAAGGAAAAAGAATGACTTCTTTGTTCCGGGACGAACTTAAAAGAAAAAAAAAAAAACAACCTTGCTCAGCCTGCTGGCCCCTTATAAAAACCTTATCTTCACTGCTGGTAGGAGAAATTTTATTTTCTTCCTGTTTGCTGATCCTTGCTCCTCAAGGCCCCTCAGCTGAGGCCCTTCCCAGTGTACCAGGTAACATCACCCTCACCAGGAGAGTTGGAGCCCATCTGTCACCTGACACACTGTCTTTATAGCCACAGCCTGTTGTCATGCTGGCTGCCAGACCTGGGCATGGCTTCTAGAAAGTAGACAGACCCACCTCTTGGCACATCAACCTGCTTCTGCACCAGGGAAGGATGCGGGGATGACTTGGTTTCATGAGCCCTCTTCCTCTGGTCACTTCTGAAGCCCAGATCATTTCAAGTCGACTTATGTTACTATTGATGGCAGCATCTCTGGACGCACACGGGTGATCCAGTAGATGTCAGAGTTTGTTACTTCAGCCATAAGTTCTGCTTTATTATAGTTTCTGAAACCTTAAAGACAGTCTTAGAAAATAACACTCTTTTTCTGCTGGCCTGGAAAAAGGAGACTTGCATTAAAAACACCATCACCACCACCACCACCACCAACAACAACAACAACAAAACAAACAAAAACCTGATGACAACTCAAAGTCTATTTTCTCTCATGCGAATACACAGCAGAATAAAACCTTCCTTTGTGCCATGGTCTCCCTGATGACTTTTACTTCTTCCCCATTTCCGATCCCAGGAAGCCTAAGGTTGCCTTTAGTCTGTCACCCTGCAGGCCTGGCCATGGTGAGTGGAACAGAGGGTGCCTGCTCCCCTAGCTTGAGTGCTGGGATGTGAAGATGGGAGGGAAGCAGCAGAAGAAATACAGCATATGGAGGAGAAGCGCTGTGGTGGAGGTGTTTGGAGAAAGATCTGTAAGAAGCTATGGATTTGCTTTCCAGAGCCACATGTCTGGTTTCTGGAAGAAGCCCTAGATTGAACTGGTCTTATAGTAGAGGTTGGAATGTGAGGACAAGTACAGCCCACCAGGCGCTTCAGTACCCGTCCTTCCTTGTGGTCACCCAACAGCATTCAGAGAGCAATGATCTCCACATAACCACCGTAGTCCAGACTTCCGCTAGATCCCCTTCTGGCCAACTGGAACCCAGCGTCACCCAGGGAACAGAATTTCAATTCAGGCACATGACAATGACAACATAGATGTGTTCAGTTTCCAAGTGTGAGGGACAGAGATGGCGACAGGCAAGAAGTGCTGCGCGGTGGGTGTGGAGGCACACACACTGTAGGCATGGCACCTGTCATCCAGACCAGAAGCGGGTATGCCACACGCCACCCCTGTTGTGCCTTAACTCTACTCACATCACCCACATCTTTAATGAGGCAAAGGAAACTGCTCTAGGTAAGAGGTGAGCTGTACCTCAGACAATCCAAACACAGCCGTGTCCCAACGATGACCGTTCAGGGATGGACAAAAGGCTTTGTGGCTTAGAAGGGAAACTGTGGCTTGTTCAATTGTCGAGTGTATGGTTTCTCACCTGCATCTGCTAACCTGTCAGCCTCCTGAGTTCCTCCTTCTGGAACATTCCCTGACTGGGTACCATGTGTCTTCAGGCTTCCTTGACTTCCTTTGTTCGCAAAGCAAACACTTTTAAACTGAGGCTTTGAGCTCCTGTAGGTAGTTGGGATCTGAGAGAGCTCCGTCAAAGATATTAAATGGATATCACCCAGGCCAGAGGGGGGGAGCTTAAGAGTCTAAGAACTTTTCTTTCTCCTTTGGGGTGAGCAAGACCTCTTGGGCGTCAGAATTTCTGTGTGGGGGGACAAAACAGACACTCCCTGTGAGGGGTTGCCAGAGTTTTATGGATTGTTGTGGTATCAGGAAGGCACCTTTAACTCTACTTCTGTGGTACTATCCTGAGAAAGGAGTCGGGGCCAGAGAAATGGAAGTGGGGGGGCATCAGGTTTGAGGTCATTTGCTGATGTAGGCTGGTATTTAAGGGGAAGTGTGTTTCTTGGAAGCCTGGCAGACAGCTGTTTGGGTATCCTTGAAGGACAGATTAAAAAAGGCGTGGTGGTGGGGACGACAGGCTTTATCTACAAAAATAGCACTGCAGAACATCTGCTGGGCACCCAAAGGACTCCCCGTCCCTGGTAGAGGAGATGTGTAAACAAGACTGAAGCAGGTGTGGCCTAGTGGCCACTGCCCAGAGCGCCTGGTCCCTACTCACAGTGTCCCTTGATGAAAGAGGACAAAGAAGCCATACCGGGAAGACAGCTTCTGTCACCAAGTCGGTGAGGTGGCTTTCTAATCACCCAGGCATACAGCAGTGCCTTCTCTCCAGAGAGGAACAGCACTGTGGATGCATTTGGAGCTTCCTGCAGCTGAAGGAACAGGGTGGCCAGGAGAGCAGCTGGGGGTTGGGTGGGGCTCTGCTGGCAGGCAGGTGTCTCTTGCAGATCCGCTTAGCAATTCATTAGCCAACTCCATCTGCTTGGCCAGCCATTATTCATGCCAGTGAGTCTGAGTGCCACTCCATCAGGGGAACTCTCTGGTGAGAGGCGCTTCCTCTGGGCCGTGCCTGGGACACGGAAGGGAAAGGATAGCCTTTCTGTAGAGCACAGAACAACGGTAGCACAGGTTGTCCTTGCCACATTATGGTCTCCTTGGTGTCTTCATTTTGCTGGATCATCAGAGCACTCCCATCTACAGTGAGTGTTGACTGACACTCAGAGATGCATGGGGTGCTAACGTGAGAAGGAACGGAGAGTGCTCATCTGAGCGGTTAGACCGCCACGCAGCAATTCCTATGGTGGCGGGTATCATCTATGAGTCTCAGTTTTCTTGGGTGGTGACCAAGTTTTTGAGCTCTACGAATTGAATGGGAGCTGGGGAGATGGCTCAGTTGGTAAAATGCTTGCTGAGAAAGCCTGAGAATCTGAGTTTGATTCCTCAGAACGCACATTCTAGAAAACAAAACCAAACAAAGGTGCCAGTGGTACACAATTGCAACACCACTGCTAGGGAGGTAGAGACACACAGATCCCCAGAGCGCTCTCTACTCAGTCTAGGGATCTAGCGTAACCAGTAAGTTACAGGGTCTATGAGAGACCCTATGCCAAAAAGCAAGATAGAATGTGATTGAAGACGACGGCTCACACTGACTTTTGGTTTTCTTAGCACAGACACATGCATGCACCCCAGTGTATGCAACATGAACACATACATACACACACCACACCACACCACACACACACACACACACACACACACACACAATTGAATGCATGCAGCTCCACTGATAGCCTGTCGGAGTCCTTGGTTCCCAACTCCAGCACATTAAACAGGCGTGTTTCCTAAGCAGTAAGGAAGTCGAGTCAGGAGAGGATACGAAGCTCAAAGTCGTCCTCTGCTACAAAGTGAGTTTGAGGCCAGTGCAGGCAATAGGAGAAAAAAAGGATAATTAAATGCAGTTTCTAGAGCCACACCTGGCACCAACCAATAAGGTATCAAATGACACAGCTCAGTGTTTGCTTTACCCATCCCCTAGTCTTCCGCATTGAGCCTTCCAAGGACATGGAGGGCATCATTTATCTCCCTGGACCTCTCTCCTCATAGAAATTCAAGTACAAGGTACTTCTGTGCAATGATCTTACTTTTCAGCCACGGCAATGGGCCAGTGCCATCAGGAGCCACTCCTGCAGTGTCTCTGGCAAGCAATCCACCGAGTCACTTCTGTGTTGCAGCGGGACACACTCCTCTGCCCTCTCACCACGCTGCTTTCACGTAAAGGCCATTTAAGGAGCTGGGTCGTCAGAATGAGTGGGTTCCTTGGTTGTTCATTTGAAACAATGAAGCTGTTCTACCTCTTGTCCTAAAACATGTCCTTGCCCCATGAAGCTTTCCCATCCACTAGAGGAGCAAGATGGGGATCTGTGTGCTCAGAGGTTATGGAATATGTCTTGGTTCCTATGGGATTCTAGAAAGAACCAACAGGGAGAAACTACTTCCCTTACCCAAAACAGGCACAGCGCTTGATTCTAGTAGGAGCCAAACAGCCCCATCTTGTGAATTCTCTGCATGTTCTCTGTTTGCAGATCTGAAAGTCCTCGAAGCACCACCCGGTTCAGCAGAGAAGTCCTCAGACCAAATGACTCAGGGCTGTGAGCTTCCAGGGGAAAGGTTGTTCGCATCAGAAGGGCAAATTTATTTTTTTTATTTTTATTTTATTTTTTTTGATTTTTCGAGACAGGGTTTCTCTGTAGCTTTTGGTTCCTGTCCTGGAACTAGCTCTTGTAGACCAGGCTGGCCTCGAACTCACAGAGATCCGCCTGCCTCTGCCTCCCGAGTGCTGGGATTAAAGGCGTGCGCCACCACCGCCCGGCGGCAAATTTATTTTTAATGCTTTCCCTCAGCTTTATATTATAAAAAACTAAGAAAACCTGAATAAAGGACTGGAGTGATGGCTCACTGGTTAAGAGCATTTGCTGCTCTTGAAGAGAGGACTTCGGTTTGATTCCCTGACCCTGTTTGGCAGCTTGCAACTGTCTATAACTCCAGTTTCAGGGGGAATTTGACATCTTCTTCTGGTCTCTACAGGCACTGAACACCTGCGGTGTGGAATACTGTTTTAAGCTCATCCTAAGGGTGCTAAGTGGTCCTCAGGAGATGGGAAGACTGTATGGCCAGAGGAATGGGATGACTCCAAGCATCAGCATCTTTCAGACACAATGGGACTGATACCCATGTGAACTCACAGAGACGGGGGAGCAAGCCCAAACTCTATGTAGGTTTAGTCAGATGGGGACCAACACTGAGAAAGGAAGTGGGCGCCAGTTCCCACCTTTTACTAAGAAGCTCTCTGCAACTGATGTCCACTTGTAAAAGAAAAGTTAGTTTTTCTCCAGTCGAGTCTCACTGGATATAGGAACCACACTTCGAGGTAGGCCATGCTCAGGAGGAACTGCCTAATAAATTCAATGATATTTATTTTTGTATAGTTTGTGTATTTTGTATATTTTGGTTTCCATTTTTTTGTGTGTTTTTGCTGAGTTTACTTCATGAGTGTTTCTGTTTCTTATTTTGCTTTGTCTTTTTTTTCTTTTTGAGAGAAAGAGTGGGTACGGATTTATGTGGGAAGATTTTGGGAGGAGCTTGGGGGAGGGGAAAATTGTGAACAGAATAATATTATGAAAAAATTTTCAATAAAAAAAGAAAAACACTCTTCAGACTTACCATGTGCAATCTGAATGTTCAGAGAAACTATCCACAATTTGGTTTTTTTTACTTGAAACATCACCCAAAGGGAGGAACTACTAGAAGATAAAGTTAATATCCGTAGAAAATAAGTTACTTTTATGGAAAATAATCACCACTACAAAAGGCATCAGGGCATATTTCTTTGTGCATAAACCCAAATAAACAAAACCAAAACAAACAGCAGCAGCAGCAACAACAAAACAAGGAAAGTGAAATCTCACTTTTCATATTTCCCCCTGCAGTAAGTATAGAAACTGCAAAGGACTTTTGATAGTCTGTGTAAAACCATCAGTGGAAGTCAGAAGCTACAAGGCCTCCTTCTGTCTTGGTCTGCGTCAAAGCTGACAGACAAACCAGTCTAGTATGCTGGATGCCGGGTAGAACGTAAGCATTAGTTTGTCTGCTGAAGAATAGCACCTGTCTAGTCCTGTGCTCAAGTCAGGCTGGTCTCCAGTGACCGAGTAGCACGAAAGTAGGGAAGCATGGGAGCCTGCCTAGCCTCAGTGCTACTCATTGGGTCAGCTAAGACTTAGGGTCAGGATGCTCTCCATCCTGCCTTCCTAGCACACATCCTGCCTGTTTCCATCATGGTGCCTGTCACGTTTGCCCTGTCAGCTCTACCTCTAACAAGGCCCTGAGAAGTGCCACCCTGGAGAGGAAGACCCTGCTTCCATTGTCTTTGAACCAGTAAGGTTGATTTCTGGTCTTCATACATACATGCACACACATATACATATATACATACATATATACACATTACACACATGTGCACACTTATACACATACATACACACATATACATGCACACACATATACCTATATACACATAAATACATATGCATACACACATATGCACATACACAAACACACACATACATGCACTAGGGAGACCTCGGAGCGGCCTGCACCATCTTTCCCTTTCTTGTTGAGTTTCCGTGACCAGTGGTCTGCTTCTAAGCTGTGTTCATTGGCTGAAGACTTCTCGTAGGTGGGTCACTTCCCTCGCACTCTGACCACCTCACCTATGGAGAGTAGCACCTTCCGGTCTAGAAAATGCTCTCGGGCAGAGAAAATGACTCTGGCCATTGTCAGGTCCCTTGATGGTTGTCCTAATACCCCTGCTACTTTCTTTCCTCTGACATGCTCTCTGGCATCATTTTCCATATTAATAATGGGCTCTTTCAAGGCATGGTAGGACATGTACCTTTAATATCAGCAGAGCAGAGGCAGATGGATCTCTGTGAGTCTGAGGACCAGCATGGTCTAGGTAGTGAGTTCTGGGATATTCAAGACTATGTAAGAGACCTTGTCTCATTCCATCATTCTCTCAAAAAAGAATGGAGCCTTAACTCAGGAACTATGTTTAGGATAGCCTGAACTAAGACATTTGCCTTTCTCACTGAAAATAAAATGATGCCCAATACACATCCATCATTCCCTCTTCACTCACTCTACTTTCTATTTATAGGAGATTGGAGATATGATCCTATACTTGGTATAGTACACTAGGTCATTACCATCAAGTCGCTGAGCAAAATACGCTGTCTGACCTATCTTGACCATCTTGAGAATGACTCCAGACTGTAAGACACAGGAAGTGATACCCAGCGGCAATCAGAAGGGCTGTCCTAAAACACTGTCCACATGATCTAATCCTCTCAGGGTCCTCCCCATCAGTCCGTTGCTTCAGTTCCTACCTGTCAGGACAAGTCAGTCAACTTTCACTTCCTCATCTGTTTTAAAAAGAGAGATAATAAAATTTGCCTTCACTTCAAACGCCCTTGATGTCATAAAGATTGACTGGAGAAATCTTTCTAAGGTTTTTGATCCAGACCAAAGGGGGATGGATGAATCTAATGGAATAGCAGCCTGTGAGTGTGACATCTGTCCGACAAGGTCTTCTTTGATCATAGCCTACAGCTGCCAGTGACACCCTTGTGCTCAGTTCCCAGAAGGAAATTTTACACTCAATAGCTCTAAGCTCTTAAATCCCTATCCCATGGAAAGCCCATTTGGAACCAGTGATGTCTTCTGCTTGCTATTAGCTGCTCATAAACACTATGGGGGCACCAGTGGTCCCCGTCTTGACAGCCGGAATTATTTTTCCCTCAGAAGTAGATATAGTAAGTAGGCTGTAGTTTTTTTTTTGTTGTTGTTGTTGTTCTCTTTTTTGTTTTCTAGTCTGTAAGGGACAAAACATCTTATTGGTTCAGAGACCTGGGAAGAAAACTTCAGGAAAGGACCTGGGAATCCAGGGTTGACCCCAACTGCAGTCATGTGACATAAGGGTTATTTCCTTTGAAGAAGGCTAAGGTAGGTGGTGGGTGTTCTTCATGCAGAAACTGCTGTCAATATCCCCTGCGGTATAGACACCGAGATAGAGATATTAAAATCTGTTCACGGTGACACTATAGCCAATTTTTTTGGGAAAATACGTAGTGGCTATTGCATGATACAGCCCTGGTTTTCATCCAGACAAGCAAGCGAGCAAGCAAGCAAGCAAGCAAGCAAGCAAGCAAGCAAGCACGCAACCAAGAAATATGCTCTGGGGAGCATTTTGCTTTCTTGTTAAGGGTAGCTGTGATCTAGGAAAGGGCAGACTGTGGGCAGAAAACTCAACTTGGCACAGCTGGGCTTAGCTACATATTATGCTCCCCAGGGTTCCAGACAGTGGGTGTTGAATCTGATTGAGGTGCAGGATGGTTGCACAGGAAGACAGAAGGGTGCTGGCCTGGGGCAGGCAGGATTGGGCGCAAGGGTGACTAGCAGGTCCGGCAGGGCTCAGCCACTGTGCAGGGATCTTGGAGCCAATGGGCCCCTTAGTACCTGGCTCTGCCTGCAGCGGGGCCCATGGCAAATACAGGCTATCAAAGCCGTCAGCACTCCTGAATGGGACAAAGAAAAGGCGCATTAATGATTAACTCTGCTAAAAGCTCCGGCTTTTGTATTCCCATGGTGCCTGGCCTATCTGCCTGCCATGTGACCGGCTCTGGCCATTTTCTCGCAGATTGGGGAAAGCTAGTGAGCAAACACAGGTGGTTCGGAGTCGCCCGGCTGTCAGGGACAACCGCGGGCAGCACCAGCTATGCCTGGCGAAATTAGCTGCTCTGTTTGCCTCCAATTTCGCTTCCTGGTGCCCTTACTTTCTAAGTCGAATGTCATTTTGCCCTTATTTTCCACTATTCACAGGACCTGCAGAAAAAGGCGGCAAAGCCCCCACCCCACAAAAAGGGAAAGGGAGGCACACAGCCTCGTGTTCTTTGAACTCTGCAATAACGTTTGGTGATCAAATGCAAAGGCCGGGTAAACTAATTAAAACCCCTCAGGTCTTTAACTCCCTGCAAGAGCAAATTGATTCTTCTCAAAGGGAATTATTTTAGTGATCCTGACCAAATACGCAAGCCACAGTAGTGACGTCATAAGCCTGCTAGAGTGGACCCCAGCTGAGCACCCTGTGTTGCCAGGGACAAGGTTTGTGTCCACTCGTGAGGTCTCCAAATAGGATAGGGCGTCCTGTGGCGCCCTTGGAGTCTCACCTTGCTGGTTTGTGTGGTTCAGTGTCAAGGTCCCTCTAGTGGCTTTTTTTTTTTTTTTTGGTTTAAATGCATTTTCCCTTGGCTTGCATTAGACTTTCTTTTCCTTGTTCAAATATTTATATGTGTATAGTATTGCATGCTGCTTCCATTGTTCACAATCACAGTCATAAAGCATAGATTATCAGCTCAATGTGATAAAGGCTCTTTAAGTCAACAGCAGAAATGAGCAGAAAATGAAATAAAGTTATAAAAAGGAGAGCATCAGTGTCTACAATGGGTGTGTCAGTCTGCAGCGGTCCAAGCCATTAGCTACAAGAAGGGAGCCATCTTATTCAAACCGGCAGCGCCACGGAAGTGGCCTTCCATCCTTCATACTTAAATACAGCATCAGGCTGATTGCCATTTAAAGCAGGGGCAAAACCAACAGAAACAAACCCCAAACGTCAGTGATGCTTTCCAGAGGGAGGTGGTTGGAGTAGGGGCATCTGCTTAAATCCAGTGCAGGTGTGTTCCTGGGCTGCCTTCCTCCTCCAGTGCTGGTCACCGTAGGAAAGACTCTTGCAGCCTCAAACCCAAACAAAGACTGTCAAAAGTCCATGCTAAGCTAGTCCATGCCATTTTCATGGGATCCCGGGGTTTGGTTGATTCTGCATTTTCCCACAGCCCTAGACTTTTGATTTTTGTGAAATGAAGATTGTATGGCCACAGGTCTCAAGCAGGTGAGACTTGGCTGTCCCCATGTATTTGATGGATGCAGTGTGGGTCACTAACAATCTCTTCAATTCTCTCTCTCTCTCTCTCTCTGTGTGTGTGTGTGTGTGTGTGTGTACTCGCGCGTGCACGAGCACGTGCATGTATGTGTGCACAAATACTGTAAGACAATTCATTTTCCCTTGTATGTGCTTACAGACTACTGGGTACCTTTGTCTGAACTATAGACAACAGAAGAACCGTAGTTAAAACAAGTCTTACTTTTATTTAGCAGGTCTGGGGAGCCTGATTGTGAAGCTGGCATTTAAGCACAGTGTTACGGTGTTGGACTAAAAGCCTCAGCTTCTGGCTTGTTATTACCAGGGTATTTCCTTCACCTTTTTTGGTTATTTAACAAAACCAAAGATTGGTTCCAAACAAAGATTAGCCTAGCATGGACAGGGGATTCAGTTTAGTGCTAGTTTGCTCAAGACCTTGAGTTGGTACCCCAGCTCCTTCAACAAAGTAAAAATGAATTGAGATCATAAAATACATTTACTGACTACAATAGAAGAAAATAAATCAACAGCGGCAAGCTAGTGTGGAAGTCCTCAAACACCTGCAAGCTAAACAATGTCCTAAATAATACATTTGTTGAATTGAGAAAAATAATCCAAGTTAAAGAAAGAGAACTTAAAAAATATATCATGTCAGCATTTACTGTGCATAGCTAACACATCTCAAAAATGGGGATTATAATCCTAAGTGTGTAAATTAAGACAAATCAGTAGTATAAGCTCTTACCTCATGAGCCTAGAAAAAGAAAAGTAAATAAGCCACTAATATATAGAAGAAAAGAAGCCAATGAAGGACAAAACAGAGGGCGATGGGGTTTTACTAATTTTTATTAGAAAAACAAAGAATTGTTTCTTGGAAAAGATTGATCAAACTGACAGACCGAGCAACACAGAGAAATCAAAAGGAGCCCACAAATTACTTATATCAGGAACAAAATAGGAGACATTACTGTGGAGTATGTAGAGAATGAGAGATGTACAGGAAATAGTATAATTCTACACGCAAACTGGGCAACTTCAATGAAATAGACAACTAGACAACATTCTGGAAAAGCACAAATGACCATAATCTATCCAGCTAAGACAGAGTTTTAAAGCCTTATAATGATGAAGGGCATTGGGATTTTACTCCTCCACCCTAAAGAAATCTCCATACCTAATGAGTTCACTGTAGAATGGGACCAGCTATTTAAATATGAGATGGCATAATTTCTACAAATCTCTTCGTGAATATAAAGGAAAGGAAATAACTAACAGTTTCTTATATGAAGTGAGTAATATTCTGATGCTAAAACTAAACAAAGACAATATAAAAAAATTTAATGATCAATGTCTCTACTAAATACAGGCAAAAGTCCCTTAAGAAAATTTTAGTAAGGGGAATTCAGTCATATAAAAACTTATATATCATGGCCAAATGGGATTTGTTTCTTAGCTGCAAAGCTAATTTAATATTGAAAATCAATTAATGTAATTCACCTTTTTAAATGGTTAAAGGAGAAACCCCTTATGATCATATTAATCTATAGAGTAAAGGTATAATTCAACACCAATGTATGACTGAAAACTCCCAGAAAGAGGCCTGGAAAGATGGCTGAGTGGTTAAGAGTACTTGCTATTCTTGTGAAGGATCAAAGTTACATTTACAATATCCACATCACGAATTCACAAATGTAGCTCCAGCTCCAGGGGGATCCAATGCCCTCTCCTGGCCTCTACAGGCACCTGTATAAATAGACCAGCCTCCCAAACACACCCCTTCTCACCCTAGCCATAGTAAATACAAATCTGAAAAAAGAAAACCTCAGAAAAGTAAGAACAGCAGAAAGAGATTCAGCTTAGTAAAGACCATTTGTAGATGCACACACCTGACTCCGTCTATGTTTGATGATGCAGGGCTGAGCACCTCCCTATGGCTGGAAACACAGTGGAGTTATCTGTCACCACCCAGAGCTAATATGGCCCTGGAACTTTGTGCCAGTTTAAAAAGGCAAGAAAAGTAAATAAAAATCATATCAACCAGAAAGAGTCAAAACTTCCCTCTCCCCCCATGAGACACCATCATGTTTTATAGAAATTTCTGAGGAATTTGCAAGAAATTTCTTAGTGAACTAATCAAGGCAGAGCACGAGAAAAGCAAAGGAAAAAATTAGCTGTGTTCCTCTGTTCCAGTCATGGACAAATGGGCACCAAAGTTAAAACATAGTAACACTTAGCATTGCAGAAAAAAAAAAAGAAAGAAAGAAAGATAGATTTAAGCATACAAATACAGAGTGGTGCATACTTGTAATTCTAGCACTTGGGAGATAGATGTGAGAAGATTAATTTGAGGCCTTCCTGAGCAACATAATGAGTACTTGTTTTAAAAAAAGAAGAAAAGAAAGAAGAAAGTGAGGAATGTTGTAATAGGATCGACAGGGCTGCGTCCCTGGCACCTGGCCACCTGCATGGCTAGCTTATGCCCCGAAATAATTACACAGAAACTGTATTCTTTTAAACACTGCTTGGCCCATTAGTTTCAGACTCTTATTGGCTAGCTCTTACATATTGATCTAACCCATTTCTAATAATCTGTGTAGCCCACAAGGTGGCTTACCAGGGAGGATCTTAACCTGCGGTTGTGTTGGGTGGGAGAATCATGGCGACTGACTGACTCGGCTTCTTTCTCCCAGCATTCTGTTCTGTTTACTCCGCCTACCTAATTTTCTGTCCTATCAGGCCAAGCAGTTTTTTTATTAGTTAACCAATGAAAGCAACAGATAAGATACAAGACCCACCTCCATCATTTCCCCTTTTTCTGTTTAAACAAAAAAGAAAGGCTTTAACTTTAACATAGTAAAATTACTAATAACAAAACAGTTATCAAGTAAGAATTACAGTTACAATATTTATATCTACTTTATCTTTTATCATAACCAAGGAAAACTATAACTAACCATTTTTTAACTCCATCAAAGACTCCAGAAGGATATAATATTACCTAAGCAAACAAGAAGACCAAAACTCTAGAAATGACAGAGACATCTCGCTGCCTGGACAGTCACCCAAAGTTCCTCTGTACCGTTGGGGCATCCATCTTTGCCCTACAGGCCCATAGTATCCAGCAGACATTTTTATGAATCAGGAAATTTTAAAGACAGTTTAGTCACTTTTTGCTGTGTCCTGCAGAATGTCTTGCAGACTCTTTCATGAGTCAGGAACCCCAAAAGATCATCTCACCTTTAGGCAAGTTCAGCAGTCCTCTCTCTGTGGGTTCTTTGTGTCCAGTTTATGCAACAGTCTAGGCAAGAACAGTTTTTTGTCCAAATGGCTAACCAACTCCATAAGGAGCCTCTTCGATGCCCATCTTTCTCTTGAAGTAGATTGGTGTTGTCAGGAGCAGTCGTGTCTCATTGTGATGAAAATCCCTAAGTTATTAAAATATTTTAAATGCCATATTTTGTAGTCTTTGAAAGATATGAAGAATGTCTATCTAACTGAAATATATCTATGCTCATCTAGAAAATCTAACTACCATGACTACAAGCTTGACTATTATTGATGATTATCCATTAACAACCTATATATTTCTATTATACATTACATTTTTAAATGAATTACATAATCACAATACCTTAGTCAATATCAGAAATGCATATATATAACAAAATTGACCTTAAAATCCATACAAACGTAAATTATTCATATCTATATCATATCCCCGTTAAATGTAAAAGAACATTTATAAACAATATTTGGGAATTAAAATAAAACAGGTACAGGGTATCTCTATTACCAAGCCCATAATGCCAATGAAGGAATCAATGAAGACTTAAATAAATAGAGGAAATATAATATGTCTATGGAGGGGAAGATTAAGTATTGAAAAGATACCAATTTTTCTCCAAGTGTATACAAAAGATTAATATGGTCCTTATCAAAATTCCAGCAATATTTTAACTAATGTAGCATTTCTCTAAAATTGACAAGGAAAGGCAAAAGGACTAAAATAATCAAAAATTTCTATTGAAAAAAGTGGAGGAATCAGTTTTTTATGTTTCAGTACTTTACTATGTAACTGCAATAATTAAGATTCCTTAGAACTCCTGAAGGTATCTACAGATAGAAAACCATAGTGGTAGAAGCCCTGAAAGTGGACCCACAAAAATGCACCCCTGACGCTTTGACACAATTGCAAAGGTTATCAGTAGAGGAAGACAGTGTTAAACGACTAGACATCCTGAGGCAAACTGCACTGTGACCTGAGTGTCAAGCCTTAGACAAAAATTAACTTGAAGTGGATTATGGACTTAAATGTAAAATTACAATCCTTTCTGAAGAAGATGTAGATGGGCCTTCAAAGATTTAGGATGAGGCAAATGTTTCTTAGATTTGATACCTGACGTATGATCTGTCAAAGGAAAACATCACTAGACAGCATAAAGATGGAAACTTATACTTGGTGAAAGACTGCTAGAGACTGAGCTACAAACCACTTACAAAATGATGACTTAAGGCAATTTATATATTCTGTCTGATCTTAGTAGCAGCATCTTTCTAAACCACCCTGTTAAAAACAGATATGAAGCATCATTTCATTGAAGAGATTATGCATATTGAATATAAGCACATGCAAAGATAATCAGGATGGAGGGGAATCATCAGGCATTGGGGATACTAATTATAACCAGAATGAGAAAAGGTGACAATATCCAATACAAGAAAGAAAGTAGAGAAACTGAGTCCGAGGTTGCTGTTAAAATGGTCAAGTGGTACAGCCGATCTGGAAAAACAGCTTAACAGCTTTTTAAAAACTAAACATGGGGCTGGAGAGATGGCTGAGTGGTTAAGGGCATTTGTTATTCTTGCAGAGGACCTGGACTCAAAGCCATCTGTAACTCTACTTCTAGAGCTTTCAGTGCCTTCTTTCTGACTTCCACAGGCCCCAGCCTTGTGCATGGTGCACTTACATACATACAAGCAAACTAACCATACACATAAAGCAAAATAAACAAATCAAAAACAATAAAAAGGGAAAGTAAACATGTCACCACCAACGTTCAGCAGTTGAGTTCTTGGACATTTCTGCCCAGAGGGATGAAGGTTTATATTCCCACAAACACCTTTGTACGAATGACGGTGCCGTTCATAACAGCCTGAAGCTGATGCAATTTTACATGCGTTTCGAAGAATGAGTTATTAGGTACAATGTGATAAACCATATCATAGGATACTACTTGGCAATAAATAAAAAAAGAAAACCATTGATGGATGCACTAACCTAGATGAATTCCTGAGAACTATATTGAAGTAGAAAAATTTAATCTTCAAAATATCCAATAATGTGTGATTCTATATATGTAACACTCTTCAAATGTAAATGAAAGAAAAGGAGAACAAATTAAAAGCTGCTAATGTTTAGGAAGAGGGCAGAATGGGAAAGAAATAAGTGGCTGTGACAGTTTACAGTGTCCCTTGTTTTCTACTGTGTCTTCGTGCTTCACCCGGATAGCGTGCATTCTGCTCCTGCATAGGCGACCTAAGAATACACATCCCGTAACAGTCACACCAACTTGTGATGCTGGTTGGTCTTTCTTCAAGGCACAGCGAGTCTTACCCCTTCATAGCCAGCATAACAGTGGGGCTCTTGTGAGCCCCACAAAGGGTTGTGTTCCCAAAGGGAGCCTGCTTCCTTTGTGAAAGTGTGGGGAGGAAAGTGATATGGTGTTAATCAATACACCCAGTGATAAATGTTTATCTTGAGCAGAGAGCAAATAAAGGCGGGTTAGCAAGACCTTTATTGCCTGCTGTGGAGTCAGATCCACCTACAGCAGCTGGAGTCTTTTCTAGGTCACGTAGCAGAAAAGTTGAACAACCATTTTTTTAAAAAAAAAATATATATATTTTGCTGAAGCGCTAGGGCATAGAGGAAAAGCTTTGCCAGCATTAGTATTTAATATCTATGGACTCTAAAAGTCTTAAGAACGGCATGCATCTCTCTCAAAAGCATAAGTTCAAAACTGGAAAACTATTTTAAGATAAGCCCCAGCGTAGCCACAAGCATAGATTGAAAGAGTGTGGAGGTGTTGTTTGGGGTTGTTAGGAGTTAAGACTAGCCCGAGAGTCTTAGAGAATGTTTTCCTCTCTATACCTTCTGGAGTTCTCCAACTTTCTAGGGGTCCTCTGGAGGACAAGTTGAAACATGATTTGTTAGGCTCCGCTTCTAGAATACCTAGTCCAGTTAAGGTTCTTGGGTTGGGAGCCAAGAATTTGAAGCATCTGTGGCAAGTTCCCAGCTGCCACTGGTCCTGGTCAAAAGACCTGGGAGAACCTGTGTTGGAAGCCAAGGTCTCTGGTTCCGGGCCACCTCGTTAGATGACCTTGTACCAGAGAGCACGTGGTTGTTCCAGAGGAGTATACTTGTTGGTTCTTTTATTTTTCTGAGCTGAGGAGAAGTTCCAGATAGGTGGGTGTGTGATTCAGTACTAGACAGCAGCTGGAGCGGTCCTAAAAAGCCAGAGAGCAAAGATACAACACCAGGCAGGGTTGCCTTGAACTAGGGAGACAGCCTAGCCGTCACAGAAGAACGAGGCCGTGACTAGTGAGGCTGCTTGAAATCTTCCTTTTGAGGCTCTTTTCAAATTTACAAAGTTTATCAAGAAAGCTAAAGCATTTTCTTGACCATTTGGGCTAGTAAATTCTACTTAAAAAATGCTTTTATGCGTTTATATAGGTAGGTAGGTAGATGCACACACTTGCGTGTGCAGAGGTCAGAAGACAACTTGCAGGAACCAACTCCCTGTGGGCCCCAGGGACCAGACGCTCAAGGCTACTTGAAAAGAAAATTCCTTCGCACATGGAGTCATCTTGCGGGCCCTCTACATTAGCCTCAGAAACAAGATATGAGAAGGGAGCAAATGAGAAAGGTGGCGGCTTCCCAGGACTCAGTTAACATGGTGGAGTGGAGATGGATTATGGGAGCATTTTCATTCCTCACACAATGGCACATCCTACCAAAAGATTCACCGCTACCTCCTGTCCCCACAAGCGGGGGTCCTGGAGTAATGAAGGGACTTCCCGGGTGAGAGAGGATTGTTGAGCAGAGCTAGCCCTCCTCAACAGGTAGAGCCCTGGATGAGATGTGACTGTCCTTAGAGGCAAGATTCAGTGTCAGCTGCAGGGGATCCGTGGGAAGCAGGGGGAGGGGAGGCTGGGTGGAAATCAGGGGTAGATTGCTTAGAAAGTACTTTTGAGATGAGCAGCTGTGGAGGATGGGGAAAGCGGAGGAGGTGGAGCTTGACAGAGGGCTCAGTGAGCTGTGCTGAAGCTCATAAAAGGCAGTTAGTTATGCAGGCCTCTGACTTTGCCTGGGGGTGGTGTGGTGCTGGTGGTGTGAGCTTTGTCCGCACTGCCCTATGTGTTTGAAATCTTGGGTACAAGGATGCGTAAGTTACTCTTCCACTTTGAGGAAACGTTGTTCAGAATCATCAGAGAAGAGGAAAGCACCCCTTTGGGCTTATAGTTTCAGAGTTTCCGTTCCTATTACAAGGACAGTGGTTTGGTACTGGCAGCAGGAGTGTGGCAATGGACCAGGAGGCTGAGAGAACTCCAGAGTCGGGGGCAGGAATAACCTTCAAAGTGTTGCCTCTAGTCACCCTCTTCTGCCAGCGAGGCCCCACCTTCTCAAGATGCCACCACCTTCAAATTAACACCAGCAGATGGGGAACAGACATTCAAAATGTGAGCTTTGCAGGGAACATTTGAGATTTAAACCTCAACACAGGGCTGCGGGGACGAGAAGCAGAGCCTTGGTGATGTCGTCTCTGTTTCCAAGGCAAATAAAAATGATCCGCTCTCGGAATCCCACCATGATGAAGGGATCCAGCATAGACTGATTTCTCATGGCTCAAAAGCCTTTATTCTGAATTACAACTGATCTCACGTTTAATCCCTGTCCTGGAATTAGTGAGCGAAAAGCAAAAGGAAATTCCTTTCAATTTAGGGAAGACAGCCAATAATCCTTACCAAAATTAAATAAGGTAAGGATATCCACAGGAATTACCACAGATCCTTGAGAAGAGGCTGTTTTTCTTTCCAGAAATCCATCTGCTTTTACCTACTATAACAATAAATTCCTGGATGCAGGTGCTTGATATGCAGGTTCTTGGTTATTGATATAAAACACTACATTTCCCAGCATCCTTTGGATATGGGCATGTAACTAGAGTCTGGCCAATAAGATCTAAAGTGAAGAGTTAGTTGATGCTTGTAAATCCTTCCATGAAAGATCATTGATCTGAGCGGGGCACAGTGGTTTCTGACACTCAGTAAGAAACCTCTATCTCAGTAGAGGTAGAAGGATAAGAAGAGGTAGAAGGAACAGAGAGATCAAGATCAGCCTGTGATACGTGCTGACAGTATATCACAAACAAACAAACAAACAAATAAATGCCATATGTTGTCATCCTGATTGCCTACTGCCATCTTGGATTATAAAGAAAGAACCAAACCATGGAAATAGCTGATGAGTTAGTGAGCTGAAAGGGACCGCAAAGAATACGTGGGGCAGAGCCTGAATGCTCATGAGGGGGTGATAAACTGCTTTCTCGCTTAGGTTAACTGTTGTAGATCTCTGTCACTTACAGTTAAACTCTGTCCTCAGTAACACAAATGCATGGTATTTGACCATTCGTTGTGTGTGTGTGTTTATTTTACTCCAAAAGTACATAGCCTTCTCACACACAGACGACAGGTGATCCTTATTCACTACTTGAGAGATCGTTTTCTTCCCCAGGCTTTTGGATAGCAACATTAAATATCTACTTCAAAAAATGCCCTGTGTAGTTTGGAATTCAGAGGCAGCAAGGCATCATTTAGATGTTAATTACATTTAAATCAGGGGCACTATGAGCAAAGCACATGTCAGGAGTGCGTGCAAAACATGTGGGCATTCGTCTACAAGGAATTATTAATTTTACACTTTCCATCTGGAACCCATGAAAGAGCCATTTTCTGAGATACTAAAGATCCAAGGTCATGCAAAAACATCATATTTGTAGTGAAGATCAAGATCTGGTGAAGTTTGAAATCAGGAGTTACCAGGTCCCGGCAATTCTGAAAAGACAATATTACACTCTATTCCCTCATTTGCACAAAAGCATTGTCATGGTTAAAGCTATGTGTGGATAGAAATTCAAAACAGCATTATGATGCCTTAAAGCTGTTTGGAAAATGACTGGTTTCAGAGAGTGGTATTTAATCTGCATATTTTTATCAGCACCTGCTGATTGGCTCTCCATTATTAGCAAGCCAAATGTCAAAAGATGCAAGTGTAAATTATTTGTGATTACTCTGAGTGGCCAAATACTTAGCAATTTAATATTGGCATCACACTGACCTGGTGGACAAGAAGTACTTAGGTAAAAGAAAAACCAAGAAAACAAAAGCAAAACCTTAAGTGTTAAGACAATTTCAAAACACGGGAAGATATAAGAGAACAGAAGTTTAACTTAGCTTGTTTGGACCTTATCAGGGTAGTTTCCATATTCAGGTCACCTTTATTAGTGCTGTCTTCCTTTCCTGGATGCTGAATGCTGTCTTTTCCAACAACCCATACCTGTAACTCTTTCTTACACAACAGAAAGATCCAGAAATGTCCGGGAGTTATGCATACCCTAAGAGGGTCTTGCAGCCTGTCACCGAAGGGGTTCAGAGGAGACATGAACTCTACATCATAATGGAAGAAATTGATGTACCTCACTACCTACTTCTGCTCCTTGATCAGCATGAAGCCACCATCCTATATTACCTTTTCCTGAGACATCCCCATTCCAATCTTCTCTTCGTTCCCATCTTCCTGAACTGCTTATGGCTTGTGGATTGCCGTAAGACCCTCCTGCATCAAGGTCTGTCTGGGAGAACTGGGCACATTAGTTCTGTAATTTTAGACAAGTGATTTTTCCCTCTCTGTGTTCTTAACTGAAAACTCCAGGCAAGCACCGCCCTCCATTCCTGGGGTTGTCCTGAGGTTTAGACAGGACAAAATGCATAGCACACAGACAATGTCTGAGATGCATTTGGAGTAGAGTCAGTGTTATTCAAAGAGTGTTGATGAGGTTGGGAGAAAAGAGGGGGGAGCTCTTGTTTTCTGTACATCTTTTTCCTTTACAGGTGCATCTAGAACAACTTACCGTTGATCAAAAGTCTGCTTGTAGTTCAGTTTGGTTTGCTCTTGTTTTTCAGTGTGATGAAGCCCTCGGCTTTACAAATGGTAGGCATGTACTCGGCCCTGGGCTACCCATATTACCCCTTGGCTGCCTTTCATTGTGTCTCACTGTGAAGTCTTTGGTCAGAGAGACATCACTCAATGGGTCCCAGAGTTCCTTACATGTTTTAGGTTTAGGTATGAAAATTTGAATTCAGGACAATGCCAGGCCCGGGGAAACCAAGATGGCTGTCACACTATACTGTTTTTGCTTGTAATTACATCTTCCTGTCTAAACACAACAACTGCCATAAAGCAGAGACTCAGCAAGAATATGACCAA
Source organism: Microtus pennsylvanicus (assembly GCF_037038515.1). Lineage (NCBI taxonomy): Eukaryota > Metazoa > Chordata > Mammalia > Rodentia > Cricetidae > Microtus > Microtus pennsylvanicus. The sequence continues at coordinate 124,750,705 of NC_134580.1, read as the reverse complement.
GTACTCATGAAAGAATGTGTGATGTGTTTTGTTTGTCTTTAAGGGAGCACTCAAAGATCTGAAGGTAAGCAAAGCATGTCATCAAGGGTACTTACACACACACACACACCCGAAATGTGACTGTGCTACATGACATGGCCAAGGGTCACAGTGTGAATGGAATTAAGGTTGCTAGGAAACTCACTCACAGAGGTGATATGGGACAGTCTAGATAGGCCCCTTGTAACCACAAGATTGAGGAGAGGCAGTTCAGAGGTACATGTGACTCTGGAGAACAGAGGGAAGGAGGGAGGAAATGTCCATCACCCCTCTTGGGCTTTGAATGTAGAAGAATGTAGTTGTACCAAAGAGTCTCATAGTAGCCTGAATGGAGTATAACAAAAGTTTATTTATTTAGGGATAAACAAATAGTAAGGGTAGCAATCTTCAGTCCTCTGCATGCACTGGGAACTGGAACTGAATCCCGCAGAAAAAAGAGACTATGCACATTTTTTGTCTGCACTTACAGTCATGAGACCATGCCCAAAGTGGGCTGGTATCTTAAAGGCTATTGGATTAAGGAGTTTCCACAACACCTCCCTCTTTTGTCTAAATCAGAGATTTCTAAGTCTAACACAAAACTATACACAATAAGAACAAATATCAAGTATAAAAATGGCTTGGCTAAGTCATGAGAGGAAAGTAACTGTGACTATCTAGTCTTCATCTCCATCAAAGACCTGACAAGGGAAATAATATTACCTGAGTAAATAGGAAGTTTGATCAAGCAACTTCCAAAAGGTGCAAGAAATGATAGAGACAACTGACTACCTGGGCAGTCACCCAAAGTCTCACTTGCAACATTGGGGCAACCAACTTTGGCCTATAGGCCCATAGGCCCATAGTATCTGGCAGACTTTTCCATGAAGCAGGAAATTTGAAAGACTGTTTTGCCTATATTGACAGATTGTCAGTCACTTTCTTCTGTGTCCTGCAGAATGTCTGGTAGTTTCCTCTGTGAAGAAGGAACCCTGAAGGACCATTCCATCTTTTGGAAAGTTCAGCATTCACTTTTCTGTGGGTCCTGCACGTCCAGTTCATTCAACATACCTAATCCGGCAGTTTAGACAAGAGCAGTTTTTTGCCTAAATGGCTAGCCTTATCACATTGAAGGCAAATTCTGTAACAAGTTTCTTCAATGTCCATTAAACTCTCTGAAGTAATTGGTACAGCCAGAAGCAGACATGTTTCACTGTTGGGAAAAGTCTAAGTTTTTAAAAACCTTTTAAATGTCATATTCTGTAGGCCTTTGTAGTGTGGAAGATTATTTATCTAGCTGAAATCTCTGTATATCTGGAAAACCTAACTAGAGTAATTAAAAGTTTAATACTTATCAGGCATTTTTATTTCTTCCTTTGAGAGCTATCTTCTCAATTCAGTTTCCCATTTATTGATTGGGTGATTTATGTTTTACTATAAACTTTTTGAATTCTTTATATATACTGGTTGCTAACTCTTAACACGCACACACACACACACACACAATTATATGGATTTATTTCTGGATATTCTATTCTATTGATCTTCATATCTGTTTCTGTGCTGGTATTATGCGGACTGCTTTTTTGTTTCGTTTGTTGTTTTTCAAGACAGGATTTCCCTATGTAGCTTTGGAACCTGTCTTGGAACTTGCTCTATGGAGCAGGCTGACCTCGAATTCAAAGAGATCTGCCTGCCTTTTCCTCCCAAATGCTGAGACTAAAGGTATGCCCACCACCACTCAGCCTGTTGTTTGTTTGTTTTTTTTTTTTTAAACTATGGCTCTGCAGTAAAAATTTGAAATCAGGTATTGTGATATCTTCAGGATTGATTTTTGGTTAGAATTACTTTGGCTATTCAGTGTCCTTTATCACTTCCTATAAATTTTGGGATTTATTTTTATACTTCTGTGAAGAATGCCACTGGAAATTTGACAGGGATTGTGTTGAATCAGTAGGTTACTTTTGATGATAGAGATATTTCGATGATTTTTATGATATTAACTTTGCCAATCCATGAGCATATGATCTTTTTTATTTTGTGTGTTTTTCTTCAGTTTTTTCCTTCAGTGTCTTAGGGTTTTTATTGTAGAGGTCATGAGCTCCCTTGTAGGGTTATTCCTAGATATTTTACTTTTAAAACTATTGCGGATTTTTAAAAATGGCTTTTTAAGTAGATTTCTTCCTTATTAAGTTTTTATTGAAATATGTAAAAGTAATTGATTTTTATATATTGATTTTGCATCCTGCTACTTTGCTGAAAGTGTTTATTAGATCTAAGAGTTTTCTGGGTCTTTAGAGTATTTTAAGTAAGGATCATAACATCTGAGTTAGGAACATTTGGGCTTCTTTATTTTTTATTTGTATCCCTTTTATTTCTTTTTCTTGACTTATTATTTTAAGACTTGAAACACATGGAGGTGAGATGATGACTCAGTGGCTAAGAGCATTGGCTGCTCTTCCTGATGAACCAGGTTTGTTTCTTAGCATCTGAATGATGGCTCACAACCACCTGTAACTCCATTTCCAGGGGATCCAATGCCCTTTTCTGATCTTCACAAGTACCTGACATTCATATAGTACACATACATACAGGCAGGCAAGACACTTGCATAATGTAAAAACTAAAAAATAATAAAAATTGAAACACTGTATTGAACAAGAGCAAAGAGAGTAGAGAGTTTTGTCTCATCGAGAGGAAATATTTTTGAGTTTTCTCCGTTTAGTATGTAGGCTATAAATTTGTCATATATATATCCTTTATTATGCTGAGATAGTTTTATTCAGTTTCTGGTTTCTTTAGTGTTTTTACCATGAAGGATTGTTGAATTTTGTCAAACACCCTTTTCTGTATTATTAAGTTGATTTAAGTGATTTCTGTCCCTGGGTTTATGCACTGTATTACTTTTATTGGCATATATATGTTGAACCATCCTTGTAGTCTTTGGAAAAGACCCACATGTATTATGTCTTTAATGTGTCTTCAAATCCTGTTTTCTGGTTTTTTATTGAGAATTTTCATGGATATGTTCATTAGAGAACTTGACCTAATGTATACATATTTATTATATATTATTAATTATCATATATAATACACTTAAAACAACATATAATATCAATAAAATAATATATCACATAATGGTATAATATTTAATATAGTATTTATTTATATGTATTGTATATTTATATGTTACGTTAAAGTATGTAAATATATTTTTTCATTAAGCTTTTAGGTTTGGGGTAATACTGGCCTCATAAGCTGAGTTTGGAAGGGTTCATCTTCTGTTTCATGGAGTAGTCTGAGATGTTTTGGTGCTAACTCATCTTTAAATGCCTCATAGAATTCATCAGTGAATCTGTCTGGTTCTTGAGTTTTCTTTGTGTTCACAGACCAGAGGTTTACATATGTAAGTGCTTTGTATGTAGATCAAAGAGGATCCCATATCTCGTTTTATATCAGTTTAGCTTGTTTTTATATTCTTGATTGAATTTTGGGAGGCTAAAACTGTTTCTCAGAAAATTATTCCTAAAGACCCAGTAATACACTTTTGGGTAATATACCCAAAGGATGCTCAATCATGCCACAAATATATGTGCTCAACTATGATTATAGTAGCATTGCTTGTCATAGCCAGAACCTGGAAACAACCTAAATGCCCCTCGACTGAAGAATGGATAATGGATGTATATGTATATATACAATGGAGTACTACACAGCAGAAAAAAAAACAACATCTTGACTTTTGCAGGCAAATAAATGGAGCTAGAAAACATTATTTTGAGTGAGGTAACCCAGATACAGAAAGACAATTATCACATGTACTCACTCATAAGTGGTTTTTAAACATAAAGCAAAGAAAATCAGCCCACAAATCATAATCCCAGAGAACCTAGACAACAATGAGGACCCTAAGAGAAACATACATAGATCTAATCTACATGGAAAGTAGAAAAAGACAAGATCTCCTGAGTAAATTGGGAGCATGGGGACCTTGGGAGAGGGTTAAAGGGGAGAGGAGAGGTAGGGAGGGGAGCAGAGAAAAATGTAGAGCTCGATAAAAATAAATAAATAAATAAAACTGATTCCAGATGACATCACCAGAGATGTGAAGTCTTTTATAGTTTCTCTTCAGCGCTCATCCTGTTAGGTTTGGGGTCAGCTCCAATGGTCTTACATCGGTTGGTTTGGGGACATTGTTTTATAAGGTCCCTTGGCTCAAAACCTGCCTGGAGCCTCTCGCTTGTAGGACAGAGAGCAAGCATAAGGGAAGGGGGAGTATGTTAATAGAACTCATCAGTGCAGCTCCAAGGTTCCAGCCTCTTTTTCTCCATGGGACAAGACATGGCCTAGTGCAAAACCCTGAGAGAAGCAGGAAAGCCGAGCGCCAGGAGCAGGTATCACCCACCTACAGTGTCAAGACCTCCCTGCTTTATAAGAGCTTAAGACTCACAGCTGTGTGTCCAGAGTCAACATTCACAGACACGTGATAATACGTTAAGAACATGTTTCCAGAGAAATCAAGTAAGGACAGAGAGGAACAGAGCAGGGAGAGGAGAAGCCCAAAGGCATGCCATTTCATAGCTGTCCAGTGGGCGTTGTTGGCCTGGCCCTGGGAATGCTAATAGATATGTTATTTGACCACCCCAAGACAAGGTACCATTGCTTTTACATGCTTATACTGTCAATCTCTGGCTGAAGCCTGATGCGTGGGTCCGTACCTCAGGTCCTTTTGGACAAAGATGAGACCACCAAACAATCCTTGGTGATGTCATTCCTCCCTGGAAGTGAACACATTGATCCTCTTCAGTCCATCGTATGTTGCCCACAGGACTGCTAATTGTCAGACTCTGGGTGGGGAGGTCAAGCTCTGAGGATCTTCTCCTCTAGGCTTGGTTGTAACCAACAGTGCAAACAAATAGCAAGTAAGACGTGTGTTCAGCTCATCTTGAGCACAATTCTCTTTGTTAGAGTAGTGTCATAGGTTGTAAAAGGAGCGCACCCAACCCCAACCCCCACATCCATTCCCACAGAGAAACATCATTGAGTTTAATTGCAACCTAAAACCGCTGGTTTGACTACTTTCTTGCCAAGGACTCTGGTTAAGTTTGCATTCAGAGGTGCAGATGGATGATCAACTTATGATGTCTGCCGTATATGAATTCTGAACAAAATATGGGTATGGTGGGCTGGTGATGAGCTGGGGAGTGGGAGAGTGGACCCCAGTCAGATTGATCCCGTTTCTGATTTTCTCTGTGACCAGAGCTCATCTGGGTGAACTTACCTATGGTTCCCACCTTCAGCTCACCTTAATGGTCAAGATGACCTTTCCTTTCCATTCTTAAAAAAAAAAAACCCACAACCAAAACCTCCCTCTTTCTCTCCTTTCTTTCCTATTTTCTCTTACTTCAGCACCCATGCTCATGGGTTTTTATTCTATAAACACTCTGTCGTCTTTGTGACATGGACTCATTCAGGACATGTTTACAGTACTTAATGACATCTCCCCGAGAAATAATGAGAATGCCTTTAAAGGTTGTCTTCCTCCAGTGCGTGCAGCGGGGCGGCACGCCGGGCCTGCGAGATGAGAGCCGAGGGTCTGGCAGGGGGAAAATTGACTTAATTTCTTTTCACCACATGAAATGGGGTGTCTGGGAAAGATGACCTAAATGCAGAGCCTAAAAACCAATTAATTCTGAATTGTGAATTTGTGAGCGCATCAAGCTGTGTGCAGAATTTCCGATGAGGCAGACCACGCATACCTGGCTTGTTTGCAAAATGTGAGGCGATTTCCGCCTAAATACACCTAATGGTCCGTTATTGAAGCCTGGCTTCGGCTCTGTCACACTCCAGCTTGCAGACCCACAGTGGGTTCCTCATGAGATGGCATTTCAACCCTCAGCCTGGCTGCTTGACATTGGCTGGTACTGCTCCAGTCTCCCTAGGGTTGGCTGGACTTTTTCCCGGGGTCTCTCGCTTGCTACTGTCACTGTTATGAAGTCAGGCTGTATGCAGCAACCGGTGTCTCCAGCAGGCAGGGCAGTGCATCCTTGGCATCTTGGGGGTCAGTGACAAAGGTCCAGCACATCTTCCCTCGCGAGGTCTCTACGCTCTGCTGCTGTGCAGGCTTGCATCCTGATTTCTCTGCCATGATGCAACCCGAGTCTAGCGCATCCAGGTTAACTCCTCCGGGGTTCTCCGAGCTGGCTTTGCAAGTGGCACCAGTGTGTGTGTGTGTGTGTGTGTGTGTGTGTGTGTGTGTGTGTATGTGTGTGTGTATGTAACAAAAATGAATCAGACACAGCATATCAGGACCACTTAAGAAAAGTGAAGAGTAAATAGAAATAATTGGCATTACATTAGGTTAAATTTGTGGAGTGACAATAAAATTATAATTAAAGTACTCTTACACATGAGAGGTACACATGAGAGGGAGGGCTCATGGGAAGGTTGTATGTTTGTGCATGTGTATGTGCATGCTGTATGGTGAGAAAAGAAGTGTGTGTGTGTGTGTGTGTGAGAGAGAGAGAGAGAGAGAGAGAGAGAGAGAGAGAGAGAGAGAGAGAGAGAGAAGTATGTGTCTGATGAATGGCAGAGTGTGAGGTTTTTGAGTGGTCTCCTGGGTGATACACATAAGGCTCATGTTTAGTCTCCTGAGTGCAGGGAAATGAGGAGCTTAAGCGTGTGAAGTATGGTGGGACAGGTGGCACTTAGTGAGTCATGTGTTTGCTAGGTGTGGGGAATATGAAGTGTGTGTGTGTCCTGTGTGTCTGCGGGACGGTATGTCATGAATCATGCATGAATTGTGTGTGTGGTGGGTGGAATGTATGGGACAGTCATGTGTATCTGCTGGACATGGGTGATGTGACTCATGTAGTCGTGTGTGTGAATCTGCTGTTTAAGGTGCATGCTGCATGTGTTAGGTGGGCAGATGGGAGGCCGTATGTGTGTATTACGTGTGTGCTGGCTTGCACATATGGGACAGTCATCTGTATCTCCTGCTGTGTGTTCTGGGTGGGCAGATGGGAGGCCGTATGTGTGTATTACGTGTGTGCTGGCTTGCACATATGGGACAGTCATCTGTATCTCCTGGTGTGTGTGTGTTCTGGGTGGGGAGATGTGAGGCTGTATGTGCGTGAGTTGTCTTTATGCTAGGTGGTATAGGCGGGACAGCCATGTATATATGGTGGGCATAGGGATAGACAGCATATATGTGTGTGTGCTGTATCTGACGGATTAGGAGATGTGAGGTTGTATATGTGTGAGCTGTATGTGTGTGAGTCCTGTGTGTCTGCTGGTTAGCAGGGATGAGCTTACACTGGAGCAGGACAGGTTCCTAATCCAATATGACAGTACACAGGCACAAAGGCGGAGACCTGCTGATACATCTACTGGGAGTGCCAAGAAAGCCAACAAGCTCCTGGAAGCTGTGGTAAGGCATGGTGCCCACAGGAGAGATCAATTATCTTGCACCTGATTCTGAGATTTTGACCTCCAAGATGGTGGGACACTAAATGTATGCTGTTTAAGGCCCAGGAAAGATGAACTTTTTGACACTGTTCACACATGAGTCTCACACAATTTAGTTATAAAAAGAGAAACAACACACACACACACACACACACACACACACACCCATCCCATGGTGTATTAAGTAAGTTACAGATTCATGTTGGGCTGCATTCCTAGGTCCCCTTTGCTACATGCAGCCTGTGGGTCCCAGGTGGGATGTGCCCAGAGCCATTCCGTGTGTGGTTCTTTTTGCAGCAGCTCTTAGAAACACTACAGCCCTTAAATGAAAGTCAGTCTTTGAGCTTTTCTAGAATAATGGCAAATTTCAACAATCCACGGTTTATATTCTTTCGACTAGCAGTTTGTTCTTTCTGCCAGCAGCGTAAACAGAGAACCCAGCGCGTGGCCAGGTGACTGTGAGGTTTGATTGTGGGGCTGTGAGCTTGTTCTGTTTGTTGTGACTGAAATTGCTGTAACCGGTCAAATTCACCCAAGTCCCCTGTCCCTGTCTGACCCAAGGCGCATTCACCTGGGCCCAGGGTTAAGCTGGACAAAAGTCAGCTGGACTCTCGCCTCTACTGCTGTTTCAGACAAATCCTTTTATTCTTTTCTTTTCTTTTGCAGTTTGGGCCTTCTGTTTTAAACTTCACTGACCCTTCCCTGCCTCCTCCCTCCTCGCTTTCTTTTTGGAGGAAAAGAAAGCATTTCAGAGCTTTGCTGAATTTACCCATAAAGACTCAACCAATAAATTCCTAACTCAAAAGATTAAAGACATTTATGTACAACATACAAAAAGAAAAAGTCTTGCTTACATCAGAGCCCCTGTGTTTGCATAGCTTAACCAAACAGAGAATAATGTTTGAAAGGCGAAGACTAACACAGACATTTTTTGCTTTTTAAAACGAGGCTCAATTACTCAAAAATGTTGCCTGCTTTGTTGGCTTTAAATGCTTTTATCTCGTTTTGATTTATGGCTGTCCCTTGTATAGACGCAGATCTCTGCTTAGCCACCTGTAGGCAGGTGTATCTTTTTAAAGCACACTCCCCAGACCAGGGATTCATCCATCAACTGCTCACTTGGAGCCAGAGCATTCAGCATCTTTTATCTCTGTGACCTAGTCACTAGGTCTATATCATCACAAATATTTAATTCTGGGTGACAGTCATGGCCAGAGGAAAGAAATTAAAGGGGAAAAAAAGTACATGAATTTGGGGTGAATGGAAAGAAATGAACATTTATTAGGTATGTATTTAGGGTCAAGAAGAAGAAGATATACTTTCTAATCTCTTTCCTCACCTCTGATGCCCTCCTGTCTCATCTTTCTTCCCTTCCCATTTTTCTCTCCTCTCCTCTCCTCTCCTCTCCTCTCCTCTCCTCTCCTCTCCTCTCCTCTCCTCTCCTCTCCTCTCCTCTCCTCTCCTCTCCTCTCCCCTCCCCTCCCCTCCCCTCCCCTTCCCTCCTCTCCTCTCCTCCCTTCCTCTCACCTTGCCTTTTTTTGCCCTTTTTTTCTCTTTTTATTTTCTTTTCTCATTTTTTGGAAAAATTAAACATGACTTTCAACAAGTTACCACGTTTCTGAAAAAGAAACCATCCATAAAGAACAGACTCATTAAGTCCTAGCTACTGCCTAACAAAACCTAGCTACTGTGTAACACCAAGTTACACGTATACAGTAATGATGATATATTTTTTTCTGTTATGTTCCCATTATTTACATTTGGAACAATTTCCTTCAAAATCCATGGCTTAGAGGACACCGTGAATTTTGTTAAACAGGTATGCAAATGCATGTCTTAGAAGTCTGGGGAATGAAGCGCTAGTGTTTCCCCAAGGGAAGCTGCTGAATGTAGATTCAGGCTTCTGTCTGTCCACGAAGGATACATTTTCCCCCTTTAGAATCAAGGGATATTCACCTCTCTGTCTTACAATTTAAATGCTTTATGAAGAAACATACCAAAAATATGAGGAAGCATCATCTATATAATTACAGAATACTTTCATCGATAATTAAAATATTATAAGGATGCCACGCTCTGCTGCGAAGGTCTGTGGTATGCTGATGAGGTCACAGGAGAGGGTGGGTGTCATCTTGGCACAATGGCTTTAAAGGGGATAACCCAAGTGATAGTTCTGAGGGTTCACTGCAGTCATCAAGACTGCATGAGCAAAGCAGCTTCTTGGCATCACCAAGTTCGAGGACAAAACACCCATCTTGGCAGAGCTGAGCAGTTCCAGCAGTTGCCATTCTTAGGTACCATTTGGTATCCTTAGATTCGGATACAAAAACCCCCGGAAACTCTCAGTCTGCCCGTGGTTTATACGCATGGCAATCTTTCAAGGGCATCTGCTCATTACCCACATCATATATGAGAAACCGCATGGTGGAAACTTTCTTTTAACACATCAAGCAACTGCAACAGGTCTAGCAGATGATAGATGGTTTGAAAGCTCCAGTCAATATTCCAAGATCAGTGCGAGTGGGGCTTACACTGCACCCAACTCTAGTCCTCACAGAGGAGCAAACAAATGGGGTGCTCCCCCTGCAGGGCCTGCTAGTGGGGAAGGGCAGGACATCCCACTGGTACAGTGCTACGGTTCCAACTCCTCCACCTCAGGTAACACAGATGCAAATCCTGCCACGGGACAGTTCTGCACTCTTTCCATGGGGCAGAGCTGGGCACCGCTTGGTCTGTGTTGCGTTCAGTCCTTTTACACAGCTCTCTTCTGCTTGTGGGTATTATAACCATTCTGTAGGCAGCTGAGGCAGATGAAGGATGGCCTTGAGATTCCACGAACTTGCCCTTCCATAATGTGTTCACCTCATCATAGTAGACCCTCCCTTTCAAAAAAAAAAATAAGGGCTTACTTGGGAGATGGCTTAGTAATGCTTTTTTTTTTTTTTGCCTCAGTGTATACGCGTGACTCAGCTTTCTACAAACTTTTGGTCAAGAGAAAAGTCTCAGAACTATGTTGATAGGCTGGACAGAAGCCCCTCTAGGACTCCCAAAGGTACCCTATGTCTTGACATGTGGGGCTGCAGGTACAGCTCAGGGATAGAGCATTTGACACTCATCCTCAGGCCCTGGGCTCCATCCTGGTAGACTGAGGATCCCATTCTTTACTCTGAAGATAAACTGGATGAAAACTTGGACAGCTCTGGGTTCAGAACCTTTTTTCAGTGTAAAAAGTGAGGACTCTGGAGAGCTTGTGTCTACCTGCATGACATATTTTGATACCTGTACTCATGGCATAAAATATTATGCATAATTTATCTAAAAATTAACAATAATAAACCCACTCAATATTGACATGAACAATGTACCTTTACATAAAATAATTAAGATAATTAGATTTTTTTCCAGAGAAAAACAATTATTATGTTAAAAAATTACAGGTATCTTGAATATTTGGCTTAACAAAGATGGCTGAAATCTCTTCCATTTGACTGTATTCATCTGTTGTATTGAGTTGGCTGAAGTAAATAAAGGCAATCTTGATTCTCACAGTTGTAGACAAGGTTCTGAAATGGCTTTTTCAGATCATTGTGAATAGTCTTTCTTTCGCTACACACAAGTCTGAGTTTCTTAGAGAGTAGCTGCCTAGTGATACACAGAGGACCTGCCATAGACGTGATTCATGCCAACAATGTGTGTGTTCAGAAATATCACACTAAACCTCATTTGCTTATGTAAGTATGCATGCAATGAGTATGCCTGATTAATGCAAGTAGTATGTTTAATTCAATTTTAAAAAAATGAGACATTTATTTATTACATGAAGAGGGTTACTTTATTGTGATTAGTTTAAAAGCAAAGCTCAGGCATCTTTTCTGTATTAGAATGCCTGAGGTGGCTGCAGGTGATGGCACATGCCTGTAACGCCAGTGTTCAGAAGGCTCAGACAGGCGTACGTGAATCTGAGTACAGCCTGGGCTGCACAGTAAGTTTTGAGGCAAGGATGGACTGCACAGGGAGGCATTGCCTCACACAAAACAAAAATCCAAACAAACCCAGAGTGTCTTAAGTGGACCTCAGTGGACACCGTCCATCCTTCCCTTGTCTCCCACACAGGATTTCCAGAATCCTCCCAGGTCTATACCTCCCTTCTCTACACATTCACTAGGTGACTTTAAGAGATGGCGTGCACTCAATCTGACTGTATTTAAGACAAAGACCCTCTTCTGAGGCTTTGCTTACTCTCTCGCTCTGCCTGAGTGAGAGGCAGACCAAGCCACACCAGATATAACTTCTGTCAAATGCCTTATTGATGGAAGTGAGATGTGGGGCAGATAGACAGAGCCAAAGTCTCATTAACTTGGTCACTGTATTCACCTACCAGTTTATACAATGTCAGGATAAAGCCTTCCGAATTCAACACTGAATCAGGCTCTGGTTTGTGTGGTGCGTGGTAGGGAAAGGGAGAAGAATGAATTCCCTTTGTGAATGAGACATTCAGCGGGACCATGCATGAGGCCCAAGGGACATTATAGGTGAATACAATACTCTAGTAAACAACTGTCCTCCCTAAGCGCTTCTCTCTGTGTGAGGCAGCTGTTTCCGAGCACCTGCGTCTTCAGCCTCTTCCTGGATCAGGCTTTGCACAATGTGAACTGGACAGGTGATGTTTTCATTGTCTTTCTAGTGTTTCCCCACCCCTCTGTGTAAATGTGCGTGTTCACCAGGGCTCAGAGCTTAGTTGCATTGGTCCAACCTGGTAGCATGAAGCCACAGGAAAAGAAATCCACTAGCCACCTAGCCAACTCACCTCGAAACACTGGTATTTCCTGTCACTTGTTGCAGAAAAACCCAGAACTTTGAGTCTCAGCACAGAGTCTCCTACTGACTTAATGCCATCTATCCAAGTTCACGGAAAGTTAGGTCAGCAGGCCTGAGGCCATCTTTCTTCTTCTAAAGACACCACATGCACCATCTCAATTTTTGTTGTGCTTTTTTCCCCTTGTAATTGGTTTCTAGAAAACTAATCTCTGTTCATATGGTTTCAGTTTCTAGGGACTGCAACTGCCCTGAAGAGGAATTGGTGGACAGAATTTCAGAAAGCAGCCGGGGAATCTTGCCACGACTTCACAGCTCTTTGCTGCCTCCCAACTATCGCAGCCACGGGAGAGGCACATTCACTTGAGAATACAATGGACAAGAGTCATTTACTTTGGATTCAGGCCAAAGAGTTAATCAGATGCCATTTGTAGGTATAGTAATTTCAAGTTCAGACCCATGAAAATCTTCTCTGGTACTTTTGTCTGAACTAGAGATGTGACTTAATGCCGTAGTACTTGGGGACATTAATTAAAGCCACATTGGAGGCACATGTCCCTGGGGTAAAGAAATAGGTTCATGTCTTCCTGGGTGGGACTCTGCTGAAAGAGAAGTCTAAACCCTCAAAGTTTAGAGTCCATGTCTTTTGTACACTTGGGTCCATATGTCCAAAGTGACTTGAGAAATGATTCATCAATGGTTAACATCCCTTTCCAATCAGATGTTTCCAGGAAAAAGACCCAGGTTGAGCAATGGAGGTTGGGCTATGTCTGAAAGGTTGTTTTGCTGCATGTTTCTGAGAAAAGGCAAATTGTCAACATCTCTGTCCCGGAGAGCACTGGTCGATAAGCCCTTCCCAGGAGGAGGACCTCCGTGGGAGGTGAAGCCAGGACAGTTTAGAGCTGGAGTTAGCTTTCTGAAGTCTTTGGGTGAACCATGAGGTTGGGAGTGGGCTCGGTCAGCTTCATCTCTCATGTGTACTTGTTTTCTGGAGACATTCTAGTTGCTAAGAAACAGGGTTGAGGACTTTGTGCAGAGAGTTCATGGGACACACTCCTGACACAACCTTGGGCGCCAGGGAGAACAAGGAAGGATTATGGGAAGAGGTAAGTTCTACATTGAGTCCTGAAGAAAGCATTTCAGTCAGCACATTGGCCAGTGCCCTGGACTAGTGTCCCTAAAGAATGTCAAGAAATAAAGATATAGGTAGGGCATGGTGACACACATGTTTAATTCCAGTACTCAGATGACAAGAAGGAGGAGGAAAAAAGGAAGGAAGGAAGGAAGGAAGGAAGGAAGGAAGGAAGGAAGGAAGGAAGGAAACAAAGGTATAGGGACAACAAATATATTTGGAAGATTAATTTAGAAAGCACTAGAGAGCAATGCAGAGTAAAGGGGCAATGAAGGGAAGGAAGAGGAAAAGGGGTAAAAGAGGAAAAGGGAGAGAAGGAGGTGGGGTGGAGGCAAACTGGTCAGTGGGGCATTTGTCCATCAAGTAACGACTGTAGATGATCTGGTTTCTGTACTGCTGGGGGCCTCCTTGGAGTTTCCATGTCAAGCCTCACTTCCTGAAGTGAGGGAAATGGGACATTATCCAATACCCTTTCCCTTTGATTAGCCACCAATCTACATTGAACCTAAGGTATTACTGAAAGCCAGATGCACCACAAGTAGGCCAAGCTCTGAAAAGGAGTGTTAGTGACACCCGAGTGCCAAATGGAGAGGTGACATTGTGCCAAGTCCAAGCCTTCCAAGTGTCCTAGCTCTTTCTTCGCGTGGGGCACTATTCTGAGACTGGTCTGACTGCACCCACAGTGATGTGAGTGTGCGTGCACATACGTGCGTGTGCACTATCTGACTAAATTAGGATTGCCTTCTCTAAGATGGAGTGTTGGAAATGCATCTCCTTTCTTGATTGCACCAAAAATTCCAAATGCTTCTGCTCTGAACTTTCTCACTTTACCATCTTTGCTAGAGAAGAACCAGCTAATTTCCACACAGCTGAGTAAAGTTAATAGAAGGCATAGCAGTTTTTTCTTTTATGTGAGTCTAGGATTTAGGGAGTCACAGTACTTAACTGGGAAGGAAAGCCTTTCTTGTCCTCCTAACATCATCCCAAGGCAAGTTAGATACGTGCAAATTCCTCAGTGAAGGGGACCAACATTTAAAAATGCCTGTGATGGTATTTAACAACACTATGGTCACTCTCCTGGGCTGGGTTGGTCACCTTTGTCCTATTGAACTAGGGACTCTAGATCTGTAAACATCTATTTCCACAGACCCTGGGGGGCCAAAGGAGGCCGTTGGAAGTTGTGATCACAGAACACATGTCAGCTGGCCAAGGTGGTGTGAGGCCCAGTGGCTTATTGCCCTTCCCTTCCTCTCTCCCCGACACAGGGACAGCTTCTCATCTCACTTTCCTTTCCCTAGGAAGCTGGCCCATCCAATCACACTCTCCTTGACTTTTGTATCCACTTCCAACACAGCCCAGAGCGATTCCTCTGTTGGGACTAATTGAGTCCTGGCTTTCAGCTGCTTTTCCCTTCTAGAACCTTCTAATATAAGTTACTAGAAGCTGTGCCTAGTTAGAGGATGGGATTATCACCTGTTGACCATTGACTGCAGTGTATTTAAGTCTACATGGTGTTAATAAAGAAGGGGCTTTCTGAATCAGTGTTAAAAGGTCTGCGTGTCGGTCTGTCTCTGCGCCTGCGTCTCTGTATTCTCAACCTCCAGTCCCTTGCTCGAAGCTTGCAAACTGGGTTCTAGCGCACAGAGTGCAGACACGGGGGCAAGGTGCATGGCATTTCTCTGCACTTCTCTGCTGACAGGTGTGTGTCCCTCTTGCATGTTTTCTACAAAAGCTTGAGAAGTCACAGCAAAGACTGGAAACACAGCTGAGCTTTGCAAGCAGAATGGAGTCAACTTCACAAGCAGATCAGAGTTGTTTCCCTGGATATGGCAGACTTGTGGGAGGCTTTCTGCCTATTTCTTTTTGTCTGGCCGTGTTTTCTATATAAAAACAATCCTTTCCAGGAGAACCTTTGTTTTTTAGATCAAAAGGAAATAAAGCTGTAAATTATCTTTAAAACCTCAGGAGAAATTGCTGGTCAGGTTTCCAAGGTCAAGGGCTGGTGGGGTTGCTAGGTTGCTTTTTATCCAGAGCAAAATCTTTTAAAGATTAGATTAGTTAACAGAAAACAAGTTTTGTACCTTTGTTTGACATCTGGGCCATCAGTCACCAAAGTTCACAGTGAAACCTCTGTCCTGTGCCCGATTGGAGTCCACTTGCTAAGTCTGGCCATGCTCCTGACATTAGAATATGTCTCAGACACTCACTGCTGTGTGGGTTCCATTGTCCTGTGGACTGGAAAAATCAGTTATACACTTTATTCTATGTGACTGTCCAGCACTTACTTGTTCAGGTGTCCCTGGAGTCTGAGACCCTATTGTCTCTGGTAAGTGGCCCTAATAAGACCAGTGAGGCAATGTCTGTGAACTTCCCAGTTTGCCCTATGAGTGGGCACAGAGCAAGGAGTATGAGGCTGTTTTCTGGGCAGTAAGGAGGGAACTGAGGGCTCCAGAACCCTGGGCAGGTCTGAGAATTAATAGGAACTGAGCCCAGTGGGTGGGCTAGGTGCTGTTAAATAAGAATCAGAATCCAGCAACTTTGAGCTTCTGGCACACAAGCCAAGCCTGCAGGCCTTTTCTGTGGATCTCTAGTCCGTATCTAGGACCTTTCCTTGGGATTAAATGAAACTTAAACCTGCTAAATAAACACAGGCGCAAAGAAAAATCATTGGGAGTCATTCACCTACCATCAATCATCACTGCCAGGTTGTTCCTTGTCTTGACAGCTTACTGTAGGGAGGGAGCCCTGGGCTCCCAGGAACAAAGACCTGAGAGAAAGCAAGAAAAATAGCAACAGAGGAGGAGATTTACCCCGCAGGCTCAGGAAGGAAATTAAATGAAGAGAGACAGCCACGGGAAGACAGATCCCAAATCTGGCCACAGGTTGCCATAGTAGATAGACTTCACAATGAGTTCTGTTTTCTCTGTTTACTTCACTAGTAATAATAATATTGTCGTCATCCTCATTTGTATTTAAAAGCATTAGAAGGTGGTTCAGTTGGTAAACTGCCTCCCCAGTAAGCACGGGGACCTGAGTTTGTTCCTCAAAGCTCCCATAAAAGCCAAGTGTTTTGACTTACGCCTATAGTCCCAGTGCTGGGGAGAGAGAGACAGGAAGATGCCTGAATCCCACTGGATAGCCAGTGTAGCTAAATTGGTAAATTCCAAGTTCAGCGAGAGACCCTGTCTCAAAAAGCAATGTGGAGAGTGACTGAGGAAAGACACTGGATGTTGATTTCTGTCTGTCTGTCTGTCTGTCTGTCTGTCTGTCTATCTATCTGTCTATCTGTCTATCTCTCTCTCTCACACACATACACACACAAAAGAGAGAGAGAGAGAGAGAGAGAGAGAGAGAGAGAGAGAGAGAGAGAGAAATTTGATTTACTGAGCCTTTTCTGAGGTAGACATTGTAACTAATACTTCATTCACTCATTTATTCACGCACTTACTTGCACAATCAGTCAGCAATGTATCTGAGATGCTGGAACACAATGGTAAAGAAGACTGAGCCCCTGCCAAATGAAGACAACGTATAATTTAAAAGTAAATGCATGAATATGTACTATTAAAGAATGGTAAGTGCTGAGGAGAAAACTATGACCAGTAGGTAGATGAGATTGGGAGTTGGAAGACTGCTTACGTCATCAGGTAAGAGGAAGCCTCTCTGGGCACCGGCTCTTACTTTTAGCGATAAGCAGGTGCTATGTTGAAGAGGCACAGGGAAGGCGTTTCCGAGGGAAGGGCAAAGGCCCTGTGTTGACCTGCATGTGGCAGAACTGAAATCCTTCAGGAGGTCAGCAGACTGAGCTGTCATAAGTTCTACCCATGAGAACTAGAAAGCAGAGGAACCTAGTGGTCGGGACTGCCAATTGGAACAAAGCCAAAGCCCCTATTTTGATTAGGACCACAATAAAGCACTTTCTAAGCCAAGATCCTATTGTTCCTAAAATTCTCATAGCTTTACCATGAGTTGAGAGATGCACATACAAGATACAGGTGTAGAGATGGGTACACAGAAAAAGTGTGTGGCCTGATCCTCACCAAGGCTCCACCATGGGTGTCTCCTTGGGACCCTACACAAGCATTCCAGGTGAGCCTCATGTTCAGGAAGATGATAAAGCCAGGCTCTGCTGACCAATTTCTGTGGCAATTCTTAACTAGTTCCTGAGACCCCCTGACTCAACTCTCGGGAAGTTAGCGATTCTTGCCTCCTGACTCCCTCTGTGGGTGTCTTGAGCTAACACGTGGGCACTCCTGGGTGTGCTCACGGGATATCTTTCAGCTCCTAGAGCCCCTGCTCTGAGACATCTAGATGGCTATCAGGGACTTCTTGTGGCTTTCAAAAAATGCTGTAGATGTAGGGATGAAATCGGGAAGCAGAGAACAGTGGAAGCCAGAGCCAAGAGAATCGATCTCCCTGGAGGACAGAGACACACAGGGATATATGGAGCTTTCAGAGAGAATCTGGGTGTCCCTGGAGTGGGTGACAGAGATTTAGTGTGACTGAGCCTGTTTTTGAGAGACCTAGAGATAGACCCTAGCATTAGCCTGTGTGATCTCTGCCTTTCAGCCCCCGGGCAGCTGTGCCATATGGCTCTCATTCCAGAATGAGGAACTCAATTAAAAGCAAAATGTGTACTCTGATATTGAAGCTAATATTCCTAACTCATCCAAACTGGTATTATTTGTGCAGGCAAAGCGGAAGTGGAAAGAAAAGGAAATGCACACAAAACCAGGCGAAGGTCAGCTCTGATTATATCAGGCTGGCAATTTAACACTAGCTCTGCACTTTGCAAAGCATCGGTACTGTTTGCCTCTCCTGAAAGTTCATATTTGAGAATAACTGAGTTTGTGCGTGAATGAGATGGATATTTGTGCCTGGAAGAGGTCTGTGTGCTGTTGCCTCCAATGAGTTTGAACCAAGCACACCATAGTTTAGGAGGAGCACATGCTTCCAATATGTGATTATATTTATTGTACAATTCATATATATTATTATCAATCATGAATGTAATTTGATTTTTATCTAAAAATGCTCATTACATTTGTGTGTGTATGTGTGTATAAACCTGTGTGTGTGTGTGTGTGTGTCTAAGCCTCTGTGTGTATGTGTATGTGTGTGTGTATATAAGTACATGTGTTGCAGTTGGTTCTCTCTTTCCACTGTTGAGTCCTGGGATCAAATTTAGGTCATCAGGCTTGTTGGCAACCCACTTTATCCAGTAAACCCATCTTGTTAGCCCACTTGTTTTTTTTAATGTTGAGAGTACCTATTTTCTTCCTACTTCACAGTGGGGTCTGTTTGCATTCTTCTCAGGGTGCAAGTTAGTTAGCTTTCCCAAGAGATAACAGAATCTAGTATTAAGAATACTACTACTACCATTATTATTGTTATTACTACTGCTATGAATAATAATAATCAGTTAGACACTGATTATTGTGCAGAGTATAGGGAAGATGCTGGGAGATGTAGAAGAAAAGTGGGGTCAGAGGCAAAGTTTCTCTTTGGTGTTATTTCAATGTCTCCGTGGTGTCATTGTGACATGCACCCCTCTTTGCACAATCCATTGTGGGGTTTCAATTCAGAAGCAAGCTTCCCATTTAGAGATCCTACAGGGTTAGGATCCAGAAATGGGATGTGAGGCCAAAATTGTCACCTGGGTCAAAAGTGCATGGGCTTTGATTCTATCTTCAGAACTACACAAAGAAGGATTCAAAGGTCTGTTTCCAACTGAGACTCAGAACCACCCCACATGTCACCTGAGTGCAGGTGGGGCCCTCTAGAGATGAGGCTGAACACCTGGTGAGGGATAGGGTGTGTGCTGCCATGGTGTGTCACAGACAGAAGTACAGACAAAAATTTTCAGAAGACGTTGCGGTTCTTTGTGCTTTGCAAACACCAGTGTTGAACTCCAGGGCACAGGGCTGGCTGTCATGAAGTGAGGGCTAGCGTTAATTGTCAGCTTGGCAGAATCTAGGCTCTCATGAGAGAGGAGCTTCTGAGCATGCCTGCAGAGACTTCCCTAGGTCATATTAATCGAGTCACGGAAGACCTGCCACCGTGGGTGCCGCTGTTGCCTGGATGGGGTCCTTGACTGCACAGCGAAGAAAGGATGTTTCCACAATCCTTGTTGGTTGCTCTCTGCTTCCTGGTTGTGGATACAATGTGAACAGTTGTTTCGAGTCTTTGCTACCCTGACTTCCCCAGCATGCTGGAGCATATTCTGGAACAAATCCTTCCACCTGAAGCTGCTTCTTCTAGGGCTTTATCACAAAGGACAAGAAACTAAGGCAGATAGGTGTGAGGCAGACATTGCCTGAGGAAGGGAGCAAATGGGACCTGGAGTAAAATGGAAAGCAGAACTGACCAACCAGAATATACATTCAAGTATAACCGGAATTTTCTCAGTGGTGCACTGGATTTCAGTATCCGTATTCATCCAGCATGAGCCACCACACCTGGCTTTGCAACTATGTTGTTACAAAGGAGTGAAAACATAGCATTGGACCAGCTTCTCCATAGGGGTTTGTCTTTGCAGAGTGCTTGCATTTGAGAATCTTGGCTGTTGGCATTCTGAACGTCAACGGGAAGGTTGGCAATGGGGAAGGGAGTGTTATTTGATGCGGTCCATGCGAAGATGTGGCACGCAGAATTCCTTCCAGCCGAGGGCTCTTGGTTACACTAGGATGACTGGGTTGAGCTGACAGATGCACCCCAGGTTTGAGTTTTTCCAAAATGGGTTGTGAACAGTGCCAGAGCAGGTCAGGGGTCCAAGCCTTGGACAAATTCTGCCCAACGTGAGAGTATCCCCCGAACCCTTTAGCTCTGAGCTTCCCTGACTGTGGACTTTACTAGGTCTGTGCTGTGGCCAGATCCCTCCTCCTAACTTATCCCTTTCCTTTTCCTTTGACACCATTTTCCCCCAGTGAGCTTCAGGTACTTAACTTCACATTAAAAGCAGCTTCTTAGGGAGCCCAGCCCAAGAAAGAAACTTAACAGGAATAATTAAAATCCCTTCTATCAGACAAGAAGAATGGGCTGAAGGGAGTCGTGTCCAGGCCCCTAAACTGGTTTTAAAGACTTGCCTCTGTCTTTATAAACTGCTTTAAGTACCTATACTTTACTCTGACCAGAGGGAGCCCTGTTGGAGACTCCCTAATGAGACCCTGTTAAAGTTGGACTTGGTGGTGGGGGTGGCTGCTTTTCATTTTGCTCTTTCTGCTCACCGTGTTCTTCTTGCCTTCCAACCACAGGTAGCACATACCATAGACATCAGCACCTACCATAGACATCAGCACCTACCATAGACATCAGCACATACCATAGACATCAGCACATACCATAGACATCAGCACTTACCATAGACATCAGCACCTACCATAGACATCCTCTTCCCTAAATATCCAGTCTCGATGATTTTTACCCCTGAACATGGCAATCGACTGTTTGTTTTCTTTCCTGTTAACTGATTGGCAGTTGTTAAAGCTTGATAGAGTAGAAAATCCTCCCCAGTGGGCTTTGAATGGATGAGAGTCACAAACCCACGTTCTAGCTTGTAGATACTCAAAGATGGAGACCCAAGCCTCCATTTTTCCACACAAGATCCTGAACCCCAGAGTCCTTGAAAAGGTGAAGATTTCCTTGGATCACTACGTTGGGCTGAGTGATGGGTCACACACCTGGCCTACCTCCTAAAACTACACGATTGCCTCAAAGTAGGCGACTTTATTGAGAAGATTGGCACCTTGGGTGGTATAGGCTCCCTTCGCTCCTGCAGACTGTAGTTGGTTGCTCTCAGTTAGCTCTCACGTCTCTCCTGTTGCTCCCGGGTGCAGCGTCACATGGCTCCATACGGGATGTACATCTCTAAGGATAAAATGGGCCAGAGCTGTTTCCGGGTGTTTCTGGAGAGGAGTAGGCTGAGAGGTGCTTTGCCCTCTTACCCTACACAACAAGGAGTGGGAGACACTGAAAAGATCTGTGCTAGAGCCTTGAAAGACAAAAGGAAGTTCCTAAGCTGACAGGCCACCAGGATGGCATGGTTTTTAGTTTGATCAATAGTGTAGCCATTAAATGCCCGTGAGAACACAGAATGGTTCTCCTCCTAAAGAGCGTCCAAGAGGCAGAAGAAGGACAAACCCTAGCCCCAGCCTTTCCCCGCTCCGAATCCCACTAGTTTAGAGATATACACTCAGTTCTTCGCACAGAGATTGGGAGTAAGAAACTGTCATGAAATGATTTGACCTCCCCCATCTCCCCCACTGTCTCCCCACCCCCTACTCCAGGCAAAGAGACCAAACCTTATTCAGAGCTTTTGGTAGAGAGAAAGGCAAAGAAATTGAATTTTGTGCACCTTAAAGAAAACCTGCATTCATGAAGCCACAGAGGGGACCTGTGGAAACGCAACTCTCACTCCCCTCAGGACACTTTATGGATCAAAACATGAACTCAAAGTTGGATCAGCTACACTCCTAGCAACGGCTATGGGTTTCTCTCTAAGCGTTTGATGGGGCCTTAACCATGCTGGCCTGTGCTGTGGGAATGCTCTCCCCACTCTTTCCAAAGCTCCAGATATTTATGACCAGGGCAAGCTGCAGGCGACAGCATCTGACGCCGTCTTTGGCGGTCTGGTTTCTATTCTTTCTGACAATGGATGTGTGGAGGGGCAAAGTGTTGGACTGTTTACTACTTCAAGACATTTTAAAAGGTAATGAATGTACAAACATCACAGGGAAAAAAAAAGAGCCCTCTGTAAGGTGGTTCAGAGTCGGAGAGAAAATTCAAACAATATTAGCCTCAAAAAGTCAACATCAGACACCCTTCTACTAAGGACCTACAAACAAACAGAGTTACGCTGTGCACACATTAACAACCACAACGCAGGGCTGCTGGGTTGTCGCCTTCTCAGAGCCATGAGTTCATAACATGAGTTTGCAGAGGACTTAGAAGGTTCCAGAACCCTGAGGAGATTTGTCTCCCGAGGGCCTTCAGTATCATAATTTTTATCCTTGTTGTCTAAGGCAGAGGAAGACCACGGGGAAAATGAGATTCCGGCTTGACTGAGATGCATTTGTCTCTAATACCCACCCACCTGTCCTAATATGTGGGAAACAGGTGGGGTCAATTGGTTTTCTAGTTCTTCATAGTCCGCAGAGACAAAGACCTGCTGGGCACACACATCTCTGCCCAGACGCCCTCATATCTCAGAATTCAAAGGCAGAAGTTACAGTTTTTAAAAGTAAATAGTTCACAGTGAAAAAAGAATCTACCATTTTGTCTTCCTGCTCACACAGACACCTAGGATGTCAATCGCTTCCTATCCCTTCACTCACTGGATGATGGGCTAAGCAAAACAAACAAAAAACCCCAAAAAGCCCTCCCCAATAAAAACTCAAAAAGAATAAAAAATAAAAATAGAAAACAAAACAAAAAACCCCAAACGGTTTCTTGTAATTTTCAATGTTTTTCAGAGTTTTGCTTCACAACTTTTTAAAGATTGCCCTAGGTCTTGTGGGCCAAGTCTTTGCGAGTTGTAAACAAGGTGGCTTGATCACTTCTGGTTCCCCATATACCTATTTCTAGAAGCATGAGGTGCGGGAGTTAAGAGGAAACAGTTTTCTCGTCTGGTTTTAGATGGGACCTCCATACTGCTATCTGATGGTGACTGGACTTGCTAATTCCTTCTGAATCAAACCTGCCTGAAAACGGCTGTCCACAGGAAAATTGGAGAAAAGCATGTTCCAAGCATTATGCTTTTTTGCAAATGTTACTTTTTGCTACAGCTTACCAATAGGACACAGACACACACACACACACACACAAGCGCGATATTTTTAGCCTATCTTTTTCATGTTAAATCTATTCTTTTTTTTATGCAACTGTGCAAAAGTTTCATATTGCAATTACCACAATCACTCTTTTATAATACTAGGTCTAAACTCTCATTAATTTTTATTTATTTATTTTTTTAATTTTTGGCTAGGTGCACAAACTTAATCACCCACAGTGAAGTTTCAGGCCACAGTGAAGTTTCAGGCCACAGCGAAGAGAAAATGACTTTTCCTCCTCGCAGTGAACCCTGAGAGCAATAAACGCAAGCTCACAATGTATGAGACTCCCTCTTGGCATTTAGACACCACGCTAGGGAAAGGCTCCCAGAGCCACAGGATTGCCTTTAACAGATTCAAATGCAGACAATGACTTGCAAAACCTGGAAGCCTGTCTTATTTTTGCTAGATCAATGTGGCAGGAAGACACACAAACAGCAAACAAACAAACAAAACACCTCAGCCATAATTGTGGTTGGCTTAACGCATCTCCCAAGTCAGTCAATAGCAGATGGCCCTCCCGCTGCCCCCCTCCCGCTGCCTGATAAAGCTAGCCTCTTCCCCGGATCAAGGTATTAAGGTTTCGGTTATTTGTATTGATTTTATGTGCTGCCGGCCATGCTGATCTGTGGTTCACAAATTCCTCTTTTAAAATGTCACCACCGTTTCATTTTCTCTGCCATCAATATTGGAGTCCAGGGGGCTTCCTGTTAACCTCCAGGGCTCTAGTCTTCCTAGCTACCCTAGAGTGTGGGGGGAATATGGCAGGTTCCCCAAATTTTCACAGGTGCCATCAAAACGGGTGACCATGAGATTTTTCCAAGAAAAAATAGGGATGGAACCAGGGAGGGAAGGGAAACAAAGCAAAAAGAGGCTTTCAAATATTTTTCTCTGATACTTGAAACCATGCTTCTCTATTGTCTGTCCTCTGGAAACAGACAAGCCCTCTAGTGGTTAACCAGGGAGGTTAGACACAATGGAAGGCTCACTGCATAGCCTTTGAGAGCCTCCTCATTGCATCCACACCCATGGACAGGTGTGTGTGCAGGAATTCTATGCCCGAATACAGTTCTCACCAGCTGCATCCTCATTGCTACCTGACATAAACCTTAAAGATGTTTTGAATTGGCAGATAATTTTAAATCCATAAAGACTTCCCCTGGAAGGGCTAGAATCTTCAGTCAAACATGGAAACATGGCCATTTAATAATTTCAGACAGATCTTTTCCCTTTTCAGCCCAGAATAAACTCGCTTTCCCTGGAAGCCAGACAGGAACCTACACACAGGCTGTATCTATCAGCCGATGACGAGCCTTTAACAAACACGCAGCCGGTGAAAATAAAACACATGTTTTCCCTTATTTCTCCGTGAGCGCTTACTTAAGGTTTTATTATATTTGGCCATGGGACATTCAGTAAACTTACTGATGATATCAAAGAATGATTTTACAAACAGTAAAAGTTACACTATTGACACCTCCAAATTCGGGCATATTTACATTGTGTTAGGGGCACACTTGCTCAGGGAGATTAACAAACATTACTAGGAAGGCTGTGGCCAAATCCACCCTGGTTGTTTATAAAACCTTTACAATTCATCAGCTTCCACTAACACACTGGCACTGCTCAATTGCCATCAGTTTTCGAGAGCTTTAGCAAAACATCTAGTGCCCATGTAAATAGACAAGTCTGAAAACTAGCTGGTCTGTTGGCTTACATACTGTAGGTAATGTTTTCTTTTGCTCAAATTTGTTCTGGAAACTAATCACGCTCTGATAAAGCCATCTGCAAATATGAGAAAGATTGACACCCACATGTCAAAGTTTACACAGCCTGACCAAGTGTACATATAGTACAGATGATGTAAGGCCGTCTCTCTGAGCTTCTCCAGGGCCATGTTGGAATGGAGCTCCCTAGAGGAGCACGGCCATGGGAAAGTGAGCCTGTCCATCTCCTTGTCAAGCTAAAAGCACTTCTCAAGGGCTGGCTGGGTGCTTTCTTTCGTCTCCTTCATGGAACTTCCATGCCCCCAGCATTGTCAGTCCAGGATCACCTGGTGATTATGGCTAAACTAATTCCAAACAAAGCCCCTTACTCCCATGCGCACAATGGCCACTTAACTGTGCAAGACAGAAAGGATGACCCTGACTATCTGTGATGGAGATAATATGAAATGGCACTTGCGTAGCAACTCACACGATGGAAGTTTCTTCCTGCACAATATGTACCTTTTGGGAAGGACTATACTATGCCTTGACCTCTGCACTCACATCAAAGAAAACCTGAATCCAAGGCAGATAGAGAAGCGAATGGGGCTGAACACAAAGTGGGAGTTTATGGATATTCATCCATGGTCCACTTTAATGACAAGCTTATCTGGGAGTTGGAGTGTCCAGTGCAAGTCTCTCTTTGCTGGTGGGTGGCAGTGGTTGTATTTTGTGCCCTAATTTCCCTATTTGGAAACACAGCAGAAAATGAAATCAACAGTTTTGGGAAGGAATTATTTGTAGCGAGATTATCTTCGTTCTTGATGTGCCCTCTTTACTCTGAACTCAGAACTAATATATTTGAAATCTTATTCTTGAATCTGTCTAGGAATCCAACATAGACTGCCTTGCTGGTCATTTCTAGAATATAGCCTAGTAAGTCTGGATATTTAAGAAATTTAATATGAATACAAAGAATTTGAATTATTTGAAGGATACACTGAATTTTCTGTAGCATTAGGACATTTGTGATTACTCTACAGCTTTTTAAAAATTCATCTGCTAAATCTTTCAGTTCCCATGATAAAAATCAGATAATGTCTTAATACAGCAGTAAGTCTGAAACTTTCTTTTCTAAATTGCCAATTTTCAGATTTTACTTCCCCCTTTTTGAGTTTTCTATGTGTGTGTGTATGTGTATGATTGTGTGTGTGTGCGCATGTACACATTACATCAATGTATGTATAGAGGTGAGAAGTCGATGTTGAAATGTCAAGTGTCCTCCTCCATCACTCTCTACTTTTGGGGGTTGGGAGACAGGGTGTCTCCTTGAACCTTGAGCTTATTGATATGGTTAGTCTGGCTGGCTAGTGAACCCCGAGGATCTGTCCATCTTGACCCTACCATCACAGGGTGGACTGACAGGTGCGTGTTGTCACATCAGGATTTTAGATGGGTGGTGGAATGCAGCAGGCATGTTAGCCACTGAGCCATTGCTCCAGCACTAGGACTTTGTGATAGATTATTAAAGCTGTAGTCAGTAACGGATTATTGCTATTTTGTTACTGATTTAAAAATAGCAAAATCAAACCTGAAAGATAGTTCTGAGAATTTTGTGTTTTAAGACTACGATGAATATTTAGTTCTTGTTGTTGTCTCCTGAAGACGTTGATGATGATGGTGCTATTTGTTCTGTTCAGTATGCATGTTTTGAAGATGCGAGAGCAGCTGGAATCTCAGCTGAGCCACAATCAACCGTTTGTCTTCTTTGATCTTTATGTATCTATGAATTCCAACTTTACAAGCCTAGGTCCCACCCTCAGGAACTCTTGAATCTTATTAATTGCAGATTTTTGTAACTGTGACGTCTCCCTAGTTTGTTGTCCTATAATATCAAATTCTCTAGTTACCAGAAAATGAGTTTAGCACGCACCTATGATCCCAGTCCTCAGAAAGCCGAGCAAAGAGGATTGTTATAAGTTTGAGGCTAACCTTGTTTGTATAATAAATACTAGGCCAGCCAAGGCAGAATATTGAGACCTCTTTCTTATTCTCTTTCCTTCTCCCTCTTTCTCTTCTTCCCTTTCCATATATATATATATATATTACATATCTATATGTAAAATGTATATGTGTGTGTTTACATATGTGTGTGTGCACTCAACTGCTTATGTGTGCAAGTTAGTATATGTGTAGAAGCTACACACACATATATGGAGTGCATGTGTTTATACTCATATCTTCAAAATATAGAATGTGTGTGTGTATGTACGTGCATGCGTGATATGTGTAGAGACCCCTCCAAAACGGAATAAAACAAACTGCCAAGAAGTTTTAAAGGCATGCTCTGTCTTTGAGTATTGCTCAATTCTTTGAGCAGTCTTTAGTCCTAAAATGGTACTCTTAGAACCTATAACCTCTTTTGTGCTTCTCTCCCTATATTGATATGAAATGTGTAACGATTTTTACAATGATCCTTATCACACAGAAGCCTCTTCTATGTTAGCTCATAAAACTTAATTTCCAATTTCCTCCTTGCAAACAATAAATGATCTTTGTCCCCATGTGGGTAATTGGATCACGGTGGTAGGTGATAGCTTCTCAGTTACCAGGTAATTCTGCCTCAGAGCTTAGGCTAAGAGCAGGGTGGTAACTCTTATTTCTGGGATAGGAGGAGAGGGGCCAGTGTTTCCGTTTGTCGATGCCTGTGCTGTGCCAGCCCCTGGCTGGCGACTTGGGCTGTTATCTCTCCTATCACCAGCTCTTTTATGCCCTCCTTATTCAGTTGTGCCACCCACTCCCCTCTTAATACCCTTTGATACTTTCCACAGCTCCTACCACCAAGACTCAACGCACTTGAGGCCTGGTATGGTTTGGCTAGTGCCGTGCTGACAGCCATGGCTCTTTTCTCTATCCCTTGTTTTCAGTGCTTTCCTTACCATTGGCCCACAACTGTTCAGTTCACCTGTATATATATCCCTGAGACCAGGATAGTTCTGGCACACTGCAGATGCTAAATCAACTTTTCAGACAGGGAGGACAAACAAATGAATGCATTTCATCCTTTTGACAATCCTAAAATAAGGAACTAGAGGATCAAAGGGAGTTAGTCACATGTCCAAGTCGCAGCTAATAGCAAGCAGAGGTTAATGTCTCAGCAATTCTCGAAGGTCTCGCGTGGGATCCTTTGTAAAGCCCCTAGGCAGATGAAGGAGCTCAGGCTGGCGGATCACGTTACCCAAAGGCAATGTAGAAATGCTCACCGAGTGTGCCCTCTCTGCAATTTTCTTTCCCCTCGGATGTGTTTGCAGCCCATGGTGTTCCTAGAGATTTTATTTATCTGTGGATTTTCTTTGAAGAAAGGCAGCCGGCGGATGTTTTTTAGAAGCCAAGGTGAGAATTAGTGAGATGCTTTGCCATGGCACCTTTTACAACACTGGAAAGTGATCATTAGACTCCCTCTCTAGGAGAAAGGATTTGCATCTGGCTTGCTTTGTGCAAACAGTGCTTTTGTTGATTTATCAACAGGACTTCGCTTGGGGTTTTGGATTGGATTCCAGAGGTTGGCACCTACACTCTAAAAATCTAAACAGAAGGAGAAAATAAATCACCAACTGGCACTTTAAAGGCAAAGATTTATACCAAACTTAATGAACTTCCTGTCTTGCTGAGCGTGAGGAAAATGTCATGTTTACCCCAATGCTCTCTGCTCCTGGCAGCCGATGTGCTGGGTTGGAAGGGATGCAGAAGTGGGTCAGACTCACCCAGCTGGAACTCAGGAAACTCATTAGAGTGCCAGCTCTTCACAAGCACTGTGGCCTTCCTGGTCCACCCCTTCCCCTGGCTGCCGTACCTTGGCCCAAGGAGAAACGGACACCAGGTTGCAGTGTGCTGTTCTCTAGAAGCAGACTAGCGATCGGTGATTTCAAGTGCAACTCGGTGATTTCAAGCGCCACTTGCTGACTTGCTGCCGTATGTGGGAGTGTGCTGTGTACTGCGGTTCTTGGAGACCCCAGTCAAGGCTGGGGAAAGTGGGATATGGAAATGGTTAGCAAGAGACACGTCACCAAAACTACAACAGCTTAGTCATTCTGAGACGTCAAGAAATCCGTGTGGAATTAGAACAGCAGCGAAGAAGCTGGGGGTACTCAAGAGCTGCTCCCAGAGATGTGAATTCTCTAGGATTTCCCAGTCAGCAGAGTCTCTGGGTGGAGAACATATCACACCAGCGAGGAAATCGTCAAAGAAAGGGTTACAAGGGTGGACAGTCAGAAATGAGAGCATTCACAATATAAGGGTCTGAGTGGGTGGGTCAGTCACCTGCTCTGTTGACTCACGAGAGCTTCCCTTGCCACCATTTATGCGGTTTGTGCATGGGGCCTGGGAGGGAGAAACATCTTAGCAACCTACCCAGTTGAAGAGTCTTTCTTTCTCTGTAAAACTTGGAACAGAAAACTTTCTTTGATTATAACACTTATATAATCAATACTTGTCTGTAAATAATCTGATTCATACCACGGCATTGTAAGATCCCAAATCCTAATGATTGCTCAGCCTTCATTTTCTTGCTATCTACATATCATATGAGGGATGCGCAGATTAAAACTGATATGAACAACCTTCCTGCCGCAAGATTCCAGAGTGAACAATGGGACTGATTTTAAATAGGGAGAAAATCCTCTTGCCAGATTAAATACACCCAACTCCTGCAGATAAAACAAGAAAGGTATATGGCTAAGTAGTCCATTCATTTGAAAAATGATCAGTTCTGCAAGCATAGTGACACCAAGAGGACTTTGTCACCATTAAGGATATCACTAGTTTATGCACCTCTGACAGGACCAGTACGTGATTCCCTTAGACAACCACACATCCTATCTGTTAGTGTGGGCCAAGTCTTATGGGTCTAGGACCATGGCTTCTTCTTCCTTCACCCTCAAAAGTCAGGTGATAGTTGTGTTCTGATGTAAGATGCTTTCTTTAGGAGCAGAGTCAGGGCAGGTGTGTTACCCAAATTAGAGTGTGCTGTGGTCAAAAGGCTGGGGATTTTTGCTTGGTATTTCCTTATCTTGGGAACGAAACACCCCAAAGTTGGAGAACAATGGTCAATATTTAGAAGTGTTATGAAATCATGTCAGTTCTTCTTGATTGAGAGTCTCTTTGGATTTGTCAAATCAATGGTTTCTAAAGTCAGAACCCAGCATTGTGTAAGCGTGGCTTTTTGAAATATTTCGAAGCAATGCTTAAGTAGTAGAGACCAATGTAAGTTCACCTGTTTCCTTTATTCACCTGTTAGAGTGGACTAATTCCCCAGATAGACATTTTGGGTAAGAATAAAAAAAAACATATTAGTGTATCATATATCAAAAACATTCTTTTGGTTATGGTTAATTGAAATTGATATGGAAAATTGGAAGCAGATCCTGGAACTGAATATACACTTATATTCAATTCATTCATGGTGCCAAAGCTGTGTTTGTATACCTGGTGCATGTTTGTAGTGCTGACATTTTAATGTTACTAATAAATGACTGGGGTTGGTTTCAGGTGACAGGAACTCACCTGTGTTTTTTCAAAGTATCACCTAGAGCGAGCAGTCTACAGGCAAGAGAGGCCCCTTTCCCCCCTTTAGTCCAGCATCTTGCCTACCCTGCATTCGTTAACCTGCAAATGGTGCTTTGTAAATTACCCCCTTTGCCTGTTAACCATCTTGCTCATTCTCCCACCCTTTTCCTCATTCTCAAGAAATCCCATTTCTTTTTCAGTGTTTTTCAAGTAGTAAGCATGGATATTATAGCAACCAATGAAGTTTGTCATTGGGAGATAGTCCAGGAACCTCAATATTCTTATCATCGAGGCCTTACTGTCATTGTCATCTGTTCCTTAAAAAGGTCTCATCTGGGATCACACACAGGACCACGGAATGGTTGGGCACACATTTTGAGGACAACACAGCTTGGTTAAGAGAAAGACATTTGTTATACCACCTCCTTAATCTTTGAATTCTGGAAGTGATATCTTTTCACACCTTTATCCATGTTCCATCTCAGAAACTTATCCAGATTCTTGTTCCCACCCCACTATCTGTACAGACAGTCAACAATTCATCTCTGGACATTGGACACTTTCCTCTCTGTCATTCCCTCAACTTTGGTTCTTTTCTTTGCTCTTGCCCATGTGGGCTGTTAGAAGGGTTCCCCTCCCCCTCCACACTCATCTAGCCTGCACTAGGCACATTCATCTACAACCGTCCTTCAAAAAAATCTGACTGGGGCATCTTTCTCTGCTCTCTGTGTCTCCAGACGCCAACATCCGTGAAAAGCTGGATGGTATCCACTCGGGGAGCTCTTCATCTTCCTCTTCCCTCCCACCGCCCTTCCTTCAGTCAGTGTTGCCATCAGCCGCCAAGATTAGAACTTCAAAAGCTTAGAACTATCTTGAATTTAGCCTACTCTTAACCTCCCCAAACTGAAATGATGAAAAGGTAGATTATTGAATGTAGAAGGAGCTGCAGGCCGCTTCCCGCCTCCCAGCTCCCGGCCACCGGCTAGCTTTACCCAAAATGATTACACGGGAACTGTATTCTTTTAAAATATTTCTGTATAGGGGCATGGTTGGCAAAGTAAGGAAATCTGGAAATGGGCTAGATATTAAATAATATTAGTATAATATTTTTCAATTTAAGAAGGGTGATATGGCATTAAGATTATGTTAAAAAGAATATTTCCTTTTAAAGGTGCATATTTTAAGTGTTCAGTACTTGAAAACCTAGAATTATCTATAAAATAGCATATTTAATGTTAAATTCCAAGAAAAGTATGCAAAAGTCCCCAACATATTTTAGCACTACAAATGCCTTCCTTCCCCCCATGATTGCTTGTATTATTTAAACATATAAAATTTCTTGACCAATACATTTGTCTCATTGTTTTTCTCTGGCCTTTTGGAGGTTTTTGTGTAAATATGATTTGGCTGTTCTCAGCTCTTTCCTCTTTGTGTTAGTACTTGTTTTGTACCTTTCTCCCCTACTTATTATCAATGTCCGCCTTCATTTTTGTTTTGTAGTCATGGACCTGAATTAGGGCATTGTCCTTTCCGATCTTTTCTTTCTTTTTATTAAATCTAAATGTAAGCTGCTGATTTTACTGAGTGAATCTCATTCCTTCCTATTAACTGATGACTGGAGTGGATATGTGCTCACACAGGCTTTTCCTGAATTGGCCAAGTCCTCTGTGTTTCAAATGCTTTTGCAATGCATGGAAAACTGAGCATATTATTTTTATTACTTAGTCATTAGTGCTATAATTGCCCATACTGCATTTAAGTGGACTATACTTTTCTTCTTATTGTTGTTTAAAATATGTTTCTCTTCCCAAATAAGACCTCAGCAGAGAGTTATTTTATCCATTCTCCTACTATGTTGAGATCAACTGAACCTGCTGGTCCACAGTTACTACCAGCCACATAGGGCTGTTTTGAACACTCAGAATAAAAGTAACCAAACAGAGATGTCCCCAGTGTCAAAAACCTGATGTAGTTCGAAGACTCAGAAAGAAGAGTGCAAAATGTTTTGTTACTAGACAAATTGCATAGTGAAATGAAAATATTTTGGATACAATGGTTAAGTGAAATTGTTAAAATTATTTTACTTTGTCTTTAATGCTCTTAAAAGTGATGTGATTCCTACAAAAAATTTAAAATTGGGTCATGAATATATTGTTTCCACTGTATTTCTATGACTCAGAAATGCCCTTTATTCCGGTTTGTTGTTAGTTATTTGTTGTTAGTTATTCTTAAAACAATCAACTGGCTTCTCTCCTTAGCACTTCCAAGACCCTAGTGTGTTCCATATCTTACTCGCTGAGCCTTTGGTTTTCTATCTTGCTCTTGGGATGCAGTGGCAGGTGGGCACAGACTTCTGGATTTCTATGCATGTGCTTTGCTGGAACCTGCTTCCAGCTCAGGCTTTTGTCAAGAAGCCCGTTTGTCCTACCTGCTCCTCATGTTGTAACTTGGGTATCAAATGGTAGGCTCATGCCCTCCTTTCAAGAGTGGGTCTCTGACTGCCTCCTGGCATCAACAATGTTCCCACCACCACCTCCCCCGTCTTAGCCAGGGGCCTCCCCTTGTAGTTTTACCTCACAGTGGTCTCTTTTGTTGCCTGTAGTTTGGTACAAGCAATAAAGGCAGGATCTTCTCTTGTTCAGCCTCTCAAGCTACCAAGTGATCACCCTACGTCTTTTTTTTTTATTATTACCATTGCTCACAGCCACATCAGAGCTTCAGCCCCCTTCCATGACTCCATCCTCCAAAAGGGCCAAGGCTATGTTAGTCAATACATCCCCACCTTTGCTTTGGACAGTATTCTACTTTTGTCCATTGTGTTAGTCTTGCAGAAATGTTGAGTCCCTGATTTTGTGTCTCTTAGTTTCTAACATTCTTTTTGGTGGTGGGGGTTTAAAAGAACCTACTCTTTCTCATTTATATTCGAATCAGGGTATGGGGGTGAGCATGCTGTCCATTATCTGCCTCGATAGTGCACCTACATATACTATTCTTTCCTGCCTGCTGTTACCTGGGCTGGAAATGGTCTTTTTAATCTTCTCCTGATCAACCCAAAGCCCATAACAAAAGAGATTCACCTAGGACATCTTTCCAAGCTTTTACAAGTGATTTCAACCTCTTGACATCACTACTTTTTTTTTAGGGGTGCAATGAACTTTATTGATGGTATTCAAGAGAGTAGGACTCCCCAAGCCCCCTCCTGCTATTCTGGGGGTCTGGGATGGAAACTGTGAGGGAGATGCTCAGTGTTAAGGGTTAGTTAGGACAGGGACTGCTCAGCAGCCAAGGACCTCTCTCTTGCTGTGTCCTTGCTGGGATGGGTGGTCCAGGGTGGGCTTCTTACTCCTTGGAGGCCATGTAGGCCATGAGGTCCACCACTCTGTTGCTGTAGCCGAATTCATTGTCGTACCAGGAAATGAGCTTTACAAAGTTGTCATTGAGAGCAATGCCAGCCCCAGCATCGAAGGTGGAAGAGTGGGAGTCACTGTTAAAGTCACAGGAGACGACCTGGTCCTCAGTGTAGCCCAGGATGCCCTTTAGTGGGCCCTCGGATGCCTGCTTCACCACCTTCTTGATGTCATCATACTTGGCAGCTTTCTCCAGGCGGCATGTCAGATCCACGACGGACACATTGGGGGTAGGAACGTGGAAGGCCATGCCCGTGAGCTTCCCGTTCAGCTCTGGGATGACTTTGCCCACAGCCTTGGCAGCGCCAGTGGACGCAGGGATGATGTTCTGGGCAGCACCACGGCCATCTCGCCCCAGCTTCCCAGAGGGGTCTTCTGGGTGGCCGTGATGGCATGGACTGTTGTCATGAGTCCTTCCACGATGCCAAAGTTGTCATGGATGACCTTGGCCAAGGGGGCTAAGCAGTTGGTGGTGCAGGAAGCGTTGCTGACAATCTTGAGGGAATTGTCATACTTGTCATGGTTCACACCCATCACAAACATGGGGGCATCAGCAGAAGGGGCAGAGATGATGACCCTCTTGGCCCCACCCTTCAAATGGGCCCCAGCCTTCTCCATGGTGGTGAAGACACCGGTAGACTCCACAACATACTCGGCGCCGGCATCCCCCCACTTGATGTTGGCGGGATCTCGCTCCTGGAAGATGGTGATGGCCTTCCCGTTGATGACAAGCTTCCCATTCTCAGCCTTAACTGTGCCTTTGAACTTGCCATGGGTGGAGTCATACTGGAACATGTAGACCATGTAGTTGAGGTCAATGAAAGGGTCATTGATGGCAACAACGTCCACTTTGCCAGAAGTGAAGGCAGCCCTGGTATCCAGGCGTCCAATACGGCCAAATCCGTTCACTCCAACCTTCACCATCGTGTCTCTGGAACGAGGCTGGCACTGCACGAAAAGAAGCGGCTGAATCTAGAACAGGGAGGAGCAGAGACCACTACTTTTATATACTATATCTGCCAGGTTTTTTTTTTCAGAACTTTTTAACCCATCACGTATCATTAACTTTAACTATTTGTATACATAGGCAATTGTTTTTCTATCATATTCTATGTCTCTTGAGGAAAAAAAAGAACACACAATCCTGATCTAGCTCAGATAGGGATATTTAATAAACATTTGCTGAACTGAAACCCTGGGCTGCCCACCTTTTGGCTTGGGAGAGTAGCAGGAATTTTGAACGGCTACCTCTCAGAAGCTGCATGACAGTCTAGTGTCATAAGAATGAGATGCTGTAGTTTTGCATGTACAATCCAGCCCAATGTCCTTTGTCTCATCTCATTCCTGTTATTTGAAGCAAAATGCACGAGTGCTATGTCCTCTTCAAAAATACACACTCTCTACACTGAAGAGAAGAAGCAGAGCTTCCTCTGAGAGGAAAAAAGAACTGCAAGCTGCAATAGTGTTTTCTTCCATCCCTCCCTCTCTCTGTCTCTTCTCTGCCTCCCTCCCAATCACAGAAATATTAAGAAACAAGACAGCATCCAAAGACACAGCATTCTAAGTGCTATCCTGATTTGTCCTTATCTGCAATATATATGCAAGCCAGGCCCAGTTGATAAACACAGACAGTCCACCTGACTTCACAAAACAAACAAATAAATATCCAGGCCGATGCTGATTTCCCTGTGGAAATTTTACAGGGGAGTTAAGTTATGGAATGTACACAGACCTGCAATTGTCATGCAAAACGGGTTGGCCAGGATTTCAGCGTCTATACGTGGGCTGAGTAAACCAGTTCAAATTAGGAGACCTGTGACTTTGGCTGGATATTTGAATGGAAGCAACTGGAAAGTTAGAGCACAGAGTCATTTTCCTCTTATTGCATCCTTCCTTTTGTCAGTGACCGTGGCTGATCGTTTTATTTTTAATTGAGTCATCCATGGGCCTCCATGATAGTGATTTCTAAAGATGCTCTGATCTAGAGAGTACACTGCCAAACTCATCAAGGCCTTGGTGAGAGACCAGACAAATAGATCATCTGGGAAGTGCCTTTAGAAGTAACACAGACATCAACAATCACATTCAGTTTTGGCATTGTATCATTAACGGCACACTGCTTCTGTGTGGGTGATTCACCAGAGAGAACTATGATAAAAATTAGGCAGCGTAATTTTGGCATTGTATCATTATTAATAAGGCTTTAAAATTTTTTGTACCCAAGTCCTGAACCATAATTTTATAACTAACAGAATCTATTTAATATACAAATTGTTTTAGATGTTACCAGACTAACAATATTATTTTCTCTTTATTATAATTCTTTAGGTTAAAAGTAGTTATTTTCTTCCCACTATGCAAATAAAAATTTTCTAACAAATATATACCTCACTTATTCCAGAAGTCAGCAGTTAGGATAAAAGGAAGAAGGAACTGAGGGTGGAAAGGTGTGGGAATGTGTGATGGTGTCTCTTTAAGGAGGTAGCTTTTGTTTGGGTCAGAGTTTGAACCAGCGCTCAGTGCTTGATCCACAGCACCTCTCAGTACCCCTCAGAGAGTCACTAGCCACCTGATGACAGCATCTCCCTCACAGTTGTGGCCACCCCCACATTGCTATAGTTCAGAGCAGCTTTCCAGTAGGGAGGGCTTGTTAGCTCTCAGAGCCCACTGACTTTTTATTTGGTCAGAGGACCCCTACCATCCTCATTCCATAAACCTGGAGGTATTTAAAAAGGAATCTTTCTGGTTGGGTGCGGTGGTATCTTTAATCCAAATATGCAGAAGGTAGATCTTTATGTGTTTAAACCTGGCCTACATAGTGAGTTTCATGCCATCAAAGGATATAAAGTCAGACCCTGTCTCAAAACTGAAATATAATAAGATGGAGTGTTTCATATACAAAACACTTCTTTGACATTTGCTAATATAAAGTTTAAAAGCCCAACTCTTTATAGACAAGATTTAATTTTCATTCATTTCCCCCTTTCATTGAGAAATGAAAATATTGACAACCCAAATGTACATCAAGACATAAGATGTACTTTTTGCATGCAAGAGAATATTAATTCATATTAGCTTGCCTGACTTTAGACTTGTAAACTATAAAAAGGCAAACGCAAATTTACTAGCAAT
The DNA here is from genome assembly GCF_037038515.1 of Microtus pennsylvanicus. Taxonomy (NCBI): domain Eukaryota; kingdom Metazoa; phylum Chordata; class Mammalia; order Rodentia; family Cricetidae; genus Microtus; species Microtus pennsylvanicus. The sequence goes on along the minus strand of NC_134580.1, from coordinate 124,713,636 downwards.
AGCTTTACACTCCACCAATTTCTAGGTTTCTATTGTAAGTGATGGAGCGATGTCCATCCAGGTGCAGACACTGAAGGACACTCAGGCGAACTGATTAGACAAGTCTCAGAACATTTGCAGGGAACTTTTTGCCACTTTATTTGTATTTCACTAACTCTAAAGCTGAGAGATGGATTTAGAGAGATTTTTCAAAGCCACAGTGGATGCTATGTGGCCAGAAAGGGGATCTCTAAGTAGAGAATGTCAAACAAGTTAAACCAATCTGCTGCCACCTAACTCTCCAGAGTCTGCCAGCAAGTACGATGTGATGAAGGTTAGCTGTAAGTTATTCTGAAAATGAGTCTCAGAGCAAACCCTCTTGTGCAGACTCTCTTCTTGTGCCATAATTAACAAGTGGTCAAGGGACAGCTCCAGCCCTTTCCTTTGGGATTGTCTCAGCATCCTTCATCACTGTCTTTTTAGGTGTTCCTACCTGTGGACTATAGAGGACAACCTTCAAGGTCAGTACAGTGTGAGCAGGAAGACTTTGATTACACAGAGAGGCAAGCCCAGGCTCTAGGTATTCTCTTATCAATCGTTGGTACTATCTGGACCTGGGTACCACTACTAACACCAGGGAGACATGACATAACATCATGAGAGGTCTGTGTACCATTCATGGAGGGCAGAGGATCTCTCCATTCCTCCAGGTCTGGAACATCATGATGCGGCATCACTCTCCTCCTCTTTGTGTGCTCCTGAGTGAGCCACTGGTTTGCCTTCCCTTCCCTGAGAACTCCTCTTGTCCTGGAGGTGCAATTGCTGGGTTTCACAGAGCAATGTATGCTCTGAGATGGTGCTTAACCTCTGTCTTAGTTTGTTTTCTGTTGCTGTGACAAACACCATGACCAACAGCAACGTGGAGGAGGTTTGTTTGACTTATATATCTAGGTAATAATCTATCACCAAGAGAAGTCAGGGCAAGAACTCAAGCCAGGAATCTGAACCACAGAATAACACTGCTTACAGGTTTGCGCTCTGGGTCAGGTTCAGCAAACATCCTTGAAAAGCCTGGACCCACCTGCCCAGAGATGGTATTACCCACAGGGAACAGAGCCCTGTATTACAATTAACAATCAATAAAATGGCCCACAGACATGACTATAGGACATTCTAACCAAGACAATTCTCCAGTTGAAACGTCCCACAGATTATTCTGGGATGTGTCAAGATGATAGCTGGAACCAACTAGGAAAACCTTTGATCCTTTATGCAGCCATATTGTCCAGACTGAAACAGTCCCTTGGACTCCTTAAGGCATTGGTTCCAAGCCTCATTCCACAAGGATCCCTAGATCACACTAATCCATGAATACTTAAGCCTCTTGTACAAAATAGAAGAGTGTTTGTATTACTCTATGCACAACTTCCTATGAAATTTGAATGCTATCTAGATAATTTATAATCCCTAATGCAATGTAAGCATGGCATAAATAGTTACCTCTATCATTTAGAGAAAAAGCCTTCACTCTGCTGTTGGCATCATTGCCTCTCAGAGCCTTCCTAGACTCAGTTTAGATGAGACTTTTACCAAGCAGCTCCCATCTTTTGTTGATTTGAATCTGTGACCATGGTGGCTGGGAATATAGAAAGCCAACTCTACAACAATTAGCCTTTCACAAAAATTGTGTCCTGCATAGTTGTGCCAAACACTGAGTTAGTGTCTATGGAATGTATCAATTGCTTTTGTGTGACCGTGATCAAAATACTGCACAGCAACTGTTTAAGGAAGGAGAGATTTATTTTGGCTTGTGGGTTTAGAGTGTTTCAGTTCATCATGGAGAGGAAGGTATTTCAGGTTAGCTCAGCTCACGGCGATGGGAGAATATGATGGAGGTTGTTCACTCCACTTGCAGACCAGGAAACAGAGGTGAGAAGCCACAACCAGAGGCTAGGAATAACTTTTAGACAAGATTGGTTGTGTTTAGGATGATATAATCATACATGTGGTAATCATTTCCAAAGCCCTGAACCCAGTGACCTACTTCCACAAACTATGTATACCCATCTCTCAGATGTCCCACAGTCTCCCCAAAATGTTATATATTGAGGAATATGTATGTTCAAAATGGGAATTTTTAGGGGACACTTCAGATTTAAGGCATGACAAGGACCATTTCTTCCCTCCAAAGACAGGATTGGCTTCTGTCAGCCTCTGCTAAAACTTTCCATAAGTTGATAATGCGCAGCTTTGGAATGGATGTAGCTTAGTGGTAGAGTACTTGCCTAGTATGCTGGAGGCCCTGGGTTCAATCCTAGTATCAAAGCAAACCAAACAAGCATAGCTTGATTTTAAAAGACTTTATGTCTAATTAATTAAGGAGAAACCTTATTTTTATGTACATTTCATTCGTCTAGAATGAACTCATGGCAAACAGCCCTACAATTCATGACTGGGATGAAGTTAATTTAAAAAGCATTGTTTTCTGTAAAGCAAATCCCAGACTTCTTGAACTCTGGAGACCTAGGTAGCAGTTCACACAACCTCGGAGGCCACTTGAAACCATATCATCACTATCAAAAAGCCCAAAGACACACAAACCTAGCATTAACTGGACTGCGGGAATGATCCCAGTCACAGTGTGTGAGCTAGACAAGATGGCAGAGTGCAGCCTTGCCCAGCCTCAGTTGCAAACAGTCCCTGGGCAATTCACTGTTTTGGAGATGTGATGCACATATCTAAGTGACTTAGACTTAATTTGGGGTTAAGAAAACATTGTTGAGTTAAGGTTAGTTCACAGATATCTATTCGTGGATAATGACAAGGAACTTCATTAGAATATTGACAGATGTCAGAACAAGAGGAAAACAGGATTGAAGAACAGGTATGGAGAAGAGGCAGGAACAGGGGATCATTATTTTGTCTAATTGCAAAGAACTCTTAAGAACCTAGCTTGCTAGTTTAAATGACCTCAAAAGAAACTATCCTAAAGCAAGATTGGTAGGTGGTATTGGGAATTGCCAAACTCTGCATAGATCTAGGAATTTGATCTGACTGGGACAGTGAGGGACTGAAGAAAAGACAATTTTTCACTCAGAAATCTGGGACTAGGGTCTGGGTTCTCCGATGGTGAAGCTGTAGTACCCAGGGAGGTCAGAGTGTTTATTATGTAAGTTTAATAGGGAGGAGTTTCTGCATGCAGTTGAATCAAGGAAGTGGGAGTTATGGTATATAAACGAGGAGGTAGGTTTAGTCAATCTTGGTAAGAGCAGTCTTTGTAGGGAAGCAGTTTGAGGCCATAAACATCCAGGGATGAGAAAGCTACAGTGGACATCGTCTGCACACACTGTTAATATTTGCACTAGGACCAGAGGAGGGCTTTGCCATTCCTCCCAGCTCCACCAAGGGAAGGATTTTCCACTCCCCTGGGGCTGAAGCATTGAGATCCTGGGCATGGTTGTGCTCATGTCAACAATACACATCCACTTAGGATTGCATTCACTTAGGGCTTCCTCTCATCCCCTCAGGTAGTCACTGAGTATCTGCTGAGTAAAACAATAACTTTCCCCCATTGCTGAAAGGCCTTATGCTTGCTTAACAGGTTTGACAGGCACTTTACCACTGAGCTACACCTTCAAGCCAAAACAATAAATAATAACTTTGAAATTTGTTTTTTGTCTGTTAAACATACAGACCCATTAAAAAGGAAATAGTCCAGCTGTATGCGCCTGCAATCCTAGCATCCAGCAGGCTGAGGCAGAGAGTCACAAGTTTAAGAGCAGCCTAGACTACATACTAAAAGGCTGCATGCATGCATGCGTGCACGAGTGTGTGTATGCATGTGTGTATATATGCATATATACATATATATGCCTCTATAAACACATACATAAATATAAAGAATACTATCTGACATAATGTAGGAAGAATCTATCCCATTTGACTTTATTTACAGACATAACAATTTCCGATTAATTAGGATATCTGCCTTTTCCCTGATATCCTGGTATAATTACAGTTTATAAAACAATTGTCTATAAAAGATGACATTTGTGTATAGATTTTTACTTAAATTATCTTGGGCAGTTTTCCACTGTAGCAAACACAGAGGTATTTTGTTGTTTTCAGCAGATATACATATGCAAATAGTTTATCGCAACAATTCTCTTTGAAGTATGTATCTGGTGCTTTCTCTCTGCACATTTTGATGAAACCACGGTGGTTATTCTTAAACAGACCTTTGCAAAGCTATGTATTTTCTATGAACTAAACATGCGTGTGTGCACGCACACATACACAGAATTGCTAAGTAATAAAAGATGCACTTGCATACAGTTTATAATTAAACTATCAGAAAAGTTATTTCATCTTATAAAACATGTCATTGAATTGTACTTGTTTTTTTAATATTTATTTATTTATTATGTATACAATATTCTATCTGTGGTGCAGGCCAGAGGAGGGCACCAGACCTCATTACAGATGGTTGTGAGCCACCATGTGGTTGCTGGGAATTGAACTCAGGATGTTTGGAAGACTCAGGATGTTTGGAAGAGCAGGCAATGCTCTTAACCTCTGAGCCATCTCTCCAGCCCCCTGAATTGTACTTGTTGCTGCCTGGGAGGCAGTTGCTTTAGGAGCCCCAGATTTCTATGCAACGGTGAGGCAGAGAAATCTGCCTTTGACCTCCTGAGTCTTGCCTGTGTTATGTTGCCTGGGACCAGCAACATAGAGCTGGAGTTTCTCACACACCTCACTGGGCCTTATCAACTGTGTTCACTATAGTTCAAGTCCTAGGGAAGAATATTTTCAGAACAGCCGTTCATAAGGATGGAGGAATCCAATTAGTACTGCAATCAGGGCCCAGAGGACTGATCTGAGTTAATGAAATGCAGAGGAGGCTGGGGTCAGATGTACTGGGCATGTGCTTGACACTTCTGTTCCTTATTGCTTCATCTATAGTGCTGAAATGATGATAGCCTCTTGCTAGATTATTGGGAGAAGTGGCATATTTGTGGATGATTAGAAGTATCAAGCACTCAGCCTGTGGGAAGCATCGCTTCATCATAGTCTGAAGGAACTAATGCCATTTGCTTTTGACAGTAGAAGCATTTCAAAGGCAACTTGGCTTTGCCTCTTGATCAATAAGGGCTCACATTAAGGCTCACAGCCTTACAGGGTTTGGAAACCAAGTCCAGCTCCAGTGATAACTAAGTCCAAGGAAAAAACCTTTGATTTTCAGCTGGCTCCTCTCTCTCTCTCTCTCTCTCTCTCTCTCTCTCTCTCTCTCTCTCTCTCTCTCTCTCTCTCTCTCTGATTTTTTGAGACAAGGTTTCTCTGTAGCTTTGGGCCTATCCTGGAACTTGCTCTTATAGACCAGGCTAGCCTCGAACTCACAGAGATCTGTCTGCCTCTACCTCCCAAGTGCTGTGATTAAAGGCAGGTGCAACCACTGCCCATTCAGCTGGCTTCTCTTACTGTTACTCTTTGCTCTTTTTTGTGTATCCCTCTTTGTAATTATCTCTCCCCCAGATTTCTTTGTTTTTTTTCTCTCTAAATTCCCCCTCAAGCATTATTCTCATGCATTAAAAGAGGGACCTGTAGACGCTGTCTAGGCCCAGCATGCGAAGCTAGAATATATGATGATTCTATCTGAAGCCCCTCCATCATAAGGCACAACTTGCTCCTTGCACCAGAGATCACCAGAGGTCACTAGAAGGTGGTGGTTATAATTTGGGCATAGTCTCAGAGCCCAGACAGGCTGTTCTCTGCAATCTTTCTAGAAATTAGGTTGGCTTCTGCCTTCTCTTATTAATACATTTTGTTACTTCCTAATGACAGGACGAACGTGGATCCTGGGTGAGGATTTGGAATATTTATACTCTAAACAGGAACAGAGGGGTAAATGCACCGCCTTGCCCATCCCTTCCCCTTACTTGTGCAGCCACTAAGCCAGTTCTCTCTCCCTTTGTTTGGTATTCAAAGCACAAGAATAGTGGCCATGAATATCAGCGAAGAAAGAGTGAGGGGATTTTGGGTGGAATATCTTAACCCCAGGAGTGTGGCCCACGCCGGGTGGTCAGACTGTTTGTTTAGCAGGATGGACTGGGGATTGGAAGACAGGGACTAAAAGGCTCTCACAGTTTTAATGTAAGGGATTAGAAATATTTCACATGTGGCTATAAGCATAGGGAAATGATTATTTTCCTTGAATATCTTGTCTGTTTGGTCAAGTGGGGTTAGGAAGTAAGATATACAAAGCAGAAAGCAATAACTTTTCTGCTTGGCTTAAGAGACCCAAAGTAACGTGGGACTGTACCCCATTTCCCTCTGCCACCTGAAGAAGGGGCTGCTTTCTCAGAGCACACAATCCCCTCAACTAGTCAGATAGATGGTAGGTGGGAGGGTTGGATAGGTACATTCATAGATGGATAGCTGAACTGTTAACTAGTAGCCAGTTAGACTGATAAATAGATTATAGCCAGCTTACAGACAAAATAAACAATGTAAAAATAGTAATCATTTGGATATTTATTTTAAAAAGTTTTTTTTGTTTTAAAAAATGAGAATGGGATACCTCAGTTACACCTATAATGTTCAACTTGGCGTACTATCTAGTAGTTGTTAACACAAAGAGGCGGGTGAGACATTTGCCCTGAGCTTGCATGAAGGAATTTAACAGTTTAGGACTTTCAATATCAAGCAAGTACAAAGTCCTTTGGTCTGTCCTCTGCTTCTCCAGAGGTTTCAGCAATGGTGTCCCCTGCAAGCTCCCTTCCAGTCAGCATCTGTCCCCCAGCTTGGCCGGCGCAGCAGGCATAGCTAGGATGAAAAGGTGCCTACACAGGGCTTGGCCCTACTAAATGCACCTGAGAGGGCTGGCTGTGACCCTCCCAGTGGGGGACTTCCACTGCACCAAGCCTCCCTAGAGACTGAGGCGGCAGGTCACTCAGGTCACCTTCTTGCTGTGAGAACAAAGTCCATCCGAGCCAGGGTCCCAGCTGCCGGTTCGCTGTGTAAACACAGCGCAGACAGCCGCCGGCCACGTTAGGGTCCCGGGCTCTCCATTGTTAGGTTATAGACGTGGCTGTAGACTTGCTTCCAATTGCTCACTAGCTTAAGCGGTCTCCTAAATATCCTCTTAGAAGACACATTTTGGTCTGCCACTTTCTCCCTGCACTCGCTCCTGCCTCCCCACCCCCCAGGCCAGCACTTCTACCTCCTATCTCTCCCCAGGACGTTAATAGGGTCAGTTGCTGCGGAAACGATCTCATGGTGACCTGGTGGGCCTTGATAGGATATTTTGCTACCCATTCCCAAGCCTGAGATTCTCCTAAAGTCAGGTATGAGTAAGAAATCGGGTAAGAAGGTTTCCTCTCCCTTCAGTTGCCCTTTTCGTTACCGGTTTTAGCGCTGACTCCCGCCAGCAACTGCTCCCTGAGGCCCTGGTTAATAGAAACTTGGAATGCAGGTTCACACCCCGGCTCTTAGGTGTTCAAGGGTGCTCGTTGGAAGAACCCAGGCCATCAATCACTGTCCCGAGCTACTTGAGAAATGTCGTGATGGACCGGCCAGCAAAGCCCCTGACCAGGCACCGTGCTCACTGCAATTCAATTAGTCATGGTCAGAGGGAGGCATTATTATTCATATATCACCGATTGTTCCCAAAGTAAACAGAGCCAGGATGAGGTCTCTGATCCTCCCACTGCCTTTAGCCGGACACAAAAGAAAAAAAGTCCGGAGTCGGCAGGGAAGGACATTGTTCTGTATTCTGGCCTCCTCTGCAAGCTTCCCTCAGATCTCGTGGATTTCTTTCTTTTCTTTTTTCTCCCTTTCTCTCCTTCTATTTTTTTTCCACAGCCTTACAGATAGTGCTCTTTGTGTGCATATGCAGACCCAGTAAGATCATTTTACTCTTTTATTGTTTATCAATGTCAGATCTTCCCACCCAGGGCAGTACACTCCCGTCCCTTTATAATGGATATTGCTTCACAAAAATCAGGAAGTAGATGGCTTTCAACCGGCGTGAACTATCCTGTCAGAATCTAACAGAACCAATAACTTCCCAATTAGCAATAAATAATCCCTGCAGAAATAAAGGTGACATTTGTATTTTGTAAAGTGCTAACCAAATTACCCGTGGCCTGGCCAACCCCCATCTGTTTATCAGTTTAGCCCAGTGCAAGTGAACCCAAGATAAATGCCAGTTTTCCCTTGGATAAAGTTTACAGCCACGCCAAAACTGCCAAAGCACACAGGAGAAGTCAAAGCAAAGCTCTGTGTTCTCACTTGACAGAAAAGTCAATTCTGAGACCAGACTTAGGCAAGAGCCTGGAGACCCCCGCCCCCTCCTAACTCTAGTTTTGTGTGTTTATAATAGGGCTGTTTTCTCTGGTAGGGGAATGAGCCAATTTAGGGAGCTGAAAGTTCAATTGAACAAGCTCTCCTTGAGACAAGGCTGGCTGGAGCCTGTCAGCAGGACCAGGCAGGAAACTGGACCCTCCTTCCAGCCTTGCTTTGCCTGAGTGGTACCAGGGCCAGACAGTCCATGATGACCTGGGGCATCTGGACACAAGGAGCTTGCTGCTACTTTTGCTCTGTGGGACCCTTTGATGGTCACTGCATTCTGAGACTCAGTCCAGGTGAGCTCATCAGACCCAGTGTCATCGTACACACATACACACACACACACACACACACACACACACACACACACACACACACCCTGCCACCCCTCACCCCCAGTCTTCAGGCCCATCTATCCACTGCAGGGAAACTTAGCTGTGACTAAGAATCAACACAAACCTTTCATAAAGTGTACTCTCAGAAACTGTCCCATTCCAATTAAATGTTTTCCTTTGTAAGAGTTGCTGCGGTCATGGCATCTCTTCACAGCAATAGAAACCCTAACTAAGATAAGGTAGGAGGACCACTATGGGAACGTCTAAGGATACATTATAAAGGGTGATGGTTCCTATCCAGTATGTTTTCTTAGAACATACACCCCAGGAGACTGCAGTGGGCCCCACATACAGATAAGGACTCCTGATGAGCCCAGATGCTTGAGTCTTCCCCTGAGCTGGCTCTATTCACTGTCTGATGGTTTCTACATGCTTGACTCTTATCCCCAAAGTCACAGCTTAATGGAATGTAGAAGTGAGCCACTTAGGAGGCATTTAGAAGTAAAAGATGCCACTGGGAGGAGATTCTAGTGTGGCATCTGTGACTTTCTAAGAAGAGGAAATCAGAATACATCTGCTCAGTTGCACTGCACAATGCAGTTCTCCGCTATGTTTTGAGGCAGCACGAAGGCCCTCACGGGGTCCCAGCGCTGTGGGCTCTTGGACTTGCCAGCCTTCAGAGCCATAAACCCAGCAAACCATGTCAGTTACAGCAACAGAAAACAAACAGGACTAAGATCCCAAGTGAGAAATGGGCAGCTGAACCCAGGCAACTTGCAGAACCCCGAGAGATGATAGCAGTAAGTGATCTGTGTAGGTTTCTTCCAAATCAGGGCTAGTGGTTACATATTGATGTATGCGTTTGAATGACTCAGTGATATCAAAACAGGAACTCCTTTTTTATTATGTGATAGGCTATTAACCTGACAAATACATTTTATTTAGAAGATAAAAGTGGTTCTAAAACCAGCCAGACAAAAGGAACCCTTGCAATACTCATGAGATTTCCCTTATAGGCCCTATTAGGGATGAAGAAGCATCTAAGAAGAAGAGTTAAGCTATGTGTCCATGCCCGTCTCCTATGACTCATCTTTTCATCCTCCTGAAGAAAATGAGGAGGGGGCAATATCTAGGATGCTCCTGGAAGTGAGAGGATACTTCCAGCCCACAACTCAGCATCTGCGCTTTATTGTGCGGGCTCCCCAGGACCTGTTTTCTCCATCTTACACACAGATAACCCATTGTCTGGGTTTTTTTTTTTTTTAGACCCATGGAAAGTATCCATTTCCTAGTGCAATTGGAGGCTGCTGATTCTAACGCTGGAAACTGTTTACCGACATAGCCATAGGTCAGGTTGTTGTAACCAAGTACCACGGGCAGACAGTTTCTAAACATGTAGGCATCCTTTCCTACAGCTTTGAAAGCTGTGAAATCCGAGATTAAAGCTGCTAGACTGTAGGAAGAGTCCTGAGCTCCTTGTTGTGTCCTCGCATGATGGACAGAAAAGCTTAGGTCTCTCTCCCTCTTCCTGAAAGACAACTCATTTTCTCACAGGGGCCTGTTGTGGTATCATCAAACCTAGGTACCTTCCCAAAGGCCCCCTCTCGTAATATCGTCAGTCAGGGTTAGGCCTTTACCACATGGATGTTGGGAATCACACAGACACTCAATCCATGTATGCTACACACTGAGGCCACAGTACTATGCTAAAAATGATAATAAAATATAGCAAATTATTAAACATTCACCTAGATTTGAAAAATCATATTTGTAAAAGCAGAACTATTATCAAACTTTTAGAATGACTTCTATCTTAAGTTAGTAATTTTTTTTATACTGTCCATCCTAGCACCTCAAAACACGATACTTGATCTGTCTACTTCATTCTTTGCTATTGTAGTATGCTGGGTTTGAGCCCAGGGACTCACTCATGCTTCATAAATATTCTGCCACTCACACACATCCTCAGCTCAGGGTGTGACTTGCCAATTATCTTGAAATTAGCTCTGTAGGGTAATGGGCTCAGATTACTCATGGATGGTCTACTATAGTTTCTTACCTCACTGATTCTGAATACTTTTCTCCCCCAGAAATGTGTGCATGGGCTCAAAAGGCTAAGGCTTATCAAAGTAAGAAGCCAGAAAACAAATGTTTGAACATTTCTCCTGATGGTATAACCAAGTGAAGAACTGGGCAGAGGGGTGGGATAAAGAGAGAAAGTTCAAAGACTAGAAGGGTGTTGGAACCATGAACTTTTTTGGCTCAGTCATATATAAAGAAGATCACAGACACTCAGAAATCAGGTGACCAGAACAAATGACTAACGGAGTATCTGTAGGGAAGGGCTGGATGCCTGGGCTCCTGGCCTCTTGTCTACTGCCTTGCTTTGTGAGTCCCAGGGCCACAGTGACAGGAAGTGTTTCTCCTGCATGCTCGCAGAAGGCTCGGTGAAACACAGATTTAAATTTTTGCATCTAAGTGAATGTTGAAAATGTTTGGTCCTTTTTTTCAGCTGTGTTCCTTACTGTTTGCCTTAGATTTGTTCCTCATTTTCTACTTTTGTGACCAGTGGTTTCCATCCCTGCTCTGTCCATGATTAACACAGGAAAGAGAGTTTCAATCAGCTCAGATACTTGCTCTCAGTTCTTCAAACCGTGTGATGACCTCCCAAGTTGTAAGTCAACTCTGGATCTACCTCCAGGGGCCGGCCTGGGTTTGCTTTTGCTTCGCTTTATGTAGCATTAACTATTTATTTTACAAGTGGAGTAGTGCCTTCTAGAATTCTTCTCTCTCCTGGGGAGAGGAAGGTTGCGGTGCCATTTCTTGGATTTACGGACACACGTGTTGCATTAGCAGACTATGGTGTTATTCCTTTGGTGTTACTGAATTGTTCTAACAATCTAATTGCTTGGAGAGTCTAATCTACCTTAGTTAGACACAGTCTGGGACTGCACCTAATCCAAAATCTCCCTGTTTCCTCTGGCTCCAGTAGATTGTTACAAACTCAAGGTCACACAGACATCCCTGGTTACAGCAGGTGGGTTACAAATAAACATAAGACAGGACCGTGGACTAGGAGTTGTAGGGAAGAAGGAGCATTGCCAAGAGTGTTAGGGAGGTAAGGGAAGGGGGAGGTGAAGGTAATCAGAATGCATTGTACACAGATATGAAATTGTCAAAGAACAGATTCAATACAAGTAATAGAAAGAAAGAAGGAAAGATCTGTGACCGATTTTTAATGAAGCAGTTAGCATTGGAGTTAAAAGAAGAAGGCTTTTCTTAAGTTTGTTAGAACATTAGTCCAGTTTTTAGTTGGGACAAATCTAGGAATATTAATGAAGACAATATCTGTGTATGGTTGTGTGTGTACATAAGTGTTGTGTGTGATCCTCTGTGTGCACACATGTATAGATTTAGATAGTTTACTTTTTGAAGAAAATGCATACAACTTATAGGCATACATGTATATGTGTGTGTATGTCGTATGTGTGTGTGTGAGTGTGTGTATGCACCGACTTTGCAGATAAATCTGCAGGTCAATTGGAAGAAAATTTGAAGTCTTTAGTGCGAGCCCTCTTTACTCCAAAAGGTAAACCTGACTTAGCATTTCACAGAGCAGTAACCTAACACCAGCTCATCTCCAACCACAATGTGATGCAAATCTGAATGCTCCCTTTTGTGTGTTCTTTGACCTCTACTCCCAAGGCCAGACCCTCTTTGACTGGTGTCATCATTTTTTTTTCTAGTCGCTTCTCACCCAGAAGGAATCCTGTTGTTTATAACAACCTGCCTCCCTAGAAGTGAAATTGTGTTACTTACACAGTGAAGGAGAGTAGGGCTAGGAAAATGGGGCTGAAATAGGAAGCAGGTGGTGGGAGAGCAGACAGTAAGGTGAAAATTTCACCAAGAAGCTCAGCAGGTTTCCTCATCCTTTTAGAGTTCAGTGTATCTATAATCTCTGTCTCTACTGTAAATGTACCTGTCTGCACTATACACTTCATTCATATGTTAAATAGTTTAGTGCACAGAAGAAACCAAGTACTTTTTAGGTGTGTCTCTACAAGGTGCCCTCTTGGTCATTCTCAGGCATTAACATCCTTGGACATTTACACATGTGTTTATAAGTCTGGATGCAAATATGCACATGCATAGAAATCTGTATGTATATATATATATATGTATATATATATGGAGATATATATGGAGAGAGAGAGAGAGAGAGAGAGAGAGAGAGAGAGCGAGAAGGTGTAGTATGTTGGCATTCTGTTACTGTAACAAATACATGAGACAAATCAACTTGCTGAAAAGAAAAGGTTAGTTGGCTCACAGCATTGGAAATATCCAGTGAACAATAGGTTGATCTTATCTCTCTTGAGCCTGTGATGAGGCAGTAAGTACATCACGGTGGGAGAGCAGCGTGGCTAAAGCTGCTCATTTCATGGCAACCAAGAAGCAAAGAATGAGACTAAAAGGTGCCAACATCTCCTTAAGACTGTACCCCTAAGACCCAGAGAACTCTCACTAGGCACCACCCCTGAAAGACTCTACAACCTCCTAATAGCATCTTCCTGAGGATGAAACCCTTGAGAATATCTCAGATCCAAACCACTGTACCTGGATATATGCAAAGGACCAAGGTGGGGATTTGGCGCTGACTTGAGCCTTAGGAATTCCCAGTCACAATAGAAATTTCATCCCTTCCTGATTAATTCCTGGCTAGCCCTGTCATTAGGAGATTCACAACCTAATCCATATAGATGTTAGAATGCGAAAAACGTTATTTAATATGATTAGTTGGCTTTTTGTTTTAAGGTGCATGTAAGGACAAATAGTAAGCTGCACTTCCTTTAAGCAGATGCAGAAATGCAGCTGCCCACCTGTTGTGTCTGCCATATGGCAAGCAGCAGGAAGGCAGCTGAACCATTAGGATTGGTTAAACATCTGGCCCCACCTCAGAGAGCACACCTTTCTGGAAGGATCAGAAATGTAGAGGAATGGTTGGTTTCCTGCCCTATAATGTCTGTTGTTAAAGAAGCAAGATGTTAGGCAGTGACACACCCTCACACACAGTGATGGCTTTGGCTGAGGGTTACCACTGGGGACTTCAGAGAGTGTGTGTGGCGTTTATTAGACGGAGACTTCAGAGAGGAGTAGGCCTTGCTCTCGCAGGTGAAGGTCAAGACACAAGGTAGATAGATATGCAAAGACAAGGAGGCTAAAAGACTTGTGGCATTGAGAAATAGCAGTGATTTAGTGCCATTGGTGTGCATAGAGGGGAAAATAGGAAAGAAGAGGCCCAGCTGGGAGTGTGTCCTCACACCCCGTAGTAGAGAGCTCAGGCACTCCTTCAAGAAGAGAAGAAGAACAAGCTGTCTGTTGCCTCAAGCAGGGAGAGGTGATGAGCCATCAGTCAAGCATTCAGAATGATAAGCAGTGGCCTTGTGAGGCTGACAAAGGGGTGGAGCAAAATGAGTGTGTCTGTCCACACGCTGGACACCTGGACAATGACTAGGAAGGGAAGAACAGGTGTGAGATGCTTAAAAATGGTTAAGATACATTAACAGAGCCAGGCGGTGGTGGCACACGCCTTTATCCCAGCTCTCGGGAGGCAGAGGCAGGCGGATCTCCGTGAGGTTGAGGCCAGCCTGGGCTAAAATGTGAGTTCCAGGAGAGCCAATATGGTAACACAGAGAACCCCTGTCTTGAGAAACAAAACAACAAAACAAAACAAAAAGGTATTTTAATAGGGAAGGAAAGTCATCAAATTCATTCTTTGTGATGGTTGTTTTTGACATTAACTTGCCACAAATTAGAATCACCTGAGTAGGGATCCCACCCAAAGAATTGTCCTAATTACCTTAATTGATGTGGTAAGTGGTGAGTCCTATCCTGAGTGTGGGAGGCACCTTCCTGTAGCATCCTGGAAAAGAAAAGAGGGTGTGGTAGGAGACCATTGAGGTCTTCACTTCTCTGTAATGCAAATGAGCTGATTCGCCCTGCTTCTGCTGCTGGTGCTGCTGCTGAGTTCTCCCTGGCTCCCAACATCCTGGTTTCCAGCTCCCATTGTTGACTAAGCACCACCAGCTCTCCAGAAACCTTCCAGGTTTCCAGTGTCGGACCTAGCCTGCTGAAGCACCCAGCCTTGTCAATTGATCAACTACCAGGCTGTCAGTTTTCACAGTGAAAGACTGCGGTGGGGTTTACAGCAGCTGCTGAGACCCCAACCTAAAGTCGGGGCCACTACCAGGTTCCCAGTCTCTTTGGTGTGAAACTTGTTGGTTTAACATACACTGAATTAAATATTCTTTTTAATGTATGTGTTCATCCAATCATATTCATTTTTCTTGGGAACTTGACCAACATACTTTCTTTCCCAACCCTTTCCGTTTATCAGTGATGGTTGAAAAGCTGAGGGAGAACCCAGAGCTGATGGGGCACTCAGACAAGGGTTTAGAGGTATATGATATGTACTCTGGAGAAAACACTCAAATTTTGGTAAATATTACAAAGATTTGTTGAAAAAACATGGAACTTAAGCTATAATCATAAACCTCTGCAATAATAACATGTATTTTGAAATATAAGTTTGCTAAAATGACATTTGTGGCACATACACACATACATACACACACGGGAAGGGGGAGAGCTGAAAAACTATATGTACTATGTCTATTTATATTCCCCTATTTATCTTTCTTTACATAGTTATGTATATCTGAATGTGCGTGCGCCACACATACTTGTGAGTCTGCATCAAGTTGTGGCCCACTAAACACAGTCTTCTCTAGTTATTCTGTTCCCCTACTGCTCTGGAGATCAGTAGTTTGTGACTTGAGGCACAAAGCCAATGGGGCACAAGCTTTTTCAAAACCCTTTAAAATTATAGATCTGTCTTGTGAACATGGTCATATTTAGAGTATGTCTACGGAGATAGTTCATAACCTTTTTCTTAACTTCTCAAAGGTACTGTAAAAGAAATTTTAAAAAATGTTTTAAAAATGCTGTCTTGCATTACCTTGCTCAATCCGCAATATGATGTGTGAGAGAAATTTCAGTCCTTCTGAATATGGGGCTATTTGTTCAAAAGTTGAAAACAATCACCTTAACCAGGGCTCCCTTCTTTAAACCCAAGAAACTTGTGCCTCTGGATAGCATTTTAAAGGAAAATATTAAGTAATATGCTAAATTTTGATGAGCTCAAATATGACCATTGGTTATACTTTTTGTTCTTGTGGTGTCAAATGTTACCAACAATTCTGTAGCAAAGTTTCAATAGATACATCAATACTTCTATAAAACTATAATCTGCTTGCAATTGTATCTTTTTCTTCTATATGTCCAAGTAAGATAGTTAAACATAACAGTTTTCTTTGTTGTTCTTGTTCTAAGTGGATCTGGATGCTCTAAAATTATGGTTTAGTTAGACAACATCCTGGAAGTGTGAGATGTGTTGGGGGACTTTCGGGCAATGGTGCAGTACCCAGATCCAGCCACATGGGGAGCTGTTACATAATTGGGCCTGACAGGGCGGTTACCAGGGCAGAAAGTGACTACACTCAGTGGTAAGAGATACAGCTTTCAATAGGGGACACCGACAGTCCATGGAGACTTAATGGGAAGAAAGCTAAGAAGAGCACTTTTGAATGTCCCTTTCTGTCACTTTCCAGTATCCCAGTGATGATTCCTACTGTCTAAGCATCAGTGACAGAGAAGGGAAGAGAGCAGATGGCATAGACACTTAAGGACCAAGTGGGTCGGAAAAGATGGGGCACATCTGGAAAGCCAAAGAAAAATGTCCAGCACAGATTTACTTTTCTCAGGAGGGTTAACTGTATATATTTGTGGGGTTCTCGCCTGTTTTTTCATAAACTCTGCTGTCAAGCCCCATCGTGACTGATCCCTGGGAGTGGAGGTGGGTGTGACCTCCAGGAAGTGGATATCACTATGAAGGCAAAAGAAGAAGAAGTGTATTACGGTCAACACCTACAGAAGACAAAGTGGAGACATAGCAGAAGTAGACAGGACACATAGTCTCAGAACATAAAGAAGGTCTGTGAGCTGAGGAGAGGAAAGGAAAACTCTGAAGGAGAACTCTCAGATATACCACAGTAAGACACAAAGACCTCCACTGTCAGGTTAGCCATCGAGCGGCCATGTTGGAAGAGAGTGCTCTAGACTTTAGGCCACTGGCTTACTCCATCATTATTCAAACACCACCCATCAGGCTCAAATCAAATGCCCAGCCAATCAGTGGTGGTGTGTTGGTTACTTTTCTGTTACCTTGACACAAGCTAGCGTCATTGGTGATGATGAGTGAAACTCAGTTTAGAAAATGTCCCCACTAGATTTGCCTGTGAAACTCAGTCTGTGGGGCATTTTCCACTCTGGGCTGGTGGTCCTGGGTGTATAACAAAGCAGGTTGAATAAGCCAGTAAGCAGCACTCCTCCATGGCCTCTGTAGCAGCTCCTGCCTCCTGGTTCCTGAACTGTTTGAGTTCCTGCTCTGACTCCCCTGCATGATTGCCTGTGATGTGGGACTGGGAGCTAACATACCCCCTTTCCTGCCCCAACTTGCTCTTTGTCATGGTGTTTTATTACACCCATAGAAACCTGAACCAAAGCAGAGGGTAAACAGCTAACCATGGCACTCTATTGTTTGGATAACCGTTCCTTTCTTGAAGGCTATCTGAGAGACACATCCCTGTGTCTGTCACAGACTTCATGCTACCTCAGTAGAAGGAGCTGGGGCAGAAAAGAAATCCCAGCACCGCAGGGAAAGGAATCATCTTGTGTCTCTGTCAGGGGGGCACTTCAGAGGGAAGAGAGGCAAGGCAGGAGGAAGTCTGTGACTTGATAGCCTCTATTTGACTGTTGAGTCCTGGGTGGAGTGAGGTGGTAAGCTGAGAAAACCAAAACCTTGAAACTCTGGCTGGAGAATACATCCAGGGTGGCCCTGACTTGACACAGGCCGGCCACGGATGAATGGCAATGGCACAATGGCCTGACAAGGCTGAAATTAGGCCTGAGCCTCGGAGTCTTGTGTTGACTGCGTTAGAGAAGTGGGTGGCTTCACAGCAAACACAGGCAGCAGCTGAAGGCTGGCGGCTTGCCAGGTGTGTTTCGGGAGGGAATGCTCCCTCCAGCCTAGGTTAGCTCCTTGACTGAAGGACAAATTGGTTTTATAGTCCAAACTCAGGGGATTCTGTGAAGAGAGAGGCAGGAGGAGGAGGAGCGGGAGGAAGGGAGGGAGGGAGCAAGGAGGGAGAGTTCTCTTGAACTCTCAACAGCTATGATCACCTGCATGAGACCCACCCAAGACTGGGTTCCTCATGGAGAAGGGGGAGGGGTCCGTGAGACCCCCTCCCCTTCCTGGGTATATATAGACAGTTAACATGACTCAAGAAGGGAGACTTCTTTGGTGGGTTAACCATGCATAAATTGCCCATGTTCCTGCAAGTAATTCTAGTGAAACTCGTTTCGTTCACCAACCTGGATTCGAGAGGAAGTTTCTTTGGTCTGTCATCGGTGCCCTCTCTGGAGTGAATAGATGTTTCCTTGTCTCCCCAGGAGAAGCTCACACCCCAATCTGACACTCCCAGGCAGAAATAGGTCTGTGGTTCTCCATGTTTACCCAAAATGTGGGGTTGTGGGAGTGGAAGATACTGAGTTATTGTTGAAAAACAAGGCTGAGCTCTTTGGCCCCAACCTTGACTTTTGCTGTCAGTTCCCTAAAGACCTCTTATGAAACCACTGACAAAGCAAATACAGTTTCTTAGCCCTATTGGGGCATGAGAGAGTGCCACCTCCGTCATCCCAGTGGCGTGTGAGAATGAGGAGGTGATGGGCCTGAATTGGGGATTTATAGGCAAGCCTGGCAAGGTGGGATCACTTTGTGACTGGGCAGGATTTAGAGTCTTATCAGCTTTAAATTTCTGACCATGTAAAGACAGACCATGTTTAATTTCTGACCATGACACTTGAAGCAAATCTTGGGAAGTGAGCCTCTGGTGGGTAGATGATGGCCTTGCTGTAGATAACCCAGTATTCTGGAAATAGCAGGTAAATTGTTTTTGCTTGATCTCAGTCTTGCTGAACGCAGAGACAGGAAACATGGTGCTGTAAAATGCTGACAGACTCCAAGTAGGATGGTGCTGGGCCCACTAACACCCAGGCTGACTGCTCAAAGGGAAAGGAGATGTGAGAACAAACCATTTAATTTAGAAAATGAGGCCGGAACTTTCCTTTTGTGCTAACTAGCACATCTTTGTATATTTTGCAAAAGGTGAATTTAAGAATGATATTGATAAAATTGTTAAAATTGATCCAACATACGAATTACATTTTAAAATTACTATTTGTTAAATATAAACTCAATTTTAACATGACATTTTAATTGCATAATTTTAGTTAACTTTTACAGATTGTGTGTATGCCACATTTGTGTGCACCGTCTGTGTGGAGAGGCACAGATAAAGCCATCAGAGGACAACTTTGTGAGTTAGTTTCTTCGTCCACCTTTACCCAGGTTCTGGAATTGAACTCAGATCACCAGACTTGCCTTTACTCTCTCAGAATTTCACCATAACCCTAATTATATAGTTTTAATTTAGTACAGTTTTATTTCACTAGCATATGATAGTTGTATGAAATACTGAGTTTCCTTAGAATATTAAACATCTTGATAGCATTTATTATTATTACCCTTTTTACCTCCTTCCCGTGCCTTGATCCTCTTTTTCTGAAATAGTCCATCTTTCTTCATGGTTTTGTCTGCTTGTTCATTTTGACAAAAAAATATCTAAATTATAAGATCAGATATGTAGACACACACTTGTAATCCCAAGACACTGAAGAAAGGGGCAAAAGGAATCCTACAAGGGAAAGGCCAGTCTGCACTACACAGTGAGGTCCAGCCAGCCTGAGCTATGCAGGTGACACCCTGCCTTAGACAAAACAAAAAATGTAGAGTCTAGATTCTGCATATGAAAATACATGGTATTGGTCTTTCAGATATTTCCTAGTTTGCTCAGCACAATGATATCTGGTTCTATACGTTTTTCTGAAAATAATATAATTTCATTCTATTTTATGACTGAATAATACCCAATTGTTTATATACCACACTTTCTTTCTTAATTCATCTACTGATGGACATCTAGGCTGAATCCACAACCTGACTATTATAGAAATATCACAATAAACATGGGATGGGACCATGTCTTTTAACAGAAGCTCTTTCTTTTAGGATAGCTTTAGATTTAGAGGAAGCTTTCAAAAGTGACATTGAGAATTCTCATACACTGCCTTATATGTTTCTCCTTTCAGTACCATCTTATAATGCACTTATCATAATTAACAAACCAATATTAATATATCATTATTCAAACGTTTATACTGGCACCTTAATAGACATTTCTTGGTGTTTCCCTAGTGTTCTTTTTCTGGAGACTCTCTCCAAATGGTCACACATGGTTAGCAGTCATGGCTTTTCAAGTACCTCTGTTTCCCAGCCTTTTCTCACGTGTGTGTGTGTGTGTGTGTACACTCATGTATTCACAGAGTCTTTAAGAGGAAGTTTGATGTCCTGCTCTCTCACTATCCATTGAATTACCTAGGGACACAGTTTTTTACTCAATTGGTAGCTATGCTAGTGGCCAGCAAGGCCCGGCAATTCTCCTGGCTGTCCCTTCCTGCCCTGCCCTCTGTGCTGAGGTTACAGGCACTTGCATGGGTAGACAGTCACAGCTTTTTATTTGACTGGGATCCAAACTTCTGTCTTCTGTGTCTATCAATTATCCATGTGTCTATTCCCATCATCATTATTATCCTCTAGATAGCTATCATTTAATATTATATATATCATTCGTATGATATGTATCATTTAGCTAGCTATCATTTACTTATCTATTATCTGTCAGTCATCTATCTCTTTATAATATATCTGAACCCACAGGCAATTATTTTATGTTCTAATCACCCCAGTTTTTGTTCACGGGAGCTATTTCAGTTTACCCATGAGTCCCCTGAGCTTTCTTGCATCAGATCCTCTTCATCCCCAAAGAGAGCATTCTTGCTTCCTGGTACTGAATGTTATGCCAGACTCACCTTGCTACCACTCTCGGTCTGAGAATCAGCCATCCTCCCAGGAGCCCCAGTCCCTTGGTTTTGAGAATGATACTAGAAACCAAGACCAAACTCTGCAGCTCTCAACCATGGGTCACAATCTTTCTTGGAATTGAACAGCCCTTTCATAGGGATCATCTAAGACCATTGGAAACAAAGGTATTTACATTATGACTAATAACAGTAGCAAGATTACAGCTATGAAGTAGCAACAAGAATAATTTTATGGTCAAGGTCGTCACAACATGAGGAACTGTATTAAAGGGTCACAGCATCAGGAATGCTGAGAACCATTGTTCTAGTGGCATTTCATTTTTACATATAGTAAAAATGTGTCACCATGTTAACCTGTGACGTCACTTCTGTCCTTCCATAGCGTTGTCATTTGGGCAGTCATAGCAGTCAGTTACAGGGATGCTGATCTGAAAACATTCAGTAATGATAGTCTACAGGACAGGAGTCAATGTTAACAGGAATCTTCTATGTCATAGTTCCAAGGAATTAAAAAATGTTCACATTGGAGATATATATATATATATATATATATATATATATATATGTATGTATGTATATATATGTTTAGATATAATTCCAAGAAATTAAAAATGGTCACATTATGTGTGTGTATTTATATGTGTATATATATGCATATATATGAAACAGAAATATTTTACTGCTTCTGGGTAAATCCTGAATTTGAAGCAAGGTGAATTAGGAGCTTGGGGGATGAACACCCCAACTCCAATGTGACGGATGAGTCCTCTGGGCCATGATGAATGGGCCTCTAAACCAAACATGTCAATACCTGAGAAGCGTGGGAAGGAGAACGCTCGTCACCTTCAACGAGGTTAAATGCTTTTTTTTCTCAGACTTCTTGTGAAAACAGGCTCCCTAGTTACAGTTTGATCCCAAGACAAAGAAATAAAGGTCAGTGATTGAAAGCAGTTCTTTACCATCAAATTAAGACGTGACAAATTTGTCTAGTCTTCATTGACAATATTTTGCTTTTTCGACAAAACCAAGATTAAAGTGAGAGAGAAAACAAAGAAGAGAAAGACTGCACTGTCCAAGACCTCCCATCTCAGTTTCTGTTTGTTTCTATTTGCAGATTTAGATGCCATTCATAACTGATTTGAGTTTAATAGAATCATTCAGTAAAGATCTTTCCCTCCTTTCTTTCCCTCCCTCCTTCCCCCTTCCCTTCATTCCTTTCTCCTTTTTAGATAGAGTCTTGTTATATATCTCAGGTTGACCTCTATCTCGTAATTTTTCTATTTCTTCTGCCTCTTCAGTGCTAAGAATACAGATGATACCTCCATACTCAATGTAAAAAAATATTAGAAATCAAAATAATAGAATGCTTTTAGCAAAGAGAACTAAGTCTGACTCCATGGACAGTCAGATGTTATTAATTAGATATTAGATATTAATTGGATATTGGGAAGTAGGGTATGGGCTGGGGAAACAGCTCACCGGGTGAAGGCATTTGCACTAAGCCTGTGGACCTTGTTTAATCCCCAGGAGCTTCCTAGTGAAAGGAGACAGGAGGCTTGAGAGCTTTCTTCTGACCCCCTCTAGTTTGCCATGGTGTTCATGCATGCAAATGCATGCATGTGCACACACCACACACACCTCCACCCTAACATTTTTAAATACATGTAATATTAAAAAGCTTTAAAGGAAGTATGGTTTAGTCAGAACTATGGAAACGAATGGTTGTGTGCATGTACAGTCCTTTCATTGTTTATAATTCAGTTACACAGCAGAAATTCACCCCAGACAGTTGGCAGTCTTTGATGGTCTGAAAGGAGCAACATGCAAAGATGGTCCAGAAAATATTCATGGTCGTGTGATTTGTCTGTGAACTTCATTGTCCACAAATAAGGACACGTTGAGGTGGTGTGTAAACCTGAGAAAATCTTAGTGATCCATGTTGGATGTTTCTGTTCAGCCATTCACATTATTACCACCTGGAGACGAAAGAGGCCCCACCAGCACACCTGAAACCGTCATAACTATGGCTAAAATATCTCTAACTCCCATAAGACCTGGCAAGATGGTTTCATATGGCTTCTACCAAACTCAGACTGTTTACAATAAAAAAGCTCATCTGAGTTTGACTTAACTTCTTGACACACAAGACTCTGGCATGGTAGTGACACAGTTGAAGGGCTCAGAGACTATAACATAGGTTCCTGATAGAATGTTAGCAAGAAAGCTTTGTGTCTTCTGTAGGAGACAGTACTCTGTATGGAATTTGTTCAAGAACGAATGAAGAATACAGAAATGAAAGAATGCATGGGGTGACAAGATCCAGTGAAATTAAATGACTTCTCCAAGGTTATAGAAAGCAAAAGCCAACATTTGTCAAGTCATACTATTAGACAAGTCATTTTTTCCTGTTCCTGAGCTACAGGATATGGAAACCATTAGAGCAAATTAGCTATATATTCAGTAATGCTGGCCCCCAGAAGGCAAGCGAACAAGTTACTTATTAAGTCTCATAGCTTTCTTTACAAGATCAATTTCAAGCCTCAGCCTTGTCGTATCTATGAATCCAACCCTACTATACCATCTGGCAACCTGGATCAGTGCTCTTAAGGCAAAAAGCTCATTGAGAATCACTCATCTCAGGTTCTAGCGCACGGTTGATCTGTTTTATCCTTAGAAGAGGGAAGAAGGCAGTACTGTCCTGGGTTTCATCCTTAGAAGAGGGAAGAAGGCAGTACTGTCCTGGGTTTCATCCTTAGAAGAGGGAAGAAGGCAGTACTGTCCTGGGTTTCATCCTTAGAAGAGGGAAGAAGGCAGTACTGTCTTGGGTTTCATCCTTAGAAGAGGGAAGAAGGCAGTACTGTCCTGGGCTTTTGTCAGCCTTGTTTGATAACTCAGGTTTCGTAGTGATGGTCAGTGGAGTCAGCATTCAGTATAACACAGTTATCATTTCTTCCCTTCTTTGTCAAACTTGACTGCACAAACTTGACATCTCTTTGAAAGTATAAAGATTAACCAAGCTTAAGGAAGGTGTGGCTGTCATTGCTTTCTTTAAAGAGTTGCGAGCACAAAAATGCTACTGTCTTTTTGTTATATCACTCAAGGAATAAGATAGTCATTCATTTGGGAATGATTCTAAGATTTGGATTTTGGTAAGTCTATGAAAGTTCATAAAGGTTTCTATTCTGAATAAAATCATTTGTTACTCTGGTGAATACAGAAGAAACATAGTCTGAACTCTGAAACACCAAGTGGCTCATGACACATGGCAAATGTGATAAGCCTCTCTGGCCCATTACATGCCCAGCTTAATTTCCCAAATATACACAGAAATGCACCGTCCTGGAATTGCAGTAAAGTGTCTGTCTTGAGAGTCATTTAGTCCAAATGACTCTAAAAAATGGCTGTCAGTTCCAGACGTTTCCAACTGGATAGGACAACAGCCACCACATGTCCGACAATACACCCCACACAATGTAAACATACCATTCACGTCCACAACTCAGATATTTATGGCATTTTCCGTCGTTGCCATGTCAACTCATGCAACCACCGGGTCATTAAATCATGCTGTCAGCAGCCAAGACGGTAACACAGCAAAAAATTCCAGTTGCTGACATGAAACATTACATTGATCATTTCAAGACTTGTTTTTTTTTTTTCCAGCTGTCTCTGGCTTTATGCTCTTCATTGCTTTTGACTTGGTCTCCTAGGACACAAGAAGCATACAAATGAACTAGTTAAAATTCAATAGAAACCCCAGTCTACTCTTAATTACTTTTGTTTTCATAGAACTTTGTTTTCTAGGTGACCATTTTGAGGTCACATACTAAAAGACGAAGAAATGGATTATATTGTTGCTACAAAGGATGAGATTTTATCACTCTAAGTTCAATTCACTGCTTTTCACCTCCTATCATCTGCATGGAATTATTCTCAGCAAACCTCCTGGATTTCACACGAGTGCGTTCTGATTTCTTCCTTACCGAGTTAGGGAGAATCCTGCTAGGTTTTCTTTTTTCTCCTGGAGTCATAGAGAAAAAAAAAATCTAATCAGCTGACAGGAAATGTTGGGTGTATAACCAGTAGCAATGGTGAAGAGATATTTCTGGATTTATATGATTTACATGATGTATTAATTTCATATAAGGTGGTTCTCTTGAAATGCAGCTAACTATGATTACATATTGTGCCACTACAGTGCTTTCCCTAAACCCACAAGTAAGAAAGGCTCTAGGCCATAGTAAGTGCTAAGAATAGTAGAAGATAAGGAAACTCATGTTTCGATACCAACTGTGATAAATTCTTATACTAAAGGCTATTGTTCATAAATACAGCAAGGAAGACAGTGTTTGCTCTTATTTACCTAATATTCTGTTTTCTCTTGCATATATTTTTGTTTACTATCTCTTGATAGACTTAATGTTCCATAACTATCATTTTGGAATGAACAGGGGGTAGCTATGGAATGTAATGGAATGACAGAATCTCACACCTATGGGCATTAAACAAATGCTTAAGCAAAAGAGAGAAGCTGGGAGCAAAACTGAAGATCCTGTTTGCCCCAATGCTCAGTAGGACATATAGAGCCATCAGTAATGGCTGTTGGTGCCATCCAGCCTTAGGAACAGAATTGGGGATGGTAAGCTGTGCCTTCAAGGCCGAGTTAGCAGCTGCTGATAGTTACAGATAGAAATCAAGAATGCTACACTGAAGGATCCTTGACCAAATGTTCAGAGTGAGGTGGCAGAATCCCAGAATGAAAACAGTGGTTATATGTCTCAAAGTGGGATAAATAGGATACAAGAAGGGACCATTCATAGAGAGCAATGGGTGGGTAGAATACAAGTTACAGGGGTCAGATGGGGATGTGATCAAATCTGTGGTTTTCTGTGTTTTTTTTAAAGGTGAATCTTGTTGGAAGGAGAATAAGGCCACGACACCATTGGAAGTTCATTAAAATAACTAGATTCAGGAGAAAATGGAGCAAATAAAGAGAAGATTCCAAACTTTGATTTGAAACCTGTAGGTGCTTGTGTCAGAAAAACTTTTCTGAATGTCCTAAAGTGGAGGTGATGCTTACAGAAGGAAGAGATACAGTGCTACACAGAGGAGATACAGTGATGCTTACAGAAGGAAGAGATACAGCGCTACACAGAGGAGATACAGTGATGCTTACAGAAGGAAGAGATACAGCGCTACACAGAGGAGATACAGTGATGCTTACAGAAGGAAGAGATACAGTGCTACACAGAGGAGATACAGTGATGCTTACAGAAGGAAGAGATACAGTGCTACACAGAAGAGATACAGTGATGCTTACAGAAGGAAGAGATACAGTGCTACACAGAGGAGATACAGTGATGCTTACAGAAGGAAGAGATACAGTGCTACACAGAGGAGATACAGAGATGCTTACAGAAGGAAGAGATACAGTGCTACACAGAGGAGATACAGTGATGTTTACAGAAGGAAGAGATACAGTGCTACACAGAGGAGATACAGTGATGCTTACAGAAGGAAGAGATACAGTGCTACACAGAGGAATACAGCGCTACACAGAAGAGATACAGCACTACACACAGCAATGGAAAAGATGGAGCTCTTAAGCTCAAAAGGAAATGGGATACAAGTTTGTGTCCTTGAGTACTATGGGGGTTTTCTCACTTAAGGTGAGCATAAGTCTGGAGACTGGGGTCCCAGATATTTATCAGTCACCAAAATCACACTGAGCGTGTTCGAGGTAGTTTGCCTCGGGTCTTGAAGGTAATGAAAGGGTGAGTTCCAAAAAGGAGTTTTCTTATTAAGTGAGAGCTTAAGAAAGAGGAAGAAAGCAGGTCCTGCTATACAGGGGGGTCGCCCCAGAAAGGTGTTCCCAGGAATCCCTATCTAGGGGTCAATAAAAGTGTTACTGGATTGAGGCATAGGGGATTGCTGGCCAGTTTTATGTCAACTTGGCACAAGCTGGAGTCATTAAGAGTAGGGAACCTCAGTTGAGGAAATTCCTCGATAAGCTTGTAGGGCATTTTCTTAACTAGTGATTCATGTGGGAAAGCTCTGCCCATAAAGGGTCGTGTCAGCCCCAGGCTTGTGGTTCTAGATGCCACAGAGAGCAGACTGAGCAAGCCATAGGAAGCAAGCCAATAAGCAGCCCTCCTCAATGGCCTGGCCTTTGCATTAGGTTCTTGCCTCGCTTGAGTTCCTTCCCTGATTTCTTTTAGGGGTGGATTGTTATCTGGAAATATACATGAAATAAATCCTTTCTCCCCAAGCTGCTTTAGGCCATGGTGTTTCATCATAGCAAGAGAAACTTCAGCTAAGACAGGTGTGAACTGGTCAGTCCAGTTATCCCACCCCTGAGGTGTTCATGTGTCTTTCTTCCCTGGAGTTTTGAACGTGTTACCCATAGCAATGAAGTTTCCGGTCAGACACAGCTTTCAGGCCGTTGTAAAAGCAAAAGAAAGATAAAGTCCAGAAGTCAGAGCACACACTAGTGCCCCTAAACAATTTTGAGATTTCTGGTCTCTGGCCAGGATAGAGTTTCCCAAGAACCAAGGATATTTCTGACTTCTGACCAAGACAGGACTGGTTGTCAAGGATAAGAAGCAGAAATGTACTTTTTTTTTTAAGTCCCCACCCTAAACTGACAGTCCAGTTTCCTTCTCCTGTTCTCATCAAAAACTGTATGGCAAAGTCTCATAAAGATAAGACTGAGCAAGGAAGCCAGGCACAAGAGAGAGAATAATGTTGGTTCCACTTAGAATTCGAACTTGAATCTCTACTTGAAAGGCAGTGGGTAATATTTGGAGAAGGTATAACCTCTGGGGTTGACCTGCTCTTTCTTTCTTTCTTTCTTTCTTTCTTTCTTTCTTTCTTTCTTTCTTTCTTTCTTTCTTTCTTTCTTTCTTTGTTTCTTTCTTTCTTTCTTTGTTTCTTTCTTTCTTTCTTTGTTTCTTTCTTTCTTTCTTTCTTTTTTCTTTCTCTTTTTCTCTCTTTCTATCTCTCTTTCTTCTGGAACTTTCCTTCTCCCCTCCCCTCCCTCCCTCCCTCCCTCCCTCCCTCCCTCCCTCCCTCCCTCCCTCTTTCCTTTCCTCTTTCCCTCCCTCACTCCCTCTATCTCTCCCTTCCTTTCTTTTTTTGAGACAAGGTCTTTCCTTGTAGACCAAGATGTTATCAAGCTGTATAGGTTCAAACTCCTTCACTTCTGCCACCTGAGGGCTGGTGTTATAGCCATTATGACTGGTCAGAAGTAGTGTTATGAGGAAGGGTCTTGACTCATGCTGTTCCTCTCCCTCTTCCTCTTCTTCCTCTTTCATTACTTTTTCTTCTTCTTCCCCCTCCTGTCTCCACTACAACCTCACACTCCATCCCCTATCTATTTCCCTTACCCTGTTTCTAGGTCTGGTTGCTGGTTGCAGAATGTTCCTGGCTTGTGAAAATTTACTTGGCACACTCCCACTGTTCTCACTTATGTGAGTTGAACCTCCATAAAGGTTTTCACCAAACGGCACACCTTGCTTTGCCCTCCTTGGCTTCAGCAGGACACTGAAGGACAAGCAAACAAGCAAACAAGAGGAGATCTTTTAATGTTCTGCCCTTGGACCAAAATACAAACTGGGTTATCAAGACCATGTTTCCTGGATTCCAAGAAGAACAAGAACTATAGTTTGGCAATTTCAGCCATTGTCTCTCAGAGAATCCTGATCCTCCTCTAGGTGCCCTCACCTATACCCAGTCAGACTTGGGAGATTAGATCACCCACAGAAAGGACACATCACCAAAACCAGGCCAGAGACTCATCTATTTTAGAGAAGCATGATGAAGGCAAGGCAAGGGCTCTATCTTAGCAGGGCTCCACAAACCTCACTGGCTGTGTCATGCCTTAGAAATCCTCCATTCCGCCCTCCAGCCCAGGGCTCAGCCTGTGAAAGGATTTTCAGGGAAGTCCATAATGATTAAGCAGCCTACACTGCCTGAGGTCTCACCTCAGTGGGCTTCTCATCACTCAGGAACTCAGAGCAGTAAGCGCTGTCAGAATAGTACTGGCCACCATCATGCAAGGAACCTACACCAAGAAGTTCCTGGATTTTTTTCACAATTTAGATTCTGCATTGATTCCCACGATTCAGTGGGCATTACTCTCTTCCAACTAATCCTTATCTGGAATAAAAAGACATATTTTTAATTCAGGGAAGCAGAGAGTGATCCTAACATGGGAACACTCAGCCATAATTCCAGCACTAAGGAGTTTGAGACAGAGAAGACAGCGACTTTGAGATCAACTTGGGAGAGCACAGCAAGACCCTGTTTCAAATGTGTGTGTGCGCACACACACACACACTCACACATTCTAATTGCTTCCCAAGCATTTTCTTAATTCAGCATTTCCATGAGTCCACTTATTAGACTGTTTACAGAGTATTAATTCCTTGAAGCAGAAGCTAGCACAAAGAATGAAGGTAGTGTCTGAATCACTAACAGAATACAAAGAAATGGATAAAACATGAGCTGATTTGTAATTTTTTTACAAGCTTATTCACGTTAATATTTGGTATTGGTGTATGTGGGTTCTGCATGTATGCACGCATACGCATGTTTATATAGGGGTGGATGTGGAGGTCACAGGGCAGCTTTATGGAGTCAGTTTTCTCTTTCCACATTTACTTGGGTTTGGGGATTGTACAGTAGTCAGCATATCACTAGGTTGTGTGGCAAGAGCCTTTCCCTACTGAATCATCTTGGTCAGATGAAAAAAAAAATCAAACCAAACTTCAGTTGCCCTCATGTATTAGTTTGAGTCCTCTCTTCCGATAGAGGGAGGAATTTGGGGTGGATATGATCAAGAGATGTTGTATACATGTGTGAATAGTCAGAGAATAAAAACAAAAACCAATATTCATGCTGCAGCTATATTCATCAATAAGATAAGCAGCTTCTTTTGAGTGCCATAACATTCATGAATTAACTAATGCTCGAGGTTTAAGATCATATTTGAATCACAACCATGCAATTGCATCCAACCATGTTTGACCATGAATAAAAATATTCAGCAAAATCAACATAAGTGTTCTATTAGAATCAATGATCTATATGTAATCCATCCATCACTACCTAAGGTTACCATGGCAGCAGCGAAGACAGATAAAATTTCATCTCATCAAGTTTTTTGTTGTTGTTGTTGTTTGGTTTCTTGAGATAAGGTCTAATTCTATAGCCCAGGCTGGAATGAAACTTATAGAACTCATTATGTAGCTTAAGCTGGTCTCAAGCTTACAGTAATCCAACTGCCTCAGCCTCTAAAGTGATGGACTTACAGGCCTGGCTCTAATCAAGTGTTCCAGTAAACACTAAGCATTTTTAGTAACCATATTCACAATATGCATATATTAGATCCTAGAATGTGTTCATATCATATCAAAGTTTGTGCTCTCTGACCATCCTCACTTTTTCTATTACCAGCAGGTGAAAACCACCAACCCTTCTCAGTTAGTTCTATGAGATCAATTCTTAGATTCTTCTCATCAGTGAGACTAGGGAATATTCGTTGTTCTGTCCTTGTCTCCTTGTTCACAAGTGTTGTCAGAAATGGCAGGATTGTCTTCTTTGTAATGACTGGATAATATGCCAAATTCCTCTACCCAGTCATGTGTTTTTAATGAGTATTTAGGTTGTTTCTATATCTTTCTGGTTATGATTAATGCTGCAGGGAACATGGAGCTGTGCATGGTTCTTCACACCTTTTATTTCCTCTCCTTAGAACATAAGCCCAGAAGTGAATCCTAGGGGCATTCTATTTTTAATTTTTTAAAGACACCTTCATACTATTTTCCGTAATAACTCTACCAGTTTATACTCCCACCAACCATATACACTTTATTTCACATTCTCACCCAGACGTAGCATTACTTGTCTGTTTAGTAGCAGCCTTTCTGAGATATGTGAGCTAGCAGATAGATTTAGTGTTGACTTAAATTTCCTTGTTAGTTAATAGTATACATTTTATATACATACATACATACATTCATACATGTACACACGAGTATACACATACCTATATACCTATTGGTCATTTGTGTTTTCTTTGAAGAAACACCTACTCAGGTACCTTGTACACTAAACATGAGGGTTCTTTTGCTGTTGAATTGTATGAGTAGCCTACATGCTTCAAATATTAGCCTCCTACCAGATTTCCAAGTATTCTGCACATTTTTCAAGGTGTTTTTATTTTCACTTTAATTTGCTATGCAGTGAAGATGCTTTTCAGTTTGAGGTAGACCCACTTATTTATTTTTGCTTTTGTTGCCTGTGGTTATGCTGTTTTAATTTAACAATATTTTGCCAAGGTCGGTGTCAAAGAGTCTGCCCTGCACTGCCTTGTGTTTTCTACAAAATATCAAAAAAGATAATGAAAAGAAGTTAATGTGTCTGGGCCCAGTGAAGAGTGGCAACATTTTATCATACCAGAGTATGGCCACATGCCACACTCATCCTGGATTATCTGTCTACTTTTTCTGGCAACAGAATGAGCAAGTCTGCACTGCACCCCACCCGTTTCACAGATGAAGACATAGCCAGCATGCACACATTAAGAAAACGGGGCTGGCAAGATGGATCAGCAGGCGAAGCTCATTGGTACCAAGCTGGGACACCTGAGTGCCATACCCAGTTCCTACATAGTGGACAGGAAGAACTGACTTTAGCAAGTTGTCCTCTGATCTCCACTTGTGCCCTATGGCACACACACACACACACACACACACACTTAAATGTGCTCAGGTCCCCCAGTAATTACTGTAAAATCGTTAAATAATGTGAAAGCACAGTTTTCAGATAGAGTTTCCTTGTGTCTCTCTTCCTACCCTCATCTGTTTTTTGGTTGCCCACTATCCTCTCATTCTCCCTTCTCGCTGTATTACTTCCTCACTTGAACTCTGGGCACCAGCAAGGAAAAAAAAAAAAAGCAGAGCAAGGCATGAGCCTTCTTTGTTCTGTGGATGTTCGCTTTCTTAGTCGATTCCTTTGAGGTTTTATTGACCTAAATTTCTTTTTTTATTTGGTGCAACTTTAAATTTGCAAAAGTGTTGTCTAACATAGCAATAAACACTACAAATACTTATTCGGATTATACGCTCATTTCTGTTTTATTTGCTGTATCAACTTTTCTGTTTGTCTTGTGTCTGCTTCTCCTGTACCAAACACAAAGGAATGCTCTCAGTGGTCCCGGTCAAACTGATCACTGTAGCAACACCTTCTTGCTTCAACTCTTCTCCACACACACACACACACACAAACAGAATGACATTTCTCTGTTCTGGTTATAATGTGTCTTATGGCCTGTTCACAGCACAGTCCCCTTAGCTATAAATCTTAATGGTCTGCAAGTGTGATAAATTGCTTCCTCTATAATCACTGTAGACACCCCAGACAGGTGTGTACCGTGTGGTCTAAAACCTGAGTTCACCTGGGTTTTAGAAACAGCAATTTAAATATCCGAAAGAGTGAATTCCATGTATTTAAAACACCTCTTGTGAGGGCTAGCGGCGAAATCTCACAGTCGAATAACAACGTGCCTGGTGCACAATGCAGGCGCTTCAGCTTCAGTCTTCAGATTTGGAAGTTCTTGCATTTTAGAACTGCATACACAGAGTACACGGCTGTTCGTTTTAATATGGTTGGGGATAGGTGTTAGATAAAAACCCTTAGAGATAGTAGGTGTTCAAATTGAATGGAAAGCTTAGTAAATAGAACACTGTTGTTTTATTTACTACTGAAATATGATAACAATTCTAGCGTCATTTAAAATAGCAGGGAGTTAAGCGCTCAATATCCTTCCACCCACCAAGAAAGAATTCATGTCATAAAGATGATAAGGGGAGATGAGTGCCTTCTCTTGACAAGAAAGGCTTTGGGGAAATCATGGGGAATCAAGGGTTCAACTATAGGGAATGTGGTCTCCTCCCAAGTTTGCAGGGTTCATCATGACTTTGGGGGCAATATGTTGCTAATAGCATTCTGTGTTGAAGAATGGACAAGGACCAAGTTGTTGCCCTTATTCACACAATAGCGAATGACATACCGAATCTGTAATAGCACAGCGGCTCTTAATGTTATCCACCACCTTAATGTACTATACATTTCGAATGTTTGCTAAGAATACCTTCCAGTTAGCAAGCTGTGAAGAGCCTTTAAAGCTTCACTGTTGTTTCATTTTCCAGAACGTTCCATTCAGCACGAAGTCAGGGATGCTCACAGATTCCTGGAATGGCTTCATCAGTGTGACCCATTTGACCCATCTACTTGAATTTACATCTTCAAAACTAAACATTGTGACTGAACAAATACTTGAGGTTGAATACAATGTAAAGAATAATGACAAACTGGAATTAATATATGAGATTTACTTATCCAAGATAGTTACACGTTATGATTTATAATTGCATATGGTTCATTCTCAGTATCCATATATTGGAGTTGATTCATATTATGACTGTTTTAAGGACTCGAGAAAGTAGATTTAAACTAATTTCTATGGTCATAAACCAAATCATAGTGTACCAGTCAGGGATGTGGGCTTTACAAGTTCCAGTCTTAGCAATGAATCACACATGACATGGCCGGTGGTGGCACAGTATGTCTCTTGTTGTGGTAAGAGACCAGGAATGGCAGGTTGACCAGGGGACAGCCTCTGATTAAGAAGCCCCTTCTCATTGGGGTGGATGTGTCTGGTCAAAGTTGCCCATGAAGCCAAGCTCAGGCTTAGAGCTGTGCACAGCAGTTCCATGACAGTACCAGACGTGTGGAGAGAGGCAACTGAGCTGATAACTTACTATAGCAAAGAAAAGCACACTAAGACCCTCTGAAAAACATGTCACAGCTAGGGCCTGGGAGATGGCTTAGTCGGTAAAATACTTGCCTTGTAAACAACAGGACCTGAGTTCAAGTTCCAGAACCATATGCCAAGAAAGAAAGAAGGAAGGAAAGAAAGAAAGACAGAAAGACAGAAAGACAGACAGACAGACAGACAGAAAGAAAGAAAGAAAGAAAGAAAGAAAGAAAGAAAGAAAGAAACAAACAAACAAACAAACTAGGCAGGCCTTTACTATTCTTAAAAGGCAATGAAACAAGAACAAATGGATTCATGGTGCTTGCTTGTCAGCCAGCCTAGCCTACTTGGTGAGCCAAAAGGGGCTGTTACAAACAGAAACAAACAAACAAACAAACAAAAAAGGTAACTGTGCCTGAGGAAGCCGATTCAGGCCATCTCTGACCTGCACACACACAGCATGCACACACTTGAATAGGAGCACACACAAATGTGATGACGCTGCAGGTGCCCACCTGTCCCCGTCTGGCCAGGCTAAAGTGAATTATTAACAGAAAGTACTGCCACATCTGCTGAAAACGGAGAAGGCTTTGAAGTCTGCGAGCAACACCTTGTCAGGCTACAGGAGCCAGAACAGGCTCCTTGAAGGAGAGCTGCTGGGTAGCGGTGCCAGTCAGGAGAGAAATATTCCCAGCAGAGGGCAGGTAGGGCATTCCAGCACATGTAGTGAGGACAGCACAATCCAGGAACTGCACCAAGGAGAAAAGGCAGGGAGTTGGTCTATCATAGCAAAAAACCGGCGGGAGTAGCTTCAAAGTGCCGCTTCCCGGCTCAGACCTAAAATTATATTTAAATGCCCTGCCTCTGTGCCATCCAAAAGAGCTCGGCAAAAGCGGCTCGCACTTCAAGCCTGTAAATCTGAAACTTCCTAATCCCCGCAAGTGCACACTAGACTTCTTGCCTCCATGGAAACAACAAAGCATGCAGCCAACTGATTGGCCTCCAATGAATTTTAGATAAGACAGCTTGGAAGGGAATGGATGTGATTTTAATGCAGAAGAAAGCGCTGGAAGGGACGTCCACTTGGTTCATATTTGAATAAAGCAAACAAGGCAGACGAAAGGCTGACAGCTGTAAATGACATTGTCAGTACAAAAATTATCAGCCAGTTTACAA
Source organism: Microtus pennsylvanicus (assembly GCF_037038515.1). NCBI lineage: Eukaryota > Metazoa > Chordata > Mammalia > Rodentia > Cricetidae > Microtus > Microtus pennsylvanicus. The sequence goes on along the minus strand of NC_134580.1, from coordinate 124,678,863 downwards.
TCTGTTTGCTTATGTTGAACAAACAGACTGTGTGTGGCATCCTCCGGCCCCTTGAATGGCAGAAATACTTGCAGGCTTCAGAGAAGCTATCTGCTCTCCCGCAGCCCGTCATCACATTAGATCGCCATTTGACAGGCTCGATGAAAAGGAAACTGTGTCCTCTGCCTCTACCCCCACACCCCCTCGCCGCTCTGCTTTCTCTTTCCCTTTCTTTCTTTTTCTCCGTTGTCTTTTTTTCTCAAAGACAAGCACTGAAGATGGCGAGAGACACTCCTCTTGTTGTGTCAATGGCGTGAATTATGTTAGCTCTGTTGCCCGATCGAGTCGTTTACTGATGTGTCTGACATTCCAAGTGGGAGATCTTCAGTAACCTAGCAAGGCTCAGGGCCAAGTCTTCATTTTTATTCCTTCCAGGAAACAGAACCCTGGAGCATCTGAAAGAATGCCACTTTCTTTCCCTACCCAACCCCCGTCTTTGTGAAGCCTGTCTCTGAGACCCCTTGCTTTGAACTTGCTAACATCGCTTATGGGTGCAGAAACAAAACCCAGCGCAAGATGGGCAGTGGAGACAGCGAGCAGCCCCCCTTCTCCCCAAGCAAGGCCCCAGCAGCCCAAGTTGCAGGAATAAAAATCTGACAGGCTCTGGGAGGCGGGTGCAGTACTAAACAGTTTCCGGGGATGGGGGTGCTGTACTGGAGTCTGGCACCCAGCCCCAACCAACGGGAATTAATTGTGTGGTCCCTTTGTTTAATCCCGTGTTCTGCAGATTCACGACAGAGAAAGAGTTCCCTTTGTTCTGAAAGGAAGAACAAACACAGGTACTAACTTTACCCCTCAGTTCTCAGAGGCTCCCTCTTGGTTAGCTGCTTCAGAGAGACTGAAGCTCTTGCTATTTATTGGCTTTTCAAAGGGCTGCAGGCTATTTAGATACTGTTGGCTTCCTATGTAAGAGTTTCCAGCTCATCTCAGAATTAGTGAGTGACACACTTTCTCCCGCAGGGAGCCTTCCCTCAGTTATGAAGAAAGACAATCATTCGTCCACAGAACTAGGATTCTGCTTTTCCTCTGGAATCCTATTGTTTCCTAGGTCTCTTTCCAAGTAGCCAAGTCTTCCAGGCTGCTCTTTATTTCCTCTTTTCAACACCAAGAATCTGCTAGTGAGCCTTGATTTATTTGACAAGAAAACTAAAATTTTAAAAATTGGGCTGGTGGGTGAATGTGGCGTGTTTGTGGGAGATAAGGGGGCACAAGGGGAGGCACGCAAAGCCAAAGGCCTTGGTAATTACTGCTAAGCAGCGAAGCATCAAAACACCTCTCCAATTACCGGCAACCTGGAGAGGAGAGTTATGTTGCATTGAGCTTTTCATTTTAATCTAAATTGCTGGTTTTTTTTCCTCTGATATGGCCATCGGTCAGAAAGAGTTGACCATCATTAAAACTGTTTGATTTGGATCCCTGTGGTGTTTGGTTAAGAGGGGAAATGCAAATTTGATGAAAGAATAAGGATGAATTTACATATCAGCCCCAGCTCACAGGGAGAGAGTAAACATTCTGTTTATCTCAAGTGTCGCTCTATGATTTCTGCAGAATATGAAACTGACCTTGGCCCAGTCATTGCAAAAGGCCTAAATGAAATATATGGTTGTCCAAATACGACTTACTCAAGTAGAACTTGTTGGCAAACAGGGCTGGGGGCAGCGCTCTGAGAGCGTTGCCTTCTGATAAACTCTAAAATGAAACTCTGGCGCAAAGGCATTGTGAAGAAGAAAGGGGAAAAGTCCTCCGTCGTGGATTCCACGGAATCACTGTGAATTAAATCAAACTATTCAGCCAGTAATGTCAGACTACACCTCTCTAAAAGTGAGAGAGAGAAACACACACACACACACACACACACACACAGAGAGAGAGACAGAGACAGAGACAGAGACAGAGAGAGAATAGAAATGTCTTAAAAGCCAGTATTCTCACATTATGTTGAATATGCTTTCACCAAACCTTTGCAATCAAAGCATCCGAAGACTAAGAAGATCATTTGTTTGATTTCTAAAAACTAATTGATTCGAGGGACTCCAGCACTGCCGAGATAGTGCAAACGGCATCAGGATAATTCCCTTTGCCTGTTTAAATCAACCACATTTGTATTTTCCACATCTTTAATTAGTTTTTTTTTCTTCCTGGAGCTAAGTCAATATTCATCACGATGGTGACGGAGTACCATGTGCTACAGAGGGAGGCTCCTGAGTGTGCAGAAAAACTCTTGAGGCACTTGCTCTCATGTGTTGGTATCTGGCTTGCCTTTCTCACACCCAATGTGGAGAAGGAACCATGATGTCATAAAAAGAAGAGAGGTGATGGGGTGTATGTCTACAAGGGTGCTTCAACTTGAGCACAACATGCCATAAACGAAATGAAAGAAAGACAGAAGCCATTTGGCGGATGATAGATTCAACTCCATGATATTCTTGTGGGGTGATATTTGTTTGTTTTCATCTGTTGCCTCCAGAATAACTACTTTTCAAATACATAGTTCCCATGTCTATGGACAGAGAAAGACACAGATCTTTAATAGAAGATCTCCGAAGGACAGTGTGTCTGTCGCTGGAGGAAAACTTAACAAGCTCACTCTTCAGTCCAGGCTGTGCTTCTGGTTCTCAGGCAGATGGATGAGGACACTAACACAGAAGGCTCTTCACCATCAACAGAACTGGGACCAGGGTTTCCAAATGCTGTCTGAAAAGAAACTGATATTCTGACTACAGTGGAAAATGAACTTTATAGAAACAAATCAACAAGCAACAAAAACCAACAACAAACAGAGCATGCCCGTGTGGAAGGGAGAAGTGGGGGAAGTGAGCTGAAATCCATTCCTGTGGTGCCCCAGGTTCATGCACAGGTAGATGGACAGTTTTGCGCCCTGTGTTGCTTCTGGTCTGAAATGACAGGGATGTCAGAAAATACAGGCTTACAGCTGAAGACAGGACTCTGCTCTCCCTACCCTAACGCCTCTGATGTTCCAAGTAGGAGCTACAGACCTCTTAGCAAAATCCCCCAGAGCACAAACCATGATTCGATGAATGGCAAGAGCTAAGAAGCAAAGGAATGAATCATCACTAAAGGGCAGGGACCCAAGTGTGCAGATGAGGACAGCAGAGTAGGAGATGGCAATGGGCACCTGCTTCAGCCCTGCACATCGTTCACTGACAGAAACTGCCTTCTGCTTGCAGAGCCTCACTAGGACTATACCCACACAACACTGCAGGTGCTTAGCCACAAAGGGAAGATCAGTCTGCACGGCCATTAGCCGGTAGGTGGACAAAGAGATGAAGCATAGCCGCACAACAGAATACGGCTCAGCAATAAAGGAAGTGGAACACCGAATCAGATGACAACATGGGGGGTCTTTTGGAATTACGAGTGCAGAGCCATGATTGCCAGTCATGAAGGAAGACCACATACTCTACTATTCCACTCACTTGAAACATTCAGAAGTAGCAAATCAAGAGACTGCAGGGTCCATCAGATGGAGTCTCAGAACCTCACTAGGAAAGAAGTAGAAGAAAAAAGGAAGTCTTGTTTACAATAAGCAGTGGTCAAACTGAGTGAAGCCATCCTTCCACACAGACTGAAGGAGAACCTGGGCAGGCGGAAAGAAAAAGAGTGTTCTATAGAAGACACTCCCCACCAGGGGCCCACTCTTGTCTGTTTAGACAAACTAGGAATTTCAATGTGTCTAGTGCTGCTTGGTGGGCTTTATGTAAATGAGGGTATAATCACGCCTATTTCCCATTGGTTGGTGTTTTGTCTGTAAGTTATGGCTCTTTGGGCAGACTGGGTGCAGACAGGGACACCCAGTCACTGTTTATCTTGGCAATGAAACAGAAGTACAACCTATAGTGCAACAGAGTTCAATTTTGCTTCCTCAAGGAGCATACAGTCTATGACTTCACCAATATCAAAGGACAACCAGGTTCCATTCTGATCTAAGCTCAGTGAGCATCTCAGGGTTCACATGAGTAGGAACCCTGAGTGCTGAGTGACTGCTGAGTCACGCAGGGTTTCCACTGGGGAGTGTCCAGAATGTTTTACAATGTGAGTGTGGTGAGTGTTGCAAAAGGCTGGGGGTTACAGTCAGTGCACTGAACTGTACTGAACTGCATGTTTAAAATGAGTACATTCTGTGGTGTGTGAAATGTAATTCAAGAAAGCTGTTCAAGGGAGGAGGGCAGGGAGCACAAACTGACAGGGCTGTTATACAACCAGAGAGAGTTCTGTGGACTTGTGCAAGACAAATGAAGTCATGGGCTTGTCAGCGTAACACATTGGAGGCTGTTCTTGTTGCCACCAGAATCCGAACTCCACTGAATGTGGATGGCTACAGTTGTGCCAGCCACAGTGGGCTGCAAAGGAAATAAATTCACTGTGGAATTCCTAGCCTAGAAGGACAGAGACAAGCATATGTGCGAACCACAAATTGAAATAACAGTATATTTTGTTAAAAACTTCGAAGTGCAAGGAATGTCCAGACACCTCCAGGTACCCCCACTGCAGAGCAGAGACCTCACATGTCAACACTTCTCGATTTTTATTCTGTCAGAAACAGGAAGTCTGTGAAAGGTTTTCAAAAAGAAGGTGATAAAGTCCTTCACTGAGCCCTGTGCTGGGCTCTGCTGCATTCTAACACAAAGCTGCAAATTCAGGCCCAGGGGATGGTGATTTAGTAAAGATCCAGAGCCAGTAGAAACACCTTCTCTGTGGGCTCTTTGCAAGTTCAAAGTATCCTATAATTCTTCAAGCATCCAGAAAGATTCTTGATTGTATAAATAATGTGGAATCTCTCAAATGCTCACAGTGGGTTCAGCACCTGCGGATCACTGCAGAAGTGCAATATTCAGGGCAACTCACATCATTTTTAGCCCAAAAGGAGCCAGTGAAGACAGGTATGGTAAGGACTAGGGAGGTAATGCAAATTTAACCTCTTACAGGGATGGGAGAGATTAAAACACTAGCCTCAGAAGGAGCCAGGGCTCAGCCACAGAGATCCCTGGATACAGAGACATTGCTTCACTAATGCTCAGAATTCTAGAGACTCATCTAAAAAAAATCACAATAGTATCCCCACTTTACAGAGAATAGAAGTAAAGAATTTTTTTTAAAAGATCAATTAGTAAATGTTCAAGAGTAAATTCAAATACAACTCTATGTATTATACCTTGAATCTTTATACTATTCAGTTTTCTTGCTCCAAATAGTTCTATAGTGTTTAAAGTATATCAGTAAATAGAAGCTTCAAGAAGGTTGCTTTGAGGCAACATAACCTTCTTACTTCTTAGAGATGTTGCTGTAGGAAAATCATGTATTGGAACTATGGACAACTGACAGCTGAATTTTATTCAGCTAGTTAGTATGGTATGGAATTCTATGAACCAAACCAGAAGTCTAGAAGCCTAGTTAGCATGGTATGGAATTCTATGAACCAAACCAGAAGTCTAGATATACCTATGCATATCTGTGTCACTGCGCAAGTCCAGGGCTAGAAACTGCTTCATAGTCACAGGCCTTAAAACTCTGAATACTGACAGTGACAGTTTCTTTGATGGTCTTAGTGAAGGGTTTTAAGGAGGAACAGTTACTACTTGTATGTCCTAAGTTTCTCTTTGTATCTTTAAAGGCACTGAATGTGCCCAGTGATCCTTCTAAGGACCATCACAGAGAAGGAGTGAGGGTGGATATCTTGATGCCAGAGATGGAAAGATGAGCTGTGGTCATGAGGACCGCTTCCTTGCTGGGAAGTAAGGGCGGAAACTAGAAATTGGGATGGGATGGAGTAGGGTTGAGAAGGAGAAGGAGCTTTTTCAGAATTGTTATCAGTTCAGGGGACAGGTGAACTTAAGGTCCACACTGAAGAAACACAAATATAAGAAGACAGATAAAGCTAAGAGAATTGGAAAGTTGACAAGAGGAATACCAAGGGGCAAGAGAAGTCAGGCATTGAAGACCGGTGTGAGCAGTGTGCAGATGTGAGCAGCTGACGAATAGGCAAGGGAGACTCTGCAGACAGTGGGTGATCTCCAATGCTTCTGTGAGGACACACGGGGAAGCTGATGGACTTCATACCACTATATTCTCGATTGTCTTTAGAAGCCACATTCGGTAGAATGTTGAGAGGGAAATGGTCAGATTGTGGGAGAAGAGAATGCATAGATTCAGACCTATTGATTGAGGAGGAGGAGCTGCTGAAGGCAGAAATAGTAGAGGATGGTGGCTTTGAAAGGGATTCCATGCAGCTATGGGATGAAGGAGGTCAAAGGATGTTCGGTGGGCAAAGATGATTGGGATGGCACATAGGTACCAATGATAAGTCTGTTGTAAAAAGGGAACCATGCCTTACACATCTAATCATATCTAATGAGATCTGATTTATCATGTTCCATAATTTCCAGTGCAGGTAGTTAATATAATAAATCCTTTAGAAGTGAACATCTTACTTTTAGCCTTGATGTTTGAAAGGGTGACTTTACTCTTGCAAAACTGAGGAGTCTTTGCAAGATGCAAATGTAGTAATAGGAGCGGCGGGGCTGCGTCCCCAGCACCCCGCCGCCCGCACGGCTAGCTTTACCTGAAATAATTACACGAACGCTGTATTCTTTTAATCACTGCTTGGCCCATTTCTATCTAGCCTCTTCTAGGCTAATTCTCACATATTAATTTAGCCCATTTCTAATCATCTGTGTAGTACCCCTAGGTGCGCTTACCGGGAAGATTCTAGCCTATGTCCATCCTGGGTCGGAGCTTCATCGCGTGCGTCTGCCTGGGAGCTGGGAGCATGGAGTCTCTCTGAGGCATCTGCTCCCGAGAGGAGAGCTGTGGAGTCTGAGCTCACTTCCTCTTCCTCCCAGCGTTCTGTTCTGTTTACTCCTCCCACCTATCTTCTAACCAATGAGGGCCAAGAAGTTTCTTTTTATTTAACCAATGACCTTCCTCCATCATGCAAAGACACTCATAAAAAAGAAGGAGGAGGGAAGGGGAGGTAGCCTAGACAGTAATGTATTTGCACACACATGAGAACCCAAGTTTGATTCCTAGAACTTGCACAAACATAAGTGTCAAGGGAGAGATGCCTCAGCAGTTAAGAGCACTCTATATTCTTGTAAAAGACTGGGGTTCAGTTCCCAGCAACCACATGGCAGCACACAACCATCTGCAACTCTAGTTCTTGGTGACCCTACTCCCTCTTTCAGCTTCTCTGGTCATCCACATCCACATGCACACACACACACACACACACACACACACACACACACACACACACACACAAAACAGAGGTATGCATAAAATTAAAATAATAATAAAAAATGACAGACATGATGGTGTACTTGGTAATCCCAGTGCCGGGAGAAAACAAAGGACCTCTGGGTCTTGTTGGCCAGTCAGTATAGCTTAGTTTGTGAATCCCAGGTCAATAAAAGAGTCAAAGGAGGTGGGAGGTATTCTCAGGTTGATACCCAAGGTTGCCCTCTGCCATCAAGTACACACACTCGCACATGCACATACATGCGTGCATACACATGCACACTCAAGGGAAGAAAGAACACAAGCAGCTCCTAAGGTGTCAACAGGACTCACTTGTCCAGTTCATGCTGCTGCCCCTACATGTCCCTAACGCCTGAAAGAGTTTTGATTTTCAGTTTCAGTGTGGTTTGGAGACCCAGAGTTCAAGGCCCATCCTGGAACCACACCCTGTACCTCAAACTCTTGCTCCTGCTGTCTCTGAAGCATCCAGGAAGTGGTGGCTGAAATCACAGGGCATGCATCAAAGTGCTTTAATTAGCCTGGGGCAATTGCTGGGGCGTGGGGGAGGCAGCTGAAACTATTGGGCTATTATTAGTTCTTAAGAGAAGAAGTTTTGAGAAACAAAAAAGCATAGCATACTGTCACTGATGGAAGAAAAGCATGGCCACAGGGTGACATTCTAAAGAAAGCATGGCATGTTACACTGTCCCACTGCCCCCGATTTCAGAACCCTTCATGTTTATTAAAGTGAACAACGGAGACATGAAGAATGCACTTTCGTTGTCTTAGTTATAATTTTCAGCACTTAAAAGTAACCATTGCTATGTCTCTTCAGCTATGCACCCAAACTAACTGTATTTACGTGGGTAAATATATAAACAGGCCTCCATTTTGGAAGAACTTCTTTTAAAGACTTCATTGCCTGTTGTTTCCATGGTAAAAAACGTATTTTTCTGCTACATGGCCTGTGCTTTCTTCACATTATGCTAATCTCACGCACTCATGTCACAATTTAAACTTTTTTTTTTTTACTATTGGACAGCAAAATGATTTCTCTCCATTTTCTTTCTCTCTCTCTCCCTTTCTATCCCTCTTTCTTTCTTCCTTCCTTTCTTTTGGCAAAAGATACAATGCTGCAGTGGGTACCTTTCCCTTGATGCCTTGTTTTTTTTTTATCTTTAGGATAATCTGATATTCTTGCATTACAGATGTCCTGCTTAATGGAGAAATCATTTATAAGTTTTATGTTAGACCATTTGTTTATTTGTGTGTGTGGGGGGGGTTCTGATGTGTCAGGATGCACATGTGGAAGTCGGAGGACAGCTCGCAGGAGTCAGTTCTCCCCTACCATGTGAGTATCGGGGATCAAATTCAGCTCAAAAGCCATGGTAATGTGGGCTTTACTAAGTCATCTTGCTTACCCTTAGTTTTCTTCCTCCCTCCTCCCTTCCTTTTTTCCTTTTTGTTTTCTTACTTTTTGAGAATGGCTCTCCCTAGGTAGGTCCAGACCCCTGACTCAGCCTCCCAAGGGCATGAGATTTCAGTCACTATTGCTAGCTAAATGTGCTTCGATTTATTTTCTTGTGTTATTTTGCAGAGCTGAGAATTGAGCCCAGGGCCTTGCACATCCTAGGCAAGCTCTATGCCTCTGAGCTGCATCCTCAGTCATAAGACCACATGTTTAAAATTCATCTATTTATTTTCAAGTTTCCTCTTTAGAACTGTTATTCCAATTTGCATTTCTGTGATCTGGGAAGAGTGCTTATAAAAGTACAGAAATCTATCCAGACAGAACCTTCATCTGGCGATGGATGGAGATAGAGACAGAGACCCACATTGGAACACTGAACTGAGCTCCCAAGATCCAGATGAAGAACAGAAGGAGGGAGAACATGAGCAAGGAAGTCAGGACTGAGAGGGGTGCGTCCAACCACTGAGACAGTGGGGCTGATCTAATGGGAGCTCACCAAGGCCAGCTGGACTGGGACTGAACGAGCATGTGATCAGACCAGACTCTCTGAATGTGGCTGACAATGAGGGCTGACTGAGAAGCCAATGATAATGGCACTGGGTTTTTATCCTACTGCATGTACTGGCTTTTTGGGAGCCTAGTCTGTTTGGATGCACACCTTCCTAGACCTGGGTGAAGGGGGAAGGGCCTTGGACTTCCCACAGGGCAGGGCACCCTGACTTCTCTTAGGACTGGAGAGGGAGGGGGGAGAGGGAAGAGGAAGGAAATGAAAGAAGGAGAGGAGGTCAAAAATTTTAATAAATAAATAAATTAATTTAAAAAATGCTAGGCAGAGTCACTAAAAAGAAAACATTGACAAATTTTAAATAATAAACTGGTTATATAAATATATATGGGCATAAACATAAATGCAATTTTATATATAATAATAAGTTATGATAAAAGTAAATTTTCAATGTTGTAATTCTTAAAACTTTCGCTTGATTACGAATGAGGTTATAAATAGTTTGTATGTTTTTATTGCCCTTTTCTGTCTCTCTTCTTTAGTGGGATGCCTGTTTATATCTTTTAGCAATTTTCTATTATCACTGTATCTTTTTATACACATTTATAAAAATCTGTATGCTAAGGATACTGATCTTTTCTTTGCCCTATGTATTATGTAACCTGTGTGCAGGTTACAGCGACTATTTTGAAATTTCATTGATTTATGCATTTATTTATTAATTTATTTTTGGTGGTGCTTGGTATAGAATCTAGGACTGTACATATGCTAAACATTGACTGATCAGTGGCTCTACCCATCACCCATAAAAATTAATAATTTTTCACTCTCATCAAGGAAACTATTCTTTCCAACAGATGAAGATCATTACAGAAAACAACAACTAATCAAAATGCAGAGTTGTGGAGCCCAGGCCCAACTGATACGTCTACAAAACAATTGTTGCACTGAAGGCTTGGGAGACATTGTGAAAAAGAGGGGGATTCTAAGAGCCAGAGGAACAGGGAGTTTGTTGTAAGATTGTGTGTCCTAGAAATGTCAGAAGGTACACACACCTATGAAGTCTCACCAATTTGGCCACCTAAGTATGACATGAACAAGGATGACACCAATAGACCTGTTAACATGGAATGGGGCAAGCTTCGGAGCCTCAACCCCAGCCAAAGAACTACAGGCAACTAAGGCTGAGTGTGTGAGAAATATTCTTCCCTAGGGAAGAGCACATCTGGTTTTCCAACACCAAGTGGTCAGCCCTGAAAGCACATGCATACAAGTAGTCTTATACAGACTGAACAGGTTGTGCTTGTGTACTTAGGAATATATATATATATTCATTCACATACACACATATGTGTGTGTGTATGCATAGATTTATATATGTAACCGGAAAAGAGAAAGAGGGTTTTGAAAGAGTGGGGGAGGTACATGGGAGGGTTTAGAGGGAGAAAAGGAAAGAGGAAAATAATGTAATTATACCCTCACAAATATTTAAAAAATAATATTTTGTGTAGTCAGATATAATATTTGGTTCTGGGCATACAGTTAGGAAAGTCTGTGCTACTATGGTTACACAACATTCTCCTATACCGAAACTGTGTGTTCATCTTCCCTCCTCATATTGATTCTGTTCCGTAAAAAATAGTTCTTTTAATTTTCAAAAAAAACCCAACATTAAAAAAGTCAAAATATATCTCGAATGCATGTATATGTTTGCACGATACTATATAAGGGTGAGCATCTTGATTTCCACTTTTCTCTTGAAAGCTTCTCTCATGACACACTGATCTTCCATGTGCTGAGAATCCCGAGTTCCGCTCTGTTGCATTAGTCTGTCTACTTCTCATGATGCCGTCCACTAAAAGGATGTGCCGACGTTAATCAATAGTAATCTTTAGAGGAGAAAAAAATGGCAGCCATGAGCTTAGCGTGGCTGAGCAGCGGCATCTGGGAACCAGACCCAGGAGACTCCAGTTCTAATTTGAGCATTGCCCTCCCAACTCCCTGTCCAGGGAGGCACACTGTTTTAAATCCCTGACAGTTTTATCCCAAAGATAAAAACACTTAGATTCTGTGTGCCTAAATTAGACCCACCATACTTCTTTTGCCAATCTCTTACCGTTTTCCTAGAATCAGATAGACTAAATTCCACCAATCACAATTATTATGAACAATAATTCCCCTTTCCTTCCTAAGGTAGAGCAAGTGGGGCCTCGGAGGCTTGAACACTTAAAAATGAGCAGCCATACATGAAGTGGGGGAGGGGAGGAATTCCATTTTCAACCGTTAAGTAGCTATCTGGAAAACTCAAAATGAAGCTGTCAGACCAGTTTAAAGAAAGAGACAATTTAGAAAAACTAACTAAATAAACAAAATAAATTAAAAAAAAACCCTTGAGGTATCAGTAGCTACTTTTTTTGGTCTCAGGAGGAAAAGCAGATTCCAGGATAAACCTTCGTGGTGAAGGCACACACTGCACCAGACCATATTCCACACAAGACTCGGCTGCTAATGGGCCTGGTGATTCATCACCTACTGAGTTATTTCAGGGGAAATGCTATGAATTCCAAAAATAAGTTATGGGCTGCTCTTGCAATAAAAAGCATTGACATGAATACTTCTTCTGTGTTCATATTTGGATCGAAAAGCCCTCAGCCATGGAAAGCCAAGCTGGGAAAGGAGAAGAAATCCAGTAGCCACAGGACAGGGAGTCTGGGGAGCTGGGAGCTCTGATCTCACCCCACCTAGGAGGTCCTCTGGGTCTTGGCTGCATCTCATCTTCAGTGTGCATGTTTGAAAACTCTGTTGCCTTGGTATCTCTGTGCTAACGGTCTCTTTCAATCCAAGCCCCATGAGCTTTGATGAGGGTCCCCGTGCAGTACACTGACGTCACATGGGAGTGATACCCATTGCACCTGCTCCCTCAAGGCTTGGGCGTCCTGTCCTGGGAAGTGAAAAGGAGGTGGGGCTGAAGGAGGTTCCTTAGGCTGGAGAAAGGAGTGTTAGCTGTGTGAGGGCAGAGACAGAGCTGCTGTGAACTGTCCTCCTCAGCATCTAGCGGCTTTCATGGAGCATCACCCGTGGAATGTTTGCTGACACAAGGAAGCGGTCTTCTCCAATAGTTGGGAAACAGCGCAGGTGGTCCACACCCGGAGACGACAAGAAAGAAAATGTTTACCCTTGCGCAGACAATCAGAATCTTTTCTTGCTTTCACATGCTCAAGTCAGTTTCAAGACTTCCATCCCACCCTGGATAAAAGGAGACGAGACTCCTCCCACAGGCAGACCTCCAGCAGCCCTGTTTGTCCACACAACACAACACTTCCTCCTTGTTTGTTCTGCCAGCAGGGTACCAGCCTGATGGGCAGGACATCAAGGCCAACACATCTTCTTTAGTGGCTGCATCTTGGTTAGGAAGGGCAACTTCTCTCTACCCCCACTATGAGGGACATGCAGCTCTCCCAATGAGGGAAGCCAGGGCATTGTCCCTCCACCTCAGCTCAGTAGCAAACATTCAGTTTAGACAGGTGGCTTAGCTTTCTCCCAACCAGCAGAGGTTTCTATTTCTTTTGCTGAAGGGCCACCTCCTCCCAGCTGGGCTCTGGCCAGGAATGGTGGCTGGGAGCGTGACAAAGAGGTGGAGCCCCGAGCAAGACACAAGCCCATTCATCAAGGTTGTCTTTTGATGACATGGGATTATGCTGCCTTCATTTGTCAAGACATGGAAGCCAGAAGATTAGGGGCAGGTGCACTGATCAAACATCCTCCAGGGTGGCTCAGACCTCAGGGTGTGCTTAGGATCCACATAGCCAGGGATCTGAGCAGGTAAGGAACCTGAGGAGATGACCCTGGCACCTGCTTCCAGCAATGCACCCTGTTGTGTGCTCTGACCATTTTAGGCTTCGCGTGTTAAATGGACAGATGTCCAGCCGTGCCCATAAAGTGGAATGTCCTAGCCTTTCATTAAAGTGTGGAGAGACTAGAAATTAGCTCACCATTACAGCTGAGCGCTGAGTGAGAATTTGCCAAGCGCAGCAGCTTAAAGCAGAAACTTCCGAAGGCAACAAAAGAAGAGGCCACTACTAGGTGTCAATATTTCCTTCAGGCTGGAATGCTGCACAGATAGCAGTTTCCAGGAATAAGACAGGACGTTTAGTTCCCATCCCAGTAATGCAATCATTTGTGACTGGCCCTGTTTACCCGATGGATGTGTCTCAACATGGGGTGTATCTCTACGCTTGAAAATACCCCATGTGATAAATAGTGCTCTCTCTTCATTGTGGTCAGGAACGCTGCACCTCAGAACACAAGGTGATTCCTATCAGTTCCTTCACCATTCTGTAGCCGGAGAGGGAAGTAAATTAAGATAAAAATCTCTTGATTGTTACACCTTAAGAGGCTTCTAGTTCCTGGTTATGAAGTCAGTACCCAGCTGAGTTTCTGAATGAGTTTCTGAATGAGTTTCTGAATGAGCTGAATGAGCCAGACTGAACCTCTATGGAGGTGTGGGATACAAGCTGACTCCATTTAGAAGTTTGAGTGTTTATGTCCATATACCAGCATCTCAATTTGTCCTATTCATATCTATCACTCTGTAACAAAAACAATGAATACATGGCACTTACACATATTAAATCTGCTACAGCAAACCAACCACATAAAGTTTCCATGTTTGCAGGCTTCTAGCCAGCATTATCCCCACTTCTCTCGGGAAAGTTTTGATGGGCACCTTGTATACGGGAATATAAAGGCCCAGGAAACTAGCTCAAGCAGGAGAGGTAAACTCAGACAGAAGCCAGGGCAAAAATTCCTCAGCTTTAATGCATTTTCATAAAACATATTTTAGAATGCCTGAGAGAAGCCTGCCTCAACACAGTTACATATAGATAGGTATACCCCTAAACAAGCTCACACATATACTTGGATATTACACACACACACACACACAATGCCTTACTCACACACACACCTTCGATTTCTTTCTATTCTGTACATATATGCTAATCCTTCAGCTATGATTTGAAGCAACACAAGGTATAGCCACTCAAGTAACTCCAGAATCAGAATGAACCTCTTTCTAAATGACTCAGGTCCAGCTACTTAGTTACAGCAATGCAAAATAGATGAAAGCAACTTGTAATGAGGCAGAGACCTGTAGACAGTGAGATTCTGAGCTGGAGAATTATACTCCAGGGTTTCTGATGACTGGGTCTGTCCTGAGTTCCCTGTGTGATGTGGGAGTGTCATATATCAATCTGTTGATTTCATTGGTTAAGCAATAAAGAAACTGCTTGGCCCTGATAGGTTAAAACATAGGTGGGAGGAGTAAACAGAACAGAATGCTGGGAGGAAGAGGAAGTGAGCTCAGAGAGACGCCATGCTCACCTCTCCCGGGCGGACACGAGAGCTCTGCTCTCTGAGGCACACGCGATGAAGCTCCGACCCAGGATGGACATAGGCTAGAATCTTTTCCGGTAAGACTGATGCTACACTGATTACTAAAAATGGGTTAGGCAAAATATGAGAATTAGCCCTTAAGAGGCTAGAGCTAATGGGCCAAGCAGTGTTTAAATGAATATAATTTGTGTGTTGTTATTTTGGGGCATAAGCTAGCGAGGCAGCCGGGGTGCCGGGGACGCAGCCCTGCCGCTCCTATTACAACACCTGTGAGCTATTCAGGTTTATAGGTGAGGAGAAAGAAGACACAGGATGCTAGAAGATTAGCTCTTTGATGAAATGGATGAGCTAAGAGGAACACTTTCCTAAAGAAGCCACTGTTTGGGTCTAGAGAGATGGCTCAGCATTCAAGGACGTTTACTGGTTTTGTGGAGGATTCGGGTTTGTTTACCAAGGACCAAAATGGCAGCTTTCAACCCTCTGTAACTCCAGTTCTAGAACTGCCATCCCCACCTGACCTATGGGGTCATATGTTGCATATAAACTCACACAGACACACACACATACACATACATAAAACAAATAATTTTATCTTTTTAAAGAAGCCTCTGATATATGATTTACAGCTCGTTATATTTTACTACATAAATGTAGTCCTCAGAGTCCGGGAGTCAAAGCCGGTTGTCAAGCCAGTCCCGTTTCGCGCTCCCCTGCCTTTTCTTTCTCTTTCAACATGACAGATGCCGCCGTGTCCTTCGCCAAGGACTTCTTGGCAGGTGGAATGGCTGCGGCCATCCCCAAGACGCCAGTAGCGCCATCGAGCGGGTCAAGCTGCTGCTGCAGGTGCAGCATGCCAGCAAGCAAATCATGGCAGATAAGCAATACAAGGGCATTATAGACTGCGTAGTTCGTATCCCCAAGGAACAGGGAGTCCTGTCCTTCTGGCGTGGTAACCTGGCCAATGTCACCGAGATACTTTCCTACCCAGGCTCTCAACTTTGCCTTCAAAGATAAATACAAGCAGATCTTTTTGGGTGGTGTGGACAAGAGGACCCAGTTTTGGCGCTACTTTGCAGGGAACCTGGCATCAGGTGGTGCTGCTGGGGCCACATCCTTGTGCTTTGTGTACCCCCTTGATTTTCCCCGTACCCGTCTAGCAGCTGATGTGGGCAAAGCTGGAGCTGAAAGGGAATTCAAAGGCCTTGGTGACTGCCTGGTTAAGATCTACAAATCTGATGGGATTAGGGGCCTGTACCAAGGCTTTAATGTGTCAGTCCAGGGCATTATCATCTACCGAGCTGCCTACTTTGGCATCTATGACACTGCAAAGGGAATGCTTCCAGATCCCAAGAGCACTCACATCTTCATCAGCTGGATGATTGTACAGTCTGTCACTGCTGTCGCTGGCTTGACTTCCTATCCCTTTGACAGGGTTCGCCGTTGTATGATGATGCAGTCAGGACGCAAAGGAACTGACATCATGTCCACTGCTGGAGGAAGACTGCTCGTGACGAAGGAAGCAAGGCCTTTTTCAAGGGTGCATGGTCCAACATTCTCAGGGGCATGGGTGGTGCCTTTGTGCTTGTCTTGTATGATGAGATCAAGAAGTACACATAATTATGTCATAGGTATTCTCCCCGAGAACAGGCATGTTGTATAATACACCACATCTTGAACATTGTGGACAGATTCTCTGGGCTGTCTGTTTTATCAGTGGCAACTATTTACCAGTTGAAAAGTGGGAAGCAATACTATTCATCTGACCAGTTTTCTCTTAAAGCCATTTCCATAATGACAATAATGATGGGACTCAATTATATTTTTTATTTCAGCCACTCCTGATAATAAAAATTGAAGAAATAAAAAATATTTAAAGACAAAAAAAATGTAGTCCTAACCCACAGTTCCTGCATCAGGAGAGGTTCTGCAACTGTTGAAGCTATAGTCTAATTTACCCTTTTCCTCTCTTAGGCCGGCCAACTGGTCATCCTTGCCAAAATGACCCTTTGCAAATGTTAGGAGGCAATGATGTGGGATTTCAAATGAGGGTTTAAACATTGTGCGCTCCTTGCTATTTTGGACTCTATGGGTTTTCGGAGTTTTGATGACGTCACAGGTCACAGGCCATCATTTGGATCTGTAGAGGAAGGTGAAGTGTGTCTCGAAATGTGAACAGAAAGGTTGGCTTACAGTTAGGCTTTGGCTGTAAAGTCATATGTCTTCAAATCCTAATTTATTTCTCTGCATATTGAAATTTCTCCTTTGAGCCTCACTGGAATTAGCCCACGATTTGCTATTACCACAAGCTGACCTTCAGTGTCCTCTTTAGGAATTATCAAGCTTCTCATTTAGAGCTTGTGGGGCTATGTTGACTACTCTTCTTTATGAAAAAGTGTGAATATTTTTAATACATAAAGTGAGACTATAATTCAATTTCATACACGATGTACAGCGACTTCAGACATTTTATACATAAATACATTTCAGTGTCATCTGTTAAAATCATTTTGCACATTGAATCCCTTTGTATTTTAATTAAACACCAATAGGCCACATGTCCATGGGTTTATTCTCAAATTTCACTAAAACGATGCGTCATGCTCAGTAATGTTTGTCACTCTGACCTAGAATCATCCAGAAGATAGTTTTCCAGACACATCTGTGAGGGACTATTTAGATTAGGTCAGCCTCTG
Organism: Microtus pennsylvanicus; assembly: GCF_037038515.1. Lineage (NCBI taxonomy): Eukaryota > Metazoa > Chordata > Mammalia > Rodentia > Cricetidae > Microtus > Microtus pennsylvanicus. Next base: position 124,661,507 of record NC_134580.1, on the reverse strand, counting down.
AGCATGCTTATGAGAGGTTATCTAGACTCAGTTAACTATGGACGGAGTGTAGACAGCGCGGCTCAATGGGCTGGGATACTAGCCTGCAGGAAGAAGACACAGCTAGCTGAACATGAACACACACTGCTCTCTGTTTCCTGACGGGCGACACAACGTGACCTGTGACCATGAACTGTGGGCCAAAGTAAACCTTTCCTTTCCTTTGGTCAGGTATTTCGCTGTAGCAACCAAACAAGTGACGAATGCACTATGTGACCATGGTTTCTGCTGTCACACTGTCCTTATTATTGTGTTTTGCTAGTAACTCTTAAAGCCAGCTATTATGTGTCTTTTGGCTTCTTTTTTTTAAAAAAATATTTATTTATTTATTTATTATGGATACAATATTCTGTTTGCCTATATGCCTACAGGCTAGAAGAGGGCACCAGACCCCATTACAGATGGTTGTGAGCCACCATGTGGTTGCTGGGAATCGAACTCAGGTCCTTTGGAAGAGCACACAATGCTCTTAACCACTGAGCCATCTCTCCAGCCCCCTTGGCTTCTTTTTTTTTAATTCCTAATTTTTTTGGAAAATTTTGAACAAAGGCACATCATTTTTAATGTTCCCTCCTAAACTCCTCTTGTGTCTCTCCACTCCCTCTCAAATTCATATCTATAAATCCATCCTACTGAGTTCCGCTGGTAGTACTCATAAGTACAGACCACTGGGGATTCAGTAACCTATCAAGAGGTTCATCTCTGGAGCAAATTGAGTTTTCCTTTCTTATGAGCCAATGAGTGATTGCCTGTAGCTCTTCATCGAGGGATGGGGCCTTTTGAAATCTCCATCATCCGTGTTGTCATGTCAGTTGGTGTTAGCATTATGTGGTTCCTTTTTAAGTGACCATATTGTTGAGATTTTGTGGGTGCAGCTTCCACTTCCATGTCTAGAAGGTACTATCTACAGGAGAGCCCCAGTCCTCTGGCTCTTGCACCCTTTCTCCCTCTTCTTTCTCAATGTTCCCCGAGCTCTAGATGTAGAAGATACACTGTAGATGTACTTTTGGGGGGCGGGAACCCCATGATCACTTATGCTCTGAATTTGGAACTTTGTACTAGTCTCTGCTGCAAAAACAGCCTCTTTAATGAGGTGGGAGAGCTGTTCTTACCTCGGTATAAGGATAAGTGTTTAGAATAGAGTTAGGAATTCTATTGGTTTAGGAAAATGGCAGTGGTAAGTTCTCCCACAGGGTTTATAACCTCTCCACCATGGGTATTTGGCTAGGTTTACAGTTACGGGTCTGAATTTCCTCCTACTGAGTGTCCAGTTAGACAGCTTCTGATCATTCCCAAGATGAAAATGCCACTATTGCACCATTGGGGAGATCTAGCAGGACTGGTTATTGTTGTGGATCGCAGGCTTTCTAGCTGGGTGAACTATTAATGGCTTTTCTCCATTGGGAGCTTACACAGTGCATTATGATACTTAGATGCTGTGAAAGCTAGTCCTTGCGGAGGGGACTTCCATGTTAGTTACAGCTGGGTTCCTCAAACCCTGTGTCTAATATGTGTGATTTCTTCATTAATAGGGTCTTACCTTAGAATTCTGGGAAGCAACCAAGGGCAATGGCAATAACCTATGCTGTTCTGGGATTCTCTTGGATACCTCTGACCAACAACATGAAAGGAGGGTTCCTATGCTTGACACTGGATTTAATTAATTTATTTTTTAGATTGGCTTATATTCTTTTTAAAAATTGATTTTATTGAGCTCTGTATTTTTATCTGCTCCCCTCCCTGCCTCTCTCCTCCCCTCCCTGCCTCTCTCCTCTCTTTCAACCCTCTCCCATGGTTCCCATGTTCCCACTCAGGACATTTTTGTCATTTTCTACTTCCCATGTAGATTAGATCCATGTATGCCTCTCTTAGGTTCCTCATTGTTTAAGTTCTCTGGGATTGTGATTTGTGGGCTGATTTTCTTTGCTTTATGTTTAGAAACCACTTATGAGTGAGTACATGTGATAATTGTCTTTCTGGGTCTAGGTTACCTCACTCAATATGATGTTTTCTAGCTCCATCCATTTGCCTGCAAATTTCAAGATGGAATCTCAGAGTTGTATTGATTTGCATTTCTCTGATGACTACGGATGTTGAATATCTCCTTAAGTGTCTTTCACCTATTTTAGATTCCTCTGTTGAGAGTTTTCTGTTTAGGTCTGTACTCCATTTTTTTTATTGAATTATTTGTTCTTTTGATGATCAGTTTCTTGAGTTCTTTGTCTTGTTGACCGTGTCCTTTGCTTTACAGAAGCTTTTCAGTTTCAGGAGGTCCCATTTATTAATTGTTTTTCTCAGGGTTTGTGCTACTGGGGTTATATTTAGGAAGTGGTCTCCTGTGCCAATGAGTTCAAGTGTATTTCCCATTTTCTCTTCTATGAGGTTCAGTATGGCTGGCTTTATGTTGAGGCCTTTGATCCATTTGGACTTGAGGTTTATGCATGCTGATAGATATGGATCTCTTTTCATTCTTCTATATGTTGATATCCAGTTATGCCAGCACCACTTGTTAAATATGCTTTTCTTTTTCCATATGATATCTTTTGCTTCTTTGTCAAAAACCAGGTGTTCAAAGGTGTGTGTATTAATATCCGGATCTTTGATTCTGTTCCATTGGTCCTCCTGTCTGTTTTTGTGGATTGACATATTCTTAAGAGCCCACTAATGCCTATGTGGTTAGAACTAAAGGGAGTGGATGAATATCCTTTAAGCATGAGTGAGGTAAAAAGTTTAAGTGACTCTTTCTGACCCAGGAACACAGCAATCCCAGAGAAGCAACTCCCATGAAAAGTACAGTCTCAGTGAGTCAGTCTCCAGTTTCCCCTTTCCTCCTCTCAACCTCAGATTGGGCAGCTCTAGTGTGTGCCAGGTATCAGCTCCGACACAGCCCTCCCTCGGCCTGTAAAAGCATCCCATTGTTGTTCGAGGGAAGCTCATGATTCAGCAGGTACTTGACGTGTGGTCTCTTAGGAAATACCTTCCAGGCATCTGAGCAGTTCACTGCCCACTGACCACATTCCCAGCTAACGAGTGCCTCACACAAACGAGTGGCCATCTTAATCTGAGAGAAGCCGGGCTGGCTCGAGGCCTGGGACTCATGGTGAAATTCCTAAGTTGGGTTGATCTTCAGTTTCAGGAAGTCTTAGGCATTTTCAGTGACACACAGATGGCTTCCCAGCATTCTCTTCGAACTAGGGTGCTGGATGGAAATTGGCCAAGAAGTGTCATTAGTAGCCACAATGAAAAGCTGGCTTTTAGCCACTAATTATTTCCTCCTAATCAGTCAAGTATAGCAAACCAATCATAAGGCAAGAGCCTTTGGAAGCCCATGTGTGTATATATATCCTTCTACTTGTTAGCCAGTGTGTGACTGTGTTACCAAGTATCCTGAGCAAGGCCTGGACAAGATCTTGGAGACACGACTCAGACCTCAGGAAGGAATGGCAGTCTTACCTAGCTGGTGTTCTATAGCACTTTTTACACAGATATGATGAACCGTCACAGAGGAAAGCAGGGGTGCAAGGGAAGGGTTTAGTAGGTTTTCACAGAAAGTCAGGACCATTGGAACTAATGTTACATTTGCTCTCCCAACCTCTTGATGAATTTTAGACTATGTATTTCAAGAATACACATGGTTTTATAGGATACAAAGATAGAAAGGAAGACGGTTATCACAGCCACGCAAGTTAACCTATTTATCTTTCCACACAGTGATTCATTTGTGCCTGTGACAAGGGCAGATAAATGCTACCATTTTAGAGAACATTCCCCAAATCATACACAGTGACTGGTAGTCTTGATATTGCACATCAGAGCTCTAGGCCAGCTCCCCCTCCGTACATGTATGTATGCACACATTCTAGTTCCCATACCCACTCCTCTGTCTACAGATGCCTCGGCTTGTTTCTATACCTGATTTGTGAATACGGCTGCTGCAAACATGGGAATTACATACATCCTTATAGTTGGAGATTTCAACTCCCTCAGTGATTTTCCAGGAGGGGGGATGGCGGGACCACACGGCAGTTCTTTTCTGATATCACTGGAGCCTGCTCTCCACAGACCCCAGAGACGGCACTAACATACATTGCCATCTGCTGTGTGGAGCCTTGTCCTTTCTTCACCTTCTCCTCAGTACTTTATATCTCTGTGTTTGTCTGTTTGTTTTATCATATCCAGGTATGGCATTGGAGTTAGGTTCTAAAGGGTGAAGAACGGTTTGTTGGACAGAGAAGGGGATTAAATCTACATCAGGCCTAAAGAATCCAAATCCCTGGCTGATCTGCCATTGACAGCTCTGCCCTGAAACGATCTAGATTCAACTATCATTTGAGGTACCTTCTTGGCTTCACTTCCGCTGGACAAGGAGTCTTGACAGCTGTCCTCCAACCATATACATTTCTGCCCCACCTTTGGTAAGTCCTCTGTGTCTCTGAAGATTCCTGGAAATCAATCTTGGCTAACAATTAAATTAGTATTTTAAAATCCAGCTTGTGGTGTGTGTGTGTGTGCGTGAATGTGTGTTTTGGGAAACAGAGGTTGTTGGCTAAGCCAATACAAGAGGAGGAAGGGAATTGTTTTCAATCTTTGTATCAGTTACACAAAAGTAATCCTACTCCTATTCTTATGACTCACCTGTGAATTTTTTTTTAAGTATCAACTATAATTGTAGGAAGTAACACAGACCTGTAAACTACAGTGTCTGGCTCTCTTCTTTTTGCTCTTTCCCCTCCCTCTCTCTATTTCTCTCTATACTCTGTGTCAGCTCCCAGTGGAACTATAAGTCTGTCCCTCATTTCAGTGTCATCTTGGGCTTCCAGATATATAAACTACCTCTGAACTGAAATGGGTCTTAGAGCTACAAATTCCAGAATTGCAACCTGCTTGTGTCCCAAATCTATGGTTTAGATGGCGAAGTCATTGTCATTATACAAAAATAATAGAGACTTGAAGAGGAGGTTGGTAACGATCTTTCAGATGTCTGTTTTCTGTGTGGATCAGCTCTGATGTGTGCCTGGAACACCTTGTTCTGACCTCACAAGTAAGAGTAGAGAAATATCATCTGTGTAATGCATAGTCTAGATATCTATTATCACTGGTGGAACCATGTTGGTTAATCTTCACTGTCGGTCTGGCTTCAACTTGGAGATCAGTAAAGGGCACCTCTGGCTTTATATGGAACGGTGTTTCCAGAGAGGATTCACTGAGGGTGGGAAGACCCATCAGCACTACCAGTGGGGCCTTCCCATAGTTTAGGGACCTGTATAGATTCAAAAGTTAAAATTAGTCCGTCTAGCCTTCCCTCTTTCTTTTTGTGCCGATATCGCACCCGCCAACATGGTGAATGTTCTTAAGACCCGCCGTACATTCTGCAAGAAATGTGGCAAGCACCAACCCCACAAAGTGGCCCAGTACAAGAAGGGCAAAGATTCTTTGTATGCCCAGGGAAAGCAGCGTTATGACAGGAAACAGAGTGGCTATGGTGGGCAGACTAAGCCTATTTTCTACAAAAAGGCGAAAACTACAAAGAAGATTGTGCTGAGACTGGAATGTGTGGAGCCCAACTGCAGATCTAAGAGGATGCTGGCTATGAAGAGATGCAAGCATTTTGAACTGGGTGGTGATAAGAAGAGAAAGGGCCAAGTGATCCAGTTCTAAGCTGACCTTGTTATGAAGACAATAAAATCATGAGCTTTCACTCAAAAAAATAATTAGTCCATCTATATGACATTTCTTTCTTCTGCTTTGTTCGCTAAGTCTTCATCACACACTCTCTGCTCGGGGACACATGAAAATGGACCAATCACTCTGTAACCCATGAGCCAAAACAAATCCTTCCTCCATTAGATTGTCTATGTCCTGTATGACGTCAGAGAGACAACAAAGACAACTAAGTCCTAGTAAGATGGCTCAAAGAGTAAGGGGGCTTGCTGCCAGCCTGGTGGGATTCATGTGGTGGAAAAGGAGAACCAGCTCCCCACGCTGTCCCCTGACCTCCACATGTACACCATGGCAGCATGCACACGCACTCACACACATACCTGTTAAAATAATAGACAAATGTAAAATTTTCAAAAAGATAGATAACTGATATATCACCATATGATTTTATTACATGTAATTTGCAAATCCTATTTTTTTAAAAATGGCATTCTCACAGAAACCGAAACAAAAACATGTTTGGGTAGCTACCCTGGTTCAGTAAGGTTTGTGTGTGCCTCACAGAGGCCCACGTACTGGCAGGTTGGCCCCGGTTTTGAGCTGAGAGAGTCATCCAATCTTGGGATTTCAGTTTCCAAAACTGTTAGTAAGACGAACCTTTTTTTTTTTGTAATATACTCAGCCTGAGAAATTTGGTTACTGCTGCAGCAAACAAGCCGATAGAGTTACTGTCCATCACCAATGACTCTTAAAAGTAAGGGCCTGCCATTCGTTTGAGATTTACCAGTTGTAGCATACGGTAGTGGGGGTGTGAGAATGAATGTGTATTTTTCAGTAGCCTGAGAAGCCTATGGTGACTTGGTATTCGTAGGAGTAAAAGGTAGGATGTGTGCCTTCATTCAATACCCAACAACACGATAAAACACTGGAAATGGAGACTCTTCCAAAATGCCCAAAGGTGCTGACACGGGGACAGGTAGATGGTGTCTGTCCCCAGAGACCTCTAAGATGGTGACTGAGATTTTATACAGGAGGTCCTTATGTCTGGGTTGGTTTTCTTCACAGACTTCTGCTGATGGTGGACCTGGGACAGGCAGTGACTTTTAGAAGTTCTCATAAATTAATATTGCCTAATTGTGGGAGACTTCAACACAGACCAAAAACAAAAAGAGGGTGTGGGGGAAGGCAATGCAAGAACTGCTTAACACTTTGGAAAAACAAGTCTCCAAGTGCAAAATATTTCTTTCCATTTTTTAATTAAAACACTTTGGCATTTTACATTTTACTTTATATTCTCTCATTTTTAATTGTCACATAATAATCATACAAATTTTGGGGTAGCATGTGATACACCTATTCATGTGCACACTGAGTAATGATCAAATCAGGGTGATTAATGGGCGCATTACTTCAAATGCTCCTTGTTTCTTTACAGTTAAAGGCAAACCAATGCCTGCATTAAAATTACCAAAACGCTAGGTAAATTCTTATTTTTTATCACATGGAGAAAAATTAATTTCTCAGACTTGGCATAACATGATTAAGAAAAAAAAGACCCCTCGGAAGGGAAATGCAGTGTTTACTCTAAAATGTCCCAAGGTGAAGCCCTCCTGGCAAGTTTTTATTGCTGTGCCACAACCCTCCATGAGAAGTGGAGTTTATAATGGAAATGCCGAAGCACCACCTTAAGTGTCAGATTGCCACCCGGCACCGGCATAATGAAGGAATTTCCTGATTTTTGCACAGCGAATACTAATTGACTGGGGAAGGGAGCCCAAGTGGCCTCCCTGCAGTAAAATGGTGCCATCTAAAGGAGAGGCGAGCAAGCCACAGGGTGGCACTTGCAGAGGCTTTGGGTCAGCCTGTTCCAGCCCAAAAAGAGCATCTTGTGCTCCCACGAGAGCTTGGTCTGGCCCCAGGACAGCCTCTTTTACTCCTAGGGCAAGCAAACTTTCAGCTTTTGGAAATTTGGACCCCAAAACAGAAAATGGAATTCTGTTGCATTGCTAACACAGCTGGTTGTTAGGTATAGTTGGGGTGGGGCTCTGAAGCCCACTTTCCTACAGCAGACGCTTCTAAGCAGAAGTCTCCAGAGGCATGATGGGAGCTATTGGTTGGACATGTCTGAAAAGAGGGAGGAGAAAAGGGGGAGAGTGTGGTGGTATATTATTTGTATTTTGATAAATAAACCTTGCCTGATGACCAAAGGCAAAGCCAAAGCCTCTAGAGGTCAGGCAATGGTGATTTGAAGACTCTGTCAGAGTCAGATGAATCTCTGTGAGTTCAAGGCTACCCTGGGCTACACACAAGATCAATGTAGAAAAAAATCCAGGTGGTGGTGGCTCACATCTTTAATCCTAGTCCTAGGGAGTCACAGGCCTTTAATCCCAGCACTAGGGGGAATATAAAATGGGAGGAGAGAGAGGCTTAGTTTAGTTCGTTGGCGGTCGCCCGATTGGTAAGATTCTTTATTTGCTTGGCTGCTTTGCTTTTCTGGTTTTTGGGTTGAACCCCAATTTCTGTCTCTGGGTTTTTATTATTCATGTTGCATGAGAAGGTAAGTCCAGAGAATGAAACAAAAGCAAGGGGGGGGGGGACTTCTTTTGTGTGGGGACCTTGCTTTGGACTATGCAGTGGAAAATCTAGCCTCCAGTCCCCACAAGCTGTCACGTCTGTGCGCATAAGGAAAGCAAACAGAGAGGGACAATAAATCATGTCACATGTTACCATTTGCAAGCCACCGATATTTTTTTTTCTGCTTCTAGGACCAGGGTGTTTCTCCAAGCATAGGGTCACCAAGGGAAAAGGGTATATATATGTCTCCAGACACACATTGCTCTTTAGGCCTGGGTGAAGCTGAGCGAAGGCTTTTACATCTGAGCTCAGATACCCCTGAAAGACATCACCAGACCTTCCCATTAGGCACCTTGGAGCCCCCCCCCCCACACCAGCTTCCCCATTCCTCACACCCACAGACCTCTGCTTGCACCACAGCTTCACTTCCCTCCCCTGCCTTAGGCCTATGATTCCTGGAGCATCAGGAATTCATGGGAAGACAACAGGACTAAAAAAATACCGGGATTTTAACTTTATCTTAGACAAACGGTCTAGGAAGGCCATGTCCTCATAAGCCAGGGAACACTTAGCTCTACCTGTCTCACTTAGAGGCAGTAAAGGGAAAGAAATGCTCCTTGATGACCATGGACTATTAATAGACTGGAAACTGTCCAAGCTTGAACTGTCACCTAGCTCTGGAGATCTGGTTAGTAACACGGACTGGACATCAGGCTAAATGTTAAACATGCAATTTCTAAAGTACCTGAGAATTCCTATTGCAGCGAGCCACAGAGCATTCCCTGAACGGAGGCCACTACCCAAGGGGGCATGCACCATTCTGAGTCCTTTTAATAACCCGGTGGAAGCAGTTCAGCCCCTCAGGTAGCTGAGAGCGATTTTGCTAACATTGTCTGATACGCTGTCAGTTGCCTTTCCAGCAGGCTCTGCTCCATTACCTCCGAGGCCAGCCTGCACAGTCTGAGTTTTTTGCCACTGACAGCTAAAATAATGGCACCAGGTGTTAGTCATTAGGGCAGGACTGCCTGCCCTTCAGGCAGGTCAGCCTCTAGGAAAAGGTGGGTCCAAGTGCAAAGTTCTCTACTTGTTTAGCAAAAGGAAGGAGAAGACAGCAGTCCAGTTTCCTGCACACCTCTAAGAAGGAAGCCATTCGAGCCAGAAGCAGACTTCTTTTCTGAAAAGGAGAGTTAACTTGTTGAACACTTTTGATGAGGTATGGGCTTTGCTTCAAGGGCAAAACATCCTGAAGCCTTTCAAACCCTTAAGTTACAGTGACTAGAACCACTGCAGGCCCAGACATCCCTGGCAGCCTGGGAAAGAGGTGTTCATGGCATTAGTGGCACCACTCTCATAATACATACATACATGCATGCATACATACATACATACATGCATATATACATATATACATACATACATAATACATGTATGTGCTATGACTGAATATGTATTATGAAGGTAATTAATGTAAATAGTCTAAATTCAAAGTGTTTTAAGTATTTAGAGCGGAGATAGAGTTGAGTTAGCATTATATTTTGTTCCCCAAAGTAAAAAAAAACCTATGATTAAGTAATATATGACTCAAAATGCAGAAAATGCCATAAGAAATGGGATAAAATACCTTCAGCCATGTCTTTCTACCCTCCTACCAAGCCCCTGCAGCTCTGATTTGATGATTCTGGTTAACATCTTAAGTGATGTTCCAGCGTTTCTTCAGAACTTACAAACATATTCAAATATATTTTATTTTCCTGTCTTATGAAACAGGCAGTTTACTTTACCTGGCAACTTTCTGTTTTCTGCATTCTGGGATCCCCTGCCCTGCAGCTTACATCCTCAGGGGCTGCCAAAGCTTACTGGGATTAACAGCATCCAGGGAACTCTTGTGTCCTCCCATCATCCTAGCTGCCCTTGGTGATGAAGGAGACGGAAGTCCCGACATCTCTTGGTTACTGTCACTCTCTTGGCCTCCACCAACAGGCTACCTCCCCCTGCCTCTTGAGAAATACTCCTCAGTCTCGGAACCTACAGAGGTGTTCAGCTCTGATTTCCCAGAGGGGTACCACATGCTTCAGAATTCATCTTTCGTGTTGGTCCAGATGAGTTAGAAGAAGGGCGGCACTCACAATTCTAGGTGCTGATCTGGACAACAGGTTGCAGAATCTCTGCTCTTTTTGCCTGATGCTCTGGGCCTGTCACAGCCAACCTGTATCCAACTCACAAGAACAGGGAGTGCTGTGCCTTCCCAACCATCACTGTACCTGTGCTGTTATTCTTCAGAGTCTCGGGGGGGGGGGGGCAAGAGGAGACTGTAAAACTTTGAAAAAATGCAGATTCCTAGGCTTTCTCTGGACCCACCAGTCTGTTCCCCAGGATCTTGGAGTGTTACTGGGCACATAGGTGTCTAATTAATCCAGGTGGTCCTAAGGACTTCTAAGAAGGAAGATACCTGGTTGTGTCTTACAGCTTCCCAGTCTGTGACAACTCAGAAGATGAGTAGCTTTTTTTTTTTTTTGGAAATATGTATATTCTGGTAGTGTCTTACTTTAGAATAATTGCGAAGGTAATCATCTTCATTTCTCATGCTCCATTCATTGGTCTCAATTAATAAGGGTCTGTCCCAAGCAGCTTGACACTTAGAAATGAAAAAGAAACAAGCAGAGGACTGAATTATCAAAGGAAAAGCATCCCCGCATTCCTCTGAGAACCAAGGGAGGATGTTACAGAATCATCAATTGCCTTCAGCTGGATGAAGTTAGAAATTTAAGTTCAAGTGCAGCTAACTCTCTGATCATAGTGCTCTGCTGGGCCCCGGAAGTGCCTCTCCATTCCCGGCAGTTCCTCACTTCACTGAGTGATGTCAGGACCTGTTGTGATCGGTACAGGACTGATAACACCAGGATTACGCGGGCATGCAGGGCTGTTGGAGAACTGGCTGTTTTTGTTGAAGGCCGTGGGGAAGGTTGAGTGTGTGATAAAAGCTGCAGGGACCATGGGACAATACCTAACCAGAGATATCAAAGCAGCTCACAACTGCAAGCAACTCTAGCTCTGGGAAATGTGATGTTTTCTTCTGGCTTTTGCGGGCACATGAAAATTACCACCCCCACACACAAGTGCACATAATTTTTAAAGAAGAGGGTGCAGATAATTGAAACAATGGTCATAATTAGAACTCCTTTTATTTACATCTCATGCAATGTGTCCTTGCAATGCTCCCTATCCAGGGGTAGAACCTACATCCTTTCCTCTTGAATTAGGGCTGTCTTGTGCTTCACTTTGGCCAACAGAATGTGGCTGAGATGCTGAAGGGCCAGTGCAAGCCTGGGCTTCCAAAGTCTTTGCATGTCATTTATCCTCCTAGAACCCAGCGTCTGATAGCGACAGGTTTGAAGATGAGAGACCCCGGTTAGCAGAGCCACAACAGGCCTTTATCTTCAATAGACCCTACTGACTGACAACAGCAGATTGGAAGAGCAGTCGATGGATAAGAAGCCACGGGACGAGCTTTCTTTCCATGGGATGCTTTTCCTACACCTGTGAGTGCTGTCACATGCTGTAGCCTTAACTTTTGCAGCTCAAGATGTGAGTGCAAGGTTGTTTTTCCCTCTTCCAACTTGCACTGATGGCAGATCAAGTCTTGCTCTTGCTATGATGAAGCACCATGACCAAAAGCAACTTGGGGAGGAAAGGAGTTAGTCCTCTCTCAGTTCCATAGAACAGTTTATCATCAGAAGCAGTGAGGGCAGAAAGTCAAGCAGGCTAAGAACACGGAGACACAAGCTGATGCAAAGGGCACAGAGGGGTACTGTTTACTGGCTTGTTCATTGTGGATTTCTCAGCCTGCTTTCTTATAGAACCCAGGACCATCAGCCCATGGATGATACCATTCATAATGGGCTGTGCCCTCCCCAGTCATAACTAATTAAGAAAACATCTTACAGGCTTGCCTAGAACCTGATGATATAGAGGCATTTTCTTAATTGAGGTTCCCTTCTCTCAGATGACTTTAGTTTGCGTCATGATTACATAAAACAATTCAGCACGCCATAGATCTTAGTAGCTTCAACGTGAGTCTTCCATTTCCTTTTTAAATTGAGAACACCAACTTCACTCACCTCATACATCCCTGGTTTCTCTTTGGAGCATCTGACCTGCAGGTGCTCCTCACTTGAGCTGCAGAGCTATTGGTAATGAAGATGAGGTTTACTGTCACTTCACAATAGCCAATCTGATAACTGAGATGCACTAGAGGATGGGGAGCATCTACACCTATGGCATAGGTACTTTGCTCAAAGGCAAGGACTATGCCCTAGAGGAGGTAGAATGGAATTGACTCTGCTGAGAATGGTGTTTGGTTAAAAGAAGGTTTGGATTACTTCTGGAACTCTGGCTGTAATTGTGCTGGTCCACTGTTGACTGTAGGTGCCTGAAACTTCAGAAAGACAAACTGGGTTGGGTATATAGGAAGATATCTCTCGCTGGAGTGAAAATTGACGTATGGTGGGAAGGTCACATATCAGGAAATGACAATTGGCTTCTCAGTGCCCAGTGTAATTCTGACTAAGTAAGAAGTTGGCCACATCAATCTTGCGACCACAAGGAACTGACATCCACCCACAGTCAGAGGGGAGAACTTAGCAGAGGATTCTGAGCCTCAGTGAGATAACCGTACCAATGAACTCATTGGCTTCAGTCTGGGGACATCTTGAGTAAAGGACTATGACAAGTGATCCCCGGGATCTTGGCACAGGGAAACTGTGAGACAGCAATTGTGTAACCCTTAGCCTTCTTAGTTTGCGATTGTTTCTTACACAGCACAAGAAAATAAATATATTATCTAAAGCAAATTGTCAAAATATGAACAACCTGAGAACCTTGGAGAATCTCTGAATATTTTGAAATATTTCAGGAAATCTGAAATTTGTTGTGTGATGTTTTGATTGTGTTCTAATGAATAAAGCTTGCTTGAGTCAGAGGGTGGAGCTAGCCACTAGCTGACCAAAATTAACTGATGGAGGAAGGTCATTGGCTAATAAAGGAACTGCCTTGGCCCATTTTATTGGTTAGGACATAGGTAGGTGGAGTAAACAGAACAGAATGCCGGGAGGAAGAGGAAGTGAGGTCAGACTCGACAGCTCTCCTCTCTGGAGCAGACGCCTCAGAGAGACGCCATGCTCCCCGCTCCAGGGAAGACGCACGCTATGAAGCTCCGACCCAGGATGGACTTAGGCTAGAATCTTCCCGGTAAGACCGGTGCTATACAGATGATAAGAAATGGGCTAGTCCAGGTGCGAGAGTTAGCCTAGAAGAGGCTAGGTAGAAATGAGCCAAGCAGTGTTTAAATGAATACAGTTTGTGTGTTGTTATTTCGGGGCAAAAGCTAGCCAAGCAGGCGGCTGGGGTGTTGGGGACGCAGCCCTGCCGCCGCTCCTATTACTACAATTAACCATAGAGGTTTGGAGGAGTAGACAAGAGTGGACAGGCAGTAGTAAGGTGGGGGCAGAGAGAGGATCTCAGCCCTTCTGGATAGGGGAATGATGAGGTGGGAGGTGACTGATGATTGCTCTCTGCTTCTCTAATCTTTCATGTTCTTACCCTAGTATCTGACTCTTCATTTTTTACTGATAAAGATTAATTAGATTAATGTTTCAGAAATCTACTTAAAATAAGATACTACAAAACTAAAACATTTGTAGGGCTCATAATGTGCCATATATCATTAGCAGTGTTTTTTAAAGATTCATTTTTGTTATTTTTATTTACATGTTTATGTGTAGGTAAGTGTGTGAGCATGTGAACATGAATGTTCAGAAGAAAGTATCAGATACCTGCAGCTGGAGTTACAGGTGGTTGTGAACTGTGCAGTATGGGTGCTAGGAACTGAACGTGGATTCTCTGCAAGAACAGCATACACTCCTTACTCACCTCACTAGACACAACAGTAGTATTTAAAACATATTAATGCATCTAGTGCCTAAAAAATAAACCCCGTCTCCCCTCCATGAATTGTTTTGCAGGTAAAGAAACCGAGGCACATCAATTTCATGTGATATGCCTGAGATTACTTGCCTAGCTAACCACGGATCTGAGATTGGGTCCAGACTTGATCCTACTAGACCCTGGACTGGGCTGACTCAGTGATAACTCAAGAGATGCAATCTCAGTCAGAAGACGGAGTGAATGTGATTGGGTATGACGCCTCAGATCCTGGAAGCTGTGGCAAATCAGAGTTGCTTTATTCTACTATTATTTATCAAGTGTCTGGAGTCACAGTGTGACTATCACAGCGGAAAAGCCTTAGAACAGCCGACTCAAAAACAGTAGCTTAGCTGGCTCTTATTGGTGACTTCACGTCTTAACACATGAACTCATGGAATTGACCCTATCTCCTTCAAATTCTTATGCCTCCGTGCTCTAGCAAGCTACCAAATTTCAAGTCGTCCAAAAATGTTCTCAGAAGGCATAAAAATTTGGGCATTTAATATGGAACAGAGACTGGAGGACGGAAGAGACAAAGCATAAGCTTTCGTATACGGAACCCAAATCAGTCAAAAACGAAGTTCCTACTTCTTACTATACTGATTCTGTACATTTCTTGTACCTTGGATCTGGAAGAAGACATCAGCCAAATTCTATTGTAAAGCCTGGTCTCCTTGAGATCTTTCTGACCTCAGCGAGGCCAATGGTGAGTAATTCGAAGTATTTTTGAATGAAAGTGTCAGTTTAAGATCCTCAGTGTAAAACATACCTACAAAGCCTATTTGCAAAGTAAATTTACTCTGGATTCTTGATACCTATGAAAGTTTTTTCTATGATATTTATTTAAAATTACAACAGTTTACATTAGAAACAAGCTCAAACAATTAAGGTAAAAGATAAATAACTGCATACAGTTTAATTTTACAAAATGCAAACATACATCTTTCATTGTTCCATTATCTGAGTATTAAGTGCCACATAATTGCACAAGGCGTTTTCAAAAGTCTTAAAGGCTCTAAAATTACAGAGTTGACTTTTGTGAAATAGTCTTTATTTTCCTCCATTCTTATACAAATAATTGACCACACAGATTAAATTTAAATCAGAACTGGGTATGTCCCCTGTAGAACGCCTTGTCGCTTGTACCTGGAAGTTGGCAACTAGTAGTGACAGCTAGTAGAGGTTCCTTGGGTCCCCAGGAAACATGAAATGGGGGTGTTAAGCTTCAAGCATTTCAGGTGCTTCAGTTAAAAGGGTCCTTCAAGTCCTCTGGGATTGGAGTAATGTCCCTTCCTGGTTTGTGTGAGAAGATCCCTATTCTCACTCTATCAGGTTGATTATTGTAATGCCTCCTTTTCACCCTCAGGAATGCTTGCTTGAGAGGCAGTGGCATGACAGTCGGTGAAGCCCTGGGTGCTCCTGCACTCTGATCTGTGATCACTCTTGGGGTAGGCAGGAACCCCACTGCCTCCATCAGGGCTAGTTCTGCATCATAGGAGTGAAGTTGAAGAAGCAAAACAGGAATCCTTTCCTTCCTCATCTCAGAGCAAAAAATTACTCATTACTGCCCAGGGGACACCAGCTTGAGTTCTTTCTTTCATTAAAAAAAAAGCCACTCACCTTTTTTTAAAAAAATAAATCACTTGGCATGGTTGTAGGAAAAGAAGCCAGCTCAGATAAAATGTCCTTCCCTGGATAATTAATAGTTACTCATTATCAAGACACATAGGAGCAGCCAGAAATGACTGTAATGCTTAGTGGCCAGAGAGTGTTTTCACAGTGTGTGTTCAACTTTGCGAAACACAATCTGAGTTCTCAGAATGCCTTCTTAAACATTGTCCCTCTTGCCCTGTCCTTTGTTTCGGGGTTCCTGATTATGATGCGGATTATTACCTGTGTAATTTAAGGTGGGGGAGGAGAGAAGGAAATGGGGAGAATGAAGTTGATTGTCAAGGAGCTGAGACCCTGAGGATGAAGACTGGAGGAGAGTTCCTCTCACAAAGAATCAAGACCTCTTGACATACCATGGTGAGGCCACTTGGGCCCTAATATTGGATACCTTAGTGGTGGACACGGTAGCTACCTACTGAAGGGACAACCCTGCTGGGATAACCCGGAAAAGTATCTGATTTCACCATTGTTCCTTTTAGGCCTGACATGAAGCCAAGCATTGTCAAAGTTTCTGTTGAATGAGTTAGTAAAGCCAGTTTAAACACTTTTGTTATTGTTGGGATCATTCTAGGCAAGTTAAACTGTAGAACAAAGTGTTTCCAGGTGGCTTCAGAATGATTATTTAAATCCAAATGTTTCAAAAATATCTCATTTCTATGCCCGACAGTAAACATGCAGATACAAACAGGAAGGGACCCCTACTTTGGAAGTTCATTGAGAGACATAAAGACGGAACACTGTGGCTGAGGGCATTCAGTAAGTGCCTACCCGGCAAACTTGAGGTCATGAGCACAATGCCCTGAACTCCCAGAGAAAGACATGGGATCATTTGTAATTCCATCTCTGGAGAGGCAGAGAAAGGCAGCTCGCTGGGAAGGAAATATGGCCTACTTGGCAAGCTGCAAGTCAGTGAACGAGCCTGTTTTTAAAAGCAAAGTGGATAGTTCCTGAAGGTTGTCCTCTGACCTCCATACATGTGCCCAAATGCACATGAACATGTTCACACACACACACACACACACACACACACACACACACACACACACACAGAGGCAGTGCAGGCAGTATAGTATAGCTACCAAATTAGTGAGACAGACTTGAGTCCACGTCCCAGCGCCATGCACAGGGGTTTTGTGACTTCATAAAAAATATTACTAATATCTCATGCCCAGGACTAACGATAATGTGAACTTACGGGTTGTTTGAGGATTAAAGAGGTTAAGTGTTAAAAAGCACTTGGAAGGCTGCCCAGCACACAGTACCCCTTCAGTGAATGACGGCTGTCACTGCCATTGAACAGCTGTGCAACCTTGAGCAGGTGAGAGCCGCCCGGGCTGTTTACATAGGTGAGCCATGAGTACAGGCACAGAATGATTCAGTGGCTGCTGTGCTGCCAGCTCCCATTTTATTGTTTTCCTGCACCCACAAGGGCTGGTTCCCCATTCCTGTTCCCTTTTCAATTATGAGGGCACTAAAATTAAAGGCCTTAAGCTGGGTTATCAGTAAGAGACTCAGAACCCAAGCCTTGTGTTGGGCCAGAAGCCCAGGACAGAACACCTGGACCAACATCTGCCATGAGAGGCTCCCAGCAGGTGTCTCTGGGGTCCTTTGGAGCAACTCTATGCTTCCATTCCCCCACTGTCATATGATCAGTTGATTAGGGTTCCATACCATCTTTTCTGGGATACCCTTGAAAATACGGTGAGAGGCATCACTCTGCCTTCATGGCTAAAAGCTCTCAGGTACAATTTATAGCCCTAAGCTTTCCATGCAATCAAGTAGACAAGAGTTTCACAGGAGATCATCCTCCTAGTCTCACTCCCCATCCCGCAGCCCAGGCCTGTCCAACCCATTGCCACTCTCCCTAGGAACAAGTCCTTGATACACTCCTACACCTGAGGTCTAAGTGTTGCGGCAGAGAAACAGGAGCAATGGACTCAGGGAATCCAAACTAAGGTCTCTATCAGTGCTCTTGCTCATGGGTTGTTCACTGTCCCCTAGGATCTTGGTGCAGTCTGTGATTGCTTCATTTTCAGTCCTCTTTCCTGCATTGCTGTGGACTACTGTCTCCTGTAAATGCTCAAAATGGGCAGGGCTACTGAGTCTGAGTAGACTGCTCTCAGACACTCAAGAGGTTTTAGGAGAAACCTGTAGTTCCAATAAAGGCAAGTCTCTTAGGTTTGCTGAAGCCAGGGAGAACTTGGCCTTGGGAATGAGGACCTAGGAAGCATATGCCATAAGGGATTTGGGTTAGTGGGCACAGTACAGATTTTGAAATGGGTTTGAAGAAGAAGCACCAGTTATGTCTGATGAGCTCTTGCCTGGTCCAGAGTCTTATCTTAAAAGAGCAGATCCTTCCTTCCTTCCTTCCTTCCTTCCTTCCTTCCTTCCTTCCTTCCTTCCTTCCTTCCTCACTTACTTGCTTACTGCTTATTCTGAGTAAGTAGCTGTGTTTCTCCATGCCCCAGATTGTGAAGCACTATATAGAATGTGCCCCCTGGGACCAAAGTCCTGGAACATGGTTAGCAACTTTAAACTTCAATATTCTTACCTCGACAGAGCCCAGAATGCCTTATTTCTGTGATTCTCCCCTATCATCATGTGAGGACAGGACAATGACTCCCAGATATGTGAGCTGAGTCCTGGAGACCCAGAGGAAAAAGGATGCCTCTACAGTATATACAGGTGATGGCACTGACCTGCATCTTTACCCAGTTCTGCTGGCACAGGTCCATTGCTTCTTGTAGCACCAGTAGCCCTGCAGGAAAAAGGTAGGTGCTTCATTAACTTCTGTTCTCTCTGTATACCATATAGGGAATGGGGGCTAAAAAATAACCAGCACTTCCGTGTGTGTGTGTGTGTGTGTGTGTGTGTGTGAGAGAGAGAGAGAGAGAGAGAGAGAGAGAGAGAGAGAGAGAGAGAGAGAGAGAGAGAGAGAGACCCCAGGAGCAGACCTGCATTGGAGGCTGAGGGGTGATGGCCCTGTGATGAAGAAGTTAAAGGGGAAAGGTAGGAAACCTTACAGTATAGGCTACTGCAGCATACAAGAGGAGAGGAACCCCTCAGAGTCCTATTCTCTGGACATTCCCACTTGTAAGAAAATGAAAGCAACAGGAAGCATGTCCTTCAAACAGAGTAACTCGAAGCAGGCTCTTTTCTGACAAAGGCATATGGTCAGATATGCCTGCCTCTCTTCTCAGCCAAGCTTTGGAAGCTGTTCTGGAAGACTGAAGCCTAGATCTCATTACTGACCTCTGGGCTCTTGATTTAGATGTGAGAGTCTAGGTAAGGCTTCCAAGATTCTAACACACAGAGTCAAAAGTGATAGGAGGGGGCACCCACAGCAACCAGTCCTCTATTCTTCCTCATCAACAGGACTGGGATGGGCCATGGGCAGCACTGGCTTCTCTTTGCCCTTACTAAGGGTCCTCAGAGGTGAAAAGGGTACAAGTGCCAGTGTGACGTCACCACAGCTGGGGAGAGGCACACCCTACTCTAAGATGTGTGATAGTCTGTGGTTTATTCTCTCTCTCTCTTTTTTTTCTCTCTTTCCCAATTGGGCTTTACAAAAGTATTGGTGATTCTCTGCTGTCCAGAAAGCAGGTTCTATAAAATCCGACAAGTCCTAAGTACAGTTACCATGGTTACTTAGCAATTGCTAGCAGTAAAGGAAGACTTTTCACATTTGGAAAATGGGCAAGTTATCTGCCTTTCTTCTGTGAAGGGTGGACCAGCTTGACTTCACCTGGGCTCTGAAGACTACGCTCTATTCCTTTTAGGAGGAAAAAAAAAGAGTATTAGACAAACCCTGTGGGAAAGAAATGCAGATTTATTTAAAAATGGTCTTCTTTTTTATTAAAGGGCAGAATTCAGTTGGTCCCCATTTTTCATTATTAGAATAAGAACTTGGAGACACTGGCATTCACAGATATCAAAGAAAAATCACTGTGGTTGTCAGTAAACAAAATTACCAAGACAGGAGTAAAGCCAAGGGTTTATAACACAGCATATGACAAAGGTTTAAGGTAAAGAGTGGCTTTAGGCTAGACTCCACCTATCTATAATCCATCTGTCTGTCTCTCTGCCTATCTACTTATCTCTCTACCTAATCTCTATCCTAAAAACTTGTTATCGTTATTATTTTCCTTTTGTAGTGCTGGGGACCAAACCAAGGAGTTCATGGGTGCTAGCCAAGTGCTCTACCAATGAGCGACATCCCCAGCCTCTGGTTAAATCTCTCTCAATCAGAAAAACAAATCAACTGGAAAACCTCATACAAAGTATAAAATCTCAGTTCTATGGTGTCCAGACTCATTGGTTGTTGTTGATGGCTGCATCTTCTTCAAAATTCCTGGAACACACACAGGACCGGAGACAGGAATGGAGCCAGCACTTTCTTCCTATCATAATTTATTACTTGCTTGTGCTCATTTCTTCTGAGTTTTTCAAAGCCGCAGTCCTTGCTTCCAGTAGAGGGATGCTGAGAGGGTTGGTACAGATCATAGAGCCCTATGGAAAAGACAGAAAACTCTGGCTTTACACAGATGAAGAGCTTCAGGCATATTGCTGACCATCAGTCTGTGGCTGCTACAAGGTGGGAGATAAACTTCCACCCTTGAAGCCTGTCTTCGGTCCTGAG
This sequence comes from Microtus pennsylvanicus, assembly GCF_037038515.1. Classification (NCBI taxonomy): domain Eukaryota; kingdom Metazoa; phylum Chordata; class Mammalia; order Rodentia; family Cricetidae; genus Microtus; species Microtus pennsylvanicus. The sequence continues at coordinate 124,640,941 of NC_134580.1, read as the reverse complement.
GCCCCAAAGCGGGCTGCAGGACTCCCCTTGAACTAGCTAGCAGTTGGTGAGAAGCAGGAAGAAGGCTCTTCTCCCTGGGTTCTCCAGGAGACAGCTCACTCCTTCCTGTAACAGGGGTATTGGTTGTTGTTTGGGGTGCTTGCTGAGCTTGTTCCCTGGGTCAGACAAAGAATTGAGCATCCAGAAAAGACAGAAGACCAAGCCAAAAAGAAAGGGCAAAAAGGGTAATAGCTTTTCCGTTTGGGATAAGTGAAGCCTAAGGCTGGGACTACTAGACATGTTGACATTGGTGTCTAAGGGGAACTGGATTTCTCCCTTTTCTCTATCGGTCTTCTTAGTAACCCACCCCTGCGCCTTTAGCAATTTCTCCTTGAAATGTCTTTTGGGAACAAGAAGATACCGTCTCAGAAGGCACATTTCCCCCTCCTTGTCTACCTATATTCCATTAACTCTGTTATACTCTGTACTCACAACCCATGGGAGAGAGTGTAGTCATATGGCTATAAGAGCCAGGATCCGACAGGTACTGACTAATAATACCATCTGTATGCCCAGTCTCTGGCATGGCTGGTGGTGAACTCTGTGGGGGAAAAGCATATTGAAGGGGCTCTTTTAGCCCCTATGGTAACTGAAGACTTAACTCCGGGGGTCATTTCAATACGAGCCCACTTCTGTCTTTGTGACAGGTATAGTTGTCAAGGGTAACGGCGTCTACCATGCGTGTGGGATGGAACACCCCAGCATCTTGCTTTCACAGTGTGTGTGATCAGAGCAGCTGATTTCTGTATGTTGATGCTGCTTTAGTTTTGTATCCCCGTTTTCCTCCTTTCACCTGCTCTACCACCAGAGAAGACAAGCAGCCTTGAAGCATTTAGCATGGAGCTCTCAGAACACACAGTGCTGTTCTCCCATAAGACACTCCCTTGTCAGTCAGTAGACATCCAAAGCACGCTCTGAAAAATCGAATTGGCTGGTTACATTATCGTGAAAGCCTTAACTCACAGCTATAGAATATGAGATAATCCACAGATCTGCAGGTGTCCGGCTAAGGTTCTAAATGTCTCCCTTTCTATAACAGTTCTTGGACATCTTCCTGCAAGTGGCAAGGGGTAGGGGAAGGCCACCACAGCACAGCCTCCAAGCAGCTGTTGCATAGTCCCCCTCTTTGCCAGCACACACATTGTTCTCAGGGTTTCATTCTAATCAAAAGCCTTTGTGTTTTTCTGGTTTTATATTTAGAAAGCGTTGGATCCCTGGCTGGTTATTATAGCGATGTTACAAGCTAATGCTGAGGTGCAATAACAACATCAAAAAGAAGGGGTGGGGGAAGCATTGTATAAAAAGAGCTAAAGAAATCCAGGTGGCCTATGTTCAGCCCGGTGAATGTCTTAACTCATTCCAACTCAGGGCAGATTAGCAGAGGCTCTGACCAAGTGAAGGAGAGGAGCAAAAGCCAAAGGACCAGAGGGAAAGAGGGGGGATGAATGGAGACATGGAAGGAAGGAGAAAGAAGGAGGGAAGGAAAGAGAGAGAGAGGAGAGAGAGAGGAGAGAGAGAGAGAGAGAGAGAGAGAGAGAGAGAGAGAGAGAGAGAGAGAGAGAGAGACTGAAGGTTGACTGAGTCAAGTGTTTTGTTTATAAAATCATCCTTCCCTGGCTTTCTATTGTTTCCTTGCAGATGACGTTAATTTTCAAAGATATTATCCCTCTTTGTAAGGGTGATTCATGCCCCTTTGTACGAGACTGGGATGCCACAGGCAAGTAGAACAAAGAAGAGGATCGGAACTCAGGTTTTATCTGAAGTCACTCCAGAGTCCTGTGTACTCAGTGCTTCCATTCTACTGGAACAAAATGTGTCATTGCTAATGCCTTTGTTTCTCTTCTCGCAATGTCACATGCTGTTACGGTTCTTTTGCAAGCATCACTTTGTTTCTTTGCTCGCAATGTTTTAATATGACCATCACATGCTGTTACAATTGTTTTGTAAGCATCACTTGCAATTTTACTGGTGTCTTTTTGGCTGATATCGGTTCCCCCATTCTTCTACACAGAAGATGTGTACCCCTGTCTCTTTTCCTTGTGACCATACTCATGGAGCCAAACACAGTAAAGATCCTCACATTCCAGCTGCTGTGTGGCCACGAATTCACTATAACAAATCACCCAACCTTTTTACTCATTTATTATTTCGCTATAGTAATACATATTTTCTGATTTTCTTGGTCAAGTGTGATTTCCTTGGACATAAATACCAGAGGATTAAAATTTGCCTTTGTGACCCTGGATTAGACCATGTGCTTTGACCGCAGTCTGGGGAGTTCTCTCTGGTAAATTTCAGTGAAAAGGGAACCTCACCCCCACTTCTAGGGGAAGGCCAGGTGGCCTGAGGCAGGACATAAATAGGACCTGGGGGAAGTAGGTGCCTTGCATTATCAGCTGTAGGAGTTATGACTCACAGTCGTTGATGTTTCTGTTTCCCGGAAGCACCTACCTGGAAGAAAAGTGCTGAGAAAGAGCACTGGAGAGAAAGAAGCATCTCCTTGCCTGTGGAGGTCACAGGATGAGGACAAGACAGGACAGGTGGCTGAGCATATTCCAGAGGTCTGTGCTGTGTGCTTCTCTAAAGAAAAGTTTTACTTCAACTATTAAGAGGTTGCCATTAGGAAGGACGAACTGGGACCAGAAAGTGACAGACACACATAGAAGCTACCAAGATTCCGTGTTGGCTAAAGAAAATCCAGATCTTTCTGCTCTTTCTCCTTCCTCTGTCTTCTATAGTTGTCCATCCTGGCACACGCTCTAATTTGTCTCTCCCCAGAGAAGGCAATTCACACATACCAAGAGAGTTCTATGGATGGGATGGATACGTGACTCACACAGTTTTGCCCTTCCCTATAAGCCTTCTCCTAGGAGGTGAGCAGGGTTCTCTCCAAGCGCTGCATGCCTTCCTACTCTCTCGTCTCTGGATCTGGCTTTGTGCCATGCTGCATTAGTGGGATGCAAAGAAAATATATGATACCTGTTGCGTTTATGTTGATGTCTTAAGGAGACTTCTGGGAACACATTCTTTCTTCCTGGAATTCACAGAGCACAGCCACAGATGCCCCATCCACAAGCAATACGAGCTTGCTGCTGTAAGGCTACTGAACTTTACAATTCTTTTTGTTACTACAGAAAAGCCAACTAATATCGTGGATGAGGAAGACCCTGAAGGTGAACAAAGCTTTCCTCTCTTAGAAGCAAAGCCCATAGAGACCGACTGCAGCCACAGTTCTGACTGCCTTTTGTGAATAACCAGGCAGTAGTGAGGGGCTGTTACTATCTAAGAAGCAGATACTATCTAGGAATCAGATATCTAGTTCTCCACCTTAACTCCATCTCTCCATCGAAATTCCAAATCACAGCACAAGAAGAAAAGACAAAAACAACTTAGTATAAACATGAAGAACTGAGTTGGAAAACAGAATTAAAGAGTCTGCAGAAGTAAATGATAATACACGTTACTTAAAATCTGCCTTGACCCAGTCTGTTCATTGTGTGCAAAAAGAAAAAAAAACCCCAATAGGTCACAGAAGAAGGTCCCCAAAATCATCATAACTCAATACGCAGTCTCTCTGTGTTCAAAAGATGTGCCCAGGGGAAGACAGATGCCTTACCCACAATGGGCGGCACAAGTGACGAGGGCAGAGGTCGAAAGTTATTTGTGTTTGTCAGTATGCTTTGGGAGGCTGTACACACTGGCCTGAAACAAAACTCTAAAGGTCAGTTCTGTCTGCTCTTCTGGCTCCCAGCTCGCACCTGCCTTTATGACCCTCTGTGTACAAAGAAGGGGGCAAGAGGCCTTTGGAAAAACTAATACTGATCAGGCCGTTTCCTGCAGTAAAATGAAGCCCACACCAACTTTTTGTTAAATTCATACCAAAGAAAGGGTATTCTTTATAAAACTGGTTCTAAAAACATCACCACCTTTTTATGTTTATTCCCACCAGAGTTCCCCAGAAGTTTAGTTTTTAGGAAGCTTGTACACACGATAGCACATTCTCTGAAGGGACAATTTGAGTGGAATGGGGTGTGTGTGTGTGTGTGTGTGTGTGTGTCCAGATTGTGTTTCTCTCTGCAGAAACTCTGAGCGATTCTATCAGCAGAACTGAAAAACCAATACTATCATGGAAGCCCCATGCCTAAGCTCGCTTTCATTTTTTGTGTCTCTGGGGCACATACTAATCTTGGCACCATGGGTCTGAGAGTCACTGCAGGGAAGAGGCAGCTGTGCCAGCATCCAAACAGAGCTTGTCCCCAGCTAAAGGAGGATGACAACCAAGATTCCACTGGATTATTGGGAGGATTTGGCAAGACAACTCATTAAAATACACAGTAGGGAGTTTGCCACGCACAGTTGTCTCTGAGAACATAATAGTTGCTTAGCTCTGCTTGAGGAAAATACTGCATGTTTAGGTCACGTGCAGGATGTGTGTGTAAGAGGAACAGTGAGACCAGGAGGAAGCCTGGGTGTGCTGTACAGTGTGAAGTCATTACACACTGGACTAACCTTCCACTACTCCAATAAAACGCCTTGGATGACTAACTCATAAAAGGAGATTGATTCTGGTTTTGCACAAAATTTGGAGGTTCCACTTCAAAAATCAAATCTCTTCCTTGCTTTGGACCTGCAGGGAGGTAACACATGACAAAAAGAACTCACCTCATAGATAGCAACAGAAGAAAAAGAGGGAGGTCCTGGGGTCCCACAGTGCACTCTGAGGGTACACTTTCAATAGTGTGGTAGCCTCCCACAAGGCCTGACCTCAGGACACCAGGCTGGGTGCAAAGCTCCACCTCTGTGCTACAATCAGGGTTTGGAGCCTTTAACCTATGAGCCTCTTAGGAGCGTTCACGGATCCAAATGTTTAGACATGCGTCTTCTGAATGGCATAAGGAAATCCTAATATTGTGTGGGGCAACACTCAGATAGTCAGGGCCATCACTGTGTGTCACTAGAAATGGTACAAAGCATCCACCCCCAGTAGGGACTCAGAATCATCAGGCGGGGAGGAGAAGTGGAGCACACGGGTGACTTGCCAACTTCAGATCCACATCCTGTGCCTGCATGCACACTTACCAACTTCTCCTCAACATGCTCATTCATGTGGCAAAATAACAGAAAGGTGGCATAACAAAGCTTTCTAGACCTTTCTGAGAATCTATTTAAAGCTTGTGATGTTGGCAAAATTATTTACAACACGACAGGGTGTTTCTGGGTGCTTCAATGTCATGTCCTTGACTCAAGAATCTCAAACTGAACAGTGGTTTGGAAAAAGCTGTGCTTCCTTCTAATGATTCTCTTTGCGCTGAAACTATTGCTGGTTTTAGGAAGCCCAAGCAGAGCAAAAGGCTGTGTTTGCTTGTAGAAGAAGGGGTGGGAGGAAAAGAACTACTTCTGGAAGTCTCATGAGTCTTAGTTAGGGTTTTCATTGCTGTGAAGAGACACCATGACCACATCTCTTGTATAGAAAACGTTAATTGAGGTGGCTCACTTACGGTTTCAGCGAGTCCATTATCATCATGACAGGAGCATGGAACGTGCAGGCAGATGTGTTGCTGGAGCTGAGACTGCTTTATCTTGCAGGCAAAGAGAAGTCAACGGAGACAGTAGGCAGTATCCCAAGCATAGGAAACCCCAAAGCCTGCCCCTACAAGGACACACTTCCTCCAAGGCCATACCCACTCCAGCAAAGCCACACCTCCTAAGAGTTCTTATGAGGGCCAATTATACTCAAACCACCACAGTTCCACCATCACACGAGAGCAGTGTCCTGGGACAATCCAGAGTGATGGGGTAAGAAGAAAGGACAGGATCCATCTGATTCTCTTCAGACCCTTTCCTCAAGGGAAACAAAGCCCTTCCCAAGAAAGGATTCATTTTGATATTCTCAAGTCAAGAGCCTGATCTTCAGAAGACACAAAACATGTAGAAACCCATTTCATATTCTTTCTTTGTGCAGAAGAATTAATGATATACTACCCCCACACATCAAGGACATCAGGAAATGAAAAGCATTTCACACTGCATTCACACTAGGTGGAGACTGCAGACAAGGCATCCCTAAGCTTATCCAGTAAAGTCAGAGTTGAATCCCTGCATTTGAATGCACAGATATTTCGCATAGTAGCACCTGCTTCTCCTGAAAATGAAATGGCAGGCTGAACTCTTAACTTTTCGAGGCTGCCCTCATTATCTCAGGGGTAGGTTTTTGGGTTCACTAATCCCTCAACTCCACTTGTTGAAATACTTGCTCCATTCTGCAAATCTGATCTGCAGGATCTCATGAAATACACATGGGAGGGAAAGATCCTGAGAGGGTGGGAGGGGCTTGACTTGGGGTAGTTTGAGTTGAGGCTCTCTGGGCAGGTTCCAGTGCTTGGTATAGGAGCTAAAGTTGAAGTGAATAGCAGAGAAGAGTCCTGTAAGAAAGTGACAGTTCTATGTCTCATTTCTAAGTCACACAGAGAGATGTCCCAACTTGAGCTTCCTTTGGTTTCCATGCCTTTAGGAAGGGAAAATACTAACTAGTCTTTAGTTGTAGTGAGATTTTTCTCTTGTAAAAGTTGTGGTCTAATATGCACAAGATAAAACCTGATTATTTCTCAAGTTTATAGATCAACAATATCAAATTCATTCAGACTATCATTCATCCATCACCTTCATCTTCAGTACTTTTCCACCTTTTTAAACTGAAAGCCCAACAGCTGCATAGCTCCTGGCTCTCTCTTCCCCAGTCCCTGAGTCATCAGCCCTGCATATATGTGGATTTTACTACTCTAGGTACTTGAGGTTGCTGAGATGGTTTATTAGTAGCAAAATCTCACTTGCTATAGATTTATGTAGATTTCTTCATGGCTCAATTTAATAGGTTATTTTTCCTAGGAATTTCCCCATCTCATGTAAGATCATAAAATTGTTGACTTGCAGTTTTCATAGTTCTCTTTTCTAATCTTTTTTTTTTTTAATTTCACTGATATTAGTGAAATGTGCAGACGTCATGTCTGGCTTTAGATATCTGCATCTTCTTTTTCTCTTGGTAAATTTAATTTCAAGTTTTACCAACTTCATCATCATTTTGAATAACTAACTTTTGATTTGGTTGACTTTTTTCCCCATTTTCTCTTCATTTTATTTAATTTGTTTGGCATTTTATTATCTGGCTTTTCCTAGCTTTGAACCTAGTGGGTTATTTTTCTGGATTCTTAAAGTATAAAGCTATCTTAATGATTTGAGTCCCTCTTAGTATATCTTTTTATAGCTATATGTTTCCAAATAAGAACCACTAGCTATATAGTCCTTATATTTGGCATATTTTGTAAGAGTCTTCATTCCCTTTCATTGTATCTTTACATTTCCATGTATTTACTGCTTAATTATAGACATCTGTAAAATTTTAAGTTTTTATGCTCTTTTTTTAATTTTATTCAATTGTCAGCTGAGAAAAAATTGTATGCTTTCAATATTTTCAAATTTATTAAGATCTATTTTGTCACCCAACACAGAATCTATTATGAAGAAAACTATATTGGCATTGGATTTTATGATCTGTTACGGCTGAGTGCAGTTAAGGCATAAGTCAGTTTGTCTTTATTGTTCAAAACTTCTGTTCACTGTTGAAAGAAAGATTGATATGTTATATTCTAGATTGTTTGTATCTTTCAGTTGTTTGCCTTATATGGTTTGGATTTCTGGATCTCAACATATACATGTTCATGAGTGTTATTCCTTTTTGAAATAGTGAGCCATTTATCATTACATAATGCTTTTCTTTATCTCATACAACAGGTTTTGTCAATACCCTGTAATGATGTTTTGTTTATAATCTAACAAATAAAGCTTCCCTGAAGATCAGAGTGCAGAGTTAAGCCACTAATTAGCCATAGAGGCTAGGCAGTGGAGGCACACACCTTTAATCCCAACACTCGGGAGACAGAGGCAGACGAATCTTTGTGAGTTCAAGGCCACGAGACTGAATCTGTTTAAAAGAGAAACAGAGCTCACACAAAGGTGATCCTAGCACTTGCGATCCCACGCCTTTAATCCCAGCACTAGGGAGGTAGAGACAGGAGTGATGTGACTGAGCAGAGAGAGAGGAATATAAGGTGGGAGGAGACAGGAGCTCCGAGGCAGTCTGAGGTTTGGTGGAGACAGATGCAGTCTGAGGATTCACAGATACAGGGTCGTCTGTTTGGTCTCAGCATTGGTAGAGGGCATTCTGCTTCTCTGATCCTTCAGCTTTCATCCCCTAATACCTGACTCCTACTTTTTATCATTAAGAACAATTAGAATTCGTGCTACAAGTACACTCTCTATGTAGGCTCTCTAAGCTTTGTCAGATAATAGTATAGCCACCCTGCATTCTTTTGGTGGCTATTTACATAGGAGTCTTTTCTCATCCTTTCATTTTCAACCATCTTGCTGCTAAAATAGGCAGCATATGACTCAATGTCCTGTTTATTTATTTATTTTTTAAAAGCCCAGTCTTTGTCTTTTGATTGGAAATTTAACACATTTATATTCTCTTAGTCCATTTTTTCCCCTTGATGTAACAGTAGAAAATATCAAAGACTGGATTACTTTTTTCAGTTCAGGAGACTGGGAGGTTCAAGGTTTACAGAGTGGGGAGTGGGGTGGTGGCCATAGTTGATGAAGGTCTGCTTGCTTCATTATTCTATGGTAGAAAACAAAGGGCAGGAGACTTCATGCAAAATGAGAGAGCAAGACAGGTAAGATGTGTGCCTCCAGTCCTTTAGCAGACAGCATCAACCCACTCATCAGGATCTTAAACAACTCCCCTAAGGCTCTACCATAAAACACACTTGCACTGGGGAGTGATTTTCAGATCATATGCTTTGGAAGACACACTCAAGCATTGTGCCATGAACAATACTTACTGATTAAGAAGAGTTGGTTTTGGCATCAGATGGATGTTCCCCCCACGTCTTTATTCCAGTCCATGTCAAGAGAGGAAATGGAAGAGGCAGCAGCCATCTTTCTTCGCAAAGTCACAGCCTAGAAGTGATAGCGTAATTTGCTTTTCCACCCTCCTGGCTAACGCAAAGTCCTATGCTCATCTGTGGTTTGATTATTTCCGGACATATGTGAAGAAACATCCTTTTACTCTAGACAGGTAGGGTAGATTCTTTCCAAATCCAACTTGGTGAACCCCTGAGTTTACTGGGATTTTTTTAACAGAAGCAAGGGTGACTTGAGTACAACTATACTACCAGGAAGTTCAACCCTCAGCAGGTCTTGGTGAGAGTCATTACTGAAGAGTCCCCACCCTAGTCAATTTCTTCCTCCTTTCCACTGTGTTCAGGACCACCTGGAGCTACAACAGGAGGAAGTAGTGACTGAAATGTCAGGCCAGGGTCTGTAAACATCCTCCTCTTTCTGGGTTCTCCCAGTGTCTAGCCATTTGCCAGAAGAGCTTGCAGATCTCAAGGAGACAAGCATACTTACCGATTTATTATATAATAAAGAAAGGTTACAATGAAGAATACAGAAGAACAGGCAGATAAAAAGGTACATGGGTGAGGTGAAAAAAAAAATCCCAAACACAGAAACTTCTGCCCCTGTGAAGCTGGGTGTGCCATGGATACCGTCTTCTAGAAATTTTTTATAGAGACTTCAGTACAAAGACATGATTGATTATTAACTCTGTCTCTCTGTCTCTCTCTCTCTGTCTCTCTCTCTCTGTCTCTCTCTCTCTCTGTCTCTCTCTCTCTCTCTCCAGCTCTTCTCCTCTTCATGGAAAGTGGAGAATGAAGAAGAATCCAATTATGGCTTGGTCTTTCTGGTAAACCATCTCTACCCAGAGTCCACCAAGACTTTCATTAGAACAAAAGACTCCTATCGACTAGGAAATTCCAAGGTACTTTGGAGCTTATGTGTTAGGTATCCTCAGCACCCTAGAGGTTGAAGCTGAGAGATCCCAAGTTTAGGTAATCCTGCTCAAAAAGAGAGAGAGAGAGAGAGGGAGAGAGAGAGAGAGAGAGAGAGAGAGAGAGAGAGAGAGAGAGAGAGGTGAAGGAAGGAAGGAAGGAAGGAAGAAGGAAAAAAGACAGGACCAAAGTTGGAAACAAAAGATACTCTAAGCATTCCTGTTGCTTAGGAAACTGCAGGGTCTTTAGCAACTCTGGACCATGGGTTCACACTGACTACCACACATGACACATTGTTAAGCTATTCTAGGTTTCAGTTGCTGAGTGAGGTGAGAAAAATGTGTGTTTAATATATCCAGGATTCTCCCTAAACTGAAGCTATTGGGTTAGCAACTGTGATATGTGCATTTCATCAAGAAGGCTTCTCCATCGCTGTCTCCACTATTCCCAAGGCTATAGACAGCACACCACCAGTTCTGAGGTTACAGAGCCTACTGAGAAAAGAAACCAACCCCGAGCCTTGCTGGGTGCCTGTGCCCCAAACACTGCTAGAATATGTTCTAATATCACTCTACAACAAAGAAACACAGTGTAGGCTGCCCTTACAATAAATGACTCTGAGACTTAAGATGTGCCCATTAGACTTGGAGGATCATGGGATTTTTAGTTTTTATTTTTTTGGAAATGCAGAATTTCCTCCTCATTTCAGACCTACTGAGCCATCATCCCCATTTTCACCATGTCCCCTCACTTAAACATGATAAGCATCGGTTTTGGTGTTGACTGAAGTAACTGAGGTGCTCTCAGCGGGGGAGTGGACTACAGGCATGGGTTTCCAGACACTAACTATCCTGCTTGGTACTGTGTTTCTAGATAGGGGCACTCATGTTTATAAACCAGCCCAGGCAATGATTAAAACTCCTGACAAGTGCTACTTAACACTTGGGCTGAGGGTGCTGAGCATGCGTGAGGCTCTGGGTTCCATCTCCAGCACTAAAGACAAGAATAAGGACAACAAAATTACCTGTATTTGCCTGGATATGGTAGGGTTGCTGCTGATGTATTGGAAAGAAGTAATCAAAACCAACTTCCTCTGGCTTAATCATTGGTGAGAGAATCGGTGGAGGCCTCAGTTGGGAAATGTTCAGGGTCCTAGGTCAGATTTCAAAACCCTGCAGGGAATTTTTCTGATAGCCTGGCTAAGAAACACAGAACGAGAGAAAAAGAGATGAACAGGAGGCCTAACTCTTAAAATCTGTGTCTTGTCTCCCCAGGTCTGTGATTCCAGGCTAAGATCTACCTCCTATTGATTTAACACACTGAACTGAGATACGGCAGCTTTCCTACTCCTTGACAGCACTGTATACTGTTAACTGTCATTACATAAGTTGGCTTCCAAGTGTTTCCATGTGGTTGTAAGGTATTTATTCCTCATAGTTGCTAAACCTGCCAGGAGGAGAACTGTAGACCAGGACACCAGATGTGGGCTTACTACACAATGACAGAAACTTCTGTCCCTTGACAATTTGAGTCATGAGTTACATGTTTCTGCTGTTTAGTACTCTCCAAACTCCAGAGTGAGCCAGTTATTCCAATATAGCCATGGACAGGAAAGTTGAATATTAAACAATATTGTGAAATGATTGTATTTTCTAATTATCATTTTTGTACTTTTCTTTTTATACCCGATTTAGAAGTAGAGAGTCAATTGCATACATCAAAACTTTTGCTAAAAAAAAATTGAAAATGTAGCTTCAGAGACTAAAAATTGAGAACATGTGAGATGATCCATTTGGTCTTGATAAGAACAGTCTTGGAGAGATTAGTTTAGATCCAGGGTTTCAAAGTTCTTGAGAACTGCCCTTATCTCTACTTCCTCTGGTAGTTAACTTTTAATGGGAAATGCTTCTCAAAATACTATCAAGTCCAGCTATCAAAGCAGTCATAGAGGAAATGGATGCTGAGAACCCCAGTAACAAGGCTGTGGGAAGGCTCTTTCCCAAAGGTGTTCACACATCCTCCCAAGATGGGCAGAGTTCCAGCCAAGTATTCTTATCAAGACCCCAGTAGGCCATGAGATTCAGAAGTGTAAATTCTAGCCATGAGCCCAAGCACAGTCCTAAAGCAAAACCCCAGTTTCCTTCAGTTCATTTACTCTATTCTGCAAGGCCTCTTAAAATTCTCTCACTATTAATTCACTATGGATCTGACATGGCCTTGGGAGGTATGTATAAATGGCAGTCACAAAGTGAATGGATTCTGGAACAAAGGGTATTAAACGAAATGAAAAAGAGAAAATGAAGAGTTGGCAAGACAGTTTAGTTGGACTTTTAATCATTTCTCATTTTGAATAGTTGGGTGTGTTGGGATTTTATACCTTAATGAACCTCACTTGAAAATACCAAGCTTTTATCTTCATTTCGTGGATGTGTGTAAGAAATTTTCTTCCATGAAATAATTAAATGTGCTGTTTTATTTTCTAGATCTGCAAGTGGAAAGCATTGGGGCTGTGGTTTTCCCACTTTGTGTAGCTCAACCCTAAGTTGATGTACTTTGCCTTCCGTTCCCCACTGTCTTTGGACTCCATCTGTCCCAGATGCCTCTTCTCAGAGTTGACGGTTAAAAGACTAAGATGAGGCCCAATAGCTGGTCTCTATTTTAATAAAGATTTCCCTGCTCATAGAAATATTCACGGACGCTTCTGTAACATTGAAAAGAGAGATTTACATTTTTAAATGTCTCATTTTGAATTAGGATATGGAAGAAATAATAGATCGACCGTTTTTCAATTTGCCGTTGGTTGGTTATTTGATTACTAATTTGATTGTAGAATTGTTCTTATAGGATAGTGGTTGTTAAGGCTAAACTAGATTTCAATAGGGCTTTACGTTGCAGTTTTCAAATTGACTCATAGTCAAAATATACAGAAAATACGTTGTACAGGTAGCAATCAGGTCTGGGGGTAATGTTTTAAATCTCCCGATTCTTTTTAAAAAGGAAACAATGGTAGACATAGAATAACATGGATTTTTATCCCATCAACTGAACAATGCAAAAGTTAAATGATACAAGAAAAAGTACTATTGAAAAAGGAATTAGTAAATACTAGCCTTTATATTTTTTCTCCCTAGAAGATTCACATCTATAGAAATACTAAGTCCATGAAGAAATAAAAAGTTACAGCGTTTTATGGTAGAACCAAGAAATTGATTCTCTAAGATAGCCATCCCATTATATTTCATGGCAAGCAAACATTTAAATGAATGTCATACAAGCAAAATAGATACATTTGTGATTCTGACACCCAAAGTAAGATTTCAACTGCAGCTAAAGTTAAAAACAGTTTACATAATAAACTATCTTAAAGAATAAAGAACAACGTGGTTAATACAAGAACTATAGTAGGACTTTGGAAATAAGTTTATTTTCACCAAGATGAATAAAGGGTGTGCTGATTATCCTTAAAAGGGGGCAGAAAAATGAATGTAGCCAACAAGTGACCAGAGCTTTTACTTTTGAAACTTCCAGGCAAGTTTTCATACGACTTTGTGCTGGAGGCCCTGTACAGTTGGTTTAATTAACCTACATGGTTAATTCAATCTGGTAAATTGCCTCCATCAGATTGGACAGTGGGCATGTCTACAGGGAGCTGTCTTGACCGACGATTGAAATGGGAGGGGTCTATCCCACCGTGGGCGGTAACATTCTCCGTGCAGGTAGTCCTGGACTGTGTAAAAGCAAGTTAGCAGACAGCAGGAAAGGACGCTAGCAAGCAGTGTTTCATCTGCTCCAGGTTCCCGCCTTAGGCTCTTGTTTTGGCTTCTCCTGAAGACAGATGATAAACTGGAAGTGTAAGCCAAGCAAATCTTTTGTCGCCGTGTTCTTTTGATGGGGATGCTTCATTACAGCAGCAGAAAAACAAACTAAGTAGCCCCAATGCCACAAGCCCTTGGGTCTCCCTGCTTCTTTTCTCTTGAGTTCTAACGTCACTTCAGATTCTAAGACTGACCATGTATCTTTCGAAAGTACTTCTTTTCTAAGGACCCAGGAGAGAAATGATCTGATTTGGAACACTCTCTCTTCCTTTCGGTCTACAATGCAGCCATTTTTCCAGCTGTGCACAAAGTCAGAAACATCAGTAAATGAGAGAACAACTTCCCCATCTACAGCAAGTATCTTGGGATGAGTAAGGGCTATTCATACTCCTTCAATCTACAGTAGAGACCTGCAGCAGGCAAGGCCAGTCCTGAATAGTCCTAAACCGAATGGAGCGTATAGTCACTGTTTCTGCCACTAGTGACATAGACTCTTCTAGAAGCTGAAACATTTGTCCCTTTAAATCTTTGGATGGAAACCCTTGCCAGAAAAATCCCCTCGAATTCCTTAAGGGAAATTCTAGGGGTGAAATTCATCCAACAAATTCTCAATAAGCTAGTCATGGAATGAATGAAGCTGCCCAGGCACACAGCTGCCCCCTCTGACAGAGAAAGAAGGTTTCCTTGTGTGTGTCCCTCTTTGGGAAGCCCAGCTCCCAGCAACTGGACAGCCTGTGGCAAGCTTAAGCCAAGACACTGGGAACAACCTGGACCCCACCCTTAAACACAGACTTCCCGTTCAGTAGCAGCTTCTGGCACTGAAGTTTTTATTTCTCCAAACTGCCACCACTATTTGGATAAAATAACATTTGAACACATTTGAATTCTCTGTCGGAGGATATTTTCAGACACAGAATAGTGAAAACACCACCCTCCCCTGTACATTTTCCAGAGTCATTTCTAAGACAGTAAAAAAGAATTCTTTTTTTTTATGAATGCCCACCTCCAGAAATCATCTCTTCCTATAAAATGTCTTGGACTATATTTTGGGGTCTTAATAGCTTTCTAAGGCATCCCTTTTTAAAGTGAGACATTTCTTGATGATATTCTCGAGCTATTTTTAAACTTTGTATCAGTAGTGGAAAAAATTATGGTGTTTATGCAAAAATCCCGTGTCCTACTTATTTTTATAAATAAAGTTTTATTGGGACAGACTTGTGAGTTCAGTGGCAGGTTATGTGGCTGCTTTTCTGCCACAGAGGCAAAGCTAAGTGGTGAGACAGAGACTCCAGGGCTCACATGCCTAAAGTATTTACTAATTCATTCTTTGCAGAACACATTTATTGACCCCTATCCTTCAGATTAAAAGAGATCTCCAGTGCCTACCCACACCCTCCTTTCTCATGCCAAGTTCAACACAAGGTTCCTGTATTTTCAGCAGTTGGTTTTTTAAATTAATTCTCCAGCTTTGGTCTATGAGATTCTAAATCCAGAGGCTCCAAAATGATGACCCTAACAATATATCCTACCCATTGGATTTAACTTCTCCATGAATCTGTCCTAAAGGAAGAAGCAGGGTGTGTAATTTTTATTCCAAGGCCACAATCATTCTATTGAAAAAAAAACCATGAAAATGAATTTTGTGTATAACCATGTGTTGAAATGTTTTATTCTTTATCTTTCATCTATTCAATTTCCCACCTATAGGTTAGAAGCCTTTTGGATGCTCTATGATCTCAAGATGATTTACCACATGGTGACTCAGCAAGACTCCGAGGTTGGCATGATGACGTCCTCTCTACAGGTGATAAACAGAGGATCAGAGAGGCTATAGGATTGGCTTAAATATACTAAGCTCTTCAGTGTCCGAGTCAGAATTTGAGCCAGGTTAGCCTCTTTCTCAGATGCCTACAAGACTTTAATTTGTGTTGTGTCTCCAGGGAGTAATAATAACTTCTATCTGCAAGACTAGTGTAAATACTGTAAAAAAATATTTTACACCCTTCCCTGTTTCTCAATTAAGTCATATTAGTATAAATTGAGCTCTTCACAATAGCACAATATTATTACTAACAACACAAGTTTTTCAGTGGTATAGAAGAATTTGAATCTGCAGTATGGTATATTAGCTATAAAGACATAGGCAGGGACAAAACATGTCAGACCCTTTCCTGTTGCTTTTACACAACGGGATCAAGACCACGCTCTCTCATGGGAAGCACCCACTAGATAGTTATTATAGATTATGAAATTATCAAGGATAATCTTTAACTTGACTGCCTGGAGACCACTGAGGTCAGCTGTTAGAAGAACTGCCAGGAAAGGCAAACAAGTTTAAGTGTTGCACCCAGATGGCTGATCTTCTTTACTGCCCTTCTTGCTGAAGGTCAGTGTCTATGATCTGTGTGTCTCCTGATGGAGCTGGTTGTCCTAGTTAGATTTCTATTGCTGTGCTAAAACACCATGACCAAACGCAGCTTGGAGAAGAAAGGAAGAAATTTCATTTTACAGCTTGCAATACATTATCCAGAGAAGCCATAGCAGGTGTCTACGGCAGGAGTCAGAGGCAGGAAAGCAAGCAGTCGCCAATGAGTGCTGCTCACTGGCTTGCTCTTCACGGCTTGCTCACCCTGCTATCTTACAGAACACAGAATTACCACCATCACAGCGGTGGCATTGTACACAGTGATCTAGGTCCTCCCACATCAATCATCAACCGAGGAAATGGACCACAGGCTTAGTGACAGGCTACTCTTGTAGGGGCATTTTCTCAGTTTAGGTTCCCTCTTCCCAAATGACTCTAGTATGCATCAAGTTGGCATGAAACCATCCGGCATACAGGTGCGGAGTATAATTTCAAGAGGATTTGTTGATCCCCAAATCCAACGCCGTAGCTTACCAATGGACCACCCAGAAATGAGAAGATCACTGCAATCTTTGTCCCACATGGGTGCATTAGGAAAATGCGGGTGCCGCCTCTCACCCCACTGACATGGGATCAAGTGGCCCCAGCAGCAGCGAGACAAACTCAAGACCACTTTGGGAGGGATGGTTCCGAAAGGCAGAGATTCTGAACTGTCCCGAGATCGGCAGAGAGAAACCACACAGGATTCAGACATGTGCTGCCCTGGTGTCCCAAACTCTTCTCAGGGAAAGGGACTGGATGTTTTCTCAGAGGGACAGTGGCTGGTAAGTGTCTAAAGATGTGAGTTCTGACTTGCAACAAGAAAGCTTCATAGGGAAACCCTTGCTGGAGGACAGACCTCAGGAAGTCCGCAAGTTCGCAACAGCGCTGTCCCTGGGGAGAGGTTCCGAGACAATGACGGCAGATGCTCAGATCCAAGGAGGCCTCACCTCTTCGATCCTCTACATGGAAGACTTTGTGTGCATGTCAGTGAAACCTAGACTAACCTTCCAAATGTATGGCCAGCTTGCTCCGGGCAGCATTTTCCAAGGCCACAGTCTCTAACTGGAGCATACACATGGCGTGCTTACACTCAGCTGAAGTGCAGATTTGGTTTTCATAGCCATGAGTCCTACAGTTGGGTTTTTTTTTAACAAGCTTCTCCAGTGACTCAATGTCCCTGGCCCAGGACACAGGTGTAGTGTGGCACGGAAACACCATACAGGGCCAGTGACAGAGGTTGGATTAATAGGCAGTACCCCTCACTCCCACAACGAAGCCAGGCTGAGGACCAAGCCTGCCCAGCCCTTGCCCTGAACATTGCCGTAGTTCAGCGTTCTTCCAAGTATGATCACTATATAATTTCACCTAATGCAAAATACTCTTTGAGTGAGAATTACGCTGGCTTCAAAATTAGAACTGAGATTTAAAAAGAAAAATTAAAAGCCCTCTAATAGATTTCTTCTTTCCTTTCCCATAAAATTCTTGGTGTTCTGTCTTACTTTACTCCTAAAAAAGTATTTCTTGTTTACATATTTGCTTCTATGGGGAAGGAAAGCATCTCAGGTTATCTGTCCAGAGGGAAATAGGACAAGAAGCAAGAAGGCATTCAAACGGTAAATAAACTATTTAGGATGTGATGTGTATTCATGAGTCACCGGGTAGGAAGAGGAACTGAGCTGCCGGGCTTGGTAAACCACAAGCCTGTGAATCAACAGCACTCCGTTTGCTGTTCTAATAATGGCAAACACCAAGGTGTACCAGAGCGGGTGTGAGGGGTTTCCTCCTGTAACTGCTTAGATGATGTTTGGGCAGAGTGCTAAGTTCATTCAGAGGAGACGGAAAGATTTTCTGCTTCTCTGAGAAGGTGAGAAAGTGGGGTTCCATCTACCACTCAGGAGAGAGAAGTGGGAAGATAGAATCCCACCCTCTGTGGGTGAGCACCATTTGTTCTACTGGACAGCTAAGAACACGCACCCCTCATACTGGTGAATGTGACCTTGTGATTCATTTTCTCCTCACAGTAGGCTGAAGGACCAGCAGCGCTCACTTTGACTGGGGAGGAAGCCAGACTTGACATGAATGAACCACCGTGGGATGAAGCTGAGGTTTGAACTCATGTCTCCAAGAGGTCAGAAGCTTTGCTGATGTTTGTCAAAGAGTATCTTCTGAGAGGCAAGTGTCTCTTTCATCTTCCATGTTTTCATCTCTTAGATGAGAAAACGAGGCCCAGAGGACTAAGGATTTTGCCGTGAACACAACACACAAAGGCCAACACAACAGGATGGACACACTTTTTTCTTGTTATTTTTTCTTTTCTTTCAGTGCTGGATACCAAACCCAGAGCATCACACAAGCTAGAGAACTTCTCTATCACTGAGTTACATCTAAAGCCCTTGAGAAACAAGGATTTCTGTTTATGGATTCATGCTCTGGTTTTTGACGGTGCTGTTCCCCAATTCCGCACGTTTGTGAGGTCAGTGGGTACCTTTATCACCTCCACCAGCATGTGCAAGTGCTTGTGAATACTAGCCTCGTGAAAGCATGCCTGAGGCAGGGTATAGCATGCGTGCGTGTGAAAGAGTGTCATTGCATGTGAGTGTCCATGTATTTGAGTTTGTGACTGCATAAGAATGTATGCAGATTGGAGACAGAGGAAGAGAAGAAATAATGTCTATGAAGTCCCAGGCACGAGTGTCTCTGATCCAAGACCTTCACCTAAGTTACTGCACTTAGTGAGCGTGACTCCAGATTAGACAGTTTATGGAATGCTGTTAATTATCAACTTGATAATCTAGAATCACCTGGGAGACAGGCCTCCCTATCTAAGATCATCTTGATGGCGTTGAGGTGGGAAGAACTATCCACTGGGGGTGGTGCCATTACCTCTCTAGATTATATAGAAGGTGAAGGGAATTTAGCATGCAGGTCACTGCAGTGTGTCTTGAGATATCCTACCTGCTTGAAAACCAGGGAGCCATCCAGACCCTGCCTTCTGTAAACAGATGATGTCCAATGCCCTTCTCTTGGTTTCTATCAGCTAAATTCACTTTGTGTCTTTCACTGTTAGAACACAGAGCAGCTGTTCCCAATTTTGAGTTCTTAGCATCCCATCACTCTTAAAAATTATTGAAGACTTAGAGAACTTTGGTCTCTGAGAGTTAATATCACTCAAGAAATAAATTATTAGAAATTACAGCTGGAACACTTAAATATTTAACAATCCATTCAAAATAATAAACACACACTCTCTTTTACAGAAACAAAAATGATAGTTTCAGGAAACACTTGGTGTGTTGCAGAGCAGAAGAGCTGAGAGAAAGCAGAGCACCTGTTCCCATTTCAGACTGCACAGTGGGCAAATGACTTCTCTTGCTTCCCTTGGCACCCAATCTGTAGTAATAGGAGCGGCAGGCTACGTTCTGGCACCCGGCCGCCCACACGGCTAGCTTTACCCGAAATAATTACACGGAAACTGTATTCTTTTAAACACTGCTTGGCCCATTATATCTAGCCTTTTCTCGGCTAACTCTCGCACCTGGACTAGCCCATTTCTTATAATCTGTGTAGCCCAGGAGCTGGCTTACCAGGAATGATATTAACCTGCGTCTGCCTGGAGTGGGAGAATCATGGTGACTCCCCGACTCAGTTTCTTTCTCCCAGCCTTCTGTTCTGTTTACTCCTCCCACCTATGTTTTAACCTATGAGGGCCAAGCAGTTTTATTGCTTAACCAATGAAATCAACAGATTGATATATGACACTCCCACATCACCAATCCATCCTAACAGTGAGTGTCCCCAAGACTTGGGAAACTTCACTTTTCATGTAAGAGACCAGTGGGAAAAGCATGGATGTCCCTAAAATACCACAGTATGGGAATGGGTTTGAACACATTGACCTCCTAGAACTATCTCCAGGTACCAAGCGTTCTCTAGACCATGTTTTCAGAACCCAGCATGCCTTTAGTTGCACTGAACTTAATCATATTTACTTTTCAGATCCGATTCATAGCCCTTTTCAGCCCCGATTCTGTGAGGCTGTTGGGTTGGAGAACGGCCACCCTCTACTGTGTACTACAGATGGGATCACCTCAGCACAGCCTTTGAGGACCTGGAGCCTCCTCCCGGCCCTGCCCTCCTAGGGCCCCTGACTTTTAGCATCACTGAAGATACCCAATTCTTGTTTTTAGCTCAGGAAGCCTTCATTAGAACAGACCCTCCATCCCAGGCACAAGCCAGAGTCAGCTGACAAAATCTCTCTGGCTCTTTCCTCTAGGGTACATGCGCTAGTGTCTGTCATGAACTGAAAAACTACTGAATTCTTGAACCTTCTATTAATATGCAGCCATTGTTGGACTAGCTGGATCACATCCTGTAAGTCATTCTAATTAATCCCATCTATATGGAGAGAGAGAGAGAGAGAGAGAGAGAGAGAGAGAGAGAGAGAGAGAGAGAGAGAGATTCATTTTATAAGCTCTGTTACTCTAGAGAACTCTGACTAATACAGATCGTATTTCCTTGCTGGTGCCTTTTGGACTGAGTGAGATCCACATGGTGCCAAGCGTGAGTGTGAGCAGGTAACGTTAGGGACTGTAATGACTGGAGAAGTCAGTGTTTACACAGGACTGAGCACTGATAGCTGCCTTAGGTTCCATGCAGCAGCCATGTCCTCTCACCAATGTGCTCGACAGGGCAACTTTTATTATTGTCTCATTGTCCCCGAGGAGATACTGAGACTGAGAGCTCTGGACTTAACGTATAATTGGAATGCAAATGTGTCTGTGACATCCTTTCTACCCCCTTCTCTGGCTGAAGAAGGGGTGCCTTTAAGAATAAGAGGATGGACAGGGGTCTTGTTTGGATTCACTGCAAAGCCTAGACATCATGTCTGTTCCTGCAAACTATGGCTTCAGACCCAAGAGTCTGAGGTAAGACTATGCTGGTTTCAAATTCAGCTCTACCATATTCCAGCATATTGTTTGGCCTCTATGATTTCTCTCTCTTTGTAAAAGGACTAATAGCGATGAGTGCTCTGAAGGAAGAGCAAGAGAGGAGCCATGTCAGATGGGTCAAGGTTCTGACCTACAGCCCTTAGGATTTTGTTTTGTTTTGTTTATAGTAACTTGTATGAGATCAAAAGATACTCCATACCATAGTCCCATTTTTGTAATACCCCACTGTTAGATTCCCATTTCATGGACATCAACATCCATGAATGGATTTAAGAACACACAGCTCACAGCAACTTCAGGTCTCAGATTCTAGAACATCAATAATTTAACTTCACTTCTGATTTTGATATCAAAACAACAACAACAACCCAGCTACTCCAGCCTTCAACAAGCAGCCCCTAATCATCATTTCTCACAGGGTAGACTCTAGAGCTAGAGCACTGGGGAGTCTGACCCATAAGCACCAGAGGCGCTGAGAGTCCAGCAAAAGCCAGGTCTCTGCCTAGCCTGGAACCACCACTGGGGATGTAGGTGTGTGGCAGTGACCAGGAACATCACCTAGGCAGTTTGTTTCCTTGGATTTTTAGAAAATGGATAGACTGTATTCTTAGAGAAGTTTCAGAGTTTCAGAAACTTGATCAAGAAATACAAAAGTTGGCACATTATTCTCAGACCCATTTCTATTCAGCCTTTCCCTTGCCTTCAATAGCTGTGTTAGGGTAGCGTCGGCAGCAAATGAGGGGCCAGTGTGGATGTGCTCCTCAGTGAAGGTCTGGTTCACAATAGGGCTAGTTCTTTATGCTGTGTACTCTGCGGATCGTGGCTAAAAACACAGCGTCACGTAGCCTTCACAGGTATCTTCTAAGCATCTTCCCATTCTAGCCCCCACATCTACCTCAGCACTCTCTGTGCCCTGCACCGTCCCCTGCACCGTCCCCTGCGTACATCCACCATAGTTGTGTTCTTTCTACAATGCTGTGCTGTTGGAAATCGTAAATTATGAAACTTTTTTTTTGACTTGTTTCTCCAGCAAAACCCTTTCAAAGACTTTTCCTGTATTTTCATGGCTTGGTGACTCATTGCTATTTGTTTTTGTTTGTTTGTTTGTTTTTCCTATTACTGTGGAATGATACTTCTTTGCGCGGCTGAACTAACATCTTGCTCTTGAAGGGCATCTCGGCTGTTTCCTCATTCTGGTAACCACAAATAAAGCTGTCGTGGACATTCTCCAGAAGCTTTTTGTGTGGACCTCAGTTTTGCCTCATTTTGGCAAATCCCAAAGGGCACCATGGGTAGGCACTAGGGTGGAAATGTGTTTACTTTTGTAAGAAGTCCCTGCATTCTCATCCTTAGCACAGTGGCATGGGAAGAAAATGGGGTCTCCCAGGAGGTGTGATGGCACTGGCCCTGCGAATGTTGGAAAACTGCCAACAGGATTCAGCTGTGACTTCAGTGAAGGTCACATGGCTGACAGGGTGGAGAAGCCTTGCTGGGGAGTCTGACCGAAAGAGGGAGTGTTTCAAAGGCCAGCAGCAACTGGGTCTTGTTCCAGTCCCCAGTCAACTTATCTCTCCTGCCCTTCTGACAAAACCTAGCAAGGGAGGGCTGAGCAAACCCATGGTAGTTTGTAGGGACCCAGCACAGGAACCTGGGGCTGAGTGTAGAAAGGCTGGTCTGAACCTGAGACTATCCTCTCGCTGGGCCTCTCTTGCTTCCTGCTGGGAAGAGTTTCAATATGGCAGCAGTGATACAACCATTCTGCACGAGGTCCTCTGCACAACAGAGTGTTTCCATGGGGCAGTTACAACTCTGATCCCAGGCTGCCTCCCAACCAGGTGCAGAGAAGCAGCCGAGAATGTGGGGGCCTTTCTCTTCTGCTCACTCCAGTTTGCTCTGCATTGTCCTACCCAGGCAGAATCTAGAGGATGCTGGCTGTTTGGAAGCAGCATCAGAGGGGCTTGATGAGCCCCACTAACTCCCATCTAACTTGCACTGCTGAAATTTTGCATAAAGGAGAGGGCAGGAGACTGGAGGTGAGACTATGGGCTTCAGAGAAGCACACCGGACTGACATTCTGATGATCTCTGCACCGAATATCGGCTAGTGAGGCAGAGAGGCGAAAAAGCCCCCAGCTGTCCAGGGTAGCGTTTAACAGAGAAGACCTCGAGACCCCTGCAAAACCATTTTCTTTTTCCATAATCTTCCTCCAATCACACCCAAATAAACGCGTGGTCAATTTTATTTAACCTTTAATCCAGTTTAAGGGTAGTTCCCAGGCCTTGTTAATTGCCTAGAGTTCAATCAGATCAAAATGACTTGCATGTGTCTGGGGGCAATTTGTTGGTCTCATGCGCCCCCTGGTGGCCAAATGAGGGTTCTTAGCGGAATTAGGCAATTAACTATCTCATCCACTTTAGAAGACGTAAAAGCCTAAGAGATTTGGGAAATAAGTTGAGGTCAAAATATGACACAACTGATTAAAGAAAAACCCAAAACAACAACAAAAAATTAACCCCCAAACCACTATTTAATGTGCAGATGTGTCCATGTTAACAGGAACATGCCAAAGGCCTTGTCCCTTCCTATCTTAAGGTTAGATCTATTGCTAGTTTTCCCGAACTCTTTAACGCGTCTGTTCCTGCTACATGGCTCTTCCTCACTTTTGGCTATGGATACGAGAGAGAGGCAGGCACCGACAGGGTCTGCGTGGAACGGTTAAACAGAGGATGGGCAACCGCTCAGGATCCAGAAATCAGCCCTTTTCATGTCTCCTCCCCCACTGACTTCCTCCCCCAGCATCATTTCCAAGACTGAGACTCAGTTCTCTGAGGTCCATCCCCGCGGACTAACACAGGTATTCTCGGGACACTCTGACATACCGGTTTCTGTAATCCTCCTGTCAGTGAATTTCCGCAATATTTTTCCTTCGTGTTTTTCTTCGTTTGTCTGTCTTGTTTCAGTTTTTGGTCTTGGGGATCGAATCCAGGGCCTCATGGATGATGTTCAGGCATCCTACTATATATAGCTGGATCGTCAGCTTTGCTTCTTAAAATTCACTTTATTGCCTATGGCTTATGTATAAAATGCATGTGTGTAATAAACAGACCTCCCTAAGTTTCCTCCTTGAATAACTTCACATACTGTAGAGTCTCAGAGTACGAGACACCCTTTAGAAAACTTGAAGATCACGGCTTGTCCCATAACCCCTGGAACGAACTTAACTGGCCTCGTTGACATGATCCGCCGTTTGTCCAGTACCTCCATATTTCTCCCTTCCCAACGCCCTTGGCAACTATTTCCATTCTCTACTTTGACAGTTTGATTCTTGCAAATTTCACATTAAGTGAGACATCCATTCCTCATTATTCTGTGCTTTTTTTTTTTGGTTTCACTTAACACAATGTCCTTCAGGTCTGTGCACCACGTGAAAATGGTAGCATTTCCTTCCATGTGAAAGACTGAATGCACCATTCCCTTGCTCTCATACGCTGGGTTTGGTCTTTCTATGAAGTCACCCTCGGGTGGAATGCAGGCTTTCTCCATGTCTTGGGGGCTACAGAAAATGTCCAGTGATTATGGGGATGTAGATATAACTCCTGTAGACCCTAACGGAACATGTTCTTCTCTCTGCGGACTCTGTTCTAGATGTCTTAGCGTCCCATTGCAACTGGGAGAGAAGAACAGAAATCAGTGGACAGCCGTGGTTGAGCACCAGCTCTCCTGAGTTACAGCACTTGAATACAAGTCCCAGGTCCAGCTTTCACCAACTTTGCAATAATATTATTAAAACCTCTGACCTGAATTCTCAGTTGTCCAATGAAATTACTGTTTGACTCACAGAAAACAAAGCTCCTGGGAGCAGAAGCCTGGCCTCTTTGGGTGTCACCCTTCTGTCCTTAGCGTCTTCAGACTGGAACAATAATTGAGTCAAAGCAAAAACCATTTCTAGAACATTCTGTTACTGGAGAACAAACAAATCTGAGTGACTCTCACCTCCCATCTCTCACTTTCTGTGCTGAGCCACTGCTGACAATGTCAGAAGCTGTGCCCAGTGCTGCAAAGATCTGCCTCAGGAGCCATTCCCACCAAGATGCAGCAAACACTCTTCCCTGTGTTTCTTCCTGGTCTGTGGCCAACTGCTGTCTACCTTGCTGCAGTGGGTGTAATATGCTCAACTGGATGGCAGCTTCTTCCACAGTGTTCGGATCACTGCAGGAGACAGTGCTAACACAGCAAACACTGGCAAGCATCACTCCCTTGTCCTTTTAGACCTTTCGGGCAAAATGGTGTCTTTTATCCAACATCTGATAGGCCCCAAACCAATGTTCCTGTAAAGTCAAGTTCCGAAGCCCACAGCTCTGGGACCTTGGGAAGATGCCCAACCTCTCTGGGCTTTAGTTCCCTTTGCTGTGAAGCGGAGATCAGGAAGTCTGTGTCTTCCATACACTCTATCAGAATTAAAAACCAAAGACACTCTCAGGGCAGTGATTACCCTCACATTGTCCTTCTGAGATGGGCACTTCTAACACCCAGGCTGCAAGAGAAGCAGGCTCTTGCCACCTCCTGAAGTCCTAATTGTTTCTAAGATAGGTCTATCCTCTTGTGAATCTGTAGCTAGCCTGGTGACAAGTTGGCCACTGTAACCTTCATAGGGCCCAGCGCAGGCAACAGGTGGAATCCTACAGTGATGTAAATAAAGAAGAAGGGAAACGGAAGAGTCTGAAATGTCCCTGGGAAGCAGGCTAGCAGGGTGAAAGTCTCCCGACTTGACCAGCAGAGTGCTTGGCAGCGGTCGAAGACTGAAGGAGGAAGTGTGAAAAACTGCCCTAAGGATGGAAGCATCTCGATGCAGGAGGATGAGACTAGGACAGAGCAGGGCTTGCTCCTTGGCAACAGGAGGCACTGCCTTTCTTCCCCACCCTGGGCACTGTGATCTAAAGCTCAGCTCCCCACATCCCTAGTGCTGAAATCACATTTTATGGACAACAAGCCAAGCCCCCAGCATTCCTGGTTTGAGTCTCCGAGGTCAAAGTTTAGTGTAACTTCTAGCAACCAACCTCCAAGTCTCAAGTTAAGAAATTCAGATAGGTCGGACTGTGGTGGCTCACGCCTTTAATGCCAGTATGCAGCCCTCAGGTGGCAGAGGCAGGTGGATCTCTGTGAGTTTGGGGCCAGCCTGGTCTACAAAGCGAATTCCAGGACAGGCCCCGAAAGCTACAGAGAAACCCTGTTTCCAAAAACACCCAACCAACCAACCAACCTAACAAATAAAAAAAAAACCCATTCAGATAAAACTGGCAGAGCACTTGAGGATGTTGCTCAAGGCATAACAATATATTGGCTTCATATTACTGTATGGAATCCGCTGAGACCCTGGGTCCTCCGGAGGAAAAGCTAGTGCCCTTAGCTGTTGAGCCATCTCTCCAACCTCATTAAATATATCTATATCTATATCTATGGTGAATATATATACTGTGGTGAAACACAGGGAAGAAGCATGGTTTTGTTCATGGGAAAGGGAGAACACAGAGGGAAGAAGGAAGGGAAGAAGAAGAAGAGGAGGAGAGAGGGAAGGAAGCAAAAGAGGATGAAGACGATCACCATGATACTCAGCAGAAGTACCTGCACCTCAGGGGAGCTGCCAGTTGTCACAGAAGAAAAAGGGACCTTTGTAAATAGAAACTCTGCTAAAATTTCTGTCAGTAGAGACCGAAATGTCCCCAAAGCCCCTTTCCAGGAGACCCACTCAGCAAAGCCAGCAGGAGAATTCCAGACCCCCCACGAAGCCCCAGAGCAATTATCTTGGATTAAAGGGGCTCAAGAGCCGCTTTCCCTCAGTATTGTTTTCCAGACCCAGAGGGCTGCTGAAATTATTATTTGGTAATAATTCCAAAAGCTCTGAAACTGGTAACATTTGTTCAAACTAGGGAGGAGAAACAGGAGAGTATGACAGGGGATAATGCAGGCTGTTTTCATTTCAGAGACTTGCATGGGACCTCAGGGAGAGAACTCCACCTTAGCTCCTGGGTGTTTTCAGAACCAGGTGTATGGGGGAAGGTTTGCAAGGGTTCAGGAACTGGATGAGTGACAGCTCAAAGCAGCCTGGATACATCTGTTGACATCACTGGGTTATGCTTCATGTGTTTCAGAAAGACTGTTCAGTTGAAAGGAGGGCTGACAGGTGCTTAGCGGATGCCAGTTCAACCCTTTGAGAGACGGACAAGGAACAGCAAGGGGTGGGCCAGCTTCTGTGATGCCGGTTATTTAGACAAGAACAATTCTTTTACATGGGATGCTCTTCTAGATGTATTTTATAAGGCAAAATGAGATGAGTGAGTTAATGTTTGTAGAAAGATCTGGAAGGGTAGGGGGTTATTATTCCTAAATTTATTATATCCCACAAATAATTTACCTATCATGTGTTACTTCCTCCTGAAATCAGGGTCACACATACTGTTTTCTGACTTTGAGGTCACACCCACAGTCCGGCCTGCGGGTGTGCAGTGCACGATAGGGGCATTCTGGGTAGAAACAGTGATTGCAAGATTTCAGATTCCCTGTTGATTCCTCAAGCTAGCCAGGGCCAGAGAGTCCACAGGATTTCCTTATAGGATGGGAATAGCATTCACGTCTCGACTCGACATTCTTACTTAAAACTCTACATTTTACTGAAAATTTCTTTTCATCTGAGCTATAAAATTAAAAACTCGTTTGTGTTTGCTTCCCCCCCCCCCCGAAAATATTTGCAGATTTGGTTCAGCAATACAGATATTTATTGTAATTGCCCGGAATCAGCAGTTGATTTTTTTCCCCTTTCCTCACGTTGCTCTCTGGCGCCCTCAGGTGGACAATTGTAGGTATGTCTACGGCATGACTGCATCATTTATGAAGGATCTTAGTCTGAATTAAGCAAGCCCATGCACCACACAAAGTGTGAAAAATTTTAATACTGACTTTGTGCTAAAGGAAAGAGCTAAAGGAGTCGTTGTCAATGCTGTTGTGTAAAAATGAGTTCCAAAACATGCATTTTCAGTCGAAAACATGCATTTTCAGCCACAATACTTGTAAGACCACATGCACGACAGTCTCCCAGTCCAAATTGGATTTCTTTTCCTCCTCCTCCTCATCCTCCTCTTCTTCTTTTTCTTATTCTTCTATTGATATTTTAATTCTTTACTTATTTATTTTATGTGCATGGGTGTTTTACCTGTGTGTCCTGCATTGTTGGTGTTCGGAGAGGCCAGACAAGGGGATTAGAGCCCCTGGCACTGCAGTTACAGATGATTAGGAGTTGCCAAATGCGTGCCGAGAATAGAGCCTGGGTCCTCTGGCAGAGCAGTAAGCAAGTGCTCTTCCCTGTTGAGCCGTCTCTCTAGCTCCCTCGTGTGTTCTGAATGGTGCATCACCCAGCTTGCTCACGGCATTTTAGGTCTACTCAGCAGCCTGTACCTGAAATACAGAGACCTTTGCACGCGAAACTAAATAGTCCACTCCCTCTATTCTGTGCAATCCATTCTTCTGAGCAGTGGCAGGAGATGTTAACTTGTGTTTTTACGAGTTTCTTGGAAGAAAACTCAAGTTTGCTTTAAATCAGGAGTTAACAAAAAAAAAAAAACAGAGTAAACCTTTCAGGTGTGTAAACTACAAGGAAAGTCTAGAACATTATATAAGTATGTTAAAATGTAAAATGTGGCCATTTAAGAATATCCAAACCCTTCTGGTTTAATGTTTAATGTTTGGTTCAATGATTGAAACTTAATTAAAAATAAAATAAAACTCATAAGAGGTCTGAGGCGTGTGTGGCATCACTTGCTAGTGACGTACTGCATGGCTCAGTGCAGCCTTGATTGTGAAGACACACCCTGCCACTCAGCATCACTAGCTACCCGAGACACTCTGCTGAGGCTTGGACTAATCTATGCTAGGAACTGTAGAGTTTTAGTGCTACATACACAGATCTCGGGTCCTGCAGAGATGAGTGGTTTAGTGACCCAAGGTAAAGGATTTTAATACTTTCCAGCAAGCCTCAACATTAAATATCAAGATAGTAGAGCTCTGAAGTATTTGAATGTTCATTTTTGACACTGCTGTTTAAGTTGCTGATTGAAATTTCACATCGTTAATATATTTTGCTTTGATCTTAGAATAATGATTTCTGTAAGGGTTCTAAACGAATTTCTGCTTATCTCTACTTGGTGTTTATGTAAACTAATGCTTCCAATATTAAGATTATAAAATCAAAATCCCCAATCAAATTTGGAAAATGTTAGTTATTCTAACTCTTTTGATATTAAACATTCAGCTGCAATTTAGATCTTCATGTAAAAATAAACAAGCACTAAAAACCAAAACCCAACCAGCTAAGAAAAAAACCAACTAAAAAGAAAAACAAATGAACAAAAAAAGCAAGCGCTCCTGTCTCATTTTTTGTGCATATTTTTTGCCTTCATTTTAAGAAATGGCTAACATTGCATCTACACCAAAATCTTGGTGTTAAAATAAAAAATCCTTTATGACTTAGTATCAGCGAATATTTGGTTTTTATATCTGTTTTATAGACTTATATGTATTGTAAAAAATTATAAGGAGCAGTTTTGAGCAGAAAATGTATAAGAGGACATGACCTAGCAACACCTAGGGTAGATGCCTCTTAGCTTTTACACATCAAGCATATGAAGGTGCCAACCTCCTCTTACTTCACCTAACTTTGAAGGTTTCTCTGACTGTTATGAGGGCTGACTCCAGGTTGACTTGTAGAAAGTGTGTTCATGTTTTAAATGAGCTGTGTTCAGGTATTATTCACCAACAGCAAAACACAGCCAACATAAGGGAATCATTTGACAAGTGTTGACAAATATTTCTTCCCTTGAACCTGCACTGTGTCTGAGGGACACAACACTCCTATCACCCTTCACAAAGGCTAATCTCACCTCAGCAGATATTCCTCACAGGATAGCCAGTATGTGAGAAATGTGGCCCAATGCTCTGCACTGGGCTGGCAGTGGGGACTTCATGTGAATAGAAACTTTCTTAGCCCCTGGGAGCTCACAGTATAACAATTGACTTAGCAAATCAATGTCAATTCTACCTACTCAAACAAGCACCTAATTTTGCAGGTGGGTTGAAACCATTCTCATTGACAAAGTTGATGCTGATTCCCATGTTATTGCCAAACCTCTCGAGTTCCAAGCTGAGTGTGACCTACAATTTCATCCAGGCCAACTGGTTTCCAGTCAGACCTAGGAAATTTAAATACCTTACAGCTTGAAGATTAAAAATAAAATTGGTTTACCTTCATAACCCTCCCTGCAAAAAGTAAGTATTTTTGAGAGAGAGATTGAAGGAGAAGAGAGAGAGATGAGTTCACAGTCGAGATGGCTGAGCTGAGCGGCCATGCCCCCATTTTCTTAGAGAGTCATTGTATCCATTCAGCTGAGCTTGTAGAGCAGTGGTTCTCAACCTTCCTAATGCTGCGACCTTACAGTTCCCCAAGTGTGGTGACCCATAGCCATAAAATTATTTTCATTGCTACCTCATAACTGCAATTTTGCTGCTGTTATGAAGTGCAAATATTTTTTGGAGCTGCAAGTTTGCCAAGGGGTTGTGACACACAGGTTGAGAACCTCTGTTCTAGATCCAGATAGCCTTCCGGTTAGTCTCCAAGTTCTTGACACACCCTCCTCCAGAAAAGCACGGTACTCACTCCTAATTCCACCTCAGACTTCCCTGCTGTGGCCTTTCTGACACGGGCCTTCAGCTATGTCTGGTTGCTGAAGTCCTGCCTACAAGTTAGAGCTCCACCTAAGTCAGCCTCATCGACCAGGTGCCCTTAGAAGTTCCACTACTACTACTACTTCTTCTTCTTCTTCTTCTTCTTCTTCTTCTTCTTCTTCTTCTTCTTCTTCTTCTTCTTCTTCTTCTTCTTCTTCTTCTTCTTCTCCTCCTCCTCCTCCTCCTCCTCCTCCTCCTCCTCCTCCTCCTCCTTCTTCTTTTTGGATTTTTCGAGACAGGGTTTCTCTGTCTTCCTGTACTTCTTAAGCTCTTAGATGCAGAATCTCTTTGCTCATACCCAGTGCAGCTGGGTCCCGTGGGCCATGATGGGCAGGCTTGTGGGTCTGCGGTGCAATTCACAATCAGGTGTTCCCCATGATTCACCGAGGCTTCAAACTTCAGGGCTCCTCTCTCATCTTCCGTATGAATATCCAGGAAACGCAAGGTCAAATGATCATACTTGCTGAGGCAGGAGTGAAAGTCAGGGTTCCGGCTCTTCAACTTCCTTTTCTACCACACAAGGCTGCTGGATTCCAGGATAAGTCATAAAATTTGATAGAATTGTACCCAAAGTTTATAGAGAGGCAGAAAACATCAAGGGTACACATAAAATTTCTGAGATTTGCAAAGAAATCCCAAATAATAATGGCACATAAAATTTCTGAGATTTGCAAAGAAATCCCAAATAATAATGGCAAACTGACCACTCAATAGCATCAATATTGGGTAGGATGTAAGATGGACCATGATTTTTATGATCTGAGCTTCGACTGGAACAAGCCTAGCAATGATGCAACATGCGTGACGGGGGCCTAGTTTCTGGTTCCCACTGGAGTGAACTCCCAGGGAGGAACACAGCGGTTGCTGAAGGCCTTAGATGAGCCTGGTCTTCCCACCTCCCACCTCTGAATCCACCTAGTGAGCTCCCCTTGTCTCTACCCACACTGTCCCCTCCATGTGTTAACAGATTTATTGCGGCCATGTTGGAGCGATTCCCAGTCAGGAGCCAAGCTGCACCAATTTACCAGTTCATAAGCAGAGCGTGAAACATCCGTAAACTGGAGCAGGCAGCGCCTACAGTGGGTGTTAGCATCAACCAAGTATGATTTATAACCTGCAACTCTAGAGGCTCCATGCCCCTGAACTGTGTGATATAGGGGGAGACGGGAAGAGTTCACTCAGCGTTACAAGTTAGGTATGTGCACATACTGCCCCTTTCAAAGGTTCATTTGCACATGTATTCGGCACTAGCTCATTAAATAGTTACTGATAATCTCTAATATAGAAGAATTCCTATTAGTAAGGCTCTCCTATATGGGTTACAGATATGTCTGGGTTACTTATCACCACTTTGCCAGACTTCAGACATTACCAAGAGAAGGTCAAGATGCCAGAGGGACAAACAGGGAACTGAGAGACCCGACCTAGATGGGGTCATAGCAGGCGTTCTAGATGGGGAGGGGTTGCAGTAACCTGAAAGGTGGATAAGGTTACATGGGTGAGAACAGATGACTGAGCTGTGGATATGTGGGATCCAATTCCTAAAGAAACCTAGAGCACAGGTTTTTTGTTTTGTTTTTTGAGCCAAGGTTTCTCTGTGTAACAGTCCTAGCTGCCTGGAACTAGTTCTTGTAGACCAGGCTGGCCTCGAACTCACAGAGATCCGCCTGTCTCTGCCTCCTGAGTGCTGGGATTAAAGGCGTGCGCCCTCACAGCCTGACAAGAACACAGACTTTGAGTGAGGAACACATGAGAGTTCTGAGGGTCTCATAAGCTGACAGACACTGATGACCTGCCCACAGCCCTGCACAGCGTGAGCACCCCAGCAAGGGAGGACTGAAGACTTGTGACCCCTGACAGAATTGTGATCTCCATTCCCAAGGCCACAGGAAGGCCCAGACGAACCTCACAGTGTGGCTGTGTGATGGCTGTCCTCAAAGATCCCCAACCTGGAGAAGAGCTGGTGTGGGCAGACACACCTCTCTGAGGAAAAAATTCTCACCAATTTATGGACTAGGAAAGGGAGGCTAAAGGAGGGCAAACATCTGCTCTCTCAGTCCTAAGTGGAGACTCAACTGGGAATCAATTATCTCGGTGTTAAAACGTTAGGATCCTTTCTACTCACCCCAAACTGCCAACCCTAAGAGACAGGAGGCAGGGTGGGGAGAGGCCAACGTACTAGGAAAGGAGGGAGCCTGAGAGGCAACAGAGGAGGAAAGGGCAGGTAGAAGGTACAGAAGAGAGCGACAAGTAGGGGACAGGAAGAAGTGAGGCAAGGGGAGGTTTTGTTTTTCCAGTGCATGGACCAGAGGTTCAGTTCCTGGCTTTTGGAACAAGCCTCATCTAACCACAGAAGGGGCCAGGGATGCCGAGCCACGGAAGTGTGTCTCCTAGAATAGCACCCTGACACCCCAGCTCTACTCATCCCTGTTCCGTCTGTTACAACCAAGCACATGTCAGAGTAACTTAAGTGAAGACAGGTTAGCTTGAGCCCACAGCTCAGAGGGTACATCACCGCGGGGCAGGCTGGCAGCTGATGTGTCTTGGTCCACTGTGCCAGGATCTTGCAGCTGGTCACGCTGAAGAGGGAAAAAGGAAGCAGAAAGAGACCGACTGAAAGGGGCCATGTACTGTCACTCAAAGGCCAGTCCCTTTGTGTATATATGCTGGCTAGACCTCACCTCTTGAAGGTTCCGCAACCTCCCAAAAGAGCACCCTCTACCAAGACTTCAAACACAGGGCCCTGTGAGTGACATTTCAGAACTAATCATATGTTTCCACTTTTCCTCTCTCTGCTCTGTGCATCTCTTTTCTCACCCGCCCCATGTTTTCGTGGCTGGTTACAGACCAGTTGCCGAGGTCCTGGCAACATCTCCCTTCATCTTCTCTACCATACAGTCGTCTAGAGGTCTTTATGGTTCCTTGGGTACTGCATACAGATTTACGGCTCTACAAAATTGCGAGCCCCTTAATAGCATTTAAAGTGGACACAGGTTTGTTTTGTAGCCCAGGCTGGCCTGACACTCACAATCCTTTTGCCTCAGCCTCCATGTGTAGAGGTCTGCACTCGGCTCAAAAACACTGTGTTTTATACATGTATTTGTTTAAGTAATGTCCTGGCTTCTAGACTCAAGTCTGAGTCCCATCATTTTGCAGTTGTATGATTCTGGGAAAGTTCTCCAACTTGCTTCGGTTTTACCCTTTGTGAAAAGTGGAGGAAACAAGTTCCTGGTCCCCAAAGGGTGATCAACAGTCTGAGAATCTACCTTTAAGGAAAAGTAAGTAAATGATGCTATTACCAGGATACCTAAAACTTCATGACATGAAGTAGAGGTGTTTTTTGTTTTTTGGGGTTTTTTTTTGTTTGCTTTTTTTAAATAAAGACTAACTTAGTTTTATTTTACATGGATCAGTCTTTGCCCGAATGTATGGATGTGCTTGCTTGGTATCCACAGAGGCAGAAATTGGAAATGTATATGGCTGTTAGCTCCCAAGTGGGTTCTAGAAACAAAACCTGGGTCCTCTGCAAAAATGTAAGCATTCTTAATTGCTAAGTCATCTCTCCAACCCCACTAAGCAGAGTCCTAATAAATTACTATTCAGATTATGTACTAAGACTTTTTCCCTGGAGGGTAGAGAAACTCAGCTCAAATTTGTGTAAGCAGAAAGTGCTATTTGTTAGGTCACATAAACAGGAAAGTCAGGCACAGAAGGACCCAGCAACTTAAGGATCCCCATCTCTCTCCATCCTTCCCCTCTGTCGACTTCACCGAGCAGGGGTCTCGAGCTGTGGGAGAGATGCAGACAAATAGATCTCCATAAAGTAAACCCACAGGACCAAATATCTTCCCAGAAAGACTCTGCTTTGAGCTGTCAAGTGCTGACCCTTGGGAGGTGGGTCAACAACATTCAGCTCAGAAGCCTCTGGTAATGACTAAAGTTGGTAGACGAAAAGAAGGGCAGAGGCCTGGCAATGTCACATTGAATCCCAGGTTCACAAACACATAAAAGAGGCAATGAGCACAAATAAATACATTTACATATTGTGTTATCACCATACAGTATTGCTCAACTGCTCAGCAGCCCTCTCCAAATGGTTGAGGCTGTAGGTCTTGTCTTTTTTTTCCATGTGAAAGACTGGCACAGAGAATGAAATATTTCTGAGGTAACTAAGCTGTCATTTGTTCCCATCTAGACTTAGGTATTGTGTAAATGAAGCACTGAACTGGTCTGGTGAACATACGTCAACTAACTAAGCTATTTGCCCCAGCCCTTCTCTGAGTTCTTGTTGCCTCATTTTAGAGATGCTGGCCTGTTGGTAACTCCCTCCATCAAATGAAGCTTAAAAATCTAATAATGGGGCAGTTATTTGATCTACATACCAAAGCAGGTACAGGAAAGTCCCATATATAATCATAAATAATTAGCACTTCTAACATCGTTTTTATTAGCATTTAAGAAATATTATTCAACTGTTAAGAAGTCTAGACCTCAGCTCAGCCAGTAAAATACTTGCCCCACATGCAGGAAGCCCCAGTTTCAGTCCCCAGCACCCCATAAACCAGAGGTCTGCAATCACAGTATTTCAGTGGTAGAGGCAGGAAGATCAGAAGTTCAAGGTCAACCTCAAGGGTATAAAGAGTTGAGACCAAACTGAGCTATATAACTGTTTCAAACAAAGCAAAACAAAAAGCCAAATGCTAAGTAGCCATAACAATTATTCAAAGCACAACAACAAATGAATATTTACTTCCCTAGCAAAGAAAAATGTCCCATCATACACAGGACAGTCCGAGAACATAGGTAGGTATCCATCGTATATCCCGCCCACCCTATGTGTTCTCGGGCTTGGGGGAAGCTTAGGCTTAGGTCAACTTTGAACTGCTTAGCTGAAAATTTTCCTTCTATTATTCAAGAACATGCTGTAAAATGAAAGCAAAAACCACCACAGCCGTGAAAGCACCCACTCATTCCACATTTGGCCAAATCTTCACTAACATTAGAGAGATTTGCATAAACTAAAGCACCCAGCCAGGAGTCCCATGCTGGCCTCACTTTGCACACTTTCTCCCCGCTTCCTGGGACACTTTCACCTTAAACTTCAGGTCGGCATCCGGGAACCTTAAAGGGTAGAGGTCCTCACTCCTTCCAACCCCATGGTGGCTTTCAACAGTTTGGAGATGATTCGGTTAAATTAAAAAACAAAACAGCTAAGCTCCGCCACTGATATTTTGTCTTCCCTTGGGGGTAGGGGTGGGGGTTGCAGTGGGCTTGGCTCAGTCCTGACAAGTTAATGAAAGTCATTCTGATTTTTATTTAAGAAAAAAAGCAATTTTCATAAACGGTGTGTCACTAATGGACTGTGATCATGTAAAGCCCCACAGCAAATGACTCTTAATCCAGTTCTCTATGCCGCCTTACCTGAGGGAAATAATACCCACCCTTTTCCCGGGCTGGCACTCTGTTCACAGGGACTGCTTCAATATATATTAATCCCACCATTTATCTTTGTCAACTGGGAACAAAAATAATTTGAGGAAGTGTAAACAGAGGCACATAGAGGAAGGGAGCCCGGCATTATTAAACAGCGGAAAGCAGGTGCTGGCAAAGCCGAGCTTATTTTTATTGCAGAACGTGAGTAATTCTCCTTCTGCATCTGTGCATAGTAAATACGGTGAGGGAGAAACCTCGCGTTTTACGGGAAACTGAAATGGCTGCAGCCGAGGAAGGAGGGAAGGCGCTGGCCCTGCCGCAAGATTTTTAAAAGCCACCCTGAAAAGTGGGAGGCTGGTGGCCTCTAAAGAGCAGAAGGGGAAATGCAAGAGGAGTGAGCCAGTGGAAACACCTACTCGCTTTGAAAATCATGAGACAGAGGCCAGGGAGAGTGCTCAGAAGGTAAGGTGCTTCCTGTGCAAGCGTGAGGACCCGAGTTCAAATCCCCAGAATCACACACACATACACACACACACACACACACTCACACATACACACACACACACACACTCACACACACACACTCACACACGCACATACACTCACACACACACACATACACACACACATACACACACACTCACATACACACTCACACATACACACACACACTCACACACATACACACACACACACACACACACACTCACACACACTCACACACACACACATACACTCACACACACATACACACACT
Source organism: Microtus pennsylvanicus (assembly GCF_037038515.1). NCBI lineage: Eukaryota > Metazoa > Chordata > Mammalia > Rodentia > Cricetidae > Microtus > Microtus pennsylvanicus. The sequence continues at coordinate 124,603,883 of NC_134580.1, read as the reverse complement.
CACACTCACACACACACTCACACACACACACACACTCACTTACATGCAATGAGATAACGAAATGCATCTCTACTGTTCACTTTAGGGCCACTCTGGGTCTCTCTGCTCCCAGCTCTCACCCCCACAAGCATTCTGATCATTTGACTTGCTCTCAGCTGGGTCTCACTTTATTCAGCTTGTCAGCCTGCTTCTCCCAGCAGGAACCAATACCGGAGATTGGCACTGGAGATGAGGAAAATCCCAGCCCTTGGGAGGTGGAGGCAGGAGGATTGTGAGTTTGAAGCTATCCTAGACTACAAAGAGATCTTATTTCTGAAAGAAAAAGAAAGGGGGAAAAGTGGCTCTTGGCTCCAGAGGTTTTAGTCTGTGGTTGCTTGGTTATCCTGTTTTGCGCCCAGTGAGGCAAACATCATGGTGGGAATTGCCTGATGGGAAAGACCTATTTGCATCATGCATAATGATGACCAGGGAGAGGGTTGGCTCCCTAGCCAGGTATAGTATCCACACTCAAGAGAAAGAGGAGGCAGGCAGATCTCTGTGTATTTATAGCTAGAGCCTGATCTACATAGCCAATTCCAGGCCAGCCTGTGCTACATGGCTGAAAATCTAACCTTTCAGCTTCCTACTGCCATGTCCTCTCAGTCACTGTGGACTTTCTGCCTGGAACTGTGAGCCTAAATAAACGCCTGCTTAAAATAAAGTAAGTAAGTAAATAAATAAATAAGAAAAAGAAGAAGAAGAGGAGGAAAGAGGATTTCCAATGACCCAGTTTCCTCCCTCCTACCAGGCCCCACCTCCATAGCATTGTTCTTCCAATCTCCCAACAGCACCACAGACGGAGGTCCAACACTTTAACATAAGAGCCTTTGGGACACATTTCAATCCAAAGCGTTATAACCAGTATCAAATGTGGTGGCAATAGTGTAAGCACAGTCACCAATCCTTTGATAAACAACAGCAACATTTTTTGGAAGTCTCCGTGTACCATGTCCTTTGATGCATTGTAACTACCCTCACACCATTAAGAAGGTGAGATGAAGGACCAGGGGAGCCATGTGGCATTTGGAGGTTCAGTGAGTTCTCTAGAAATCAAAGTTCTCTGACCTCGCATGTCTGGGAGTGAGGATCAGAGCTTCTGAGCACGTGCTGAATAGTATATCAGGTACTAGGATACTTAGACAATTCGTAGCACTTGCTCCAGTTGGATTTATCTGTTGCTTCCTCACAATAAAATTCTGGTTATGCAGATTTGGCCATAAATTTTCCCTAAATTCATTTTTGTCCTTGTTGCATCATATTAGGAGAGGCCTAATGATGGTGCTTTGTCTTTGAGACAGGGTCTGGCGACATAGCCCGTGCTGGCCTTGACAGCAAGATCTTGCTGTGTTCTGAAACACTAAGACTCTGGCTAGCTCTGAGAGAGTGTTTAACATGGTTTCCCGATGTTTTGGCATTTCTCTCTTGTAAGGTCCATCTGATTTGGGAAGGTACTTTGAGATGGAGAAAATATTTTATCTCTCCCGTTAAAACTTTAGCCATGGCCTTCATCATTTACTGTCAGCGTTAGCATCTGGTGTCACTAAAATGATCGCCATGTGGTACTTGTGGATGTCGAAGTCCATCATACAGATGCAGTAGCTAGCCAGCTTTCAAGCCCAAAGAGGATTTCTCCATCCACCCTAGTCTTTAATATATCCATTCTGTTTAGCCACACCAGAATGGACTCTTGGGTACAGGTTTTGTAGGTTTTAGATTCTCAGTTGGTATCATTATATGGTCAGTTGGTGCCCTTCAGGCCAGCTCCTGGGTACCTTTCATGCGTGTCGTGGACTGAGTTGCGTCCTCAACACCCCATCCACAAACTGAAGCCTGAACTTCAGTCTGACTGCATTTGGAGACAGGGTCTTTAAGAATGTAGTTATGGCTACATGAGGTCTAAGGGTAAAGCCCTAGTCCACTAGAATTCACGTTCTCAGTGGGTAGGGGAACTTCTGGATGTGTTTCTGGATGTTCATGTATGTGCTGTGTGGGTGTGTGTAATGTACCTTGGCATTATGTCTCAGCAACCAATCTCTCTCTCTCTCTCTCTCTCTCTCTCTCTCTCTCTCTCTCTCTCTCTCTCTCTCTCTCTCTCTCCTTTCCCCTATGCTTTTAAATGGAGAAAAGGACAAAATGTATACACATAAAATAACTGTTTCTCTACAAGCTAAGCAGAGAAACAACCCTGCCAAACCATGTACTCAGATGTCTAGCCTCCTGAATTGTGAAGGTTCATTTGGCTGTTGAAGCCTCATCCATGGTGTGATTCTGGCAGCCTGAGCAGGCTCTTGCAGGAGGTTCTCATCTTGCTTTTAGTACTTCCTCACTTTGTGCTTCAAAGTGAAGTTCCAGGCTTGTTTTCTCTTTCATTGCCCAGTCTACAACAAAAAGGTCCCCGATTCTCACTGATAGAGGATGGTGTTTAGCGGTCAATAGCTGCAGGCTGCGTGCTTCCTATGACTGAGAGGCACCGCTTCTCTGCAGCAGAACACCGAAATGTGCTGACTGTCCTCAAGCGAAGGCCACCTCATACCTTTTGAATCTGGATTTTCATTTCTTGCAGAAAAGTATGAGGCGCTGATTTCTGAGACAGCAGACCCTCTAACTTCTAATTTATTAGACCATAAAGAGTCAAAACTCCTTTCCAGTGTGGGGAGGAACAGCTCTCAACACAGGCAAACACACACCATGCACGCACACACATTCTTTTTTGTCTGACACAATTACACAAATCTAGGTGGAGTGGCAGAGAAAATTTATTTATTGAACTTTGCAGTTAAATATTTCCTCTCCACTCGCAACTCCAAATGCTGCATACTCACAGGCTGACATCGTCAAATGCTGACAGATTTAAGCATTGTTGAAAGAGAAGAAAAAAAAAAACACCTAAGAACCCTCTGAAATTGGGATTACAAGAAACCCAAACCCTGGTATAGTAAAGATAAGAAAAGTACTAATATTTCCCAACCCTCTACAGTGGAAGATTTGACTCGAGAGAGAAGCCAAGCAGGACTTAGCTTCCGATGAGGAAGAGAGCTCGCCACACCCAGGGAAGGTGACCTAGGAGCTTTACCAATAGCTTTAGGTTCATTCTGTCTTGTCGGTAGAACATTCCTGGCACCACTGCACTCCAGCCTAGAGTGCTGAGGTCAGTACTGAAGAGAATGCTACTAGGTAACCACAGGAGCAAAAGTTAGGTACCTCTGTTGAGGGGTGTGATGGCCTGAATGAGAAATGCTCTCCCTTCCCCCCACCCCACAAGCTCTGTACCTGTTGGTTCCCAGTTGGTGACAGTTTGGGGAGGTTTGAGAGGTGCAGCCTTGCTGGAGGAAGGGTGTCACTGGGGGTTGGCTTTGGGGTTATCTGGTGTTCTTTCGCTTCCAGTTTGTTCTCTCTGCTTCACACTTTCTGTTGAGGTGATGAGCTTTCTGCTCTCGGGGCTGGTTGCTCTGTTTCCATGCCGTGATGGACTCTTATGTCTCTGGAACCATAAGCGAGAATAAACTAGTCCATAAACTTTATTGCTTTTATTACAGCAACAGAAAAATAGCTAATACAAGGGGAAAGGAAAGCCATGCGGGGAAACATGCCCCACATCTCTGAAGACACACACAAAGCGTACACACGAAGATGTCTTCTCTGCTGCCCGTGGCCATACTTGCTGCTCCTCCACAGCATGGTGCAGAGATATACAAATGGATTCCTCTCACATCTGGGGTGAAGAGGATCATTAATAAAAATAAGAAGCTTTTCTAAGTGTCTCTTTTGTTGCAAATCCTGCCTATATTTTTGTTTATAGATTTCTCCAGCCCTGAGTTATCTCACAGATGACCAGGGCATATAAGACATCTCCTCTAAAACTATGCTTAAGATTTCTGGTTCAACATCTTTCTGGGGTGGCACCCTTTGCATTGAATTGGACCTTCTCACATCAGTTATTAATGAAAAAAATCCATAGACATGCCTACAGACCAATTCAATGAAGGGAATTCTTTTTTTTTTTTAGTGAAGAATTAGTTGCTTTTTTAATTTTTTTGTTAAATTTATTTATTTAATAAGGATTTCTGCCTCCTCCCCGCCACCGCCTCCCATTTCCCTCCCCCTCCCCAGATCAAGTCCCCCTCCCTCATCAGCTCGAAGAGCAATCAGGGTTCCCTGACCTGTGGGAAGTCCAAGGCATAAAACCGGACTTGCTGAACATAGCGGACAATGAGGACTACTGAGAATTCAAGAACAATGGCAATGGGTTTTTGATCCTACTGCACGTACTGGCTTTGGGGGAGCCTAGGCAGTTTGGATGTTTACCTTACTAGACCTGGATGGAGGTGAATGAAGGGAATCTTTAACCAAGTTTTTTTCCTTCCCACATGACTCTAATTTTGTACAGCTTTACAAAAACTAACCAGCCAAAAAATTATCTCAAAAAAAGCCCATTTTTAGTTCTGATGACCCAGTCCCCAGTCCCATTTGGCTTCACTTGATTGCACCTCTGTAGGCTTCTTGTGCTTGGGAGAGTCCTTTAGGTTGCTTTTGAATTATGGAGAGCAGTTATTTTGAATAATGCCATTCACTTTGGGCTTCTTTATTTCTTTTTTACTTATGATGGGGTTATAACTCAATATACACACTGTAAGTTGAAAATATAAAGATCAACAAAGTCTGCAATACACAAAACATCGTGGATAATCCCAGATCACCTTATACATGCTCAGAATATTTCACTAGTCAACAGCTGGGCACTGTCGCCTAATGTAAAGTGTATTTCATAAGAGTGTTGTGTGTCTTATGCAAGCTAACGAGCAGTGTGTGAGTGTGAAAAACAGAATGGCTGGTGGCTGAACCTTTGTACCACCAGAGCATTGAGCCACCAGTAAGTCAAACCTCCCAAGACTGGACCCTCTCTACCTCTCTTTCTTTGGAATACCAGTGAACAGAAGAAGAGGACAAGCCTCTCAGCGCCTCCTCACTCTCCCTGTGTTCCCATCTTAGATTCCATGGGGCAGACCCTCCGTCTAATCTCTAATGCACACAGGTCACAGGCCTCTGGTACATAGCGAAGGCCCATGATGGGATCTGGGGAGGCGAAAGGGTATAGGGCCACTCTAAATTCATTGCTTGAGGGAAACTCGGGATCCAATCAAGGAATTCTCAGTTCTCTGATTTCCACAGTTTCGTCTGTGTATGAGGGTATAGACATGGGCTTGTATTTGGTTAGAATTCTGAAGGATGAAATCTTTACCTTCCTTTGATAAATGATCAGGCTTGGAAGACACCTTTCCACTATGTGATTGCTGGCATCTTTAAACAACTGCCCTCCTCAGTCATGTAGCACACGGCCCTATCAACTAAAGAAGCTGAACAGGTGCCTGTTGTAGTAGGAGCGGTGAGGCTGCGTCCCCGGCACCCGGCCGCCCGCACGGCTAGCTTATGCCCGAAATAATTACACGGAAACTGTATTCTTTTAAACACTGCTTGGCCCATTAGTTTCAGCCTCTTAACCCATTTCTAATAATCTATGTAGCACCACAAGGTGCGCTTACCAGGAAAGATCTTAACCTGTGTCTGTCTGGAGTGGGAGAATCATGGCGACTCCTCGATTCAGCTTCTTTCTCCCAGCATTCTGTTCTGTTTACTCTGCCTACCTAATTTTATGTCCTATTAAAGGGCCAAGGCAGTTTCTTTATTTAACCAATGAAACAACAGATAGAAAGATGACCCTCCTCCATCAGGTGCCCCCCAACCCAATCTCAGCAAAACAGAATCACCTTTCTGGGAAATTAGCACCAGAGATAGGGACACTGGCCAATGGCTCTTACCTGCAGCTGCATAAGGGAATCTCTGTGAGCTTTTCAAACATGCTAATGGTCTTAGCTTCTGAGACTTGACTCCTGTATATAAGGTGTGGACTTTAGGCTATTTCTTTTCAGGAACATGAATGGGTGTTGTTTCAGTATTTTTGTAAACTGTCAAATTTTACACATGTTCAGAAACACAACAGTAATAACACAACAGATAACCATGAACCCATCTTCTAGATTTAACAATGTTTTAGTATGGGAAGAAGGGAAGGAAAGGGGGAAGGAAAGGGGGAAGGAAAGGGGTGGGAAGGAAAGGGGGAAGGAAAGGGGGAAAGAAAGGGGGAAGGAAAGGGGGAAGGAAAGGGGGAAGGAAAGGGGTGGGAAAGAAAGGGGGAAGGAAAGGGGGAAGGAAAGGGAGTGACAAAAGGATAGAAGGTATGACTGGTAGAAGATTTAAAGCTGGGACTGGAAAGAAGAAAAGGAAATAATATCCCCCCCCCACTTTCATCCTTGAGGTGAAAATTCTTTGTTTTGTTTTGTTTTGTTTTTTGAGACAGGGTTTCTCTGTGGTTTTGGAGCCTGTCCTGGAACTAGCTCTGTAGACCAGGCTGGTCTCGAACTCACAGAGATCCGCCTGCCTCTGCCTCCCGAGTGCTGGGATTAAAGGCGTGCGCCACCACCACCCGATGAGGTGAAAATTCTTAACCAATCATCAGACTGATGTCTAGTTTCAAACTCAGAACCACCCAGACTCTGAGAGAGATTTGAAAGATTTCAGAAAACCCATTTCCTCTTATACAGGCACAAATGTTTACACACGTGGAACTGAAGTTTCCAGCCAGCCAGCCTCATATGAAGACCAGTGGGCAGGACCGCCAAGACCCACAGGAGCCCTGTCTAGACCTTTCTGTCTTGCACCACGTAAAGCATTACCTCAACATTCTGTATCCACATGCCGACTCAGTGTTTATAGGTTTTAAAAGCTGTTTCCTGTAGCTTGAGACATTTATTATATAACCATAATACCATCATAAAAATTAACCCTGACACAATGCTGTTACCAGTCCCTAGTTCATTTGAAATTCCAGCACTTGTCCAAACAACACCCTTTCTAGCTGTTTCTCTGGCCTGGTACCCATTCCTACTTGGCTTCTCTTGATGTGCCTCTGTAGACTTCCTGGGTTTAGAACAGCTCCTCACCTATCTTAAGTTGCTTTCTGAATTATGGAGACTATTTATTTGGAAGTATATATGGACTAGTTAGTTATTTCTTCTGGAGAATAGTTATTTGGAAGAACATCATTCACTTTGGTCTTCTCTAATATCTTTATTTAGGGAATGACATCGTGTCCTTTGTAGGGTCAATCTTTCTAGGATTCATGAGACCCCCATTTGTCACAACTCGATGACACTGACTTTGAACTTAGCTAATTTTTTTTTATTCATGCTGTCTTGAAATGACTTTGGAAGCAATATTCTGGAATACCCAGGGCTTCTCTTCCCTGGAGGGTGGAGAAATACTAGATGGTGATTCTTTGCCTGCTCTTTGTGTGCTTCAACACTGCACCAGTAGCTAAAGAAGTAAAATAAAAGGAGTATTTTTACAGTTCAGGCCTGCCATCCCAGCAAGCAGGAGGCGGGTGCAGGTGGATTAAAACTTTGAGGGTAGCTTGGGTTTTACAGTGAAACCTTGTCTCAAAACCCCCAAAACAAAAGAAAGACAAAAACAAAAATAACAACCAACCAAACGAAAAACTATTAGCCATATAAACTTGATTTTTTTTTATCAAATTAGATAGTTTAATAAAAGATTGCGATTACAGCCGTGGACAAAAGTTCTCATATAGACAAAAAGTCAACAGAAAATGTAATACCTCTTAAGAATCTTACCTGACTCAACCTAAATAAAGCATATTTACTTACTAGGGAGAATTTGATTGTTTTTGCTTCTAAGTAGCCTGCAATGCCCGAAAGGACCACTGGGTGGCTCACTGGCTCCAGAAGTTTTTCTCAGGGAGGCTCCCGCTTGGAAGCTGGCTATTCTAAACTTGTAGTTGTTTAGGAAATCAACTCAATAAGCTCCCTAGACTCTAATGCGAATGGCTGCCTTGCGGAAGCTTCTCATTTCATGTATTTTGAGCTGGTTTTGGATCCTTTTCCATATGGATATTTCCTATTTCCCGCTTTAAACTTAGACAAGCCATTTAGGTGTAGAATAAAAGAGGAGCGCAAACACCAGTAACACGGCGCAATATCCAAATCTCGGTATCTTTAAAACCTTTAAAAATGTCTTGCTTCTATTTCTTTCTCTTCCTCTTCTTCTAGAAATATACAAAGCAATTCAATCCTCTAGAAACTCCAGTTCCCTGGACAGCAACATGTGCTACTGGGCCGTTGGATAAGTGGGTGGGAGGGTAAGGGAGCTAAAGAGGGGAGATAATAGAAGATCCAAGAATAGTTAGATCAAAAAAATCCACTAAATCTTCATGCGACTAAAAGACTTTCGACCTCTAATAATTAGTTACCCATAATAGAGATTCTCCAGCCAAATTTAGACACATCAAGAGATAGATTGGACAGATCGGACTTTACTCCTACGCCCTTTGAGCTCCCGGGCACTTTCATGTGTTTTGCATTGTGAGTTTTTGTTCGTTTGCTCGCCTCCTTTTTAGCAGAGCTCAGCTGAAAAACAGAAAGAATCAGGCGTCCAACTCTGTTTGTGTGACTGCGACTGCGCCGTATTACTTAACAAAGTGAGTTTTTAGTATTTTAATGCTTAGCTGAAAGCTTTGGAAATTTCTAGAGTTAACTGAAGCGCGCTCACTGGGCTGCACAAATTCCTGATTACTGCTAATGTCTACAAATCACTGTAGTAGATAGAAAAATAGATCCCTAAACTTCTGAAGTTTGCTACAACATCCCGGGATGGCATCAGAAAGGAAAACAGGTACTACGAGAGGCCCCAAATAAAATGCCCTACCAAGTCTACGTGTTCTGTGGCTCTACCACCCAGGAGGCTCCACTATGAGGTCTCTGAAGCTTAATTCACATATTTAGTCCCTAGTGGGTTTCCCCTCTTCCTCCTCTTTCTCTCATCTCGCTCTTTCTCTTTAGAGTCAGGGTCTTTGTAGCCCAGGATAGCGTCACACTCTTCTTACTCTAATGATAGCTGTTTTCTCCAATTCTTACACGATTATATTTCAATCAAGTCATTGGGCACTACTTCTTTACATACAATGACAATTTTCATACATTTTGATTTTACGAATAAAGGGAAATTGTCTTATAGTTGACAGATGATAGCGCACATATGTGCCGTCCTAAGTATGAAATCACACCCATGAAATGGTGGGTTCTGTTTCCACCAATAACTCTGCTTCACCAAGAACAGGGAAAACATTTTTCACTCCAGCCTAATGAAGTCTATACTTACTATTTCAAGACACGGCAGCCTCAAATGACAAATATCAAAATGCTCAGGCAAGTCTCCCTTTCTTTATTTTTGCCCTTCCCCCTTCCTGCTGCTTGCTAATTTTCTGTTTTATTCCTGCTTTGCTTCTCAAACTTAGGACCATGCAAGAATGCATTATAAACCTGTCCCCCAAAAGGATGGGAAGAGCTGATTCAGGGCAGACAGGCTCAAGATAAACACACACACACACACACACACACACACACACACGCATGCCTAACAGCTATAAGGAGAAGTTTATAAAAGCATTTCTTTCTTACACTTATACTTGATGTCTGTGACAACCTCAAATTCTCCAGATGTTTTCAGTACCATACATTTGGATGTATGTCCCAGTGTCCTAATGAATCCTGGGCATTTCTAGTATCACCTCAAGACACATACTTGTATTTTCATGCTACTCAATGCTGGTAGACATGACTTTATGTTGCATTTACAAATGTACAATAATCAGTCAACTGGAGATACAGTTCTGTCTGAGATGCATAATCAAAGGGGCAAAATAAGAGTTGGCAAGATAACTCAGAGGACAAGGGAACTTGCCACCAATCCAAAGACCCGAGGTCAGTCCCTAAGAACCACATGGTGGAAGAGAACTGATTCCTGCAAGTTGTTCTCATAGCTCTGTTTATGCGAGCATGTGCATGTGTGCACAGGAGCATGTAAATAAATAGACAACCAAAGTAAAACTAAACCAAACCAAACTCCACAACAAATCCAATTACAGAACAATTTACTTAAGTCTTACTTCACTTGTTTTGTCAATCAAGAATTCCCTGAGGATGTTTACTTACAAGTGCTTATTTTATGTAGTATGTATGTATGTATGTATGTATGTATGTATGTATGTATGTATCCCAGGCTTGTCTAGACCTTTTATGCAGTGGTTGCTACATAGCATCTTTTCTTGATCTGTCTGTTGAAGACAAGACTGGATTCTTGTGCCCTCATCCCCACCCCTCACCCCCACCATCTGCTTTCTTGATACACTTTGCTTCTTTCTAACCAGTAACTTTCATTCTCCTGTTAGGTTGATTAATACCTGCAACGTGTTTCCACTATTGGAGGGAGCTTTTGCCTTCTCTTCTTTCTTGTCTTAATTGTCTCCGCCCCACCCTGTCTCTTCTATACAGGAACCTCCTGGAAGCCCATAGCAAATGGGAAATGGGACTGTGAATAACCATAGACAAATTAATATGTGGAATATACACCAGGAGCTTCCATAGAGAGGATGTTTGGTACCAAACCCTATCCAGCCTAAGAAACATTTGAAAAGACTAAAACACGTTACTTAATTTAGTCCTATCAAGAGTTCCTAAAATAGACATTATTAATCTGTTTTCCAAACAAGGAAGTGAAATTTCCCACAGACTAATTAAATTCAACTGCCACAAAATAAAAGTTCTGTGGTGATTCATTCTGGTAATCTCAACACTCAGGGTGTCAGAGGCAGGAGGACTAAGGCAAGTTCGGGTCCAGCTTGGGCTACATGATTGTGTTTCCATGTCAACCTGCATCTCTGCTTTAATGATGGCACCTTCTGATGGACCTTTCCATTGTGGGGAGATAGAAGTGAGTACTTTCCAGGCCTTTTGCAGTATATCCATGATATCACCATCCCATTCATGAGCACCCCTTCCATGATGTAATTACCTTCTAAAGATCCTGTCTCTTCATATTACAGTGCTGCTGATTAATTCAAAGCATAGGAAACCTGTTACTTCCAACCAGCACCTTTCTTTTCCCATTAAATTACTCAGCCTCTGCAATGTGCCTTCGCCTATTTCAAGAGGGAATCTTTTCTGCTTGCTTCTCCCTGTGGTCTTAACTGCACTCCTTACTCTGAGTCTTCTACACAACATGTTCCTTGAGGTTTTGGGACTGCTTGAAGCCACAGCCACCACAATGACAAAGACAGCAATAAGCCAACTCAGTTACATTTTAGTTAAGAACTAAAGTAAATAAAATCGACGTGAGAGTGAAAAGACAGACTAGAGAAAGATGCTGGCAGCACATCCAAAGGACAAGGGGTTAGTATTCAGAATATACAAAGCATGCCACAGACACAGGGGGAAAGAAAACTGACCAGCAGACAACACAGCATTTAAGGAGGAATGGTGTGGAAGACAAAACTTGGGTGATTCTTAAGCATGAGAAAGATATTCCATTGAATTTGGGGATGGGGGAATAACAGAGTATGAAATAAAATGAAGCATCTTTTTCATCCAGAACTAAAACAAATAAAAGGCATTAGTAATATAAAGGATGTGCCAAAATAATAACAACAACTGTATGGTGTAGAGGAAAGGTCAGTTAATGCAATCTTCTTTGGAAACAATTTGATACCATCCAAAAATGCAGTTAATGTGAATGCCCCCATGACCCAGAAAATGCACTCTCCACAGATATTTTACAGCAAGATTTTGCATTTATACTTGTGCTAGAAATATTGTATCAGCTCCATTGGTGTAAGCATTCATGAATAAACAAACTGGAAGAGACCTGACTTCCCACAAGAAGGTAGCAAAAGACGCCGACGCCATAATGTATCCAGAAAAAGAGCAATCACCTATTATTATCAGAGGAAAAAAGCTGTGTGCTAAAGGATCACGGAGAAAGTATCAATATGGTTTCTTCAATGTTGAGTTCAGCAACACATAACACTAAACCAACAAACTTCAGGGCTGTCTTTTGTGAACTCCTTCATATTCAGTAAGACTCGGAGAGAAGACTGAGATAAAAAGGTTCAGGTGCCCATGAGAGACCTCTAGGTTAGTGGTCTGGGGGCTTAGCTTAGCGGCAGAGCACTTATAGAGAATGCACAGGCCGGGAAGTTTAAGACCCAATGCCACACAAAAGGTCTCCAGTTCATGATACTATGTTATTTATCTAGGTCCACAGTTTCTCCTGTGTTATAGCTCACTGCTCGACACATATTTAGCTATTTACATTCTATTTTCTCACATTAAAAAATAACTTTCGGGGCTGGGTCGTGGTGGTGCATGTCTTTAATCCCAGCACTAGGGAGGCAGAGGCAGGCGGATCTCTGTGAGTTTGAGGTCAGCCAGGTCTACAAGATCTAGTTCCAGGACAGGCCTCAAAGCTACAGAGAAACCCTGCCTCAAAAAAAAAAAAAAAAAAAAAAACCTTTCATTTGGATTTGTGGATTTGAAAAACATTTAATATCTAAAAACAGCAGAGACAATGTAGCTTAGATGATGATGATCCTAACTGAGTGTGAGTGACAGAATTCACTGTTTACCACGTGGCAAAAATATGGGAAGCCTCATCCCTTCCCTGGAACTTTATCCCTTTGCCTGACACCTCTGTGGGCCGCAGTGCCAGTGTCCTCTGAACTTAGAAAATTACAGACTGAATTGAATCTATGGTTGGGGGTGTTGTTTGGGGGGGGCACAGAGAGCATCTGGAGGCTAAGAGTCTAATAACTCTACAGTTGGTCAGGCCAGATGCTGAAGTCTGAGGTGCCGTACACATCACTGACAAGAGGATGGTGACAGGAATCATTTCTGTCTGTTTCTAAAGCAGTGATTCTGCGCTAAAGTGGTAGTAGCCTTTCCAGCCTGTGGCTCGGGGTCTAGAAACTGAGAAAAAGTGAATTAGCTCATTAGCGGAGCTCTGTAAATGTTTGCACTTCCCAGCAGGCTGGGTCACCACCCGGCAAAGAAATGATTCCCAAAGAGATGAGACTCAGGCCTCATCCTAGTGCCCAGTGCCTTTTTCATTCTTCTGTCCCTACCTGTATTCCATAGGGAATTCCATTTTCCTAGCCTCATGGCCATTCCAGGAATACTGACAATACCTGCTGGTTCTACACTCAGAAAACGAAACTCATGGAGGGCAATAGAATGCATATGACAAAAGGAAAAAGGAAAGGGATATGGAGAATCCACTAAAACAATGATTGAAAATGCTAGAATGATATCTGATATTTTTGTTTGCTGGAATCCTTTAATTTAAAATAACTAGTAAATGAAAAGAATGAACAATTTGGCTATCCTGGAATGCGGTTTGCAATTATCCTCAGGCTGGGATGAAGATGTCTTCTGTCACTTTAAGGGAAGCCCATGACAAGCATTTATGGTTTACTGATGTGAGAAGAGCCCTACTATCCCTCCGCTGGTCTCCCTTGTGCATGTGGATGACGGTAGATATAGACAGCCCTGGTTTATGCTCCTGTCCTTTTTTTTTTTCCACATCATTTCCCTTCAGTCTGGTGAGACAGGCCAAGCTCTTTAAAGCAAGCCCCATTACACAGTTCTGTTTTAAAGGGCCATCCCATAAAATAATGTATGACAGGATCCGACACCTGCCTTTAAAAGCACTTCCTCCCTGTCATGTCCAACTTGATTTAACGCAGCTATGCAGGGCTTTCTTGACAGCTTGAGCACCGACGAAGGCCAAGGTACAGGTGCAAAACAGATCTTCCCGGAGCCGTGAAGCCAAGTACAGCGAAGCCTCAGTGGACTGTGGCCGTTCTCTGCGGAGAAATCACTAGGGAAGAGGAAGGACGAGCCAGGGTGGCCAAATTTTCAAGGCTGAGTGCAAATTTCCCTCATTACACAGCAGCGAATAAATGTCTGTCAGGCCAAAGCAGGTGACTGTATACACAGGTGTCTCCTTGGCGATGCCGATGCTGGCGATGCCAAAGCACAGGAAGGGGCGGGCACGTGGAAACACAGATGTGCGTGCCCTCTGTCCTGCTAACCGTGCTAGGTGAACAAATGAAGGCTTCAAGTGTCGGGGAAGAGAAGAAGGGAAAAACGGTCTGCAGCCCTCAGAGGTTTTCAACCACAGACTTGTCAATAAGCTTCCGAGCACCCAGGTATCTAGGCTTCTACCACAAGGTGAGCGTCCTAAAAGCAATGAAAGCCCAGGCTCATAGGAAGTTTAGTGTGCACAGTGCCGTGCACCGCGCCCCTGTGTCTGCGCTCTGTGTGCAGTTACCGAGCTTCGGGCAAGGGGGCTGGAGGTTAAAATACACAGACACACACAGACAGAGAGACAGCGACACGGGTCATCCTTGAATTCCCCAAGAATGCCCCCTTTATTGTGTTCAGGGGCAGATTATATAGAGATAGCCACGCCCCAGCCAAACCCACCAGAAACCACTCTCCTGCCATCAGGAACTCCTGAAGGTCTCGTGCTCAGAGCAGCTGTAGGCACTCAGATCAGGGGATTACAAGAAATTCAGGATCTGGGGTCTCACTGCTCCCAACGGCACAGTGTTCTCCAAGACTGCTTGTTCCAGGGCTTGGTGACCAAAAGGTCACACACCACAGACTCTGACGTCAGACTTACCCAGAACCCCTCTTCTCGCTGCTCAGCTCACCACAGCTTCGGTCACATTTCTGAGCCTCAACTTCTCGGTCTTTGAAATGGGGCTTATATAAACCAACTGATTTTCCATGTAGAATAAACAAGTTCTCTGAAAGTCCTTGATAGGGCTTGTCACAGAACTACCTGTTGTCCGGGTTCCTTTGGGTTCGGATTCTAGTGAGGTATAAGGGAGCCAGTCCCATAAAACTATTGCTGGGCACCAGGAAGGACTAGAACCTCATGCACAGGGAAGAACAAGGGTCTGACACGGAGGATGCTGTATGAATGAGATGAGGACTTTCGGAGGAAACGGTGTCCACTCTCACAGAGCATCTTTTTGTGGTGGCATCTCCTCTGGCACAACATACAGGATATGACCAAGCCTGCCTTTGTCAGACAGACCTTTGCAGACAGCTGGCCGGGAACACTTTGCACCTTTGATTTTGTACCCATTGGTTTGTTTCACCTTTCCCCAAAATACTCCCAGGATGCAGGTGACCCTGAGCATCGTTAGGGAGACCAACTGTACCTCTGTAGTACTCACCATCAGGGTGTGAACTCCTAGGAATGTGGTGCCGTGAGAGGTCCAGAAAGATATCTGTGTATTCTGCCACTGGAATGCGGTCTAGGAATGGCAGGGATGTCTTGTGTGGGGGGGGGGGGGGAAGAGGGTGGTGGAGATATACCTGACATTCCCAGGAGTAAACTGTGATGCACTATGGCCAGTTCTGGGAGTCTCTGAAGTGAAAGGCTTGTCAGAGTCGCAAGCCTGGTCCTGGGAATTCCTGGTTAAAGATGTTAGAATGTTTGGAAGGCACAGCTCTCCCGGTTTCATTTTGCTTCAGAGTCGGCATGGATGGGGCACATACACCTTCGATGTGCAGTTCAGGCAAGGTTCTGGAACACATTACTCATTCTGGTTCCCCCTTTCAGAGAATCTGTGATCTCAAGAAGCCAGCATGAGTTCACTGAGAAATAGCAATTTCACACTAGACTCCATTCCCTTTTTAAAAAAGAAATGCTAGATTCAACCATGTAGTGGGTATTATGTTGTAGGAGAAGTTTTGGCCAAAGATCAGAGAAGACCCCTGTCTCCTTGCCAGGACCTAAATTAATCAACAGGTTCTATTTACAAGGTAGGGAGTTAAAAAAAATTCACAATCCTAGTAAGAAATAGACAACCAAAGGACTTCTCATTAAAGGAATATAAAATTAAGTACGATTCAGTCCTGTGCTAGAGAGATGCCTTAGGCTGAGTTTTTATTGCTGTGAAGAGACACCATGACCATGGCAATCCTTACAAAGAACACATTTAATTGAGGTTGTGAATTACAGTTTCAGAGGGTCAGTCTATTATCACCACGACAGGGAGCATGGCAGCATGCAGGCAGACATGGTGTTGGCTACATCTTGACCAGAAGGCAGCAGGAAGTTGACTGACTATCACACTGAGTGAAGCTTGAGAAGAGACCTCAAAGCCCACCCCACAGTGACACACTTCCTCCAACAAGACCATACCTACTGCAACAAGACCATACCTACTGCAACAAGACCATACCTACTCCAACAAGACCATACCTACTCCAACAAGACCATACCTACTCCAACAAGACCATACCTACTCCAACAAGACCATACCTACTCCAACAAGACCATACCTACTCCAACAAGGCCATACCTCCAATAGTGCCATTCCCTTGGAGGCCATTTTCTTTCAGAACACAGGAGATTTCCTCAGGAGTGTGAGCAGAGCTCTTATTTTCCACATCCTTACTCCTTTCTACACTGTGTTAGAGACAGAAGGATGTTCATTAAGATGGTGGCTCTCAAAGTGAGCCACCACGCCACAAGTTGCTTCAGCATCACCGGGGAACTTGCTAGAAATGCAAACTCTTAGGCCTTACCCAGACTCCCTGAGCCTGGGGCGGGGCCAACGGTAGCTTCCTCAGCAGATCCTTCTGAAGCACATGGCTAGGACACTGCTTTGCTTTGTAAAGCTTTATGGAGGCAGCACATGCTAGCCATGTAACTTACCTTGCTAACAGAACCCCTGCCTTGCTCCTCAACAGTAGTTAAAACAAGTCCCTTTAGGCCACCAAGGAAGAAGGCAACTCATTTGCCCAATAGCTAGGGAGCCCCATGTCCTGCTGTAGTTAGATATCCAACAAGTGTTTTGTAAAATACTCTAGAATATAAGGAACATGGGAGAAAGAACCCAGTTCAGTATACACTCCTTTTGAGCCTTAACTAGATGAAAAGACTGTGCCCCAAATATTCTCTAGGGAGGGCAAGAATGATGATAGCGGGTGACCCCATCTGTGTGCCTACTGGCTCCCAACTGTGTCCTGTGACTAAACCTGCTCTACTAGTCACTAGGCTGTAAACCCCAGGGGTGTGCTTTCTATGTCACAGAATAAAGCAGCAGATTATCCATAGCATTGTCTGTCAAAATCAAGATTCAATGAAAGATTAATTTTCTCAAACAATCATCAGGGACAAATGCATATTTGTTTTGTGTTTGGTGTTCAAATTTTAGTGACATTAAACAAAAATGCTGGAGAAGTGACCTCGAGGCTAGATTCTGAGAACCAACCTGGTGGGGGCATGGCTACCTTAGGAGATTCAGAGGAACCTTGACACAGGGCAGTGACAGAGGGGACTTCATAGTGGCCACACGAAGACAAAACTTATGAAGAAGATAACCAAGCTTATTGTATTCTGTCCTGATCAAATTCTCCTTTTCAGGTTGCTGCTCAGTGCTGGGTATCATATTTTAAGTGGTATTGACATTCACTGGGAGCTTGCCCCCAACTAAAAGATGAGAAGCACAAAAGCCATGTCTTAGGAAGTGCTGACAAAGCCTGTGGGGTATTACCTTAGGGACTCTTCTATTGCTGGGGACAACACGACCAAGGAAACTCATAGGAGAGTTTATTGGGGCTTACAGTTTCAGAGGGTGAAGCTATGTCTATCATGACAAGGAGCTTGGCAGCAGACAGCAGACATGGTACTGGATTAGGAGCTGAGAAATTGCATCTGATCCACAAGCACAAGGCAGAGAGCTAACTGGGAATGGCACATGCTTTTGAAACCTTAAATCCTGCCCAGTTATTACACTCCCTTCAACAAGGCCCCACCTCCAAGTCCCATCCAAATATTTCCACCAACTGGGGACCAAACATTCAAATATATGAACCCATGGGTACCCTTCTCCTTGAAGTCACCAACATTGTCTATGCTGGAGAAGATTCAGGGGATCTCATTAATCCCCTTGAAGTCCTTGAAACACTGCTTCTGGACGTGGTCTGTTGGATGTGGCCACCAGGGATAGGACCTGAACAAGAATAAACTACAAAGGCGCAGGTTTTCTCTCCGCCATAGGAATCATTATCCAGGAAGCATAAAAGTTCCCCTAGGTTGCCATAAACACCGCTGTTGCGGTGCTAAAATACGGACTACCACTTGGGAGAAGAAGTTGAGGGGATTCAAACAGAGTAAAATAAGCTATTCTCAACGTCTATTTCCCTCCTACTCTCATGCTTCTGCACATGCCACTAAGTGTCCTGGAAGTACGGTAGACAACACAGCACAAAAGCAGCTAACTCCTGCAATGCACTGTGTTAGGTACTGTCCTGAGCTCTTTGTGTAAAATCATTTACTTAGGCATCACGACAGCACTAGAGGAGTCACGCTGTTGTTTAAAAGACTGGGAAATTGAGCAGAGAAGTGAGTAACTTACATAATCACACGGCTACTGCATGTTTGAACAGGAACCCAACCCAGGCAAGGTAGCTTTAAGGCTCGCCTGTGCCTTCTTGCTCTCTTTCATGGGGGCAGTCAATGGTTTGTTCGTAATAGGATGCATGCTTGGCAAGTGAGCCAGTGAGATCATATCATCAGAAGGACATGGGCATACACTTGTGCTACACTTGCTCACACACACACACACACACACAAATGCAGATGCCAGCAGGAGCCTTTCTTTGTGATTACAGGAAACTTGAGAAATCGGAGATAAGTCTGGAGACACACATTCGACAGAAGACAAGGTGCTTCCCTTCCTGAGGGATTGGCATTTGCTTCTCCTCCTGGATTGCCCTTTCCTGGACTTTTCCCAGGATGGCTCCTCTCTGTGCGCTTCATGCATGTTTGTTGTTGAAGATATGAGCTCTCAGCTTCCTGTCCCAGCCATGCCTGCTCCTTGCTGCTAGACCTTCTACTATTAACGATTCTCCCTATGGAACCTTAAACCCAAATAAACTCTCTCTTCCTTTGAGCACGGTACTTTATTGCAGCAACAGAAAAGTAATTAAAAAGAAGTTGGTATCACACAATGGACTGTATCTGTGAAGAACCTGACCATGGTATTTTTTGGGGGGGAAGGAAGTGGAAGGCCCTGGACTAAGCCTCATGTTGTGATCCAGCTGCCCTCACTCCCCCTGACTGACAGCGGAACTTCCTTGTGGTCTGTAATTGACAAGGATGTTTGTGTTCTTTCTGGCTGGTGGGTCTCCACAGAAGGAGTAGAGGTATAAAAGGTTGCTGGGCAAAATAAAGGTTGCTGTTCTTCCACCTGAAAAGAAGCCTCCGTGTCTCAATCCCGGCACCCCCGCCAGTCTCGGCTATCCAGGCTGCGCTGGCCGCAGGACCTCAAAGACAGCAGTGCTGAGAGTCATGCAGATTGTAGAGGCCTGGTTCATGAGAGTTCAGAGCAAAGCAAAGACTTCAACAGCAATTGGGCCAGAGGCTACTCAGGCTGTAAGGAATCCAGCAGTTTTCCACCTTCCCATGCCATAAGATCTTCCCTGAGGCTGAATTTAAATGTAACAGGCTAAACTCTGTGGGGGAGGAAATTTCAAGACAGAAGAATATTAAATCTGAGACATTGTTGTTATTGATAACCCTTATTCAAGTCTGCAATGAAAAGAGACCACGTGTGCCAGGAAAGAATACGGAGAAAAGGACAATAGGATGTTTAATGCTGTAGCCGAGGCTCCCGTGGGAAGAGAGTCTGTAATTATTAGAAGGATGACCACCGCTAAGGAGAGGCTTGCTCTGCACTGAAAGGAAGACAAAGGTACCAGAGAGGAAGACTCCACCCAGCCAAGCTTGCAGTTTGTGAAAGAGAGCCCAAGGGATTTACTTCATCTAGAAAGTGAGAGGATAAAGCTGCTGCTAGGGTGATTGCAGGGAGTCAGGATCCATCCAAGTGAGGATCCATCCCAGGCCAGGATCCATCCCAAGTGAGGATCCATCCCAAGCCAGGGTCCATCCCAAGTGAGGATCCATCCCAGGCCAGGGTCCATCCCAAGTGAGGATCCATCCCAGGCCAGGGTCCATCCCAAGCCAGGGTCCATCCCCAGCCAGGGTCCATCCCAGGCCAGGATCCATCCCAAGCCAGGGTCCATCACAGGCCAGGGTCCATCCCAAGCCAGGGTCCATCCAAGGCCAGGGTCCATTCCCAGCCAGGATCCATCCCCAGCCAGGGTCCATCCCAGGCCAGGGTCCATCCCAGGCCAGGGTCTATCCCAGGCCAGGGTCCATCCCAAGCCAGGGTATATCCCAGGCCAGGGTCCATTCCAAGCCAGGGTCTATCCCAGGCCAGGGTCCATCCCAAGCCAGGGTCCATCCAAGGCCAGGGTCCATTCCCAGCCAGGATCCATCCCCAGCCAGGGTCCATCCCAGGCCAGGATCCATCCCAAGCCAGGGTCCATCCCAGGCCAGGATCCATCCCAAGCCAGGGTCTATCCCAGGCCAGGGTCCATCCCAAGCCAGGGTCTATCCCAGGCCAGGGTCCATCCCAAGCCAGGGTCTATCCCAGGCCAGGGTCCATCCCCAGCCAGGGACCATCCCAGGCCAAGATCCATCCCAAGCCCGGGTCCATCCCAAGCCCGGGTCCATCCCAAGTCAGGGTGCACCCCAAGCTGTTAAACTTGGCAGAGCTGTCCAAGTGGTGCCAGATTTAGGCATGAAGAATACAAAGCTAAAGGACTATAGATTATTCTCCCTGGTTTTAAAGAGCATGTTACAAGGAAGTCCTTGCATGGATATCCTTGAAGGGCAGGAGGACCCGAGAGGCCTGGCAGTACAATTGTAAAAGTAAAACCTGGACTTGCAGTGGAGACCATGAGGATTTAGAGGTTCCAGAGTCATGACGCATCTGCCAACAAGGCCTCTATACAGGGAACAGACACATCCCAACAGAAAGATGTTTGCTTCAGACAGCAAAGCTGGACAGTCAGAACCATTTGAGCCCTTTGAAACTAAAGTCCCAGACACCAGACACAGAGCTACAGGAGCTGTTGTTTGCCCTGCTAGATTTTGGTTTTGGTTTGCTCCAGCATTTCCTTACTATACCCCATTTCCTTTTCCTCCCTTTTGAAGTAGTAACGTTTATTCTGTGCTGTTGTATGTTGGAAGGATGTAATACTTTTTAAGGAGCATGCGATTAAGAAATGACTTGAAGTCTCAAAAGATAATTTAATCTTTTAAACAATGTTGAGACTGAGAAAGACTGTGGGGATTCTTGAGGTTGGACTAAGTACATTTTGCATTATGATATGACCACAAGGCCCATGGGGGCCAGGAGTGGAATGTGGCCACTTCATTGAGAGAGAGTCCTCCTTAGTCTCAGGCATTTGAACACTTGGTCATTTAAGGAGGGAAATGCAATGACATATTTTCTGGAAGAAATACATCACTGAGGGTAGGCTTTGAAAATTTGTTGCCTCATCCCACTTCCAGTTGACTTTCTTTGCTTCATGTTTATGGCTGAAAATGATTTCCCTGTTTCCTGTTTCTGCCACCACACCTGTTCATCCCTACCAGAATGGACATTTGTCCTTCTGCAACCTTAAGTCAAAAGAAACTATTTATTCTACTTGTTGACTTTGCTAATGGTATTTAATTACGTATCTCTATAGTTCCCTATTAGGAAGGTATGGTGGTTTGTGTTATGCTATGACCATGAGCCATAAGGTCTACAGGGTCCAGGGAGTGGAATGTGGTGGTTTGAATGAGGAAGGATCCTCCTTAGGCTCATGTATCTGAATACTTGGTCCCCTGTGGGGGTAGTGTTTGGGGAGGCTATGCAACCTCCTAGAAGTAGAAGTACACCACTAGGGTAGGCTTTGGGGTTTCATAGCTGAGCCCCACTTCCTGTTCTTTCTCTTCCTCTTTCCTGTGTGAGGATGAAAATGTGATCTCTATGATTCCAGGCTGACCCCACTCTTCTGCCTCCATGCCTTCCCCTCCATTACTGACTGTATTCTCTCCAAACTGTAAGGCCACACAAACCCGTTGTTCTCTGGGTAATTTGTCACAGGATGGGGAAGGTAATTAACACAAAAGGTCTGCTCCTGCCTTTCCGTGCTCCCTGGGCTTGAAAGACCCTCAGAGAGGACCTTCCCTCAGGAGGAGACCCCTGAACCCAGGGACAGTCAGAGACCACTGGCAAGAGGTTATTTATTGAGCTATGCACAGGTACCTGCGGGCATCAGAGTCTCTTTGGAAGACTTGCGCGCCCTCAGGCTGGGTAGGGGGTCTTTTATATGGAAACAGGTGGCAGAAGCATGCATGGTTACAGGGATTCCATTGGTCAGTTTGGATGAGGCGATGGGTTCACTTGGGGACAACTCCTCGGGGACATGAAGATATGATAATAGCTGACTTGGCCCTATCTAGGGCACATGTAGTTTTTCCCAGAACTGTTCGTTCCCCTCCTAGGCCTGGTGTCTGACCACATATATCTTGTTTTGGCTGCCTAGGAGTACTGACTTTACCTTGAACTTACACTTTGTGTGAAAGCCTTGCAAAATGGCATTACAGCAGCTAAGCTGGGGTCTTTCAGGCTCTCGCTGTGATCCTGTTCTCTCAGGGAAAATGGCTTCCCCTTTCTTTTCCTGTTTGGAGGGCACAACTTTGCCAGAATGAATTCTTCAGCCTTAACACTCTTCTGAAAACCTTTCCAACCTCCTAATTGGATTGGCTCCGTGGTCCCATGACATCTGTGGTCTATGCATGCATGTGGTCAATTGTTTTCTTTACCTGAGTAATTCCTGCAGATTGTTCATGAAAACAGAATGTATTTTTGAGTCCTGTGAGATAGACCAGGTCACATCATCTTCGGGCTGATAATTTCACAGCCTAAGCAGCACCCCACAACAAGAAGTACTCCTTGAACAGTCTACATACACAGAAGGGGATGCAATGGCTTGACACTCTGGTGGGTATTGCCACTTTACTCTATTCATATGGTCCTTGTCACCATATATACAGGCCCCTGAGCCTGGTACTACTATATACTTGTGAAGCGATTAAAGGTGGGATTCCTCATCTTGTTTTTCTCTAATCTTCCATAGCTTTGCCTCTTGCCATCCAATCAACATTGCCCATTGTGAGTTACTGTCTCCCTGACCTCACTCCTGGCCTTCAGTTATTCTCTAGCTTTGCCTCTCTGTCCGTCTTCTCCACAGTGCTGGGTTACCGTCTCTCTGACCTCACTCCTGGCCCTGCCTCTAGGTGCCATTTGCAGGTATGTCTACTGCTATTTTCTCTGCCATGACTTCTCTTTGGTTATTTGCAATGGATGTGTTCCTATGGATACATATGTATAGACATGTATCCATATCAAAAGTGGATATGTATCCATATAATAGATAATAGGTATGTATCCATAAGAACACATCCACTGCAGGCACATCTGGCACACAGCTGCTGGGCAGAGCCCACCTCACTGGTCCTCTCCTGAAGCTCCTGTATCTGTATCACTATCCTGTCTTAGAGATGGCATGCTACTGTTGCCTGGAAAGCTAAGCTGGTTAGAACAGGGTTGAGGTCTGGAGACAATTTCTTTTCTTTCTAGCATCAGGGTGTCTCTGGCTTGAACTTCCCCTAGGATATGTGGCATGACACCAGTGGTTGACAAAATCCAAATGGTAACCAATAAATAACATGCAGCTTTAATCTTTGTCCACTCCGCACTCAGCAGACGCCCAGGGACAAGCTTTCTATCCTTGATGCATAGGTTCCTGACAGTCTAACAAATAGAAATTCAGTTTGCAAATGCTTTATGATGCAAAAGTGCTTCTGAGAACCTAAAAGTTGCCTATTCTGTGAGCGACAGTCTGACATAGGACTCAACACAGTCACAGGTCTCGTTTATTTGGCTGGTGTATGAGTCCATGCCTTTTATGGGGATCTCTCTCAAGCTCACCGCTCACTGCTTCCCAGGGACTACTTGTTTGTGCATCCAGTTTCAAAGATAACTGGTTTACCATTTCCTTCTAGATCGAGCTCTGCTAACTAAAGGGATAATACTGTGTTTTGAGTTAGGTTATCTTTAATGGGCTAGTTTTGTTTCCTTTTCACCAGAAATCCATTTCAAGTTGAAGTGTGCTTCATCATCAGATCCAACAAGTAACACAGGCCTCTCACCTGCCTCTCTGTCAAATGATTAGCGTAATGAAGGGACCAAAACCATCCAGCTGGCCCTGTGCATAACCACTGGGCCACTGCCTGGGCTACGCCAGGCCCATGAATGTTTTCACAGACTTGCACTCTTTTGCCTTTTGTTGATTAAGTTGGGGAAGAGTCATAATTACTGTGACATAAATGTGTTCAACTGTGGAAATCTGTCTTTAGAAGAATCTGGCGTAGCCTCCTGTAGTCAATCAAGGGCTTCAAAAGAAGCGACTGGGGGCATCTAAAGTGACAACAGTTGCCTGACAAATTGCCATTTCAAATCCCTTTGAACTAGAAGAGTGAACTTAATAGCTTTCAGCCACTGATTGTTATTCTTCAAACACAGGCTTTTCCTCTTGTCTTTTGGGTCATCTGATGAACACTCCTTTTACAGAGGCCTCGAGACTGTTCCTGCCCCCAGTTTAAGTTAAAATTGAGATGTTTCACGCTGTTTAGCGGCTACCAGTTGGATTTTGTCATCCACTAAACCAAGTCAATAATGGTACTGGAAGAATGCTAGCAACATCAGGACTCTCGGTGGGGCCTGGCAGCAAGGCACCCTCGAACTGACACACTGCTGTCAAAGGGGCGATTTTAAGTGAGCGTTGGAAACAGATTCTGGCTTATGGATTCAATATCTCACTGCAGCATAGGGGAAGCAAGGCAGATGTTCTACACGAGATACTTTCAATGTAAGAATGGATTTTCCTTAACATCTAAAACTGCCTATTAATTGGCATTCTTCAATGCAGTCCTTGTTAGGCACCTGTGGCTACTTCAATTCAAAATGATAAAAATAATGTGTGATGTAAGTTAGGTCCCCAAGCTCAGAAACACGTTTATCTGTTCAACAGGCAGATGTGGCCAGTAGCTACTAGGGTGGACAGACCAGATAGGATATTCCACCATGCCAGGAGTTTCCACTGTAGCGCGACCAGAGCAGGCATTGCTATTCTCACGGTTCAAACACAGAGGACAATCTGTGGATTGTAAGCCAAGGGTACATGGTAAAATCCTTGGCTGCTGTTCTTACACTGGCTTCCTTTCACACTGACTCCCTCACTCAAGCTTCTTGAATTTTCTTGGCTTTTAGTTTTCCCATCCTCACCTTCCACCCAGTTAAGTGCCACCATCTGTCAACACTTAGGCCAGGGCTACATCTTCATACAATGCCTCTTCTCCTGAATTAGAATTCATTTCACCCTCTGCCACCCTTCTCAGCCCTTTCCCTTGAAGTGATTCTAGTGGTCTGCTTAGTTTCGAGACTGAACATCTGTAAGGGGCCCTGGTAGCCTGCTTGCTTTGCAAATATATGCATACCTCTATAAACATATTTTAGGCATGCTTTCTCACTGTAGTTGAATGAATAGGTCTTTTAAAGGAAGATCTACTCTTTTGTCAGGAAGAGCAATCTACGTTGTTTTGAGGTCAATACTTAATTTTAAACTTTTGTTTGGAGTTTTTCAGCCAAGGGCACAGAAGTCAGTGCTGTCAAAGCCTGCCCTATGCATTCTTGTTGGCCTCAGTCCTAGAATTGCATCTCTGTCATCAGGTCTTTCTCTGGAGCCTTGGAAAGTGCTATTGTCTGGGGAAGGAGGAGACAAGTGGTACCCTGGGACGACTGATAGAGTGGTGTAAGAGGGTCTTCTTTCTATGTGTTGCTTTCATTAATCAAATAAAGAAACTGCCTAGGCCTTTTGAGAGGGCAGAACTTAGATAGGCAGGGAAGACAGGACTGGATTCTGGGAGGAAGAAGGCAGTGTAGCAGATACCATGGCTCTCCTCTCTGAGGCGGATGCTGGTTAGACTCAGGCCAGTAAGCCACAGTCAAGTGGTGATGCATATTAATGGGGATGGGTTAAACGAATATGTAAGAATTAGCCAAGAAGAAGTTAGAACTAATGGGCCAGGCAGTGTTTAAATGATTACAATTTCTGTGTTATTATTTCTGGCATAAGCTAGCTGGGCAGCCAGGAGCTGGGCGGTACAAAAAAGCAGCCCACATCTCTTACAACAGTAGAGTTGGTCCACAAATTCTCAAGCCTCCAGGATACATCACTAAATTGTGACTTTTTATTTCACTTTGCAGAGTTAAGCCGAGTGCCCATAGTAATGATGAGAGTTTGTTGCTCTCTAAAATGCTTGGTGATCCTGGTGACTCCTTCCCTTACACTGCTCCTCCATGGGGCTTCCTGAAATCACTTCTCAAATAAAAACCATGGCCTGGAATTGAACTGAAAGTCTTGATATAGATACTCATCAAAGAAAGATCACAAGTAACAAGAGGAAGGCAAGAAAGGGAAAAGGAAAGGCACAGCATGTCTGAGCTCCTGTGGGGCTGAGCTGCACTGACTCTCTACTCACAGCACTGGAAATGGTGCAAGAGCTACAGTTCAGATGCCATAAGCAGGGTGCATCCTCCAGAACCATTGTTTGCCTGGAGTTAGAGCTATTCCAGCCCCACTCCCTTTGCTATCTTACCAAATATGTAATATGATTGTCAGGGGATCATATAAGGTAGAAATGCTTAGAGTTAGAAGAGCCAGATAGTATTCACTGGAACACTTGACCTGGGAGGATGCCCCAGTGGGCAGGGTAGGTATGACTCTCCAGGACACAGAAACTATCGTAGCAAAGACTCAGAAGTTAGAATTAAGTTCTTCTGACTTCACGTGTTTTCACTTGTTTCTGAACATGTTTTGCCTTCAGTTTCTCAGATCTTAGGAATTTGAAAATAACACATGTCAAAAATACTTATCTTTTCTGTGGTTGCTTTGGGGGATCCTGAATTAAAACACATTAAAAGAAGATATATCCACATGTGTTCACGGACCAGTTTTGAATAAGGCATAAAAGGGATGGTTGTTATTTTTAGAATTCTACAAAGAAAACAAAGCCAACTGGGGTCATTGCTTCACTGCTGGCCAGCCATCTTTAACACATTGAGTAAAAGCAAAAGACTTGTCTCTGCTGGGCAGGCAGTAAAGACCGACACCAACAGGCATTCGGAGAAGATCTGATGATTCATGTGAGTATATACACTAGGCAGAGGTCTGTGGGCAGTTGAACACTAAGGGGATGTATCTATCACCGTTTAACAGATGCCTGAGAGAAACAACTGAAAAGGAGAAAGGATTTACTTACTTTAGCCTATGACTTTAGAGAATTCAAGCCTTGACCGTTTGGCCTCGTCACTATGGGCTTGTGGTAGGTCAGAACATGGTGTAAAAGAAGGTACAATGAAGGACAAAGGAGAACAGAGATAATCACCTCATGGCAGCCAGGAAGCAGAGAAGAAAACAAGACACAATGTTTTTTGAAGGCATTCCTCCAACGACCTATTTTCTCTAACCTGGCATTGTTACTTTTTAATTTTTTAAAATTGTTTTTATTGAGCTATATTTTTTTCTCTTTTCCCCTCCCTTCCTCTGCCTTCACCTTCTACTCTCTCCCATTATCCCCATGCTCCCAACTTACTCTGGAGATCTTGTCTTTTTCTACTTCCTGTGTAGACTAGATAGATCCATGTATGTCTCTCTTAGGGTCGTCTTTGTTGAATAGTTTCTCTGGGGTTGTGAATGGTAGGCTGGTTTTTCTTTGCTTCAGTCTAAAAGCCACTTATGAGTGAGTATATATTATATTTGTCTTTCTGGGTATAGGCCACCAGAGCATGAATCTATCAAGGAATTAATCCATTGGTTATATATGAACCATCATGATCTGGTCACCTCATTGCTTATATCTACCACCTGCGATCAGATGATGAAGCAATTATCAAGAATGCAAAGATGGGGTACCACTTTTGTAGTAGGTCACAGATCCTATTTCTGACTGCACTTAAATGCAGAAAGAGATGCAAAGAATCTGTTTTCATTCCAGGCTTTTCTCTGGCTCTCTGAACCCTTCAGCAGGTTTTAGCCTTTAGTCACACTGGGGTAGCAGAAGATGGATTGTTCATTTCTCTGTCATCCTTCTCTCAAGCATCTGCCTGGTTGTGGCTTCACTTCATGCCTTTATTTCTACTGATGGTACCCCAGCACCAATTGCTACTCTAGGCACACAGTGGTCCCCCTTTAGTGCCATGGAATTGGGAGAATGGGCAGTGTGAATTTCTTCTAAACCTTTTGCAAACTTATCTCTTCAGAAACTCTATAACTGAGCCATCCACACAGGTGGAATGCAATTCCATAATGCAGTTGCTATGCTCAGGAGATGGCGTAACCTGCTTTTCAGTTTTCAAGAGAAATCCAGCTCTTTCTTTGAAGGGGATTGTCTTGAGTTGAGCCTGGTAGAGATTATTAGGCAAAGTGATGATAGGAGGTTTCACTCAGGGGACACTTGGAAGAGACTGGAGAGAGGATGTAAAAGGAGAGAGAGCAGGGTGTTGCCATGAAACCCAGCCTGAGTCATATAACATGGCAAGCTGGGCAGAGACAGGAACATCTGCTCTGCTGACGGTGACAGAGTCTACTTTAAGCCCCATCACTCTATCTATCTGTGATACCACAGAGTGAGGAGCAGAGCTCAGAAAGGCTCTGGGGGAACCATTCTTGAGCACCATCCAGGTAAGCTGCACTGAGGACCTTTCTAGAAATTCCTTTAGCAGCCAGCAAAAGTCCTCCACCTGATCCAGAATCTTCTGCAGACTTCCCATGAGGTTCTGGGTTCTGTACTGTCAGACTATACGTGTTTCTGTATGCCTATTCAAGTTGCTCTTGGAAGTTCTACCCTCTACCAGGAGACATCTGCCACCTTCCCCAGGAAATGGTCTCATTTATTCTCCCCAAGTCTAAATCAGGCCACCTTGAAGGTGTGGATGCCCCGTGCAAACCTCTGCCCTCCATTTTCACAGCATGAGGGGAAGTGAGTGTTTCTTCCACTTAAGAATTTACACTTTTTATCTATTCTTACTCCAAGCTACTTGAGGACTCTTGCTCCCATGTTGACCATCATCAAAGTAAGCATATTCAAAAAAGACTACTGGCCATAATCTAGAGGCCATAACACAAAAACCTAGAAACTCTAAGCTAGGGGCAGTGTCCTACTCTTTCTGCATAGTTTCTCCTTCTGTGGTTTGTATTACTCAAGGCCAACTATACTCTAAACAATTCTCAAGCTTTAACTTGTGAGCCTTTCTGAGGAAAGCAATAAAATATCATGCTGCCCTCTTTGTCTTGTCCACTATATCCAGTGTGGATAGGCAACCCATGCACTTGTCCCTTAGGATCAATGTCTGCTCTCAGATCCATCATCATGGTAACATTGTACTTTTATCAGAGTAGCCCTCTAAAAATTTTTATGTATGGGTGTTTTGCCTACGTGTATTTCTGTGTACCATGTACAAGTCTGGTACCAGCAGAGGCCAGAAGAGGGAGTCAGATCTTCTAGAACTGGACAAGCTTGTACTCTTAATTGTTGAACCATCTTTTCAGTTTCTTCATGTAACTACTCCCCTTTTTCTGAGAACAACAAGAAGACTACATTTACATTCCTTTTTATAACACTGTACTTTTAAAATATACAGTTATTACTAACTTTTTAAATGTTTAATTTATAAATTAAACTTCAACACGTGTAAGTTAGCATAAGAAAAAAAACTCATGCATATTCAGTACTGGCTAGTGTCAGCCATCCACCTGGGGGACTTTGAGCATATGCCTTGAATATAAGAGGGGATTATTGCATATAATTAATAGGGTTGTCCACACCTCTCTTGTAAATATAATATTGATTGTCACAATTGATTTCTTCCCTTTTCCTTCAGCAGACTTCCTTCATCCTTTAAAGGCTGCAGTAGCAAAGAAGCCGCTGTCTTTGTCCTCATGAAATTCTTATTAATTATGCAGTTGACCTTCTCTTATGTTAGCTATAATAACGACGGGCTTTCTGACATTCACATAGCAAAAGGGCACCATGAGCTTTCATTCTTGTTAGGATAGCTCAGTGTAGCTATCTTGAAGCTCTATCCATGCAAAAAGGAAATACTGTCTCTCCTTTCTCCTTTATTTATTTTTATATAGTATATTTTGATCAATTTCCCCCACTCCTCCTAGATTCTCCTGCCTCTTAAGTATCTTTCTCAAAAGCAAAAAAGAAGGGGAGGAAAGGGAGAAGTCAGGGATACTGAATTGTAGCTGAGGATCCAATGCAACATGATAGACTGGAGATTTTGAGAAATATGACTGTGGCCAATGAGTTCAAACCCATTAATAACAATGGGATTAACAATGATTAGAATTCTTTATTATTATTCTGTAATTGTTTGGCTAAGGTTCTTTTAATAGACATTGTAAAATCAGGGATTATTTTGTGTCCAGACACACACATACACCGTGTGTGTGTGTGTGTGTGTATGTACACACTTAATATAGTGCATATATATGCACACACACATATATGCTATGCATACACAATGTGCTAGTTACTTGTCAACTAGTCCCATGACCAGAAGTTTTTCCTTTCACAGACCACTAGGATTCATGGCATTACATGGCTGTTATTAAAAGGATCAGGAACTCATTTCTTCTCAAATGTTTTGACTTGCTGAAAACAATTGTTCTCCTTCCAGAACATTCATCCAAGTTCAGAGTATATTGGACAGGCCCTTCTAACAACAAACGACAAGATCCTCAGCCAAATGCCTGAAAGCATCAGCATAACTGTAGTAACTTATATGAAAGGAGAGATGATTCTAGGTCAGCCACGGGATGCAGGCTGTCTGATGATGTCCCAAAGAAGTGCTCCTCTACCACCTGAATGCCTTTGTGTTGATTTTATTCTTGGACAAGTCACCAGCAGAGTGGGCCACAAGAGACAAGGGACCATGGATGTTCAGCTTTGTTTTATTTTTGTGGCATTCTCCATCCAGAGGAAGAAGCCAGGAAATGCCCAGGTGCCCAGAAGCTGTGCAGCTGCCAGGCCACTCCTGTTTCTCACAATCCCATACGACTATTGTGGTGTTTGAATAAGAAATGTCCCCCATAGGCTCATGAATCTGTACACTTATTTCCAGCAGGTGGTGCTGTATGAGCAGGTCATAGAAACTTTAGAGGGAGTACAACACTCAGAGTGAGCTCTGAGGGTTTATAACCTTCACCTACTCCTTGTTCTTTCTATCTGTGTTACAAGAAATGTGAGCTCTCTGCTTCCTGTTTCTGTGTCTATGCCTTCACTGCCTACTGTTCCTGTCTGTCCTTCTGGAACCACAAACTAGAAAAAAAAACCAACCTCCTTAAGTTGGTTCTGTCAGGGTATTTTATTACAGTAACAGAAACATAACTAATATAATTCTTCTGATGCTCCTTCATCGATAAACCTCTAGATGTTCCTCCGTCCCCTCCTTTTGATTCTTTGTTCTCTCTGTGGGTTTAGCACAGAGCAGCAATATGTGGCTCTAGAAAGAAGGAAAAGGGGACTGAGGCCAAACAGAGCTGTAAGAAATCTTCATCAGGTAAAGAACAGGTGGGGAATATACTGAGAGAACAAATGACCAGCTGCCTTGTTCAAGGACAAGCATCTATTTCCCCAAAAAGTGCATTTTTTTTTCTGTAGCATCCCAGAGTGAACACATAATCAGAGACAGTAGCCTGAGGGAGAAGGTCTATGAACAGAGGGTCCCTGTCAAGTATACAGCTAGAGCCGCATTTGTTTTTCAGATGGACTGCAACAATGGAGTCATATTTAGAAATGGGACCATATTTATAAATATATTATATAAATTTGATTGGGATTCATTATCAAATAAGTTTCTTGCATATGAACAGTTGTCTCATATTTTATCTGTTCTACAGGGAACCCACTCCAAGACTGTATCTGTCTACATGCCTCTATGCATGCTCCAAGCAAAGCCTAGGAAGGCACAAAGAGGCAACAGGGAATCCTTTTTAGAGTGTGTTGATTTTAATAACATCTTAGAGGTAGTGGCAGGCGTGAAGGAAAAATGTTTTTCAGAGGGCTAAAGATGTAAGGAAGATGGGAACACAAAGAAGAGATGCAGGCAGGAGCTTTCTCTTCTTCAGATATTATCTATCTATCTATCTATCTATCTATCTATCTATCTATCTATCTATCATCTATCATCTTTTGTCCCATGTATCAATATTTATCATATCATACATAATTATAAATATAATGCATGCATGTTATTTATAATTATATGACAGCGACCCTGTCTCTTATAGCACCTACCACATGTTACCTCTATGTGTCTGTCTATCTATACACATACTAAAAATTTGTGTGTGTATTGTTTGCATGTGTTTTTAGAGGTACACATGTGCATGTACATGAACAGAGTCTAGAGTAGAGTGTAGAGTGTCCTATTCTACAACTCTTTGCCTTATTCATTTGAGACAGAGTCACTCACTGAATCTAGAGATAGGTTAGCGGCTGGCGAGTACCAGAGATCTTCCTGTGTCCCATAATGACTGATAAGAAGTGATGATGTTACTCCTTTATGTATTCTCTATATTATATTTTCCATGGCTGTTTCAATTTTCTGCTCCTTGTACCTATGTACTATGTTGTACCAAGCTTTACACAACTTGCATTCAGCATTTTTCTTCATTGCCTTGAGGCCATGCCAATTGGCTTGAGACACATGGGTATGTCAAGCATTAGTTGTAATCTTAGAACACAGAAAAGTCATCTCACTTCTCATAACATGTTCCTGTCATCACTGCGCATCCTTTATGGTCCAATGGAGTGAAGGAAAGGGGTGTACATGGCAGCAGGCACTGACATGTCTCCAGGGTAACAGAGAAAACAAGTTTGTGAGAAGGAGCCCACAGGGATCCAGGGAAAAGAAGCTCAGAGACTGGCACTGTGTTAAGAGGCAGAGAAGAATGTAAAAGATCATTTGGTTTCTGTGTGGGCAGTAAGACCTGGGAAAGGTATTGTTTGTTTTAAAGAAGATATTCCCCACCTTTAGTACCTTCCCGTTCAAGGTCTTCAGCAGGACCAGTATCATTGGCCATGACCTTACTTAGTAAAAGAACTTAGGAACATGAAGGGCAGCAAGGCAGGGAAAATGGTTGGGGCAATCCCTGAGTGGAGAAAGGAGACTTGGGGACCATCAGATATGAACTAGCTCCTCAGGAAGATGCATTTTAATCTCAACCCTTTGTAGCTGTCTCTCTCATTCCCTACTCGGGTGCTGCCTTGATATGCTCTGGCTTAGGCTGTAGTTACAGACTTATAGGCAGAAGAGCCCAATATCTCAGGCAGCTTTTCTCTTTTTTTCTTTTCCTTTATTTTATTTCTTTTACATTTATGAGTGTTTTGTGTGCATGAATATCTGTGCTCTGTGCATTGTGTGCATGCCATGCCCGAATGAATAAGCCACAAGAAGGCCTCATATTCCTCAGAACTGGAGTTATAGATGATAGTTTCCATGTGAGTGCTGGGAATTGAACCTAGATTCTCTGGAAGGGCAGCTGGTGTTTTTAACTGCTGAGTCATCTCTCCAGCACCAACTTTCTCCTTCTCAATAAGGATACCAATGCGAAGAGCAGTGGACTTCTAATGATACAGAGAGTGAGGTGAGAATGTCTGGAGCTAAATTTCCATCAGATGTTGCTCCTACACAGAAAGAAAACCTGTTTAGAAAACAATAAAATAAATATACATAGATTATGAAATATAATGCCATTTCTAGATATTTAAGAATTACCTTTGAGGAAATTCTTTGTTGATGACAGGCTATTTGAGATTAAACCCATTCAGATACTAACCAAACTTCTCTGTTGTTAGAAGTATTGTGATTTGCTTAAAATCCCTCTAAATACTCTAAAAGGGATTGTTCTAAAAGCCCAGTTTCAAGCTAGTGATATAGCTATGTATGTGATCCCAGATACTTAGGAGCCTCAGGCAGGAAGACTGCATGTCTGAGGCTAGCCTGGCCTACATAGAGAGAATTTGTTCTAAAATTAAAGTGGGAGGGCATCTATCTAGCTTGTGTGAGGCTTCAGGCTCAAAATCCAGTACTTCAAAAATAGACTTTCCCAGTTAAGTTCTATATTTACCCCTTAGTTATGTGAGGTTAGTGGTTGGTTCAATTTATTGTTAATATAATCAGGATGCTTGTTATACTCTATCCTGTGGATACTGAGATAAATTCATTCTAGGTTCTGATTTTCTGGGTGATGCATACAAGCCAGTACTTAGAGGAAACACTGTGGGCTCCTTGGTCCACACTGCCTACTCTAGGGCACAGGTTTGAGAATGTCAGTCTAACAGAGTCTTTTGCCCAGGGTTTGAGTGGCTGGAAGACCTACATTGGCAAATAAGACAGAAAGTGGGGGAGCACACAGCAGCTTCCTTCTGTACACTTCTGTACACCCACAAAGCTCCAAGGTAGCTTAGAAGGTTGTAGTAGATCAAGTCCACAAGCTCTACAGGCAGAACCCACCCAAGGCTTCAGACTTTCTGTGCTTCCTCCCTCTTCTGATTCCCACTTCTCTCTACTGCAGTTTGCTCCAAAGTCTCAGGCTGGTGTTAGAGTTCTTGTCTTACAGTGTGCTTTTGGAGGTCAGGACAAACCAAAGCACTCTCTCCATGTTGGTTACATAGTGAAAAGCCATTGTGGAAACACTATGCAGGTTGAGGAGTCAAGATGTGGATAGGCAGGGGATGTAATAATGTAATTATTACATTATTTTTTTAAAGATTTATTTTATTTTATATGTATGACTATTTTGTTTGCATGTATGTTTGTGTACCACACAGGTGCCTGGTACTCACAGAAGCCGGAAGAGAGTGTCAAATCAACTGGGACTAGAGTTATAAATGGTTATGGACCACTATGTGGGCACTAGGAATAGGATTTGGGTCCTGTGCAAGAGCAGCTAATGTACTAAATCACTGAGCCGTCTTTCTAGCCTCCAGAAGCACTTCTAAGAGGCAGCACCTCTATAGCACAGTGGGAGGGGAAGGGGCAGGGTCAAGGAACTTGCTAGGAAGCCACCGTGAAGGGACAAACAGAGGGCAGAGCATGAGAGAGGCTACTAGGTATGAGAATACTTGGTTGTACTGGGGAGCAGTGGAATGCTCACGGGGATTTTTAAAAATATCTGCACAGTGGAGGTGTGGGGGCCAAGGAACCCAATGAACCTGCTCACACCTCCAACACTCTACAATTCCATCCCAGCGGCATTTAGGCTACCACATGGAAATCAGGGGTATGGAGATTCAAACGAGCCAAGCTTTCTTAGAATTCTACTCCACAGCCCAAGGAGGCACCAAAGAAGACAGAAAAAGGCAGACAGGAAGCATACCTTTCAAAGAGCCACCTTTTAACGCAAGTCACTCTGGGTGACCAGACTTGGCAGAGCACAGTGCACATGGACAGTTATGTGGAGTGGTCAGGCACTTCCTAGCTTTCGGGGGAAAATGTGCTGAAAGAAACAGAGAGGATCCCACGACCATGAAAGAGTAAGAGTGAGACCATAGCCCAAGGGAAAGCTTATTTTAAAAATCAGGTGAGTCAAATCCAGTGATGGGCAGAAGGAACCCAGCTGACAGCCATCTCCAGAGGCTTTGGGATGCAGAGCATGGAGATGGCTTCATGCTGTTCTCCCTGGACTGGTCCTGCCTCATGAAGAAAATGCTGCCATGCTTGCCTGAGATCTTACTGCCATGGCTTTAATAGCCAGGAGTCAAGGCGCTGAATTTATTCAATATTAAAAAGGAAACTTCTTGGATTTATTCAGGTGTCTGCCAGATGTTGTGTTAGCATTGGCCCCACAAAGAGGGACTCCTAGCAATCAACCACGGGCCCTGAATCCCAGACTTTTCCTTAGTTAACCCTTAGGAGGCCATATCAGCCAATCCTAAGACCATCCATTCTCAAACTAAAGTATGTGAATAAATAGCAGACAGACAGCAAGCTAGCATCTAAGCAGGCACTCAAAACATCCAACAGAAAGCAAACAAAGAGACACCTGTGAAGCATCCCCTAGAGTTCTCAATAGAGAGAACCCAGTGAGGAGCAGAGTATCCCTTAGGTGAGGCTTCCAAGTAAGAGAAGAAATAACAAAAGGCAACGTCCTCAAATCTGGGGCTTGCACACATCCATCAGAAACCAACTGGAGATGAGGAGGCAGTTGCTGTTATTCCCTATTGACCTTTCTTCCTGTGGCTGAGCTTCCCAAGGCTGAAGTTTCCGTGTCTCTTTACAGGCTCTCTTACATCATGGGTTAAATAATAGTCATCTCTGGAATCTTTATCTTTTAGCTGTTCTCAGGGGCAAAATGCTTTGATGCTTGGGATGTTTTGCTGTTGTTTTCTCACTCTTTTAAAGGTGAGGTCATCTTACCTGCAGATAAGGGGTCCTACTTGGAAATGGGGGGACCAACTCTGCTTACAGAATGAGCTCAAATGATATGTGACAAGTGGCCAATATAACACACTTTATAAAAGGTTAGCACCCGGCCCGGGCTACTACTTAGAATTCTCTGTTCTGACAGGAATCCTTGCATTGGACAGATTTCCTCTCTGGCTATAGGATTATAAGGAGACACTTCTAGGATCCAGATATTGATGCTCTAGCCTTACCCAGACTGTCAACAACCTTACAGTTCCTTTCTTTTCCATGGAAAGTTCCACACCTCTTCCCCCTACCCAGTTACTCAGTTTTGACTTCTTATATTTAAGAGTCTCTTCTATGATTTGTGTGTGTATGGCCTCCTCCGAGAAACTTGGTGTGTGTGTGTGTGTGTTCCTGATGTTTTACAATTTTCTTTTTCCTAGGGCTCCTGTAAGGGTTAAGCAACCACAGTTTCTCATTAATAAGGCACAGAAGATTACCTTAAAAAATAAAATTGCACATTCTGATAGAGGGGTTGCAAAAAAAAAGTAAGCCAATCAGACATTTGAGAACTCCGAATTGGTCTCTGTTCAATCACCTTTCTTTTGCACAGTTGTCAGAAACTCAGGTTGGAAGAGAAAATTCAGGTTGGACCCATCTTTGTCCAGAATAGTGAGTACTTTGGGGATGAAAGAAAGACAAGCTACTAAGGGAGAGACCTGGGATATCTTCTCTGAATCACTCCAGGTGCATTAGAGCCTCCAGCATCAGAACTTGCTGAAGCAATGACCCACTGCTCTAAGCTAACTTCCAGGTGATGGTGGTGGTTTCTGCCTGAACTCAATGAAGCACTTTGTATAAGACTCCTACTTGAGAGATGGTGGAAAGGGAACACACAACCAAGAAATCAAGAGCAGAAGCAAATTCATAAGCATTGACTCCTGGTGTTATCAAGATCTGGATCAGGAAATGTTTGAGGTCGTAGTAAACTTTTAGAGCTCCTGACTAAGCAACTCACTGGAAGTTCTACAAGAAAGCAAAACCAACATTCTCTGATTACTGGTCACTACCATGTTTCCTCCCATTCATCCTCATGGCCAGTGATGAGCAAAGGTTGAACATTATTTCAGTCTCATCAGGAGATGAGTGGCTAAGCCAGTTCTGGCTTTGCTGGGAAGATATAGCCTATGGTATTTCCATTTTACTCCATTGGCCTCTGGTAAATTGTAAGTAAGAAGCTATCCAGGTCTACCCAGCTCCCCTGACTGTGGATGTTGGCATTGTGCACATAGTTCAACAATGTTCACTTGTTAATTTAGATTGTTCTAGGTGGGTCTGTAAAGTCCCTGGCTCCTGTAAATGAGTCCTAAGGCTGATTGGAAGTACAGATGTTTTAATATATGAGGTTAGCTACTGCTCAGTATTTTGTAAGAGATCATTAAGTCCACAAATTTTATAAAGTCCCATTTCTGATGACCTCTGGAAATTTGGGATTTATTTTTATTACAAGCTTTCTCAACTCCCTTTATTATTATTTGCTTAAGCCCTATTATTGAGAGTCCTTCCTTGCCTGTTGTACTGAAGGGATAATTATGCTTCCTTGTCCTTCCTTTCCCCTTTGGGTCATGGTCCATTTGTTGGAGCATTTAATATTCAACCTTACTTTGACTCTATTCTTCTTTTTCTCAAAAGGATGATATCCTTGACAGAAAGCAGCATCTTTTCATGCTTTGCCTCCTCTCCATTGCTCACAGGTATTTACTGCGGTAAATACTTATAGTTGGAGGCTGCTTATTTGTTCCTGGCCACCCAGACCCAAAATAATCACACAGAAACTGTATTAATTAAAACACTGATTGGCCAACCATTTAAGAGTTTTGTGAGCTAGCTCTTATATCTTAAATTAACCCATTTCTATTAATCTGTGCATCACCATGAGGTCGTGGCCTGCTGGCAAAGTTCGATGGGCTCTGGTGGGTGTCTTTCTCTCTGGCAGCTACATGGTCTCTCTGACTTTGCCTACTTACTTCCAGCATTCAGTTTAGCTTTCCCACCTAGCTCCATTCTACCCTGACATAGGTCCAAGCAGCTTCTTTATTCATTAACTAACAAAAGCAACACACATACAGAAGGACTTTCCACATCAATTACTCGCCAATTAATGTTCCCTCAAAGAATGTACAAGCAGAAAATGGTTTTAAGTTCCTGTCAAGACAGAGCCTTTATCAATGGTTACTACCACCTTTTTGGAATAACCACAAGTAGTAGACACACACACATTTGATCTTGATCACCATATTACTTACATCTATAACAAAACTCCTTTTATTCCTCCAGTTCATGGTGTAAGAGCCCAGATGCCACTGACTCAATGGAGTTTTATGTGACCGTGAACATCTGGCACGCAAGTTAAATCCCACCTGAGGTTAGGAAGTCTTCCTTTGAATCTAAGGACCCCATGTGCCCAAATCATGAGAAGAGGGAGAAGTTCACATATATACATGCCTGCATACATACAAACACTCAGACATAGAGTTACATGTGCACAACTGCACCACACACAAATGAACACATGTGTGTGCCCACACATGCACAAAGCACATGCATGTATACACTTAGCCACCAATACAGACTAAATGATTGACAGATGAGTGGTGTCTAGGTAGGAAGAGACAAGAAGAACCTGGCACAGTCTTCTCTCTCAACAGACGGACAGTCTTGATGTTTGACATCTTTGTGGTTGCCCTCCAGCAGAAACTAAACATAATTGATCTGTTGGTCTGAAAGAGAAAACCAAGGCTGAAATCTTGCAGGTGGCCCTTCCATTCCCACCATCTCTTTCCATCATTGCCATATTTACAGGCCTACCACTGCACATGTACCCATGGCATCACAGGCAAGTGGGGGTGACTGGCAGGGAGCACAGTCCTGATACGGAGTGAGGGAGACAGTGGGGTCAACTCTTACCAAGAGCCCACACCCTACTCTCTCCAATTGTTATTCTTTGGCTCTCACTCTGAAAAGCAAGGGCCTTTTATCTTTCTCTCTAATTTGATATGCCCTTCGGTGGCTCATTGCTGAGCTAATGGGGCATCTGTTCTTGGGGATCCACAGAGGGGCGGATGCCTGTGGGTAAAGATCACAGGCAAGAACCCCAGGCACCAAGACAAGCCCATGTTTCTTGTTTGGCATGGTTCTGAGCTGCTGTGGGCAGAACGACGCACATTTCATGTCGGGATGTCAAGACACAGCCAAGCACCAGGAACAAGGGAGAAAATGAAACAGATCTTATCTTTACACGGACAAACCAGAGCAGATGGAACGCTGGGCGGGCCCCCTCACACCCCTCCTTTGCCTTTGGGAAAAGAAAACAATAAGAGTTTTCTTTCCCCAGATTCCCTAACTGAAAGCAGCATTCCATTTAAAGCTCCCAAGCCTGTTGGGAAATGCTATGGAGGACTCCACAGGAAGAATCTTGAATTGCATCTGAAGAGAAAAAAATACGTCCCTGCTCACCCCAAGGCCACTCAAAATGACAGGATTTAAAACACGTTCCCAGACTCCAATCTTTGGAAAATCTCCATGTTTCTTCTGGAACAGACAGCCCTCCTGCTCAGCACAGCTGTGACAGGTGGCCCTACCAGCTGATCCTGCTCTCCTGCCTGACCAGAAACATTCCAGGGGGGCCTCTTCAGTGAATGGCTCTGAGGTGAGAAAGTGGCCCATTAATGGAGGACTCCAGCAAATGGGAAGGGAGGCCGAAGTGACCTTGCTCACAAACCTCAAACCTCGTGCACATGTCGAGTGTGAACCCCCAGAGTGTGAAACCCTAGGGGAGCAAGGGAAATAAGGAGAGGAGGAAATGAGCTTTGAGAAATTCTGGCTAGAAGTGATCAGACGTTCTATTAAAGGTAGCCTTATTAGAGTAGCAAACACAGTGTGGACCATTTTACCTCCACATTGCAATGCCTTGCTCCCTAGGATGTTCACAGGGGAAAGAAAGAACACCCAGGGCAGCACTTGGTCTCTGTGATGGTTTGGATGGAAACACATAGGGCTGGACTGGGAGATCACTGACAAGCATGGAGGCACGCACTTGGCTAGGCGTCTAGCATCTCATCAGCATCCTTAGACTCATTTATTCCTGTACTCCCTCCACAAGTGTTTACTGAGGGTTCACCATGCACAGATGCTGTCTGGGGAACAGGAAAAAGAGGCAGGATGGTTCAGTGAGGGAAAGGCTTGTTTGTGCCCACTCTGCTCCCGTTTCTAGTGGAAACTCTGATGTGACGATTTCTGAGGGAGGGCCTTTGGAAGTAAGAGTATTGTCAGAAGGGTGGAGCTCTCATGAATGTGACTAGAGACCCATATCATAAGAGTCAACTATCTGACACTCTCCTGTAAGGATGCATTAAGAAAGTGACAGTCTGTTACCTGGGTGAGCACTTCCTGAACCCCTGCCAGCCCAACTTTGCTGGTACCACATCTCAGACCTCCAGCTACTTTCTGCTCATTGCCTGTATACAAGTTAGTTTTGACTATGACCTTGACACAGCCTAGAGTCATTTGATGAATGAATTTCATCTGAGAGAGTGTCCAGTGGGGAGACGGTCTTGATGGCTATTGGACTTGGGAGGACTCTGCATACCGTGGGCATCACTGTCCCTAGGCAGATGGGCCTGGGCCTTAATAGAAAGCTAGGTATGCATGAATCTGCGAGCAAGCCAGAAATCAATATTCTTCCTTAGTCTCTGCTTCAAATTTTCTGCTTGAGTTCTTACCTTGACCTCTCTCAGTGGTGGACCATAACCTGGAAGTGTTAGCCAATAAACCCTTTCCTCTCCTACGTTGCTTTCAGAGTGTTTTTTTAATCACAGGAACAGAAAGCAAACTGTCTAATCAGAGAACAGAAACAGAAAATTGCCCTGTTTTCTAGGATTTTCTGTTCTCCCAAGAAACAAAACAAAGCAAGAATCCCAGTGCTGCGCATGAAAGTAAAGTGGGGGAAGGGAAGGTGTGATTCTGTGAAAGAC
The DNA here is from genome assembly GCF_037038515.1 of Microtus pennsylvanicus. Taxonomy (NCBI): domain Eukaryota; kingdom Metazoa; phylum Chordata; class Mammalia; order Rodentia; family Cricetidae; genus Microtus; species Microtus pennsylvanicus. The sequence goes on along the minus strand of NC_134580.1, from coordinate 124,562,438 downwards.
TGTCACTGACCTAGTGACAACCAGATGTGATATCATCCAGCTCCTGTACCCAGGCCCGAAAGCTTGGGAAGGTTTGAAAGGACCTGCACTGAAGGGAAGAGCCAGCATGAAAGGGAAAGGTGCCTGGTGTGACCCAGGGCTTTGGGCAAGGTTAGGAACCCCCGGCCTGCCGTACTATGCTGATATCTTGTTTGGGATCTAACAAATAAAGCTTGCCTGGGATCAGAGTGCAGAGCTAAGCCACTAGTTACCCATAGAGGCCAGGCAGTGGTGGCACACACCTTTAATCCCAGCACTCAGGAGACAGAGGCAGAAGGATCTCCATGAGCTCATGGTAGCCCTGGGCTACACAAGACTGATCCAGTCTCAAAGAGAAACAGCTCACACCTTTGATCCCAGCACTTGGGATCACACGCTTTTAATCCCAGCACTCGGGAGGTGGAGACAGGAGTGATATGGCTGGGTGGAGAGAGAAATAAAAGGTGGGAGGAGACAGGAGCTCAGATGCAGTCTGAAGATTCATAAATCCAGGATTATCCCTGAGGTCTGAGTTTTGGTAGTGGTAAGAACTCTCTAGTGGCTGGCTGCTCTGCTTCCCAGATCTTCAGCATTAACCCCTATAGCTGACTCTAAGACCAATTAGAATTCATGTTACATTTGGTGCCCAATGTGGGAAGTATGTGCTTTGGCTACTACTGGAAATCTGTAGGAAGTAAGAGGGACAGCATGACGAGACGGAACTGTCTGCAACGGTCCAACTGGCTCAGCTGGTGAGAGCTTGGGTGGCCTGGGCGAAAGCAGGCCGTTTCTACTGGGTTTGGATGGGTGGGTGTCAGTGAATGACATCAGGGTGGCTCTTGCAAAGAACAGAGCAGTTGTTTGGAGATGAGCAAGCTGTGGGTGGGGGTGGTTATGAGTTGGCAGCAGCAACAGGAAACTGACAGCAGGCATCCCAGTGGAAAACTTTCTACGGTCTTCCTTTCCTTATTCCAGAGCTAGGCTCAATGACTTGAGGCAAATTCTCGGTCTCCTTTCTGCAAGACTTCATAAGGACCTTTGTCCCCAGATGTTACCGTGTTCTCCTGGAGAGATTGTTGAAAACATAGTCCAGAGACCAGCAGAAAACCCACCCAGGAAGCCAGGATAGTGGTTGTCAAATCAAGGAGGATTAGCAGTTATGGGAGGTTGAGGGTTGGGAGCCAGTATTTGCTGCCAGACAATAGCCTGAGGAGGGAGAGTGGCGTTTCATGACTTTGCTGTTGTCAAAAAGAGCATCTCTCCTCAAGCACCTCTGGAGAAGGAGTCACAGGTAGCAAGGCCAGAGACACCTCCTGCTATTTTTTAAAAGTAGTGTTACAGGTATGCCAGGCTAGCTTCAAACTTTTTATATAATCAATGGTCATCTTGAAGTTCTGAGTTTTCTGCCTCCATGTATTTGGAGACTGTGGGACATTCTAAAAAGCTCTGTGGTCCTGTTATGACCTATAGGTCAGCTTAGGTGACTGCAGTAAAAGACCAATCCTTAAGCTGTGTGGTGGTCATCATCACAGGGACCGCTTCCCCTCTGAGCAGGTATAGCAGCATTGACATGATCCAAAAGCCACGGATGGTCATCCCTCGGTCTGATCCAATCCGTTAGTCAATTCCGTACCTTCAATGTACAAGCAACAGGGGCTGAGAACACAGACTCTTGGGCTTTAGATCTCATAATTTAAATATCTGGAAGTTCCAGAGACTCTGTGATTTCGAATGAACGTCTCCATGACTGCTATAGGCAATCAGGCTGAGTCATTGACAGAGGCCTTTGCCAGATGTTCCTCTCCACAAACAACTTTGAAAACCTAACAATCAGTTTTAGAAGTCTAAATGCGATGGCCATGCTTAGATCTTGCAAGCAGGTGACTGATTCTGCTGCATGGCTTGAAGGCAGCCAGCAATTCCTCCACTGACTGTGCTCTCCGTAATAAGACAAGAGGATGATTGGAGCGATGACTCAGTGGATGAGAACGCTTGTCCAAGTATGAGGAGGACCTGAGTTAAGATCCCCGACAACTATGCGAAAAGTCATGCATTTCCATTTGCCAGCACTTGGAGCGGGGTAGGGGAAGTCTGGTAGAGAAGAAACAGTAGAGTCGCTGGGGCTTGCTGGCTTCCAGCCTAGCTACAAAACACTGAGTTCCAACTTCAGTGAGAGATACTGAAGAAGGTGAAGAGTGAGAGAAGAAGACACTGTTAGTCCAAAGTGTGCTCCTAGTCTCCAAAACAACAGTCTGGCCTCAGCTCAGGCTGGGCTCTGACCAGGTAAACAGAAGGGTAAAAGTTTACATTCAACATTCTTCAGAAATTTTGTGAAGTGAGTTTCTGCCAGGTAGAGCCACTACTTTCCTTCTCTCCCACTACATTTGACTAGGGCATGTAGTTCCTTATTTGCTCATACCTGTAACACGTATCAAAGCCCCTACACTAGCTACCAGACTCTTCTGGCCCCCAACTCTAATTTTCAGGCTACAGAGTTTTCCCCCTGCCAACCCCCACAATACCTATTTTAACCTGCAAGATTTCCCACAGTTCTTTGCTGTTTTCTCTGGTTCTTGAGAGATAGATGTGCAGTTTTGAATGGTACCAAGTACACCTTTCTTTTCACCCATGGAGAAGCCTAGTTTGGTGGCTTCATTGCACACTCGCTTACAGACCCCTGATGTCTTCCTTTGGCCTCTAATGTGCACAGGGGCATACACATCTGCACACATGTGCACAAACACTTGGATGGGATGGATAGATAGAAAGACAGATACATGCATACATATATACATAGTAATAAATAGATAGATAGAGATAAACAGATTATAGATAAGAGGAGCCACATGATTCATGATACATGGACTAATCTAAAAGTGATCATCATAAGGAAGTGATAAAGGAGACGGGGCGTGAACAAAGTCTCTAACAGCACTATCAGAACCTGATAGCGAATCATCATGCCAGTGATTGCAAACACCAGCTCCAGTGTCACACTTCAGGCTTATAGAGCAGCGTGAGTTATAAACATGCACCAGCAGAGATCACGTCTGAGGCAGCCAGTGCAGCACTGAAAGCCAGTTCCCAGGGCAAGGTCAGGCCCAGACTGTGAATAAATGAAGGCAAGTGTGTCTTCAGAACCCTCGAAGTGTGGATAACTATAGTAGCTTCTTGGCACCTCTCTGCAAACTGTTTAAAACATGGTTTCTGAGTAAGAAGCCAGTTTGACTCATGGGCACGTGGCATTTAATATCTGAGCATTGCTTCAATATATGAAATTTCCATAGTGAAGAAGCTGTGGTTCATGCTCTCGGCAGCACAGACTCTAGTTGAGAATGGCAAGGTGTTGTGATTATCTTTCTGGTGTTGAAGAGTCCTGCTGCTGATGTTCAGGCCTGCCACTTTTGTGGAAAGTTGTAATGATGATGAGAAATGTGTGCTGCTCCTGGAAGTGGAGCAGGACTTAACGATCTTTATTTCCCTTTTGGAGGAAGCCAAGGATGACCTCCAATGGTTAGACCATTAGCCATCTCAGCATCTATGGTGAGGGGCACTAGTCATATCCAGTTCACAGTTTCTCCCTCTCCTCCCTCTCACCTTTCCACACGTTCAGTATCTGATTCCAGTGTCACTGGAGTAATTTTGGTATTATTATTGCACTGAGCCAATCACAAACTTGGTGCTACATCAGTCTTGCACTGTTCAATTTCATGCCAAGTCATACAACTTTCTTGCCCATAGTTCTGAAGAATTCCATGTTGTGGTTCTGTCTTCATGACCTCACTTATGCTATGGCTTCAGTTATCAGCAGGGTGACCATTTCTTGAATTTTATTTCAAGTTCTAACCTAACATTTCTATGTTCCTATGTTTCTGATGGTTACAACCATTCTTTACAAGGGCAGCCACAGAGTTCCCCATGGGAAAGTGAAGACCTATAGACACAGCAGACTTTGCAGTGACACCAGTCACCCCTGGCTTGGCTTTGTCTTAATGAGGAATCACACAATCTGTGGAAAAAATTGTGGGTGGCCATGATACAGATGTCGAATGTGGCAATCATGATTGTGCCACTTGGAGCTAACTACAGGCAAGATGGGTTTGGGTGCTGATGGAAAGAGTATTGTAAGGCATCTCCTACTCAATCTCATCACACTTCTTTCGTCTGTATCATCTGTTGAAATGGCAAGAAAAGTGAATGCACAGAATCATAAAGAGGAACGTAATTCTGGCCTGAGTCCCTGGTGCACTGTGTGGAAACAGCTGGGTAAGCGGGAACTCGCGGGTATTAGCACGTGTCGCTTGGACAGCACTGGGAATTTTGAGAAGTATTCATCTTTCACACTCAGAGTGAAGCCAGATAAAACATTTGGTGAAGAGTGGGAGAGTCTAGTACAGGGTTGTGCATGCATCCTGCCTTGTCCAGATTCCCAGATGTTTCTCTGGGCTCCTTGACCAATAGCTCAAGAAAGCGTTAGCAAATTTTCAACTTGTAGAAAGCAAACGGAGAACTTTTTTCCTAAATGTTATTTATTTATTTTAATAACATTTTATTCTTTGAGACTTTCATAGAATGTATTTTGTTCATATTCTTACCTTCCCCCAGCTCTCCCAAAATCCACCCTCACCACTCTAACTCACCAAACTTTGAGCTCTCTTTTTAAAATAGTTTTTCAAATCTATCACCTCTAATTAGCTATCAAATTCTGAGAACTCCTTAGCTAGTCTTGAGCTTTCAGGCCCACCTCCTCATCTCGAAACTGGGATGTTGTCTGGCCCAGCAGTGAATGGGATATATATATATATATATATCTTTCCCTACAAAGATGTAAGGATCTTAAAGGAAGAGGGTATAGAAATACAAAAGCCAGAAGTCATGGATGGCTTCAAGGAAACATTGTTTTCTGTATACACCAGGGAAGATGCACATGTGAACTCACAATGACTGTGACAGCGTGCACAAAGCCTGTACAAGCCCAAGTCAGATATCTACCTTAGTTGTGTGTGTATGTGCCTATATGTGGACATGTTATCACATGTACCATGGCGTGCTTGTGAGGGCCAGAGGAAGACTCCTGAGAACAAGTACTCTCTTTCCAGCATGTTTCCACCCAGGATTGAACTCAGGTCTCAGACTTGGTAGTAGGCGACTTTACCCACAGAAGCCACTTCACTTGTCTAAGAAATATTCCCGTGGTTCTCTTTCTAGTTGGCGTTGTGTACACAGGAAGGCAGGTGAATATAACCTTCAACTTGACGTTAAGATGCCCTGATGTCATTTTTACAGCGACAATGCTCTTGTCCTGATCAGCACCCACCTTAGGCTTTGAGCCCCATTGCAGGTTTCCAGTTGGGAATCATAGGAACACGAATTTTTAGGGTGTTTTATGATTTTTTTATTTGTCTCAGCACTGCCCTGGATTTCCCTCTGCTTTAATCAAGGTTGCTCTGGGAGTTGCTCCTTAGGGCGGGCAGGGAAGGAAGCAAGGCAGGGGCAGTGCTCTGGAGAGTGTGACTTGGAGCTGAATTACAGCCAAAGGATGTGCAGTATGTGAAGAAGTTTCCTCCCCCAGCCTCTATTGAAAGTCAACAAGCTGTGCTTTCCCCACCTCCTGGAATCACCGGGCAAAACATTACCTGGTGTCTGTGATATTAAATTCTCCACCCAGGACATAGATTTTCATTTTTTCTTTCTTAAATGAGTGATTCGCTTCTATAAAATTTCAAAGCCATGGCATATTTTTTTGGGATACACAGTTAGATGAAGACCTATTATTCAGTTTTTCTTCTCTATTTTCTAACAATCTTTCTTTACTGACCTCAATCCTATTCCCCACTAAATGCTTAGCTAAAATAGCTTTCTCCTGAGCAAGGCTTTCCTTCAGGACCCTAGTACACCCAAGTGATAGCGATTGGGACTGCTACTGCATAGGGCCACAATTGTGACCTGAAGTCCTGAAGTGCTTTCATTGATCTTTGAGGTTAGTTTCACATTATTTTCACTTTTCTGGCCTTTCAACAAGTTCAAATGTTTCTATGTGTCAAGACCGAACAGTGCTTAGCTGAAAATATAGGATGAGAAGCCTAGCTGTACTGTCTTGGTGGAGTGGGTGCTCAGGTCCTGTGTCTAGTAATCCAGTTACTTGCTCTTGGGTCCTTCAAGTCTTCTTCTTTTACCTTCATCTAAACTTTGAAGTCTTCTCATAGCATTTGTTTTGGGCCTCTTTGGTGCAGAGTGCCTCCTCAAAGGGCTATTTTATGTACTCCTCACAAGTACAAGGGAGTGTCTCAAGTGTCATCAGATTGAGAAGAGACCTTCAGTGGGTGTCTATAAAACCACACATGGATGACAGCAAAGCCCACACTGGGCTGAGTCTTCATATATCAGTTAACTTAATTGAGGCAGTCCCTACAGACTTATTACAGGTCAAGCAAAAATAGGAACTTACTGAGACTCTTTCTGGGTAATTCTAGGTTGAGTCAAGTTGATAATTAAAGCTAATCATCAAATGATCCTTTTCCTCACTTGTCCTACATGTCCCAAGCCACAGAGATTCTTTGGGAGAGAGGTGTACTTCTTATATAACAGTTGGCACATAGTAGGCATCTCTGAAGACTGGGCATTGAAGCTGCAGTGACTCTGAAGAAACTCAAGAGCTAACCTTCAGCTTCAATTGTCTGTAACACACCCCTACCACTTAGCTACATCCCTAGAACCTTTGCTTGTTTGCTTGCTTGCTTTTTCTTTTGTTTTGTTTTGTTTTGTTTTGTTTTGTTTTGTTTTGTTTTCTGAGACAGGGTTTCTCTGTAACTTTGGAGCCTGTCCTGGAACTCACTCTGTAGACCAAGCTGGCCTCGAACTCACAGAGATCCACTTGTTTTTGCCTCCCAAGTGCTGGGATTAAAGGCGTGCGCCACCACTGCCCAGCTCCAGAACCTTCTTTGAGAGTCCAGATAGCTCTGAACCACACTATTCCTTCACAGATGTTCCTTTTTATTCGTTATCAGAAATTCACACAAACACAAGGTTTGGTCCATTTCTTCAGGCTTGCTTGTAAAGATACACTTAACAAATGCAGGTTCTTCTCTTGCTAATCATTTTTCTGTTGTAATTGGGTTGCTAGACTCAACCAAAAAGCCCACAGAAGGGCTGAGGAGGCAGAGGGCACCTCTTTTTCTCTCTGTGGAAGATGTGGGCATGTGTGGATGAAAGGGACGAGTATAGTGTGCTGCTTTGTTAGGGCCATGTGGAAGAGCTAGGAAGGCCCCAGCCAATTTCTTCAGACCTAGTAGGTACAGAGAACAATATAGGCCCTTGAATGATTCACAGGATCAGTTGAGGCTTACAGACAATCAGGGTGTGGACAGAAGAAGTCAGCTTTGTAGAGGCTCCAGTGACTGGTGAGGGCAACCATTGATCAGAGGCGCTGTGCAGCCAGAGAAAGGGGAGGTCTGAAGGGTGGGCAATGAGGGAGGGTGGCTTTTGCCCAGGATCCAGGAAGATGAAGGGCAAACCAATTGCAGCCTATAGGGACATGTCTAGGGTAGGGTCCTCGGAGGAGCTACAGCCAGGGGAGCACACACAACCTCAGGAAAGCCTCCCTGACAGGTAGGGGATGCAGGCCTTCCTTCCATAGAGTATCGCTCTGTTCGCCACTTGTCCAAATAGTCATAAATCATCAGCAAATTCCCGGTGCTGTTTGGAAGGCTTAGACTTCAAAGCGCCAAATTCACAAACAGGAACCTTTCATTAACTCTGGAAAAACCCCACTTTACTTCAATTTGTATATTTGGGTTATTTAGTGGAGATGAATCGCAGCAGCCGGTGTCCACACTGTTTTGACCAACACCCAGTGTCCCAGTGGTGGGCTGTGTTATCTGTTGCCACATTCGATTACCTTCCTAAAAGATGAAGCAACTTTGCTGTCTGGGTTTTTTCAAAGCTGGTTTTTATTCACCAGACACGAGCCCCCACCCCACTCTTTGCACAAGGCCCTCGGAACTGGAACATTGTGATTTCCCTGGAGTTCAAAGCCCTACCTTTCCTCATTAAATAATTTTCATGCTTCTCGAGAGAAGGGAAGAAAAGCAAACTAGGCTGTGGAATTCAGCGCCTGGAGGTGTGCGGCTCCGTGAGGTGAGTCACCTTCTGAGCTCTTTAGGCTTTCGTTTTCTCTCTCTTCTCCACTGGGGAAGAACATTCTGTTTGACAGTTATTTCTTCCACCAGACCTGTGTGCGTGTCATCAACCGGCTGTGACCGAGAACCACCAAGGCTTTTCGTCCTTTTAAATCTCAGGTCAGAATTCCTCTTTGTTCCGATTCAGAAGCCCTGCGTCGTACAAAGACAGCACCACCAGATCTTCATCAAAGCCATTAGAAAGCAAATTGGGATCCATTCCATCTTCAGTGGGTGGGGGCGGGGGGAGACAATGGTTTCCCCCAGGCTTGAGCTGAGTTTCTGACGCTCGACTCTGCAGGGCATCAGGTGAGGAAAGATAAGCATTCAGGCCTGAACAGAAGACAGTCCAACTTGCAGGTTCTCTACGTTGGCAGCTAAATACGGAATCGCCAGCTCCCAGCAGGGTTTGGAAAATTCATCAGTGAGAAAGAAGCCCAAATACCGTATAAGCAAGGCTGGTCAGCCCCAGCCCAAGGAGAGAGCAAGAAGCAAGAGACTGGACATAAGCATTCCCATCTGGTGCCGTGGCTAGTCCTGTCATTGTCCTGCTGAAAGCTGAGTGAGGTGAGGGAGGCACCGAGGATGCTTTTCATGTAGAACACCTAAACCACCCACTGTGTGCAGGCTTCTGTGCAGGCTGTAGCAGGCCAGGGCTCTCCTTGCTTTATGGTCCCGGAAGTGAAATCTTCACAGTTTGCCCTCTCTTTACTAGGTACCCCAAATCGTGGCATCATAGGGGTTCGATATCAGTCTAGGGATTACTGAAGGGTTCCTCGGTTTGCTTGAGGCAGTGAGAACTGAATTCCAGGTCTCACATGTGCTTGACAAGGGCTTTATTTCTGAGCTGACATCATCAGCGTTTTTCTCATTTCTTTCTAAAGTTGGACTGGCAGTGCATAAATAGAGAGAAGTAGCAGTACAGTCACAAATTGTCAGTCAGCTCCCCAGCTACCACAGATACACCGAATACCTTTTAGAGGCATAAATATTGCATCACCATTTTTAGAATTTCCTGGAAAATAAAAATATGCATTCACCAAATAGGAGTACTTTATCAGATCAATCACCAAGACAGATGGATATTTATTTGGTGTGCGTAGTTTGCACTTTCCTGCTTGTGGGTGCAGTAAATCATTTTGCAGTCATCAAAAAAAAAACATGCTTATATTGTGTTTTTGTTCCTGCAGAACCGAAGCTGAGGGTCTGAAGAAGTCTCAACCCATCATTCTGGACTTCAGGCCCTACCCGTGCATTGGGATCAGAAATTAAATTTGAAGGCAATGTCTCCCAAATAAATATTTACTGTCTTCAAGAAGCACATTTTTTCCCATGGTACCCCAAAGGCATTTTCTTAAAATTTTTTAGTTGATACATAATAATTTTACATCTTTATGGGCAACTGTGTGATATTTGTATACATGCCAACTATATAGAAGAAAGATGGGTTCTATTTTGGCTTTCGATGTTTAATCATGTGATAGTCCCTTTTGGGTTTGGATTTACATCTGTGTATGTACCTGATGAATAACACCATATAAAACCTTTTGTTAAGAATGGAGCTCACCCCAAATCAAAACCACTGATGACAACTTATGTTGAAGAGGTTGTGGGGAAAAGGGAACACTTCTGCATTGCTCGTGGAAATGCAAGCTGGTACAAGCCCTTTGGACATTAGTACGGCGATTTCTCAGAAAGTTAGGAAACAACCTTCCTCAAGACCCAGTAATACCACTTTTGGGTATATATCCAAAAGATGCTTAATTGTGCCACAAGGACATGTGCTCAACTATGTTCATAGCAGCTTTGTTTGTCATAGCCAGAACTGGAAACAACCTAAATGCCCCTAAACTGAAGAATGGATAAGGAAAATGTGGTACATTAAAACAATGGAGTACTACACAGCAAAAAAAAAAAAAAAAAAATAACGACAGCTTGAATTTTGCAGGAAAATAGATGGAGGTAGAAAACATCATTTTGAGTGAGGTAACCCAGACACAGAAAGACAATTATCACATGTACTCACTCATAGGTGGTTTTTAAACATAAAGCAAAGAAAACCAGCCTACAAACCACAATCACTGAAGACTTAGACAACAATGAGGACAGTAAGAGAGACTTACATAGATCTCATATACATGGGAAGTAGAAAAAGACAAGATCTCCTGAGTAAATTGGGAGCATGGGGACCTTAGGGGAGGGTTTAAGGAAGGAGGGGAAAGGCAGGGAGGGGAGCAGAGAAAAATGTAGAGTTCAATAAAAAAACCAATAAAAAAAGAAAAAAAGAAAAAGAATGGAGCCCACATAGTGACAGGCTCCCAGGCCATATTTAAATACAATAAGCATGAAGGTCAGCAGAGAATTCTGGATTTGGGCTCTTGCTCTGTGTGCACATGTACAAATGCATTTTTGTGTCTGTGCATGTACACACGCATGTGTGACGGTCAAAGGACAACCTTGAGTGTCTTTTCTCAGATGCTGTCCACTTGGAAGCAAGCTGGTAGTCAGGCTCCTCTGTGGTCTCTGCTTCAGGTCCTGCCCTGAGTTCCTGCCCTGAGTTCCTGCCCTGAGTTCCTGCCCTGGCTTCTCTCAGTGATAGGCTGTGACCTGCCAGTCAAATAGTTTCTTTATTTTTATTTGTTACTTCTGCTCCCCAGGTTAGTCACTGTTTTATCACAGCACAGACACAAACTAGGAGAGATGGCTGCCTTGGGAACATTAATGAATTTCCCCGTGAAGTCTTCTGGAAGCATTAGACTACTGCAGGGGTCAGCGGCGCCTCTCACCTTTCTTTAGTGATTTTTAATTGTTAGTAAATTACAAAGTAAGTTAAGAAGGAAGCAAAAGAGACACTATAGGATGTTAATCACAGCGCCATTTCGCCACCTAGTTAATGAAAGTGACTTAAATAACAGTTATATCATGGTGACTCACAATGGACTATTATTATGCCTTGAATCATAAGAATCTGCAAAATAGCTTTACCATTTTAAAGCAAAATTAACAGCTTTTGTTAAGCATAAGGGGTAATTTTACTTTCAAATCTAGATATAGACACAAGTAGAAAAATAGACAAATAATTAAAAGAATTGTAAGAACAGCTGTCAAATATGAGATAGCATCACGATCACGTAGGAAAGATTCAATTGTTTCTTTACAGTTTGAAGAATTCTCTAACTTTTCTATGTAAATATATATGCTTATACATGCATATACTACTTACTAAAATACAGCATGTCTGTATGCATATATTCACAAATACGTGGTGTTTAAATACATCTCAGGGCTGGGGATGCAGCTCAAAATGGTAGAGTGTTTGCCTGTGCAAGGCTGCAGGCTCAGTGCCCAATTCTAAGAAAAAAACAAGGACTGCAGATATAGTTTGATGATAACAAGCTTGGCTAGCATGTGTGAGGTCCCACGTCCAATCTTCAGCACCCAAAATAAAATAAAGTAACAATAAAAGCACCCAGAAAGATAGAGCCAGATATCATGGCACACACTACATAATCCCAGCTCTCAGGAAGCTGAAGCAAGAGAACTTTTAGGTAAAGGCCAGCCTAGGCTACATAGCTAGACCTTGTCTCAAAAGCAACAATCAGACAAACTAACAAATCAAAAGTATGCTTTCAAGTATCAAGGTTAATTACTTAGGCACACAGTAGGCAAGCCTCCCTTTCCCAAGTGAAAATCAGTGGAAAGGGTCAAACAAACTCCAAGAGGTGGAGGCCAAGGTTTCCTCGTCTGCCTCAATGCCCTTTTCAGCACGGAATATGGTGGATATTAAACTCCAGACTGCCTCTTTCATTTCGTCTTCTTGGTGTTTAAATGTGGCCATGTCCTGCTGGAATAGTGAAACCCACCCCCCGCCTTTTTCTCTGCTAATGACTTTTGAAACCTACAAAACCCCTAGAAAACTCATTTAGGTGGTCTTACCCAGAAGTTTTGGAAGAGAAAAGCAAGTTCTCACTTCACTAAAATGTCATCGCGTTTTATGAAAATGAATTTTATTAAAATGTATCACTGTCTGCCCCTTTCCCCCACTGAAGTCGTTTCTCTTGGCTGTACTGTTTCCAGAAAGCTCGGTCTGGTTTCTGCTTCTCTCCTTTGTTTCCCTCGTTCCCCTGCCAGGGAATTCCATGCAGTGCCAAACTTTGCTCATCTTGCTCACGGCCAGCATCTTCAGACCTCACTTCATGTCAGTCACCACCCAGAGCATCACCAGCATCGCTCTGATCATCTGGGTATCATTTCAGTCCTTCAGCATTTTCATAGCTTGATTTCTAATGGAAAAAAATAGTAATAGTTCACACTCATGGGATATGATGCGATATTTTCATACTATATACAATATGATTGATCAAATTAGACTAATTAGCATAACCATTGCTTTAACGATGGAGCAGATGAGGTTCTTTCTTTGGGAGCCTGGAGAGATAGCACAGCAGATGAGAGTTTGTCATACAAGTGAGAGTACCAGAGGGCAGGTCACCAGGAATTTGGACTCCTCATACCATGTACATTTTGGGTGGGTGAGACCATCTGCCTGCATTTCCAGCAGGAACAGAAGATCTCCAGAGTAAGCTGGCTGTAAGTCTGTGTTAGTGAGCTCTTGGTCTGACTGTGAGCCCTTGTCTAAAAGATAAGGAGGAAGAGTGACTGAGGAAGATTCCTGATACTGGCACCTGCACACAAATACACACATACATGGGGACACACAGACACACATGCCCCATTAACTGTGTTTGCTGGACAGAGCTGGCTCTTATCCTACTGAAGCTTACAGAAGGATTATGTCTCACTTTCCCTGTTCATCCTTACACACACACACACACACACGCACACACACACACACACACACCAGATGGAAAGAAACTAAAGCCTTTCTTTCTTTCTTTCTTTCTTTCTTTCTTTCTTTCTTTCTTTCTTTCTTTCTTCCCCCTTCTTATCGTTCTCTGTCAGGAGCCAGTTTCCTCCTAAAATCATTACAGGAACCATCACCCTGGGGAGTCTGCAGAGAACCCCACACCCCTAATTGTGTTAAGAATGGTTCTATTGACAAAGCCTACCCCACACCCAAATTGGCTGTTAATGAGAGCTATCTGTTAGCGGAACCCACCCCGCATTCTAAACTATCTAGAGAACTAGGTGTGTCAACTTCCAGGCCTACTGTGACTTGACCGAAGATAACCTCCTGCCTACGTGACCAACGAGGACCATGTGACCAACGTGAACCACGCGGCAAGAGCCCAGAACCCTGTGTCCATCCCCCCAACTCCTTACCCTATAAAAGGTTGTATCTCGTCCCTAATAAACGGAGGCTTTGACAAACTTTGCATGGCCTTCTTCCTGTCTCCTAGCCCATATCTTCCAGGTAGTGCCTCTCCATGACCCTGGAATAACTGACTGCCAGGCGGGCTACTAACCCTAGACTAAGTGGCCCGCCAAGGCAATCGACAGTTCTCATCCTTCTCCTTCTTCTTCTTTGTGGTTTTTTGAAACAGGGTTTCTCTGTAGCTTTGGAACCTATCCTGGAACTAGCTCTTGTAGACCAGGCTGGCCTCGAACTCACAGGGATCTGCCTGCCTCTGTTTCCCGAGTGCTGGGATTAAAGGCGTGCACCACCACCACCCGGCAACTAAGGCTGTTTCTAAGCACTCCGTTTATCCATACTAAAACAGCTGCCTTGTTTCCTCCAGGCTTGGTGTTGACTTCAGCACCCATAGGAGCCTGTTGTGTTTGATTTCTTGTGTTTGATAAGGTAAATATCGAACTGCTTGGTGAGAAGGAGGGTTTCTCGACCTTTTGAACTTGAAGGATTTCTGGCTGCCAATATCAGTTTGGCATTGGATTGTCCAAGATTTTCTGAAGCGTAACTGCTAACGCTTGCCTGGAAAGCAATAGGAGGTCTCAAGCCACAGAATTAATGCAAGCTCTGATCTAACTAATGGATGAGTTCATGGGGCCCTTTCAATGTGTATCTGTACTCTATACACAATATCATGCATCTGCGAAAGTAATCAGCATTGGCTCCTGCCAAGGAAGGACTAAGCGGTTCCATCTGAAGCGTGACGCACTGGATCCACGCCATGCCACTCTCTAATCAAGAGACAATTTAGCACCTTTTCAAACGCCTCAGGAATTCCCAGGCGCGATTGGATGAACCAACCACAAATAACCAGTTCCCAACCTTCAAAGGGGCTTTTTGGTGCAGTGCCTCGTGTGGCCAATAGAGGTCAGCAGTAGTCAAGCCTCCGAGAAGGGCTCCTGATGCAGCCGTTTTGAAATCTAGAACATTCTCTAGGAAACTCTATCTTTCAGTTTTCTTTCCTATGGCATTAGTAGGACCAGAGGAAACCCAAGCTTCTATGAGCTAGATTCCAGATTTGATGTTTTGACAGTATGTTCGGAAATCCAATGATCTATTACAACGCAAGGTTTTCATTAATAGAGAAAGGAACTTCCCCTAAAGGCAGCGCAAGCTAAAGGATGTGAAAGGGAGAAAGAGGGAAGTACAGCCTAAAAGTCATAATGCAATCAGTGTAACTTAAAACACCGTATGTGCTCCCTGCAATGTAGACAGCTGCAGCCTTTAAATGTCTTTTTTTTTTTTTTTTTTTTTTTTTTTTTTTTTTGGTTTTTCGAGACAGGGTTTCTCTGTGGTTTTGGAGCCTGTCCTGTAACTAGCTCTTGTAGACCAGGCTGGCCTCGAACTCCCAGAGATCCGCCTGCCTCTGCCTCCCTAGTGCTGAGATTAAAGGCGTGCGCCACCACTGCCCAGCTCCTTTAAATGTCTTTTAAAAGAGGCCGTGAGGATACAGACCTGAGGCGCCTTTTTTTTTTTTTTTTGAACTAGAAAACAAAATCAAAAGAAAGCATGCATGGCGACTATGATCCTATAGTGTATATGTCTCTTCAGTTGGAACTTTTATTGACTGATTGCTTGATTTTTGTGCTAGGATTGTGAATGTCAATGAGATACTCTTGAGAGCAGAGATGGTCCCATCAACATGGCATGCAGGAGAATCGCTCATGAAGTTGTTGACTTCTTGGCAATACTCAGACTCTATTGTAGTGATATTTTGTTTGTGTTTTAAGAAATAAAGCTTGTGTGAAGAACAGAGTGCAGAGCTAAGGCACTAGAGACGAGAGAGTGATCACACACACCTTTAATTCTAGGACTCAGGAGACAGAGGCAGAGGGATCTCTGTTAGCTCAAGGCCACCCTGCGCTACACAAGATTGAATCTGTCTAAAAGAGAAAGAGAGCTCACACAAAGGTGATCCCAGCATTTGGGATCACATCCCTTTAATCCCAGCACTAGGCAGGAGGAGACAGGAATTGAGCGCTTTGTGAGGTTTGGTGGACACAATGCAGTCTGAGGATCTCCCCTGCAGTCAGAGGTGGAAGTCTGGGGAGAGTCTGAGGACAGGATCGCACTTTCGGTCTGAGCATTAGTAGAGATAAAAGAACGCTGTATGATCTGGCTGCTCTGCTTCTCTGATCTTCAGCATTAACCCCTATATCTGACTCTGGGTTTTTATTATTAATACCAATTAGAACTTGTGCTACACTCCATAGAACCAGTGTAGAATTCGGAAGTTTTGAATGGATCTAGAGTTATTTCCTGCACATATCGGAATGACTGTGTTCTAGAAACCCTTCTGCTGCTGTGGATTAATTAACATAAGAAGGAGGGAGGAAGAAAATGGCCTGTAGGCTGTACACTCAGAAAAGTCTCTACATAATTAGAGATGCAAATGGTTTTTGTAAGTGAAGATTTGCTGGAGAGCATTAACGAGCCGTTCTGTTAAGATTGCTCGGCTTATTTGGGTGTGTACATGTTTACGAAACTTGGAAGCCAACTATGATAATGGCTGGCGTCTTTAACCCAGTACTTAAAAGGCTGAGGCAGGAGGATTGCCTCAAGTTCAAGGTGAGTCCAAGCTAGCCGGAGCTCTAGTTTGAGACCCCCATCTCAACAAAAAGGACATGATAAAATCATGTCTTGCTTTTCTGCTTGGGCATTTGCAGCAGAGCCAACCAGACCTGAGCCAAGCTGTGAGAGGGAACTTACTGTATTTATTGTGTGTGGGTCTTCCCCTGCTCACCACCCCTGCCCCACGGCTTTTCTTCAGCTAGGAACACAAACCATGGCCTACTGAGGACTAGTCTCTCAGATTCTACCTCTTGAGGACACAGAACATGAGGTATTTAGTTTCAGAGGGTGACCATTTTTTTTAACTAGGTCACATAAAATCAAATTAATAGACTTTTCTCAATGGCCACTTTTCTCTTGTAAAAATTTAAAACACTTAACACTTGTTCCAGGGAACCACAGGTTCTGTGCCTAATTTAATGTGGAGTTGAGATCCAGCTACTATACACTGACCTATCTAGCATTTTCTGCGTGACCCATGTGTTACAAAGGAGGCAAGAACTTCCCAGCAACTTAAGAACTAGTAACATCATGGAAATCAAAGTTAAACACAACTTCTCTAACTACATATATGAGATCCTGTCTTATGTAGACATAAAAGGGAAATTGTAGTTAATGTAAAGGACACCTATCAGAACAAAATAGTAACCTGGTATGGGAAGCAAAGGGAGCAATGAGTGAATGTCTGAAGATGGAGTTAAGTCCTGCAAGAGCATGATTTGTTTGATATGAGCTAGCCATGTCAAGGAACAAGGCCTCAGACCCATGGGAAATAAATTATCAGTTAAATAACTATAAGTTAAAGATGTGTTACATTTGGAATATTTGTTTAATGATGCAAAGATCTGTTGCATTCTTTTATGTTCTATTTGTTTAACTCTGTGAAGCTGTGTCACTTTGACTATCCAAAACACCGGACTGGTCTAATAAAGAGCTGAGCAGCCAATAGCAAGGCAGGAGAAAGGCTAGGTACAGCTGGCAGGCAGAGAGGATAAACAGGAGGAGAAATCTGGAGAAGAAGAGGAGGACTCGAGGGGCCAGCCACTCAGCTACACAGCAAGATATGGAGTAAGAAGTAAGAAAAAGTATACAGAAAGATAGGAAGGTAAAAGTCCAGATCAAAGGTAGGTGAGATAATTTAAGAAAAGCTGGCAAGAAACAAGGCAAGTTAAGACTGGGTATTCATTCATAAGAAAAAATAAGACTCCACGTGGTTTATTTGGTAGCTGAGTGGTGGGCTCCCAAAAGAGTAGAAAGTTAAAAGCAAAAAACAAAACAAAAAACCCAACAACATTACATTAATGGTGAAGGGCACTAGTCTATCTGGAAACGCATCTTCCAGCCATGCAGTGTGTTGGACATGGGACCAGATAATCTACCCGAGGCTGTCCACGCACTGGACACAGAACTTCTCTCCCCAAAAGTTAAAGCTGGGGGGGGGGTGAGAGATGCTAAATATACCCAAACTATTCAAGTTTTTAGGGGAGAAGAGTCAAATTATTGAGAGGGATGATTTCTTCCATCAAAGTATCTTTGGTCCTCAGAGAGGATGGAAGAAGAGCCATTAGGGAGCAGCATCCCTCAGAGATGCTAGGTATGTCCAGGTGTGCATGCGCAGCTGACTGCCAAGTTTACAAAGAAAGCATTACAAGGATCTCAGCAGAGCCAGGGTTGCTTCAAACATGGTTGGAGCTGGTTAAGAAGTATGAGAGAAGGCATAGTGGTTAAGAGGGCTCGTTGCTCTTCCAGAGGACCAATTAAGTTCCCAGAACCTCTCTGAGGGCACTCTTGTGCAACACACACACACACACACACACACACACACACACACACACACGGAAAAGAAATCTCCAGCCTTCTGTGGTTGTGTTGAAAAGAGGTTCTTATGTGATTGGACTCTTGCTTACTTTCTGAACTGAAAAAAAAAACTTTCTAACCATCATACAACTTTAAAACATGGAAATCATCTTTTGAAATCTCATTTGTTGCTTTTCTTCCACTTGAAAGAACATTAAATAAACCAGATGGCAAAAAGTACTGAATTACATAAAATAAGCATCTCTTCAGTTGGTTCCACTAAATAATCTTTACATCAAGTCTTGAATTGACCCTTTCATGAAGACAGAGAGGAAGCGATTTGTGGCTAACTCATGACCTGCCTGGGCTTTTTCCATGAAACAATCTGGGGATTTACAGGGTGCCCTGGCCTTTGGTGGGCTTTTTTGGGTCATCTGCTCTTGTCCTCATTAGACATCTGCTTCCAAGGGAAAAAGACAGGGCTCTACCAACACTGTCAAGGAAGTACGAATGTCCACTCAGTGATCTCAGCCTAATCCTGATCTGCAGAACATGGGGCATCTCTGTGTTCGTTCCTTGAGTGTTTTCTGCACTCTGCAAGAAAGCGTTCCCATCTCCTTATCTCTCCCAAAGGTGCAGTAGGAGGGATCAAAGTGAGTGTTGACTTGAGTCCAGGGATTCAGGAGGGGAGGACTCTCACCCACTCTCTTTTAGGGTCAGATACCTGTGCAGGTATATTTGTCAGTTTCCTGTCAGTAGAAAGATACTTAAGACAATGCACTGGAAAAGAGGGAAGGTTTCTTACCATTCATCGTTTTAGGCATTTTAGTCTATGAGACTGTGGAGATACAACACATTATGACAAGAAGTGCGCAGAGGATCACAGCCTTGGAGAGTGGGGGTGGGGGAAGCCAAGGATGGGGAGAGAGTGGCTATGAAGGACTCAGAGACTCTCCCTTAGTCTTGAATTAGTGAAAGGAGCAAGAGGAACCCCACAGCGTGGATACTGACTGGCAGAAGGGCTGTTACGCTTGGCCAAGGTGACAGATGCAAATATGAACTCTGACTTCCTTCCCACATGCCATAAGCTGCTGCTTGTAGCCTTAAATGGAACACATGAAAAATCCCTTCACATTCCAAGCTTCCCGGTTATATGATACTGAAATTTTTCTTTTAATTTTATGTCCTGTAATTTCATTTTCAGGCTCATAAACTAGCTAACACAAAACCAAAGCCATTTCAGATATGATGAGATCTTTCAAAACTTAAACATGATTATGTTTTTCCTCAGTATCATTTTACAGTAGCAATCCCATTTCACATTTAAGACTATTTTAGGGTGTTTTTTTTTTTCCGGTGGTTTCTTCAGCTAGTGCGTTAGGTTTTGTCATTATGACAAACACCTGACATAAATAACTTAAGGAAGGAAGGATTTATTTACTTTACAGCTCCAGAAGTTTCTATCCACAGGGCTTGGCTCGGTTGATTCTGGGCTCACGGTAACCTACCACTTCATGGTGGTGGGAAAATATGGCCGAGAGCAGACAGGAAGCATGGTGCAGGGACTGGGATGAGAATCAGCTATAACTTTCAAAGACCCTGCCCCTAGTGACCTACATCCTTCAGCCAAAGTTCCTCAACCTCAAAGAGCACTGCTGTCCTGAGGCCAAGCACTTGGCACCTGAATTTGTGGGAGACATTTTCTACTCTACCCATAAGATCCGGTGTCTCAGTGCACCCAGCCTGAAGTTCATACTTTCCCTGTCAGCGTCCACCGACAAAGCTAAACTGGACCTGGCGGGTCTGTTTTGCATTTGTAAGTGTCACATTTGGTGACGTGAATTCAAGTCATTAACAGTGTGGCCTGAGTGTTGCTTTGCCAGACAGCACCTGCTTTACTTGAATTCCTCTACTGGGTAGAATCACACTCCAAAGAAAGTAGAAAAAGAGAGGAAAGAGGGAGGCTTGAGTCTTGTGGGAAAAGGTTTGTGTTCTTCACAGGGATATCAGCCAAACTAAAGGCCATCTCTTGTCAATCTCTGTTGCCTTCAGCTCAACCCCCCCCCCCCCACTTCACCTCTTGCCATTCAAGTCCCCCATTTTACCTCAGGCCCTCCATTTTATCCCAATCTATTCATCCAGACATGAGTCTCATGGAGAACCATACTACGGACTAAAGAGCAGAGAAAGACAAGTTTGTAATGTTATTGCTATTAGTTGTTGAGTTCACAATATTTAAGGCTTATGTTCTGTGGTGTTCTCCCAGCTTGATCCATTGAACCCTGGGCAGTCAGCATGGATGCAATTCTGTGAGATCCTTCTAGGGCATCAAATAGTCTCATTCTACACTGTTCACTAAGTGTGTGAAAAAAAACCTGTGTGATGCTAAAAGCAAGAAAAGGAATAAAGAATTTGACCTAGACTGCCCATCCCCAAAATAGAAACCAAGGCTGAGTCATGTATCTTGGTTTTTTTCCCAGGCCTGAAGCAGGACCTTATCTCTGGGGTTTCAACAACTAAAGGAAACCCTGACCCTTAT
Organism: Microtus pennsylvanicus; assembly: GCF_037038515.1. Classification (NCBI taxonomy): domain Eukaryota; kingdom Metazoa; phylum Chordata; class Mammalia; order Rodentia; family Cricetidae; genus Microtus; species Microtus pennsylvanicus. The sequence goes on along the minus strand of NC_134580.1, from coordinate 124,541,968 downwards.
GGACTACAGCAGCCACAGTCTGCTCCTGGGCACACAGAACCACAGAGACTCTCCACTCATGACGTATGAGCTGCTGACAGTCTTGCCAATGTCTGAATTAAAGTTTATGTACTGACTCACAGGGTGAAGAGAGAATTTTAGACTCAGGATGTGAGAGTTCTTTTTTCTTTCTACTTTGGAGGTAATTACAGTCAAGCCCTTTTCCCAGGCTGCAAGGCCAGTGGTGCTGACCACCTTGAACAGGTTTATTTATCAAGGCATCCGGCGAACGTTGTCTGAGAACTCACTCAGTTTTCATGACATATGATGCTAAATAAATTTACAAACAGGACGTGAATCATGCCTGGGTCTCAGACTTAGTTCTGAAAGCCCCATCTCCCCATCTCCTCCTCGCCCTCATTCTGGATCCTGGCATCTGTCACCTCCTGGTATTTCCCTGAGTGTTGACATCATGTCCCTTTGGCCACCAGTCCTGGCCTTATCCTGCTCTGGTACTGGGTTAGGCTGAAAAATAGGGATGTCGAAGTCTACCCTAGTCATGCTACTGAAACAGGTCCCGGGCAACCTGGGCAGGAACATGCTCCTAGCCTCTACCTTTCCTGGTGGGAATGGGCCCCCAGGTGATGACTACTGGGTAAGAGTATGCAACCCTCTCCTTGATTGACATATCTTTTCCCAATCAAACTAATGGTGTCTTGTTCGATCTTACTTCCTCTTGGTGGCTTTCCAGGTCTTGCAAAGCAAATCAGTTTCTGAATTTTTTTCCCTTTGTGTCCCTTCTCATGACATTGTAATAGTAGTTAAGCACTTGCCAATGCCATCTTTTAATACCCATCTCTGCTGTGGGGTCTGTGTGTCAGGACCACATCCCTCATACCTGTTTTCCCTGAAGACCTGGGCAGCCAGTTGAGTGCCTGGAACTCAACGGGTATTAAGCAGCGGATGGTCTAGGACAGCAGATATGTGTGGTCTTCTGCGGGGGGGTCAGAGGGTGGACAGTACTCACCCTGGTGCATCTTTCCAAATAACAGATGGCTGTGTCACTGGGGTCACCAGGGTCAGGTACTCCATGAAACTGGGGTGTGGGGTAGAGAGAGACCGAGAAAGGAAAGAGGATCCTGGGAAAAAGGAGCTCTCTGTGAATGAGAGCAGAAGAGGAAACGACACTAAGCTTGACATCATGAGACCTGATTTTGAGTAGTGGCAGCCACAGAGTATTTGCCATATTTCAACCATCAAGTGACTCTGACTCCTCTGGAAACCAGGGTTGTCTTTTTCAGCTTGCACACCCCATGGCACATCTTGGTCACTGTACCCACCTCTGATGGACACTGGAGAGGATGCATTCCACATGGTCTTGAGGGTGGATGGGAAAGGGGGTGGACAGTGAGGATGCTTTGGGTATATCTTTGGAGGTATCTTTGAAGCATCTGTTGTTTCCCTCTGCCTGATACTTAGAAATCCTTCAGCAGACTTCTAGCCCTTGTAAACATTGGTGTGTGAGTGGGGGGCAGGGGAGGGGTGCTGGTGAGCACCATGGGTAACAGCTCTTTTGAATCCTGATCTGGTTCATGCCACAAGGCAAGTGCAGCATCATGGTATAAACCAACACTTCTGACCATGTTTCTGATTAAGAATTTAATCTCTTCTACCTGGGTTCAAAGGAGAGCCAGTCCAGAGTGTGTCCTCACCCTTGGTAAACTTCTCTCCTGTGAACCTTCCCCTAGAGGAGACTCTTGCAGTATTGTGTGCAATCCTTTGTTCCCTCCCTTCTCCCAGTTTCTTGTCTCTGCACCCATCTTCTGGCAGTCTGCAGGGAAGGATGCTCCCTGGCTGCAGTGGGACACAGTCTGAAAGATCCAAGTGTTTTACAGTCAAAGCTAGTTATCCTTGCATTGGAAGCAAAAGGTCAGATATTCTAGAAGGAAAACCAGAGCCAGTTACACATTACTCCCACAGACACCAGCATTTAGACTTTCTAACTGCAAAGGCTGATTTCTGTAGTCCTTCTTGTCACTACGCCTTCAAAGAAGGAGGAAGAGAAACCTAGCCCCAGACACATGTGTTTTGAGGGATGGATCATAGCACTGAAGACTGTTTCTGAGGCAAATTCTGGGACCCATGGAAATGGACAAGCAGGAAGACTGCATTCAAGAAAGAAGGGAGTGTGTGTGTGTACATGCACAAAAATATTCATGAGTGTATACATGTGCCTGAGCATATATGTAACTCATACATAACTATACCTGGACCTGCTCCTCAAGACCTACCTTGAAGCTCGTATTCAAGTTTAAGTAATTAAGATGGGACATGATGCCCCAAATTCTTTGTCCTGGGAAGACATCCCGAGAGACAACCAGGAAAGTGAAAGACCCCTGCCACAAATCACTGGGGGCCACGGGTGCTCAGTCTCTCTGTGGAACTGTGGGAGGATCAGAGGCCCCACTTGAAAGAAATATCACCCATGTCTTCCTATCTGTCGGTGCTTCTGACTGGCCTTATGATCAAGAAGGAAGCTGCCAACAAGAGACTCCACCTGCCTGTAGCCTTCCACCTGTAGCCATTAGAAGCCAGGGCCGTGAGAAACTGTATTTGCTACCAGGTCCTTGTGAATATCTTGTGTACACAGTGACTCAGGTGTTTCCTAGGTATATGGGAAAGATAATGGCGAAGACAAAGCATCCTCCATTGGTGGATCAAACCGAGAGTGAGCTTAGAACAGCATGGCCAGGTACTCCCCCGCACCAGCCCTCCATTCTTCTTTGCTTTGTCTTCATCTAATCGCCTCTTGTTTTTTTGACTCAGGCACTCATCAGCGATGTCATTCTAGCCTTAGAGCTAAAAGAAAACAACTCCTTGTTTAACACTGAGTGCAGGAAGTGACTTATTCTGTTGAACGAGATCAAATTACTGGTTTCTCATCATTTTGAAACCAAGACCTCAGGAAGAAGTTCCTGCAAAGAAACATTAACATGACCATAGGGAAAACTACAGGAAAACCTGCCTAGGCACACAGGTTGCCCCAGGAGCTGCCTTAGCTGGGTGGCAGTCCCCGAAGGCCCTAGAGCCATGTGATCCTAGAGCAGCTATGCTGGCCCGTACACCTACACCAAGCAGTCACGAACACTCTTCAGCTCACACAGAAACTGATGTATAGTTTCCATGTTAGTTGTCTTTCTGAGTCTTATGTGATAAAGAATGGGTAGCTTTCACGGGTCCCTGCAACAACTCGTAGAAAAAAAAATATCTAATTCTGATTTTTCTTAGCATGTGAGGAGGATTTGACAGCTTTCGGTCTCAGATTAATATACAGTAAAACCAATGTGTGCAAGCACCGTGTGTGTGCGTGTAAAACACATGTGGCAGCCCAACCATGATGAAGTGTAACAACTTTTTAACAGACTTCACCCAAGTAAACATTTATCTATTTTTCATTGATTTTTATCTATCTTAGGAAAAATTTAATTAATCTTATCACTTAGGATCCTAATAAAGTTCATATCTAATTAGAAATAGATTTGCAAGAGTATTTTGTGAGATATAGACAAAAGTTATGGGGATTTGACATTCTCTTCTAACCTTCCCCCTGACACCGGGCAAGCATGCAGTGAGCAGGCGTGCATATGGGCAAAATACTCATTTAAAAAAATTTAAATTTATTTATTTTTTTTTTAAGTTATGGAGGTTAGGAAGAAATGAAGAAATGTGGGAGCTGCCGAGTTCTTCACCTTGTTCAGCAGCCTTCAGCCTATGCTGGGGGTGGTCTGGGAGGGGAGTGGGGGGGTAAGAAGCGTCACTTTCTAGGGCGGTGACAACATAGTAGCTAAGAGTCAAATTGCATAGAGACCTCTGGGCACTCTGGGCACCCGGGCTGGGTTCTGGAGGAAGCCAGTGAAAGTCAAGGACACAATGTGCCCCGGCATCGGGCACAGATGTTGACAATGGTTTCTTCACCAGAGCCTCTCATGCAAAACCTGGTTTTTATGTAATTTGTAAAGCATGACACTAACAAAGCGTGCCATTCATCCTCCAGTTATGGTTGGCTGTAAAACAGAATGAAGACTTCTTTTCCTTTGAAAAGTCAAATGTTTATCTTTCAATTCTTTAGTGTCTTTTCTCTTGGGCTTTTAAATTCAAATGCCCACCTACACTCCACCTCAGCTTTACAATTAAAATTCTAATTTAAAATAGGTAGAACATTTGAGGCTTCATTTTGTACTGACTTGGATTAAACTGGTCCACCTCAGAAACATTTAAGAACTGAGCAACATTTCCTTGGTCTGTGACATTTAGAAAACAGTCTACCTGACCAAAATTTGTTCATGTTTGCTAGTCCCGTTCATTTTAAGACATCTCTACAGAGTGAACCAGGAACACTTGGCACAAGATACAATGGGCTATGTACTATTTGTATACTTTGGTTTTGTTTGAAGTTTTGTACAGGGTCTCGTTGTACCCAAGGCTAAACTCAAACTGGTAGCAGTCCTCCTGCCTCGGTTTCCTCCAGCTGGGATTACAAACATGGGCTTTCAGGCCAACCTTTAACTTGGTTTTGACAAATGAACAAAACAAATAAACATTGTTCCAGCAAAAAAATAAATAAATAAAAATAAACCCTAACCCCTTTTCCTTGAGCAGGTGAGATAGTTCAGTGGAATAAAACTCTCTGGATCCATCTCTGTACCAACACAAGGGTGGAAGCAAACAGCAGATTCTACTAAGCTGTTCTTTGACCTCCACACAAACACATATGGTCACACATACACGCCCACCCGTGGCTTTCTCTCTGTCTGTCTCTGTCTGTGTGTCATCTGTCTGTCTGCCTCTCTTACACACACACACACACTAAAATGAAAAGAAGAAAAAAATTCTTTTGTTCTGTTGAACGCCCTTTCCTAGGTCAGAACTGACGTTTTCTCATGTGTCGAATGAGGAAATGGAGGGATTGGGATGTTGGTAATGTCTTTCTGGACTTTGAGAGTGCAAGTTCTCTTCGTACCGTCTGCTTCTTGACTCCCTGTGTTAACTGCAGAAACCACTGATGGAGACTGATCTACACAGAGCTCTCTTCTCTGGGATACATCTTACAGGCCTGCCCTCCAGCCCATTGTTGGTCTGCCGGGGAGGTATGGCTCCCTCAGCTCCAAACAGAGAGACTGAGGCTCGGAGGGTAAACCATGCCCTGGAAATGATACAGCTCCCAGAGTAAAGGGCAGATGAAAATAAAGTCCAGGCCCTGTGTTTCTACCACCTCTGCTTTCTGCTACTTTTTGCCTTGCATAAACAAATATCATAAAGGAAATTCCAAGGCTACGGCACCCAGAATCATTTATTTTTCTAATGTTGTCTCACACAACTAATATACTTCAGGTTCAGAATAGACTCCCTGGGAACAGACCCCATGTGGGTGGGAGTTTCTCAGACAAGCTCACACACTCAGTGTGTAAACTTCAGGAGCACAGCAGGGGACAGCTCTCTGCCCTGAGTCTCAGAAACTCTGAATCATGGAGGGGAGGGGTGTGGTGGGCGCCTGGGACTTGTTCAGTTGGGGACTGGGTTAAAAGGAGTCAGAAAAAGACCTGGGCTGGGCTCACAAGCAGAAGAAAGCTGGGGCCGAACATCCGGTGTACAGTAGCCAGGGAGAAAGGTAAGGGATGGCATGGATTTGTGCACTTTGTCTCACTTTGCATTCCCTGATGAGTGGCTGCCACCACAGTAGAGAGGTAAGAGCGTGGGGACAGAAAATGCCTCAGGTGAGCATTCTTGAGAGGGAAGTTAACCAGGACCATCTCCCCTCTGCCCTGCTATTTTTAACATTTGGCATATATTTCATTCAAATCTTAAACACATATTCAGTGTAGGAAAAGTGCATACTTCTATTTTTTTTATGAAGAAAAAGGCATGTAACGTTTTGATGACATTTATAAAACACCATAGTTACTAAAATATTACCAAATTTGATGCAACCATTTTTTTTTATCTCTCCAAATGATTATTTTCAAGTTAGTGAGTTTTCGTACTTGCTGGGACAGATGTTTGTCAGACAGACACACACTTCTTCTCTCGGTAGGTGGCTTCCTAGTTAAGTTTTGTCACTTCCTGTGATGTAAACTTTCTCATCAGGGCTGACTTCACGCTTCCCAAGGTTTACTCAGTTCCCGAATGTTTGATGGATTTAGACAAAGTTGCACTGCTCTTTCGCGTGAAGAAACGTGCTCCTGCTCACTGTTTCGTCCTCACAGCCCTCGGTCACTGCGGTGTTGCTTATTTGCTTGTTTTCTTTTATTTACCGCTATAGCTCCTGGAAACGCCCCTTTACAGGGTTAGGTGTGCAGCTTACTGTAGCACATTTGTTCAGTGCAAACAGGGCTCTGGATTCAGTTCCCAGCACCGCCAGGAAGCAGAAACAAAAACCAGAAAGCCACACTACTTTTACCCTTAATTTCAATTAGTTCAGGCACACTTTTAAATGGTGCCTTAATGCATATCTGCCTTCTTCGTCTTCCTACTCTGCTTTCCTCTCACAGCCTCTGGCAGCTCCTTTATTTGGCATACAAAGCTACCAGTACATATCCACTGTGCACCAGTTAATTTCCCATCTTCTGTTGATAGCTTGATCTACCACGTAAAACCCAATCAGCATAATTCTTGTTCTGGGATCAGAAAAATTTAGTAACATCCACACTAAAAACATGCCCTGCCTTGTGAAATACAGGGGTTGGTATTTCTGCATAAAGTGATTACACCTGTGTGAGGAACACCCGTCTGAGGATACCAACACAAGGAAGTCAGAGAACTGAGCCCCTCCAGAAGAACCACTGCTCTGGTTTCCACTCACCTCACGGTAGAGCACTTCTGTTCTTCTAGACCTCCATGGGCACAGAGCTGTCTTAGGTCTGACATCATTCAATGTACCTCTCGTGAGATTCGCCCACACCGCTTCCTGTTATCCTAATCCACTCATTGTCAACCTAGTACTCTATTTTACAAAAGTATATCTTTATTCTCCATATTGAGATGCTAGCTGCCTATACACACGATGTACCTGTATTTGGAGATAGGTTTTTTTTAAAGGAGGTTAATAAAATAAAATGAAGTTATTCTGGACTAGAATCCTAGAATCTTTATAAGAAAAAGGGACAAACACACAGAGACATAGGCATACACAGACACACACACACACACACACACACACAGACAGAGACAGAGAGAGTCATGTGATGATAAAGAAAGAAGAGCCATCTACAAGCCTAGAAGAGGGGTCTTAAAAGAAACCGAGAAAGTAAAGTGAATTTGTATGGATTAAACCATCAAGTCTGTGGTACTTTTCTACAGTAGCCCAAGCGAGCAATCAAATAAGTACAGATCTGGTATAACTACAAGCATTCTGGTATAGTCCTTCAACGAACATCTACCCAATAGCTACAGTAAATACCCCAGAACTGGACTTCTGTGTGAAGGAGTATGTACTGTCCAGCAAATGCAGACCCTGCCCAAGCGGTACCAAAGCAGTTATATATGCCCTCACCTAACCTCGGCTTCTCCTTCCTCCCAGCCTAGTCTCTCATCTGTTTCAGACTAGCTCTTCTTCCCCTGACCCTCTCTACTCTGTTTGCCCATGCGCCTTTATATACCATCGTATAACTAGATCAGTCCTGCTTCTCAAGTCCAGACTTCCACCACAGTCTCCTGCCCCCACATTATCTCTGGTTCATTAACCACCTGCCCTCTCAAACCCTGTGTTTCCTATTCATCAAAGCTTACCTGTCTTGATTTAACTAAGCCTCGGTAAATATGAATCAATGACATAAATTATTTATTGTAAATGAGATAGGCTTCTAAATGCTGATGGTCTTGTGCAACAGATAAGATCTGCAAAGATTTAGAATGTACAATGAGGCGTGTCTCCATCGTCATGATTTTTAGTCATGAACAATAGGTGGCTGGCCATGGCGTGAATGACATCACTTCTGGACAAGTACGGAGAACACAGATTTTTCACTTCTCTTGGCTCCAAGTTTCCTCTCCCCACCAACCAATATTTTTATTTTCATACTTTATTTCAAACAGGCATTTAGTCAGATGTCCAAGAGACTTAAAACAGAGTGTCATGTTATTAACACCACCCAAAGAAAAATACCAAAGCCAAAGCAGGCAGCGTTGCTCAGATTACTGCCCAGTCCAGATACTCACCCTCCCGAAATGTATGAGTCAGTCCAAGAGATGAAGCAGACTGCACTGGCTTAGGCCAGTTTGTAACCCAGGCTACCTCTGACACTCTGACAACCCCTTAAACTCTTCTGTGAAATATTCCGTACCCAGGTGGTCCCATGTCCCTGGATGGGAAGGACAAAGAAAATTTCTATTTTTGTTTGTTTTTTGAGACAGGGTTTCTTGGTAGCTTTGGAGCCTGTCCTGGAACTAGCTCTTGTAGACCAAACTGGCCTCGAACTCAAGTTTTCTATGTGACAAACTCCTCAGGTGTTGAGAAACCATATTTAAAATGTTGGGGGATAGCCTGCTGTGTTGTTTTATTTCAGAACTACTGTGGTTGGAAGGCCCCCTTTTCCCTGGATCGATATGTTGAAATCTAAACCCCCGAGGAGATAGATTCAGAAGTGAGGTTCTGGGACAACAGTTCTCTTAAGTGCATGGAGCCCTGGAGCCCGAGAAAAGCTCTTGAGAAAACTAATACCTTGATTCCATTGTGTGAAAACTCAGCACGAAGCATCGCAGAGGGGGAAGGGAGTGGCAGCAGACGCCAAAGCTGACTCTGACTTGAGCTGGGATTTCTCATCCTCAGACTTGTGAAAAACACTTTTCTGTTGTTAATAAGCTACAAAATTTACAGCCCAGAGAGAGTAAGACCTTTATCTTTCCCAGGCCAACTATCCACTTGAATATCAAACATATTTTAAAAAAAAGAACAAAAACATACCCAGACCCACATATATTAAGGGTAAAAGAAACTTAACACAAAGGACGTATGTGGAAGGAAATGTCCAGATTCTTGTCTGAGTCCTCTCCTGTGGACCCGGGAGGTGCTCCCACTGGTACTAGCTGGTGCCTACAGGTTTTTCTCTCTTCCCTTCAGCTCAGACAGCCTGCACAGTAACTAGTCATCATGGCTAAGATGGACATACAGATGTCCCATTCACTGTGCCCCTGAGTTGGCTCGGTACCGCCTTTAAAGACCTTTAATTGTGGTCTTAAAATTTTCCACTTCAACTTTTGGTCAACAGATTCTCCGGCTTCAACCCTTCTCAGATGAGGAGCGTGAGGAAGAAGAAAACGGCCTACCTGAGCTCTGCAAATATTTCTAGGGAACCCACACACAGGCTTAGTATCATCTACGGCACAGAGCTTAAACCCTTTGTCAACACGAGGCTTCGCTCCAACTGCGCGCTGCTTGGCTCGCGATCAAAATGGCTTCATCGTGTTGGAAATCTCAAAGGCTTACAGCGTCAAACTTGGACGTTTACTGTACACATTCACAGGACTTATTCCACAGGCTCATAATAAATCTTTATAACCACATATGGCTGGATTATAAATGTCAGCTGGGAAGAGCCATAAAAGCACAGCACAGAGAAAGGTGTCGGTGTCGGCCTTGGTGCAAGCGAATTCAACTTTATTAATTTACTTGTTTGATCGAACTGTGCTATTTCAGATGGTGGGGTGAAGTTAATTCATGAGACATAAGGTGGAGAGACTCATAAAACACTAAAGTCACTGCAAGAAAAATATCTTGGCGATTAGTCACTTTGCTCCTGGGAGGTACCCCGCTTCGAATGAAACAATGGCACGAAGAACAGCGGGCTGCCGGGAATGGTGTCTCCGGGCCAGACAGGTGGAGCTGGCAGTCGTGGGACTCTTCCCATCCACTGTAGCTTTAATTCTTTCCCCTTGAAACAAGGAAAAATTTAACTTGGATCTTCATTCGCTTAGAAATGTAGAAAACATAATAATGAAAGCAAAAGAATGGGTGTGCCCTTGACTCTCCTCAGAGACCCCAAACGGTACCACCAAGAGCATGCCACCTGCCTGTTTTTCTGACACTTGTGTTTCTGGATGGTGCTATCTGTCCAGCAATAGGACACATGAGGCCCGTCCAGATGTCTCAGTGCCTCCCCGACACAACCTCTACACTGGCTTATTGCCAGTGGACAGTGGGAATTGAGACCTCTCAGAGCGCACCCCAACACAACATGTATGCACACAAACACAATACACACACGCTCCTCAAACCAAAGGACTTATTTTATCTTAAAATTCTTGTTTGTAAAAGCTGTCCGTGTTAAATTATATGCTCAGTTATGCCTTTTCTTTTTGGGGGGGAAAGAGAAGTGTATTTGGTATGGACTTCTATAAACAACAGTCATTCCACCTTTCTGCAACATTTTAAAACAACGCTTTTAATTGTTAAGAGCATTTTCAGGAGAGGCGAGGAGAAGAAAAGCCTCAAGTACCAAGTAGTCTAGCTTTTAAATGAAGCACCAATGGTTCAAAATCTTCAATTCGCTTTCACTTTCCAGCGTTTGCTTGCTAGAAGGCTGTCACTGAGGACGGTGGAGATGAGACGGTGTTTTCAAGGTTCTCAGGTGTTGACTTTTCAACCTTTCCTCTCAGGCACAGCGCAGCCACTTCTCTAGGGTGGATTTCAGCAGAGCAGAAATGGGGACTCAGGGTCTGGGGGCAGTAGGACTAAAATATGGCTTTAGGAGCCAAATTTGCAATTTTGTGGTTTCAAAATTACATTAACCCCAGATCCAATGAATGTTGAAGACATTCCATTTTTCTTCTCTTCTATTTTTATATTAAAATTCATTTCTCAAATGGATAAACACTATAAATTTTTTAGAAATATTTTCCTCATAGCGTGTGGAAGTTTTCAAAAACTTATATTGCTCATAAAGTATGTAATCACTTAGAACCTTAAAATTCTTTAAACATCAAATATATGTATACATTATATACATGTATATTTTAACATTATATGTGTCTTTAGTTATAGCATATTTTGGTAGTTGTATAAGTATAAAAATCTAGAAGTTTATTTTTCAAAAATATGTATTCTTAGAGAGATTTTTAAAGACATTAAATGATTTTCCTTCCTTTACACAAAGGCAAAACATACTCTTTCAATTTAGAGAGTATCTAATAGTATTTTTAAAGGAAAAACTGCCTGGGGGTAGCTACAAGCTAATTGCATATAACACACACACACACACACACACACACACACACACACATATAGCTTTAGGAGGAAATTTCAATTCAGCAATGTTGGGTATGTGATAGTGCAGCTCCTATTTCTTCCACAGAGCTGCCATGCAGGCGGCACAGGGATGGCTTTGACCGCAGTCTGTTCTCTGAGAAGGATTACTGAAAATTAAACCAACTATGTAAACAGTATTCTGTGCATTGTGCCATGTTGGGATGGTTCTCTTGAGAGCGACACAAAACCAAAGTCTTGGCACTGGGCATGCAGCTCCATGGTAGAGCATTTATCTACTATACTCAAAGCCCTAGATTCTAGCCCCAGAACAGGAAGAAGGGAAGAAAAACACAGAAAGAATGAAAACAGAGAGAAAAAAGCAGTAGTACAAGCATGCAATTAAGAACACTATGCACTAAATTGAGTATTATTTCACTTTTAGATTAAATTTCATTATCGGATTTTCATTAAGGCAAAATTATTAAGAGCATCCCCCTGTCTTTGGAGCCTTGAAATTATGAATGAGCATTATGGTTCACAGGCTGATGCTGAAGCCCGTTTGATCAGCTAGTTAACTCATACAAAATTCGTGAAGACGGCATGATTCATGCAGCACAGAGAATTGTTACAAACTGTACATGTGCTGTGTTTCCACATAGGTTGCCAAAAGCAATTTAACCTTCAAGCGCTATCACAGCTTTTAGGTCTTTTTGTTTCGTTTATAATCATGTATGTATGTCTCTGTGAAGGTGCGGGCACCTGATCGCAGGTGTCCTTAGAGGCCAGCGGCATCCCTCTGAAACTGCAGTTGTAGGAGGTGGTGCACCAGACACAGGTGTGGGGAAGTGAACTGGTTTTTCTGCTCAGTCATCTCTCCACCCTTAATGCTGTTGTTTTTAAGCTGACCTAACTATGGCTGTAACTCACGGATTTTCTTAGACATTAAATACTTCTCGTTTGCCATTTCACCACCACTGAGTTCTACCACCTTCTTTCCTGCAGGATTTAATGGCGCACCTTCTCCACTCAAGACTGCCAGGGCTTCAAGAGGTAGAGTGGGGCTCAGGAGGAGAGCAGCTCGTGTTCAAAGAGCAGGAGCTAAATAAAGGCTGAGCCATTGACCACAGGATCCATCTCTACAATACTGTGAGACCAAAGAGCATTCCACCCAGACTTAGAATTTCCCTGGATGTTTTTTAGAAAGGGTATAGGAGCTGGAATAACATGACACTCGGTGACTTTCTTATTTGGGGAGATTAGATATAATTAAACTGAAGCCATCTTGGGGGATTAGTGTAGGGTAAGGGGACTCTTACCTGGCATGTGCCAGGTTCAACAGCCTCCTTCCCAGTACCATGGATGAATGAACAAACAGTAAATAATTAAAACAAAAGAAAAGAAACAGAAGACTTTGTTGACAGAGTTTTTTTTCTCCATGCATCTTAGAACCAATATCCATCTGCTTCTGGGAAATCCCTGCTGGCATCAGGTCAGCTCAGAAAGAACATTCTAGAATTAGAAATACAGGTACTTCTTTCAAAGTTGTGCTCAAGCAAACCTTTATTTTTTGGGGGGCTCCACATTTCTCCTTCATGTCAAGGACTTTGGAAACCGTTTTCTCTAAATCAACATCTTGTTTTAATGTCTCCATTCAGACAAGAATAAATTGTCAAACAAAGTACCCTTGGAATTGTAGCAAAGTCCTGGAGATTCTGGAAGAAAACAAGGGATCAGGAAAGAGCCCCCACCAGCTGGAGTGTTTATGACCCCCACATCAGCTCTGTGCCTATAGGTTTTAGTTTTCTTTCCAGGAAAATACAATTTAAATGTATTTTCAGAATACATTTCTAGGCAAAGAAATACCTGCCTGCTGGCTGAGTCAGTGTAAAAGTTCGAACCTGTTTTCAACCCTAGCTCTAAATTAATCAGAGGCTGGGAAGAGGGAGAGAATTCTGAATTCAGAATTTGGGGCAGCCGGTTTTATAGTCAGTCAGAGACCAGGCTTTTGCCCCAGTGTCAGTTAAATTTTTTTCAGTAGATCAAGGAATGTTTATTAAGTTTGAGCCCTCTCTGAATAACTACACGCTGTCTGCCCAGAAACGAGCCCAGTTGGAGGGAAACTCTTCAAGGTAGCCCGGCACACAAAGCATGATCCAAGTGCACAACACTTCCAGGCCCAAGCTTGCTGGAACTGGCTCAGTCTCACACACATTTTTGTGTCTGTGGCCGAGGCCTTCAGTGCAGGGAGTGGGAGGGCGAAGACACGGGTGTGTTAGAAAAACAGAAAACAGGGAAAGCAGGACTTGGGCTTTTTCTAAGACAGATGAGGAGCCCACCATGAAGGGCCCCATAGAGAAAACACCACCTATCTGCAGGTTCAGAATTGAGAACCACACCAGGGGACAGGTAGGTCCCAAGTAGGCATGCCATAGTCACTGGATTGAAATGACTTGGTAATGGCAATTGAATATTTTTTTTAATTCAAATTACTTTTAAACAGATACCTGAATATGTAAAGTTCTTATTTATAGGGTCCCATCTGGGCCATACATATGTATGGTGTGTCTTGCTCAAACTGGTGAGAGCATATCCATCCCCGCAAATATTAATCATTTCTTTGTGGTGCAAACACCCAAAATCCTTTCTTCTAGCTTTTGAGTCTATATAGAACATTATTAATAATTACAGTCGCCCTGTTGTTCCATAGCCAGGTTTACTTTCACGTGGGTTTGTGGATTCGCCAATCCACTTACTTAGGAATAAAAACTGGGCCCGGATGCACCCCTTAAAGACATGCAGTATAGAGAAGAATATGAAACTGAAACACACAGTCTTCATCCCCAAAGGAAACCTCTCGATTAGAAGGGGAGAGTTGATAGAAAAGAAAGAGAATGACCAAATAAGTGACCTCCCAGCAGCCCCCAGATCAGCTTCACTTCCTGCTAACGGCAGTGAGAGATGAATCTGGGCACTACTGTAGGAAGATGGGCAGGGAGTATTAGGCACTTGCTGGAATACACAGGGTGGCTCCCTACAGTGGAACACAGGCTCCTGATCTAGAAGTTGACGTCGCCTAAAAGGTTAATAAAACCCTGCAACTTAAAGTGTGCTGGTGCCCTCTGATACTCTCTGTGGAGCTTCCAATGACCATGCTTACCATGGCTGGATCTTGGGTATGGCCTGAACACAGAATATTTGAGAGCTATCTCTAACCCTAATACACGGAAGGATTTGAGGCACACCTTAGGAGAAAGCTACCATTAGCGTTGCCAACATCAGTCATTTATTTCCACTTCGTTTTTCTTGCACTTTCTCTGGAAGACCAAGAGAGAGAGAGAGAGAGAGAGAGAGAGAGAGAGAGAGAGAGAGAGAGAGAGAGAGAAGGATCAACTTTCTATGCTTTTTATAGGTATACTGAAAAGATTTAACAAGGTTTAAAAGTACTTTAAATGCTTCCTGGATTGGAAAAGACTCTGCTCAAATAATTTACTATATAACCTTTTGTCTTCCCAGACTGGAGCCCTGGCCTCTCCCCTCTGCTGGCCTGGTTTGTAAGCAACATTTCTAGCTATTCTTCAGATCACTTATGGAAAGAATATGCAGATGTGTGTAAGTGGGTGTCAAAATATAAATCTCCGGCTCTGAACTGGCACCCAGCTCACAGTAGAAAACAAAACATTTGCTTTGTCAACTAACGAGCAGCCCCGACTGAGAAACCCCTTCCTCGCCGAGCTCACCAAGTGCAGAGTGAGCCTACACAGATGTCGGAAACCTCAGCCAGACTTGTGATTTAGCTGAACCAGGCCTGGCTGCCGGCCACAGTGGTGTATCAGTGAGGTCTAGAAAGACAGGCTGCCAATCCCCACCACTGTGTAGACAGAAAATAACCGATTTGTTCAATGGAAGGTTACGTTTGGAAACATTCTGCCAAGTTGGCTGCCAAGCGGGAGGACCTGGCTCGGTCCAGAAGGGCACAGGAGGAAGCCTACCTTATGGTTCACAGGTGCTGTCTGCCCTAGGAGGGCTCCACGCGGAAGATGTGACGTATGTTCTGCACGCTGGAAGCTCCTGCGTCTGGTGCCGAAAGCTCCTGTCTTGAGACCTGTCAGCTCCGCATCTACTTGCCTTACAGGATTTGGGGCACAGGTCCACGACCACCTACTGACTTTGAGGATTTTCAACCACACAGCTGAATAAAAAACGGCACACGTAAGGCATGAGTTAGCAGGGCGTGAAAAGAGCAGGCTGTGAGGGCAGAAGAAAATACAGCCTGAAGAAAAAAAAAATTGGGGGAAGGATTTTTGATCTGCTGAGAGACAAGTGCTAGAGAAACTGAGAGAAGAAACTTTCCCTTGCGGTTTGCTATTCACAGAAGACCATGGACTTTTTTTTTTTTCTCCAGCAGTCTTCAGCCCAGACTGAGAAATAACAACAGGAAGTGCCGACAGATTATGTTTTCAAATGTAAACATCAGCATTAGAAATTTCATCAAAGTATTCCAATGTAACTGTGCCCAC
This sequence comes from Microtus pennsylvanicus, assembly GCF_037038515.1. Lineage (NCBI taxonomy): Eukaryota > Metazoa > Chordata > Mammalia > Rodentia > Cricetidae > Microtus > Microtus pennsylvanicus. The sequence continues at coordinate 124,526,233 of NC_134580.1, read as the reverse complement.
ATCCTTTCTTACTGCACAACCCAGGTACCAGGAACAGACTTCACCTGTTTGCAGCATGGGAGAGAGCTACCACAGGGCACAGCAGTTCTATGGGTAGCACTGTTTCTCTTAGCTTTGCCTTCTTGCTTCTCTTAATGTAAAGAAGAAAATGTCATACCAATCTTCCTTTGATGAACATTGGACGGGTACAGAGGGGATTTTGAATTTAATAGGAATGCCAAAATAAGTATACATATAAATGATGTGTATACTGATTTGTGCATAATTTGTATTCAATTATTATTGTTTAATAATAATTTGTATTCAGTTATTATCTTTTTTTTTTGATAAACCAAATAGATTCTCAAGAAAATGACTGGAGCATTAAAAAGTTATTTTAAAATAGTTTTTTTTAAAAAAAGCATTGGAATGTGTATGCCTGAGAATTTTTTGTAAGATATAACAGTTTTCTAATCACTGGCTTGAAGAAAATGGGTGTAAAATTCTATAAAATTTTGCTACTTTTTTCTACTTTTTTTTGCTTCTTATAAAAATTATAAACTTTGAAAAATAAATACCAACTGTCTATTAAGGTCAAAACATTCAAACCCAAATAGATGTTCGCTCCTCTGGGATGGTTTAGAACCAGAAAATAAAGGGAACCCAGTAGCTCTGGCTAGACTGGGGCTGTCCCTGCTGTCCGGGGCTTAACTAACCTCTCATCGAGGCAAGGGCACCAGGAGATGAAAAAGGTCTTCTCCTCCCAATTCACACCACACCTACCTACACCTGGGAATTTAAATGAGACACTTACAAAGGGAAGTGAAACAGCTTCTGTATAATTTAAACCAGAGATGCGAGTCTGTGAAAAGCTGTCTACACGTGCAGGAAAATCAAACAGAAAATATGCTCGCAGGCAGCTGGGAAGTTGAACAATTTTAAACTTCTGTATTTACATTAGCACGCTGTTTATTTTCTTTTTTATTAGAAAACTGAAATGACAAGTTAGAATCTGGAAAGTATGAAAAGTAGTTAAAACAAAGAAATGGGGAATTGCTGACAATATTCCCATCAAGGGACTACTATGGCTCTTGATATACGTAGCTCTCTATGTCGAGAGATAAACGCATCATCAGGCTATCGGGGCATTTTGAACCTAGTTTTGGTTTTGTTTTATCCTTTGTTCTAATTATAAATGCGATTTATCTTGACGGTAGAGGAGCTCAGACACTGTAGGAATCAAACACAAGAAGGCATGCCCTGTGATCCAGCCCCCCCCCCCACACCACCCCATAGCCTTTGGTGGAGGTGTGCTGCAGAGTCTGACAGGAGGCAGAGGTGCTACACTCTGGAGCTTCCGTCTTGGAAGCTTGGAAGGAGGAGAGTGAGAGAGAGGGAGAGAGAGGGAGAGAGAGAGGGAGAGAGAGAGAGAGAGAAAGAGAGAGGGAGGGAGGGAGAGAGAGAGAGAGAGAGAGAGAGAGAGGGAGGGAGAGAGAGAGAGAGAGAGAGAGAGAGAGAGTTGTTTGGAAACACCAGGTTAATGGTGGCATAACTAATCAAAATCCTTTTCCTGTTGAGTTGGTTTTCGTTGTTAAGTCACTTTCGTTTCTCTTCTGTTCTATCTAGTTCTGCTCTAAAGCTTGATTCTGGGAGGACCCTTTCATCTCTCACCTCGTTGCTGGTGATTTTCCTGGAAACCGTTCTTGAAGGGAATCACGAGACACACATTCTTCATCAACCGGCTAAGTATCCTAGCACAGGATACAAGCACCACCTGTGCCGATCATTTCTACTTTATTTCCATGCTAGCTGTTCAGCGATCCTGTGGTTAGCTTGAAACCTTTCCGATACCTCAGATGACTAATACGCACATGGCTTGTTTCAGAAGCTTCAGGGTGAGAAAGCCTTCCACCAACATGGGGGGCAGTTGCTATTTCAGGGATATGTCTATATTTTAATTTAAAAAAATAGTTTTAACTCTTCTCATTTAACTACATAATCCAGATCCAGATAAAATTTAATATACTAAAATCCACACTGTAAGGACTTTGTTGTTGTTATTTTTTGTTTGTTTCCAAAAGTCAATAAGTACTTTTTAAACAATATTGTGTGTCCTGCTGGTAGTGGCTCGTTCAATGCATGCAGTGCAGGCCACCACTCCTGGCCCCCTAACCCAGCACTGATCACCCACCCACATAAGCCTGCTTTTCTTTCTGTAGCTTTTGGCACAGTACATAAAGAGATGAGGTCTGGAGGGACTACAGTGTCTTTGGGTCGGCTGACTGTGTGATATGGCAAGAGCCTCTCTGGCTTCTGCCTGAGGACGGCAGATATACAGGGGGCCCATATAAAATTGCCCGGAGATAAACGGGATCGCTGTCTCCAAAGACACTTGTTGCAGATGGGTCCTGTCCCCACCTTTGCTCCTACCCCCATTTTATGTCTGCTAAGAGCCACACACACTCAATGTGCTTCTAAATACCTAACTATTTTTACCAATAGCTTCCAGAAAATTCTCTTTGATGCTTAAAAACAAAATTTCATCAAGATCCTGGTCACAGGGGTTAAATTATTGCATTTGTTTCGGAAACACTGACCACACCTCATTTTTTTTATTACCATTTGGTGTGTTTTTCTCATTATTAAGATTTGGTGATAGTCAGGAGAATTTTGTGTTTTAAGGCTTTGCTTTTGCATATCCATCCTTGAAGTTACTTCCTTGTCCTATGAGGGGCTTAGAGTGGTTGGAAGATTTTTATCTTTTCTTTTTCTTATTTTTCATTCACACGTTTCTCATATTTTTGAATAAATTAGTACTTGTATTTTTGAAAAGCTACTTGATTTTACCATCAGTTCCGAAGTTTTGGCTGACTTCCCTGAAGACTCACTTCTACCTGCTACAGACAGCAATGACTGTGGCCCTCTACGGAGCAGCTGTAAGATAAAGACCTGGAGCAGAAGGGGAACTGTCAGAAGCCACCAGGGACAGTGGGTGTTGATAGAACCCTTTCTTCACATCCGCTGACTAAACCCCATCTTCTGCCCCGGTGCCTCAGTTTCTCCACTGTGTCTGCAGCCATTTCCTTCTCTTCCCACTTTCGATCACTTGACATCTTCCTCATGTTAGGAGTTTCTTCTCTGTCCCTTGTCTGGTCTGGTGTTCTATGGTGCGTCTGAAATTGCTGGCTTTTCTTCTACCTTCTGGAAGGTTAAATAGCAGCCTGACCATATGTCGGAGCTGGAAACTCCCTTCAAAGCGCTCAGGTCAAAGTTGAAGAAAGACTTGAGATTTGGTTGTAGTTTGGGAAATTAAGAATTTTTGTCATTTTTCAAAGGTACTCAGTGCAGGAAATTCTAAGAAAGAAATATGCGAACACAGCAACCTTAAGGAGCCTCGTGCTTAAGCCATAATAAATTGGCAAGGGACTTGCATTCACAGCATGACCGCAGCTTCAAATTCTAGAGTCTGAAATCTAGACAATGTCAATGGCTGACTACTGTGCTATTGAGAGATTTCTCCTCTTCCTTTCTATCAATTCTTTCTGGAAACAAGATGGGCAAAATGGGTTTGAGCTTTGTGGTCCTTGTCTGAGGACCCATGCAGGCATCTTCATGGTGGCTACCAGCACCCTCATTTCAGGGGAGAAAAGGATTAGGCAGCAGTCTGCAGAGAGACTAACTCCACTCAGATGCCTCTCCCCAGTCATTGACAGTGTGTCAGTTTATCCATCGAGAGTATAAGACAGAAATGAAAGACAGTTTGATAAAGCTGAGAGACAGACCTAACAATTCCCTTAGGACCAAATTTTATGTTTGAGACTAGAAAGATATTCTTCAAAGATGCATTGTTATCACTATTAGGGATAATGCAGTCTTGAGTATAGATGTGTAAGTACTTGTTTGAATCTTGTTTTCAGTTCTCTTTGGTCTATGCCAAGAAGGGGGATTGCTGGGTCACATGGTAATTCTGTATCTAATTTTCTGAAGAATAATTATACTATGTTTGACATAAGACATACCATCTTATATTTCTTGCCAGGGGACTTATTTTAAAATTAGGGGCAACTGGCAGAGGTTGAGGCTGAGGAGGGAGAAGGAACTGTAGTTTCCCAGGGCCAGATAGGAAATCTGGCCGTTATCTCAAAGACAGCCACCATAGCAGTCGGGAAGCAGGGACAGCTGAACTCCCATGCTCCCATTCGTACCAGCTGAATGATTCCTGGAAAGGGGTGTGTGTGTGTGTGTGTGTGTGTGTGTGTGTGTGTGTGTGTATGCATGCATGCATATGTGTGTGTGTGTGCTATGTGCGCTTCTGTATCTACCTTTGAAAATGGAAACAGGTTTCATAGAACCTGTTGTAAGAGTAAAAGTGAGTTAATGTGTATAAAACTTTGGGAATAGTGCTTAGGATAGCATCAGAACCATGCAAGTACAGCTTAAACCTTCTAGAGATGTCACTGTATACTAGAGGGGCATGGTGACAGGTCAGACTGGCAAAATTCGAGGGGAGAGAGAAGCTAGAGGACCTGGGATCAACTCCCAGTACCCAAATGGTTGCTTATATCTAACTGTCCAAGACCCAGTCCCAGGTGACTGGCCACCCTCTTCTGGCCTCTGAGGGAACCAGACACATATGGTGCAAAAACATATATGTAGGCAAAACATCTATACATACAAAATAAATGCATTTTTTAAGTTCAGGGGAAATAATGAGTGATGAATATTGATGTGGAGAAGCTGGAATCTCCTTTGTATGATCGAACGTAAAATGGCGAGGCTTCTGTGTAAACTATAGTGGCTTCTCACAAAAGAATTCATCATCTAGTCTGCTTTAGCTATATGCCTAAGACAATCAAAAGCAAGAACCGGGCCAGACATCTATAGCCATGCTCATAACAGCCTTATTCATTATGGTCCAAAGGTGGAAACAATTCAAGTTTCTATTGACAGATAAATGATTACATGGAGTAAAAACAATGGGTTATTGTTCAGCCATAAAAAGAAAGACGACTCTGACACACGGACCAGCATGGCTGAACCCTGGGAACATACGCCAAGTGAAATAAGCTCCTTGCAAAAGAACAAATACTGAATGATTCCATTCCTGTGAGGTACCTTGCCCAGCCAAACTCAGAGAAACAGAAAGTGAAATGGTGGTTGCCAGCGAGGATGGAGGGAGGACCGGAGAGCTATTGCCACTCAAGCTGGCCTCTAAGAAGACGAAGACGTTCTGAGTGTAGGGAGTGGCAGCACAAAACTACCGAACTGCCCATCCAAACACGGGGGGAAGCCCTTAAATCTGTGTTAGGTATATTTTACCATACTAAGAAAATATGTTCCGTATTCTGACATATCCCAGCTGCCACCTGCCTGGCTGACTTTCTAGTAAATGTCCTCCGTCTTCCTGTGGGCCTCGATCTGACAAATTTCCTGTTGGAGAGAAAAATATTAGGCGCCGGAGTGTGATACCGAGAAATGCTTTAGCAGAGGAGAGCTCCGTGAGGGCGGAACCCAGCCACAGTTTGCTCTTGATGTGTCCTGACTTTGCGGATGAATCCAGCTGCCCCCGGAACAGTCTGCTTTGGGGCCATGGCTAATGTGTGTAACATTTACAACCCCTTTGCACCACGTGCTCACATTCTGCCCTTCGTATTTTATGTTTGGGAGGGTGGGAAGGTGGGAGTAAAATACGCCAAAATACAAACAAAGAGCAACTAGAAATTACAGGGACTCTTGGTGCACTTTAAGGAGAATGTAAATAAACAGAGAGAAGATGAATGGAGCTGCCGAGCTTACTCACCCTGACTCAAAGCGTGCCCATTTCAGAACGCTTCCCCCACCTTTTAATTCATTTCAGAGTTGTCAAAAACATGTTTATGGTTCTCTTTGTAAGAAAAGCAGTATTTTCACAGGCAAATTTTTCTTCTTAAAACGTTAAAATGGGGTGCTTCAGTTCAACTTGAAATCCAGACTTGACTTAAATTTTACCCCAATGAGCAATTGCAGGCCCATTTCCTTCTCTGGCAAAGCAAAGAAATCTTGGAAGGTCAGAGCTAGCAGGGATCTTTAGGGAAATGCCCTGTCCCCGCCTCTAGCCCCAGAAAAGACGAAAAGAGACTTTTCCTACATGCCGCCTCTTAAAACACCACGTTTTTCCTACCATGAAAAGCAGGGGGGTGGTCCTAGTGGGGGCTTCAGAAACCCCACTTCATGCTTCGAAATACAGGAACTTCCCGTGGAATACAAAAGTCCAACCCTGTCCTTTTGACTTTTATAGGCAAGAACAAAAATGCGCTGGTTTAGCAGCGCAGGTGCTCCGAGGTGCAGCGATACCCTGGCCATGCAGGGGGCAGCGAAGCAGGGTGGCACCGGCTCACACGAGCAAACACAGACGGAACACCAGCTGTCAGGTTTTCCGAGTTTCTGCTACGGGGAGAGGCAGGGTTTTGGAGAAGGGTGGGGATTAGGAAAATTTTAATTCAGTAATACAAACAGTTATTTAGAAACTAGACAGCTGCATTCACCCAAAACGGGGGGGGGGGGGGGGGGGGGGAGGAAGTGTCTCCTGAAATCTGTTCATTGACTAAAATCAACGTCTTCTCTCTTTCTTAGCCCTATTGTCCAAGTTCCAGTTTCACTAAAGAGATCTTATGGAAATGACCTTTTCAAGGCTAATGGCATCTGTTATTATTATCTAACTGACATTCTGGGTCAGGCTTTGTGGTAAGCCCATTTTGTATTTCAATCAATCCCCTAACAACTCTACAATGAAGCTATAAATGTACTGCCAGTGCTATCAACAAGGAAGTTAAGTGCTGAAGAATGTACAAGAATTTCCCAGAGTCTCATATCTCTTCGGTGGAGAGGTAAGATTTAGATCCAAGCCTGTCAGATGCCCAAAGCATTTTTCTGATCATCAAATTCTATCACCAGTTAATATTCAAGTATGATGATGTCATCTAAATCCACAGCTGTTGCATGTGGTGAAGACTGTTATATTTGCAACTTGAATGTTCTCTGGCTTTAAAGGGACAAGGTGGAGCTGGGCAGTGGTGGCACATGCCTTTAATCCTGGCACTGGGGAAGAAGCAAGTGGATGTCCATGAGTTTGAGGCCATCCTGGTCTATAAGATCTAGTTCCAGGACAACAAGGATTGTTACACAGAGAAACCCTGTCTCGGAAAAACAAAGAAGAAGGAGAAGGAGAAGGAGAAGGAGAAGGAGAAGGAGAAGGAGAAGGAGAAGAAGAAGAAGAAGAAGAAGAAGAAGAAGAAGAAGAAGAAGAAGAAGAAGAAGAAGAAGAAGAAGAAGAAGAAGAAGAAGAGAAACAGAGAAGGATGGGGCTTAAACAAAAATTAGTATAAACATTTTCTTTTAGAGACAGCCTTTCAAAGAACACCTAAGTGTACAGGCAGCTAACCTGGAGCTCCACAGTGGTCATTAGCATACCAAATGTCTTGGGAAATGTTGCACCTGAGAGGGTGTGTCATATATGAATACATAAACTTTTGCTATGATGATGTTGCTGTACTGTCCCTGCCCTCCACCCAGATCTTCCTATCTGAGGACTACGTATTTGTTACAAGCCAGCCGCACTGGTTCACCTGGAAACCACAGAGATACTTAGATCTCATGGGTGTGTTTGTCTTTTCTGGGACCCACATGGAAGGGGCCATGCTTCCCTATAGACGGATGGTTCTGCTTAACAACGGTGGGAGAAAGTGCAGAGGGCTCAGCAAACTGCTTGGATCTAAGCCCCCCCCCCATGTGTCCACTCATCCCATTGGGCACAGCAAGACACGTGACCAAGCCTCAAGCTATAGTTGGGAAATGGCTCCTCTTACTCGGGGAACTAAAATAATGGATATTTACATTCAATAGCAATGGTGCATGCTCCGATACTTCTCTGATTTACTCGAATCTACATCGCCTTTCTAAATTTAAAAGATTAATTTGTTTTCTCCAAGTCCTTTAATGCTCAGTATGCAAATAGTTTCCTGAGCATAATTATAGGTGAGTTTGCCTAGATGATGCAATGCAATCCCCTTTTGTAAAGTAATGACTATGGTTTAATTAATAGGAAAGTATAGCAGCTCTGATGTGCTTTTTCTGGGGAATATATTTAAACGTCAATAATATTGAGTTCAGAAAGACTCTTTGAAAAAAAGATTGAATTATTAATCAAAATTTTTATCTTTTTGTATCTATTTTATATCTATTCTCAAAATAACCTTTGATCAGCTGTTGAAACGCAGGTGTTACAAACTGAAACCTGAATCTCATAGATAATGCTTGGAGATGTTTTCCATGTTAGAGCAGAAGACTGAGTTCAAAGCCCTCATACTATCTTCCTGCCGCTTCAGTAAACCACGAATTGAATTTCACCATCATGAATTCAGCTGCCCTGTTAGTTAGTTTAAAATGCACAAAGCCAACCCTGTCCCGGATTTGATTCTAAAACTCCTTCAAATATATACTAAGTAGACATAGCGCTCAGTGAGGAGAAGACAGAGAGATAGCGCAATGGCTGTTAATGTGAAGACTGCTACTTTGAAAGCATATATTAAACCACACTGTTTAAGTCAATCTTACTTGAAAAGCTCCAGATTTTAGAATATTTGCAGAGATATAATGAAGTATCTTGGTACTGGTACCAAGCCTAAGCACAAAATCCATTTCTGTGCCCCCATACACCTTATTCAAATAGCTACAGATAATTTTGCATACAGTACTGTAGTGTGTTTGTGTTTGAATTAAACCTAGCATATAAGGAGGAATCTTTCATTTGCATACCATCAGTGCGCAAAACTTCCAGATTTTGGAATATTCTGGATTTGGTATTTCCAGACTAGCAATGCTCATCTTGTATTGGGAGCAAAGAAATCCTGTTAGATTTGTCTCCAGGATCAGACTGCTGTCCAAACAATGACACTAGGTTTGTCTCCCAAAGTCTATAGCGTCACCCAGGAGATACTGGTGACGGTTTCTATTTTCCCATTCACAGTGGGCAAAAAGCATGTCTATGTTTCCACCTACGGCTGAAAAATGTACAGATTTCTAAATATTAACTCTGTGGGTCTTGTCCTTACTGGGGTTGTAACAAAGAGGAAATGGTGATTGTTCCAAAGAATAAATAAAAACAAGAAATCAAGCTGCAGGAAGGCAATGTTGACGAAGGGATAAGAATTCCCCGCCACTGTGAACTGGTGGGGTCACATGTCCCTCTGGCTGACTTGCACTGTGTGTTAGCAATGCTCATGTGGGCTCAGAGTCTCTTCAATTGGTCCCAGTGTTAATATATACACTGTTGAAACTCAGCCACTTGGTATCTAATCCTCCCAGTCTAGCAAGGTTGAGTGTGGGTCTGGATCTGGCTGGGCCTTGAAGGCAGCTCACTGCCTACAGTGCATCCTTTAGGTTCCTTGGCCCTAGTGTGCTCATGTCAAAGTTGGTGTACCAAGAGTGCCCTTCATGTTATCAATTACATTAACTTGGGAAAAAAGGTGCATAAAAAAAAATCTCAGGACTACCACTATTTAAACATGCACAAACCAGGAATTTTTTTTCTATATGCAGCATAGTTTTGGTAAGCAAAAAGAAGAAAGGATTCAAGGCTATTTGTCAACTATCCACACTGGGCACCTTCAGAACAAAACAGTTGATTTGGGCTTTGTGTCAATTGCCAGAAATGTTGTCCTATTTATTCTGGATATTTGTGCAAATAGAAAAGGCAAACTGTACTTTAGGAGCATAGAATATAAGTTTATGAAATTGGCCCCTTAATACAGTTATTGTCTCCATGAAGAAATTTTATTACCATATAGAGGTAGAAATTTGCCTTTAGTTTCTTCGTAATCTAATCTAAGACTAATTTTCATTGTATAGACTTGAGAGTCAATTTTCTTCATACTTTAATTTTATATTTGGTGATGCTAGAGTTTGAACATGGGTCTTGCCCACGGACAAGCTCTCTTTCACTAAGTTTCATTCCAACCCAAAAAATTTAATTTTAATTAATTTTTATTTATTAGCTGTTATGCCCTAGATAATCATGTAGACGATAAAATGTAAAAAGTTAATAAAATCACAAAAAGCTTGTTCTTTTCCTTTTTAGTTTTAAAAATACAGTCTTTTCTCATTTTACATAGTTATTCCCATTTCCCCTCCCTCCCCTCTTCCCACTTCCCCACCTTTCCCCTACCCCACCCCGCTATCCACTTCTCAGAAAGGGTAAGGCTTCCCATGGGGAGTCAACAAAGTCTGATACTTCACCAAGGCCCTCCCTGCTATATCTAGGTGGAGCAAGGTATCTCTCCAAAAAGACTGCTCCTAGATGTCAGTTCAAGCACTAGGAATAAATCCTGGTCCCACTGCCAGCGGCCCCACAGACTGTGTTCAGAGCCCAGTATACATTGCCATATACATCAAAGGATTTAATTCATTGCAATCATAAAGATTCATACTTTTTAAACCACTAATTACTAAATTTCATGGTTTGTTCAAAATCACCATTTTTATTAAAGGATTTTTTTCACCAAAAAAAAAGTTAATTAAGTCAAGCCAGCCTCCTAGCAAAGGGAGAAACAAAACCAAAAATCCACCAATAGCAAATTACTTGACAATGCCAGAGAGTGAAAAGATGTATACCAAGGGGAACTGGGGGATGTAAGGAGAAGTTCATTTCACTAAGGAGCCTATGGGCTGGGTAGAGCAGGAGTCTGGAGCTCTTGATTTCCCACCAAGTTCTAGCACCAGACAAGGTTCCTATATGAGAGACTGAGGAGGAAGCAGATCTCCTGGCAGAAATGGAAGGGAGGCAGAGGCAGGGAAGGTGCAGGATGGAAATGAACAGAACAGGCCTCAGTCAAATGATGCAGAGGCTGTCCTTTGGATTTTCAATGTTCATGGCAATGAACAATGACCCTACATTTATGATGGACCTGAATAGATTAATGATATTCACCATAGCCAAGTCAAAAGCTACAAAGTCCTTGGTGCTCATGTCTATGTTAAATACAACCATGTCTTAGCTCTGTTTCCTTGTGCTGCAACTAATTAGTAGACATGAGGTTGTTTAGAAAGTAAAGAGCTTTATTTTACTGATAGTCCCAGAAGTCTGAAAGTACTCATTTCTTATAGGGTCTTCCTTTCTGGTCAGGGTCAGGGCATCATAGGCTGGAACCGAATAAGCCCACCATCTGGAAACAGCCTGTTAATCTATGTGCCACTCTGCAATCAGCGGTGTGAAGATTAACAAAAACCTCACCTCACGGGCCAAGAGAAGTCTCTGAGGTTAGGTGCTGACATATCTCATCTCACTGGCTTCCACACAACTTTGTTGGTGCCTTGAGATGAGATCATGCCCATGTGACCAGCAAACACATGGCATCTCCAGCTGGCAGCATCTCCGGTAAGTGCTCTGTAGGAAAATGCATTCTGGGATTTTCTTTCATTAAAGGGGGTTCCTGGTTAAGGATACCAGAGCTGCAAGAAAAAAAAAAAAACGTGTGTATCGTGTGTTTTATTACTTTTTTTTCTAGATGCTGATTACAATTAGTTACGGGTGCCTTAATTTTTTGCCTCCCAAGGTAAATGCAAGAAGGTTGAAGTACCAAATTAAATCAAATATTACTGTCCACACAGCACTGTGGAAAGAGGAGATGCCCTGCTGGTCAGAGCGATGCAGAAGGTTCTGAACTGATTGTCTGCAGGAGAAGCTACCGGATTGATGAAAATGAAACACAAGCCCTAGCTAATAAAACGGTTTTTATTTGCATAACATCGTGTTCTGACCTTTACTGCCAAAACACTGACCTCATCAAGAGTAGCCTGGCTCTTCACTCCTCGGAGTTTTGCTTAATTTAGGGACCAGCAATCCACACTTCAAATTTTCAAAATGAAATAGCACACAACTTCTACCATCAGTACTGAGACTAATGACAAGTTTGCTTTTTAGACTTAAATAACATAAACCAAGTTCCTATCAGTATGGGTTTGTCGACACATGATAAGAACAAGACATACGGTGTTCCTAACATGTTTTAAAAAGGGCTGCAAGTAACAATTCAAAAGAAATTAACTGTATTCGTTTGCCTTGCTATCAAGACCTCAAGCAAGGTTCTTTTTTTCCAGAATGGGGATGAGATTGTTGCTGATTGTTCTGGTGAGGTCACTTAGTAGTCAAAAATGTGTTAAATACTTGTAGCATGAGCTAAGTAATTTCACCTGATAATCTACTTATCTTCCCCCCAAAGCAAAATGATTTGAAAAGTAGAAACTCATTTATTTAAGCACAAACACATTTCTTTCTTTCTTTTTTTTAAAGTCATCTCCAGTGGAGGTATTTCCTTTGAAACTCCCCAATTGCTGATTTTTAATCAATCATTCTACTAAAATAAATTTGTCAGTTGAAATGAAAACAGCCACTGATGCCTTGAGGTGGAATTATGTGTTTGTCTCCTCACGAACACGAGATACACCTTTATAAAGCAGTTTCGGTTAAAAAAAAAAAAGTAGAATCCCACAGCCTGAGAGACTCTCCGCAACCCACCCCACCCCACCCCCCCGGCTTAGAAATGCCCCCTCATCTCATTTGCGCTGACTTACTCCGGAGAGAAAGGATGGGCTCGGCAGTCTGGCGTCCCAGCGTAGACCTCACCCAGCGATTTGTCGCATATGGACGCCATTTGTAACCAGCACAGGACGCGCGGTCAGCCTAACCTTTGGTGTCTGCCTATCCGTCTGTTGTCACATTAGCTGCAAATTATAGAATCCTCCAGACCCAAATGACCATAAATCAAGACTACGAGCGTGTACACTTTCCCCATCTGTCATAAAACAATGAATTAAATTCATGCCTGTCAAAATAGGCTGCAGGGAAATGGCCTTCTTCTGCAGGCGCAGGAATACAGAGCTCACCTCATCGCGGTAATTTATGGCCTCCGTGGGGCCTCGAGGTGATTAGGCCTTGGCCCACCAACACGCAGAAAAACAGTAGGAACTCCAGACACTCCAAATGGAAATCTTGGGTCAAATTTATCAAACGAATCAGAGAGAAATCTATTTCTGTTTGGAAAAGAAAGAGATATATTGCGTGTTTAGTGTTCATGCACAACTTTGGAACTTTTGGCTATTCGGTATTTGTGAGTTTTGGAATTTCTGGCTTAAATAGTATCACCAGAGGACATGTAATGTATTCGACATGAGCCATTTTTAGCCAAATAAAATATACAACTGCAGGCAAAGAGGTTTTTCAATGCTAACGTCAACATATTTGTGCAAATGATGTAACTCAAAATTTTCTAGGTAAAGCTAAAAAAAGCACAGATTTCGGACTGGAAAAATACATTGGTAGAAATTGAAATATGTTAGCTGTCGGTACTCAAGTAGGTCCCAAAACGATGGATAGCCATAGGCCACCAAAAAGGCAGTACAAGGATGGGCAGCCAAAGTGATAAGGTTTATGGATTTCAGTCTGACCAATGAGTTTGTATCAGTTCTTTGATACTGTCAACATTTCTTTAAACATTCTCTTCCATAAAATTATCTGAGGCCATGTATAGCTTGACATCTGAGAGCAAAGAGAAAAAGAGAAATTCGCACAGAGCAGAAGGAAAAACTTGATGGTCACCACATAAAAAAAAATGATTGGTCAGAGTCAGAAGTGATAAGTAGATGGAGTGTGTGTGTGTGTGTGTGTGTGTGTGTGTGTGTGTGTGAGTGTGTGTACTCATCTGGAGGTTTTGGCCCACGTCCCTCATTGTAAGCTATGGTGAGTTGAGCTGCTGTTTATCACAGAGTCCTGCAGGCATTCATTCAATCAGAAAGTCGTATTTCACCGAACACCCCTGCTGTATTAGAAAGACTGGGAAGTTAAAAGCCAGTAGAATGAGAAGATGATTTGGCAGGGCTGCATGTCATAGATCTGCTTAATATCCAGCCGTGAATTATGACATCTTTAAGAGAAATTCCCTGTGTGTTCAATATCATTTCCAGGGGACCAGAACCCGCATCCAACAACCAGCTGTCTGGTATCAGCAAAACCTTGCTCCTGCCGGGAATAATGAAGTTCAGTCTTGGTCTCTGATACTCAGGCTGTGTCCCATGGTGGGTTCCCAGCGGCAGGGTGACTATGCCAAGATCTGGGGGTAGGGAGCTCCTCAACACCCAGCACTCAGCAGCTCTTCACGGTTGAAATGCCTTTGCTTTCGTTTACTGTCTCTGCGTACTGGGGAGTCGTGGAAGAATATTGTATTTCATGCTGGGGTACGGCACAGCAGAGAGGGCTGTGTTTGGGAAGCACTTTATTAGTGCTGGCACACACTTAACTTACAAAGACAAGCAAAGTTAAAAAATACCCACTATACAGACAATACCAAGAGTAAATAACATACATGATAGAGATGGTAGGGTCCCAAGAAATAGGGCTGCCACCTTTTCAGACAGGTTTTTCTTCCTTTCTGTTCTTTACTGTGGCCTTTTCTTTCTTTACTTATTCATTCTTCCTAGTTCTTTTTTTCTCTAAATTTTCCTTCCTCCTTCCCCCGCCTCCCCCACTAGAAGCCAGCTGTTCATACATCAGACTAGAATCCAACTGTACAAACTGAATAATAGTCCCTGCCCATCTGGAGAGTTTGAATGCAGAGAATGGACAGCTAAGGATGAAGAATCTGCATGCAGAGAATTGGCGGCTGTGGAGAAAGAGTCTGGAGGCAGAGGGCAGAGAGGTATGGAACGGCCCCAACGCCTTCCACGTTCAATCACTAATTACTTGGGCTCGCAATCACTTCTGAGAAAGACATCTCCAGCGGCTGGGAGAGCCCAGAGCAGAAGAGCAGAATCAGGTCATACACAGGCTTTCTGTACCGCGAAGCCTGAACCTCACTCCAAACCAAAGCTAACGCCCTCGGTTGTTTTCTTCTAAGGCACATCAGGGAAGCTATCATTCCAACCACCGGTTTATTACTTCGTACCCAATAAAGTGACTCACTGTTTGCTTTATTGCTGCCTTATATTATTTTTTTAATGGGAAAACTCTAGTAGCTCATATTCCATGACACTGACCACCAATAACTGCGGGTTTGTTTTATTTGAGCGAGAATGTATTAAATAAGAACATATGTCGGAAAGAGAAGAGAATGTGCCTCTGAGTTGCCGCTCTCCTCCTGTTTACTTCTCAAACCCAAGGTTACAGAAGCCGCGCGCGGTCGATTAAACCTGGCCCCTCATCATCTGAATTCATCGCTGCAGCGCTCATCAAAATCCACGGGAGAAATTAAAAATAATTAAAACCTCTAAAGGCAAAATCACAGATGGTAATTGTCTCCAGAGGGCTGCTGGGAAGAAAACGACTCGATGAAGAAAAATCATTTCATTCTGTGTAACTTTGGAATATGATTTTTTTCCCAGCTTGAATAATTCATATATACCGGTATACACAGACATACTCTCCCGGATGAATAACTAGAACGAGTCATCACAGGAAAATATACTAACCGGGGAAATGAGTCTATAGAGAAGAAGTTTGTGTTTTATTCACAATTTACCTACTTTCTTTTTCAGTCTCTACATATGCGTGTTGATAAAATGTCCTCAAATTATACTTTAAAAAAAATCCCATGGTTACCCACTTTCTGTACTCCTTCGGTCTGATTTCCTAATGTGACCATTGAAACTCCGGCTGCATTACCAGAAGGTTCTTGAAGGCCTGATGAGGGAGAACACGTTTTTCTGCCCTCCCCCTGGAAGGTCAGTGAATGCCTGTGAGCAGAGAGGATCTTCCTGGGCACTCAGCTTTGGTACTCGCACCTGACCTTTGCCCAAGGCTTCACCCGAAGAGAATGCTGTGAAGGCATATTTATAGTGCAAATCCTGCTGGCCTCTTTGGTGACAAAAATCTCTAATAGGGGGCTGTTCTAGATCTTGCTAGGGGGAAGAAAAAAACTACTCTGCTTCTGAGCTAAGCTGCAGATAGCCCATGTGACTTCGATGTGTCTGCAAATAAAGGCTTAACAAGATCACAGCATCTTGCTGAACCCTTATTAGAAATTGTTTGTCTTCCTCATTTCGTACCCACAACATTTTAAGTATGAAGCTCGGCTATTAAGTTATGATGAGTTAGAGAAAACATTACCCAGCATTGTGGTACACAGAAAGCTGCAGCAGAGCCACAGAAGCCTGGGCTAACGTGGGGGGAAAGACCTCTGAGCCCTTGTGGTACTCCGGAAGGATAAATGGACCATCGAGAGGGAAGTGCCACATTGGAGATCCAGGGAGGAAAACAAAAGAGGGGTGCCTTCTCAGAGATGAATGACATACCAATATAATAATGCAAACACAACCCCGCGCATAGTGTGTGCCATTGACTTGTGAAGAACTCACTTACTGTCTAGACAAAAAATCCTTCCCTTTATGTGTTGTTTTAGGCTGCAACTGTATGACTTTCCATATCTTTCTTTAATGCAGCCCTGGATGTTGGGATAAAGCCGTGGGAGAACCACACTGACAGGAGAAGGGGGAGACTGTTACAACTCCCCCAATACCAGTTCTTCAAGCAGCTAAGCTGGATCAGATGTTTGTTTCTGGAATTAACTGCATTGTAATAATAAAAACGTGTGGCATTTAATCGATGGCCCATTATAGGTGAACTCAAAACACCGGGCGTTTCTACAGCCACATGAAAAGAAAAAATAAACAAGAACCTTCCCCAGTCCGTCACAAAAAATGTCTTCCATTTGATCTCATAGCAACTGCGAGACAGGAATTCTTGTGAAGCTGGTTGTACACATGATGGAATGGGCTTACCGAGGTGATTTGTCCAAGCTCCTTGTGCTTGTCCTGAGCCACACGCCATTCTTTATAGAGAACAGCAAAAGGAACCACTGGAAACCAACAGCCTTTCTGTCTCAAAGACAGGGTTCGGTAATCTGCTGTATGGCTGACTTCATTTCTCTGACTGTATTTTTTATTTTTAGAATTTTCACTGCAAAAAAACGCCTGTGCTTGCCTTCTGCCCCATCCTTTGGTG
Source organism: Microtus pennsylvanicus (assembly GCF_037038515.1). Classification (NCBI taxonomy): domain Eukaryota; kingdom Metazoa; phylum Chordata; class Mammalia; order Rodentia; family Cricetidae; genus Microtus; species Microtus pennsylvanicus. Next base: position 124,509,228 of record NC_134580.1, on the reverse strand, counting down.
GAAGTCTATGGCTTCTTCTTCTTCTTCTTCTTCTTCTTCTTCTTCTTCTTCTTCTTCTTCTTCTTCTTCTTCTTCTTCTTCTTCTTCTTAGATTTATTTATTTTTATGTTATGTATATATAAGGGTGTTTTGCATGTATGCTTATCAGGGCAGCATGTGAGTGCAATGCCTGTGGAGGCCAGAAGAGGGCATCAGATCTCCTGGGACAGGGGTTTCAAACTGGTTACGCGTGGTTTCTGAGAAGAAAACACCAGTGCTTTTAACCCACTGAGCCATCTCTCCTGCCCAAGCTTATGGCTTTTGAACAAACATTCTGGAATGGCAAAGCCATGCCCGCAAGTGATGGATCAGGTGCTTACTCTGTCTTCTCAGCAGCAGGTTGGATATGACCACAAGGCAGTTCGGTTGGAGTTCTACCGATGACTGTCCAGGGTAAGTAGGGCCCGATGATACTACCCTAATGAGTGTGCCTGCACTGTAGCTCAGAGTTTAAGAATGTTATAAATCATGGTATGGAAGGCAGACTTTTAAACAGGAAGCTTTCTCAATGAACAGATATCCATGAACCGTTCTGATGGAGGCCTAAAGAGACTGAACTAAGGCCAAGCCCAATGGAGCACATGTTTAATCCCAGCACTCAGGAGGCAGAGGCAGGTGGATCTTTGTGAGTTCATACCATAATGAGTTCCAGGACAGCCAGGACTATAAAGTGATAGCCTGTCTCAGGAGAGAGAGAGAGAGAGAGAGAGAGAGAGTAATGTACTTCTAATATTTAACAATTTATGATGATGTCTTAACTCTAAATAAATACTAACTTTGTACTCAACTTTACATTTGGATTTTTTATTTTTAGATTTAATTTAATTTTATTTATGTGTATGTATGTGGGATTGTTCACGTGTGTGTAAGTGTCCTCAGAGGTCAGAAGAGAGGATCCACCCCTGCAGTTACAGGAATTTGGGAGCCACCTGATGAGGCTGCTGGGAACCAACAGCTCTCTGTAAGAGATCAGACCCTTAACTAAAGGGACATCTCTCTAGGCTTTCTGACCTTTGTCTTAAAGTCTCTCTTCCATCTCAAATTGTATAAGACTTGGGTCCATGAAGAATTTCCTTTATTTTTATCATAAAGAATGATTTTTTTAATGTTCTGTTGAACACCATCTAAACAGAAAAAAAGAACCAAAATCACATGTGTGCTGATAACTTAATCTCTCACTCAAAATGGTCAGATCAGATATTTTTAAAAACAATTAAAGTCAAAGGTTACAAAACCAACATTCAAAAGCAGCAGAATTGTCATAGTCTAATAACAAACTACTTGAATAAAAGAAATAAACAAGTAATTATGTGTGTACTATCAAAGATATTAAAACACTTTATAATAAATTTAACCAGATAGTTGAAAGATATGTACACTGAAAATATAAAAATTAATGAAAGTAATTAGAGAAAAGAATAAAAAGAAATCCTTTGTTAAGATGTTACTAAATAACCTACATAATCTAAAGATTCAATAAAATCCCAATAAAATTCTCATTTTATTCTTCAGAGAAATGCATAAAAAAATCCCCAAAATTTTATGGGAACATGTTCTCAACTATGTTTATAGTAGTATTATTCATAATAGCCAGAACCTGGAAACGACCTAGATGCCCTTCGACCAAAGAATGGATAAAGAAAATTTGGTACATTTACACAACAGTGTACTACACAGCAATAAAAAAAAATAATGGCATCTTGAAATTTGCAAGCAAATGTATGGATCTAGAAAGAAACACACTGAGTGAGGTAACCCAGACCTAGAAAGACAAATATTGTATGCATTCACTCATAAGTGACTTTTAGATACAACGCAAAGAAGAAGCAACCTACAACGCACAACCCTAGAGAACCTAGACAACAACGAGGACCCTAGGAGAGACATACAAGGATCTATATAAGAAGAATTTCTTGAAGTCACAGCAAATACAAATTTGAACAAAGTTAGACATTCAAGCTTCACATTAAATGGGGTTGGGAGCGTTTCATGTAAAAGACTTACACATGACTACCTCCAGAAGGATCCTCATTTATTTTTCATTCAAACTAAATCCAGTGGAGCACAGGTCTCCAAATAATACTAAGTGTTGCACACATCGTTATAAACAGATTGGTGGCATTGTACAAGTATGGCCATTGGCCAGGTGCTCTGTTGTAAAAAGGCATGCCTTTGTTTCCTGTCACCCACACTGGGTCCAGAACACAGTTTGTTCTCATGTCTGAACCGGCAACACACACGTATCCCATGCTTTGTATAGATCCAATTCCTATGGGCAGATCCTCAAGGATATGTATCTGACTACTTGGACATCCAGACCAGCTAGCAGATCACATAGGACAGGCTGGCATGTTACCTGTCTTCACTGTCTCACCAGAAGCAGAGTGTGATGTGTTCATGAATGCCTGTCAGGTTTCTTCAGTGTTAGTTGGCTTTGCTTTCCTGGGATGCTGCTCACTTGGTAAGCTGCAGAGTTAAACTGTGTGCCATTTCATGAGACTCATGTCACTGAGCATCGATCTGATGATGTCAACAGATTTTAAGAAGAAAAAGAATTTATCCGTATCATTACCATTCATGGAATTTCTCATCAGTGCACCTCAAAACCAACTGATGCGAAATCACAAAGCTAATTGTCATCTCCACATGCTGAGGGAGTGGCCTGTCATTGTTGACTCGGAATGGTTAATCCTCCTATTTGCTCGCATTAAGATTCTTACTTCTTTGTTTAGTCTTCATGACTCTGGCTATTTGGACAAGTACTGCCCAGTTGTTAGCCAGTACCCTATACTCTGTGACTGTCTGCTGTTTCCTCATGAGTACATGCAGCTTATGCTTTGGGGGCAGAAATATTATGAAATCTTCACAGGTCAAAGGATTTCTGTGAGTTGAAGGCAAACCTGATCTACATAGTAAGTACCAGGCTAGTCAGTCACAGGTACACTGTGGAGATTAGGGGTTAAGTTGTGTATTGCACATCAGAGATTCACATGGGGTTCATTTGTCCTGTTCTTGGATAACAGCCACTTTGACCACTGGATTAGAGTAGGGTAATGTACAGCAACAGCCATGATTTACATCATTACATTTTCTGGACTCTTGTTTCTTTATTTTAATATCATATAACAGTTATCTAAGAGAGTGTTCTTGCCTTATTCTGATATGGGTTTTTATAGAAATACACTTGGGTCTGGGTACTTTAGAAAGAAAGCATGTTGATTTGCCTCATTATCCTCTTGAGCAGAAAGTCCAGATAACTCAGTTCTGTGTGATGAAGGTCTCCTTAAATGTGATACAGCACCATAAGTAGAAAGGGAGCCAGCCACATGCAGAAGAGGCTTAGCATAATAAACGGCCTCACTTTCTGACAACCTGATCTTTGAGAACTTGCCCAGTCCCAAGGCAGCTACTTTAATTGCTTCCCTGGCTGGTGATCTTGAGCAAAACGCTCTCTCTTAAGGGACTCTACCACTTAAGGTCGATCTCTTCAACATCATCACACTAAGGCCATACTCCCAACACACAAACAGGCAATGCACACTTCAGCTACATCGAAACCGTAGCAATGTTGATTGCTTACCTGGAGGGACGTTGATAAAAATGAGTTAAAATGCTGCCATTTGGAGGGATAAGTAGAGGGTATATGGTCTTTAAAAATAAATGAACAAATAAATCAATTCTCAATAACTTTCTGCTTAGTCAGGGATTATTTCAGCATAAAAATCTAAAAGCAAATATGCCAGCACTATGCTGAATCCTAGTGCTAGGCCTAACCACTGTTCCCATTTCTTCTGAATTTGTCCTTGTGGGCTTTGTTTTATAGCACAGAGGGCTTTTCGTCAGAACCATGGTTTTTAACCCAGTTTTCAATGGGACGTCCATCAGTCTAGAATGGTTTTCATGATGTTCAAAAAGTGGGATGAAGAACCGTAATTGCCTTCTCAGTCTATTTCTGAACTTTTGGCTTTGAATCAACTTTCAACTTTTGCAGAGACCGAATAAAATATGTCTCCAAGCCAAGGGCCAAAATACACAACAGGAGTGGCTTGCACAGCATTAAGAGGGCACTCATGACCCCCCAGTCCTCACCTTGCTGCCACCTTCCGATCCTCTGTGAGCTTTGAGGAGAGAGCTGCCTTCTAGATTTTGAAAGGACCTCTACAACTAGGTTAGGACCAAATCCCTGTGCTCCCTGATGGGATGTTGAAAACAGCAGTGATCCCAAAAGAACTGACTTCACTGTTCACGTTAGCATGTTAAGAATGTTCAAGTCTTGTTCAAATGTTTGTTGTTTTTAACATTCTGCCCAGTGGAATTGGCTGAGGGGACATTTTCCGAGAGCCCCAAAGCACATGGTTTCTGGTGTGTTTTTGTTTTTGTTTAAATCACAGTTCATAACTTTGGGCTTTTGGATGACACAAAGTTTGGGTAAGGTATTAGGAAGCCAGACAATAAATGCAGTTGCTGAACGGAATGTTTAGATAATCCTGCGGTGACTGCATTTTTAAGAAATGAGATGTACTGTGATTGGTGCCACGCTTTGAATATTGGGTCTAACGAACTGTGGCGGCCTAGGGAGGCGGTTCAGTTGGTGCAAGTGCCAGGATCTGAGCATAATCCCCAAACTTGCATAAAGTGATGCCTAGTTAATGGTACTCGCTTGTAATCTTAGTTTAGAGAGACAGAGATGGAAGGAGCCCTTAGGTTTGCTGGCCAGCCAGCCTAGACTACTTGGTGAGTTCCAGGTCCGTGATGAGATACCTGTCTTTAAAAAAAAAAAGTGGATGAACAGTGACTGAAGAAAGATGATGATGCTTAAGATTGCCATGTGACCTCAACATTCATGGGCAAACATATACACACACGTGTGTGCACACACACACACACACACACACACACACACACACACCTAAAATATGAAGATCCAGTCAGCTCAACTTAGGCATGGTCAAGAGAGTGGTTTGAGACAGTTAAAATGAGAGTAGATTTAGAGTTGACCAGATTCTGGTGTCCAATTAGCCCTATCATTTACCAGCTTTGTGACTTTGTGCAAAATGTGACCCCTGGCCTCATAGCTACATAAGGTTAGACAAATTGTCTACTGCGACAAAAGCCCTTGGACACGAAGGTGGGCTCACATAGCTTGGCTACACCCTCCTTGCCTACTGACATGCATGGAAAGTCTGACCTGCCAAAAGGAAGAGGTTCTGAGAAAGAGGAGTGTATTTGTGACCCACCAACCCTAAAAGCACACCCCACACAGGGAATGCAGATGCTTTGACAGCACCCTGGCACCCGCTTGCATTCCCAAATGTCAATGCCTCAACCTGGGGGATGTTCCTGTGATGTTGTTTATTTTATTTTTTCTCTTTTGTGTGTTCTCCCTTTCTCTGTGAATACGAATTCTTCCAGCAGCTTTTTTTTTTCTTCTTCTCCTTAGAGTGTCTATCAAGCTACCCACAGAATCCCCAACTTGCTTCTTTGTCTGCTTTGTGTCAGGCATTGCAAGGAACCTGCTACTGTCTTGTATTCATGTTCCTTCAGTGGACTGCCTTCCCTTGTCTTCAAGTCCTAGACAGACCATGGAGGGAGATTAGGAGTTTAGTGATTGAAGATTGGTAGGCTAATCACTAGGGAAGGTGGTCTGGCAAGGGAAAAGAGTGGTGTCTCGGTGCCAAAGAACATCAGGACAGATTTTATCCCTAAGTATACATGACCAGGAAAGATGCTGTCCATTAGCTGTAATAGTGGCAGTCCTCTAAGGAGGAACCTTGGCCATCTTTTGTGGGACCATGGCATCTGAGCTAGGAGTTCTAAGATGGGAAGACAGTGCGTAAGAAGGATTACCCTGCCAATTGACAGATTCTGAATGTCTTATCTAGGCTTGCAAAGGGGAGTTCAAGTTGTACTTACGTTGATACTTCTTACAAATAAAGAACTATGACACTTTTATACCCTGAATGCCATGGGAAAATTTATGCCTGTCACAATAAATTTAAAAAGCAACAATAAAAGAAAATTATTTCTAGGCTATAATTAATAACCATAATTCAAAAAGGCAGTTCCTGAAACCCCCAGGCTGAGGTCAGGGCTGACCCATTAAAACCAGGGCCACAGCACTATCTCGCTAGATTGGCACTTACAGCAGCTGACTACCTACAGCTGAACTATTGCTCTGTGGAGAGACCTAAGGTAAAATCTGGCCCTTCACCTAACTCGTCAATGTATACCGTAGTTTACAAGAAAGGGGTTTTCTTGTTGACACGTGAAGACCAGAGAGCAGTCACGACTTTCTCAAGCGATCTGCTAATTCCTCCTCTCCGAAGAGCCCATTTCTCAATTGTCCATCTCCACCCTTGCCTTCACCACTGATCTCCAGACTCTATAGCTGTCTACAGCTCGAGCTATAAAACATTGCAACAGGGAAGGGAGACACAAATGTGTTTCACCTCTTAGAACAGGAACCTCATGTATGCAGAAGGCTCAGGACATCTCATGTATGTAGAATGCTCAGGACATCTCCCATGCTGACAAACTGGAAAGGTCTGCTGTTCATGGATGAGTTGTCTCAGAGGGATAAACCAGGGCTGTCCCCAGGTCTCCAAGGTGGTTCAGGTTGCTGATGACAGTTATAAAAAAAATTTCATTTTTTGAAGATTTATAAGTTCTTAAATTGTTTATAAGAAATCATAGACCTATAACTAATCTTCCTGTCTGAAACGCTGGCTTGATGCTCAAATGCTACCTTATAACCAATGTATCTGAAATAAATCTTCTAAGTGCCATCCTTGATGACCCCATCCCATTACCTTTTTCTTACCACGTCCACTTGACCAAGGTTCATCCCATCTTCCTCTCTTCTGTTGACTTCAGTGACCATGTCCATTCAACTTCTAAATCGCGCCTTACACTGGCTCTACATTGGCATCCCACCATGCATATGCCACTGCCCCTCTTGCCTGGGCACCAAGAAAATCTTAATAGAAAACTCATCCATTGTTTTTCTAATACATTTCTCAAATCCATCTTGCGTTGCAGATAGAGGAACCTTTAAAAATCATGAAGTGAGTTCTGTTACTGTTCAGTTTCCAGCAGCCCTTCAATCACCTCCAAAGTTTCAGGCAAAGAGTCCCAGATCTAGCAACAATTCACTGTGCAAACACCAGCTTTATCACAACCTTGCTTCCACAGACCATGCCTGGCCATATTGGCCTTTCCCCCTTCCACCTACCATTCCATGTTCCACTTTGAAATTGTACTTTCTACCCCCTCAGGGAAGCTCCACTGTGTCCCTTACCTCCAGAGACGTCTCGTGACTCCCAGTGTGGACTCCACCCATCTTCCACTTCTCTACTGTGTGACCAAGAGATGGCCTAACAGTATGACCACTGCTGGTTTTTACTTACGTCTATTGTTGGTCTCAAATCATTGTTGTATTAGTTCTACCCTCAACTTACATCCTGGCTTATCAAAAATATGCAATAACAACTCATTAAAAGAAAGAACACGTGATGTGGAAATTAGAGTTAGTTTACTTTGTATGTGTTACATAGGGTCAAATATACCTAGGATCTAATATACAGCCAACAGTCATCAGTGGGACACTGTTAATATTGTATCATGCAATTACGGTTTTTATTATTATTGTCAGGGGTGAGGTCTGTGGCATATAGTGGGTGCCAGTAAGTAGTGGTAGATTGAGGTCTCTGATCTCTGATCACCCCCTTTAATATTCCAAACAGGGCTGCCCAAAAGGTACGGGTCTCACCATCTGCCCTTCTTCCAGTGCACAGCTTCTATCAGCAGTCATGATCTATGGGTCTCGGACCTTCCTTTAAGGACTCCAGGAACTTTTAAGTGGGTAATTAAGTCTTGAGATATTGGTCTTAGGCGTATCATTCAGCCCCAAAATATTATATTCATTGATATTTACCATACGGACCTAAAGAAAGGAATTCATGGCTTAATGATTAAACTTCACATATGTTACAGATTAGAGTCAATATATCCCATGACATATTTAGATAACACTTTTCCCAATTCTTCTACTACTCCAATCCACATTTCTTTTATGAAATCAGATTAGTTATCTCTTGACTACTATATGTTCCCCATTCATCATTTTTTAAAAAACTATGTTTCTTACAATAGAAAAGGCCAAAAACATCTTGTACATTTTAAATGAAAACTCCTTCTTTGTTTTGAAAGGTAGAAGTGGTTTCAGAGCTTAAAAGTTTTACTGAGAAGACTGAAATGGATCAACTATGCTGAAGTTAGCCAAACACACACACACACAACCCCCCCAAAAATGACAATGACCATAACAAAATTTTGCATTGTCTTAAACATAAGAAGTTGCATTTTTGAGAGAATGGTATTCCAGGTAATAGCTTAAGGCACATAAAAAAAGTAATTCCCCTAATGCAACAGCAACAGAGATGGTTATTTTAAAAATAAAAAAAATAGGAAATGAATATTTACTGTGCCTTTTGACCAAATGTTTGACAAAATAGAAAGCCCTGAGATGATGTGGACTTAGTGTCCATGGAAGCCATTCTCCCTGATATCTGTTTTTTGTTTCTTTGTTTTTTGGATGGGTTGTTTTAGGATAAATAAATTGCAAGTGTTCTCCTACATAAAAAGTCTTATCTACCCATCTGGCTTTGTTTCAGTGATCTTTAGATCTTATCTCTGAATTGAAAAAGAAAAAAAATAGTTGCAAATGAATTTATGAATATACTGGAGTTTTATGGGAATGAAAAATGTTTACTTCACAAATCTCTAAGTAACATGCCATTAGCCACTACTATGAAACTAAAGCAACAATAAATACTTCAAATGAGTCTAATGATCAGCTTATAGGTCCTCAGTGTGCCCCTTCACCTTATTAAATGAATCTCACTGGCTCAGAATTTATGCCAATAATTAGGAGTTGACTAGGCTAGGTTCTCCTGAATCCTTAGTTTTAAAAAATTGTTTCAATAAATAAATAGGTATTGGGAAAAACATTCATGTACATTTTGAACCCCCCTGGTATATTTAGTCATTCTGTCCTGATGGGGAACCTCCTTCAGCAAATAGTTTTTTAGAGACTGGACCAGGTTGAGCGTGGCTTTGGGTACCAAAAGGTGCTTGCCCTCTGGCTCCCACTCCATTCTCATACCTGGATGTTGAATTCCATTCCTGTTCCCCATTGTGATCTGTGAGTTCCCCTTTAAATAAAGAACCCCTTACTATACCCTATCTGGAGCTAGTGTGGGATTTCTTTTTATTTGCTTTCCCCTCCATTTGGCACATTCCCCTTCACTATCTACCATAGTCAACATCACCATTGTGTCTGGAGTAAGAGGGCCATTCTGCCTCCAGAGCAGAGGAGTCCCGAGATGCCCATTAGCCTGCTGAGGACCACACAGGTATACAGGGCAGAATTTTCACTGTAGGGATTTTATTTCCATTTACTCTTTGAGAAATTTGCTAGGGACTAACTTTTGTTACTATATGCAAACTTTAGAAATCGAACTAAATTTAGTATCTGTGATATAAATTCAAAGCCTTCCCACAATACTATAAGAAGATGGTTCATCTGGCCAGGTGTCTTGGCTATTAATGTGTGATGCAATATAAACATAACACGTTGGACACTATCCATTTTTTTTATTTGTATCATTGTCCTTTTTTGACCTATTTTTTTAGACAGTAGGACTTTTTGGGTCTTCACAGGACTACAATGACATGTCTCTGTAACATGAATTCTAACTAGTCTTAATAATAAAAACCCAGAGTCAGATATCACGGTAAATGCTGAAAGACCAGACAAGTAAAGGAGCCAGCCACTAGAAAGATCTTTTACTTCTACTGATTCCTCAGACCAAAATGGGCAAGATCCTGTCTCCATGAATCCTCAGACAGAATGCTGTCTCTATGAAACCTCAGACTGAACCCTGAGCTCCTGTCCTGTCTCCTCCTGTCTTATATTCCTCTCTCTTTCCAGCCATACCACTTCCCCTTTACACCTCCCTAGTGCTGGGATTAAAGGTGTCAGTCACCACCACTTGGCTCTGTTTCTCTTTTAGATCAATTCAACTTCATGTAGCCCAGGATGGCCTTGCCCACAGAGATCCATTTGCCTTTGTCTCCGGAGTACCGAGATTAAAGGTGTGTGCCACCACTGCCTGGCCCCTATGGCTAACTAATGTGGCTAACTTCATACTCTGATCTTCAGGCAAGCTTTATTTGTTATAACACAAACAAAATATCACTACCGTCTAAACTGCTTCCTAAAAGTCAGAATTCAGATACTTACTTTTGAACTCCAAAGCACAAACAACTCCAATCCCATTCCTTTAATGATTTATTCAACAAAACACACTGTCTGTGGGTTCCTAGGAGTGCTTCCTGAGGCATTGTATTTAAGCAGGATTTTCAGGCACTAAGTCAGAATCGGTTCTGTTTAAACGGGTATGGTGCACTGACTGCAGCTAAAAATAATTTTCTATGCATCTTAGCAAACTTCAAGAAAGAATATTGGAAGTTTTGACTGTAAGTCTCCTTTTCACTGCTCGCTACTGAGGATCACAATGGACCATTTTTCTAATAGAACAGTATCACAAGTTCCCATCACCCTCTTGGTGATTTTATAGAAGCTTTGATGCCAGGACACAGGAATGAGAATTCAATATCACACGTGTTGTCTAAAGAAGATTAAACATCAGGAAAACATCACTTTCAACTTGCTTCTGTAGCTTTGGTGCCTTTGGCATGTGGTAGGATGCCGGTAAGGCAGGCTTTTTTGTTTTTAACTTGGCAGCTGTATATTACTTTGAATGGAAGTTGCAGAGCATCACTACCAAGGCCAAACCCAGGTTCAAGGAGGAAGGCTATCAGGTTCTACCTGCCAGTGGACAACGGACCAAGGTGCTGCGGTACCTCTAACCCCACACAGCATGGTCAAAACACATTGTGAAGAATAGTGGGTAGGGTTAAGAAGATTGGCTGCCCTTCCAGAGGACACAGGTTCAAAATTCAGCACTCACAGGGAAGCTCACAACTGTGTTACTCCAGTTGGGGGATAAGATGCCCTTTTCTAGCCTCTGTGACCACTGCATGCATGTTATGCAAGACTTGCATTTATCCAAGCAAATACTAACACACATAAAAATAATAAAACAATATTTAAAGAAAAAAATAATAGTGCCTAGAAGAATAAAAATGAGTTTTCTGTGATGTTTGATTCACATTAATGAGGAATGAATTGTGCATGATGCTGTTTTGAACTGCTTTACTAGATACAATGATGTTTGAAAACATGTATTCTATGGCATTATTTGGCATATCTTAAAAGAAATAAATAGCATTTGCCTGCAGGATGAGAGAGCAGGTGTAGGATGAATCACCTGTCCTGGAAATTTAGAGGGCCGTGATTGTTTTGCCTGAAAATCCCACCTGTATCCTATCCTTCTAAACACGATCCTCAAATTCAGTAACCAAGCAGGATTATCCCTGGTCATACCACTCCTATTGTGAAGATGGCTACTCACACTGCTGAGTAAAGGGAGTAAAAAATACTGTACACACACACACACACACACACACACACACACACACACCAACAGCCTGTTGAAATTGCAGGGCAGCAGGTGAGAGTAGAACTTGATTAGCTGTCTGTGTGTAAATCCCAGGCAGAAACAACTTTAGGGAGGAATTATTTGTATAGGCTCATGGTTTTAGGGGTCTCAAGTCCTTCACAGCAGCGAGGCTGTGCCAAGGCAGAATAGTTGATATCATGGTGGCAAGGAATCAGAGAAAGAGAAAATAAGAAGCATTCAGGACAATATAGCTCTCTCGGTGGATTCTATAACTCACTTCCCCAGATAGTCCCTGCCTCCTGCCTCCTGCCTCCTGCCTCCTGCCTCTTGCCACAACATTATTAATCTATTGGGGGTCAAACAAGTCATTAAGCTATCATGAACACACCCCAAGGTGTACTTTATCAGTTTCTTAATCCAATCAATCTGAATATTAGTATTAGCCATAATACCTAATTATGGTAACATTTGTTCCTTATGGCTTCTCTGGCAAAAAGTTCTTGTAGGAGATGTGATCCATGCCCCCACTCATATCCCCTACATCCCTGGACTGCGCAGAGGAGGCATGGCTTTAATGCAAACCACTGTGACCACTGCTCATGAACTTTCTCTGGCCCGAGATGACCTATTCTATCAGTAAGTCTGAAGGGTCCAAGCTTGGTGCTATTGGGAGCAAACCTTAAACATCAGTGGAAAAGATATCATGAAGAATATATCCCAGCTTCCTTGTTCTTTATGTAGGTGTCGACGCCTCTGGGATGTTTGTCACATTCTGAAAGACTGAGCCTCAGCTTTCCCTGTTGACTTCCTTTCTGGCCCTGCCACTTCTCCCCTTCTACAGTGTGTTCAGAGGCCACATCACCCACTACACCTTAGATCTTAAGCGTCCTACAAAAGGTCATGTGTTAAAGACTCAGTTCACAGTCTGACACTATTGGAAAGTGGTGGAGCTTTTAGGTGATTGAGCATAGTGGGAGAGCTTGGCCTATTGGAGACATGTCCTTGAGGGAGATACTGGGCCCTTCTACCCTTATCTTTGCTTTCTGGTTGCCATGAGAGCAGTGATTGTTGTATCCCATGCTCCCATCTTGTTATAATGCTTCATCACTGGTCCCAAAGCAATGGGGCTAGCTGGCTAGGGAGTGAATTTAAAACATTTTCTTTTCATATATTAATTGTCTCAAGTATTTTGTGACCTTAATGGAAAGCTGATCAACATATCTTCTAATAAGCCTCTTGTACCCAAGTCTATTCCCAGAACTTCCAGTCTCAGAAAGAATACGATCCACTCTTTTCTCTACCTCATATTTTCCCCACCACTAGAAACTGTCTCATTTTTCTAACTAGTATCAAACTTTTATTCCATTCAGGAAGATGGACAGAGCATTCTATGCACCTATTTTTAGATGATTGTATGTTCAGAAGATAATAGAGAAGTCTGGTACATGGGTACCAAGCATGTCAGCAAAACAAGTCAGTAGCTCTTCTTTGTGAGCAAGTCTGATCCTGGGGTTGAGGATGGGGACGATGAATTTTCAGCCTGAGATTGATGGTATGACCATCTATTTCTCGACCTACAGCCTTTACTTACCAGTTTGAGTTAACTTTGAACCAGCTCTGTTTAGACATAAAGAATCTGTGCAGTTGAAAAAGTCACACAGTAAATAAGAATGGCTCTGACCTCTTACACTTCCCCCACAGAGCTCCTGTCCCAAATCATTTTGAAAATGACTTTCATATTTCTTCTTTTTATAGCAAACCATGACCAAAAACACACTAGTAAATCTAAGTAAGACACTATTTTTCTCTTTAAGCCTCAGTCATGCAATGCAGTCATATAAGCAAGCCCTAAGATTTATAGTCAATTTAGCCTTTGTACCGAGTTTCTGGTTGTGTTTATGCTAGCTTAGTCTCCATCAAAATGATGTCCTAATTAAATATCAAAAATGGGTGCTTGCCTCTACTCTGCCAATGACATCATTCCACCACAGCCATGCATCTACTACACTTGCAACCCTCGCCCCCCTCCACAGTTTTCCTTCTATGGTGAGCTTGTACTTCAGTTTTCCAAGAATAACTTCTAGAACTCTGCTTTTAAAATCCATTCAGCTATCACACCCTATGCCACAAAACCCCAAAATCGATCTCTTGTTTGAAGTGTGTCCTCGGTGATAAGCTAGCATCCTTAATATCACTGCTCGATGGAAGAGGAGGAAAGCAAATGTCACATAACCTCACAATCAACTCCCCATCCCCGACTTTTTCCTCCCATGGTCTGGAGAATAAGTGAGCTGCTGCTCCAGTGAGCCTGCATCCCATGCTTCTCAAAGCTCCCTATGTCCAAATAAGGAACAGAGGCAGTTAAAATGTGGAAAATTAAGAAAATGCAGAACACATCGTTAACTCATACGCTCAGGAAGCTGTGGCAATTGTGACTTCTCCTCACATAAGGCCCACTATAAAAGAAATATATATTTTAATTATTTCCAGTTTAGATAGTCCCAGTGTGCAATACACAGCCTCAACGGCTCACTCTAGAAGAAAGGAAACCTGGGCAGAGAGAAGGCAAGGAGAAAGTTAGAGCTAATGCAGAACATTCACAAACCATCCTCACATTGCCCTGAGCGAAACTCGTCCTTTCATTGTACAGAAGAAGCAATTGATTTCCCTTACACACCGCCTCTGTGGTTCTGTTTACTCATGAGTTTTGACAGGTTTACCCCAAGCAGCTTTGCAAGCCTGCTGCTCCCCTCACAATCCCATGCTTATAATTCTTCTAAGTCAAAGGGAAAACGTACAACGTCCACAACTCTGGGTTGTGAGGCGGGCATCAGGAACTGTGATCATAGTTTATTTTTTGCATAAGATTTTCAGTCATAGAGACTGCCACAGCTAAGAACTTTGATTCCAAAGTCCTCTTGCCTGACATCCATCAAACACCAGAAAGAGCACCTAGTCACTTCCACTCAGCTCAGGGTGGAAAACTCTGCAAAGCAACTGATAAGGTCTCTGCGTTCCGAACTCAATGAAAACCAAACAGGAGTTTTAAGGGCTCAGAGTCTGTGGTTTGGCAGGTAAACCCTGGGGGAGGCTCCATGTACTGGAGAATCTAGAATCTGCAACTTAATGTGCAATAATGCCTGAAGACTCTTCCACAGGCACAGCCTGTGCTCCTCTTGCCCCCGAGGAGAAAAAAAAAAACAAAAATTTTAAAGTCCCATCTTATTTCATTCTAAAAATTTTGTTACCTGTTATTGACTTTTCAGACTTAATAGTTTTATTCTCTCAAGTTTTATCATATTGGTTGTGTATAGAGTTTTGACACTGCTTTAGGCTTGGAGTAGCTGGATGAAAACTTTTGTTGATCTTCGACAAAATGGGTTGAAGAAATACAGACATGTGTATGTATGTTTATCTGGTATTTTCATCATACCATTTTAGTACATTGCAGAAGGCATGCAGCTTACAATTTACTGACTTGCAATTCACATTTTAAACCTTTTATCTCCATGAACAGTGTTTTTCAGGAAAAAGTCCACCTCAGAAATGATAATTTTAGTGTGTGGGTGCACCCCTCGCGGTCCTGAGTTCCATGCTCGTGCTCTCTCTCCTTCTGCTCCTGATTTGGACCTTGAGATTTCAGTCCTGTGCTCCAATTTGGGTCTCTGTCTCCTTTCATCGCTTGCTGAAGATTAATATTCAGGAGGATGCCTATATGTTTTTCTTTGGGTTCTCCTTATTTAGCTTCTCTAGGATCACTAATTATAAGCTCAATGTCCTTGGTTTATGGCTAGAAACCAAATATGAGTGAGTACATCCCATGTTCCTCTTTTTGGGTCTGGCTTACCTCACTCAGGATAGTGTTTTCTATTTCCATCCATTTGTATGCAAAATTCATGAAGTCCTTGTTTTTTATTGCTGGCACAGGACAGGGAACCCTGATTGCTTTTCGGGCTGGGGGGAGACTTAATTGGGGGAGGGGGAGGGAAATGGGAGGCGGTGGCGGGGAAGAGACAGAAATCTTTAATAAATAAATAAATTAATAATAATAAAAAAAGAAATGATAATTTTATTATTATTATTATTATTTTATCATATGACCTTTTCACAATAGCCCTTCTGATTCTAGAAGCCTTGTTTTGACCTGAAGCAAAAACATGATAATAGTATGACTGTATACAGGTATGATAACTGATGTGTAACAAGGGGAATATATTCTTAAAAAAAATAAACTGTCTGGGAATAGAAAGAAAAGCCATTAAACAATCAGCCTGCCCTGCAGAGAAGTAGTTATGACAATGGCCTGAGGTCTAAGCTAGCCATTCACTCCAACCACTGCATTTGCTAGCAACATGGATCCTTGCTGGTTCCCACTAGTCTAGACACCCAAGACCCTTCACTGACAACTCTTCTTGATTTGAGAGCTTATTTTCCAAGACCTGAATCATAGGGCACTGTTCCCCGCTGATTTTATCTTCCCTGTCCCCATCACCTGGCACCTCAGGAGTCACACCACAAAGGAAAAAGGGTCTGTCCATTTGAGTGTGTGTGTGTGTGTGTGTGTGTGAATATCATTAACACTTTTCATATGACCTGTTTCACTACAAGGTGCCCTGGGTTTCCTAGGATAAATTGCATCAGTAGCAAACCATAAGCTAATGGCCAAGTCCGAGAAAAAGAAGAAGGAGGAGGGAAAACAGGAGGGATGGGAGGAGAGAAAAATTGTGGGAAGAGCTAGAAGACAAAAATGGAAAGGAGGAGAAGGGGAAAGAGGGAGAGGAAGTAAAAAAGAAGGAACAAGAGGAGAGATCTAGGTCACCCATGAGATAATGATGTCAGTAAGAGTAACTTGTTCAAAGGTCACCCTGCCCACATGACAGCATTGTGATTTGAACCTGAGCTGCTCAGCCTCCAGAACCATGCCCACCACAATCCAACTAACCTACGCTAATAAAACTTGAGTGCTGGTGCACACCAGAGCTCTGTACTTCTACTTCCCCACACACATATATTATGCTTTTGAAATTAATACTTAGATCTTTTTATATCACATATCCATTATAATTGTAGTTATAGTATTTTATGGCATTTATACTATCATACATTTTAAATTTTTATATAGCATTTTATGAAGTATTTTTATTTTATAGTATGCTTAATGCACTTACTTGTCTTTTAACTTTTATACTAAAGTTACGAATGACAAAAACCATTATTACAATAATAGAGTATTCTGATTTTGATTAATGCAGTCCCATGGAATTTTGTACTTGTATGTATCCTTTGTTTCAGCTTGAATAACTCTTTTCTATTTCTTGTTAGTCTGGCCTAGAGGTAATGGATTCCTTTCAATTTCACCTGTCTGTGGACGTCTTTAACTCATTTATGAAGGACAATGTGGTCAGGTGGAGCATTCCCAGAAGATGTATTTTCTTTCTCTGGGCACTTTGACTCTATCACCCACTCTTTGGTGACCTGCAAAGATTCAACCAGAGACTGCTGACAGCGTCTGCCAACTTTCCATGTATGGACTATGCTTTTTCTCTCTGGCTGCTTTCAAAGTTTTCTTTGTCTTGGAGTTTTGAACCTTTTTTTCTTTTTTTTGTAATGGATCTTGGTAAACTTTTTTTTGTTGTTAATTATTTTAGGTCATCTACTTGAACATTCATGTCTTACCCTAGGTTTGCGATGTTTTCAGCCAATATTTATTTGAATAAGCTTCTTTTCTGACTCTCTTTCCTCCTGAATATGTTGTCACTCTTGATTGTACCCACAGACTTCTCCATTCCTTCCTTTCCTCTTTCTTTTTCACTGACAGATGAACTTCCATCGTGAGGCTCATTTCTGCTCTTGACACTTTCTTATACATTTTCACTTCTTTCATTTCATTCTCTCTCTTCTAAAAGTTGTTTGGCTTAAAAATACTTTCTCATCATCTGGGCTATTTGTTTCTTGTGTTCCTGATATTGTTAGGCTGTTTGCTTGTGTTCCTTTGCATCTCACTGAGTTTCTATGAAACAATTATATTTGTAAGTTTTTCATCAGGAAATCCACATACCTCAGTTCTTTCACTCTGGTGACTATAACTAGTTTAATAAATTCCCTTGTGTAGTGCTATCTGGCAAAATTAGTCTCTCCCTGCTTATTTAAGAACTGACTTTAGTGAGGAAAAGTCTTCATCTTTTTGATTCAGGGAGGCAGATGGGACACACTGTAGCATTAGGTGCAGAGTCCTAGGTACCAGGTGCAGGAGACTGTAATGGCTTTAGCTTAGCAATAGAGGGCCACTCTTTTGTAGTTATCTGGGATCTGGACTTTGGTAACCACGTGGTCCTCAGTGTCAAAAACAAACTGTAAGATATCTGCTCTAGCCGTTGGAGATAATAGATTTTTCGGCAGCACTTCTGGGTCCAGAAGCAAGGGAGTAGAGCGTAGTAGGCAGTGATGGGAGCCAGAGACGACAGTGTATGTCCAGGCTTATTCTAGGTGTCTGAGGTAGGTGTGTGTGTAGTATTGGAGGAAACAGTGATGGACAGTGAGCTACATATGAACACAGGAGCGAGAGTCAACGCTGGCAGTCAGTATGCACGCACATAGTTACAGGAGTCAGCTGCAGATTCAAGCCTGGTGGTGAGGCCAACAACAAAACACCAGCCCAGGCACTTGCATAACAACAGCATTGGGCTTCAGGGGTTGAGGCATGCATGAATTTACTGCAGGGGCAGCTATGGGTGCATGCCCTTGGTATCTTGTTCCTCTTTCCCCTCTTTTGGCTCTGAACAAGGAAGGACAAATGACCACAATGTTGCCATGTCAAAGGACAAAAAGAACCACAGAGAATTCATCCACTGAAGAACTGAATTAAAGGAAAATAAACAGCAGGTGTGGTGAGATGGCTCAGCTGCTAAAGGGATTTGCCATTAAGCCTAAGGACCCAAGTTCAATCCCCAAGATCCACCTGGTGGAAGGACAGAAATAACTTCTGCAGAGAATTGCCCCCCCACACCAAATAAATAAATAAATAGAGTTTAAAAATTAAAGAACTAGCAAGCAATTACATCATGATTTCTTATTTTTTGAGGAAAATAAAAGGTTGCAGTTTTCTGAAAGTATTCGTACCTTCCAAGAGTAACTGCAGCCAAGAGTTCCATAGAGTTAACAGTTTGCACAGAACTAATTTATTTTAACCTTGTGTTAAATAAGTGGTAGCACATTGGAAGAAATCAACAATCACTCTGATTAAAGAAAACAACAAAAATGATTCTTAAAGCAAAGTATCATCTGAAGTATGAGCCTAACATTCTGTCAAATCAGATTATCTTATCGGGTACTTCCTGCATCGCTCCTCTGGCACTGGAAGCCAGTCCCCACACTGATGGACCCATCCTAACAGTAAACTGCAGGTAAAGCATTGAGAGTCTATGAGATGCATTGTATCAGCTAATGGTGCATCTGAAATTGGAACCCTCTTAAAATGTATTAATCACAAAGATAAATGTGTATTAACCACAGAGATAAACTCAGATTTCTCCAAAGTGAAACCAACAAAGAAATAACTTTTCTTGTTATACTGTATATAGTTTTTAAACAAAGCCATATATCTTTTTTAACACTGATTTATACTGAGCTCTACATTTTTCTCTGCTCCCCTCCCTGCCTCTCCCCTCCCCTTCAGCCCTCTCCCAAGGTCCCCATGATCCCAATTTACTCAGGGGATCTTGTCTTTTTCTACTTCTCACGTAGATTAGATCTATGTATGCCTCTCTTAGGGTCCTCATTGTTGTCTAAGTTCTCTGGGATTGTGGTTTGTAGGCTTGTTTTCTTTGCTTTATGTTTAAAAACCACTTATGAGTGAGTACATGTGATAATTGTCTTTCTGTATCTGGGTTACCTCACTCAAAATGATGTTTTAAAGCCATGTATCTTTAAGCGACCTCCCTCCCACACCCCCATCCACTACCCAAGAATATTCTTTGAGCCTTCCAAGGTATTTTGTGTTGATTTACTGCTTTTCAGAAAGAGTTAAGACATAAGAGGAAATAATTTTTGTGACTATTTCCTGGAAAAAAACCCTGGCTTGATGCCTTTGGGAGTGAGGTATCATCAACTGCCGTTGTCATTTTTATTGTTTGTGTGTGTCCTTAGTTCTGTTGTAAAACCAAATTTAACATTTTCACTGGTGTAGGAAGCTAGCATTTTGTGGATCTTTGAAGTGGAGTTGTATAAAGTTGTTCATTCCAATAATCAACACTTAGTAGTTTAAAATATCCACATATATGTATATGTCTCTGCTTCACTACTTGCTCCTAGTGTTGTTGATATTACCCTTCCTCCAAGGTTTTCTTTATTTTACTGTTCTATTAAGATAGTAGCTATCCTTATAAATAAACTCTAGCTTTACTCAGCATTTATTTTAAATTTTCTTCTTTCCATTTGACTCAGCTTTGCCCTACCCCTTGAGTTTTTATTTATTTAGATAATTTATTCTTGTGTTCATCTTGTAAGTTCAACTTAGGTGTTACCATTATACTGTTACAGTGTGCTTTGTCTTATATTTTATATGATATTTATGACATAGATTTTTCTCTAAATGCACTTTATACTTTCTCAGGGCTGCATTTGCTATGTTTCCCCCTTTACCCTATTTTCATGTATTTTGTGGTTGGTGTTTCTTCCTAAAACTCCAGGCTAACCATGAGTAGTGACTCCAGGCTAATATAATGGTTAAAAGTAGACAAACTTGCATTGAATGATATTATACAAAATGTTGGCCACTATATGTCAGAACTGTCAAGATCATCAAAAATAATAAAAGATACATGACACCTAAGCCTGATGGATCATCTTGGACAGAATCTTGGAGCAGCAAGAGGGTATTATGGGAAACCAGGAAAATGTGAATTCAGTACAGAGTTCAGTTAGTGGTAATATACCTGTGTTTTTTCCTTAGTCGTGAGGAAGGTGCCCCACTCACAAAAGACATCAATAACAAGAGACACCAAAGAACATTTCATGGGAGTTCTCCAGATATTTCAAAAGACTCCTAGAAACACAAAACTGTTCTTTGGAAAGATTACTTGAGTTTTGAGAACACTAACCCCAAAATAAGATTGTGTGTGTGTGTGTGTGTGTCCTGCTGTCCCACTCAGCACACAGTGTGCTGTATTCCCCCCCCAGCAGGTGTGCCCTGCCAGCTCAGCTCTCTCCAGCCCTTACACGCTACCCACCCTTTGCCTGTTTCTCTTACGCCTCCCAGGGGAGCTTTCTTTAGGTCCTTCAGAGTTCAACCAGGATCACTCAGGAAGGCGTTCACATATATTGCTTCCAATAACAATGTCTCCTATGCTCTTGCACACTTCATGGTTTACCACAAGTATTTTCAGTAGAGTGATGCATTTATGACCATTTTGCTTAAAAGTATAACTTCTCCAAGAGTCCTCTTTATTCTGCTCCCTTTCTTGGTTTTCTATACCTTGTATCAGTTCATCTAACACACATGCACATATGTAATCCATTTTCTTCGTCGTCTTTGTCCATTCATTAAAGCCTAATCACATTTTAGAGCGGAGATGTTTTCATGTTTCATTCACTATTGTGTCCCTAATACCAAAGCACATCTGTCACACAGTTGTAATTCAATGAATGTTTATTGAGTAAAACTAGTCATAGGGTAGAGGAGACATTGCTTTATCATAATACCAACAAAAACGGTACTGAGCTGGCTTTGGAGTAGAGCAGGGAAGAGGAGACAAACTAGCCAGTTTCTGGTTGTATTTTGATGGTTCTGGAAATGGGAATTAGCGTAGGAGTTTTGAGAAAGTGACTCCTATGTGATGAAAATGACCCCATTTATTGAACAAAAAGACTTTATGTAGATGTCTGCAAATAGAATACTCAGAGAAATGTTTAAAATGTTGGTTCTGAGATGCTTCTTGGACACCCAGATCTTGATGTTCAGTATGAGTTTGGATTTAGAGGAGACTAAAGCTAGAAACAATTACTTGATTAACAGTGAGCAGATGGCCTTTAAAGATTAACTGTAAGATTACCAAGAGATAGACCAGAAAATAATGGAGCACCAAGTACACCTCAAATTCTCAAGCATGAAATGAAGGGAGGGACAAACTGCAAAGAGCACTAGAAGATGAAACCATTCGAGTGGGAGTGAAGGCCTGTCTAGAAACAACACCAAGGACTTTTTGAAGGTGTTTTAAGCAGAGAACAGTCAAACTGCCATTGTCTTCATAAGTTTTGCTTGTGCTTTTTCTCTGAAGTTTTGTATAGGAATGCAGTATCTGGGATCTCTGCAATTATTATGACTAATATACTAGCAAAGATACATCTTATAAGGCCATAATCTGGAATAGAACCTGTATTGGCATGAATAAACGCAGGCAAATATTAAAGAATATATACAAATTTGATGATTAAATAAAACTTACAGAGCTGAGGTTCCCTCGTAGCACAGGAGGTAAGAAAGAAAAGGCAGAGCCGCCTCCCACGCGCGCCCCTTTATCGGTACGCATTCGCCCGAGGCAAACCCGCCTCCTAAAGGGGCTGGCTTAACCCTACAAGAACCTATGGATGCAGTTGTATGACCATTGGAAGATTTTACAGTGAAAGACTTATAAAAAAAAGAAATAAAAACAATTGATTCCATCTGCATTCATTTGATGAACATAAAATTTGCAAATTAAATAACAGTGCCAAAATTTTTAATTTCAACAGTAGGATAGAATGAGTTAAATACTCCTATTAATGCAAGAGTGATTCAATTTGACCTTGAGACTCTTTAGTTTTAGACATATAAAACCCTGCTGTACACAATATAACACAAACTTGTTTTTTAAAAGCTACAGAAAAAGGTTAACACACAAATGCAAGCTGACAGAATCTTGGCATGTCGATGGTGTAGTTTCAATAACTTTAATTCTAGATTGGAGTTTGAGACGAAAGATAACCAAAAAGCCAAAGTTTAGACTTTGTCAGCCCTCATCACACTCAAACTCACCTCCGTGATTTTAGCATCACCCCAATTGACTGGAACTTCTAAAAGTATCAGAATAGAGAGGCACAGTCAGACTTTACTCTGTACATGTGGCGTGTGGGAGTTAGTAAGTAAGAATGGGTTGAAAGAAGGAAAGAAAATTGTGATAAGAGAGGAGAGTGAAAAATGGAAGAACCAAATGAATGGAGGAAAAAAGGAAGGAAAATACAGGGGCAATGGGGAAGGGGGAGCAAGCGAGGTAGGCTGCCCATGGAATACAATTTGAGGAACAAAAATTATCCTTTCTGTGTTCTCTTATTCTATAAACACTTCCGTTGCTACAATCATATGTTGAACACTCAAGTGTTTTTGGGTGAAGTTGGGGACTGGGGTTCAGAGTGTTGGAATTACTGCCTAAGCAACACGGGTTGTGGTAAAAGTTAAAGCTTTTAACAACTGCAAACCACCCTGGCAGCACTCACAGTAGTGTGGTGGTCACAGCCAGGCCTGATGCTCTGTCTCAACTGCCTCATTCCCTTCTGCACGCCCCCTCCTCCTGAAAGACGGTGCATGCCCATTGCCAGAATTCGTAACAGTATGTCCTCACAGCAATAACTTTCTTTCTTGCTGCCTCTCTGCTTCTTTTCCTCTTCTCATCCTGCCTCTTTCTCCTCTCCTTAAATAGACATTCAAAGCCAATGAGTTCAGTGTCCATCTCATTTTGTTGTTCTTCATCTATATATTCTTTCTTTGTTTCTCTTCTGAAATATGGAACCCAGAAGAGAGGCCCTGCTCTACCATATACAGCCAGCCAGCCAGTGCAAGGGGCAACCGTCCTTCTAATTCTGATCAGAGCATCATCATTCATTCGGCGTCACGTTCATTCTTTTTGAGGCAGTGCATCCACTGGTCCTCGGGATGTCCTCATGAGCAGCTCAGCCCCCTCTGCTGTACACTGGAAGCAGGTCAACACCATGCTGGACCCGTTGTTGCAGGTGTTGTGCTGCTGAGAAACCTGTTTGTTTCCGTTGGAGTCCATTGTGTCTCTGAACTTCATGAAACCTGTTTCCAATCTCATTTTATATTTGTCAAAGAACAGAATGATGTGAGAATGGAATTGTGTGGCCTGGTGCATTCAACAACTTAAGCCACTGGAGTATTTGTTTGGCCCATTTTCTTCCATGATGAGTTTTTCTTGTTTCCTCATCTATTTATGGAATCCCTAGGCTTTGTGAAGCTGAGTTTGAAGATGGCTTTATCCTCAAGCCCGATTTCGTTTCTCTTAAATGTCAGCATCCTGGATGAGATGGAACATACAGAGTTAGAATGGTACTGTTCTCCACATTCGAGCCCACAGTGAGAGCTGCCGAGTATTCCCTCCTATTTACACTTGGCAGCACGGTTCCACACATCCTTCCTTCTTTTCTTTTCACACAAGAAATGTTTTCTTCTTCTTCTTTTAAAAGAGACTCCCTGATCCACTCTCCTAACTTCACGCCCTCTAACTTTATGGGCATCTACAATTTCTCCCTCCCGTGAGTGTCTTCCCCTCAACAGAGGGGCAGAATGGCTCACATTAGACTGCCTGTGCTCACTTAGCTTATCCTCTGTTGCTCTTTCTGACCTTGAAGTTGTGCCTGTGTCAACACTCTGTATCCCCATTGAGATCCACAGTGAACTTCTCAAAGTTCACCTTCCTAATCCCTGCAGGGCATTTCTTAAAAATCTAGCCACCAGCCCAGCTCTCGTATAGCCTGGCTGGCCCTTGATTCCCCTCCTCTGGCACAGCATGAACCCACATGCATATGCTAATGGCCCATGTCTCAATATCATCAGACTTACTCTACTTTATGAGTTTAGGATTATCCACATAGCCTAACCCAGGCAAATTTGTACATTTGCCAAACATCCCTAATGTATTAGGCTGGGCCACTTAAAACTGTTACTTTGTAGGTCAAAACTGTGTGGCAGTATTGTAAGACGTTAGCACTGGGGGAACGCATATGTGGGGCCTCATTTCTTTCTGCGTTATTTCTCACCACTGTAAACGAAACTGAATATTTCAATAAGCATTTTAATTAGGCTGAAAATTATTTCACATGATGCAACCAAACAGCATCCCAACATGCTCAAGAAACAGGATCGTTTTCTCTTCACTATGGATTTCTCCATGGGTCACAGTGTGCTAGTGCAAGCACCCAACTTCACAGAATTCAGGCAATTGTGTACACTGAGAACTGCATCGCACAGGGATTGTACACAAGCATTTAGTAGACACACACCATAGACTTAGTACTAAATCCTTCTAGCCCAAGGTTGCCCCTAAAAAGATCCCCTACTAGCGACAATTGGGTTTCTTCAGAGTGCTCCACAATTTTCAGGACTAACAAATCAAATGTCAACATTGGACCTTAAGTTTAGATCTGGAAGAAAGAACTTAGCCCCTTCACTTTTACTTACTTTTAAAAAGCTATTGTTTTTAACTAAATTATTTTCAAATTAAAAGTATGTTTGTGAGAATACATGTG
The DNA here is from genome assembly GCF_037038515.1 of Microtus pennsylvanicus. Lineage (NCBI taxonomy): Eukaryota > Metazoa > Chordata > Mammalia > Rodentia > Cricetidae > Microtus > Microtus pennsylvanicus. Next base: position 124,484,089 of record NC_134580.1, on the reverse strand, counting down.
CCACAACTTGCGTGTGGAGGCTTAGGGGACAGCTAGCGGGAGTCAGTTCCCTCTTTCCACAGTCACGTGGTCTCAGGGGTCTCACACCTGTTATTTGGTTTAGCTGCAGGTTCCTTTAGTCACTGAATGATCTCACTGAACCACTTTTAATAAGTTTACAAAGATGTTCATAGATTCGACCAAGCCATGGGCTAGATGCTGAATGCATCCAATTGCCACTAACTCTTAGCAATCTAAAGAGGTATTGAGGCTATGAAACCCGGCCACACATCTTTCCTACAACTCCGTACTCCAGATCATTCTAGTCTCTCCTCTGACTCTCATTACTAGAGATTACTAGAAATTACTTCGTAATATGGGAATAGTTGTCACCTGCAGATTTAATTCACTTGTGTTAGTTCTTTCAACCCGGGCAGGGGGCTGTTTGGGCTGTTTTGCATCAGACACTTGCCCATCATATACAGCTCCCCCGGCCATATGTGTGTGTATCTGCATGCATGCGCTCATGTTCCTATGTGTGAGTATGGGTGTATAAATGCGACAGTCCAGATACATTAGTCAGAGGATAAACCTTGGGTATTTGTCGTTGTCTTCCACCTTGATTGAAAGAGTCTCTCTATTGTTTGCCTGTTGCTTCTGGGGTCTCTCTTGTCTCTACCTCTCATCTTGCGTAGGAACCCTATGTAAGTATTGCCATGCCCAGCTCTACATGGGTTGTGGGGATTGGAATTCACATTCTTACACTTGCCTGGCAAGCATTTTACCCAATGTGCCACATCCTACACCCTCTTCCCCATTTGACCTCAATCTTTCTGAGTCCAATCTTCCCCAGGCTCCAGTTCTTGTTATCTTTCTCATTCTTATGATGGGAGCCTGTTTGTGTGTATTAACAGCTAATATTGGTACCCGGAATCCCAACTGTTATCTGAGAAACTAACTATACCTGCTGTTCACCCAGATATAAATAACGCCTCTCATCTACAACAAAATTTTCTCCTCTTTTACTTCAACTAACTGGGGTTTTTGTCCTAAAATCTTAATCCATTATTGAGTTATTTGTGTGTCTCTGAGTGTGTGTGTGTATGTGTGTTTTGTGTGTGTGTGTGTATGTGTGTGTCTGCACACAAGCAGCAACACTCATGTTGTACAGCAAGCATGTGGAGGTCAAAGGACACCTTTTGGGAGTAGGTTCTTTCCTTCTACCATGGGTTCTTTGTATTAAACTCAGGTCACAAGATTTGTGCAGCGTGTGCCTACCTGATGAACTATCTTGTTAGCGTCTTCATAGCCAATAACAAAAGGAAAAAAAACTTGGTCCATAGTTGACCACCATACTTCTTGACATCAAGAAATACCGCATTTACAGAAACAGATAGACAAAACAAGCCATCAGGTTTAGAGCTGGTCCATTTCTGTTCTATGAGTTTCAGGTTCTGATTAGCAACAAGAAGATCAAATAGTTGTTTGAAGGAGCAGTGGAGTCAACTGATCAGTGTGATGGGACAATGATAGAGATCATCCCAGTGTTCTTCATGGTGGGAGGGGAATGCCAGACTTTTCTCAAATTAGAGAGCGAGACCAACTGCTCATATTACTTCCAGACAAACAATGAGGCCGATGCTGGAACAAGCTAAAGTCTGCAAGGAGCCACATTACAAAGATGAAAGGAAGAAAAGCAGTGGGGTCCTGGCTGCGTAGTGCCAGCAGGGCTCAGTGCCCAGTGTACCCCCATCCATTCTCGCTCCATCAGAACACTCCACTTTTGAGACAAGAGGGAGAGAATCTCATGAACAGTGGCTCTTCCCAAGGTTCACCAAAGAGGGTGGGTCCTCGGGACTGTGCTGCTTTTCCACCCTTGATTTTCACCTTGTGTTTCCCCTCATGTTCTTCCCTGAAGACTCGACCTCAGTCCTCACCCATTTAGCAGCCTGATGCCTGAGAAGCTTAGCATCATCTTTGATTCCAAGGTGTTTGGAAAGCATCGGGATACTGTTGCAATAGGAGAAAATCACTCTGTTTCAGTAGGTGGCGCTGTTGCAGTGAGGCTGGCTTGACAGTGATGTCAGCACCAGGCACAATCAGCAACAGAACACAGGGCAAGCTGAATTCAAGGACAAAGTATTTAAAACACAAAAACAAAACAAAGCAACCAAAAACCTTGAACAAGTGCAAAATGACTTTCACCCTGACTGGGACAAACTGACTTTTTGGGCCAATGCTTAGGACACACCCTACCTCTTGTGCTATTTTTATAAAAAAAAAGAATGCTTGGTCTAAAGATAACCCCAGGGAAGTATCAGACAAGCTTAAAGAAAGGACATCCTACTGTAACTGGCTGGCATGACTCAGAAACATCAAATCTGAGAAGATGAATCATGGTTTGGAACTAATCAGAGTAATGACACTGAAGATTCATTACTTGTAAATGCTCGAGCCTCATCTTTGATTGGATGCTGGACTAGGAAAAAACTCTGCAATTATTGGAGACTAACACAAAATCCACATGTAGATTATACGTCAGACAATGTCTGATTTCTTGACTCTCATAATGTGACCGAACACAGAACTCCTTGCTATCTGTCACTTGCAGATGGCAATGAGAAGAGACAGGAATCAAATATTTAAAACTGCCCTTATTCAAAGACCTGGTAGTCCGAGAAAGCAGTGGATTGACAGCTTAAAAGTATGGTTTTGTTGCTTCTCCAATCAGATTATATATGGAGAAGGGGATAAACAATCCAGGAACGCTGCGCCTCCCATCTGGTGGTCAACCATCCCTCTAAACTTGTGATGTCTGTTCTCTTTCACCTTTTCATCTCTTCCCTTATCATGTCTGGGCTCAGGCATTTCTTGAACCATTGAGTCAAGTTATTTGCTCCCGTTATCAACCTTGTACTCTTTCAGGGACATCTAGTCTAAAAAGGAGTGGGGGGAGGGCTAGTCCAGATCATATAAACCGTTAACTATGTGCAGATGTTAAGCTAGTAACATGTATGTTCTGACTCCTTGTTACAACATATAATTCAGAATATTAAATTGCCCCCATCTATGATGGTCCTGTGATTGTAAGACAATATTGCTGGCTTTATGAAATTTTCTCTAAAGAACACAGAGATAACATGGGTGAAGAATACATGTCATCAAATTATTCTCAAGAATTCAGAAAAATTATGTTTTTGTACATATCACATGTTTTCTTTATATTGAATCATGCAAAATGCCTACTCTTAGCCAACTCCATTGAGCACAGCCTTCTCATCGGTCTTTCAACAGTTCATGAATTGCTTCCAGTTACTTCCTGTTTCCCTAGTTACTTCCTATTTCCCACTGTGCCTTCCCTAAGTCAGCATATATGCAGGACCAGTTCTAACCCAGTGTGGTTTGATGTGCTGATGCCGTCTACTCTGGAATCTCTTGCTCTCAAGTATGTTATGATTGATTTCCAATAACCAATGTTCATGTGCTTACTTCAACAGGAGAGCATGTTTAGGAAGCAAGATCCAGCCGAGGGCCTACAAACATACAAGTACTGTCTCATCTCACTTGTGGGGAAGCGGAACAAAAAGCAGCAGAGCTGTAACAGCTTACCCATGTTTGCCCTGACACATAGGTAGAGAACCAAGGAGATCTTTCTCACTCCAGCCCTCCACTCATTTTGTTTTCCTTTCTCCACAGGAAGAAAACATGAGATATGATGAATTCAGGGGCTGTGAAGTCACAAAACCACAGAGTGAAATTGCTTCATGACCCAAAAAAAATTTTTTTGAAATATCTAAAATATTACATACTTAAAAATAAGTAATGCAATAAAATTTACATAAATTTTTTAAACAAAAAACAATTTATACTTGTGTATTAATGAATGATATTAAGTAATTAATACAGTTGCCCAGATGCTAAGGTTAGAAATACTTCTGAGGCCCATAGTAGGTAGGTCTTCCATTGAGTCTGACAGCTCTTCCATAGTGGTGTGCTAGACAAGCCCACTGGGTACTCTCTGGAGTGACAAAGTGTGGGTCACACTGTGAACAAATTCAAAATGGTCAGTGACTGGCGATCTTACCCATCAGACTCCCTCAGCTGCTTTGCAGTGAGGAGAGGAAGGAGTCTTCAGAGACAACCAGCTTTGAGTGAGAAATGCCCCCCCAACACTCCCTACATCACTCACACATCACCTGAGCTGCAGTCTCCTGATTTTGGCCTGAGGTGTTTAGAAGCCTGAAGCTTTTCAGATCCTGTATGTTAGAAAGTCAGAAGAAGGCATCTCATGCTCATCTTTGAACAAAGGTTTTTTTTGAATCTTTTGAAATTTTCAGCGAATCTCGTACCTCTGCAGCAAACTGGAGTCAGTCCATATGGGAGGCAAACTCCTTTCTGCTGTCCTGAGCAGGAGGATTCCTACTCTGTGGTGGCTGTGCCCTGACCACCTCCCCAACACCAGTCTCCCATGAGGTAAGTGACAAAGCACCTGTTACCTTGAATGTAGACTCGGCAAGAGTGACAGGGAAAGAACAGGCTGCCATTAGGGTTGATGGTTTCCATTCATGGATTGGGGAAGGATGATGTGCCCACACATGACAATCTCTACCATTGACTATTGTTTCCTAAATTACACTTACAATAAACAGGCAATTACTGTTCCCCAAGTGATCACACTGTAACTCTTGATCTTAGTGTTGCCTGTCTGTTTCCTCTGCTTTTAATACTAACCCAAGCAGGGTCATTTATAAAGGAAATACATACATATATATGCATATATGTATATATAAATACATGTGTATACACATGCACATATATTTAAATCCTGGAAATTGGATATAATGAGAGTCATCTTGTTGCTTTATAAACTAAAACGAGGCATACCAAGGCAAGGAAAGTAAGCATAGCTGTCAAAATTACTTTTATAGCCAAGCCATACTGTTGTTAACCATTAATCTAGCAGCCCATGGGGTAATCCATTCATGAGGGCAGAGCTTTCATGACCAGTCACCTCCCAAACATCTTGTCTTTCAACCCTGTTCATTGTAGACACCGTTTCCAACATAGGAATTCTGGAGATGAACCCCAAACATGGCAATGGATGACTTGCTTGGCTAAGACAGGCTGTTGAGCCTCAGCAAGTGTGGCTTGGTTCTATGCTGGAAAGTGTCTCATGCTTCTTTACCATGAAGTATTCCCCATCCTGACATCTCCATATGTGTGTACACATGCTACGCTGCGCCCACACCTGTTCAGCTTGTTAGCTTCAAGCTCGGCTTCCCACCTGCTCCTCTCACGCCAACATTACACTCCTTCCCACCCTGTAGAATGTATATCTTAGAATTCTTAGCAACTTCTCTTTTGGTGATCTGGTAAGCAGTTTTGTGGCTATCCTAAGCTACATTTTGTTTAAAAAGGCACAAATTCAGCATGGTGATCCAACCTCAGAGTTAAAATCCACCTCATATATGTGGAACACAATTCAGTTTTTCTACCAAGAGGCAGCAAGGTAATTGAGGAGTTTAACTAATACATCTGAGAATAGCTCAGTGCTGCTCAGGAAGTGAAGGTGACATTTCTTTTCTGCTCACATTGCACTATAGAACTTTCTGGTAATTAGGAAGAAGAGTCAAGAAAGATGAAAAAATAGGCAATAGCCTGTCTAGGCCTTGATTTCCAAGTGAGAGCTAGCAAGATGCAGGGCTCTCTCAAGTCCACTGGCATGGATTAATTAGAAGAATTAACAATAGCTGAAAATGGCCTAAAGCAATAGATGGATTAGAGAAAGTTCCCAGGAGTGTAAAATTGAAGCAATCCTGACAAGATAAAGGCCAAAGACGCACAGATAAAAATGCAGATAGGAACATGATACTGGCCTAAGGCAGGAGACAAGAACTGATTTAAAAAACAGCAAGAAATTACTGGAAATTGCCAGTAAAAAATGGAATAAGGAGCTGGAGATATGGATCAGTGGTTAAGAATGCTTACTGTTCTTGCCGAGGGCATGGGTTCAGTTCCCAACACCAACCACTTACAATTCCAGTTCCAGGGAACCCCGTGCCCTTTTCTGGCCTTCTCTAGTACTGCATGCATATGGTGCACATACATACATGCAGACAAACACTCATATACATAAGATAAACATAAATAAATGCATTAAAAAAGAAATTAAATACAGGTCAGTAGTAACTAGAGGTTAGAAATGGTGGGAACGAGGATAGATAAGGGGATGTCAGTTGGATTTTATCGATGCACACTATATGAATGTGTTGAAGTATCTACCTCACAGGACCCTTGAACGTGCACAATTACATATGCTCATCAAAAATAAAATTATTTCAAAAGCAGAAATAGTCCCTGGAACATCACTGAAGTGACACACAAAAGTCATCTTTGCATTTACATAACAACAATGCCTTCTTCAAAATAAAGAATCCTTCATCTCACAGTTCCTTTGATTTAGGGATCTTCTCTTCAATATCACTGCACACAAACAGAGGCCAAATTCTCTGAACTTATCCAGCATCCTCAGAAACCCTTTCCAGGTGCTTCCTCTTTTGTGTGGGCGTCACATGACTTTCCGGTCTCACATTCACAGGGATGCGTGACACTGAGCCACAGACTCAGTCTTCTGGAGGACCGCTACAGTGTGCTTGCCTCTCCTGGCCATTCTGGAGATGATGAAGACCCTCATGTTGAGGGCCACTGTTCTCTCCAGCCACTTGGTGTTTCTCAGAGTCTCTTGGCTGAAGCTGGCTCTAGGATGTTACTGAACTTTTGACTTGATTTTTCTTTGTTAGGTTCCCTCATTTTCACCTCTAATTGTGATCATAACCCACAGACTGATGATTCTCATTTTGCTCTTGATCTAGAATCATATTCAATGTCTATCACTGAGCCCCTCTAACCTGAGATTCTGCACGCAATCATCTCACCCTTCTCAATGACCTCCACTCTGTGTTCTCCTCTGCTCCAGTCTGTAGCCTGATGCACAGCTCCATTCCTGGCCCAGTCGTCAAAGTCCAAAGTTTTGGTCATTATCCTACATATGTTCAGCTCCCCCCTCGCTCTCCTGATCCCATGTCCTATCAGCTTACTACTGTAAGGTTTTCCCATGTTTTCCCCCAGCTCAACTGTGACTGGTAAAGCAACCTTCCATACTAGCCCATGTCTCTCTTCCAGCTCTGCACCAGTGTATCTTCCAGTCACTTGCAGGCTCTGTCCAAAATGAGATGCCAATATTATCCCCTTTTGCAAAAAAACAAACAAACAAACAAAAACAAAACCAGTAGCCTTGACTTTCCAAAGCCCTGAGAATTAGCACAAATTCACGTCTCTCATCTGTACCCCAGTGGTCCAATGGCTAGGACTGGGGGCTTTCACACACCTCCTCTTGCCCTTTCCCATTTTTTTCTTTTCTGCTTTGTACTTCTTCATTTAACCTTCCAGGAGGAGGGCAGATGAAGTCCTGAGTGAATGTGTGCTGTTGATGTGTCAAGGACCGCAAGGTCTTTTCCCTGATCAGGCTCAGGGGTATAGCAAAGCCTCTCCCTGGGCCAAGCACCAATGTTGATGGTGTGTACAGAAAGCATCCACCACAGCTTTTTGCTGCTGGAAGTTTATAGCCTTAGACTACTCCCCTGCAGAGACCTCCCTCGGAGCCTAACTAACCCCTCCTCCTTCTGCACACATAATAAATGTGCTGAGTTTCTGCAATGGGGAGCACGCTCCCTCCATCAGAGTAAGTGGCACATCCCACCCAGACCCAGCTTTTCTGTATGTGTCTGCCATTTCTTCAGGGTCTGTCATGTCTTCATTTCCACACCACTCAGTCAGGTTTCCAGGACCAAAGCATGCAGGATGCAGCACCCCCTCTCTTTCCCTTCCTCCCCATGTGTTCTCTCTTCCTCCCCTCCTTCCCATCATCCTTTGTTTTCTTTATCTGCGATTTTACCTTTGTCTCTGTATCTCTTTTTTCTATTTATCTCCTTTGCCTTTCTTTCACTTCCTCCTTACCCCAGTTCATACATTATTGCATTTGGTGCTCACATACGGGCCTTCTTTTTGCCATCTTCAAGGCTGACATTACTATTACCCCTCAATAATAGAGCTTTAGTCTCCTACACTAAATTAAATGCTACTTATTCCATGCCCTTGTGGGCCCCTCTGCAGTCCTGCACTGGAATTATCTCCTTCTGAGGTCTCACTGAGGACAAAACCATATATTCTTACCTTCCTTCTCTTAGCCTTTAGCCCAGCACCCAGCACACGGCTAACTCTCCCAAACTGCTTGGTGAAAAACAAGCAAATGAGCAAGGACATGGCCTAATGTTACACATGGCAGCCTGAAGTGTGCCAGTGCTCAGCACCAAGGACTGCCCATTTTTCTCTCTGCATGATTTTGCTACAACTCGCTGAAGGCAGCCAAGGTCATGGCTGACCCAAGCCTCTGCATCGTCTCAGCGGCAGTGAGAACAGAGAGGAATGTTGACTTTGCTTTGACTATGAGAGACTTTACAAGTTCCAGAAAATTGATTTTTCCAGGCCTCCGTGGCTTGGCATGAAAGCCAGACGGGTCTTTATTGAATCTGGCCCTAGGTGGTTAGATTTTTGACCTTGACCATGTGGCCAATGGATCCAACCATGAATGTCTTTTGTTCTCTTACTTGCACTGCAGGGGCTCACTTTCCTAGATGGGTTAGTAGACTTGGCCACCACTGCTGTCCCTTGGGCTCTGTTTGCCCTTTTCCCATGCTTCTACAATCATGAATAAGCTGGGGGAGCATTTACTATGAGCAGTGCAATGACCAAGGCACTGGACTTTGGTTGCTGTTTATGTTTGCCAATGGTCCCTGTAACTAGGAGGCTGTTTTACCTTACAATTATGCAAAGGGTAATAAAAAGAAAATTAGGAAGAACATATGAGTAGAACATCAGATCTCAACTGCTGATAGTTTGTAATTTTACACAAATACAATACAGATTTTCCCCCAAAGAATCAGCTCAACTGTAGTGAATACTGTACAGAGAGAGCTCAGAAGTTCTATTTTAAAAACCAGGCACAAATATCCAATCTTTTTGTCTTTAAACATGATATAGTCCACCATAAGCACCAATTCAATTAAGCAGGGAGTCAACACTGTTTTTTTTCTGATGAAAAGGAATAATTAAAGAGCTGAGAATGCACCAGGAGCTGAAAAGGGATACTTTCCATGGAGGCCTGGATCCTGCCATGTCTTTCTAGAATTGTCTTTCTATGGACACCATCAATCCAGAGCCAGCTAATTCAGACAGAACTCCTGTACCTACTGCAGAGATGAGGGAGCAGAGGAGTAGAGAGGGAGATGGAGGGGAGTGGAGAAGAAGAGGAGAGAGAAGGAGGAGAATACATGACAAGAGTGGAGGATAGAAGAGGGGAAGGAGGGAGAGGGGAAAGGTGGAAGGGAAGGGAAAGAAAAAGAAGGGAGGAGAAGGAGAAGAGGAGGAAAGGAAGGAAGAAGAGGAGAAGGAGAAGAGGAGAAAAGGGGAGTAGGCAAGAGAGGAATGGAGAAGAAAAGAGAAGAGGATGTGGAGAAAGGAAGTGGAGGAGAGAGGCAGTGAAATGGAGGGAGAAGAGAAGGGAGGAAATGAAGGAAGCAGAGAAAGTATCAGAAAGAAGGGACCAAGAAGAGATCCAAGAGGAGGTAGAGACATGAGGGCAGAGACACATTCTCCAAGAATACGTACAAGATTTAACTTTTTGGAAAGAGAAATACGCTCTGAATATTCACCTTAAAATGGAAACTAAAAATCAAAGTTCTTATCAACAACCTATCTTCTCCTATGTTCAACAAAATAAGGTCATTTAAAGGACACCCCCCATTTGAAAAGGACATGACTGCATATTATCTAGAATATGGGCACATCAGCAGCCTTTGAACAGTATTGCATGGCAGCACTTACATGCAGGTTATGCTGTGAAATGCCCTTGAGATATATAGACCTAGCAATAGGCATGTTCCTGGTACAGACTGTGTTTGACAGCATCCCACTACACTGTGCCCACACCCTTTCCCATGTCCACACACCTGTGGCATGTTGCTTGCTGTCCAGTCATAGGACTAACAGCACAACTGTAAACTATGTCATAAAAGCGAATAAAAACCTATGTATTGCAGCTGCTCTAACCAAGACACTGGCCAAGCCTTTAGCTTGGAATCCTTCCATTGTGCTAACAAGCTCCAGAAATGTGTCTGCTGCTATTTGTATATTTGCTTTTCTAGAAAATCCCTTGCTTATTATACCAAACACTATGTTGATGTATTGCATCCTTGGATTTTTTGTCTTTATCGTCCTATGTTTGATGACAATATCTAGAGCTCCAAGGAGTTGCTGTGGTCCAGGCTTGTCAGCTGCTTCCCCGGGGTCAGTCTTCCACCTCCACTCAAGTGCAGTGAGTGAGCCAGAAGAACAGGAAAGGGTTGCCTTCCCAGTGCCCTAAACTTAGCTAGTAATGTCCCTAAGTAAGTGTGTTGCCTGCTCGAGGAACCAAGTGGAGAACCCTGAGCTTGCTCAAGGAAATGGTCTGCTGAGGAACGCCCCCCCACATGTTTTTTGGCTTCTTTGGACTTAACGCACTTAGCATCTGGAGCGGCTCAATATTCCCTCAGCAATGTTTTGGATACTTTAATGGATAGGAAGTGCCTTCTCGTTTTCTCTCCTTTGGGGAACCAACGCTTATGTACAGAGTTTCCTCTCCATTTGGAGTGAGAGGTCTGGAGTACAAGCCAGTTTTTTTTTTCTTTTATTCCTTCTCTGAAATATGCCACTTGCCTGATGTCCAGGAACGTGCCTCTGGTTAAGATGGAGAATGACCTCAAGGTCTGATGGAGGCAGAACATCCTTGGACAGGAACCATCACCTTCTGCTTACAAAGCCCCTTTCCAGGTGACAAGGAAGAGCCGCCATGCAATTCAACTTCCTGCTTTGTTGTAATTGTTTTTAAATTTATAAATCTTCCCCTCCTGGTTGTGAAGGGGTGTTCTTTAAAGTATTTTTCTTGGCTACCAGCTAAGGTTTGTTGAAAGTTAAAGCTGGAGTTAGAGGAAAATTTAGAGGCTAGGGAAGCAGGGGACCTCCTGGGGCCAGTAACACTCATTTCCCGTTCTTGCATAGGCTGTGAAGGCATTTCACAGTTTTCGTCCTCAGCCAGCAGGCAGGATCCCCAGTGTTGGCAGACAGGCTGATAGAACGAAGTCCCAGTGCATTCAACTGCTATCAAATGCCAAGGAGACTTTCTCACTCCTTTACGTGGAAACAACTCTCAGATAGAAATAAAGGTGACTGAGGATTAAAAAAAGAAAATCAACATAAAATCAAGTCTGTCACAGAGACAGAATATTCTGAAGAAGCCAGGGCACTCACAAGCCAACACCTGCAGGTGGAAGGGTTGAGTGGGGGAGCTTTGACCAAGACCAGACCCAGAGCTGTGATGTTCCAGGATAGCATCAGCCTTTATCCCCCACCCCCACCCCTTTTTCTTGTACAGAGCTGGAGATGGAAGCCAGGGCCTTGCACATACTAGGTAAGTATTGTGTTGTTGAACAACACCCCAACCCACAGGTTCAGCACATGATGTTTTGCAATTGTTCCACCCCTAGTAGATAGAGCTTAGAACCCCATGGCAATTTACTAGAAACAGTGAGTATAGCTTTCCCTTAACAAAAATAAGCATCAGTATTAGATACAAGGACCTAGGTTCTTCTGAACAATGCCACAGAGGCCACTCCCCCAGTGCAACCCTCTCAGCCAGCTGATGTGTCTAAAGCAAGGGAAATCTTCCCTCTGTAGAGCGTCTAAAATACCAACTGGTTGGAGAGATGGCTCAGTGGATAAAGTGTCTGTTGAACAAGAATTAGCTTGCATTATAATTGAAACAGAAAAAGGGATGTAAAACAAAGAAACCCTGTCCAGGGACTGGGAAGAGGATCTAAGGAGTTTTCCAGAAGGTTTGCTGAGATGCAAAGATACGGAACTCAGCCCTGTCGTGTACCCAGTTCATAGGTAAATGTCTGATCTTAGAGGAGTTTTAACATCCCAGGCACACATAGCTCTCGGTGCTGCCTCAGTGCCACAATGAAGGCTCGTTTATCCAGCTTCTAAAATAAAGTAGCAGCTAATTGGTCGTCACAGGGGTAAAAAAATTCCAAAGAAAGCTTTTAATTACAAAACTTCTCTTTCCGAGGATAAAGCACATACTTAGATCATGACATTGCTAGGCTTTAGTGCCTTCTTTCCTGGGACGCTGCATGGTGCTTGGTACAAAGAGTCACTGTTAAGCCTCTGTGACTGCGCAGTGAGCTAATCAGCTTTCTGTTGCTGTGTCACCATACCTGACACATATACAATTTTTAAGGCAAGTGTCAAGCTAGGTGAGATCAGATAGCAAAGTGCTTGCCTTGCAAGAATAAGGACCTAAGTTTGAGCCCCCAGGTTCCCAATAAAAACAACGCAAAAGCCAATCCGATCACAGGAGACGGCAAGTTCAAATTATGTATCCACTCTTGCTCAGAGTCTTAGCTGGGGTGACCCTTGTGATCAGATTGGTGACTGCCCCAACTATCACTGCCGGAGCTCGGGGAATCCTGTGGTGATATTTTGTTTGTGCTTTAACAAATAGAGCTTGTCTGATGATCAGAGGGCGGAGCTAGTCACTAGTGAGCCTCAAAGGCCAGGCAGTGGTGGCACACACCTTTAATCCCAGCACGTGGGAGGCAGAGGCAGATCACTGTGAGTTTAAGGCCACCCTGGACTACACGAGACTGATCCAATTTAAAAGAGAATCAGAGCTAGGTGGTGGTAGCTCACACCTTTAATCACAGTACTTGGGGGTCACATGCCTTTAATCCCAGCACTAGGAAGGGATATGGCTGAGTAGAGAAAGGAATATAAGTGGGTAGGAGACAGGAGCTTAGGGCATTCAGTCTGAGGACTTGTAGAGACAGGATACCCCATTTGGTCTGAGGATTTTGTAGAGGTAATAACTAGTGTCTGGCTTCTCTGCTGCTCTGATCTTTCAGCTTTTACCCCCAATATCCGACCCTGGATTTTTATTATTAAGACCAATTAGAAATCTCACTATAGAATCCTGCTAAAGAGTGGGAGGGAAGCTCGTAGGAGTCAGAGGGCTCAAGGACATCACAAGAAAACTCACAGAAACAGCTAACCTGACTCATGGGAACTCACAGAGTCTGAACCACAACCAGAAAGCCTGCAGGGGACCAACCTAAGGTCTCTACAAATATGTAACAATTGTGTAGCTTAGTCTACTTGTGGGACTCCTAACAATGGGAACAGGGGCTGTCCCTAAAGCTTTGGCTGGCACTTGGGAACCTATTCCTCATACTGTAGTTTCTTGCACAGCCTAAACACAGTAGGAGGTGCTTAGTCTTACTGGAACTTGATATGCCATGCTTGGTTGATACCTGTAGGAGGCCTGACACCTTTTGAACAGAAACAGAGAAGGTGTGGATTGAGGGTGGGCAAAGGGGTTGAAGAGAGGGAATGGGAGAAGAGGAGGGATGGAAAACTGTGTTTGGGATGTAAAATAAATAAATAAAAGTTATTTTAAAAGCCTGATATGGTGACAGGCTCTTATAATCCCCAAATCTGGGAAGGTGGAAACAAGCAGATCCCTGGAGCTCTCAGGACAGCCAGCCAAGCCAACTTCTAGGCCAATGGGAAATGAGGGACAAGAGCACCTGAATGCTAACACCCGAGGTCATCCTCTGCCCCATGTACTTGCACACACACTCGTAGACACACACACACACACAGAAGGAAACCCTTGTTTTAGCACCCCAATTTCAGAGATTGCAGTCAATGGTCAGTGGCCCCATTGCTTTGGAGTCTATGATGAGGTATTTCATCATGGCCACTCACCTTTTGGGGAACAAGAGCAAAGGAGAGACACCATCAATGTTCTAATTTCCACCTCCCAAATGGTCTGTCACTTGCCTGTGAAACAAGCCTTCAGCACTTGGATATTTGAGAGACAGTCAAGATCCAAACACTAATAGGCAAGATCCCAGAGACCAGAGTGAGCAAGGAACTCACAGCTGCACGTACCAATACACGCCAGCTCACAGGTCAGTTCCACACACATTCATGAACACAGGCAAAAAAGTCAAAGTACCAGTAAATGAGCTATAAAGGATTGGAAGCAGTGATGGCTAGCTAACTTTGGTTGCCAACTTAGTACACCTAGGAAGATAGAACCTTAGTTGAAACACTGCCCCCATCAGATTGGCTCATGGGCATGTCTGTGGATCATTTTCTTCTCTACTAGTTAATGACAGAAAGCCCAGTCCACTGTGTGTGGTAGACCTGAGAGTTAGGTGTGCCTGAGAGTTACACAAGAAAAGTAGCTGAGCAAGCCAAGGATGTAAGCCGGTAAATAGCATTCTTCCAGGGCCTCTGCTTAATTTCCCCTTTCAGGGTCCTGCTTGAGCTCCCACCCAGGCTTTCTTCAATGGTCTTCTATAAAGTACAAGATAAAACCAACCCTTTCATCTGCAGGTTACTTTTGGTCATAGTGTTTATCACAGGAACAGAACTCAAACTGGGACAGTTGTGTTGAAATGGGAAAAAGAAAACAAAATGCTGAAAAATATATTGAATTCTTGCACCATTCAGAAAAGAAAGCTATATGATACAGACAGATACCCCTCCTGGCTCCCACTAGCTTCTTTGCCTTTCGTGGAGAATAGCAATAGACTGTCTTTCCTGGATGAGAGGTAAGATCCTGGACGTTCTACCAACTTGTTGAGGACCTACCATTATCTGGAATAAGATCTGGACAAGTTCAATCTTGGGGCATTGGTGAAAACAATAGTGATCTTATTGCTAAACATTTGAGAGAAAGCTAATACTCTGAAAATTTAGCTACAACAAGCAAAATAGCTGGACTATGGAGAATCAGGAGAGAGGTAGATTTGCTGAAGGACTGTGTTAGATTTCTTTCTGAAGATTCTGAAGACTGTGCACATGGATGAGGTTGCAGCTGTGGAGGAACACCTGGCTGAGAACTGCTGGTGCCCAAAGAATGGAACAGACTCGAAAGTATCCCAGGCTGCTCATAGATCAGCTGCAAAAAGGGGGGACTCTTACAGATTTAGCTCTACAAACTACTCGGTCACTGGCTGAATATTAAGCCTTGCTGAGTTAGTGGTGACTGCTAGGAATCCACAATTAAAACAGAGGGGAAACCTGGGCAGTGAGTCAAAGGCAACGCTCAATGGAGGAAGTAGGAGTCACACAGTCAGTCCGGTCACACCGCAAAACAGATGAAATAACAAAACCCAGTGATAATTACAGGCTCCTGAGAGGGAAAACTAATCAGAATCTGGAGTTGCTACAACATATGATCTAAAATGTCCAGTTCCTCACAACAAAACACGAGACATTTAAAGAAACAAGAAAAGGGAGCAATAGAAACTGTGTTTGAGAGGGCCCAGCTATTGTATGTAGAATCCAGAAATGTCAAAGGAGTTATCACAAATGAATTAGCAGAAGTTTAGAAAACCAAGGGACAGCGGATGGAAACGATTTCTTAATGCAGAATATCAGTAAAGAGATAGTACCTTTTAGAAAGAAGTGGAAATTGTGCCTTTGAAAAGTAGAATTCTGACATGAAAAAGGAATCACTGAGAGGGTTCAAAAACAGAATCAAACTATCATGGTAAAAGCAGAAAGTGAATCAGAGACATGAAGACGGAACACTTGAGATCATACAATCTAAGTAACAGAAGGCTACTCCCTGAAGCCAGCCTCACCTAGCAGGGAACTAGCATCAGGGTATATAGAGTTTACCAAAATGCTCCAACCCATCACTAAAAGGTAATAAATAGTGCTACAAGTCCACGGGTGTGAGGACTACTACTCACAGAGCGTATAACACATAACTGAAACTGTCCTGTATTCAGGATAAAGACAGAAGGCAGATAAAGAAATCACATGCTTCATAGCAGGAGATGAAGTGCCCATGAGAGTACCCAGAGGTCAGGTTTAAGACCAAAGGCTTCCAGTGGGGTCAAGATCACCACAAGAAAACCTGCAGAACCAATTAACCTGGGCTCATAGGGACTCACCGAGACTGAACCCATAATCAGGGAGCCTGCATCGGACTCACCTAGGCCCTCTACATTATGTTACAATTGTATAAGTTGGGATAGCAGGAGCTAATTCTGACTTTGTTGCCTGCTTTTGGGACCGTTCCTTCTGCTGGATTGCCTCATCCAGCCTTACTAGAAGAGGAGGTGTCTAGATGCACCGCAGCACTGCAACTTGGTATAACCATGGCTGACCGGTATCCATAGGAGGCCGGTATCTGAAGAGAAACAGAGGAGAAGGAGAGGATGGCGGTGAGAGGGGAGGTGGTAGGGAGGAACTGGGAAGAGAGGAAGGAGGAGAAACCTTGGTTGAGGTGTAAAAAAAAATAAATAAGCAAAAGCAAACAAGCCAACAAAATAGAGCTAAGGCCTCAAAATATCCATGGGAACTATGTTCAAAGAAGGATAGCAAAGCATAATACAAGAAATAAAATCAATATAGCATCAGGTCAAACTAACCCCAACAAAGAGAATAAAGGGCTAAAGAGAAGCGGGGAAAGACTAGAGTTAAAAATCCTCAAGCAAATTTGAACTGACAGAGGGTACAATAAGCATATTTAAAGATGAATTACATTGATTAAACCAACTGAAGAGCAGAGGGAAGAAAAGAGTAGAGAAAATGACAAGGCCCTGCAAGTATTGTGGGGTAATGTCAAATGCATGAACTATATAGGGGAGAAAGTACAGGTCTTTCCAGTGCAATTCTCAGACTGATGTGTTTCATGTGCATATAGTTCCTAAGCATAATGAATCATACATCTAAGTCCAGGCATATGTGAATACATGGATATATACATGCAGACATAGTGAAGGTATATAATGCAGGTTATATTTTATGCATGTGTGTTTTTAAATGACACCTTATTCCATACTGTAAATGTTCCTCAACAAATATGCAAGTGCTGTAATTTACATTAAATTCAAAACTGTTCTTGGAAGCACATACACAAAAGGAATAAATGAGAACAGAAACGGAAATAAGAAAGTAGGTGGTTAGCACCAGAGGGAAATGGTATTTTGTTATTTTAGAATTTGTACTCATCATCTTCCTATCTCAGCCCAATGAATGCTTGGACTGCAGATGTAAGCCACCAAACCCAGCTCTTTAATATTCTCCACTCATGGTTGGATGAATCCTTGGATAAAGAAATCACAGGCATGGAGAGATAAGCTCAAAAAAAGTCATTAGAGGAACTAAAATAATGCTGCAGAAAAAATGCAGAAGAAGGCATTAAGGAGAAACATAAGATGGCATGAAACACAGGAAATAAACATTAAAATTGGACCACAAAGCAGAGGTACTAGCAAGTAGGCTAGAAAACCTGAGTTCAGTCACTGGATATAAGGTGGCAGGCCCTCTGCCATCAATATATATTCCTCAAGGAGTGTTACACACACACACACACACACACACACACACAGACAGACACACACACACAATTTTAAAAAACTATAATGCCAAATATAGATTTATATATAACAATAATGGAGTGAAATTATTGAATTGTTCAAATAATCCAGTCATACCTTAGATTTTAATTGAGCAAGTTAAAATAATCTACCTATATGCTGTCAACAGGAAGTTTTCTTTAAGTCCAAAGGGAAAAAAATGATTTAAAATTAAAGGATGGAGAAACACATAAAAACATACATGGAAAAAAGAGAAAACAAATAACAACAACAAAAGGAAAACAAAAACCAGTGTCTTTAGCTCTGGGATAATGCTCTAGTACACTGTAAAGATTTGCCACTCATATTGGTTTAATAAAATGCTGATTGGCCAGTAGCCAGGCAGGAAGCATAGGTGGGGCAGCCAGACTAGGAGAATTCTGGAGAGAGAAGACACAGAGAGGCGTTAGTCATCACCCAGAAGCAGAGGAAGCAAGATGAGAATGCCTTACTGAGTAAAGGTACCAACCTACACGAATAAACATAGATAGTAATTATGGGTTAATTTAAGTTGTAAGAGCTAGTTAATAATTAGCCTGAGATAATAGGCTAAACAGTTTATAATTAATATGAACCTCTGTGTGTTTATTTGGAACTGCATGGCTGTGGGACTAGGTGGGACCGAAATTTCTGTCTATAGTCTTTACATGGCCAAGAGTGACAGATGCATGACATGGCCCCAGACATCATGAACAACCAATAAGTGAACAAGTATGAGGGCACTGTCTGTCACAAAACCAACCTAAGCTCCATCTGGAAGCTCTATCAGCTCAAGCCCACAAAACGCCTCTGTCTTTTCATTCTATCCCCAAGCAAGAAGACCTCAGGGAGAGCCTCAGAGGCCTATGGGTTGTGGTGACATCAGCAATACAGAAAAAAAAAAGAGAAGGCTGCCAAGCATGAAGAGTTTTGAATTAGCAGGTACAGTAACAAAAATAACTAAGCATATTAACAAATTAGTGATCTTGGAATGCATGATGACTCCAAATATTTAGATAGCAAAGCTCCATTGCCCAGTAGTGCAACGCATCTGGGGGGTGGGGAGGTAATATAGCAATTAATTTTTCTCTTTGGAATTCTAGAAACACAAATTTTCACACCATTTCAAAATGTCTTCATTTTATTGAGAAATATGTACAATATTAAACAATTTATATCACTTTTCAACATGTATATATAAACTGTATTAGGCATATATACAAGGTACAAGCCCACAACATATGTGTATATCTGTGCATGGATTTACATGTGTGATTCCTTCAATTTATAAACTAGACAGGCATCTAACACAACATTGGATGCTGTATTAGATAAAATCATACTTGATAGGAAAGGCATGATCTTCTTTTGTCTGTGGTTTACTTATGATGATCATCATCTTCTACAACATCTAAATAAATCCCTAGTTTGAATATTTATGCTTCCAAATTTTCTCTTATTTTAAAATTTAGATAAGTAGCATATAACCAAAATTTTACAAATGCTTAAAGGATAACCTTTTGCACATTACTCTCTATATTAATTAAATGTAAATTTTAACATGGACTACATCATAGAAATTACTAATCCTTTCAGTTTTTTTAAACACTTGAGTAATTTTGTCCTAATTATAGCATCTGATGTACAGAATTCTACTGTATTTTTAGATAAATAACCAAATTTAATTAAACACAAAAATTATGATTATCCAACAATCAAATTGTTTCACAGAACAGGTGTACATCGTTATTGCTTCTAAAGTGGCCATTCCTGGTAAACTTTCAATATTTTAAAAGAGATGTCCCACATACTTAAACAAAATCTCAGCACATGAGTTGCATGTGCCTGCATTTATAGATGTTATTTTATTTACAGATTGATTTTGGAATTATTATTACACTACACATGTTTCATGATGACATTTGAGCGTGTAATCATACCATACCACAAGAATATGCCACAGCTTGGAGAATCTCTCCCCATTGGAGGCCCCCGTTGTTCAAAGAGAAATTTCATGGCTTGAGTAAATATTTATTTACAAAAGGGAACCAACAGCAACAAAACTTCCTTCTTACTATTCCTTTTTAAAGTCAAGTTTACTTTAAGTGAAAACACAATAACTCTTTGGTAATAAGGAACAGAAGTGAAGTTGCTGAATAAAAACTGCTTAATACCAGATAACAAAACAGAGTCGTTCAAAGGGAAGCTCATCTTGAACTATTTATAGCATAACCGTCCCCCTTTCTATGGAGGCTTTTATGTGCGATTTGGTTCTCCGGGTGATTCCTACCAACATATGTGTAAACCTTTTGTGCTATTTTGAAGGCAACTATTCAACAAATGCACATATATTTATGTTTCTATGTACGCATACAACGACGGAGTCTGATGCGTCCACTAAACTTGAAGTCTCATTGACACAATTCTGTCTGTGACGAAGTGGCTAGAGGGAGCTTTAGCTGATATTTTGCAACCATTTCTTTCACGAGAAAGCATGAATCCATGTTGTGTAACACCTTACTGAACAAGAGTCATGAGCATATGCCAGAGGCTTTAAGCTGAAGCACATGTGAAAATAAACTGCACTAAAATAGAATTCTTACAAAAAATTGCCATTTTCCAGATTATGTTAAAAATCTGACACTGGTCACTCTGATTTAAGCTAATAGAGATGCACATAGGGTGCAAGATGGAGAAGTGGTGGGCTGGAGAGTAACTCAGTGGCAGGGTACGTGATCAGCATACACAGAGCCCTGGGTTAATCACTAAGAGAGGAAAATGAATAGAGGAAGGGAAGGAGGTGGGGAGAGGGGGAGGGAAGGAAAGAATAAGGAGAAGGGAAAGGAGGAAAGAAGGAAGGAAAAACAAAAGGACTAAGTAAGTGGTTGCATTCCCTTATAACCACAGTGCTTCCTCTATGGCAAGTCTTGTCCCCAAATCCCCCTGATCCTCTGCCATTCACTGAGAAAGCCTCCGGTTGAATGAAACTCTGGATGGCCATCAAAAGAATTCTTCAATTTGTTAAACCAAATTTCAGCCTTTTGACTCTCTTTCACTACTTTAAAAACGCTCGTGATTAATGTAGCCGGCCTTGCCTAAGGCACAAACAAAATCCTGTGAGTGGCAATGTCCTTAGTGGAGCCCTCTAACCAGAGCCCCTGAACCCATCCACCACAAGCGTATCTGGGGGCAACGCTAACGTGGAATGAATGTGGGGCTGTGAAGGGGTGCAGGCCTCCATTTGCCGAAGGACAATTGTCTATGAAGATCCAGTTTCTACAATATTCAGAACTTTCTCTGAATCCTAAGAAATGTCTCACTCAGTATAGTGTTTTCTATTTCCATCCATTTGCATGCAAAATTCGAGAAGTCATTGTTTTTTACCGCAGCATAGTACTCTAATGTGTAAATATTCCACACTTTCTTCATCCATTATTCCATTGAAGGGCATCTAGGTTGTTTCCAGGTTCTGGCTATTACAAATAATACTGCTATGAACATAGTTGAGCAAATGCTCTTGTCATATGATAGGGCATCTCTTGGGTATATTCCCAGGAGTGGTATTGCTGGGTCCAGGGGTAGGACAGGGAACCCTGACTGCTCTTTGGACTGGAGAGGGAGGGGGAAAGGAGTGGGGGGAGGGGGAGAAGGGTGGGAGGAGGGGGAGAAGGGTGGGAGGAGGGGGAGGGAAATGGGAGGCTGGGAGGAGGTGGAAACTTTTTTTTCTCATTTTCTCAATAAAAAAAAAAAAAGAAATGTCTCTGCTGCAGGAACCTGGCTTTCCAAAACAACATAAGTTGCTTCCCCTGAATGCCCTGAAATATCTAATCCCCTTCTAGACTAGCTTTGCCATACTCTTAGCTGCTCATGGAATCTGTACTTTCTTTAGACTTTGCATTGCTTTTCCTTCTCTCTCTGGTTGTATCCCAAATAAATTTTAGGCTACAATGGAATCAGAAAAGCAGACTGACTCTACAAATGCCTTGCCCCTGCTCTGGGCACCTGTGTGGAAATGCAGTCACTTCAGTGAAACGGTTCTAGAAGAGCATCTTGAAAGTCTGGGTGGGTTGTTCTAGTTAAACAGTTTTGTAAAATGATCTCTTAAAAGTGGGCTGCTAATAGAAAAAAAAATACCAGCAAGTATAGTTATCTTTTAATTGTACTACACAATGTTGCATTGGTAAAAAAAAAAAAGTGCTATGTATGCTGCATACAGATGCTGGTGCCTGTGATCCCTAGGTCTTGGGAAGCTGGGCCAGGAGCATGGGTGGGATTTTGTGGTCATCTTGAGCTATGCCATAAGTTCTAGGCCAGCCTGAGATACAATGTGAGACCCTGACACAAAAGAAAGAAAGATGGCAGAAGAAGAGAGAAGGAGAATGGAGAATTTGGAGGGGCTCTGATAGATGTGTTTGTTGTTTGGTTAACGACGAGAGTTTCAGGTGTCAGACCCATCAGTTGCATCTTAAAGGGGTTTAGTGTATGTCAATCATCCCCCAATGACGTCCTTAGAACCCTAGAGAAAGCAAAACGTCTGGTCTTGCTTTTCAGATTTATTCAATTTCCCAATTTCCACCTGACTCTCATGCAATCCTGCTGATATTCATAGCTGGAGAAAAAATTCCTCATTTTTATAATTTAGTGATTGTACTAATCAGTTCAGGTTGGCTACCAAATACCGCAGACTGGGTAACTTAACTTTTCCAGGGTTGTGGAGGGTCGAAATGCAAGACTAAGGTGGCAGCAGAGTTGGTTTCTGGTGAGGACTCTCTTTTAGACTGCCAATGGCGTGGCTCAGCATGTCCCAGGGCCTCTCTGCTCTGCACTCACCACAGAACGGGTGGTCTCTGGTATTTTTAATCTTAGTAGTTGAATACAAGTTGTATTAGGGACCCATACATGTGACATCATTTAATTTTAAGCCTTTAAAGACACGATTTTGGAGTTCAGTCATACTAAGGGTTAGGGCTTCAACATATGAATTTGAAAGAGGCACAGTTGAGCAAAACAGTGATATTTGTTTTGATTTATAAGCTTTGATCCCAACATAACATCCAGCAACAATTAAACATATGCAGGCCCCTCCGAGGCGATCAGAACCAGGTCTAGCTGTTGGCAAGGCCAATATTCTTTGTAAATTAGCCCATGTATGGTTCAAATCACCCCTAAATAGCATTTCCTAGGTTCTAATCCAGAGTGCTAAGTCAGACCAAGAGTAGCATTTAAAAAATAAGTATTGGGGGCTGAGAGGACGGCTTTGGATGAGAGCACTTCTGTGTAAGTGTGAGGACCTGAGTTCCAAACCCAGCATCCACATGCCAGGCATGGCCATAGCTCATTTGGAGAGAAAGTGATAGGCTAGCCAACCTATGAAACTGCAAGCTTTAAGTTCGGTGAGAGCTCCTTCTCAAAGGAATAAGGTAGAATATGATACAAGAAGAAATTTGATTCCCTCCTCTGGTCCCTACATACCTCCCCCACAATTGTATGCACATTCATACACAGGCCTGTATACACACACACACACACACACAGAGAGAGAGAATCAGGGAAGATTAGATTCTTGGCTACATTAAAATTTCAGCTTCTTTTACTGTGACTTCCTTCCCTACTTTGATTAAATATTAATACACAGACTATATGAATTAATAACACTTTTATCTAACAAGGGCTAGATAATGCTTTTGGCCTTGTGGTCATACTATCTCCCACACGTTCTCTACTCCACCACAGTAGTAGGAAGGAGATACATAAACACATAGACTAATGGGGTAGCTGTGTTTTAGTAAGTTATTATCAATGCAGGCAGGAAGGCTGAAGGCCATTTGACCACAAGCACAGTTTGGGGATTAATGCTCTCCTCTGGATTAATGTTACATAGAAGAGGCAGCAACACTGAGCTTGGGTTATAAGAGCAAAAACCCAGTTATTCTGAAATTTAGAATCAGAAAAGAGATTCTGTGACCAGTGGATGATTTAGAGTATAGCTTTTCAGGCTCTCCCCTCAGCTACAAAGCTCAGTTTTCAAAGGGCCTAGACTCCGTATTTCTAGGCCCCCTGAGACTGAGCTATGCAGAGGGTGAGGAGGAGGACTCAGCGTGGCCGGGCTTGAAGTGGTGACCTTGTCTACTCTTTTAGGTGAGTCAGAACTGCCCCAGATTTGCAGCTGCTCCTCTGCCTAGCTGAGGCCACACCCACCACACCACAGCAGAAGGAATTCTCATGTCAAGCAGAAGTCAATCAAAGACAAGGAAATAAGGCAATGGTCCATTCACAGCTTAGAGCCCAGCCTATGAGGAGTCCAAGGCAAATGGTAGCTCTTTGGTGAATTTCCATGACAACAGGAGCCAGGTGTGTCACTCTGAATTCCTCACACCTGCTACCTTCCTAGCCATCCGATTTTTCCAACTTCCTTCCATCTCTGAAAGCCAGATTCAGATAACTAAGTGAGGAAGGGAGAGGAACTAATGCTTTAGAGTCAGACAAGCCAAGAATTGAAGGTACACAGTTTCAACTTTTAAGTAAGAGGATCTCAGTGAACATAGAAGAAACCATTCCCGCCGACTTCGGTCTCTCTGTTTCCAAAGCTGCTAGATAGAAATAAGTACCTCTCAGAATTGTTCTGAGCATGGGGCGAAATGATGAGTATAAAACCATCCTCAGTGTATAGGATTTTCATAATTATATTTCAAAAAATAGGCAACATTGAAAGGCTAAATGGATGCAACAGGTATTATTTTAAGTGTTCTTTAACTTTTAGGCTTTTAGAAATATTGCAGAGATGAGTCCCCCTACACTGGAGCCAGTGTCCTCCACTGATAACATCTTACATCCATGGAATCTATTGTTACCATTTAGAAACTGATGTGGCTACATCATTCTAAACTCATGTCCACACTTGGAGTTGCCTAAGCTCCCCTCTGATATCTTTCTTCTACTCCAGAATCCGATAGAAGACCTTACCTTGCATACTGGCCATCTGGTATACTAAGCCTTCTCTAAACTGACCACACCTTAGATTCTCTTCTGTTCTAATGACCAGCTTGAGGAAGGAGAGCTAAGAATTGGCCATCTGAATGTCCGTCAGTTGGAGCATTGGTTGTACGTATGTCACATGGCTGGATTGGGGTTTTGAGTAGGACCTTTGTCTAGCTTCTAGAGTTGTCTCTGATGGATGTTATGTTTCAGATGATGAACTCCTATTGATTTGCACAGTGACTCCTACAAACTACTCAAAACAACAAAGAGAGAAGGGTGAAAGCGTCTGATATCCACAGAATTAGAGCAGCAATAGGAAGGTGACTATGTGGTACCAAGGCATAGACCAAGGATTCTCCGACAAAAACACAGTACTTACTGTATATGTGTGTTTGCATCAAAATTAATTTGGGATTTTTGTTCAATAGATGGCTATGATCTACGGTCCTCACTAATTCTTTAAGTACAGGCAATAAATATTAATAAGGAGTTCTAATTCATTGTTCATCACCATTACGCTGCGTAATTTGCAAGCAGTTTGCTTGTCTGTGTCATAAAAGTTAAGCAACAAGCTACCCCTTCAAGGTCAGTTAGCACAAACGTGAAAGATCTGACTCAGACCATCAATAAAATGTGGCAAAATGAGATCCAGGTGGACCATCTGTCCTGTTCAAAAGTCTGAGATGAAATACGATCACCAAATGATACAGAAAACTTCATCAGCTAAAATCCAGCTAGATTCCTTAGAAAAAGCTGCCTGCCCTGGGTACCATCTGCTGCAGACGTCAAGGATGCCTTTGCTATTAAACTGTATGAAGTATCCTGTAAGTAAAAACATGACGATTTCCCCCCAGCCATTGTCAGAACCACGGCATCTACATATTCCTGGAGAGCGTGTGTTGCCCAGAAGGGTGTGCGTGACCGACTTTGATGAAGCTGAAGCCAACATCAAGAATAACTCAATAGGAAGATTCTGTTCTTGGCTCACCTCTCTTGCACATAGAGCTCCCATACGTGGGAGCTGGTGATTTCATGCATGTATCAAAGGCTGAGTACTTACTTGAGTCCCTGAAAGTAAAAAATAAGAATTTCCTCATCTGTAAAATGAGCAAGCGGCACTAAATGATCTCCAGGGTCCCTTCCAGATTGAAAGTCCTAATGTCCTGTAATTCTATTATCCCGGCCTTTGATATGGAATCCTCAATGAGAAATAAGCTCAAATCAGGCCTGACAGCCCAAATCGAATGTGCGGAATCAGCACTCCCCCTCCTAATGCACTAACTGAGTTAATGGGTCAGCAGTAAGACATGCTTTGCCCTGACAAATTCCATTGTGTATCTGGTATCAATACCCGGCCAGGGAGCGGAGCCCATCCTCAGTGAGAAGCTTGCTGAGTGCCAGAGAGGGGAGAGGGGAGAGGCTTGCAGTCTGCCTAGACTCTTAAAGAAAAGTACATGTCAGGAGATTTTCCAGGAGATTAGCTGGATTTTTCCACATTTGAACTTCGGGAACTTGGAAGTCAGCCCAAGTGCTCAAAACTTGCCGGCAAAGGGCTGGGATGGGATCTGGGGAGGGTGATGGAGGAGTCGGATTTACCTTCCTTCTCCCCTTTGTAATACTTCCTCCAAAATTAACAGCTCCTCTTCTTTTCTCTAATTTACTGGCTCAAAAACCAGGAAACCCTTAAAGGCTCTGCCTTGCTGTAGTCACTAGGGTGAAATAATGCCACTCACTGGACCCCAAACCTATGACATAGGTTTAAAGCACAGATGTCTTGTACAGTTATCAGCTCCCTAGAGCCTTCAGCTGTGGAAGCAGAGTGGACCCAAATACCTCATCCTTGCCTCCGAGCGTGACTTGAGAGGGTCCCGCAGTCTTCTTGCCCTTGCCACTGAAGTCGGAAGTAGATAAGAAAATGTCAGCGCCACATGGGAAGCATGAAGAATACAGATTCTAGGGCCTGGCCCAAGAACAGCACCCAAATCAGAAGCTACTCAGAAATGAGGATATGGGTGCTTTGGGGGTACATTACTTTTAGGAACATACTGCTTAGGGTTTGCCTTTCCTCTCACTGGGAGAAAAAAATAATATCCACCTGCCATGTTTAGGTAGGTTAGACTTTCTGGAGGCTAAGGGGCCTTAACATGATGAACAGTGGCCTCCTAAGAAGCCCTGAACCTTTCTCTGGATTCTCTCTGAGTAGGAGGGTTAATTTGGGATAGCTCCTGGTGCTTCCCTTTTAGTCATGGATTTAGTCACAGATATGTTAAATCACTGTCAAGAGACACCAAGACAATTTTGATCTCCAGGCAAATTGGTCTTCTCTCCTGGACCTCATGCACCAAGTACCAGGTGCCCATGGGAACAAATATGGGCCATTGGAAAACATCAGGGAGCCAGCACCTCAGGCTCACTCCACCACCACCACCACCATGACACCTAGCCCAACTCTGACTTTGCACAGTGTGCTGATTAGTTTCCTTTTTATTTCTTTTCTTTGCTATTGATTTTATTGAGTTACACATTTTTCTCTGATCCCCTTCCTTCTTCTCCCCTCCCTTTCAACCCTCTCCCATGCTGGTTAATTTCACATCAATTTTATACAAGTTAGAGCCATTTGGGAAGAAGGAACATCAATTAAGAAACTGTCTTTATAAGTTTGAACTGTGAAGAATCCTGTAGGGGAATCTCTTCGTGGGTGATTCATGAGGAAGAGCCTACCTCATTGTAGGCTGTGATCCTGGGAAAGCAGACTCAGCAAACCATGGGGAGAAGATAGTAAGAAGTCTGCTCTGTGGCTTCTGTCTCAGTTCTTGCCTCCAGGTTCCTATCCTTGAGTTCCTGCCCCGGCTTCCTTGGGTGACAGAATACAAGCTGTAAGGTGAAATAAACTGTAGCCTCCCCAAGTTTTGAGTCATGGTTTTTTATCACAGCAATAGAAAGCCAAAGACACGTAGTCAGAAGTATCTAGACAATCAGATCCAGTCAGGTTCGACATTGAAGACAGCCCCGCGGAAGCAGCTGCCTTCTTTGTTCATGGAGGAGCTGTTCTGTGGTGATATTTTGTTTGTCCTATAATAAATAAAGCTTGCCTGAGGATCAGAGGGTGGTGTTAGCCACTAGTTAACCATAGAGCCCAGGCAGTGATGGCACACACCTTTAATCCCAGCACTTGGGAGACAGAGGCAGACTAATCTCTGTGAGTTCAGGGCTGCCCAGGGTTACACTAGATTGATCCAGTCTCAAAGAGAAATAGAGCCAGGTGGTGGTGGCTCACACACTTGAATCCCAAAATAGGGAAGTAGAGACAGGGAGGGACATGGCTGGACAGAGCGAGGAATATAAGGC
This sequence comes from Microtus pennsylvanicus, assembly GCF_037038515.1. NCBI lineage: Eukaryota > Metazoa > Chordata > Mammalia > Rodentia > Cricetidae > Microtus > Microtus pennsylvanicus. Next base: position 124,456,208 of record NC_134580.1, on the reverse strand, counting down.
AGGAGGAGACAGGAGCTCAAGGCATTCCTTATGAGGACTTGTAGAGATAAATTACCCCATTCTGTCTGAGGATTTCGTAGAGGTAAGAACTAGCGGTTGGCTTCTCTGCTGCTCTGATCTTTCACCTTTCATCTCCTAATATATGACTCTGGGTTTTTATTATTAAGACCAATTAGGATTCATGCTACAGTGCTCCATCATCCTCATCTAAGTATCTTAACACGAGACCACCCAATCTTCTAATTTTTAGACAGAGGGGCCCTTGCTTCCACACTGTCCCTTCCATATTCCAACTCTTGCTCTGTTGACTTCTCCTGAATATACCGGACTTTTGCCACTTGTGCAGAAACTCAGGCCCTTCCTGGATCCGAAGAAGTCGAGGACTTTCAAAAAGTATTGCCCAAGTTATATGCACTGAAGTCAGGTAGTGTTGAAATATACATAAATAACTGCTATAGTCCTTAGAGAGAAGAGAGGAAACCCTTCACACACCCTGAAATGCTCCACACTTCAGGATGGGACTGCAAGGTCCTCAGCACATCTTGTGCCTGATTTTTGATTAGGTGTTTCTCAACTTGCCTTTTCAATGAAACTATTTTAAGGAATTAATTTGGGGGGGTGCCCTTTTTTATCATAGGCTCACAAGTTAAGTAAATGTCCATCCTGGAGCCAACACTCGGCTTAATTCCAGAATTGTTTTTACAAAATACTAGTCCAAGGAACATGCTAAACCTTCTTGTAATTTGATAAGTCTCTAGTTATATATCAAATTTGGTCCAAATCTGATTGTTCCTTTGAGAACTCCGAGACTTAGAGAAAAATGTTCCAGAGATTTAAAACAGAAACCTCCCGTCTCTGGTGAGTGATATCCAAACCGTGACATAGTGGTGCCTTATGGTTCCTGAAGCCTGGAGAAACATGCCATGGATGGGCCTGAGACTTACCAGCAATTGAAAGGTGGACAAAGCCTTGCTCAGAGCTGACTTCCATCATTAGGAATATCTGGAAGTGGGTGCCAGTCAGCCTTCCAACAATGTGGCTGGAGTGGCCAGTTGTCTGTCTCCCCAGGGGTTCTGCAGGGTCCAGTGTTCAGCAAAGTAATGGCTCCATTTTGAAGGACTTAGTGAAAAAAGTGATAGAGGCCTTGGTTTCCCAAGACCAGCATGATTCTCTTAGGATGCATTTTTCTCGGTAACTGTTCTATTCTCCAGAAAGGGCTTAGCTTAGAGACAATTAAGAGGTTGGAGAGTTTACCAAAAAGGCTCTTGGTTCCTACAGGAGTGAGTGGGTCCTCTGCTGCCAGTGTCTGCCCCTACAAAAAAAAGACAGTCAGTGGACGTGGCATTTTATTTAGTAGTCAATCAACTATTGCTTCACAAGAGGAGCCAGATCTTTTTAAAATAGAAAAAAGAAGAAAAATTCTTTCAGTTTTTCTTTAAATACCATAAACATTTGCCATATTTACTGGGTAGATTTAGAAAATTAACATAGCTAGAGCAAGGAGGGTAATGTCAAAACCAAACCAGAGAAGGGCTTGAGGATAGAGATAAGGGATGATGCCTATGAAGCAAAGAGGATCATAGAACATAACACCGAGAGTGTAGTAATAAAGGCGGCGGAGCTGCGTCCCCAACACCCCAGCCGCCTGCTCGGCTAGCTTTTGCCCCGAAATAACAACACACAAACTGTATTCATTTAATCACTGCTTGGCCCTTTAGCTCTAGCTCTTACTGGCTAATTCTGATATCCCAATCAACCCATCTCTAATAATCCCTGTGCACCGGTCTTACCGGGAAAGATTGTAGTTCAGAGCTTCATCGCGTGTGTCTGCCCAGGAGCCGGGAGCATGGCGTCTCTCGTGAGGCATCTGCTCCCGAGAGGAGAGCTGTCGAGTCTGACCTGGCGGCTTGTTTCATCGTGTGCGTCTGCCTGGGAGAGCAGAGCATGGCCTCTCTTTTGAGGCGTCTGCTCCTGAGAGGAGGAGCTGTGGAGTCTGACCTCACTTCCTCTTCCTCCCAGCGTTTTGTTCTGTTTACTCCTCCCACCTATCTTCTAACCAATGAGGACCAAGCAGTTTCTTTTTATTTAACCAATGACCTTCCTCCATCACCAAGAGAAGAGAAAACTGGAAGCTAGGATAAAAAAAGAGGAAAGCTTGATTTAACAATAACCTAAATCAAAGCTGCCAGCAGATGGGTGAGTGAAAAGAGACCCACAGTGAACTGCTTAGAAGCGGGGACTTGAAAGCCATGGTTGCTCTGTAATCCCATATCCATAACCACGACAGTGCTCAACATCTGAGCCAAGCAGCAGCAACAGGTTAAAGGCAAGTAGAACCAAGAACTTCATGAGAAATGCAGAGTTGCTATCCCAGCCCAATCTACTGGCTCAGAATTATTCACCGGCACCCCTGGCAAGACGTGTTTTTAGGACTCTGGGGTTTCAGAGGGCAGGGTGAGTTTGAGCCCCTCTGCATACACAGCACATACCGTCTGAAAGCTGCTCAAAGAGAAGAGGCAAAACTTGACACCCGAGGCTGTGTTTGTCAGAGAATCAGGTGGAAGGAAACATTAAATTATCAAGGAAGGTGTGAGACGATAAAGAATAATGGTTTAAAAGGAGAAAAAAAGAACAGAATTCAGATCTTTGATGGGATGGCCACTGGGGCAGTGGCTGGGTTCTCACTTGAATCCAGGCCATGAAATTAAGACTTTTTTTTCATGGGAGGGGAAGAGGAGAAGACAGAAGGCAATGCAGGACACCATCCTCCCAGTTACTTTGTTTCTTCAGATGGTTTGGCCCCTTGAGGGATTTTACTCAGTTGTGATTCCAATAGGTATTCTGGTTTGTATAGTACGTTTCTTAACTCTTCTCCTTCCAAGTAAGGACCTCAGAATCCCTTTCCATCACATGGTGGGGAGTGTGGTTTTCTTTTTGTGGAAGAATGTCACTCACCAGGCACTTGTCCTCACTGCTTATAGAATTTGGAAGAGATGTACATATATAAGGCGTTCGTAGGAGATGAGAGATGTTTGGCTCTGAGCTGTTGGCTATTAAATCACATAGAAAAATGACCTTCATTAGCCCAGTATGACCATTCTCTAAAACTTGGCGATGTTCTATGGACAAACAGGAGAGATACAACAATTGACCAGCTCTCCATCTCAAGGCTCTAAGCAAGGCTATTGAAATTAGAAATCCCTCCCAGTGACATGTGATTGAAACAGGTAAGATATTATATCCTAAAGGTAAAAAGAGAGTAATGGCTGCCATGTTCCTTCTCATGGAATTGGTTTTCTGGTGCCTCATGGTCAGTGGAAGGTCATGAGCATGCCCAGGTAAAGAACTGACTCTTCTTTAGGGTCATTTCACCATCTAAGGGCCTGGGTGAGATGCAGAGAGAAGGGCAGGCAGTGGGGAATGCAGTTCTTCACTTAGGTGCAGCACAAAACAATGGTAGCACAATCTCCAAAGACAGATCCTGCTCATAAGGAGTCAGAGTGGAACTCTCTAGCCAACTGTACATGCCATCCTACTGCTGGAAGCCGTGGCACAACCATCAAATCTCAGTGTCGTTCTTATTTTGCCAAGCAGAAGGCTGAAGCAGCCTTTACTGACACCATCGGTTAGGACCTGACACCAGCACCCCACACCCTAGTTCTATTTCCTTTCACCCACATGCCCTGACTACTGAGGTGAAAGCATCCTACATGTGTGTAAGTACCATGGTGGCCATAGGAAGAAGCAGAAAGAATATGGGACATCATAATGTACATAATGAGAGATCAGATCCAGAATATTCCATATCCTCAATTTTCTTCATCCACAAGAAGAGCCTAATTAAATTCCAAGCATGATTTATTTGGGAGTTGAGGGTCTACAATATGGCATTCTTTTGAATCTACTACTGTGTCTTATTTTATGTGAATTTCTTGACTGTGTTTTATGATTTTAGATCTGATTTATGATGACTTAGGAAATTGCATAGACTATCACTGCTAAGATATGTGACTGTCTGAAAATGAAGGTGAGGAAAGAACCGGAATCCATTATAGGCGTTTGTTTAAAATTTGAGGGGTGGAGAGGAAAAAAAAACTGGAGAGGGAGGACCAGCAGCAAAGTCAAGCTCAGCAGCCCAGGACCTGATCGCAAAACAAGAGGAGTGCAGAAGCCGCAAGCTGTGCACAGTTGGAGAATTCGGTGAGCGCTCATTTCAGTGGCCAGTTTTTGAACATGTCAGTTTAATTATGATGTATCGCAGTTGACAGCGATGCATGTGGAACCAATTACAACGCATGTTAAAATCAATTATTGCATATTTCAGCTCTCCTAAACACTGCAGCAAATGCTCTGTGCATTTATACTGATTTCAACCCCACTAATCATTTTTACTATCATGGCTCAGCAAGAAAAGACCTCTCTCCTCTCCCTCTCTCTCTCTCTCTCTCTCTCTCTCTCTCTTTCTGTGTGTGTGTCTGTCTCTCTAAGTGTGTATGTAATATATATATGTATATATGTTTACATGTATACAAATACACATATACACTGAGAAGCACACATAAAACACACCAACTTTAAATGTAAACGACAGAAACAGTAGAGACAGGTAGAAAAGCTTCAACTATTCTCTCAGTAAAAAACAAAACAAAACCTGTCTAATCATTTTTGTGAAAAGAAATAACAGCAACAACAACTGAAATTCCATAATAGTTCCCAACCCATTTTTGCTCCATTTAATCCACTTTAGCCTCTTTACCAGCAGTGAGGTTGGATTCCCGCTGCAGGATCCTGACTATTTTGGTCTAAAATGTTTGCCTTACCTGTTTACTCTGATTCTGTGCCCTTTCTGCTCCTCCTTTCAGTTTCAGAGCTTAAAATTTTCCCTCCAAATTCCACAGCTTATTTACTTTCTGTTTACTTTTGTATGGGCCAGCAAATCACTGGCTGATTGAAAAGGAAAAGGAAAAGCTGCAGGGTGGGGTGGGGTGGGGTAGGGGGATGGTGAGGAGGGAGAGGTGAAGGAACAGGAGTGTAGATGGCATTTGCTCTCCTTGCCATGTGTGCACTTAGCAGTATTAAATCAGATCCCTGCTTTCTGTGCTTCGCTCGGATTAAGTTGACTGTGGAGAAGGGTCATGCTCTGCACTCTTGGCTTTCTGCATCACGTCCACTGTGCGCTTCTTAAACTAGCTGCAGAAAAACCACTGTCTCTGGACCATGTGGAGAGGTTGGAGACTCCCACTGGCCCCTTGAGGTGGGAATTTATCTGCGTAAATGCTTCTTCCCTGGGGTGAAGAGCCAGGGCTCTGAGGTACCTGGAAATTCCAGAAAAAGCCACACGCCTTAAGAAACTTGGCCATGGAGAACAAGTGGGTGTGATCACAGGGAAGAAATCAGTGGTGTCTGAGTCAAGAAGAGCCAAGTGGTCCAGGCAGGGGCAGAGGTAAACAGCTCGTGTGGTTTAGTCAAGAGAGCAGCGGGTGGGATGTCGGGAACCCCAACTTCTCTATTCAGCTGCTTGCGCAGCTGGGGTGAAGTGTTCAATGCCTCCTTGTCTTCCAGGCTGTGCCACGACACAGAGGGAAGCATGCACAGGTAGAAACCATGCCCTCTGAATTTCTGCAAGCCCCAGAAGGTGGAAGGGTCTTCTTTAAAGTTCTGAGCATCAGGATAGAGAGCCAATTCCACTAGCCTGTTCTGTAGCTTGTACAGGGATTCTCAATTCTTGCCAGTTTTCTTTCATTTTTTAAAAATGCATTTATTCACTCACTTACTCGTGAAGCATCTGTTCTGGTTTAGTCCTGGGTAGCCCATGCTTTCTATTAGGAGCCAAATAGATTTCCAGTGAAGCAAATCCATCAATAATCACAGGACACGAGGGGAAGGAAAATAGCCCTGTGACCCCATGTGGTGTCCTGGGTGACCCAGTGTTGCGATGCATGAGCACCTGCTACCTGCCACCTGTCACAGAGATGGTGGGGTGGAATAGAAAAGGAGAATGCATTGAACCTCTCTGAGAATTTGACCGGCACCAAGTCTTCATTGCAATCCCAATGCAGTAGGAGCTGCCTTGTGAAGACCAGGCTGTATGAACAAGAAAATGTATGTAGGAAAGGCTGCTGGGGGCCACTTGTAGTTGGAAGACATGATTTTGCAGGGAGGTTTTTCATTGCTCAGGGTTCCAGAAAAGATAAGAACTCACCTATATGATTCCAATATTGACAAGGGAGCAATGACAGATGTCCCTGAAGACAGGGGACCAAAGCAGGCTGGAGACGCCTAAGAGTTGTTCTAACTATTGTGACTCCAGTGCCAAACTCCTGTTCAGGAAAGATAGCACCAAAGCTGTGGTAACCAGTCTGAGAGTGAGGAAAGAGGGGACTCTGCCATCTTCTCCCGCTTGGTGATCTCATTCAAGGGCAAAGAAAGCTTTGGGGAAAAATACAGAATACATACAGGTTTTTATGGAATTTGGAATATTTTAGGAAATTCTATATTTAGGAAGTGGGAGGGGTACCTGGGAACCTAATAAGTACTGATAAAAATCTTGGGTAGTTAAGTGTATTAAGATTTTATGATTGATTCTGAAACAATGGCGAGGAAACAATGATAGGCTTTATATGGGATGGGGAATTCAATCCATCTTTCTGATCTGAAACCCACAAGAGGTTTTTACCTTAACAGGTTCAATAGCAGGTGAAAGTTAGTCACCTCTTACCAGGATGGAAGCAGCAGGCTCATGAAGTAGTCAGCGCAGGTCCCATGTCTGAATGGCTGGGCTCTTGACCTAGTATGACCCTGAGCATATAGCAGGTCATGACCTAGTTTTCTCATCTATAAAACTGTGGCCAAGATGGCACTGGCTAAACCTGGCATGAGGACTTATGCCCTTAATCCCAGAACTTAATCAAAGATCTTGTGTTTGAACTCTATCTGAGCCTGGGCTGTACAATCAGACATGGTCTCCAAAATAAAAATAAAAGAAACTATCTTTATTAGATTGATTTGAAGGGGAAAAAATGAACCAGTGAAATGATGTTTGATCTTATATCCACCATTAGTGTCCATGCTCACAATGGTTACAAGGATTGTTACTGCAACAGCTGCCACTGCCTTTACACACTAATATGAGCAGTGTGTACATACTTCATACACGGAAGAGCAGCCATGGCAAAGCATTCGACTGTAGAAAGGACTCAAGGCAACACTGCTAACCTTGGGCTACAGGCTCATCACAGTTGTCCCAGCTTTAGAATTGGGGAAATAGTTCAGTGGATAAAGTGATTGACAAGCAAGACTTGGGACCTGAATTTAGATCCTTAACAGCCATGGACATGTCAGGTGGGCGTGGCAGCCTGACTGTAATTTCAGCACCCCAGTATGCAGATACATAGATCCACAAAGCAAGCTAACTAGACAAACTAGCCTTATATTTAAACTCCGGGTTCAATTGAAAGATCCTGCCTCAATGAATAAGATGGAGAGCTATCAAAAATAAATAAATAAATAATAAATAAATAAACAAATAAATAAAACATAAAAACCAACTCCTGATGTGAAAGCTGTGGCTTTCATAATCAGATTACGTATACATGTGCACGTACATCACACACACAAACACAAACACATACATCACAAACACAAATGCAAACAGTGCCCCATCTGGTACCCTAGGACAAAACAAAGACCTGAGGGGTTTTCATGGGCATTCCTATATAAGAAGTGACATTGATCTGATAGGGAAAACGCACACTTTGGAAGCATTTCCAGCCCTTCACAGTCCCGGCTGCATGCCATACCAGTGTTAGGTAGCTCAAACTCAGGAGGGTCCACTAATGCTGAGGCCAGCTCCTGGTTTGTCTGCTCACAGTGCCACTGCCATGAGTCACCAGCAGTTCCTGTGACAGTGTCACTGACATACATCCACAGCAACAAACCACTATTGCCATCCGATCTGACTCACTTGGCATAGACAGCTAGCACAGCTGCCAACACATGGTCCATGCCACATGTTCCCCTGAATGAAAAGCAGAGTTTTCACGATCCTCTGCAAAACGTTGAATTTCTTTTTATTTCTCCCTCTTTCCTGTTCTTCTAATGCTATCCACAGCATCACAGCACTATAGCCCCTCAGGAGACATGTGGCCTTCTCTGAAAGGACCAGAGGGTAGGATAGCAGAAAGAACATCAGTGTGAGATAGGGCATTCCACAGCTTGCCAAACTGAGTACTGATTACATGTTAATTTTTAGTATTTCCTGAGCCTATGTAAAATAACATCTTTCTGTTAAGCCTTGCCGCTTTCCACAGGTGTTAATGTCGAGATCATTTTGAGGTTTCTGGACAGAGAATTTATACCAAGTTTTCAGAATACACACTGAGCTCCCAGGTCAATGTACCTGAAGGATTTTTACTTAATGGCTCTAGTGCCTAGCTTGCTCTGAGAAGCTATATGTGATATGTGGTCATATCACATTGACTGAGTCACCCAAGTCAACCATGGATCTGATCCTTGCTTCTTCTCGCTTCACTTTTGGGATAGTAGCTTTTCCTCCATACAATACATAAAACCCAACAGAGCAAAGAGCAGCTACAAGGTACCAAGGCTTTCCAGAGAAGTCTCCATGGCAACAACACCACAAAATGGATGAGGACAGTGTCAGCAGAAGTTCTAGCATGTGAGCCTGCTTTCATGTCATTTGCTTGATATTTGGATTCTCAGTCCCTCCTCTGACCTATTGAACTCAGAACTCCTGAGATGAGTGAGGGCCAGTCATTTGTGCATCGTCAAGCCCACCTAGCAGTGCTGATGCCTGCTCTCTTTGGAATCATTGCTCTAGGCTACATAAGTCGAAATCTGATCACAAGAGACAAGTGTAAAGCTACACAAATCAAACTGTAGAATCCAATAGGACACGAGCCATAGACGCTGCTGAAATAATGGCAGGACACTGAGGCACAGCCTGCCATTGCATGGACAGAGAGAAAGGAAGACATTCACTGCTTTAGAGTCTGGCAAATCCAAAATGTATGCCCTAGTCCATGACTTAACACAGATCACAAAGTGATTTCTTTGGGGACCCAGAATGAATAAAGAGACAGAATGTCAGATTCATCTTGAAGAGAGAAAAGAACCAGTGTGACAGTTTGCATGAGGCCAGATTGTGCACAGTTTGGAGCCCCTGGACAGCAGGCTTGGGATCCTCAGTCTCTGAAATGGTGGGACACTCTCAGGAGCCACTTGTCAAGCATGGAAAATAGTGACAGACATACCTGGATAATTCCTGGAGTTCCATCTGAAGCAGGAGATAGATATTGAGCTACCATCTTGTTGAAAAAACTGCCCCAAACCAAAGTATTATGATGGTTATTAGCTTTTGTTCCCTGGGGAGGGTCTATTGTGCAAGCAATAACCTAGCCTTCCTATTTTGACACTTGTAAACAAAACTATGCCCATCACAGTGTGGAAACTGAGTGTAGATGAAGAATTGTATAGCCCAGCATTCCACCACAATCCTGAAGTTGAATTTGTCAGAGAATAAAAGAGTTTGAATGTATTGAACAGAGCTATCATAAGGTGAGCACAGAAACACAGCCTGCCATCCCAGTAGTCTAGAGCTGAAACAGAATCAACTGTGCCTGAGCTGCTGGAGCAGAATCAGCTGTACCTGAGCTGCTGAAACAGAATGAACTGGACCTGAGCTGCTGGAGCAGAATCAACTGTACCTGAGCTAAGAGTACGTTCAAGGCTAGTTTGGATAACTTAGTGAAAGCTTGTCTCATTTTCTTCTTAAAATAAAAGAGGTTCTGGCACAGTGCTTCTCGATCTTCCTAAGACTGGGAACTTTCAGTATAATCCTTCAGGTTGTGGTGATCCCCAACCATAAAATTGTTCTCGCTGCCATTTTATAGCTGTAACTTTGCTCCTGTTATGAACTGTAATGTAAATATCTGATATTTCTTATGATCTTAGGCAACCCCCGGGAAAGGGTCATTCGATTTCTTCAGAGGGGTCGTGACCCACATTTGAAGAAGTGCTATTCTAGAGGTACAGCTCAGTGGTAGAACGCATGCCTAGCATGTATAAGGCCTTAGGCTCAATCTTCAGGGCCACTAAGTAAGTAAGTAGATACATAAATAAATAAATTTATAAACAAGCTACAGACAGGATGAATTGAAAGCTATCAAGGTAGCACCTTTTGTCTATCTTTAGAGGTCCAGCACCTTCCTTCAATTTATTCCCACACGAATTCTCTACTCAGCCAACTGAGCCATCCTTGTGATGTTCCCCAAAGATTGGCATGTTTCCTGTCTCTAAGCCATGGCAGCGGGTGGGTCCAGGCAGAGTGCCTCTTCTCACTCCCTTCCCTGGTCCCTTGCTTTCCTCCATCTTTGCAGCTCCGTCCCTTTGCTGTGTATTCTGCCTGGTTTGTGGGTGTCCATTGTAACCCTGTATTCTCTCCTTGGACCTGTAAAGACAATAAATCTCTCACAGTCCCTCGAAACCACCCAGGTACTCGACACTTCATTTTCTGAATTTTATCAACCTAAATAACTGAAAGAAAGGAACTATCTTCTTACAGTGTGGTTAGTAATTGTTGTTCATTTATGTATCTATTAGATAAGGAACTCACATCAGAGTTTCAGGGCAACTGGGGGAGCACAGGGATGCCAAGACCCCAGCAGTGTGAGCCACTAACACGGACTGAAAAAATGAGATGGGAGCATCCTGCAGGCTGGTGGGGGTGGGGAGCAGAATGAGGGACAGAAGGGCTGCAGTATGGGGCCCACTCTGCCTGTCTGTCTATCCATTTACTTATCTACATATTACAAAATTATGTTGTAACAGGGCATTATGAAATTGCACTGAGATAATGCAGATGATGCCAAATTTGTGTGGTTCAAGTTTACAACAGCGAAGAAAAAAAATATACATTCAGTAGAAACCCTACTTTAAATATTGAATTTTGGATTTTTTTTCCTAATTATCAATGTGTGGTTCTTACTGTCTGTTACTGGAAAAAATGACAGCCAGTCCTTTCACTCCATTCACTGTGTAGTCACAAAGTGCAGGCACTCCGTAGGTGCCATGTTGCTAACCTTGAGTGTTTGGTAAATATATTCAATGTATTTGAGGCCTAAGCTCCTTTCAACACACAATGAGCTTATGAGGACATAGCGCTTTTGTAGGTCATGGAGCATCTACTTCCTAGTAACTAGGACACTGGTTAACCATAATAACACCCAACCTTTAAAAATAGTGACTTACACTGGATGAAGGATTGTCTCTATCGCTTCATTGCTGGGGCACAGGTAATTCCAGGTGGGTACTGAAAGACGAACAGCATCTTCATGGTGAGGGCTGTGTCAGCTCTCCCCACCATCTGTAGAGGATAAGGCACAGAATGAAAGATGGGAATGAACGCAGGAGGAGAGTGGGCCACCTGTAGAGCTTACAAGCCCCATGGAACTGCCTCTCCTGTTCTGTCCCGTGTAAGCCATAAAGTTTGAAAGATCTTTGATCGTGTTCATAAAACTCCCCTCTCTAACAGCTGCTAGCTATATATTGGCTTCTGTTGTTTGGGACTTGCTTGAGGGTTTTTGTTTTCCATTTTGTGCATCCTCTATCATTCCAAACTCCCACCATCACCTTGATTGTTCCCTCTATCTGTCACTTTATGTCTAGACGTAAACCATATCAAACCTACTAGAATTTAGGTGTTTAAACTTCTTGTTTTGGTGAATTTTGTTAAAAATCCGGTGCAAGTTCCCAGTATAATAATTTAAATGTTCTAATAAGCCAAGAGGAAGAGGAGTGAGGAGGAGGACAAAAATTGGCTCCACCCCACAGCAGTGGTGACTCAGGTTATTTAAGGATATAATTTTATTCACATACACTTTGAAAAAGAAAAATGGTAAAAAAAAATAGCTTTGCTCTCCACACAGAGTAAAAGAATAGATTTAGTTCCATTGAAATATAACATTTGTGTAGTAACTTTGCTAATATTTATTCAAATATAGCACTTTGGCAGACTTTATAAAAATGAGTCCATTGTTGGAGATACATGTTTTGCTATGGAAAACAATTAGTCTTGTCTCCATTCCTGATCACTTATGCACAGAATGAAGTGTTGGGGTGGAAACAGAGAGCTAAGGAAATGCAGAAAACAGGTTGTCGGCCTTTGTGCTTTGATTCGGGGCATGGTGATTTTGATTATCTGGGCAACCAGTGAGGTAAAATAGGCCTAGCAGACTGGACTCCATCACTGATTGACTTGGTCATGTTTGCAAGCTTGGTTTTATGGGGGCTGGAAAAACAGAGGAAGAATTCTAGAATGTATTCTATTTCCAGCATTTATCCTGTGTGAAGATGATCAAAAATATGTGAATTGAAAAAAAAAAAAGAGAGAGAAGAAAAAAAAAGAGATTGCACTGATGTCCCGAACAGGACTGCCTGCTCCACTGAGGCCGATGTTTTCCCTTCTCCTATAATCAAGCTTCAAAGGCTCTAACAGACAATGGCTAAGTCATCCCAGATGGTGGCCCAGAAGCAAGGGAAAGGAAGAGCCACACATGACCCAGCAATCGTGAGCAGGATGAATCTCCTGTGTCCACCAGGAGAGTGAAGCAGGCTGGCCAGACAGGAGCTGCAGACTCACAGAAGGTGCTGGAAGCCTCACAGTGAGCCAATTGAGAGGGCTTATTCGGGTGCCAGTTGTGCAACCGGACACTGCCAAGGTTTCGCTCCTCTGCAGCTGCAACCCGTATTCATCAGGCTGCCGGGCCCAGTGCTGTGGAGGCACAATGTGAAATGCATTAAACCAACGGGGCCCTGCTTTCCAAGAATTTATGCTTTCTTTTTAAAATTCTTTTCTTCGTGGCCACGTTGGGCCCCCAGAAGGTTTGCACCAGACTCCCTTTTTCCCCCCTGCTCTAGCCTCAGGCTGCATCTTAACCAGGTAACCCTCACTCAGGGGGAGGCCTCATCATCCTGGTTCAACTAAAGAACCACTAGGGCTGTGTTTTGCTTAAAAACAAATCCTGAGCTGTTAAGATGTAAGCAAAGAGTGATTTTTTTTTGTCATTTATTCTTTAAAATGTCTGACCGCTATAGAAGAATTTCTCTGATAATTGGGTCTTTCTAAGCAAGAGGTGATTTACACAACGTCTATTCATACTCGTTTCTTCCCTAAGAATTCATCTATTGTGTAAAATTAAATATAACCATATTGTTAGAGTCAACATAATTATATCAGTTATTTCACATAATAGAAAACACAAGCTTCATTGTGTCTTCTGGTTGACAAAGCACTTGCCTAAGTGATTCTGCGAGTCTCCACTCAAGTAGTTAAACACTCTTCATCCAACACACACTAAGGAGGAAAGCCGAAGCTGAGAGAAGTTAAAAAGCTTATTAAGAATGCGGTTCTCAAGTGACAGAAGTGGGACCCAAGCCCTTTTCTCTGACTTTCCTCTCGTTTCAGCTCTTATACTATGGGACCAGAGTGACCATGTGTCCAATTTGTCTCGGAATATCCCTAAGTAAGCCTTTTTTTCCCCCAGAATAAATTCGTTATGGGCGTCTTCTTTTATTCCTCGAACTGACCCAGCGTGGATGCTAAATGACATCTAAACTGCTCGATGCCCTGTGTTTCTCAGACTCTGAAGATCTCCATCCTGATGCCACCTGAGGGCTGGGAAGAGCAAAGGGTGAAAAGGCGCAGGATGACTTAATTGCTCTTCTGACCAGTTTGGTCTGCTATCCGCCTCCAGATCTCTGTTCTGTTTTGAAACGAGATGGAAAATGGATGTGGCTCTTCTAAAAGGTCGGGAATCTTTTATCTATAAATCCAGCAGAAGCTGCTGTAGGGGTGGGGCGGCGATTCCACCTACCATTGAGTGTGGAGAATAATGGACTCTAATGCCAACATTAAGAGACTTAAGCACTCAACAAAACGTAACGAAGTTCAGCTGTCCCACCGTTTTGAACTCTTGCTGTTGCCATGAAGTAAAAAATCACACTCAAGTTGGTGGAAAGAACACAGGGAATGGAGCAGGGTAGAAGATAACAGGAAACGCTGCACTGCAGTGACTATGGGGCAGGTCCCAAGTGCCCCCAGCTGTCAGGATGTGGGGTTCTCCACCTAGGTTTCTGACTGGCCACTGTTGGGAATGTTGGATGGTTCTCCCCATTTGCATCAGCTGTGCAGCAGTGTGAGCCTGGGGGTACGCTCTCTGGGAGCCACTGCAGGAGGGTGGATGAGCTGCCCCAAAGAAGTCTGTGTTGAGGGGACAGAAGGCAGAGATGGAATCTTTTGGCCAATGCAGCATCACTCCCTTCCACTACTATTCCTCAGCCTAGAATGTTCCCTCTGTTCATCTCCAGGGTGACAATCTGTGTATTTTTTATTTGGGTTCTGCCAGTTTTGTTAGAAGTCCATAAACTTACTAGAATTTTTAGAAGAACCAACTTTTGTTTTCCTTAATTTTCTTCATTAATTTTTCTTCTCTAGTCCATTAAATTCTGGTCTTGAATTGTTTTTTTCCCGCGTATTCGCTTGAGAGAATTTGCATTTCTTCTTTGAGAATGCTAAATTTCACTCTGGAAACTGACTTGCCTGTTCCTCCAAAATTTGGTGTGCTTTATTCTGTTTTTGTTCAGTTCACAGTATATTTTGTGTTTTTCCTGAAACTTCATCTTTCACACATTGATTATGTGCTGTTTAATTTCCAAGGGACAGATTACTTCTTCCTATGTTCATGCTATTGGTTTCCAGTTTACCTCCATTTGTGTTCACAGAACATCACTTCATACAGTAAAATCTGTCTGGATTTACTGAGACATTGCTTTCTGACCCATGATGTGATCTAGCTTGGTGACTAGACACTGCACATTTGAGCAGAGTATGTGTTCTGCTGGTTTCCAATGGGGCTGTCTATACTCGTCAACCTGATTGAGTTCTTTAATAGTGTTGTTCCAGTTCTTCTTCACATACATTGATTGTGCAAAATGGTGAATTTCATTGAGATAGTTTTTATCTGTGTGTGCAATGCATTGTCATTGTATTGTTCCAATTTACCCTTTTAAATTCTGTGCATATCATCTTCTTCTCCAGTAACCTTCTCTTTTCACACTACACATACAAGTGTGTGTGTGTGTGTGTGTGTGTGTGTGTGTGTGTGTGTGTGTCTATGTATAATCTAGACATCTAGATTCCACATGAGGGAGAAAATAGGATAGGTGATAAGTTTTACCTTTCTGGGTGTAAGTACAGCCTTTCTGGGTGTAAGTACAAGTCTTTTCTAGGTGTAAGTACAGCCTTTCTGGGTATAAGCACAGCCTTTCTGGGTATAAGCACAACCTTTCTGAGTCCGGCTTATTTCACTTGACATGATGACCCCTAGTTCTGTCTGTTCTCCTGCAACACTGTGATTTCTGTCCTTTATGACTGAATTAAACATCATTAGGAAGATATACACTATGTTTTCATTATGCGTTTATGTATTGGTGGGGTTATTCTATAACTTGGTTAGTATGAAAAATATTGATATTTTACTTCCTTTTATATAAGTTTCTTCTTATATGTAAGTTTTTTATATAAGTTTCCTTCTTGTTATATAAGTTATTGAGAAGAGGAAAGGAAATGTCTGACAAAGATTTGTCTAGTTCTTCAATTCTATTAGCTATGCTGGTGTTATTCCCACATTCTGAAGCTTTGCATTGTGATATGACCACTTCATCTTTATATAATGCTCTGTGGTTGGCAACTGAGTATGAAGCACACATTTTCAGATAGTATAGCCATTTGCTTTTCCTTTCGTTAGCATTTGATGGAATGTCTATTTTCATTCCCTCTTGGCTTCTTGCTGTTCTTTCATTGCTGGGGGACAGTTTTACGGGGTATAGAATATTTTCCTAGCAATTTTCTTTCTGTATTTGAAAGGTTTTCATCAATTCATCAATTGATCATCAATTCTGGCTCCCACAGCTTTTCAAGTAATGCATATTTTAGTATATTGCTACAGTTTATTAACTGTTGGTATATTTGAGTATCAAGCCCTTTGGGTTCACAGTGTATTAGATTTGACCAGAGTGTTTAATCTTTCCTTTCTTTTCTCACACACTATAAAAGATTTTCATCTGTTGTTTTTCAAAGTGTTTTCCCTTCAGCACATATATGTTCTCTCCTCTTTTCTGGACTCTGACAACATGGTTTTATTTTCCCATAGGATATTTGATTATCTTCTTCCTCTCCCACTTTGTCTCTTTGATATTTAGATCAAATTAACATCTTTTGGGTTATCCACAATTTTACTGCCCCCCCCTCATTTCTTTACTACCATTAAATTCATCAATTTGTTTATGGTCTAGAGTGACTTCTCTTTGATTGTTTAGGTTTTCTATATTCTTGTTCATTTAGAGAGTGTTTTCAATTGATTCTTGGAGCACTGTTTATGACGGCTGCTTTGCAGCATTTGTCAGAGAATTCTAGCATGTACTTTATCCCTGTGTTCATCAGAGTATAATGTATGTTGTAGACTGGCTATATTATAAAGAAAACAGATTTATTTTGCTAATATTCTAGATGTTTGCAGCACCTGCTTGGCTTCCAGTGAAGGTCTCAGTATGAAAATGAGTAGGCAAATAGACACACATGAGAGAAAGGGAGAGGGGTTACCAGGTTAGCTCAGTCTCCCAGCCAGAACTTGCTCCTTCCAGAGAAGCACCAGTCTTCTCAAGAAACCAATCATTTCTCAAGACCCTAATCCATGTCACCGCTGTTAAAGTGGGGTCTCAAGTCAGTTTCCTCGAGGACAAAGTGTAGCAACAAATGAGCACAGATTTTTGTAGTTCTCCACATCATGAATCATTTTGGAGTATATTCTAAATAGTTTATTCATTTTCTTACAAAATCTTGTTATTGTTTTCCTCTCAGACAAATTTGAGATTTTTATTTTATCAGCAATTTTCCTAGATAAGTTAGATCATATATTCTGATTTACTTCCTGTGTATGGTAATTCTAATATCAGTTAAGTTTTCCAAATTTTTATAGTACAACATAGTGGTCAAATAAGAGATTTTTAATAAATACTACCGGGACAAGTAGACATCTACATGAAAATAGCTATGCTTAGATCTTATAACTTTCCCAAAGTCAGTTCAAAATGAACAATAGACATAAATGTAAAATGCAACACTGTAAAATTTCTAGAAGAAAACATAGAATAAAATTTTAGGTGGCGTTAGATTTGTTGATGACCTCCTAGCTCTGACACCCAAAGCCCAGCCAATGAAAAAACAGTAGTAGCATGTCAGATTTAAAAGTCCACTCTGAAAAAGACTCTACTAAGAAAAAGACTCTATTAAAAATAAAACACAAATTAGAAGAAAATACTTTTGAAAATTACAAATCTGATGAGAGGTGGGTTTTTTTTGCAAAATACACAAAGAAATTTTAAAATTCAGCACTAAAAGAATGTTAATCAAAATTTTTAATGAGCAATATGAAAAATTATCTCACTAAAGAAGAGACGACTGGTTATCTGGCAAAGGAAGAGGTAAAAAGAAACTCGTCGTAAGTAATTTAGAAATTGGAGGTTAAATACCCAGTTATTAACCACATACCTTCGAACAGCACCTGATTTTTGACAAAGAAGCAAAAAAATATAACATGAAAAAAAGAAAGCATATTTAATAAAGAACTTGAACGCATTGGCACAGGAGACCACTTCCTAAATATAACCCAGTAGCACAGACAGTGAGAGAAACAATTAATAAATGGGACCTCCTGAAACTGAAAAGCTTCTGTAAAGCAAAGGACATGGTCAATAAGAAAAAACGGCAACCTACAGAATGGGAAATGATCTTCACTAACCCAACATCAGACAGAGGTCTGATCTCCAAAATATACAAAGAACTCAAGAAATTGGTCATCAAAAGAAAAAATAATCAAAAAAAAATGGAGTACAGACCTAAACAGAGAACTCTTAACAGAGGAATCTAAAATGGCTGAAAGACACTTAAGGAGATGCTCAACATCCTTAGTCATAAGAGAAATGCAAATCAAAACAACTCTGAGATTCCATCTTATACCTAAGAATGGCCGAGATCAAAAACACTGATGACACCCTATGCTGGAGAGGTTGTGGGGAAAAGGGAACACTCCTGCATTGCTGGTGGGAATGCAAGCTGGTACAGCCCCTTTGGATGTCGGTGTGGTGATTTCACAGAAAATTAGGAAACAACCTTCCTCAAGACCTAGTAATACCACTTTTGGGTATATATCCAAAGGATGCTCAATCGTACCACAAGGACATGTGCTCAACTACGTTCATAGCAGCATTGTTTGTCATAGCCAGAACCTGGAAACAACCTAAATGCCCCTTGACCATAGAATGGATAAGGAAAATGTGGCACATTTACACAATGGAGTACTACACAGCAGAAAAAATAGTGACACCTTGAGTTTTGCAGGAAAATGGATGGAGCTAGAAAACATCATTTTGAGTGAGGTAACCCAGACACAGAAAGACAATTATCACATGTACTCACTTATAAGTGGTTTTTAAACATAAAGTAAAGAAAGCCAGCTCACAAATCACAATCCCATAGAACCTAGACAACTATGAGGACCCTAAGAGAGACATACATAGATCTAATCTACATGGGACATAGAAAAAGATAAGATCTCCTCAGTAAATTCGGAGCATGGGGTCCTTGGGAGAGGGTTGAAGTGGAGAGGATAGGCAGGGAGGGGAGCAGAGAAAAATGTAGAGCTCAATAAAAATCAATAAAAAAATCAATGACATACTATCCAACATACCTGTTGGAATGGAATATATATATATGCATACACACACGTATATATACAACACTTGATACTGCTGATACTGGTGAGGATATCATGATAGTGGGAATACAAAATGATACTGATACTTTGGACAGAGTTCTCATTGAACTAGACATACTCTTAGCATACTGTCCAGAGATTCTACTTTTGTGTATCTACCTAAATGAATTACTAATGTATAGTCAAAATAGCCTGCACATAAAGGTTTATAGAAGTTTTATTCATTATTTTCAAGTTCTTAGGTCAACTAAAATGGCCTTCAAATAGTGAGATGTTTATCTGTGGTGTATCCATATAATGGAGTATTATTCAATGATTTAAAAAGAAATAGGCTACAAGCCACAAAAGGCTCTAAGAACCTTAAAGTGATATTGCTAAGTCCAGTGACATGACATTCCAGAGTTAAAGGCAGATATAGTGAAGACATTGGTGGTAGCTAAGGGTTGGAGATTCAGAAAGGGATAAATTGGATGGAGCACATGGGTTTAGTAGGGAAGGGGTTGCAGTGGGATTGTTATATAGTGGGTACAAGTCATTAGACATCTGTCAAAATTCATAGAATGTACAGCACAAGAATCCAATATGAGCTACAGACCTCAGTTAATAACCATACCATCATGCCTTATCAGGTCTAAGCTAAGCACCACATTATAAAGATTATTAATGACAGGTAAACAGGGAGAAGGGGTGGGTGCTACCCCTCTGTCTTTTGATGAATTTTCTGAAGGTATCTGTAAGATACCTTCTATTATCTGTCTAGAATGCAAAGAAACAACCTCAGCCAGCAGTTTCCTTTGCTCTCTCCCAGATCTGTGCCTAGTGGCTGGCCCAGGCCTGGGCAGACACCTGTCTCCCGCTCTACTCTGAGTGTCTTCTGAGCATTTTGCACCAGGCCCATAGCCACCACCCATCACTCTCCCATGCACATTTCCATTCTAGAATTTTCCAAGATGCTCTGGTTTCAGAGTTCCCTGTAGGTCTTCTCGTTGCAAAGCTAGGACCTTGATTTCCTCATTTGGCATGTATTTCTGCAGCTGGACCTAAAGACAGAGCAGACGAACAGACATAAGAGGTAGACTCTCTGCAAGCTCAGGAGCACTGCAAATTGTGGGTTCCCCTCTGGGTCCTCAGCATTCACAGAGCTTCTCTGTACTGCCTCATGGCCAGAGATGTGGGGGGAGGAGAGACAGGCAGCCCCAATCGTACATCCCCCTTTACCAAACTGGCCACAGAGGCTGCATCAGGATTCCAGTGGCCACATTAGAAAGTAAAAGAAAGCAGGTGAAATTAATTCATAGTAAATGATATATAGCCTAGCATACCCAATCTCTTATCATTTCCATATGTGATCAACTCTCAGAATTATCAATGGCACATGTTAGAAATTTCACATGCTTTTTTTCCACACCAAGTCTCTAAAACCTACTGACTTTCACAGCTACAGTATTTCTCAATTAAGATGACAATGTATTATCAGAAATCATCTTTACATGGATTTCATAAAACTGATATTTGCCCAGATACATCCCATACCTGATCTGTTCAAAATGCCCTCATAAGTCATCGCTGACTGAATTGAGTTCTTAGATTTTAAATTTCAGATACTGCAGTTCCTCACCCTGAGTCTTGGCCTGGGCCTCCAGCCAATGGCACCCAGTCAGTATTTAATCTTCCACCAGAAGTGAGAAACAGCAGCGGCTGTAGAATTCAGGACATGGGGAAGACTAACCAGGTGTCTGGAGGTCTTGCTATCAGGGAAGTTCTACAAGCTGAAGGGAAAGCCTACACACCTGATACCCCCTCCCTCTCTCTCACACACACACACCATTCTGTTATTACAAAAAAGCTGCAATTTGTGTAACAAAGTAGATGACAGTAGGAAAGCCCAAGGATGAACGTAGCACATTTGGGGCCGTAGGAATGTGAAATACATTCATTCATTCATTCATTCTGCAAACATTTTATTAGCCAGCAAGTACTGGTAATGTTTTTTTTTAATAAGGAATTTATTTCCTGGAAAATCAATCAAGAGGGACAACTGCCAGCACAGCACACCAGACACCATCTGAATCCTTGAGCGGAAGTCACAGGGAACTGTAGAGGGCTAGGAGACCTGCAGCATTTTCTGGAGGAAGGAACCAGAGAGACTTGGCTGACTACTGTCAGTCAAGCACCAGGTTTGTCCCTAAGATGGGGTGTTTATGCTAACCAAGCCTCCTGAGCAGGAGGTGTGGGTTGGATTATAGTTCAGTTATCCTAGAAGACAGAGGCTTGGGAAGGCATGGTGGGAAGAAGACTAAATCTTCCCAGGCTCTGCACATCTGGGGAGGATTCAAGCTATCAGTAGATGTGTTGTAGACAAGGCAGTAACAGAGCTGTGGTCCTCAGTCTGTGAGTAGTGACCCCATGTGGGTTGCATGTCAGATATTTGCATTATATTTCTTAACAGGGACAAAATTACAGTTATGAAGTAGCAACAAAAGTAATTTTATGGTTGCGGGGTCTCCACAACCATACAGTTCCAATGAGGAACTGTAGGAAAGGGTCACAGCTTTAGGGAGGTTGAGAACCACTGTAATAGAGGATGAGTGTTTATTTTCAACTCAGCTACCTATAGAACAGAAATATCTGAGAATCTGTACCTCTAGAAACTGGTTCAAAGTCTCCATAATATAATGACTAAGAAATATTTCTCAGTGGTTTGTCCATTTTTCCAAGCCATTCACAATACTTCATTTGTCTGGAGTAAGTATATAAAATTCACTCTGCTGATAAGGGTATCTGAGTCCTAGAGCAGCTAGGCTACTTCCTTATGTTTCCACAGGTATTATAGAACCAGGACTGGAAACTAGGCCTAAGCATCCCTCAAATCTGGTGTGGGGGGGGGAGAATAGAATTCAGGGAGTTAAGAGTCCCAGGTAAGTAATTTATCATAAACTGCATCCCTAGTCTTTAAAATATTTCTTCTTAAACCACAGCCAATATTAGACTGAGTCAACTCATTTCAAGCTTGCACACAGCTTGTCTACCTGGCTGGAGGAATGGAGGCAGAGAATAAAATCACAGCCAAAAGGTTAAGACTCATTCCTTTGGACTTCCTTGGATTCAACTCAGGTTGCCAAACACAGTGGGGGATAATTTAATGTTGTATTGAAGACTGAATTCTTCTAAACCACCATAAAACTTGTATTAGCAGTCCTAAAGACGTTAACTGTTCAGAATGACCTAACTGAGATGGCAGAGTAGTATATAAACATTTCAAAAATATGTCCATTAGCATACCCAAGCCATTCTTTATTCCTCCCTGGTGATACACTGTAAAGGAAATCTTTTTGTAGGCGATGGGGAGCAAGGTCGAGCTGACTTTAAATTGTAGCTCTGTCACTCTCAAGTTTCGCAGACTTGAGGAAATTGCCTCATCTCTCTGATCCTCAGTTGTCAACTCCAGAGTGACCTTCATCACGTGGCTTTAGAGCCTTGCTGTGTCACTGGAGAATGAACTGTTTAGAGTACAGAGCTCCAGCAAGGTCTTTGCCCCATAGGAAGATGAAAAATGAAATGTAAGAGACAAAACCAAAAAGGATGAACTGGTCTGGATAAGATATTCCAACACAGAAATATGTAAGCATGTATACCACACAAACAAACACACAACCTGATGTTTTTGAGTTGGAATGATGGCTCACTGGATAAAGTGTTTGGTACAAACAAGGAGACCCTTACTTCAGATTCCCCAAAACCTATATAAAATCTGTGTGCAGCTGTGCATGCCTGTGTCCCCACTGTTGGGGGTGAGGGCTGAGATGGGTATATCTCAGGGCTTCCTGAATAGACAGTCTAGCCAAAATATAAGCTTCAGGTTCAATAAAGAAATACTGTCTTCAAAAAGTTACATGAAGAATAGATCAAGAAAAGACATCTTAGTATCAACTTCCTGCACAGGTTAGCATGCACATACTTACACACACACACACACACACACACACACACACACACTTACACTCTTTATGCAAGAGGATAGGATGGATATAGGGGTGGATGGGATTGGAACATAGGCTACACAAAATGCTTGTTTCACAATACATTCATCAAGAAGTTGAATTTGAAGACCGAGACAGAATGCTAGCCATCATTTGGAGAAACAGGGGAGAATCCATGCCCAGAACCAACTACCAAAGCTGGAGAGTGGAGAAGAAAATAACCCAGAAAGGAGCAGAGAGAGGTGTGAACTGAGCATGAGAACAATGGTGTGCAGACAGGCACAGGAGCCAGGATTTGGGATATACAGTAGCAACCAGCAAATATTTCCACAAAGGGCAAACACTTTTGGCTCTGCGGGAGTCATTCTTGTAAATGCAGAGAGTGGGGGGCATAGTCATCACTGGTGACTAGTCATGACCATAAAAACAAATACAGTGATATCTGAAAGGAGATGAGATGTAATGATATCAATTTGGAGTTAAAGAAAAGATGGTGTTAAAGGAAGATTTGGTTTGGGCACCATCCATCCACAGGCAGAAATTAAGTGCTCCCAACATGACATTTCTAAGACAAGACAATGACATAGAGCCTGAGCTCCCCAAGATGAAGGGTTTTGGGAAAGGTTCGTGGGAATAAGACAAAGGTGGTCTACACTCAAAGCAGTATTCTTCAAGCAGAACGAAGACCCCACAGGGATGTTTGTCTTTGTTGCATGAAGAATTAATTAGCCAGTGCCTTTAAGCACTCCATATTCTACCATTCATCTTAGAAATGAATTTTCAGCCTGGGTACACTAACAAACTGAAACCTGTACTCTTTCATAAGGCACCCAGCATCCCCAGGCCTCAGTAGGATCCCTGTGCTTGTGGGAGCCACATGGCTACAGGATCCAATGGACGATCAAATCCACATTTTATGAAGCATACTTGTGGAGCTGATCATGAAGAGGCCAAAAATGACATTCCCAATTTTAATAAGGTAATCACATCTAAATAAAGCAAAGATATATTACCTCCAATCAATTCTTCAGAAGCAGATGTACACATACAGAAAGAGGGAGAGAGAGATTCAGAAATTATTCTGATTGTAATGACCACCAGAGCACGTTCCAAAAATATAAATGTATGATCATACACTCATTCCTTTATAATGTTAAATAAGAAGCCGGCCATATGTTTATGATTAAGCTTGAATTTGGAATTAAGGTATTTTGGAGACTGGATTGAGTAGCAAATCATTAACACAGAATTACCTCTGAAAACCATCATATAATATCATGAAACATGATATCAGCCCAACCACATGCTTCCCCAAATGGTGTATTGATGAAGGTGAGATGTAGACCACATTTACCTGCTAGGCTCCAGACTGAAGGCTTCTCTTCACAGACACTCCCAAGGCTAGTTTTCCCATTCCTTCATTTCCAAATGTGTATATTGGCATGATCCCTTCCAATTATAGTTGTTGCCTATATAAGAAAATCAAATCACATGGAAAGAGAGGTAGTTGCAATTCCAAACTCTTTCACACTTTCACACAGCAGAGACAGTGCCTGGAGACATGGCTCAGTATTAAGAGCACTTCTGCTCTTGCAGACGATCAGGGTTCAGTTCCCAGAACCCACATGGCCACTCAGCAGCAGTCTATAGCTCCAGTTCTTGCTGATTCAACACCTCTTCCAGCTTGCAAGGGCACTGAATACATATGAATACAATAAGTAAATGCATATAAAATACTCTTACACATCTTTTAAAAAGCAAGCAAGTAAGCAGGACCAAGGCAAGGGTGCAAAGATATTTCTGGGCATCAATTCGTTCTAATACTCTAAGATCAGGTTTTCTTCGTATTTATTTATGTGGCAATTGCTATAGATCTTCACTGAATATTTTTTCAAATTCACAAACTATATTAATACGCTAATAACTCTCATCTTCACAGATTTCCAGAGATCATTACTTACTGCCACGGAACGTATAAGTGGCTCTTCCCATGTTCTACTCAGAAGAACATTAGAGGTGAATGGAGAAAGGCCCAGATTGTGATTTCTCGGTTGTGGTCAGTTTTTCTGAGTAGACAGCTAGTTATCCAGGCAATCCAGTATGTGCATGCCCAAGATCTGATCCTCCACCCAGTGTCAGCCATTTTATCAGCCATTATTTCAGTACTCATTGGAGCCTGGAGCCTGGAATGGACTAAACCAAACACAAACACGAAAAATCATAGCCTACTCATCAACTCCGGCTTGTCCTAGAAAATAATAGCTAAGATCTTTACAGTTGATAAGGCCATCCATATCGACTTGAGAGTTTGCCTGACTTAACACACGTGTAGAGTACAAAACCAATGGCATGCATCTTCAAAAGATTGCTCTTCAGACCTTACCGCCAAGCCAGTTCAGAAGAATAAGTTGGCATTTATGAGAACTTGAATTTCATTCATGGGGACTGAAGAAAGCATGTTCACAGAGGATAGTCATTTTACAAATCTCAACTGGCATTATGTGGCCCGTGATAGGAACCTGGCTGTTACCTAAGGAATCAGACAACACTGTGACTTTGATTTCTATTGCAAAACTCTTCATCTTAGCTCCTGCTACAGGTTAAAAAAGAGCAAGACCCTAGGACGTAGTACACTCCACTACTCAGTAAAAGGATTAAATGACTTATCCTTATAATTCATACATTAATGTATCTCTAAAACTCCTCACCAGGGAAGAGTCTTTTTGTGATAGATATTAATTTACACAGAGACCCACTAATGGTCAAGGAGCAGAGAATCATACTGGAGTACTCAAACCTACATGGAACATCTATACCACCCTCTACCCTCTCAAAGCTCAGGATCCCTGTAGAAGAGGCAGTGGAAAGATCATAAGAGCCAGAGATGATAGATAGCACCAACAAAACAATGTTCTCTAGACACAACAGGTAGGATGCAGTACAAACTCACAGCACTTGTAGAACATGCACAAGACCCATGCAAGCACAAGCCAGACAAAATCCCAGCATGGAGGGTGGGCATGGCATGAAGTCCCACTTTTAACTGAGGAGCTATTAGTAACTGGTGGTTACTTGGGAAGGTAGAGTCCATTTTCTTTAAGGATGTGGCTCCTGGAAGATTGACTACATGTGTTCCAATGGACGCTCACATGTGGAAGAGTGTATGAGCCACATAAATTGGACTTAATGGGAGGAAACAAACAAACAAATAAGAAATAAGGGCACCAAGTTCAGTGACTATGGAAGCAGGCAGGTGGTTCTGGGAGGAGCTGGGGAAGGGGCAATATGATCAAAATATAATACAGGGAATTCTCAAAGAATTCAAAGAAAAAATTCAAAAGATAGGGTCTCACTTCATAACATCATTGAATAACTTCAAGGACTAGCTTCCACCCTCATTTGAGACCACAGCAGGAGTTGCTGCCCAGTGCCTGGACTGCCATAAGCAATGTGATCATCAGCCTGGCTGCTATTCTTTGGCAGCATCCATCTCTTGCCCCATGTGGAAGTGGCCCCCATACGGAAGCTCAGCAAATTCCTTTCTCCCTTCTGGTTATAAATCAAACACTGGACCAAGGCTTTATTCCTTTCCTTTCAAATCTGAAGCAACATCTCCCACCACACTGCCCTCAAAGCTACAAATACATTTCAACTTTGAGTCTTATAATAATTGTCATGTTTTAGAAACACAAACATTGAAAGAAGCCACTTTTCTTCATTTTTCAATCTAATATTTTACCTAATAAAAATTCCTTTATTTTGTATCCCAAAAATTCTATGTAAATTTATAACTAATTCCATTCACTGTTTATTTACAAATTATTTTGATTGTGTAAAGATGCCCACTTCCTCTTCTGTTTCCTTCCCAGGATTTCTCTTGCCTTGCAAGTCTTAGCAGCTTCAGGGATTTGGTTTATTGCTTTTGCTTTGTTTGTTTGTTGTTTGTTTTTATGGACTCTGTCACCTTTCTCATTAACCCCACCCCTTAGTGTCGATATCTTCACTTAAATATTTATGATCTATATATTCATTCATAAATGTATATAAATATGTTTGTATTATGTTTATATACATTAGCCAAAAAAAAACTAAAGCTAGGGCTACTTCATTCTATACCAAGTATGACAGTCCACTTGGAACCCCCGTGTTACACTGGGAGTGGGAGGAAAGGGTAAAATCAGAGACAAGTGGAAAACCCTCAGTCATTAGTGTATAACTCAGCAGAATGCACAAACCATTGAGCCAAATCCAGAGCGGAAAGGGCCTATTTTAGAACTGTACTGTTTTCTCCAAATTCTGTTAGGGACCAAACACAATTTCATAACCCAATGACATTTTATTAAGGTTTTCACAAATCTTGTTACAAGAATTCACCATATTTTCTGTGTAAAAAACTGAAACAGTTCTTTCAAAATAACATTTTGATGAGTTGAGTGTAAATGAATTAGAAACACACAGATTAAATTTCTCTCGAAATACACATGGGTTTCAAAATTAAGGGGAATTAACTTCTCCGAATGTTTTCAATTTTGCCTAACCTCAGAAGTCTGATGCATGGTTTGAGACAGTTGGCCTCAGGCCAATTTTGTACATCTCTGCCAGGGCTCTACCTGGGAAAATATTTTATTTTCATTGATTCTTAGTCCTGATACCTTAACAAGATGACTAATCAGATAGGTAGGGGCCTAAATTGTGCCATAAGTGAGCTCTTTGCCTAGACAACGGCTCTCTGGCTTTTCCAGGTACTGAGTAATACAAAAGTCCAAAGCAAATAACGATGAATTCTCTGAAGATGTTTGGCAGTTTCTATCTTTGATAAATGACTAAAATCTCCTTAGAAGGATATTAGAAATAACAGAAAGTTAATTTGAGGTGAAATTTATTGACAAATTAAAACTGAAGTTTTCTGACCACTTTTCCATTTTATTTCTTTTGGGGTTTACTAAATGAACATAAACTCCTTTCCAGCCTCAGCGCAGGAACACATAAACCTAAGTACGGAAACCAGGAAGTCTTCAGGATGCACTTCTGTGAGTGTATTAGTTACTTTTTCATTGCTGCAATAGTGTAAGAATCTTAATCTAGCGCCCTCTTCTCCCAACTTGCATTCACTTAATATGTTGCAGAGACAGTAGTTTATCATATGATCCTGCATGTCAGGTTGACCTTTGGAGAGGTGACCAATCACCCTTCAGCATGTCACAGCTTAACCCAGAGCCCTGGACTAGATGCTTCATTGGAAAACCCCATGTGTTTCAAGGTAGCTGCTGCTTACCTGTTCCACGTTCTTGACTCCTGAGGAAATTTTGGAGTCTGCTTCTATAACTAAATACTGCAGAGAAAATAATTTATGAAGAACAAAGATTTATTTGGCACATCGTTCTATAGGCTGGAAGACCGAAGGGAAAAAAGGCTACATCTGAGAAAAACCTTCTTGCTAGTGGGATCTCTCAGGAGAGATCCAAAAAGGCACAGGGCATCACTTAAGAAAGGGGTCACAAAAATTGGAGTAAACTGGCTTGTATATACCCACACTGGGGAAATTTTTTTAATCTGCATAAATATTAATCTATTTTTTAAGTGCAGAGCCCTCACGAGCCCCATAAAGATCCTACCTGCTCCTAACTTTTACTATCCAACACTGAGATCTAAATCCCAAGGGCGATTTACCTGGAGACATACTGTGTGAGACTTTTCCTGGGGAGATAAACAAATGCATCTGCTCATCCCAGACAGACAACCCACAGCAGACCAAAGTAAAATTGCAGTGAAGTCCACCTTGATGAACCAATGAATTTATTGAAACTACTTACAGGAGTATAGGTGAGGGTTTACCAGTAGAAACAGGGATGAGAATGTTTCCATTGGAGGAAACTGCTTTACGACAGGGTATCGTGAAGCAACAAGAATAAACCCAGTGCACCTGGGCTCCCACGGCAGAACGTTTTATTGAATGCACCAGGAAAGAAGCAGGGCCTCTGAATGTGTCCCCATCTCCGAGTCTTATGTCAGCTTCCTGTCTATTAATTCATGAAAATAGGCGTAACCCACAAATACCACCAGTGACTTTATCTTCCTCAGTATACCTCAGTTTGATGGTGCAGGCTCACATATTCCAAGAAAGTCTTATAAATTTGAAATGAAAGTTAAAAGCTGCAGAAGTCTGGGGAAGCCTGTCTCTCTCTGTGTCAGCTTCCAGAAGTTGGGTAACTAGAGAAGCCTTGAACTATCAATGATGTACGAAGATGGCATCCTTGGCTGATAATTTGTTGATTCTTTAGGGCAGTGAGGTTTCTATAGTTGTCCCAGAACCATCTTCTTATACCATAAAGAGAAATGTGAAATGTGTGTTATTGAGCCTCAACCCACACCTACCAAGCCAGACACTGTGGGGGTGGAGCCCAGGCTCCTGTTTCTTTACAAGTTCTCAAGGTGATCCTGTGCTCGCTCAGACTTGAGACTCACTGCCCTAGTGAAAACAAAGAAGTAGTAAAACAAAATCATAGCTGTCTATTGTCACTACTCATATAAGTAATAAATACCCGACAAATGAAGTTCATCTACAGTATCACAATGGTGCGTCTAGATACCGCTATATTAATCCCCTAGTTTCAAAAGATCTGGGTAAAATTCGGCTAATACAAACCAGATGTGGCTTGATCCAGATGGACAAAATGAATCACTTGGAAGCTGGGCAAGGTTATCTGTGTGGGGTCTGCCCAACTTCCTCTTCCCCTTTATCTTACCATCACTGGGCCTGGATAACAATGTTATCCAGTTCAGGATTATACATAGTGTCCTCCTGTACTTTCAAAGTAGAAATCTAGAGTCCCAAAGAGAACCTGCCCCATGGCTGAATGTGACTTGACCACAAGACAGTATTAATTTGCCTGAGGATCAATACCTATTTCAGTGAAAGTTTTCTAAGAAGACATACATGACTTGCTTCTCAGAAATTGATTCCCCATCTTGTTGCAAGTTAATCAACAGTTTCTGCCTTTATGCATTCTCATGTTAATTATGGCCTTTGGGTAATCATGATGTCAATGTCAGTTCATATTTTGGAACAAGCGTGCAGCCCTCCTGGAGATGCTGATCAGAGGGGAGCTGCATGGGTGTGGTATCAGTGGGTATGCGGAAAACCTCTGTCCCTTCCTTGTAATTTTGTTGTGAATCTAAAATTTTAATTAAAAATCTTTTAAATTTAAAATCACTCTTTTAAAAAGACATTTCATATGCATATCCTGGGTGTATTGTGCAGATGCAGGTTGGGTTTGTGGGTAAGAGTTAATCTCCAGGTTCTGTATTCATCAGGAGTCCCTAGGGATGTTCATGCTGCTGGTTCACAGACTGCTAGAACCAAGAGTCTAGAAGTGTCGAGATGCCAACAACCTGAGCTTCCATTCTTGAAAACAAGTAGGATAAAATAGGTGACCGAGAGGCTCATAAATGAAAACATATCTGGATACATAAAGTTTGCTAAGGAAAACTGGAAAAATTCAATGTGTTGTGGTAGATTAAGAAGAGGAAAGAAGGGTCTGGAGAGGTGGCTCATGGGTAAAAGCACTAGCTGTCCTTCCAGAGGACATGGGCTTGATTTGAACCACTTACATCAGGCAACTAGCTCTTAACCATCGGTAGCTTCAGGTCCAGGAATCTTCTGTCCTCTGTGGC
Source organism: Microtus pennsylvanicus (assembly GCF_037038515.1). NCBI lineage: Eukaryota > Metazoa > Chordata > Mammalia > Rodentia > Cricetidae > Microtus > Microtus pennsylvanicus. The sequence goes on along the minus strand of NC_134580.1, from coordinate 124,425,703 downwards.
ACATATACATATAGGCTAAACACTCATTTCCAAAAATTAAATAAATCTAATTTTTTTTGGAAAGGGGGCAAAAAAGGTGATTCTTCAGTTATCTTTTGTAGAAACCGAAAAAGAAACATTTAATGATAGCTCATATTTTTCTTGTTTTCATTAGTTTGTAAACAGTATATTTATATGAAATTATGATTCAAACATTTTAAATCTGCAAAATACTCTATAATTTTATTGGGGGAGGATAAATTAATTTTGTAAAATATATTTTGATGGTTTTATACATGTATGTCATATTTTTTTTAATCAAATCTACCCCCCACCACCACCTCTCTTCCCTGACCAACCCTACCTGGATTGCTACTCTTAGAGAATTTAAGAATCACAAAAAATTTCCCCCTTATAATGCAATAAATCAAAATTTATCCTTAGATTATTTGATGTTCTTTAGTTTCCAGAACAATTCTCTAACTTTTTGGTTTTTTCTCAAGCTCAGTTTGCTGTCAAGCTTTCCTTCACCCTCCTGCATCTTTTTGAATCCTCCTGCACCTCCCTTGTATTTAGTGTTTAGAACGAATTAGAATGAATATATATATATATATATATATATATATATATATATAGAGAGAGAGAGAGAGAGAGAGAGAGAGAGAGAGAATATATATTCAGAGAGAATATATATATATATTTGGAGAGTATATATATATATATATATATATATATATATATATATTTGGAGAGAATATATATTTGGAGAGAATATATTTATTTGGAGAGAATATATATATATTCAGAGGGAATAAATATATGTGTATATATATAGAGAGAGATTCATTCTATAAATTCTATGCACATAGTTGAGCAAGTGTCCTTGTGATAAGATTGAGCATGTTTCAGGTATATGCCTAATAGCTGGACCTTGAGATAGATAGGTTCCTATTTTCTGAGAAATTGACATATTGACTTCCAAAGTGACTGTAAGTTTGCATTCCTACCCGCAATGGAGGAGTGTTCTCCTTACTCCACATCCTCTCCAGCATAAGCTGGCATTTGTGTTTTTGATTTTAGCCATTCTGACAAGTGTAAGATAGAATCTCAGAGTCGTTTTGATTTGTGTTTCCCTGATGGCTAAGGATGCTGAACATTTCTTTAAGAGTTTTTTTCTCAGCCATTTGAGATTCCTCTGTTTAGAATTCTCTGTTTAGACCTATATTCCATTTTTAATTAGATTATTATATATACATGCATATATACATATATAGAGATTCATGCTATAAAAATTTGCTATATATACATATGTTTATATAAATATCTTATATGTGTAATTGATATATATTTATCACGGATTATATATATTGGTGTGTGTATATATATTAGTGTGTATATATACATATGTATATAGGATCTGCGGGAATGACTTAGAGACTGCACTCCAGCTAATACTATAATGACGGGCAGTGAGTAGAAAGGCCAAGAATCCAGTAGCTGCTCAGTACACAAGACTGGATGTTTCAACTTTTCTTCAGGATACCATAGAATCCTGAAGAATTAGACTCTAATGCCAGTAAAGAAGTAGACTTGATAGCAAGGTGAGGGCAAATAAGCGAAGAACAAAAGCTTTCTTCTTCCATGTCCTTATATAGGTTTCCAGATGAAGGCATGGCCCAGATTAAAGGCCTGCGTCTTCCTGCCTCAAGATTTGAATTAAAGCTTTGTGTCTCCCTAACTCAAAGATCCAGATTAGAATTGGATCATCCTTTTTCAAGCTAAGAAAAATATTCTCACAAGTGTGCCCTCCAGTTTGTAGGTTTTCATTTCAGATGCAGTCAAATTGACAACACAGCCATCACACCTCGTAAGCACCCAATGCATTGGTTGCCACAGTGAGCCAACACTGATTAAAGCTTAAGAATGACAGCTATGGAGGAGATTGCTTCCAACTTCATCTTGCCCAGAGAGTGGACTGGTCACGGTGAACCTGCTCCATGAAATGCCTTCTTGGCACAGTTTTTCATTTCTCCTGTTCATTTCTTTGAGGCTCCTAAGCTAACAAATCACAAGATTAGCTCAGGATTCACCAGCTAGAGCTCACTTAACAACCAACCGAACTGGGCAAGGGATGCAAAATGATGCGAGCATGTGTTGGGGCAGGACCAGATTATTATAAATGTTATCACCTGCATCCAGGATTCTTGCTCACTATATCTCAATTGACTGCAACAGTTAAAATGCTCATTTCTCTTATCTGCAGTTATTTCTCAGGATTATTATATCAAAAGCTAGGTTGGTGCACATGCAACTTGTGCAGCCATTCCACTTCAGAATACAGGCATCTTCCTGTGTGATAGATTCATTGAGAATAAAAAGGAAAAAATAATCAGCAATAACTGTATTTTCTAATCAAATATGCTGATTTATTTAATTTTTAAGAATTTCATCCATAGGTGCTGCATTTACATCACTTCCACTCCTTCATCTTCCCTTTCAATTTCTCCTATGCCCTTCCATTCTCTCTCAAATTCATGGCCTTTTTCTTTTTTAATCATTTATGCATTCACATACTCTCTTTCTGGAACTAGAACTTGATGTTTTCATTTTTATTGTTAACAGCATAATTAAATAATTTCTTCTTCCCACTTCTACCCTAAATCCTCCCAAATGCCTCCAAACCTTCCTTGCTCACTTTCGAATGGTCTCTTTTTCATTGTTATTGTTACAAACGTCTCTCTCTCTCTCTCTCTCTCTCTTTTTTTCTCTCTCTCTCTCTCTCTCTCTCTCTCTCTCTCTCTCTCTCTCTGTGTGTGTGTGTGTGTGTGTGTGTGTGTGTGATGTGTATTCCTAAATACATAATATACAACTTTCTTCTTGTATATAATCATACTTGTATGTATGTTTTCAGGACTGACCATTCTGCTTTGGATAACCAATAAGTGTCCTCTTCCCTGGGGAAGCCTATTTTTCCAACTCTCAGCCCCCCTTGGTTGCATGTAGTTCTTTTTAAAACTCAGTTAACTACATCTGAAACCGTAAGACCAGCTTGGTGAGAGCCTAACACCAGATCAGAAAGAGCGCAATGAGGCCAACACGAGATGTGCTCACTGTTGACTGTAAGGTAGTTATTTCCATGGTCTTCCCCTCATTATAAAATGTGCTAACTTCACCACGAGTCAACTGCGATGAAATTTTCTCTTACATTTTTTTTATGAATACACGATTTATTCAAACTATGTAAATAAAATCTAATCTGCAACATTTTGGCAATCTGTTGCCATTGTTAATTATGCATGACACACAAGTTGCCTATAAAATAATTTAACACTTAGTGGAGAAGAGCACTGCCTACTTTTCCCGAGGACCTGGAATCAGCACTGACACAAGGCACTGACAACATGACTTTTATTCCAGTTCTAGGGGATCTGATGTCCTCTTCTGGCCTTCAGGGTCCTTCTTGAACATGGTGCACATACATATACTCAGGAACACACAAAGAGAGAAAATAGATAGGTAGACAGGCAGACAGACAGATAGATGATACACACATACATGGAGAGATAGATAGACAGAGAGACAGACAGATAGATACTGTTAGAGAACACAGTGCATAAGAATATGTATTATAAAAACAGAAAGCCTAATTCAGGATGGTAGTTAACTCTTTGATGGGTCTATCTGGAAGGTGTCAAGGCAAAAATGCTTCTGGGAGCTGGTAATATTCTGATTCTTGATTGGGTGTTTGTCAAGCAAGACCATTCAATATGTGTGAATCCCTTGAGCTACAACCAGTGATTTATGTACTTTTCCTTAAAAACTTGTATTTATGAAATGTACTGCCACTGCCTACCTGCCTTATGACCTCAGCATCAACCTGGTTTTTAATTCTGGTTCTTTCTCTTCTACTAATTCAGTCAGGTAGCCTTGCTCAGCCTTCTTCACAGGTGTCAACACTATGACCTTGACCTCTGAGTAACTTCTAACCCAGCCTAAGCAGTTCTCAGAGCATCTAAACAACAACTCACCAAGCAACAGGCAGACAGAATTTCTGGTACTGGAAAATCTAAAGAGGTAAGTTGGGGGCAGGCAGGAGCTTTACAAATGACCGGAGGTGTCGCAGTGAGCAACTTCTCAATTGCCACTCAGCAGTAGCATCTGCCACTGCTTTTCTGCGGCCATCTTGAAAACAGAATGGAATTTTGGCAGCTATCAGTCAAATGTTGTTTGGTGGGGCGTCCTACATGATTTTAAAAAGTTCATTTCCCCAAAACTCCCTCTGTGCTATCTAATTTTTGTTGCTGGTGTTTTAAATATTCTTGCTGCTCCTCAAACACATGTGAGACAGAAACCCAAGGTTTCTTCATTCCTTTAGTACACTCTTCAGCAGAAATGTTTGACAAACACAGCCTTCATAAGCACCAACAAAGGCTTCCTTTGTCCCAGTGTGTGTGTTTCTTACACTTCTTCTCTGAGTGTGCTGCAGCATTGTATGGGGACACAGGGAACAGCTCACCTTATCCAAGTGCTTGCTCTGTTACTTGTTGTGGGTTCCCAGCTACTCTCATAGTTCCTAGCCCCTTTGTTTCCTGTCCATTTCTCTTCAGAGTTTCATGCTGCTCTGCAATAGATAGCCAGACATGGAACAAAGAAAGCTGAGGCGAACTGCATATGAATGTGTATGTGTGTGTGTGTCTGTGTGCGTGCATGTACGCACATCCTAAAGTAACTGCCATAATGTGATAAGTGTTTTACCTGTGTTACTTAGGAACCAAAAAAAGATACTGCTGGGAGGTGGCAGGATCACAATTTCCCTACAAACCAATGCTCAGCACAGTAAATATGTTTGCTTTCCATTAACACTTATTTTACCTCAATGTTTTCTAAAAGTTCAACAGTGTACTTTATAACAACTGCTTTTCTGATTTTTTTTGCATGTGTTTATGAAGTCCCTGGGACTTGTAAATGCAACAAGAACATCAAAACATCACCATGAGTTTCCAGCACATGGCTTACAGGAAGAGGTTGACCTCTTCCTTGAAGGTCACCATTTGGGGATAAAATTTAAGACAACAAGGAAACCCAGGGATCATCGGCCTATCCAGCTGGCCCGAGCACAAGTCTGGCAATCGAACTGGAGCCAGGGAGCACAGATGATTCTATGTCACTTTCCCAAAGCACAGGAAACAAAAGGGTGTTTCACCCAAAGGCCAAGAAGGTTCGGGGATCCTGGAGATGCTAGAGTTACACAGACAGCTCACAAGTGGAGAGAGTAAGAGTAACTGAACTCTTGGCTGGAGAAACAACCAGTTAATGGAGCTGTAGAATCCTTCCTCAGACTCAAAGATCCGTTCCCTTGTTTCCTTTGGTTCCAATCACTGGTTCCAGAGGTGTAGGAGAATTAACACAGACTTCCTGCCTATAGTGGCCAAGGAGATTTTTACAATGTTCAAAAAGGTCAAGATTTTAAAAGCTGTACATTAAAAAAAAATACTGCTAACTAGGCATGTATTCAAGGCTAGAATCATGACTAGTTACATTTCATTTAAAAGTTTTCGAAGAACTTGACTGAATTTTACAAAATTAAATTCTAAATGTCAGCTTTATTTAAACAATTTGAAGGTTCGGATAGGGTAAATCTATGATAATGGTGCTGACATGGTTAGTAAAGAAAAAGATGTAAGACTGTAAATTTGGCTGAAAACCAGAAGCATTCTTTGTGCCATGCTGGGCACATGTTTTAAATTTGTTACAATGAGACATGGCCCCAGCTGGGCCAATAGCAATGACAGTCCTTGGGATGACTCAAAATTGTATATGACATTTTCTGGACTTGCCCCAGAATGGAACATCTTGATCAAACACTATCATTTTTGACTTTAGGAGTTCTCTCGGTCACATGACACATGCTGCCAGAATGCTGATAAAGAAATCAAACTTAATTCAAACAAGACACAAATGTACCAGAAGAATTGAGTGCACAAGGAAGACGATTCATGAAGGGGAAAGTATGGCCTCTGAAAGAAAAAGTAGATCTGAGTTTGCACCAGCCAAAGTCATTTGGCAGGAGCTGAGGTTGCTACTGTACTAACAATAGTTTCTGAAAACTGATCCAACCGGGGCCATTTTATTTCTAAAGGGACTTCTTAAATTATAGATAAAAATGTGGGCTTTCTTCCTAATTTAAAAGTGTGTGTGGACTGTAGAAGAAAGCAACCGCTCAGGGAAAAGGAAAAGAATAAGCAAATTACAATAAGAAAACAGAAGTTTTCCAACTCTAAAGGGAAACACTGGAGTACAAATAAACGCAAATTAACTTTCTACAGAAAATAATTCATGGACGCTATTATGGAACTGAGTGTGGGGGAGGGGGCGGAATGGCACAGTGGCTAAAGTTAGAGGACCGGAGTTCAGATGCCCACAACTCATTCATGTCAATGCCACGTAGGCATGGTGATTCACTTGTAAGACTAACCTTGGAAGGAAGGTGGAGTGATTCCCAGACTAAGCAGGCAAGGCACATTAGCTGGACGGCAAACCCTGGGTTTGATTGAGAGAGCTGCTCCAAAATAAAAGGAATAAAGTGTGATAGTTCTCAAGAAAGATTCTCGGTATAGTCCTGCGGATCCGCATGTGGAGTCACACTCACACGCATGTGCTTGTGTGCACATGAGCGAACACCTTGTGTGCACACACACCCATGAGAAAAAGAAAATGAAAGAAATGGTTTAAACTTAATAGAAGATGGATGTGGAGTTCTTTTATAATATGTTAACACTGAAAATTCAAAAAAAAGATTACAGGGACTACAAAACTCAAAAGCGTGGATTGTGTTTGGCTTTGTTTTGGCACCAGGGATAGAACCAAGAGCTCTGTGAATACTAAAACACATACCCTACCGCTAATCTCATTTCTAGTCCGTGCTCTATTAATTCAGATAGTGCTCTAAAAGAAGTGACAGATTTCAAATGTGACGACAATTTATACATTAAAATTAAAATTTGTAATAATTTCTTGTCTGTTGTATATGGTGGTATCACTTGAATTATGTCGTATGTGGTGGTAGCACATCAATTATGTTAAAATTTTGTGTGGCCTTAGTCGAGGTATGTCTCTCAAAATTGAAACTAACTTTAGTAGCTTATTGAAGAACAACAATGACTGGGAAAGTTCACCCACTTAGCATTGCTTTCTGCGAACATAAACAGTAACCAACTAAAAGTCAGTTGATAGGTTCTATCAAGTTAGAAGCAAGGAAATTCTAAAGGCGAAAAACATTGCAATTCATGAGTTCACAGCTAATAATGCAGGTAAATATCACTGGCATATCCACAATAATAACTAAGTCTCATTATCGTTGATACTTTACTGGTTTTCTGTCACATTCAGAAATACAGTTTCTGGTTTGTCATTAAGAAGCCCTCCTTGCCAAGGTAGAAAAGTATCTCTTTTATTGGAAACTCGGCAGTTTTATTGACTGCTTGTAAACACTGTGTGTGGGGCACATACTCCCTGCCTAGTTTCCAATTACCTGTTAAATTTCAGTGATTCCTTATCTCATTAATTAAAAACATGTTTTGTGGTGTGGGATATAGACATCAGAATTTTATCCATACTAGGTAGGTGTTCACCACTGAGCTACATCCTCAACCATCAGTACAGAATCAACATCATCAGCCTTGGGCTGCAGAGTCTCCATCCTCAGTCTTGACCTACAGGGTCTACATCCTGCCTTTGACTTGCAGTGTATACAACCCCGGCCATTGGTCACCATATAGCTCAGATTCCTTGTATGTATGTTTGTATGTAGCTGTACTGTACCTTAAATGTTCTTTCTTTTTTACCTGGAAAGTGCTTAGGTTAAAGTGTATATAGGCATTCTTATCAAAATTTTCACTTTTTGATTGATTCATAATACTTCTATATATTTAGATGGCACAGATTGGTGTGTTAATCCATATATGCATTGTGGAATAACTAAATTAGGTTAATTAACATAGATATCACCTCAAATATTCATTATTTCTTTGTGGTGAAAACATTCAAAACCTTCCTCTTCTAGCTATTTTGAAATAAAAAGTGGTCTTGTTGACTATATACACTTTTTTATGCTACTGAACACCCCAACTCATTCCTTCTGCTTACTTGTGACTTTGTACTTACCTCCAACCCAACCCAGTTTCTGGTAACCTCTCTTCTGTTCTCTATTTCTCTGTTGTCTCATAAGTGAAGTGTTGTAAGGAGAGGCTGCTTGTTTGTTTACCGGCCGCCTGGCAACTCAGACCTGAAATAATCACACAGAAACTATATTATTTGCAATACTATTTGGCTAATAGCTTAAGTGTATTGCTAGATAGCTCTTACATCTAGAATTAACCCATCTTCATTATTTTATATTTTACCATGAGGTTTGTGGCCTACCAGCAAGGTTCTGACATCTGTCTCCAGCAGGGCTATATGGCTTCTCTCTGACTCCACCTCCTTTCTCTCAGCATTCAGTATATTTTCCCCCACCTGTTCTTCCCTGCTCTGTTATAGGCTCAAAGCAGTTCTTTGTTAACCAATGGTAATCACAGCATACAGAGGGGAATCCCACATCAGTGAGGTAAATTCCATCTTGATGTTCTGCACTGTCCCCAATTACCCATTCTCCAGATCCCGCATGCCCATGTCTCCTAGGAACTTTGGCTCTCTGGGTGTGTTATATGCCACTCAATGGGGAGACATGTTTGTTTGTATAATACCTACCAAGATCACTGTCCCTGACCCCCCTTAATTCTGACATTGTTATTCTTTCAGAACCAAAGAGGGAAGTAAGGAGAGGAGGAAATTCAGTCTTCAGGATGTTGCTTCTCATAACATGGGCATCTTCCTGATATAGCTCTTTGAGATGGGCTGTTTCACCTGGTCCCTAGGTCTCCAAGTACCTTTCCACGCGGAAGATAGAGATAAATGAGCAAAATCGCCAAGCAAGCACAGATCTTGCACACTGGGGCTAACATCTGGTACACATTTGGGGAGCATGGAGAGAAAGTGGAGGAGCAGATGGGGTGAAATAGTCCCTTTTGAAAAATCAAGAATCCTGGTGGTCCCCCGTTATCAGATCTTCTGCTGTTGTTTTTCCCAGAAACCAACGTCCTTTGCTTGGGAATTTTTGAAACACACAAATCGACCCGAAATTGGCACTGGGCAAGGTTTTAATTTGGTTCACAAACTTCAAACCTATGAAGTTGGACTGAGTTCTGACCCTCACAAAATGCACATTCCTTCAGAGGTCACTGGACTTCATCACCAAATACTCCAAGATGGAGGCCCGAGTTCCTGGTAATTGTTCTGCATCCAAGGCCATGGAACTCCAGTTTGGGGGAATTGGGCATCCTCTTATCTCACTGCTTAGGCCACTGTAGACATGTGAAGGTTTCCCCTTCCTATCATATTCTCAACCTCACTCTCTCCACCTTCTCCTTCTCAATTGCCTTCCAGCACTTGAAGGGATTCAGTTATGTAATCTGCTGGGTCTGTGCTTCCAGACAGTGAGCCTGGTTCTGATTAGCAGCCCCAAATCACTGGCAAACATCAGTGTAACTAGAATAAAAATAGACTTAAAATGATTATTAAGGCAAGTAACCATCTTTGTTAGGAAGGCTGTAGCCAAATGATCATGGTTTCCCTGTGTGTCTAGTTGAACCCCATAGATATAGGCATCAGAACATTCTAGAACTGCATAATTTCATACAGCTGCCTTGTATGCTAATGATAATGAATTTAGGACAGGTTGATCACCTGTGACCTCTGTGGAGCATTGAGTAAATTATTTGAAGCCTGAAAATGCTTGCATCTGAAGAGATTGTATCGTGAGAATTCATACAAACCAATCAGCCAACGAGTTCCCCAGCAAGGCTTTGAAACATGGATTTGGGTTGTATTTCCTTTGGCTTTTTTTCCCCCTTGGTGTATGGAAGCAATGATTCTTAGAGAACACCATGTGTTCTGTGAAAGGGAAATACATCAAAATCCTGTAAGCTCCGGTAGGGTTGAACTATGTGCCCCAATGCCTGGAGGCATTATCAGAGGTGCTGGACTTGGTGGTAATGCTGAGACTGGGCTTAGCTTTGAAATGGTCATCAGCACACTTGGAACTCCTTACTTCACACAAATCTGGGAGACATGAATTTTCTGGAAATTTTAAATAAATTCTTCTTTATATTGTGTGTTCCAAAGCAAACATTCTGCCTGAGGTCAGTGAAAGAAGAGGGGGAGGAAGGGCCCTCCTATGTCTAGTGGCCAGGAGCCTGCTGGGAAATAATGCTAGAGCCAGGCAAAGGCAAGAAGCAAGTTGGAAAATGAGAAGAAGGCGGGATATGAAACCCCTGTGTTTAGGAGCTTGGAAGGGAGGGTTACTGAAGGATAACCATGACCTTGCTTGTAAATCGTTTCCTGGAAAGGAGCAATTCTCATCAGTGTGTGCTGTGAACTATGCGCCGACACTGAGAAGATTACATTTCCTTCTCTTAAAACTAGTCTTTAGATTTTGCTGGCAACAATGTGCAGGTGTATTGGAGGTCAGCACAGTTGAAGGCGGTTCTTTTACTATTTTAGGCCAGAACCGCTTTCCTCTGGGACTTGAGCTAACCTTTCAACTACGTGCTTCCCCGATCCTTCAAACTACTCTTCATCCAGATGCCTATGGCTAGGCCACTCTTCACAGGAAAGAAGAAAAGTAAAGAAACTATGAGGAGGGCCCCTGCCTTCCCTTCTTGGCCCTCCATCCCTCCCAAGGATGCCACACACACCACAAAGTTAGGAGGTGTTGGGTTTCGCGAGACTCTGGACAAGTTCCCTGAGCCTCTCACCTTCCAAAGCAAAGCAGTTTTTTCCCCTTCCAACTCACAGATCCAGAAATACATTCCCTATTTTCTGGGCAAATTGCCTGTTGAGAATATGTCTGCAAGTGGGATGTTCTCTCTGATATTAAATGGGGAGCCGGTGGTGACATCAGTGGGTTCATGTTGCCAGGAGAACCTCAGTGACTCCTGGCCAACAAAATCATATTTTCAGTTTCTCTCCTCATCAACTAGAGAATCAGCTGATCTGCAGGGGCTTGTGGCAGGATGGGGCAGTGACTGGGAGAGAGGCCTTCGAGGGGGCAATGTGTGTTCAAAGCCAGATGTCGTCATGTCTTAGTTACAGGCAGCATGAACAAGTCAACCAGCCTCTACATGATGGATTTCCTCAGCAACAAACTCATAGTCCTACTATGTAAAGTTTTGTATGGAGAGAAATGAGTTAAAACACGGAATGCTCAAACCAGAACCCGGCATTTGTAAGTAAGTGCTCAATAAATCATTAGTGGTTATTATCACCATCTGCCTTTGCTACAGGCTAATATGCTCCAGTGATGTAGGGTATGATTCTCCAAGAATAAAACAGTGGTTACTATGACAACAGGAAGAGTTCCTGGAGTGTCAGGGCGCAGAGTGTGTCACCTCTAGGATGACTCAGTCATCACATCACACAACTTCAGAGCCCAGATGGAGAAAAGACGGCTTTGTTTCTGTAAAGCAAAGGACACAGTCAACAAGACAAAGTGACAGCCTACAGAATGGGAAAAGATCTTCACCAACCCAAATCGGACAGAGGTCTGATCTCCAAAATATACAAAGAACTCAAGAAATTGGTCGTCAAAAGAATAAAAAAAAACAATAAAAAAATGGAGTATAGACCTAAACAAAGAACTCTCAAAAGAGGAATCTAAACTGGCTGAAAGATATTTAAGGAAATGTTCAACATCCTTAGTTACCAGAGAAATGCAAATCAAAACAACTCTGAGATTCCATCTTACACCTGTATGAATGGCCAAGATCAAAAACCCTGATGATAACTTATGCTGGAGAGTTTGTGGGATAAAGGGAAAACTCATGCATTGCTGGTAGGAGTGCAAGCTGGTACAGCCTCTTTGAATATCAGTACGCAATTTCTCAGAAAATTAGTAAACAACTTTCCTCAAGACTCAGCAATACCACTTCTAGGTATATATCCAAAGGATGCTCAATCATTCCACAAGGACATGTGCTCAACTATGTTCATAGCAGCATTGTTTGTCATAGTCAGAACTTGTAAACAACCAAAATGCTCCTTGACTAAAGAATGGATAAGGAAACTGTGGTACATTTACACAATGGAATACTACATAACAGAAAAAAATGGCATTTTGAATTTTGTAGGCAAATGGAGCTAGAAAATATCATATTGAGTGAGGTAACCCAGACCCAGAAAGGCAGTTATCATATGTACTTACTCATAAATGGTTTTTAAACATAAAACAAAGAAAACCAGCCTACAAATCACTATCCCAGAGAACCTAGACAACAATGAGGACCCTAAGAGAGACATATGTGGATCTTATCTACATGGGAAGTAGAAAAAGACAAGATCTTCTGAGTAAATTGGGAACATGGGAACCTTGCGAGAGGGCTGAAGGGGAGGTGAGGCACGGAGGGGAGCAGAGAAAAATGTAGAGCTCAATAAAAATCAATAATAAAAAAGAAATGACTGTTTTGATCCCTGGCAGGGATCTGCACTATTGTCATTTTAAAATTCCTTCAAAAGTGATCAGCTAAGGTGATTATCACAGGGCACATCTGTAATCCCAGCACTTGGAAGGCTGGGGCAGGAGGATGGCAAGTTCCAGCCCTTTCTCAAAAAGCAAACATAAGAGAAAGAGAATCTACCTCTATAAGAGGCAAACTGAAAATGTTCCTGGGATGCCAAGCTATCAAAACCCTACTTTGTTTTCACGTGCGAGTATTCTGCCTGCATGTATGTATATTTGCCATGTTATACCTGGTGCCAATGGAGGCCATCAAGGGCCCTCAGCTCTCCTGTAAATGGAGTTCCAGACAATTATGAATTGGCATATGCGTACTGGGGACTGAACCCAGGTTTTCTGTAAGAGCAGAAGCGCTTTTAACTGCTGAGCCATCTCCAGCCCTTAGAACATTGTTTTAAATAATATTTTTATTTTACTTCTGAAAATTTCATAATGTGCATAAGAGATCTTGATCATTTATACCCCCAACTCTCCCTGTCAACTCCCCCGACGCATCTCCCTTCCAACTTCATGTCTTTTCTTTTTATTTCTATTAAAAAAAAAAACCTACTGAATCCAATTAGTGATGACTGTCTGCACATGGGTGTGGAGCCATCACTGGGACATGGGCAACCAATCAAAGGCCATCACCCCAAAGAGAAGTGACTCTTCCTCTTCCAGCAGACATCACCCGCCAACAGCGCCTCAGTTACACAAGGCCTAAGTAACCCTTTTCTGATGTGTGTTTGAACTTTTAACTCTTCTGAATTGATGGCTACTGACTTTGTGTGTACAACAGCGATTCCATGTTCATAGATACCATTTTCCAGCAGTCCACCCCAACAGTCTGGCTTTTGTTAGAGGTGGTGCCAGAATTTCTTCAAAATTTAAGTTAGTTGGTTACTAGTAAGATGTGTGCAATTAGGAGTTTCCATGTCAGAAGAATATCAGGGCAATTTTTTTCTTTGTCTATTTGGATTATTTTCTTGAAAATCAGACTTACCTAGAATTGAGTAAGTGCTCATTCCTTTACACTGTAAAGGCGTTTGTTTTTCAGGTTACCACCTCTCTGTCATACCGAGTGAGTGCTAAGAAACCTGTGGAAGCCACTGGACTTATATTCCACAATTTACATCCCTTTTAGCATTTAAATATTTAGTGATTAAGTAACCCACAGTAGGTAGTAATGCCCTGCCCCCAGGTTTCCCCAGCCAGCACCTCTCCCAACTATTCTAGGTGGCAAGTTGCACACAGTCATTCAGCCACCATTTGCAGACTGCTACCACATAGGAACTGGCTGCCTCAGGCTTACAGCAAAGGAGTCTACCAAGAGAAAAAAAATGCCTTTAGGCCTGTCTTTTGGGGGCCTGTCTCTTTCATGTTCATCATGCTGGTCTCAAAATCCAGGATTCTAGCATTCCTTATGCCTCACGCTCCCCCATAGCTGAGCTCAGATAGCTCTCATTGCCCAGATAGATAACTTTAGAAATACCCATAGCAATCCAGTTACAACATCAAGTGTGTTAACATCTAAGTCTTCATTAAGATGAATCCAGACTAGTTTGGATCCTACCAAACTTACCTAGAGAACAACATGAGTGAGCTGGAGGCTGGTCATATGCAATGAGAACACTCTCTGACTCATGAAAAATTGCAAATTACAAAAACACATAGTCTATCACTCAAGAGAAGCCCCATAATCACAAATTCTCAACCAGTAACGGGATACCTGAGCATATTGGCACAGTCAGCAAACATGGAATTAGGACATGACTTGGATAAAGACCATTGTTGAAAGCAATTTCATCCCATGTCATTTTTAAGCCACCATGATCCAAAATAATCTTCCTTGTAGAACTCTTCCAAATGACATTTATCCTTCATACTCAATGTGCCCCTTAAATCCTCAGTCCCATTTGTCATGGTACCTGAAGACCTCGCCTGGAGATTTATGAAGATCATAAAGTGTTTCGGTTTTGTAAAGAATTCCTCTAGTGTTTTCTAACTAGTATCAAAACCATTTGTGGGACTTCATTTGGCCTTTTCCATTTTTAGAAAAGAACTCGATCTTTGTTGTTGTTTTCACGAATGATGATTTAACAACTGTGACGCTCCTCCCCATTTGTCTTGCCTGCCAGAGAACACCACAGCCCAGACCTCCTGGCAGCACCACTGCAGTGGGGCATCCCCTAGCTTTTCCCAATATGAGCATCCAAAAGGGCAGCCCTGGCTACACCATAGCGACACTTTACTAAAGTGACAAGGCTGCTTTGGGATTGCACATCTCTTTTTGAAATTCATGCAGATGAGTGATAAATGGATGTCCTTGAAAGTACATAAAGGAAAATGTTATGAAAGCTGTTTATAAGACATCAGCAAACACCCCTGACCACTGCCAACAGGAAGGGCCAATTACCTTGATCTTCCAAAACCAGTGTTGAGTCTGTGACATCCCAACCACCCAGGCTGCCCTGCTTGTCAGGGAAAAGTTTTGAGTGTGTTGGAGACAAGAAGTTTTACTCTGAATAGTACTGGTGACTCCGTGTAGATAATCAACCTGTGATGATTGCTTTGTTAGAAAAATGATAAAAACCAGTTCTTCCAGCCCATCCATGCAAAGGACAAGGGGCTGTGGGAAAGCCCACTGGTATGTTAAGGGCCAGTTCCCTCAACAAGTAGAGCAAAGTATGCGGGCAATGGAAGTTAAGGCAAACACTTCAGAATCATCACACAAATTCAGTTGTATGGTACAAGCAATAATATCCCTGCTCTGATGATGTCTTCTCATGAGCCAAACATGCAGAAGGGAGAAGTAAATAGTGAATGTTTGGGGAATACATACTGGTTTTCTAGCCAAGAGGCCATTTACTCTTACAGTTACGTTACATATACATTGAAAAATGTGACAGTAATCATAGTTCAATATGATCATATGTGATGGCTATAATAGCTGGTCAGAGAGATATGCACATATTTACCCCTTTATTGTTGACACTGGCATGTTGGTAAAATTTTTGTGAATCGGTTATTTTCATCTCCAAGAAATACATTTTAAAACGACTTATATTTTAAAGGAAATATTTTGAGAGAATTGCGGGACTTTACATGAGCAAGAATAAAAGCAGGACTTTTGTCCTCAAGGAATAAATGTTCATACACTGACACTACGATACAATGTCCTGCTATTTACTATTTAACGTGACATTTGCTTGGTGTTCGTAGTTTCCTCTTTTTGTGTGATCGTAAGATATATTTTACCTGCTGCTTCTATAGCAGTGACTGCGAGTGTAAAAAGCCATGAAGACTGGGTTTGACAGTAGACAATGTGCCACTTCCATCCCCAGACATTCTTCATGCTGGAAAACAAAAGAAGTAAATATCAATACATTATTAATCCCCTATAAACCCAGAAGGCTCAGCTGCTTTAGGTTAACTTTAATCGTATTTGTCAAATTTCTGTCAGTGTGTGGTATTGGAATTCTTTTTCTCTTTGTTTGTTTTGCAACCCAGAAGTTAACTGGAAGGATCTGGGAGGGTAACTTGTTATTTTTTTTCCTCTGTTGTTTGTTATTTATTATTAATTTATCTTGTTGTTTTCTCCTCACAAAGGGCATGGGAAAGCTAGAAACACTGTCTGTCAGCCCCATGTGTTAATGTCACTCTGAAGTTGCCAGCTTCCTTTCATTTGCTCTTTAAATGTCACAGGACTGGAGATGTCATCGGTCTTAGTATCACGGTGGTCATCCATAACACCATTCTCTTGGACATCTATCTGCTAGACACCTGGTTCTTCCACAGCCTTCATCAGGAGTACAGAAGGCAAAGCGGCAGGAATGAGCAGAAATCCTTTCTAGCTGTGTATTACATATTAACATGGGAGCACTGTAGGCAGTAACCAGCCACGGTGTCTGAAGATGATAGAAGTCCATGTGTACAAATGAGTGACTTACAGAGGCACTTAGCTTGGGGAGCTGTGTAGCATGAGGGCCTGCTTTTTGGGGTCTATGTTCTGCCGTGTTCCCACCGCCAGTAGGCCCCAAAGAAAATAAGACAGAGGTCTCCATAAGATTATGAACTGATTGGCCCATTAGCTCAGGCTTCTTACTAGCTCTTGTAGCTTATATTAACCCATTATTTTTGTCTATGTTAGCCACATGGCTCAGTACCTTTTTAAGTAGACAGGTCACAATCCTGCTTCTTTTGTGGTCTGGGCAGGACTGGGACGAATGGGCTTTCTCCTTCCTAAAATTTTCCTGTTCTCATCACCCCGCCTCTACTTCCTGTCTGGTTGACCCGCCTATACTTCCTGCCTGGCCAACCAGTGTTTATTTAAAAAATGATTGACAAAATACAAACAATTCTCCCATACCAGAGCTGCAACTAGAAGAAGAAAAAGAGAGAGGTGGAATCTTCAGAGTGAATATGGAAGCTTGCAGCTGAGGACTGTGCCAAATGGAACTTGGTGTATGAGAAGTCTGAATCAGCAGGGAGTGCAGGGCACATCACATGCAGCAAACAAAACCCATCAGGAAATTCACACTTCAGAAGATGCACCCAGGATACATGTTTCAAAGTGTTATACCTGTTCAGAGCCATGGTCCAGAGTGAAGGTCATTTCTAGCAATTTAGCCATCTACAATCAATCCTGTTTATTTGAAAGATTTCAGGTTATACGAGGCACTTAGTGTCAGATAGGTCAGATTGCCGTTCAATGTAAATACAAGTACTTTCTATTGTGAAGGATTTCCAGATGCTTTGGAATGTAAATAAACATGTACAACTCTTGCACTATCAGAGAGTACAAGGCTGCAGCATGTCCAAAGAAATTAATGGAGGCAGCTGTGATAGCACAACCTGTAAGGGATGCTGAAGAGGCAGAAGCAAGAGGTTCATCAGTTTCCAGCCAAACCTGTCTACACCATTCACAGGTGATGTGAAGGGGGGAAGAGGGAGGTGTATGTGAGAGGAGGGATGAGAGGAAAGGACGGAGAGGAGGATGGGAAGGATAATAGCGTTATGGATGTTTGGAAAAAGTCAAATGGAAACCTTCTATTTTACAAGATTGTAAATAAAATGGGATACTCATGGGATAGATGCTCCTCCTAGAAACCATAAGTTTCCAACTAAACAACTAAAAAAACCCAGTGTCAGGAAGTATGGGATACTTCCCATGTTGCTGCCCAGAGGACCCCTGAAGACAACCCTCACAAACAATACAAGCCATTGCTCTTTGTTGCCCAGGAGAACTTGAGGGCAAGATCCTATTGCTGAAAACACCACGTGCTTTGGCCACAGGATATGTAGAAATCGAGTTGGTGTTGGCCAGTAAGTTTCCTCTCTGCTGGGTATCTTTCATAGTATTAGAAGGATCTATGCAGAGGGTTGTGTGGGTGGAGGAAGAGAGTCAACAAAATCTTACCCAACTGTGAACCATAATAATGACTGGTGTGGGTTGTAAAACTATGGATATAACAGTAGCACAAATGTTATAGGAATAACCAGCCATTTTCTAATAGATATAAGGCCAGCTCCACCAGAGGGAACATATACCTGGTACTACAAATTTTACTAAAAAAAAAAACAAAAACAAAAACAAAAACAAAAACAAAAAACACCATGATTTGGATCTCACAGACCCCAAGAGTGAACCTACTACTGCTATTTTGCTGAATAAGCATAGCATCAAAATGTCTTCTAAATTCATATCTCTCTACACATAGATTAGTAAAACTCTCTTACCTTACCAGAGACATTTCTTTGTGAAGAATATAGTGATTAACACAGAACCAGACAACTGGTCAAAATGCAGAGTCTAGGTGTCAGGTGTCGTCAGAGTGCTCAGCCATAAACGAGACATCTATATCCTACCCCATCCCCACCAATGCTCAGGGGCCACCTCGGAGAAGGATGTGAAAAGACTAAGAATCATAGGCAGGAGGACTTGAGTGACACAGCATCGTTGGGATAGAAGAGTACTACTGTCCTCTTAAACTCAGCGCCTGTGGCTGCCTGCAGAAATCAAGTCAGTCGACGTTCTAGAACAGAAGAGGGAAAGACTCGTGAGCCCTCACCCCTAATTGAGGAGCTGATGACAGTTGATGACTTCTGTGGTAGGAAAGTCTTTAAGGTTGTAGCCACTGGTAGGTTGAACGCACAGCAGGGGATGGCTTTATGCCTATAAGTTATGGGCAGTACAAAGTGGACCCAGTGGGTTATCTCTTTTAAAAGTGTCTGAAGTTGGGTATGGTGGGGAGTTGGGTATGGTGGGGAGTTGGAAGGTGGATCGTGGAGGAGTTTGAGGGAGGAGAAGGGGGTAAATATGATCAAATTATATTATATGAAATTCTCAACAAAATATATATGCATTCATATGGATGTTTTATTGAAGTGAAAGTCAAGCCATCATTTGGTATCAGACTGGAACAAAGACTTTATAGCCTACAACTCTCACAAGGAAGGATCCTAGGTCAGACTGCACCCACATGGTTGCTTGCATTATGCTAACCTTGGACCTTAAGCAAAGAATGGCATTGATCAAGAACACCTTCAAGATCATGTCCTACCTTGGCATCGTTTTACAGCTGAGGAGACAGATGCCTGCAGATACTGTGAACCATCCTAGATAAAGGTGAATCTCAAAATGGCCAAGTGCTCAAAAGCACAGAAAACAGACAAGCAAGTTAGATAAATCGGAACAAATTAAGCATATAAATTTAGTCATGAAAAAATCGACAAAGTGAATAGACAAACTAAGAATGGGAAAATATTGGCAAATTGTATTTGACATTCATTATAAATACAGAATTCACATAATTCTTTACAAAATAATAACAATACTTTATCAAATTATTATTAATGTATATAATAAGACAGATGTTATTAAGATTTATTTTAATAATATTGAAATATTAATGTTTTATTGATATTAATCATAATCATCTGGCTTTATTATATTTTTGTTTTTTGTGAAGCACAGTTGGGATTTAATAAATTTTAATGTAAGCTTAAGTGTGAAAATTAAGGCAGAGAGAGGCTCTCAGAGGGAAAGACAAGACACACCAGAGAGCACAGATCTGTGGGCTTTTCAAAAAAAGGGTTACAGAAAGATAAACATACAAAGTCTTGTTTTGGGATCCTCAAGAAAGAGTTGCTGAAATCTGATTTTAAAATAGGCAAAAGTACAAGTAGATGTTTCTCAGAAAACAAAATAGCCAAAAGGTAAATGAAGGCCATTCAACGTGATGTCATTAGAGAAATGCAAATCGCAACCACAATGAAAAATCAGCTTACTCTAGTTACAACAGCTAGTATCATAAGATGAAAGAGAACGAGTGTCAGTGGGGACATAAAGATAAGAGAAAAATAAGTACACTGTTGACGGAACTATAAGTGAACCCGGCCATTGTGGGAAACAGTACAAAGGAACTTCCAAAACTAAAAGCACAATTACCATGTGACACAAAAATCCTACCACTGGACTTATACCCAAAGGAAATGAAATCAGCAGCCCCATACTTATTACAGCTCTCTTTGCAATAGCCAGATATAATATCAGCCAATGGTGGACAAATAAAAAATATTAAATGTGTGTTTTTTTTTAAAAAAAATGGGACAGGGGAGAAGAATAATCACTCAGCCATTAAAAAGGATGGAATCCTATCCTGTGCAATAACACAGATGAGCCAGAAGACACGGTGTCAAATGAAATAATGCAGCATCGAGAGACAAATACTACACAATCTCATTCAAGTAGAATCTGAAGATGATTTCACAGAAGTAGTAGCTAGAACAACAGGTACCAGGGATGAGGAGAAGGAAGAGAGATTAGTCCAAGTCATAGAGTTAAAGGAAGAAACAAAGAATTCATTCTGATTATTGAGTTCACGGCAGTTAGCAATATTCCATGTCTTAAGGAAGAAAAAAATTCATTCTCACCACAAAGAAATCAATGTTTTTTTTAAAAGGATACATTAATAACTGTTCAGCCATCACCCAATGTATAACACTAGACTCCAGACAGATAATAAGGACAGGAGATAGTTTATCTGTTTGTCCTCGCAAGTTCAAAGGTATGAGCCAGGGACTGAGGAAACATTCACTGGAGGCCAGATAAGTCACTGGATTATGACAACTGGCCAACATTTCCCAAATACTTGATACATAACAAATTGTGTTCTACTATTATCAAATTCTGTTCTACTTTGTACATGGTATCTCTTGAATTTTTTATTACTTCTGTGCAAAATGATTCAAATACTTACTACACCCATGCAAAAATTGAAGTTCTGAGGTCCAAACAGGCCCCAAAACTGGCAGTATTGGTGATGGTACCCTAACAGAAGACTCTGACATGGTAAACAGAAGGATTGCTATTGGATAAACAGAAACCACAACTCAGTATTCTATTCCTTGGGAATATCACAGGGTGGGTTCCTTCTTGCCAAGAAAGTCACTGCCTCATTTATATACCTACAAAGGTCAAGTACCTTCAGCAAGGGTATCTTGTTCCTGGTTAATCAGAACAGCCTCCATCAGCCTAGAGATCCTTACACCACTGACTATAAAATCTGCTTGTTTCCTGGTAAACTACTCTTGTCTGCTCTCAGAGACAACTCAGCAGTTTGTTCTCCCAGTTACTCCCTTAGGGGTGTGGCTTAACTGGTAGAGTACTTGGTTAGCATTTGGCAAAACACCCCCCCCCCCCCGGGGTTCCATCCCCTGTTAAAGGAAACACACACACAGAGAGAGAGGGAGGGCAGGAAGAGAGGGAGAGAGAGGAACAAGCTAGCAAGGCAGAAGCAGTTTCGTCACATGGACATGAACCTCTTAGAAGTTGAGGGAAACCTTTGGACCTTCTTCAAACTTTTAGTAAGAAGTCTCCAACCACCCCTGCATTGGCACTGTTTAAGACCAGCAGATCTGGTTCTATTTTAGAAGCACAGATGAAGTTTTGCAAACCTCTGGCCTAAATTCCATATAACAGCAGCACCAGACTCCCACACCCCATGTTTCTCCGAAAGACTCTACATTTCCTGACAGTGTTGGCGCGTGGGTCCTTCTGCCAGGCGTCTTCATCCACACATGACACAGTGGGCAAGTCCAATGGTACGGTAGGTCACGGTTTATAAAGGAGAGGTATTTCCTCCTGGGTGTCCATTTCAGCTCTGCCTGATGTTCATACTGCCAAATACCAAACGACTAAATTATAATCAAAAGGCAAACCAGTGGGAATTCTGACACCGGTATCAGACATACAGTCCAGCTCTCCCGCGTGAGGCACTCTAACTATATAAGATGTGATAACTCAGCCCTCTCCACCCTGGGGACTGCTTGCCTTGTCAGGAAGCAGGATGAAGAAGTGCCCTACGTTTTAGCAAAGTCTGTGGTTTTCTGAATAGTAGGGAGTTGGGAGGCTTTTGTTCATTTTGTGGCTCAGTAGGATTCATGAAAACAACAAAATAAAGTCCGTCTGGTAAGGCCACAGCTGTGAGCCTTGCAGCGCTGCAGTGTAGAGTAGCCGCTCACAGGGTTGGGGCTCCCTAGGTCCCTTCGGTGAAAGCTAGAGGCATTTTCCCGAAATGCTCATCAATTAATCTTCATGTGCTATTTGAGCTCTCTGAGATGCTGGCTGTGGAAGTAGGGTTGCCTTCTGCCTTCTCCCCACTTTAGAGCCAAATGTCCTGGAAAACGGCCTGTCCTGGGCCAGGCAGGCTAGCTGGTTCTGTAGCAAGGACGAGGAAAACCAGCAAGCCGCTAAGGATATTAGAAACACGGCATCCTAGAGGATGTGCAGAGGGTGAACCACTTCCAGCAGGTTATGACTGTTTATCCCGTGTTATAAAATGTAGGCAGTGGGGACAGGAAGCCAGAGTTTCAGCCATAGGAAGCACATCTTTGGAGGGCAAACTTAAGCAAGAACTACAGCTGACTGCCTTAACCTCCTCAGTTTCTGCTGGATATCTGGAAGCCCCTCCTACCCCCCCATTTGATGATGCTAAATCAGGCTTCTCCAGCTGCATGTTATAAGCTCCTAATTTGAGGATGTTTTGCTATCATCTGCTGTTTGCTATTTTTTCTTTTCTTTTCACTAGCTATACACTTAGTAAACTTACTCATCTGAAGCTAAAAGTGCAGATGCCATAAGCCATTTTGCCGACCACACAGAGCGCTCCCTTCCCTGTCTGTAGATAGAATGCAGCTTCAAGCAAGAACATTTACGGCCAGCTGACTAAAAACAGAAATAATACTGTTATTAGAAATCCATTTCTTTGTTGTTGTTGCTTTGTTTTGTTTTGAGATAGGGCCTTGCTGTGTAATTTAGTCAGAGTTAGAACTCATCATCCTCCTGCCTCAGCCTTGGGACTGCTGGTATAACAGGTGCACAGAGGGACATCGTGCTTAGAAGCTCACTTTATAATGGAGAAGAAATTAAACTGTGACTCTAAACAATAAATTGGAATCTATCCAGTGGGACGAGTCTATCCAGATTGTCACTTGAATGCCATCTGAGCAGGGTGGAGAGTAACTTTAAAATAATTCATGATTTCTTCTCATAACCCTTTTCATAAAAGACCTCAAAACGTTGTATAAGTTTCTATCACACATCAGTCTGTGACATATTCTGCTGATTTATTTTCTGCATCCTAGTAAGAATCTCTTTGAAAAGGGCTCTAAGGTTGCTTGAAGCATTTAACTTTGAATTTACAAGATATTCTAGGTGTCATTTGATTGACAAAGAAAAAAGATAAAACCAGTTATAAACAACATAAAACTTAGCTTGTTCTTACAAAATGAGAAAGAAGTCTGTTTTCCAACTTGCTGAGAATAAGGGCAAGTCTTTTAATCACAAATACCTGAAGCACGTCTGAAAAATGAGGGAAAGCCTTCAGGATGGTCTGCGTGCTATTATCCCATCCTCCCAGGAGAGTCACAACGCTTCATGGGTCAGTGAGGCCTGAACCCAAAACAAACATGCAGGCAGTAAGTTATCCCAGCAGGCCCTGGATGTCTTTATCAGATCTGCCAAATGTCAGCAAGGAGGAAGACAGCCGCTTGCACATCAGGGGCTCTGTCCTCCAAGAGAGTCAAATGTCTATTAAAGCATTTAACATTAATAACTGAACTCTTTTTAAATCCAATCATTTCAGGACCGGTGCTCACTGGCGTTTCAGGGAGAAGCCATATCCAGTTGAGAAAGATGAGGCTGTTGGGTGAAGAAATGCCCTTGGCGGCTTCTTTCATTAGTTCTTTCTACATTGACTCCTTAAACTGATAATCAGAAAATAAAATTGGTTATATTATTGAACTATCACGCTATATTTCAATACATGCATGATTGTATAATGCTTAAATCAGGTCAAGCAAACATTTACCTCCAGTATCTTTCCTTTGTATTAGAAATCTCTAGATCCTTTACTCTAGTTTTTGAAATGCATAGCACCTTGTGCCATCTTCCTCCTGGGAGATGGTAGAAAGGCTTCTATTTGTAACTGAGTATAGACCATTCAACTCCTCCCTGCCCCCTGTCCCTCCCTGTCTCTCCCTGCCCCTCCCTGTCCCTCCCTGCCCCCTGCCTCTCCCTGTCCCTCCCTGCCCCCTGCCCCTCCCCATCCCTCCCGGCCCCTCCCTGCCCTCCCTGCTTTGGACCCTCTCAGCCCTCCACAACTACCACCTTGCTCTCAGCTACCCTGAGATCACCATTTTCATATTCCAGGAATGAGTGAGATCTGCCCATACTTACTTATCTTTCTGTGCCTGGCTTATTTCACTTACCATATTAATACCAAATATTCCAGTCCCCAAATTACTGCAAATGGAACGATTTTGTCATTTTTGATGGTTGACTAGTATTGAGCAGTAGGTATGTGCACATTTTGTTCAGACACTCAGTCTGTCTATTTGTGTTACACTTCACAATATTATTTGGTGATTATTCTAGAGAGTAGAGTATAGACACTATCATTTACTGTTTACTATAGATTACTTTTTTTTTTTGGTTTTTTAAGACAAGGTTTCTCTGTAGCTTTGGAGCCTGTCCTGGAACTCGCTCTGTAGACTAGGCTGACCTCGAAGTTACAGAAATCTGGCTGTCTCTACCTCCCAATTGCTGGGATTAAAGGTGTGAACTACCACCACTCAGCTACACTGTACTTTCTAAAATAGAGTATAAGACCCTCATACCATAATTTCCATAATAGCAAATGTAATATACCTATTCATATGGTAAAACCTCAGTGTTATAATATCTGCTTTAAAAATGGAGGTAGGCTGGTGAGATAGGTCAGCAGCTGAAGGTGCTTGTAGTCATGCCTGATGACCCAATTTAGATCCCAAGACATGTAGGGTAATAGGAAAGAAGCAATCTCTGCCATGTGTTCTCTGATCTTGACACATGTACTACGGTACACACACACACACACACAAACACACACACACACACACACACCGCTTTCCTGTCAGCGTTAGATGATGTCTGAGTTTGAGTAATGTTGCAAACCCCTTTCTGGGATTACATCTACTCTTACCATTCTTCCTTTCTTCAAGATCTGGATTTGAGAACTCCCTGTCCATCAGTCAGACGTCTAGAATTAAAATTTAGTGTCAAGGTTTTTTCTTTCCTCAGGAACTCCCTATCTTCCATTGCAAATAGAAAAGAAAAATTTGCTTTTTGAACATAGAAAAATAAGGGCTTGAAACTATTTGCCTCTATCAGAAGGATTATTTTTAAGTTACTAGAAGTATTTCTCAAATATTGAAACTGCGAACTTTAAGTAATTGTTCAATATTTCACAGTAATACTGCCATTTTTCCTCTGTGGATTCTGACGTATTCATACATGTAAAATGTTACAGACAGTACAGCTGTATCCTGCTCTTGAAGTTGTTGTCCACCCCGTGGAGGAGTACCGTGTCTTCATTGTAAGTTGTGTTTCCAGCTTACATCTGTATGCCCTGTGCACCCATTCACTTACTGACCACAGGAAACCTGGTTGGAGCTGTTTGTGTTGTTCACTGATGCGCTAAGAAAACCGGGCCCTTAACAGTGACTGCGCGAAACATTTGAATATAAGACAACGGGATGAGAATCCCATTCTGTTCCACAGTACTCAGGACCTCTCCCAAGTTAAAGAAAGTAGAGATGGATAGTAGCTGGATCCGCCATGGCTCCTGCCTGTTCTTATTTAAGCTCAGCACTAGACAGAACCTTTAAGCAATTTTCAGGCAGCCACTTTATAAACATTGTTGGCACACATACAAAACAAGGCCGACACTTGTAACATTTATCTATTGCTTTCTGTGTGTGCACACATGGCAAGGGCACGTGTGACGATCAGAGGACAACTTGCTGAAGTTATTGGTTCCCTTCTTCTATCATGTGGCTTCCGGGGATAGAACTCGGGTCGTCAGGCTTAGTTAGTCATAAGTGTCTTTACTTTCTGAGCCATTTTGTCAACCCCAGTTTTTGTTTGTTTTGTCTTTGAGGAAACAAAATCTCTTAGGTCTTGTGAGAATGCACATATAAATAAAGGAGCGAATGAATATTTTAAAAGAAAAAAAATAGGATCTCACTTTAAATTCCAGGTTGCCCTCAGACTGGAAATTCTCCTTCTTCATCCTTGAGTGCTGGAATTATGGGTATGAGCCATTGTGGCTTTAGTAGAAATAAATGAACCTAACATAGTTGTACTTTAAAGTAAAATTTGGATTTCTCCATGTCATGAGATCTATGAGAACTTAAATGCTGAGTGTGTGGGGAGATATGACTTCCAGTAGACATGGCACCAATCTGAGATCTACCTTTCCCACCTGCAGCCGCAGTACAAGAGGTTCCATAGACTGCAAGGACACCTCTCCCTGCTTTGCACTAGCTTATTGTAATGACTTATTAAATATTCCAACCCTCAAAGGAACAAAGAGACAGAACGGAGCCAAGTGACACTTCTCTCCTTCTTTTGTACTAAGATGCCCAACAGCAAGGCTACAGAGGTGAGTGTGGGAAGCAAACAAGCCTATGGATTTAGGTAAGTCCTTCCCCTTTCATATATCCAAAGGAAACTTCACAAAAAGAAATAAAAGGACATTGTCAGTCTCATCTGGTGGCATGCTGGAGCTCACAAGCCCAGGCTGAGAGATCCTGTCTCGAAAGATGAAGTGGAGAGAAACTGAGGAGGACACTCTACATAGATGCCTGGCTTCCACATACACCTTGAGAGATGCGCAAGCACATCCATCCATACATCCATACATATATACATACATACATACATGAACAAGCAAATAGATCAATGGCAAAATAAAAATCAACTACCGCTCCAGATGGCTGTGTCCTGCTTGTCGTGTTTGAGGCTTG
This sequence comes from Microtus pennsylvanicus, assembly GCF_037038515.1. Taxonomy (NCBI): domain Eukaryota; kingdom Metazoa; phylum Chordata; class Mammalia; order Rodentia; family Cricetidae; genus Microtus; species Microtus pennsylvanicus. The sequence goes on along the minus strand of NC_134580.1, from coordinate 124,398,786 downwards.
GATCTTATCCACATGGGCTCTTTTTTCTCCCAAGGTTAAAGGGACGGCCTCCTCCTAGGATAAATTCAGCTCCTTATGATGACAGAATTGTGAAGGCAGAGGGGTGCAGGTGGGACTTTTCAAGCTTCATCTTAACACCATTATTTCCACATGAATACAGTTTGCTCAGACCAAACCACCTTGTCAATATCAAAGTCAAGGGACAGGCAATTTACACTGCCAGCGATGAGATCATTACAAGCCTGTGAATGAAGAGGGCGATAAAAATGGGAGCCACACAATCTGCCATGGCCCAAGAAGTACAAGAGCGCCACAGGCAAAAGTCCAGAAAGAAGGTGGCATGTTCAAGGGACGGCACTATTAGAAAGGCTGGCTGGCTCACAGAGGAAGCCACAGAAGGAGAACTGCTTGAACCTGAGCTCCAAATCAGCAGAGACAGCAGTGACAAGAAGAACAAGAGTAAAGAGTGCTCTTGTTTTAGAGAGATGCCTTCAGCCTCTGGGAAAGAGTAGCTGGAGAAGACCCAGATTCCAGTGAGAAGGCGAGGATGCTAAGACCCTGGCCCATGGTATGAGGTAGGGGAAAATGAGCTATGCATTGATTCTTAGGGAGCCCACTCTGCCCAGTACCAGGTGGCTGTGCTGTGAACACCAAAACAAGGCAAAAGGAAGCTATTAATATAAGAAATCACCATGCCTACAAGCAATGAACTGTTATATCAGCACCCAAACACAGGAACAAATATTTAATAAATACTAATCTTTCCAAGCCCAAGCCCGTGTGTGCAGAACTTTGTTAGCATTTCCAGTGAATTCTTTGTTCCCTTATACTCTATGAAAAAATGTGATAAGCATTCTTTTTAGCGCCATCATATTTGTTATGCTTCCCCACAAAAGCTGGAGCGGCAACCTCCAAACCACGGGCCACGGAATGGGCAAGAGCCGGGGTGCAGAGACCTCTGCGTGAAACACATCCACGACCAGAGTGAACAGCCCCACCCACCAGCCAGGGACAGATGGGCTGTGCTTCTAGGTGGCTGCACTGGAGCAGCCGGAAGTGAATTGTGCTTGAAGCTGTCACCCACGCAGTGCCCATGAAAATAGTAGGGAGAGTGTGTTTCAGAAAAGAACACATTTCAGAAACTCGCTGCTTTACAAGACTGTCTATATATGCAAGCCCGTGTTATACACTGGGAATTCCCATCTCCACAGGAGCTGAGACCCAAGTAGAATGAGTGACATTCCCACAGCCCATGCAGCCTGAGAGGGAGTGGTATGAAACTAGGGATAGAAGCTGGGAGTCTGGCCAACCCTGGATGAGCTGTGTGACCCTGGAGGTCACGGGGTCCAGATTTTCTTCAAGATAGCTCAGTCGGCATTTACTAAACCCTTTTCCTCTTCCATCCACGACTGAGACAACATTGGACCATCAGAAACTGCCTCATTTTTGTAGTCATCTCTTTATTTTACATCCCAGCCACATCCTCTACTCCCAACCCCTCTCTTCCACCCCCACCCCAGCATTCCCTTCCTCTTCTGTCTCCATCCAGGAAAGAGCAGGTCTCCTATGAGTATCAATAAAATGTGACAATCAAATCGAAACTGCCTCATTTTAGCAGTAAGTCAACCAAATGCAATGTAGAGGGACAGATTAGTGAGGGGCTGAATAACAGGAAAGAACCCCTGAGATTCGGACCCTCTTCTCCCACTCCCAGTGTATGTGCACACACTCACGTATATACACCATCCACTACAGACTGAATGCACTCACATGCAAATATGTAGACACATTAAGCATTCATATGCCACACAACCCATACACAGGCATCCACATGCATACATACACTTATACTGTACATGCGAATTACATACAATGCATAAACACACACATATATTAGGCATGAATATATGTGTATATTGTGTATAATATATGAATACACTGTGCATACACATCAATTGAATATACACAGATACTAAACACATATGCATAGATACATAAAAATATTCATCATAAACATGGACATTGAAACACACATACATACCTAGCGCACACATAAAATATACAATCATCATTACAAACTTAAACACAATTTAGGCTCCAACAACCTTTGATGTCAACACTCTCCCATTCAGATCCAGGACTTGCTTTCAGACTAGTTAGATCTTATTCTGGTTCAGACCCAATTAAACTGCATTACATGTTCTGAAGCAGAGAACCATCAGCCTCTGGAGTAATCTTTCTCAGAAGCCAGCTACAGGACACCAACTCTCATGGGTGGCAGCTGTCCTTTGGTGATGGCTCTGCTAGGTATCCCAAGGGTGCCTCCTTAGCAATGTTAAGAGAGCATCAAGTATGAAATAGAGTAAGCTGAGGGCTGGAAAGAGAAGGCTCATTGTGGCCCTTCTCGTTTCCTGAAATCCTAGAAAGACTGGACAGACCTGTGGTCAAATCCTATCTTCCAAGCCAGCCTTTTCTGATGCCCAGTTACCCTTTTCATGTCTCCTTATCATCCGCTACACTCTGGAGTCCTTTTCAGCATATCCACCAATTCCAGTGTTGCTGCGGAGTATTTATGGAGAAGCTGGGAGGTCATAGCCCATTTTTTAAGAGCTCAGTTGCTAAAGTGCTTGCTGTGCAAGCATAAGGACATGAGTTTAGATCCCTGGCACCCAGATGAAGTGTGTGCATCTGTAATCCACCTCTCCTGGGGGCTAGAAGAGGGTAGAGACAGGAGGATACCTGGAAGCTCATGGGAGAGCTACTCTGGCATATAAAATGGCAAACAAAAAAAGTGAAAGGCAAAAGCATAGAGGCTGTCCTCTAACTTCTGTGCACACACACACACGTGTGCACTCACACTCACACACACACACACACACACACACACACACACGGACACCAGGGGAGAATTGAGGTGGCGAATTCTAATTTCATTTCTCTTCCAGAGTTGGAAGGCCAGATTATACATTACTGAAGACAGAAATCTCCCTTAAATGTGAAACGAGAGAAACCCAAGCAGCCAGGCCTACTGGGCTTCCATGGATGATTTCTCAGGAGCTGCTGATTCAGGAGTCCGCATTTCAGAAAGGCTCTGGTGACATGCAAAGAGATATCGGCCCCAACACCCAACGGGAATCACTCCACCACAGGTGTGTGTACATAAGCCAAAATAAACAGTGGTGTGTGAATTACACACATTGCTGCACTTGGGCACTCTCTTCTTCTTATATTTTTAAAGCGCAGTTGCTAAGAATGGACTCTAGAAGGGAGACATAGAGGCAATTTTAGGAATGTTTGAGTTAATATTTATTGAATCCATGCACAACAAACCTAGGTAAATTACTCATATTTGAAACAAAAACACGACTTTCATTGCTTCATTAAATATTGTTTTAGTTAGGGTTTCTCTTGCTATAATGAAAAAGCACAACCAAAGCAACCTGGGGGAGGAAAGGACTTAATTAGCTTACTCTTATTACTTGAAAGAAGTCATGACAGTACTCAAACAAGGCATGATCCTGGAGGCAGAGGCTGATATAGAAGCCACAGGAAGAATGCTATTTCCTGATGTGTTCTTCACGGCTTACTTAGCCTGTTTTCTTATAGAACGTAGGACCACCAGCCCAGGGATGGCCCTACCCACAATGGGCTGGTTTCTCTCCATTAGTCACAATTAAGAAAATGCCCCTCTGAGAGTATCTTTTGGAGGTATTTTCTCAATTGCGTTTTTTCCTTTCAGATGACTCTAGCTTGTGTTAGGTGGACATAAAAGTAGCCAGTACAAATATTTTTTAAGGAAAATATGTTAGCTGATTCTATAAATCAAATATAGAATAGATATAGCTGCATCTCCAGCTAACCAACCAAAAGGGCTTGATTAGTTCTGTCTCGAAAAACCACACACAAAAAAAAACAAACAAACAAACATGGTATTGGAGAGTGGTCCTATGACCAGTACTCATGGTTTTAGTCCCTCAAGCCAAAGCCCCACTTTATTTCCTATGTTTAGGATAAGCAGAAAGAAGAGATACTTAGGGATGGGAGTTTTCATGAGTGGGTAAGAGAATCGATGAAACAGAAATGTCGTGGGTTAGCTTCTAGAGAAGACTGCCCAGACATGAGTTTAAGCCAATAGAAAATCTTTATTAGTCAGCCACTGGGTGTTCAGGATCCCAGTATAGCACCAAGCCTTCCTTAGGATGAGCTTTAAAGCACAAATCCATGTTCTGGGTTTTACATACTCCAGTTAACAATATCAGTTAACTAGAAGCAGAACTATGGAAGACAAAATGCAGGGTAGTACGTTTTAGAAACTTTCCCAGAACTATGGACAGATTGGGACTTTGTTTTGGTTTTGGCTGATGGGGCTGTCTACAAAGCTGAGTTTGACAGCCTGAATGGTGCTTTCATTATGGAGTCAATTATGCAAAGGTGTGTGAGCCTACTAAGGTCCTGGGCCTGTTACATTCCCCACTGGTCTAAGTGAATGACTCAAATCCTGAACTCACCCTGCTCTAAAGAAGATTGGCTAGTCCTAAGGACCAATAGTTTTACTGAATTTGCTGTACAGTTTAAGATGTGGGGCCCCAAATGAGCATTAAAGGTCTACCCGGTGTTGATAGTTGAGTAGTTAGCCAGGGTGACCAAGAGAACTGAGACTGGCCGTTTTACATCTTTCTCTTTTTGAGATATTTTTTCCCCAATCATGGCAAGATTATCTCTAATTACCCCACACCAATTAACAGAAACAACAGAGATCTCCCAAAGCCACACATGGTTTTCTTTATTTCGTGAAAACCAAGTCTAAGTCTGTTTAATTTTGTAGGATCATCTCTGTAAGTGAATCTATCTGTTGTTTTAATTTAGAAATTTGAATACCTCTAGGTCCTGATCAGCCTGTCTGCTTAGTTTGGAAAGCAGCAGAAGAGGTACATTTAGTCAAACCATTAGTACAGGCCCACTAAGTAGTCTCAGGGGCCTGTAATATTGAATTACCAGAAGCAAGGTTTGTAAGCTAACTCTGAACGGATGGTCTACGCTTAAGATGGACCCAATAAATTAGTAAATCTAAGTTGGCCCAGTCAGTAACATCACAGGTTCCTGCTCTCACTCACTGCGAGAAACATGAGAGGCCCCTTCACAGTTCATGGTCCCTTGGTACAAATGAGTTTCTGGAAGCTTTGGAGTTCTTCCTCAAATGTGAAAGGGGTCCATTGCGAAGTCCCTAAATAAAGCTGTACCCAAGTAGCAACCTTCTCCAGCTGCTCCAAACCAGCGCCCAAAAGAGGGGGACAGAAAGACAATGGTGACGACAGAAAGATGGTGAGAGAAGACTTGAGGAAAGTCGGTTCTGTCGTCACCGAAAGAGTATTTTCTCTCTGACAAGCACTGTCAAGTTACAAAACAAATGAGTTACAGAGACAAGCGGATCTCTGTGAGTTCGAGGCCAGCCTGGTCTACAAGAGCTAGTTCCAGGATAGGCTCCCAAAGCTACAGAGAAACCCTGTTTCAAAAAAAAAAAAAAACAAATAAAACAACAGCAAAGGCAAGATGGCTAGGAAGCCAGGAGCCAGGAAGAAGTGGGAAGGCAGAGGAGCGTCCTGTGATTCCTGCCTGCAGTGAGCTTCCTTGCCCTCAGCGATGGCTCTGAGGAGTCTCTCAATCTGACGAGTGCTCTCCAGATTTCGTGTTGGGGCATCCACATCCAGGGCCTTTCTGCCTCTTCTGAAGTAGTGGGGTGAAGAGTAATTGTGACATCTGCACTGTGTGAACCTAAAAGAAAAAAAAAAAGTTCGGGCTTGAGAAATGGATTGGAGAGACAACTGCTCTGGCCTCATTCCACAGCAGAGCCTGCAACGGGAGCTGAACTGTAACATCTTTTAAAGTGTCCTCATGGGACTCATAGGCGCAGGCTGCTAAAACTGTTAACGGACCCAATTAGGTTTTAATTTATCTTAGTTTCCTCAGGCCTGCCGTTAAAAGTCACACCACCGAGCCGGCAAGCCTGGCTTACCAGTCCCACAGTTTTGTCAGGTGCTTTCCCAACGAGTCGAGCTACACACGATCTGGAGAAACCAGACCTTCATCTAAACGAAGAAATGTCTAAATGGGTCAGGACCATTTACCCCGACATCTGTTTGACGCATAACCTGAGGATATTTAAAAGTCGCTTAAAAAAACAAATAAAGGTTTCCACATTCCCAAAGACAGAAACCATTTAATCTACTTACACAGCCCTTTCAAGAATGGAATATTTTGGCAGGGCATGCATGTCAGTAAAGCAACAAGCAATGAGATTTATAGAGGTTAATTTATGATGGAGTCTGTTAGGACAGATTCCGGGGAGTCATGCTCACACGCCTGGCCGCAGGTCCCTCCTGCACATTCATGCTATTGCCGTTTACTGCAGCAACAGCCCTTGTCAGAACACCAATTGCTTAGCACAAGCGCCCGCTGATCCATTTATTACAGGGGAATCAACACCTCCAATGAGGTCACTCGCCTCCCTTTGGGTGCTGTACGGCAGGTGATGAAATCGTGTATTTATCTACAACTTATTAGATTCATTTGATTGACTAGGGATCAATTTTTGCTTAACCAACTGTGTGGGTTACTGGGTCGGAAGCTTCTTGGTCCAGGGCTGTGGTGTGTTTCAAAACAGCAGTTAAAATAATTATCTTAATACGGGGCCACGGGGCCGTCCTCAAACACATGTCGGAGAAGCGCCGAAGATGGTGCTTAGAACTAAAAATACCAGACACATGGAAAAGTCATTGAGCTCCAGGGGCACTGTGGCTTCTTTATGAATTAGGAAGGCACAGTCAATGTGTGGGATCGCTCAGAACACCGGTGGGCTTTTCCTGCCATCGGTGAACTTGCGACCTTACTTCCTAGGAGGGCTGTTAAAGCCAAGTCAGAGGGCAGGGCAGCTGTTTGCAAGTTCCCTTTCACTTGTGTGGTCTGAACAGCTAGCAGATTTGCCCCCAAAAGATGGGCATTGGGAGTGGAGCTGGAGCAGCTGGTGAATTCGACATTTAGCTCAAAATGCAAAACCTAAACACAAGAATCAGGGCTGCCCTTTGGCTTTGTGGGGGAGAGGGTGTCTTGCTTCCGAGGCCTGCGTTTTCCCCATTGTGCAGACCAGAAGACCCAAGAGGCTTGTATGACACAGCACGCCATCAAAATAAAGGAAAGGCTCCTCCGTTGCCGCCTGGGAGCCAGAAGAGCCCCTCGTTTGCTATGGTAGAGAGGGAAAGGAGAGCAGGGGTCTAGGCAGCAATCCTCATATTTAACTCATACCATGCTTAGTGTCAGACAGATTAGAAAGGTTGACTCCAAGTCCTTTATCCAAAAGAAAAACAGGCCAATTTAGCTGGACCTGGTGTTGCGGACCTAAAATTCCAACACTTGGGAGACTAAGGCAGGACAATCAAAAGTTCAAGGCTAGTCTGGACAACTTAGTGAGATTCTCTCTCAGACTAAAAGAGGGACTAAGATAACTCAGTGGCCCACCACTGGCCTAATATGGATGAGGCCTGATTCCAACCCCAAGGTCACAAATAAAGAAAATAAAAATAAAAACTAGATCCCTTTGGCTTTAATCCTGATTCTACCACTTAAGTTCTATAATATTATTTGAGTTTCTGAAAAATGAAATTAACCAAAAAAAAGTCAGTTTAAGGCTAATGCCTGGGCATAAAGAAGAAAGGCTCTGAGGAGTGGGACCGAAGGGGGAGAGGAGACCTGGAGAAGAGTGCCCTTGTGCCTCCCGGCTCACAGTGCCCGCTTTTGCTCAGTTCTTCACAACTCTCGCTCTTTATTGCCCTAAACGCATTGATGTGGACATTGCACTGGTGACCATCACCATGAGAGTGGGGAAGCTGGGGCACGGCTACCGGCCCCAAGATCACTGAGAAAAAATTCTGAACTGAAAAACAAAAACCAACAGAAGATGCATCAGAGACCACTGCTAGGCCAGGTGGGCCTGTTCGTTCTTTCTGGTTTCTAGGTTTCATTTGACCCCAGGAACTGGAAGGGGCCATATTTCCTAGTCTTTTCAAGTGGCAGGCTACAGACTATTACTAAGTTGTGATGACAGCAGACAGTGGTTTGCACAATACAGAAGAAAAAAGGAAATCAAGCTTACCTGAGAACACGACACAGTACAGGGATAATTCCGTGTGGAGCCGTTGGCCTCTGTCATGCATCTGTGGGCTAGTTCTCAAAGCCAAAAGCATTTCCTACTGTGGGCTATGAACAAAAATAAAGATCTTCAATTCACTGTAAAGAATTTGTTGTTGTTTTAATTTTACAGCAGGGTGCAAGAGGAATCCAGAAGGTTCTCAAGATACTCAGAAGATGCACCTTTTCCAGATCTGACCCCCAACTCTGATTCTTTTATCCAGAGGTAGAACCTTGAAGCTCCCTCCCAATGATGGAATAGTTATACTCTAACTCACCAGGCAGGTCATGTGAGTTCTCCAGAGCCCCTGCTCCCCCAGCTGGCTCCATTCTTCATCCATTAGGCTATCAGGCGTGGGAGCGGGTAGGGGTTATTGTCAGCATCAATAGTAATATTGTTGATAAGAAGCATATACTTTCTCTTAAAATATTCTCTAGATTTGATTTGCTAATAAATCATTCTTAGGAAAGAGAAATGGCAAAGATAAAGGCAGCACTTCTGTAAGCAGGTTCAGGGCTCATGTGAGAGAACCAGGCCCTAGGCTATTCGAGACTCATGGATCTGGGGCAGACAAGGGACTTATGAACATATACACTCCACAGGGCTTTCAGAACTGAGGGGTGAAATAGGTTTGAAGATAAATAGGACAACTCTTTATCACACATGGGCGAGAGTGTGAGAGCTTCATTTTCTTCTCTGCAATAAGCAATTGTTTCATCTTCTTGTTCACTAAGATATTACTGTAGGCCCCATCAGAAACACAAAGGAGCACAAAATCCCCCCAGCAAATATTTGACAAACCAATTAATTACGGAGTAAAATATGCCTCCCCTCCCCACTCCAAGTTTATGAATTCATCTAAAACAGGTTTTAAACGTTACCCGGTATAAATCGCCCTGCTATAGAAATTTACAACATTATTCATCCAATAGCCCTGGTTTTGTTGAACGGCTGTTCCTATTTAATTTCTATTTTCTCTTGAGCACTTCAATGAAAGTTTATAACCTACTCACTGAGTTGTTTAAATTTTACAAGCTCTGGATAACAAATTTAAGTTACTGAGCTTAGGTCAGCCCAGTCTATCTCTCATTGTGCTTGGGATTCTGAGGCATCCCTCTCCAACAGAGATCTAATACGGGCTACAGCTGCAAAATTAAAATATTGTGCAGGGGCTAAAGAGATGGTTTAGCATTTGCAGCTCTTGCAGAGAACCCAAGTTTGGTTCCCAACATGTTGACTCAGAACCATCTGTAATTCCAGTTCCAAGAGATCCAATCCCCCTCTTCTGGTTTCCCTGGGTACCAGCCACACATGTGATATACATACATACATTAGGCAAAACATTCATACACATCAAGTAAAAATAAATAAAAATTTAAGATGTTGTACACATTCAAATGCCTTTTCAGACAAATAAAACTAATATTAATATATTTGTGTAATCCAATATACCTAAACTATCATCACTTACATAAGCAATCTAAGGAACTATTAATGATCTTTGCTACATTTTTTCTGATGAACTCTTTAAAATACTGAGTACATTGAACAATTTTTCTCAATTTGGACTTGTCACATACTCAAGTCCAGAGTGGCTTGCGGCTGCTGTGTTGGACAGTGCAGGTCTAGGATTTAAGATGAAGTACAGACTCAAAACAATGACTTCTGAAGCCATTTTAGGACAAGGGGTAGAACAAAACAATACTAGTCTTGTTTGGCACAGAAAATTCTACCAATTCTGGGCCCACTATTATAGCTGACTCTATAATTACTGCTCTCCTGTCTTACCTATTTGAGTAATACTCATCGCCCAAGACCTTGCTGAGCTGCAGCTGCAGAATAGCTACCTGAATGTGGATGTTGGCATCTGGTTCCTCTGTGCAGATTTAGCAGCCATTTACCCTCTGTGTTTCTTCAACTGTAAAACAGACACATGGTCCCAGCTCTTCAGAACTGCTCGGAGGGCTCACTGCGGTTACATTGTTAAGCAATTGAATGCTGGTTATAAGTATATTGGAAGAATAATCCTTAGTTTTCAGAAAAAGAAAAGATGCTCACAGCAGTAGTCTAACTCCTCACCAAATAATTCCCCATTTCTCCCCCTGCCGCTTCTGGAAGATTTTGCGAAGAATTTCTTACTCTACGTTATTTATCAACTCTCTGGCCATGTGCCATCTCCATCGTGCTTGCTTGAGAGAACTACCAAGGCAACCATTTTCTCCCATTTGCTATAAATATCCAGGATGATCCACAGACAGGGAACACTCTACCTAACTGGTGAGGCCAGCCACCGCAACCTCCTTTACCTCCCTCCTAAGCACCAATTATATTGCTTCCCAAACAATGACTGTCAACTGTAGTCATCACTAACTTTCGTTCAACGTTGCGGGGAAGGTTGGGTGGCCAAAGGAAGAGTATGCTATATCTACGTACAAGTAAAATACTTTCAAGACTAAGAGAGCTAAAATGGTAAAATGCCATGAATTAGGCAAGCTAGAATCAATTAAAGTTGGGTGGGTATTTATTGTCCCAAACATAAGATGACCCTGCACTGCACACTCAGATTTTTTTCTTGCTTGCTTGCTCGTCTGTTTGTTTTTGTTTGGGGGCAGGGGTTGTCCATATCTTTATGTTTATCCTCTGATGTAGGGGAAGTCACAGCAGTGATATTGTTGATGAGGATCTTGTAAGAAAGGCAGAGTTGTAGTAATATGAGCGGCGGGGCTGGGTCCCCAAAACCCCAGCCGCCTGGCTCTGCCCGGCTAGCTTATGCCCCGAAATAATTACACGGACACTGTATTCTTTTAAACACTGCTCTGGCCCATTTCTAATCATCTGTGTAGCGCCCCTAGGTGCGCTTACCGGGAAGATTCTAGCCTAAGTCCATCCTGGGTCGGAGCTGGGGCATGGCGTGCGTCTTCCCTGGAGCGGGTAGCATGGCGTCTCTCTGAAGGCGTCTGCTCTGGAGAGGAGAGCTGTCGAGTCTGACCTCACTTCCTCTTCCTCCCAGCGTTTTGTTCTGTTTACTCCTCCCACCTATCTCCTAACCAATGAGCCAAGCAGTTTCTTTATTGCTTAACCAATGAAATCAACAGATTGATATGACACTCCCACATCACAGAGTGGACTCTCACCAACTACAATTGTACGTTCACAAGCATTCTTTCCATAGAATGAAACAGTTGTATGCTATCTTTGTGATTCCCCACCCCAATCAGTCTGGTTCCTCTGTGCAGATTTTTTTCTTCCAATATACTTATAACCAACATTCAATTGCTTTACAATGTAACCACAGTGAGCCCTCTGAACAGTTCTGAATAGCTGGTGCCTTTGTGTCTGTTTTACAGTTGAAGAAACACAGAGGGTAAATGGCTGCTAATATATAAATTAGCCACCTAAAAAACAAGAAAGAAGAGATTGGATCTTGCCTAGGCATAGCACATTTCTCTTGTTCAGGATGTGTTTTGCAGTGTTTGTGTTCGCATTGAGAAGGTACAGCCTGGAAAGTGTGATGCTGTGCATTGCAAAGAAGGTAAGAGATACCCAGGACAGCAGCATCCTACCTCCTGCATCCACTGAGGGAACCCACACACACTCCAATCCTTATTTGTAGGAAGTAAATTTACCTGAGGCTTAACAATTGCAGACTTGCAGTCACGCTCAAAAAATAGGAATGAGGAGGAGCAGGCATTTCTCATCATGGCCCCAAAGCCCCAGACACATGTTCTTCTTCTGGCTGGACTTACAACACCTACCACGGATCACACGGAGTACCACCAACTACTTTCAGCTGTTCCCTGGTGATGAAAAGCTTCAGACATATGGTCACAGAGATTAATATCTGTGCAGACCAGTTTTGAAACAGCCCAGAAAGCATTTGGGAACATGTGGCATTAGACAAATATAAATCCTGAGCTTGGCTGTTTCTTCCGTGTGTCTCTCCCTTCCACACCTGGCCATTCACAGCGAGTCACCCAGAAAACTCCAGAGAATGAGGACAAAGGCCTGGGTATTAGCACATGCTTAGATTCTCAGCCAGTGAATAATATCCACAGGAGGGGGTGTCAGCATTGGTGGGTCACAGAAGAAGGGTGCTCAATGGAAGAGCTGGCCATTAGAAGGCATTTCTGTAAGGGAAGAACCTGGTTGGATAGTTTGGATTTTCTCTGGGGGCCATCAGTGAGAGAAATGTCAGACTTGTATCAAGTTTCTTCCTTCCTCAGATCACATGGTGTGGGTTGTCCCTAGCAGGTGGTATGTTCTTTAGATATTTTTCTGTTTCTCAAAGAGTAAATTGTTCCACTTTATTGTTACATTAACCTTAAAATGATCGCTGAGAAGAAGGAAGAAATAAAGAAAAATCCAATAGAGAACGGCGGAGATTTTCATGGCTGTCTCAACAAATGGTTTGCAGAAGTCTTATACACATTCATTCCTCCAAAAACACTATTTGAAAATGGTTTCAATTGTGGTCAGAAAGTATGTGCTTTGTGTTTTATAGAAGCATGAGCCAGAAACGATGGATAAGTCAGAGGTGGCGTTTCCAGTTTAGCTCTTGAAAATTTGTTATTTATTACCTAAAGTTAGAAATGCTTTCTATTCTGAGAAATGACATATGGCGAAGCATAAAGACAGACAGACATACGTGCATGCATTCATACACACACACACACACACACACACACACACACACACACCAAAAGAAAGTTAATAAAGTTGTGGCCAATAAAAATATTGGGAAATTTTTATTTACAAAGACAAGAGGGCCAAGGAGGAAAATTTGAATCCTTGCCATCAAAAGATAGGAAACAAGGAACACTCTCAGCTTGGACTTAAACACTCCAAGTTTTTCTTTTTCAAAAAATGGAGGAGAGAGAGAAGTAGTACTGGGAGAATTACTCAATTGTTAAAATACTTGAAAGAGACATTAACTAGCGCAGGAGAGAAGTAGAAGGGAGGGTGAATATGATTGGTGCATGATAAACAATATGTTTCATGAGTGCCTATTGACTTATACATTAAATTCCATAATCAATATACATCAATGGTTGCAATCTTAGAGATGAATTAGATCCATAACTTGGCCATCTAAGCAGTTCCCCTATAGTCCTTGGTCCTCAGATCGATGGTGCTAATAGAGAGGAATCACAATGCTAAGGAGCTCTTGAGCCTTCATTCTTTAAAAGTTCTTGAACTAAAACACAGATGAACAAAGAATAATGTGTGAGATTTGTAAGATCATCCCATTTGCAGATAATGAAGTATTTATAGCTCATTAAGAGCCATGCTTCCTCTTCATCCTTTGTGCGTGAATCTAAAGTACGGCCAAAACAACCTACAAATCCTACACCTGCTGCACCCCCAACATCTGAAGTCAGCAAGACTGGAAGAATGATAGAAAGAGATCAGGAATAGTCATCTTGCTTCCTCTCTGTTAAATAAGTCTTGGACCATTATAAGTAGATGGAAAAACCCCGGTAATCCTCAGGTGTGCCATTAAACTCATAAATTGCAAGCTTTCTAGGACATTTTATATTACACTTGACAATGCTCCATGCTTTGCTCGGGAGTGCTGGCCAAAAGACGCCACTCTGAACGTTAAGATCGCCTCTTCACACTCTTTGCACTATAGAAAAAGAAGCAGATTCAACAGCCTGTTTATGCAGCTAATTCCTCCCCAGCCTTCACCCAGGAGTCCATTACTGCTTCCATGAAGCCATCATCACGTCCTCGTGGAACCTGAGCTCAGCAACTTCTGGCTACCAGTGATTTCTCTGCTTTTGGACTGTCTGACCATTATAGCTTCAGAGCCTGGAGAGTCAGACATTCAAACCAAATAGAAAAGGAAATGTGAAAACTGTGTACTGGGTTTGCAAAGGTTATTTATGTAACCATCTATGAATGGTCCTTCTTTTAAAAGAAATTGAACAAAGAATTTGAAGTATATTTTCGAAATGGGCTAACTGGGGGGCACCTCTTAGCCCTGGAGCTTATACTCTGAAGTGGGCCCTTTAGATATATTTTAAGAATGAAAGAGAAAACTGTTTTTTTTTTCTTTTTGATGTTGCATCCAACCTTACTGAATTGCCAGGCTGAGGGCAACATCCTTCTCAGAATTCTCATGGTATATTGAGACAGCAACACATCAAAAGGCATCATAAAGACCTCTGCACTGTCTGTATTATTAACTGAGCTGCTTCCCCATTTTATCTGAATTACATGCTCCCCTAAAATGAAGGAACATGCTGTCTAGTCTTGGAAACAAACACACCAGCTCCTGTCTCCCAACACACTGACGCCTCTCCATACTCCATAATGTATGACAAGCCAGGTGCACTAAAATCAGCAACAGTTTCATAACGTGACATTCTCTTAGCATGGGTGTCACTATTTACTTGAACACCGCTGTATCTTAGGTAAAAACAAACTATTTAAAAGCTGTCTAATATAGAAGTCAGGAAATAGTCTCTGTAAAAACAAGTTAATAAGTACTTGAGGCTTCAGAGGGAGGGGCGGTCATGTGGTCCATGCCACAAAGACTAGGTTTTTTCATTGCTGTATGATTCACATTCATGGATAAGCTTTAGTGTCTTGCAATCCTTTAGTTATGAAAGCATTTGGGGCCTAATTTGATTGATAGGCAGCAATTTGTAGGGTCCTATCCTATGTGTGAAAACAGAAAATGAACAAGACAAGTGATTTCCTTTCAAGCAGCTAGATTAGATCAAAATGGCATCCCAGCACACAACCCATGTGTAAAGAAACAGGAAGGATGAGTAGATGTGTTGTTGACAAGGATATTGAATCCAGCCATCAGAAAAGCAGTGAACAGAGAGAAGGCCAGGACTAGACAGTTTCTTGAGTGAAAGAAACAA
The DNA here is from genome assembly GCF_037038515.1 of Microtus pennsylvanicus. Taxonomy (NCBI): domain Eukaryota; kingdom Metazoa; phylum Chordata; class Mammalia; order Rodentia; family Cricetidae; genus Microtus; species Microtus pennsylvanicus. The sequence continues at coordinate 124,383,729 of NC_134580.1, read as the reverse complement.
GACATTCAAAGATGACCTGATACTAGTCTTACTGAGGGAAAAAAAATCAGTATTACCTGGATTGCAAAATCAAATGAAGCCAGGAAAGGAAAATGACAGATAAATATTCCATATCGTACTGATGCCAAAATCCTTGACAAAATACTAGCAAACCAAATTGAGGACTACATTAAAAAGATTATATGCCATGGCCAATGATAGCTCAGCATATGAAAACGAATCCATGCAATACATTGCATTAATAAAATGAAAGAAAAAGCACACATGACCATTTCGTTGATGCAGGAAATTCATTTGACATTCAAAGTTTGATATAAAATTTTTTAACATAATCAAGGCCATGTACAGTTTCCTTTCCTCTTTTCTTTCTTTTTTCTTCTCTCCTTTATTTTGTTGATGTTTTTGTTGTTGTTATTTTGAGACAGGGTTTCTCTGTGTAGCCCCAACTTTCCCGGAACTCGCTCTTTAGACCAGGCTGACCTGGAACTTACAAAGATCCGCCTGCCTCTGCCCCCAAGTCCTGGGATTAAAGGTTTGTGCCACCACACCCAGCCCAAGGCCATGTGTTGTTAAAACCTCCTAACTAGCATCATATTTGCTGAATAAAGAGATCCTAAAGCTTCCCCTGCTAAAGATCTACAAGAAAGCAAAGAGAAGGTCTCACTGCTTCTTCAGCAGAGGAATGGGAGTCTTAGTTGGAGCAATTAGGCAAGGAAATGAAATAAAAAGTCATTCAAACTAAGAGAAAAGTAATATCTTCATGGAAACATGTTACAATTTTACATATAGAAAACCTTAAAGTTCTGCATGCAAAAATCTAAAATCAATAAACAAGTTCAACAAAGTAATTGGATGCAAAATAAGCATGCACAAGTCAATTTCTCTGTATGTGTTCTCAAAAAAAGGAAATTTAAAAATTGAAGGACTAAAAATTTAGGAATTAATGAAGTGAATAATGGCACTGAAAACGGCAAAATCTTGCTAAAACAAATTGTATTATTAGTTATATCACTCATTCATTGATACATGAATAAATGGAGCAGTGTCTTATTTATATTCTGGGAAACTTAAGATTATAAAGGTAATAATACCTAGAAATCCACATTTCAGTACAATTATTATCAAAAGCTTGATAGTATTTTTTGAAGGAAAGGAATAATTCATCCTAAAATCTATATGAATCTCAAGAGATCCCAAATAGCCAAAACAACTTTGAGACCAAAAAAGAATAGTTTGAGGACTCATGTTTCTTCATTTCAATATTTATCTCACATCTGTAATAATCAAAACACTGTAGCAACACTATAAGAGAAGACATATGGGCCTATGGGAAAACTATGGAACCCCAAAATAAACTTCCACACATATGACTTATTTGGTTAGGACAGAGGAGCCAAGAGCATTTAATAAATAATGGACAATCTTCTCACAAAAGGAGCTGAGAAACCTACATGCCCTATATAAAGAAAGAGAGAAAGACAGACAGAGAAAGAGAGAGGGGAATTGTATGCTTACCTAACACCTTATTTGAATATTAGCAAAACTGGATTAAAGTCCTAAATGTAAGGACTAGAGCTACAAAAATCCTAGAAGAAAATGTAATACAAAAGTTTCAGACAAAAGATTTCAAAAGATTTATTAGGTATGACACAAAAAACATAAACTATAAAACACATAAGTTTGACTATATCAAAATTTAAAACTTCTGTGCGTCAGAATGCACTGTGGAGTAAGTAGAAACGACAACCCACAGAATGGAATAATGTATTTGAGAGTCACATCTCTGCAATGGCATTAATATTGAGAATACATAAAATGCTACAACATGGCAGAAGAAAGACAAAATATCCCCAAACTAACACAGGCAAAGACATAAATAAGTATTTTACCAAAGCAGATGGACATCTGTCCAGGAAACATACAGAAAGAAGATCAATATGACTAGCCATTAAGGAATAGTCAACTAAACCACATAGCTTTACCGTGCTTTTCATTCATGTTTAAAAATTTAAAACCCAAAAATGACAAGCATTGGTGAAAGTGTGCAAAAAATAGAAGCCTTGTGCATTGCTGCTGGAAGTGCAAAATAGTGCAGTTACTGTGGGAAGCAGTGAGGGTGTCTCCAAAAAAGAGTCATAATCACCACATGATAAAGAAACTCTGCTTCTAAGCATAGTCCCTAAAGAATGGCAATTGAGAACTCAAAGAGATACTTGTACCACAATATTATGGGCTCAAGTGCCTGTCAGCACATGAATAAACAAAAGATGATAGGATATTACATTGCAATATTATTCAAACTTAAAAGTAAATGATATTCAGATACATGCTAAAAAATAGCTAGCTTCTAAAGTTATGCCAAATGAAATAATATAGACACAAAAAGATAAAACTCTGTAGGATTTCATTAGTACCTGAAACAAGCAAATTCATAAAGTCATAAAGTAGAATAGATGTTTCTAGCAAATGGGGCAAGGGAGAAGAGAATGGAGAGCTCCTTCTTCACAGGTATACAGGTCTCTTTGGGATGGAGAAAATCACTGAGGTTGATAGTGATGGCTTTTCAATATTTTACTATTTTTAGTGCCATTGGATAATAGGCTTAAAAATAACTGGGAACTATTCTTAGGGGCTATTCTGTTATGTGTATTTTACCACAACAAAGATATTAAAACAGATACAGCTAGAAATAATTGTCAAGCTGGAATATAAAAATCAAGCTATGCAAATAAGTATACAATGAACACCTGGAACATTGAAAACATTATTAAAAAGGTGAAAAGTATTTGCAACTGGATCAGAGACTCCAGAAGCCATCTAATAAAAATGAAGCTTAAATATGAGTGAGGTAAATACTAAGTATTAATGTTTCCCAATGTCAGGAGTGACCTGGCTAAAATCATGCTAAGACAGAAATCCTCATAGTGAGATAACAAGGTCAGAGTTCACACAGCATGATATTTACATATGAAGAGATATACTTAATACAAAATGACTGAGGTTAAGTTTTAAATTTCTATATTTGTTACCAATACATATATGATTTAAATTCATGTGTGAGTGGAGAGAGGAAATATATTAATATTACTTGGAAAACAGAATTCTATGAAAAGTATAACTTAGAATTTCATATACTGATAGAAGACTACAATAATTAGTTATATTGTATTATATTTTTAAAGTGTATAACAAAGCTTATATAAATTAGAAGAAAACTGACAAATCCACCACCTCAGAGGACTCTCAAAACACTCCTTTTATGTGAAGATAGACCCTACATGAATTAAAGATATAAAACATATAAAAAGAAAGTAAAATAAAAGAACTGAATCCTCTATTATTAATAGCCATGGTATATAATTTATATAAATGTAAATGGACAAAGCACTCCAATGAATAAGAGATAGGTATCTATAATAACTCATTTAGATTCAACAAGACAGAATGAGAGTCAAAGGACAGAAAAAGACATTTCATGTAAACAGAAATTCAAAGAAAGCTGAAGTGACTATACTACCAGAAAAAAACAGAACCTAAGACAAAACTTATTAGAGACAAAGGAATAGGTTAAGTCTATTTTTAAAAAAATTTAAAATAATCTTATCTCATTACACATACCAATCCCAGTTCCCATTTCCTCCCTTTCTCCCATTCCCCCAAACTTCTCTCCACCCCACCCCACTCCACCCCCATCCACTACTCAGAGAGGATAAGGCTTCCCTTGGGGAGTCAACAAAGTCACCCACATCACTTTGAGGCAGGTCGAAGGCCCTTCTCCCTATATCAAGGCTGAATAAGGTATCCCTCCAAAAGAACAGGCTTCAAAAAGCCAATTCAAATACTAGGGATAAGTCCTGATCCCACTGTGGTGTGGGACAATTCTGTATTCTGTCAATTATGTTTTAAATAAATGCTGATTGGCCAGTAGCCAGGCAGGAAGTGTAGGCAGGAAGTGGAGGCAGAGCAATGAGAACAGGAGTATTCTGGGAAGAAGGAAGCTCTTCTCCCAGTCCTGCCCAGACCACAGAAGAAGCAAGATATGACCTGCCCTGCTGAAAAGGTACCGGGTCATGTGGCTAACATAAATAAGAACAATGGGTTATAAGAGTTAAAAAGAAGCCTGAGATAATGGGCCAATCAGTTTGTCATTAATATAGATCTCTGTGTGATTTTCTCTGGGGGCTTACTGGCTGTGGGAGCTGGGAAGAACAGAACCCCTAACGAACAGGCCCTTCATGTTACACCACTGCCAATGTCCCCACACACTGCCCCAGCCACACAACTGACACCCACATTCAGAGGGACTAGTTTGGTCCTAAGCAGGTTTCCCCATTGTCAATTCAAAGTCAGTGAGCTCCCACTAGCTCAGGTCAGCTGTTGCGGTGGGTATTCCCATCATGATCTTGACCCCTTTGTTCATATTATCACTCTTCTCTGACTAGAATCTGAGAACTCAGCCCAGTGCTTAGCTGTGGATCTCTACATCTGCTTTCATCAGTTGCTGGATTAAGGTTCTGTGATGACAATTAAAATAGTTATCAATCTGATTATAGGGAAAGGACAGTCAGGTACCTTCTCTGCTATTTCTTATGGTCTTAGCTGGGATCATCCTTGTGGATTCCTGGGAATTTTTTAGTGTCAGATTTATTGCTAACCCCATAATGGTTCCCTCAATCAAGATATCTCTTTTCTTGCTGTTCGTCTCTATCCTTCCCCCATCTCATCCATCCTATTCCCTCATGTTCTTCTCCTCTTCCCCTTTTTCCTCTCTGCCTCCCCTTCTGCACTCCCTCCATCACCCCCAGGCTCCCAATTTTCTCAGGAGATCTTGTCTATTTACCCTTCTCAGGCGATCCTTGTATGTTTCTCTTAGGGTTCTCCATTTTACTTCACTTCTCTGGGGTCTTGGACTATAAGCTGTTTATCCTTTGCTTTATGTCTAATATCCACTTATAAGTGAGTACATACCATGTCTGTCTTTCATGATGTTTTTTTTCTAGTTCCATCCATTTGCTTTCAAATATCAAAATGTCATTGTTTTTTATCCCTGAGTAGTACTCCATTGTGTAAATGTACCATGTTTTCTTTATCCATTTCTTGGTTGAGGGGCTTCTAGGTTGTTTCCAGATTCTAGCTATTATGAATGCAAATAGATCCACATCTATTCCCATGAACAAAATTCAAATCCAAGTGGATCAAAGACCTCACCATACATCCAGCCGCACTGAACCTTATGGAAGAGAAAGTGAAAAATAGCCTTGAAATTATGGGCATAGGAGACCACTTCCTAAATAAAACACCAGTAGCATAAACACTGAGAGTAACAATAAATAAATAGGACCTCCTGAAACTGAGATGCTTCTGTAAGGCAAAGGACAGTCAATAAGACAAAATGGTGGCCAACTGATTGGGAAAAGATCTTCACCAATTCCACAAGGGACAGAAGACTGTACTCCAAAATACATAAAGAACTCAAGAAATGAGACATCAAATACCAGATAGTTCAATTTAAAAATGGGATATGGGTCCTTGGGGAGGGATGGGCTTAGAATGCACCTCCTAATCTATGCTGGAATCTCGGATAACTTGATGTCCTTTAGATGTTCTCCAGTAGATGTGGCTGCTGTGAGTTCGTGGGTGCAATAGGCATGCCATGCTCAGACGATCTTATTTCACAGTCCATATTTCACTCCTCTTCCTCCTCATCTGTTTGTGTATTGTTTTCTAGCTTCTGTTCTTGTCCAGCAAGGATGATCTGACCACAGGAGCTCTTCTCACTGCAGTTTATTCCAGGACTTTATTCACTTTCTCTCTCTCCTCTCTCCCCGGGCAAACCTCTCCCAGCCCTTAAAAAGGCATGGGCTACTAACCCCGGATTGCCAGGTGGGCACTGCCCATACGCCCATGCATATGCAAGCAGCTGATGATCATTGCGTGATAATAGCATAAGTCAGGTCTTAGTCATAATTGAGAGCTGATTATCAGGTGTGGCTTCACGCAGCTCGCTACAGTAAGTCAATTTAAAAATAGTTATTGAGACTCAGGACACTGCTTGATGACAGAGCATTTATCTCGTACATCCCAGGCCCAGGTTTCTATACCCAGGATTCTGAAAAACCAAAATTGAAAAGCCCCCAATGAAACAAACTGAAGAGAGAAGGGAAATTTTCACAAGAAACACAAGCAAAGAATTTTTGTCAAATATTTATCACTAGATACTGAATACTCAAGCACACACATTTTTCTTTTTTTTCTTTTTTTATTGAGAAAAAAACAATTTCCGCCTCCTTCCAGCCTCCCACTCCCCCCCACTCCTCTCCCCGTTCCCCCACTCCTCTCCCTCTCCCCCCACTCCTCTCCCCCTCCCTCTCAAGTCTGAAGAGCAGTCAGGGTTCCCTGCCCTGTGGAAAGTCCAAAGTCCTCCCCCCTCCATCCTGGTCTAGGAAGGTGAACATCCAAACTGGCTAGGCTCCCACGAAGCCAGAACATGAAGTAGGATCAAAACCCAGTGCCATTGTCCTTGGCTTCTCAGCAGCCCTCATTGTCCGCCATATTCAGAGAGTCCGGTTTTATCCTCTGCTTTTTCAGTCACAGTCCAGCTGGCCTTGGTGAGCTCCCAATAGATCAGCCCCACTGTCTCCGTGGGTGGGTGCACCCCTCTTGGTCCTGACTTCCTTGCTCATCTTCTCCCTCCTTCTGTTCCTCATTGGGACTTTGGGAGCTCAGTCCAGTACTCCAGTGTGGGTCTCTGTCTCTATCTCCATCCATCGCCAGATGAAGGTTCTATGGTGATATGCAAAATATTCATCAGTATGGTTATACTGAGTGAGGGGAAATCCTTCTTATTGAGAGTGTGGCCACTGGCAGACTTTACATGCTCCATTGGATGGCTCCACACCCATGAACACTGGACTTAGTTATCAAAAATAATAACGAAAGAAGAAGATATGAAGTCATGAGGGGATATGGGGGAGTTGGGATTCAGGGATGGATATATTTGTCACTGTATACACGTATGGAATTCTCAAAGAATAAAAATGCTAGATATAACTACATAAGTATTAAAGATAGTATCCCATGCATAAAAAAATAAAAAATAAAAATGGGATATGGATCTAATAAGAGAATTCTCAACAGGAGAACTGAAAATGTTTGAAAGACACTTAAAAAAATGTTCAACATCCTTAACACTCAGGGAAATACAAATCAAAAGGATTCCGAGATACCATCTTGCACCAGTCTGAATGGATAAGACCAAAACCACCAATGATAGCTTATGCTGGAGAGGTTGTGGAGTAAGGGGAACACTCCTCCATTGCTGGTAGGAAAGCAAACCCATACAGCCACTTCAGAAAGCAGTATAGCAATTTCTCAGAAAATTTGGAATCAGTCTACCTCAAGATCCAGCCAGCAATACCACTTTGGGGCATATACCCAAAGGGTACATACTCATACCACAAGGACATTTGCTCAACTGTGTTCATAGCAGCATTATTCATGAGAAGTAGTTTTTCTATGATAAAAATATGACTCTATCAAGAAGATAGTTGAAAAAAAAGAAGATAGATGCAACTATTATAACATAATGACACACCTAAAAACAGAATAGCCAAACATATGAAGAAAAATGACGGAATCAGAGGTGAGGACAATTTAACAATAATAGTTAGAGGTTCCAAAACTGTTTTATCAATAATGAATAAAAACAATCATACAAAAGTAAATAAAGAAAATGGAAGTCTTGAGGAGTACTATAAACCAACTAACACTATTAGATATCCAGATAATACCCAACAATATGGCTGCCTAAAAAAGATCTGCACAGTGACATTACCAACTGATGCCCCAACATGGACAAAGGAAAACTTACAAGCCCCACACCTTGATGAAGAGCTCCCAAGAGAATATTAAGTCTACTCCAAGGACCCAAAGATAGGTATCCTAATAGGTTATCCAATCCCAAGTGGTCATCCCCTAAACACATACATGTATGGACTCAATAGGTATATTTATATGTACCTCTGTGTGGATATATATATATATATATATATATATATATATATATATATATATATATATATATATACACATACACACACACATATGGATAAGATGGTTTCCAAGGCAAATTCTGACGAATATTTAGAAAATTGACACTGGAATTCTATAAATAATTTCAAGACATATAAAAGAAAATAAGGTGTCTTTACTCATTCCTTGAAAGTCCTAATATCAAAAGCATAGACAGATATTATAAAACAAACTATAGACCAAGTGTCGCTTGTAAATATATATGTAAAAATAATACTCAACAAAATCCTAGCAAACTGAAAAATGAAGTACCAAGTTATATGTATTCCACAAGGAAATATTAGTTTCACATATAAAAATTGATTGATATAACACCCCATTTTAATAGAAAAGATGAAAATGACCATCCTGCTTATCTGAATCAAAGCATCAAAGCAATAAACATTTGAAATAAATACAACACTCACTATAGAAATCAGAAGTTGGAGGAAACTCCTACTATCAAATCAGCATCTTCAAAACTCACAGAGTCATAATTTAGGGCAAAAGCTTTTCCTTAAAATGAAGAACAGAAAGAATATACCACTCTCATCACTTCTACCCATTGTGTTAAACCTAACTACACCAGTAGTTTAAAATGAATTAAAATAATCTCAATTTACAAATTATACATTACTATATGCAGAGAAAACCCCAAAGAATCCATAAAACCTACTTACTAGCTAATAATTTCAGAAAATTTATAAGCTACATTATCATTATGAAAAAATAGTTAAATTTCTATATAATATTAATGAATAATCAGAAACATAAAAAGAAAATAATTCCACTCAAGGATACTATAATTATTAAAATAAAATATTTTAAAGTAAATAATCCATAAAGACATATATGCTGACAGTATATAATTACATTGAACCAGAAAGCATAAATAAGCAGAAGACTCCTATACTCATAGACTAACAAGCTTAACATTGCTAGGATCATAAAATTTCCCCAAATTACTCTACTGATTCAAGGTAATGCCTGTGAAAATTTCACCCACCTTTTATTCAGAAATGGAGGCTCTGATTCAAAATCTCATGGGAAACAAATCTAAGAACAGCTGGTGTATTCTTTAAAATAATTAGAAAATTTAGAGGGCTGGCATTTTCTGATTTCAAAACTCACATAAAATCTATAATAATCAAAACAATGTGGCTCTGGTATTTACGCGAGCATAAAGATCAATGGAACAGAACCGAAATTCCAGAAAGTAGTTATTTAATTATCAACAGGGGAGTCAGGACAATTCCAAAGGGAAGGAGTCATCTTTCGGCAAATAATCCTGAGAGAACTGGAGGTCTGCATGCTGAGAAATGAATGTGAGCCCTTATTTCACACCATGTACAAAACCCAAGTAGTCATTCATAAGAAATTTCAGAATACAAAACACTTACAGGAGACTCGGCTGGAAATCTTCATGATATCATTACTGGCAAAAGTTTCTTAGTTACAACACCAAAATACAATGAAAACCACTAGATAGTAGTGTATTGAAACTTAATGTGCTAGAGAGCAGGAGGAAAGAAGGAAAGGGGAACTTGGGATGGTATGTAAAATAAATAAAAAATTTAAAATAAAAAAAAGAAATTTTAAATGCTCATGTTATGATGCAGTATCACATGAAGATGTAACCAAAGAATGGGAAAGAACATTTATAAAGTATTTCTCTGCTGAAAGCCAAGGGCACAAATTAACCCAAACGTGTGTGTGTGTGTGCATATTAATAATAATAGTGAATAAATGAAATGTGTTTTGAAAACTTACATGTACACTAAGTGCAAGAAACCTAACAGAAAACCCCCTTTACATGAATCCATTCTTTTGACATGTTCAAAGGGCAGCAGATACAAGATGGAAAGCAGATTCCTAACTGTCATGGTGGGGATAAGGGAAAAATGGGTACTGGGTATGGGATTTCCTTTTAAGTTGATAGAAACATTCTAGCTAGCATTAGTTAGTGGCTATCTAATATTTGAGAAAACACTAAAAAAAATCTACTACTGTATACATTAAGATGTACTACTACACTGTTATCTACTTTACCACCATGAGTTTCAGTCTGTGTGAATTTTTTAGCTATATAAATTATACCACAGTGAAAATGGAAATTCAAAACTAGCCATAATAAGCAGCATTGCGTTTATAATTGCAGTAAGGATGTCGACGAAACAGAAAGTGTGATGCTAATGCCGCCGGGTACATTTAGCAGAAGCTGTGCCAGGTTGAACATAAATGAAGTAACAAAGTCAAACAAACACAAAGGCGGGGGAAAGACCTGCAGAGTAAATGCTGCAGAATGGCAGGGTGGAGCCATGCACAGAAAAGACTCAAGCAGGGGTTAAAAACATTAATTGCCTTAAACCCAAACGTTCTGAATCCCAGCAAGTAGACAGGTCATTCACCTAGATGATGATTTCAGGTATCAAGAATAAAGCAGGGCAGAAGGGAACACCAGCCTCCATGGAAGGTCAAGGTCACCCCTGGCTACAGGAAGTATTGGTGATGGAAGGATTTCTGTGACCCTAGGACAGAATACAGGTGTGTCCCTGAAGGAAGACAAGCAGGCTGCTGTAGACATCTCTGCCTCCCAACCCCCACTGGCAATTGTTGTCCTTTCTAGCTCCACACCCTCTTTCCAGGAAGAAAATAGATTTCTTGTCCTCCGAAGCAATGGCTGAGAACATTTCCTGGTAGAGGAGTGCCTGCACCTGCTCTCATTGTCCGTCACAGCTGCAGCTGCAACAAATTAAGGGTGACAGCAGTGGAGATGCAGACGACTAGAGATGTTCACCCATTTGTGGGCCAGATGGTCTGGATGGACAAACGCTGTTGCCTTCTCTGGGGTGGTAGCTCCTGTACCTACCTACCTGATACACAGAAGGTCTTTGATCGCCTCTCTGCATGCAAAGTGGGCTCCAGGTCCTTGCAATGCTTGAGACCAGAGTCCTGCTCCAATTTCACTATGTTCCCTAGGCTCACTGTTAGAAAATAAACTCTCAAATTCACAGATTGATGGCATTCCAGGGTGACTCATTTGGAAGTTTATATAATTTGATAGCTCCTTGAAAATAGTGCCCCCAGATGCATTGGCAGCCCACAAGTAGCTTGGCCTCTCCTAGGGATGCCCTCTGTTATACGACAACATTGTCCTTTGCCAGGCACCAGTATCATATCCCTGGACTTCTCAGTCTCCAGATCTATGATCCAAAGAAACTTATTTTTTTTAAACTTATACAATTCATAAATTACCTGTTTATTGATATTTTTATTGCAGCAGCCACAACAACAAAAATAGACAAATCCATAATACTTTTGAAATCATAAGGGACATATTGAAGGTTACCAGGGACAGATGCCCTTGGAATGATGCAAATGCAGAGAACTGAAGAGTATCCCTTTACCAGAGATCCAAGGGTGTGGTGACTGAGGCGCTCCAGGGCTGAGTCGGCCTGATGGCTGTCTTCAAGCATACTATGAGACATCAAGAGATCTCAGACTTGTGGAAGAAAGGAGGAATCTGTCAGCTGTGGGCTGAAAAAATTTGGGATGCTGTTGGCAGTTATTAGCTCATCTATAGATCTGTTACCTTTTAAATTAGAGTGACTTTAGCCTCTGACTAAGCCTTTTATTGATAGAGTCTGCCTTTGAACCTCGGACGTGTGTGCCAACAATAAGGCTTCCATAAAGATGCAGTGAGTTGCAAGAAAGAAATGTCACACATCCAGCCACCCTTTCCTTTGATCATTGTTATTTTAATCTTCTACTCAATGGTATTAGCATATGCATCCCCTAATTTTCTATTGTGGTTGTCACCCTGTACAACTTAAAAAAAAATACTTTCACTCAAACACAAGTTTGTTCTTTTCAGTGTTTTCAACATTAAAAAAAGGAAAGAAAGGAAGGGGGGAAACCCTTCAGCGTAGCTACAGTCAATACATTAAAAGAGAGATTGGATTTATTTTTGATGAGGAGGTTTTACAAGGGGGAAATGTGACCATCTCAGTTGGCAAGTGTTTGCACTAAATTATAAAAACCTTCAAAGAAAGAGAAAATTTCCCCAAACTATTTAAAATCTTCATGAGGGACCTCCCACAAATGATAACTTCTTTAAAGTAGAAATTGCCCTAAAGATGTACAAGTCTTCACAAAAGAATACCATCAAATGATTAGAACCTTACCAGGCCCCATCTGGATTTAAGTTCCAATAATAAGGGTCACAACCTTGTCCATACCTAGTTTTAAAAAAATACTGTAGAAAAGCACATATTTTAGTATTTCCAGATGTAGATGGAACATTTTTCGTTTTGAAATACAATGAGAAAACTTTTTCATGCTATTTTGGAAACGATATATAGGCTGAAGAAGGCAGAGAAAGTTATTTGAAAGTGATCGGGCGAAGAAGACTTGAAGGCAGGTAAGTCTGAATTGCGGTTAGAAACCAATCCTGTGGCTTCTGCCCCAGGCCCGCATCATTTTTCTAGGCTCATTTTCATTGGACAAAATATTCGGTAAATATTTCTGGAGTTATACTCAACTGTACGATGCCATGTACATACTAACTGGGAGACACTGAACCTGGAGAAGTTAGAACTGAACATGAACAAAAGCCAAAACCGAATTTAAAAGAAATCCTTGGCATAGAAATCCACATGCATGCCCCCACTTTCACACCTCTTTGTCTTTCAACAAATTGCTCATCTGGGTTTAGTTTGGAACATATTTTGCAGAGATAGTAAGACAAAACAGCAGCTCCATCTTGCCAAATCTCTGCGTGTGAAATCTGTGGTCTCTAATGAACCCCTTTCTATAATCAACAAGGAAGTATATGGAGGTGTTACTCCCGCTGATGTCCACTCCACACGGTTGTCCAGCAAAGACATATTGTTATGTATCTTCCAGCAGCTTCTCTCAAAGGTAGTCTCCAAACTAAAAACCCTTAGAAGAGGTGTGCTTTTGTGCAAACCATATAGTGCATTCTGGTAAAAGTAACAGCTTGGTTAGTACATGCACCACCCCGCATGTCTCTGCAGTGTTTTACTGTTAAATTCTTGGGGGTTTATTTGTGTTTTCTTCTTCTACCTAGTTTATTGTTTGTGTGCACTACGTTCATGCTTCCATTTTCCTCCAGTCTGCCCTTTAGTGAGTCATGTAAACAGTATTGTCCTTTCTACAACTTTTGAAACTAACACCCCCAAAGCAGAACCCTTACTAATGTAAACTCATGAAACAAAAAAAAAAAAATATTTCTCGAGTTAGGCTCAACTATACTATGCCACATAGGAATTATCTGGGAGATACTGAACATGGAGAAGTTATAGCTGAATGTGAATGCACAAATATAAAAAAACATTTACATAGGACTCCATATGTGCAACCATTCTCATAGTTCTTTATCTTCTAGTGAAGATAGTCTTTCAGTAAAGATAGGAAAGTTATCTTTCCGTCAAGGTCCTCAGTATTTTTCCCAGGACAACCCAGTTAGAAGTCAAATCCTATACAGGGCAATTCTCAGGCCCTTAGCTCACTTCTTGATGGCTTCTACTCACTATTAGACATGTGTTGGATACACTGTAACCTGTGGCAGGCAACAAAGGCTACCAAGGCACCCAAAGCTAAGTCATCAAACCTGAGATCTTCAATCACAGGAGCGGCTTCTTCCAAGGATGGAATCACCTTTAAGGTATCCATTGTGGTTTGAATAGGAAATGTCCCCACCACCAATAAACTCATGTGTTTGAACACTTGGTTCCTAGCCAGGAACACTTGCCCGGAAGGTTGTGAAGCCTTTAGAAGGTGGTGCCTCTCTGGGTAGGCCCCGAGTTTTCGTAGCCTGGCCTCACCTTCTGCTTCCCATTCTGTCAGAATATGAGGATTCACAGCGGCACACACCTGTATCAGGATGATCCATAGTCTTGAACTGTGAATCAAATTAAAACCTTCCCCCTTAAAGGTGCTTCTTGTCAGGTATCTGGGCACAGCTGTTGCTGTAAAAACCTGGTCATGTGGTTCCTGCCGCCAGTAGAACTGTAAGCATCTTCTCCAGGATCATATCTGCCTGTGTGTTGCCATGCTTCCTGCCATGATGATAATGGTCTAAGCCTCTGAAACTGTAAGCAAGACCCCAACTAAATGCTCTCTTTTTAAAGAGTTTCTTTGATCATGGTGGCTCTTCACAGCATCAGAACAGTGACCAAGACAATTGTAAATAACACTAATGTCAAATTCATATAGTTGTGTTGGGATGGAGGAATCAGCAAAAGCATGGTGTTTAAAATTATGTAGTATATTATGTGCTTAAAATGTTTGTATTTTTACCTAACTCTGCCTTTGATTCAAATATTTCCCTTCTAGTACATCTCTTACCATTTGTCCCATGTAGCTCTAACATCTCCATCCTTCAGAGCGTATTTTCATCACCTTAGAGGGAGAACCTATTCTCTTGTTTTGTTCTCGAAATAAGTTTGAGTTGGGTCTTCCTGTTCAATACACCTTGGACTTAGCATTCTTCGGGTTTCTATCAATGATGCTCTTAAAACCACTGGCCTCATGAGTATTGAGCCTGTGAAGATGGCTTTCTTTACTCAGAAAAGGCAATTGTTAAATACTCTGAAAACTAGTGAGCAGGTGTTAAACAAGGGATAGCTAGCATTGTGCCATGATACGGGAATGAGAAGGTTTGCAGTATGGAAACTGGCAAGCGCTGCGTATTAGAACATTGCTGGATAAGGCTTTCTTGAAAGGCAGAGTACTCGACACTGCCCCTTCATGTCACTCTCTGTCAAGTGGCATTCTGTTTGTCTGCTTACTCCCGTCTCAGCTCCTGGGCTTAGGGTAACCTTCAACAATAATTTTTCCAAACTCTCCTGGATCCCTGGGGGAAAAAAACAACTGGGGATTTTTCAAATCTAAAGGCAAAACAAGAATTCATCTTCATCCAACCCCTACCAGAAGAAAAGAAAACCTGGGCAGGAAACTGGGATGGTGAGTGAAAGATTGCAGGGAGCAGAAGTATGTGTTCCCCGACAGAAGACCCTGGAAACAAGACTAGGAGAGATGGTCCAGTCAGAACTCCTGAGACCTCTGAAAACCAGTCACTGCTCAATTCTGGACTAGAAGCTCAGAACAAGAAGGTTTTCATATTTACAACCAAGGGGATGGTCTTCTTCTATAAGATATCTCTGTTTTCTTTCCTTGTCTTTATCTCTGGAAAGGAGTTCCTCCCCACAGATTGAAGAGAATCTACAAAGGAAACTGGATAGAATTGAGAAAAATGAAACACTCGTTTTTCCCTCTTTTCACAGATTTCCCCAAAGCTCTCCTCTTCATTCCTATCTCAATAGTGCTTAAGAATAAGCTAGGACCTAGAAAACTCATTGGTTTGTCTCTTCCTTTCCTGCAAGAAACACGGGGGCATCAACAAAGATGTCTGGTTATATGGTTATATGGAGGCATGTTGGCTTGAGCTGTTGGACACTCAGACAAATCCAGTCAAAAGCCTTCAGTTGTTCCTGTATATTTTCTTATCCATTTTGATTCATCGTCACTTATCCTAAATTATTTTCACAATACAAAATACAGAATATATTTTCCCCTGTTCAAAATACCAGGAAAAAATGTTAGAATACAAAATTTTAAAGGAGCATAACCAATCCATCAATTAACTATTGTCCCTAATTTTCATTTGGGAGATAACAGAAGAAATTAAGTTTTGGAAAGGAGAAAACCACATGTTAAATTTTACTGTGCCTTTTTCATTTCCCCCCAGATATTCTAATTCTTTCTCTAAAGTTACCTAACCATCAAACTCTTCTATAAGTCGTAAGTTTAAACAGTCTACTGACCCAATGCCTTTCCCAGCTGGTTCGTTGTCACAGATGATGTATTGATTGCAGGTTCGATACATGTGTCAGCATTGGGCTGTTTGTCCAGGGCAAGTCCCAGGGGCTGCCACACGGTCTCTGTGAGTCTATGCCAGCTAGGCTCTGTTGGCACTGAGATCCTGCAGTATTTGTCCTGGCAAGACCACCTGGGAGGCAGCTGTCCCAGCTCTCTGTCTGATGTGGGATTTTTCAAAAACTGTGTAAGCAGGTCAGTGTTTGTTTCCAGAAGTCTGTGAAACTGGTAGGTACCTCATTCAGTTTGTGTGTTCTTTGCCAAGACAACCAGAGGAGAAACTCAGGGTCCCTACCTCCAGCCAGCCTCCCAAAGGCACCTGGCCCAATTCTAAAGCCATGTGGACTTTAGCCACTGAGAGCTCACATCTAGAAAGATATGTGTTGTTTCTGTATAGCTCCTTGAGTCTTCCAGCCTAGAAAGGGGTACATACTAGTTTTTTGTTCATGGACAGACCCTTGCCATGTTTCCCTTCTTCTCCAGCCATCTATCCCCCGAAACAGTGACTCCAATCATATCTTGAGTTTAAGCATCTTCATTATTCCATCTGGACAAGCAAGAAATCAAATGGACAAGCAAATTTTTTATAACTCTTTTCTTCTTGAGTTTTCTTCTAAAAAAAAAAGGACAGGACACTAAATAATTATGTTTAAATTTGATTTTGAAAAATTACACTGTTCTCCCTCTCCCCCCAGAACTCAAAAATTCTTTAAAGACTGTTTGGAAATATTCAAATGAAGTTAACCTTTGTTATACTTAAGTTTTTGCTATACTAGAGCCTGTATACTAGAGTCTCCTACAAGCTTCTGTGTTTGAACACTTAGTCTCCAGCTACTGGTGCTGTTTGTGGTGCTATAGAACCTTTGGATGGGGTAGAGAATATAGGTCACTAAAGGCAGAATTTGAGGGTTATAACACAGCCTTACTTACAGCCTGCCTGATTCACAGATACATGATGAGCCACAGTATAAGATTCTGCCACCAGCATCCCAACTGTCATGCCTTCACCTTCATGATGTGTGCCCCATAAACTGTGAGCCAAAATAAATTGCTTCCATCAGATATTTGATCAACAAGAAAAGTACCTCACTCTATAGGAAGCTGGCTTTGAGGGTAGAAGAGTTCAACCTCTAGTTCATGTTAAGACTTCTGCTACTTAGCAACTCTGTACCAGATTTAAAAAAAAAAAAAGATGCCTACTAAGGCTCTCTGGTTGCAAGTAACAGACGGCAAAAGTGTCTAATTCATGCTCAACAGCAAAGCAAGGTTGTTGGGGTTTTTTTGTTATTGTTATGTTTGTTTATTTTTGTTTTTTCAGAAGTTCATGGCCGAGATGGAAGATGTAACTAAGAAATAGAAAAGAAACAAGATCCAGTGCAGGAGGCAGGGGAGCCCATCAGGAATTAATTGATCATCTCCTTTGCATATTTCAGAGCAAGTAAAGGTCAGAATTTTCATCTCTGCTGGAGAACCAACAAGCCAGAAGGAAATGCCTGGCTCAGACCAGATTCTTGGCTGGCTTCCTAATGTGCTCTCAGGCAGTGAGAAAAGACCCTAGGGGAAGGGACTTTAGGGATCACACCTGCTTCTGTGGGGAAGAGGGAGCTGCCTGCATTTCCCTCTTCTTCCAAGAAGACATAGCAAGAGGCAAAGCCAGCAGTTAAGGTGATGTGGGGGTGGGGGAGGGAGAAGCAGATGGTGCACAGGGTTAACCCAAAATGGCGTGTGCCTATGGAAATTAGAACTTGGGCTGTTCAAGTGTTCTGGAACTTGGGGTTCACTCTGTTTTATGAAGCATTATTATCTGACGATGCTGGTCCCTTGGCCAAGTTTTCACTTACTATGAGCTTCTTTGAATTTGCTGGGTGCTAAGCACCATGTGGATCACATGAGTAATTCTGGATAATTATATGTTATTTGTGCTCATGTCTCACCTGGAAGAAAGGAGTAGGCAAGCAGAGAATGCAAGTCAAATGAACCTTAAGAGGAAGCACAGAACTAAAATTAGGCTTCCTCTAAGAAATGGAGGGGTGATCTGAGGAGTCTTCTTGGAGGACATGGCATTGATCCCATAGTTTTGACGGAAGAAAAAAATTCAAGTCCATGGCTTGCCAAAGCAAAGAAAGAGTACCATGATTTGAATCAAAGATGATGTTTGAGGTAAGACAAGACTACAGAAAGAGAAGGTTAATGGAAAAAAAGGGGGGTGTGATGATTTGACCCATGTCTCTCCTTTTCCTGAACTAAGAAGCAAACTAGTCCTAGGTATGGAATGACCAGAAGTTCAAAATATACTGAGTCAGACAAAAGACTTAAAATCGCTACATTTCATCAACTCAGGCAAACTAGTAAAGTGAAACTTCATAATATTCTCAGTCGCAGGAATGTAACACCCCTTTCTTGCTCTAAAACCGGCCATTTGGGGTCGTTACAATAAAAATCACAGCATTTACCATCTTCCTAACTCCAGTCTCTGCCAAAAAGAGAGGAGGGGGGGAGCATAATTGCTGATATTACTATTTTGTGTGTTGGGTGAGAGTTTCCAAAACCAATAACAATTAATTTTCTTCGGTGGTGTTAGCCAAAAGGCAGCGAGGTGCCAGGTTTCCAGGATCCTCTTAGATCATCTGGCGTCTGTGAACAATGACCGTGAGGAGCCAGCCCTCGGAGGCCAGTAAAGTTCTGTTATTAACCCCAACCTCAGAGATTCCATATCCTCACAGCAGGTACAGCATCTAGGATGGAAAATGTCAGGCTGGATACACGTTTTGTCCACAGAAATATTGCCTTGACGTAGCCAAAATCCTTGGAGATCTTCTCTACGCAGGGCTCCCAAAACACACTGGCCTTGGCTTCAGACGCCTTTTTGACGCTGCTCCAGATATATTTAAGAAATGGGTCTAATTTTGAAGGATATATTTGGGCAGTCCACCAAGACCTAAAAGTGGAATATCCATCCTGATTTTATACAAAAAGAATTAAATAAAATAAAGGCAGCCAAAACTGAAATTTCTGAAGGCATTTACACAAATCTGATCCTCTTTCTGTCAGCTCTTAAAGGGGAAAGTTAACTAAAATGTAGAGACAGTACACTGTGTTCCTTGGAAGAAGAAAATGCCCTCTTATAACCTATGCTAGACTCCACCTACGCTGTAAAAAAAGACCCCTGGTGTCATAAACACAACTTATCTTTACTTTCTTTTTCTTTAACATAATATTTTTATTGATTATTTGGGAATTTCACATCATGCGCACCAATTACACTCACTTCACAGTCCTTCCAGGTTCACTTCCTCACCCTTGTGACCGCCTCCCCACCAAAGAAGAAGACGAAAGACGAAGAAGGAGGAGGAGGAGGAGGAGGAGGAGGAGGAGGAGGAGGAGGAGGAGGAGAAGGAGAAGGAGAAGAAGAAGAAGAAGAAGAAGAAGAAGAAGAAGAAGAAGAAGAAGAAGAAGAAGAAGAAGAAGAAGAAGAAGAAGAAGAAGAAATGTGAGTTCAATTTTGTTGCCCATATACTCATATACTCACTGGAGCATGATCAAACTCCCAGCACCCAGCTTCTCTTAAAGAAAGCTAAGTCCTTCTCCACCAGAAACCCTCAATTGTGGAGAGCTGCATTTCAGCACAACTGTTACAGTTTTTAAGCTTTCTCTTCAATCATTCCTGTCTCAGCTCTTACTTTGTTTGAGGTGGAGGTAGGGGTTATCACAGAAGCCTTCTGTGTCCCTCTTTCTCAACTGTGAGTCTTCAGTCATCGATACCACTGCATAAGTAGTTTCCTTGTCCCTTTACAGTCAGCAGGATCTTGGATCCTGTACTTCCATCTGGTTTCTGGTGACAGCATAGACTACAGACATCCAAGTGGTCGCCAGAGTCAGCATGTGCCAAAGACCTCAGCAAGGTCTCTAGTGGCAGTACAGACCACCACAGACATCAACACAGCCCCCTGACATAGCATGGACCATGGGCCCCATCATAGCCCTCGGCGGCAGCACAGGCCAAAAAGATCACCATGGCCTCTGGGGCAATATGGGCCACGGACACCAATATGGTCCCCAGAGGTAGGCCAGCCCATGGACATCAACATGTCTTCAGGAGGTGACACAGAGCCACAGACATTCACGTGGCCTTTGGTGGTAACATGGGCCTCTGACATCAATACCGCCGCTGGCTACAGCACAGCCCACAGACACCATTACGGTCCTTGGCAGCAACACAGGCCACAGACATCAACATGGCTTCAGGCAGGAGCCCAGACCATGGGCATCTGAGTGCCCTTGGTGGTAACAAGGGTCATGGACATCAACACGCCCCTTATTGCAGCAGGACCACAGACCCCAATATGGCCGTCAGGGGCAATACAGGCCACTCACATCAACATGGTCTCCAATGGCAACCAGAATCCTGGATACTCATAAGGTCTCCTGCTGTAACACAGACTATGGAAGTCAACCTGGCTTCCATTGGGGCTTCAGAGATCCACATGATCTCCAGTGGCCTCCCAGACCACAGATATTGCATGAATCTTTGGCTTCAACACAGGCTGGGGCTCTGGACCATGAATCCCAACATGGCCTCCAGGGGCAGCACAGACCATAGAGGTCTTTCAAGGAGGTCTAATCCCAAAAATGAACCATTATTCATCTGGGACATCCTCTTATTGCTCAGAATCAGGGTGATCATGCGGGCAGGCAGTGTGACTTAGGGGTGAGTCTGCAGAGGTTCCAGTCTACACACATCACCCTGTAAGCCCTTCTCAGCAAAGACGTGTTCCCTGTCCACCACAGCCTTCTTCCAAACCTTATCCCTGTCTGTAGCTCCACCTCTCTCCACTACACACCTCTCCATCCCTCCATCATTCCCACCTCCCCATTGCATATTTGTTCATCATAGTGGCATTGGAAACTGCAGTGTGTCACACAGTATAATTTCTTACCCAAACAACTTTACATGTAAATATTCATCACCATGAGTCATTGGTCTGATTCAAGGTTTATGGTTTCTGAAGCACCATAAATACTGCACCATTGCTGAGACTTGTCTTGAACATCTCACTGGTGCCCAGAGTCAGGATGATGTCGCAGCTAAGCTGGGCATCCAGAAACAAATTCCACGCTAGCTGCTGGTTGTAGCACACCTCTGCACCCTGGATATCTGTCACCCCCAAGGCTCATTGTGCTTAACCTCTGTGCTTGTATCCTGTTGGCAGAACCACTGCCCCACCCTCCATTTTCTAGTGGGGCAAGCAGCACCCCTGCAGCCAGTGTGGAGAACGAGGACCAGGCTGAAGAAAGAATAGAAGTGCTGTGTGGGCATGCGAAAACTTGGCATGGCGATCACACAGTAGGGGAAGAAGTCAGTGTTTATTCTGTTTTACCCACCCTGGGTACAAACCATGGTAAGGAGAGTAGGCATTGCCAAGGGGCTTTCTACAGCTGAAGCAGACTTCGGATAAATGAGCTGAAAGCAGGAGGCCACTAGATAAACATACCTCCACTTTGGAGCAGCAAGCCTTCCTGGAGAGTGAAACTGAGCAGTGATCCTCACCTCTAACCCAGTGATAATAGCTTCTTCTAGACATCACAGAAGAGGTTGTAAACATGAAGTGGCAATCTCCTGAAGCATGAATGAAATCATCTGTGGTGGTTTGAATGAGAATGGCTCCCACAGGCTCATAGATTTGAATACTTGGTCACTAGGCAGTGGCACTATTTGAAAGGATCGGGAAGTGTGGTCTTGTTGGAGGAATTGTGTCACTGGGGTTGGGCTTTGAGGTTTTACAAAACCCATTCCAAGCCCATAGTCTCTCTTATTGTTGCCTGCAGACCAGGATGGGGAACTCTAAGCTACTTCTCCAGCACCATGTCCGCCTGCATGCCGCCATACTCCCCACCATGATGATAATGGACTGACCTCTGAAACTGTAAGCCAGCCCCAGTCAAACGCTTTTCTGTATAAGTACTGCCATGGTCATGGTGTCTCTTCACAGCATTAGAACACTAAGACATCATCTTTGCTGTTAGGAATCAATACATTTGGTCAATCTTCCCTTCCTTCCAGGTAGACATAGTAGTTACTCTGAGAGGGCATTCCAGAAACCCTATAGGTCCAGAGCTAGGGAGTTCAGACTAGCTTTTTCCAGTGTGCTTTCTCTCTCTCTCTCTCTCTCTCTCTCTCTCTCTCTCTCTCTCTCTCTCTCTCTCTCTCTCTCTCCCTTCCTCCCTCCATTCCTCCTCTTCTTCCCTTTTCTCCCCTGCCCTCTGCTGTGTTCATGCTCTGGGTAAATGTGTGTCTTTGAATGGACAGAATGACAAAATGAAATGTGTCTAATAGAAATCCTTTAGAAAGAATTTCCCCAAGTTTTACAGAGATGTTATTTACATTGTTCTTTCCATTCGCTGTTTGAGGCTCTCATCTGAGAAAATCTGTCTACATGGGGATGCATATCAGTTAAAAATTTGTGTGTGCATTGATTTGGTGACTGGGAAAGAAAAGGGCAATTGTTTTGAGATATTTGTTGTGAGAAAACCATACCAGAAGGACTTGCTCCTTCTCAGCAGAGCCTCAGGGACACTGGGTGGGAAGGAGAAACAATGTCTAGCTCCACACACACACTTCTGTTGGGAAAAGTACTTCTAAGTGTGATCACAGGAACCCTGCCACAACCACCCTCAGAGGAGGGAAGATGGGAAAAAGAGTGTTCTCATGTCACAGAATAGACGTCTCTGTGTGAGCAGTTACTTGACTTTATTTCCTACATCCACCCTACCCGGAAACAGCAAAGCAGTCTCTTAGCCAGCTGCTGGTAAATAGAGGACTGTGGGTGCATGTTCGGAGGACACGTTTATCCATACTAAATCTAAAGCTTGTCAGTCCCCGCTAGTGCTTCCTTCATGATCATATGCAGAGCTGGGCTTGAACCCATGTGTAGTAATATGGGGCGGCGGCGGGGCTATGTCCCCAAAACCCCAGCCGCCTGCCCAGCTAGCTTATGCCCCGAAATAATTACACAGACACTGTATTCTTTTAAACACTGCTTTGGCTCATTTCTACCTAGCATCTTCTAGGCTAACTCTCCCACCTGGACTAGCCCATTTCTTATCATCTGTGTAGCACCGGTCTTACCGGGAAGATTCTAGCCTAAGTCCATCCTGGGTCGGAGCTTCAGAGCTTCATTGTGTGTGTCTGCCCAGGAGCAGGGAGCACGGCGGACGTCTGCTCCCGAGAGGAGAGCTGTGGAGTCTGACCTCACTTCCTCTTCCTCCCAGCGTTCTGTTCTGTTTACTCCACCCACCTAAGGGTGGGCCTATCCAATGGGCCTAGCAGTTTCTTTATTGCTTAGCCAATGAAATCAACAGATTGATATATGACACTCCCACATCACCCATGTAAAAATTTTACAGGAACAAAGAAACTCTTCTGAATGTTTTATTGTTAAGACATTTACACACATATGCATGTGTGTGTGTGTATCACTGTACTTTGCCCTTATTTATCCACCATCATGTGCCACGATCCTTCCCCAAAGAGCCCCCTTCTGCTTCCACTTCTTGCATACATGTATATTAGTCTAGGTTCTGCACACACACATAGAGACTTTTAAAGTGTACAGCAGGGACTGAGAAGATGACTCCATGCTTAAAATACTTCCTGTGCAAGCATTAGGACCAGAGTTTGGATACCCAGCACCCATGGAAGTGCCAGGCTGGCAGGGTGGATCCCCTGTATTCCTAGCACTCAGAAATTACTGAGATAAACTGGCTAATTGAACTAGATGAGTTGGGGAGCTCCAGGCTCAAGAGAGAGAGTCTATCTTCATATGTAAAGTGGGGTGAGACAGAGGAACATAACTGATGTCTGTTTCCGCCTACCATAAACATGTATACACACATTTACACATACTACACACATACACACACAAAGACTATAACACCAGTTACCATAAAGAAAAACTTATATGAACTAACTCTGCTGATTGAAAATCATCATTAAAGATGGAAGGTGTTATTTCAGTACATATCTGGGAAAGAACTTGCCAGAATATATAATGAATGCCTGTAAATTAACAAGGAAAAGCTAGAATGTGTAATTAGGAAATTTTCCAGAGTCTCAAATTGATAGAAAATAAGCCCTAAGTGGTCAACAAGCATGTGAAATAAAACATTAAGATCACTGAACACCTGGGAAGTGCACATGAAAAGTACAACAAAAATGCATCAGATATCAACCAAACGGTTAAATGAGATGACTGGCTGAAATGAATAGTAAACACTACATTAAATGTTGACAAACACACAGAAGAAGTGAAACACTAACATTCTTTTAAGAGTTCCACATAGAAAGCCAGAAAGCGTGATGCGCTCCTTCACTTGGGAAACACTGGTGAAGGGATTAAGAGTTCAAGGTCATCCTTATCTCTACAGCATCAAATTCCAGACCAGCCTAGGCTGCAAGAAACTCTGTATCAAAAATAAGAAAAAGAAAGAGTTGCAACATTTTGTGAGATAATGGATTATATATGCCTTCTGGGGCGGGGAGAGTTTGAACAGCTATTACTGACTATAGGATAAATTTGTGTTGAAAATATGATTATGATGAAATAAGGTCTAGGAAGTAAACATATACACAGAGTCCTACACGTATCAACAGAGTTTCTTACCCAATTCACGTACTGGAAGAGGCAGACAGAGCCAGCCAGTGGCTCACCCCTCTTCAACTCTCTCAATACTGCACACCAATGAACAACTTGACATTTCACTGAGATATCATGGGGACTGAGCTTCTGTATGCGGCACAGTAATCTCCAACTAGAAAATGATATTTGTCCCACATCAAAGAAACAACTGTCTAAGAGAAGCAAACACAAGATCTCAATCAGAGGGACCCTTGCTGGCCCCACCATTCTAGGAAAAAATACTAGTTAGGAGTTGAAGTGGGATGTCCTTCTGTATGTATGCTTTATTGATTGATAAATAAAGATCTTTGGGTCAATGGCTTAACAGAACAAAACCAGGCGGGAAATCAGAACAGTGATAAAGAGTAGGTAGAGTCAGAGAGATGCCATGTAGCTGCCAAAGGAAAAGAACATCAGAACTTAACAGTAGACCACAGCCTTGTGGTGATACATAGATTAATAGAAATGGGTTAATTTAAGATGTAAGAACTAGCTATAAATATGCCTGGGCCATTGGCCAAACAGTGTTGTAATTAATATGGTTTCTGTGTGATTATTCGGGTCTGGGAGGCCAGGAAACGAATGAGCAGTCTCTGCTTATAAGGAGTGTTAATGGAAATTTTTCCTGTAAAAGATTTAGAATGGAGGAGCAAAAAGGAAGGAGGGAGACACTTCAAACTGTAATATAATCTGAACTTTGATTAGAAAGAGGGAGGAAGGGCTATGGGTCAGAAGAGCTCCAGAGTGAAGTTTGGAGAAAGTCTCTACCAGCACAAAGAGAACAAAGGAGTTCTCAAGTGAAGGCTGATGGATCCCACATCAGTCAGAACGAGCCTTTCTAGCTCACTGCAGTGATTTTCTGTGAGAAGCCTGGAGGTAGTTAGCAGTGTAGGCGACGACAGAATATCTGAAGGTTTGACAGGTAGGATTAGTCACTGTTCTTGTAGATGTGACCAAAAAAAAAAAAAATCACCTGGCAAGAAGCGACTTAAAGGAGTAAGGGTTTGTTTTGGCTCACAGTTTGAGGACATAAAGTCTACCATGGTCAGAGATGCCTGACCGAAGAAGTATGAAGCCACTGATGGCATCGCATCTATAATCAGGAGGCAGAGAGACAAAACAAGAAATGAGCCTGAACTATTAAAGCCCAAGGCCCACCCACAGAGACCTGCTTCCTCCAGCAATGCTCTACCTTCCAAATATTCTACAACATCCACAACAGCATCAGTGGCTTAGAGCCACATCTCTGAACACATGAGCCTGTGGGGGACAGTTCCCATTTAAGGCACAAAGACATGTCAGTCAGCAGCTCCCCATAGAAGAGTCTCTGGCGTCTTCCTCCCTGTTCCCCTCTGGGGCAACATGCATTCTGTTTCTCAATGGGAGTCAATTACTAATCACTGTTTAACCACCAGATTACTATTGCTGAGACAGAATACCTGAGAAAATCATCTTTAAAAAAAGAAAGGCAATTATTTTGACCTATGTTTTAGAGATGCTGGTCTAAGGTTCTCTGTCTGCAGAATATCAGGGTGTAAGGAGAATGTGGCAGAGGAGGCTGCTCACTCAACTCATGCTTTCCAGAAAGGAGAGAGAGGGGGGAGAGGGAGAGTGGTGAGGGAGAGGGATAAGGGTAGGGAGGGGAACCAGGTACAATATACTCCCAGGGCACACTCCCAAAGACATAATTCCTCCGATAAGGCCACACCTGTAAGTTTATACCAGCTCCCTATAGTACCAAGAATCCATGAACCCATCAATTCCGTGAGGAAATCAGAGCCTTCAGAACCCAGTTGATTCCCAAAAGCTCATCAACTAGCCACCCAGCCTTTAGAAACGAGCCCATCAAGGGGTGTTTCAGATTAAAGTACCAATAAGTTATTATTATCACCTGCCATGTGCTTTCCTTAACATCCTTTTCAATATTCACTTAGCTGAAGTCTCCTAAGCCTGGAATGCTCAGTAGCCATTGTGATGGTGTCTACTTTGTGTCTTCTTGTTGTGAGGATCAAGAATGCTGTGTGAAGCAGGAATCATAGCAACAGTTTACTGTCTCATTATGAAAATGTCACTAGGGACCACTAGGTCTCTCCTTGTTGCTCTTTGTAATTTTGTCTTGTCTTGTTTGCAGTAGATGGTCAGCTCCCTCACCCAGTGAAGGTGAAGAATGCTGCTGATTTATCACAACCTTTATGGCTCACACTGGGCCTTTCCCCATGGAAGCCTCAGATAAAAAATGGATTAAGCTAATGATTAAACCTTTTCCAGTTTTTCAAAGAATCTGATTTTCGTTACCTTAGAAACAAAATACTTAAGTTACCATGCCTTGCTATAAGCAAGTAGTGATCATATATGTGTTTATAGGCACTTAATTATTTCAGTTATAGCAAAGCTAAAGGAAATAACATTGCAGTACTGTTGTTGTTGGCAGTTACCCTTATTGTCAAATCTTGATAACTTAGAATATTCTGATGCTTCCTTTTGATCTTTCCCACATCTCTCAGCCCATGGTAACATATCCAGTCTGTTGCAAAACACTAAATCAAATGACCCTGAGTCTGGTGACCACAAATCCTGGCATCTTTGGAGCAGGATCAATTCCCAATATTCTCTCTCATGTCTTTCTCTGAGCAGACACATTCACAATTCATAAACAAAACATTCTTTGGCAGATGGATTCCTAGTTTTTGATTCTGAAAATATGGTCACCAGATCCTCAAAACCTTGGGAAGGTTTCCTTTAGAATTGCATAGGGGAACCTTGGGGGTTTTGCCTGGAGATAAATCTCAGTCGGCAGAGCCAATTTACATGTGTCAAGATCTGATGCTAAGAAGCCCTGAGAATCTGTCTCCTACATGCCCGTTGCACCCTCCCACCTGCTTACCCTCTAGGGGAACATATAGTCATGCTCAGCTCTGCTAAGAGGCCTGACTTCTTCAATTCTTTCTGTATCGGTCACCTGATGGTAAGGCGTATATGACTTCATGTGGCCTGTGACCCTTTCCACAGAACCTGGGAAGAAAGGTTTATACTGGGTCTGCCACCTTTCTTAGGCTTCATTCTGCAAGGTCAAGTTCCTGAGACAAGAGACGTTTGGGGGAGATGACCCTAAGCAGTGCTGGATGGAAGAGGGCAACAGGGAACGGAGCAGTGAGATAGGAAAGGAGTAGAGGATGGTGGGGATGAGGAAGGTTCAGGTTCCTCTATGGGTAAGTTTCATGGGGTCAGTCCCACTGGAGGCCTCTGGAAACAGAACATCCGACAGAGCTGTCCCAAGAGGGGCCAGAAAGACGAATGTTTTATCCATCACTTCCCATCTGAGATTGGTTGTGATTCACTCTTGGGGACTTTGACCACCACAAGGCCTGCCTGTATCCCACCTTGTCCAAACCAACTGTGCTCCAGTGACTAACAAAGCCCCCTCCATAATCAGATACAGGTGCTTAAGGAAGAAGCCTAGGAGACCAACATCATCGACCACAAAGGCTAAAATTATCTGAGGAAGGGGTCCTATGAACTTGTGCATGGACTTTATGCGACAAGTCGATTCTGTACTGTCTAGTTTCTCAGACGCTAAGCTTACCCAACTATTTCTTGAAGCCCCTTTTGTCATCTCAAGAAAGTTCTTGCTGGCCCCTGACTCACCAGTGCAGCCTCAGGCCAAGCACTAAGGACAGCAACAGAGGCTGGATTTTTACCACCACTCAGCCATCTTTCCTCCCATCACAGAGCCCGTCTGGCATGCCCCCGCAACCGCACATCATGTGCCAGGCAGTCGCTTCTCAACATTTATCGGATATGACAATGTACTAGGTGTGGTCTTTCCCCGGGGGGCTGAAAATCTAAACAAACCCCTGACGGTCTTTGATGTATGGTATTTTCTTTCCCTTTCATTTGGTGGTACGCTGCAGCAGGTGCTGACATTTTTATTATTCACACAGCCATCTCCAGGATCCCATCTCACTGGGACACTTCAAATTTATGCAGGAACTTTCTCCCAAGGAGCCAGAGCTCTTTAAAAGAAACCATCTTTATCATCATGAGGTCTCCCATGCAAGGAAGTCCCCTTGTGAGAAAACATGTTTTCCCCAATTCTTACTGAGGGAAACCAAAGCCCAAGGGAGGCATGACTTAAACACAGGTTTTTGGGTTTCCTGAGGCTCAGGGCCTCGGTTTCACATCTGAACAATAAGCCCAGTTGGGGGAAAGTAAGCGAGACAACCCTGTGCTGATTCAGGACCAGGCTGTAGTAACCTGACTGGTGACTGTTAGGTTACAGAAACACAAAAGCTTTTATACAGTTTCTCCTTAATATGCAACTTGCCATAACAGCTGGGCAGAGTAGGAAAACTTAAATTTAGTCTGGCCCCAGTGCCCACTGTATATAGAATTTCCCTGTATGTGGTGCTTCCCACTGAGGA
The DNA here is from genome assembly GCF_037038515.1 of Microtus pennsylvanicus. Taxonomy (NCBI): domain Eukaryota; kingdom Metazoa; phylum Chordata; class Mammalia; order Rodentia; family Cricetidae; genus Microtus; species Microtus pennsylvanicus. Next base: position 124,354,664 of record NC_134580.1, on the reverse strand, counting down.
AACTACTTCACCCTGGATGAGAGGGTCTCACCAGCATCACTGTTGCTGGGGACTCCTGGGAGCCCTTTGAAGACAATAATGCTGTTTGCTAAGACAAAGCAATGCTTTTCAGTCCTTTATTCTCACTCTTTGCCCTGTGACCTAATCTAATGGCTTGATCATGCTTCTTCTTCCCTCAACAGGAGTTTTGGCCTCATGGTTTAACTTAACCAATAAGATAGGGCAAAGGGACAGAAATTGAGGCCTTGCATATGCTATGCATGTGACCAGCCTCTTGTATTTTAAGACTCCTGTATTGAACCTAGAAACAACCTAAGTGACCCTCAACTAAAGAATGGATAAAGAAATTGTGGTACATTTACACAATGGAGTACTACTCAGCAGTAAAAAACAATGACCTTTTGAAATTTGCACGCAAATGAATGCAACTAGAAAAAAACCATTGTGAGTGAGGTAATCCAGACCCAGAAAGTCAAACACAGTGTGTATTCACTCATAACTGGATAGGAGATGTAAAGCAAAGGACCCCGGAGAAATTAGGCAATAAGGAGAACACTAAGAAAAACATGTATGGATCCTCCTGGGTCCTGGGAAGGGGAAATAGACAAGATCTCATGAAAAAATTGGGAGCCTGGGGTTGGGGGAGAAGTGAGGGTGGAAGAGAAGGAGGGCAGAGGGGAGGGGGAGAAAAACATGAAGGAATGGGAAGGTTGAGATGGAGGAAGGACAGAGAGGGAGGGAGAGCCAAGAAAGAGATATCATGATTGAGGGAGCCATTCTGGGGCTAGCAGGAAACCTAGCACTAGGAAAATTCCCAGGAATCCACAAAGATGACCCCCTAAGCAATAGTGGAGAGGGTGTCTGAAGTGACTGTCCCCTGTAATCAGATTGATGACTATGTCAATTCTCATCATAAAGCCTTCATCCTGCAAATGATGGAAGCAGATGCGGAGATCCACAGTGAAGCACTGGGTTGAGCTTCCAAAGTCCAGTAGAGAGAGAAGCAATAATATGATCAAAGGGATCAAGACCATGATGGGGACACCCACTGCAATAGCTGATCTGAGCTAATGGGAGCTCATTCACTCTGAATTGACAGTAGGGGAACCTGCATAGGATCAAACTAAATCCTCTGAATATGGGTGTCAGTTGTATGGTTGGGGCAATCTGTAGGGCCACTGGCAGTGGGACAAGGATTTATCCCTACTGCTTGAATTGGCCTTTTGGAGCCCATTCTCTTTGGAGGGATATCAGTCTAGATATGGGGGGGGAGGGCCTTGGTCCTCCCTCAAAGTGATGTGCTAGACTTTGTTGACTCCCCATGGAAAACCTTATCCTCTCTGAGGAGCAGATGAGGGGTGAAGTGGGGGGAAGGTTAAGGGAGCAGGAGGAGGGAAAGGAGTGAGAACTGGGATTAGTATGTAAAATGAGAAAAGATTTTTTTGAAAAAAAAATAAATTAATTTGTAAGAAAAAAAGACTCCCTGTATTAAGTTGACACAGATTAACCAATTATAGAGAAGTCACAGGTACCAGTATCTAACCTTTGCACTTATATGAAATCAATGTTAAAAAATCAGTTTGTGAAAACAGCAATAGTTCTTTCCTATTGTTGAGTTCCTTCTCCATGTCTAAGCATGGCCCTCAGCCTTCAATGTAACTTAACTCTTGTTACTCACTGCCAGCCACTGTGAAGAAGCATAATTACCACCGGGTTTCACACATGGACTACCAAGGGCCATGGAAGTCAGCTAACTGGTCCAAACTCCAATTAAAGAAATGAGCTTGCACTTTAAGACCATAGTCTCTAAGACCAGGTCTTAAGTCATGCTCAGCACAAAGCAACCAGACCATGGAGTCTGTAGTAATGAAGACCAGAGAGCTCTCCAGAACACAGATACACTCAGGTACTACAAATCTTCATGGTGGAGATCCTTAGCTACCACTGAGAAGTGCCACCAGTTCTGAGTTCTAGTGGGATTTTCACTCGCTATACAGTCTTGTCAAACACATCTTTAAAATTCTTTATGCTTGTAAAGTAGACCAATGTCAATCATTCCCTGACAGAACCATTGTGGAGTGATTTTCTTTGTTGTTTCGTTCCCTGACAGAGCCATTGTGGAGTGATTTTTTTTCTATTGTTATTTTGTTTGTTTTGAGACAGGGCCTCATATAGCCTAGGCTGGCCTAGAGCTTACTATAGTCAAAAAGGACCCTAAACTTCTGACCTTCCTGCCTTCTGCAAACCTAAGTAACAGGTTTACTGCATTGGCCACCATGCCAGGCTTTATACTGTGCTAAGGATCAAATCTGGGGCTTCCTGAATACTAGGCAAACATCCTTCCATCTAAGCTATATCCACAGCCACTGTCTCGTACCCAGCAGCAGGACTTGAAGAAGTCAGTAGGGACAATTTTCCCTGAAGATCTCTTTGGAAAAGAGAAACACGGAAAAGCAGTGAAAGCCTTGATGACAAAAGAATCCCTTCTCTGTGTTTAGTCCAAGAGCAGCTCTGAGGACAGTGACCCTTTGTCCTGTTGTGGTGAAAACCACCAACTCTACTCCAAACAGGGCCTCATAAAGCTCAGCATTAGATTTGGATTTACATTCTTAGATCAGAATCCAGTGCTGCTGGGCAGTGGTGCACGTCTTTAATCCCAGCATTCGGGAGGCAGAGGCAGAGGAACTCTGTGAGTTGGAGGCCAGCCTGGTCTGCAAGAGCTAGTTCCAGGACAGGTTCTAAAGCTTTAGGCCATGATGTCATTCCTCTCTTACTTGCCCATTAGTTTAGAAACACTAAGGCTGCCAGGTAGGGACCAGTGGCATAAGGCCAAGGGGAAATCAGCATAGCTGCCAGCAACAGAATGGGTGGCCTCTGCACCTACAAGCTCAGTGCTTATATGGCCTTCAAAAAATGAAAAGTACCATTCACTTCCATGCCAACGTCCAAACTGACACACCTGTCCCTTCTCAGCATTGCAGTCATCTTCTTACCTTTGCTTGGGAGTCTGTCCCAAAGACCCATTCAGCACACTGCCTTTAATGGGAATGAGCTTATTCCAAAGCTCAGAGCTCTGAGACATCTTTGAATGTGGCCTTGGCATCCTCTCTTCTAAGCAAGGCCACGCTCGCCTTGAAAGTTTCCCAGGTGACTTAGACAGCTACGGAGTCACTTAATAACACTGAAAAGAAATGTGCAATGTTGTGTTGCAATTTTAAGCAGCTTATAAATTAGAGCACAGCCCAGAGCCAAGCATGACATATTGTAGCTCACCCCAGTGCCCTTCCTGGGGTCACAAACTAGGGCCAACATATGAAAGCGGGGCCGAACCTATAAATTATTATCAACTCTTTGATTTTGTCCTGAGTGTCTAAGACGAAGAAGGGGAATAGCTGGATGCAGGACCTAGACATAGCTCATTGGTTTGCTTGCCTGTGCTTTAACCCTAAAGTCCCAGTTCATCAAGAAACCCATAAAGAAACCTGAATGCATACACTTCAACCACTGCCTGCGACTCCCCTAATGAACCCAAAATACCCACGGCAAAGCATGATTTGTGGGGAAAGGAATTCCAGTGTCTGTCATTTCATCTTTGCTATAATAAAGTCTCATGGCTGACAACTTTATAAAACACTCTCGGGGTACCAGCAATGCAAACCACTTCTGAGGGAAGGTCACTTCAAGGTTGTCCAGTTCCTCTGTGGAACTTTTATTGGCAAAAACAGCCCACAGAAGGCCAGGGCCTGTTTACCACATAATGGAGCCCCCGGTTCTTAATATGCCACTCTTAAAAATCAATGGAGAAAATTTTATTGAGTGGGCTCTGATAACCCACACATTTTTAAATGATGTGGTCTTCTTACAGAGAGAAAGGATAAGAGAGAAGGGAAGGGAGAGAGAGAGAGAGAGAGAGAGAAAGAGAGAGAGAGAGAGAGAGAGAGAGAGAGAGAGAGAGAGAGAGAGAGAGAGAAATACACAGAGAGGAACGAAGAGAGAAAGAAAGAGATGAGAGAGGACATAGAAACTAACTTCAGATGGTGAATTTTGACCTCTACTGACCAGAAATTGAAAATAAACTTTTTTTCATCTAAAGTTCAATAAAAATTGCATTCTCATTACCCCTGTGACTATTTCCAAGGAAACTCATAATGCTCATTTTTCTGTTTTTGGAAGTCACTTCAGTGACCATAAACCAAGAGTTATCAGGACTGTGCATAAAGTAACACATACCCTGAGATTTCTTGGTACGGCAGTGAAAATTACAGAATGTTACAGAATCTCATAATGGGATCATTCAACAGCAGGCACCCATACATTAAGGACCAACAGACTGGGAAAGGGGGAAAAAAAGGGCAAGGGGTAAGAAAGAAAATACATGTTTCCTTCCATATGTCAGTTCTAGATTTAGCCAATATATGAGATAAAATCAGAAAGGGACTCTTTGAGCAATGGAAGGGGGGCTAGTGCAAGGAACAGGGAGAAGATAACAGAAGGAATACCATCAGAATACATTGTTATACTGTAATGATGATGTCTCTATGAAACCATGCTCTTCACAACGAAAATACCCTAGTGACAACAGTGTAAAGGATCGACATATCTCTGGTTCTCTTATTTTTACATCCTCCATGCTGGACAAATTTTGAAAAAGGCCATTCCTCCTACTGCATAAACACCTCTACCAGTATGCAACAGAAGAATGGGCTCAAAGCAACAATCCATCCTGCCTCTTATTGAAACAACTTCTGTGCTCCTTACATAAATAGCCTTTCTCCCTCGTGGCCTTTGCTTTGTCCAGTCATGGCTTCCCCCATAATTATTTTTGACTTCTTCTCTCCATCTAGCTCTTGACTCATTGACACTTAAGATGGAAAGGGTACCAATTATGAAACAGGAAGAAATTGTTGTAACTACCCCCAGGCCCAGGTAACATGACAGACAAAGGGGAAGAAATGATTTAAGAGTCATAAGATAGGGAAAGAGTGGCGTGAGTCAAAGTCATAATATTGCAACTATGAACACACAGAAGCTATGGAAGCTTGCACAAGATTGGGTCCTTTGCTTTCTCATTGTGGATAGAGAAGACATCCATGAGACACCATCCCTTTCTGAAGAACCAGTGACTGCTAATTTTTTCTGGAAGTAGAGGTGTGGTTTTCCTTAGCGGTGTAGCAATTGCAGGATGGGGTGGGAAAAAGGAGGAATTCAGAGGGAAAGAAAAGGGATTCAAGAGGATAATGAGAAATAATATTCATCTCTAGATGAATACGAAGTCAAGTTTTAGTTCAAGGACATGCGAGGCTTAGCAACCAGGAAAGCTCAGAAATCATGTAAACTACTTAACAGACAGGTTCTAGAGGCTCAGTGGAAGGCAGAGCCATTGGGGTTGGTGTTCTGTGTCTATGGCAGACAGTACAGTTTATGTGTACTCCACTTAGTGGATTTGTGTGCTCAATCATTTGGTTTTAAGTACACTAACTTTCAAATAATAGCTAAGTAGCTTTAAAATACAGTTTTATAAAAGGTATCAGTGGTTCAGAGTCAGCGCTAGTAAAGAGGGCCAAAAGCCAGCTGAAGCTGGCCACTTCCCTTCTTCCTCCTGAGCAAAATCAAAACCATAAACATACAGCAAGTCCAAGGTCAAAGGTGCTTAATTTTGGGGAGCCTTCTTTTCAGTCAGGCCTTTGAACTACTAGTTCCATATTGAGGTATCATAACAGACAAAATATTTTAAAAATATGTTCTATAATTTCTGTGTAGTTAATACCTATAGAATTTTACAGCGGAAGAACTTAACATTACTAATAAGCAAAACACACACTAGATCAAGGCCCAAAAGTGGGTAACGGGCAAGAGTGAATGTTCAAAAGCAAAATAAACTAGTAAGAGAGCTCAGTCAATAAAGGGCTTGGCTTGCAAGCATAATGACCAGAACTCAAGTAAAATAATCTGAGTTTGTTGCCACACACATGTAATACAAGTGCTGGAACCATGGAGACAGGCAGACACTTGCAACTCAATAGCCTACTCAGTAAGTTTCAAGCTAATAATAGTAGATCTGTCTCACAACAAAAAGGTAGATGCCATCAGAGAAATGTCATACAAGGTTATCCACTGACCGCCATACCTACCTACATGCACACATAATGTATGGTCATTCACATACACATACATGATTAATTGATACAAAAATTTAGTTCTCACCTGCCTTTCTTCAGAGTTCCCCAGAAGCAGATATGTAGGCAACTGTGCATATAACAATCACTTATCAGAGAAGCCTGGGACACAGTAACAGAGAAGAAGACAGGCAGAGTATGGAAAATGGTAATAAGGAAGGTACCCTGAGCTAACAGATGAATTATTCCTGGGAGAGGTAATTCTGAGAACCTGCATGAGACACAGCTCAATCCCTTCCATTCCCAAGGAGGGAGAGTTAGGTGCTTACACCAGTTCTCCTTAATCACTGGCTCAGGACCACTTCCAAGATGGGAACGTTAAATTTTTGATACTTCACCTGTGCAGAAAAACAGGAGCGACTGATATCCTAAGAGCTCCTCAGTTAAAGGATGCAGGTAGCTGCTGAGGTGCAAGATGGCCATCATTGCAAAAGAGTCAGAGGACACCCCCACACACTCTCTCATTGGTGGAAGTCCCGCAGGAACACCCACGTCCACCTGGAATATGAGAGTTTGTGTACAGTCTTAGTTTGTCTTGTTAGAACGTGTTAAGTAGATATCCCTCTGAGGACTGCTCTTTTATTTTAAAGGAAAACAGAGGAGGAATTGGAGGGGCAGGGGGGAACTGGGAGGAGTGTAGAATGGGGAAACCTATAAGTTAGAAAAAGAGAGAGAGCAAGAGAGAGAAGAAAAGAAAAAGAAGGAAAAAGGGAAGGAAGGAAGGAAGGAAGGAAGGAAGGAAGGAAGGAAGGAAGGAAGGAAGGAAGGAAGGAAGGAAGGAAAGAAGGAAAGAAGGAAAGAAGGAAAGAAGGAAAGAAAGACAGCCCCTATTGTTCTTCAGAGGACACCGATTCAGTTCCCAGCACCCCCATGGCAGCTAACAACCATCTGTAACTCCAGGTCCAGAGTGTCTGATGCCCTCTTCTGGCCTTCATGAGCTGCAGACACTGGGTGCACAGACATACAGCCAAAACACCCATACACATAAAATTTATTTTTAAATATGTCAGTTTTTCCACAAGACAAACTACAAAAGTATCCTGTCATTCTTTTAATAGATTTTTAAAAAATGACAGTAAGTTTCATCACCCTGCACATGAGTGATCAGGAAAGCAGCATATATTTGAATTATCTTGGATGAATCCATTCATTCTTCCAGGATTCAGAGTCTCTGTCCATAAAATTAGGGGGTTAGCTATCTAATATTCTAATATATCCTGAGGATTAGTCAGTGAGTATATTCTAAATGATTCCTCCATTAATAGTGTTATTTCTAAAGATTTATGTTGCAATTCTTTAACCATAGGTGTGCATGTATGTAGGTGTGTTCACATGAGTCTGGGTGCCTGCCAGGGCCAGGGGTGTTAAATTCCCCAGAGCTAACAAGTTGTGAGCCACCTAACCTGGGTGCTGGGAACCAAACTTATTCTTATAATGGAGTAATAAGCATTCTTTACCAATGAGCCATTTCTCTGGCCCCGTATTCTTATTTTTAAGCTGTCCTGTCAGTAAGGACGGTGCACTATGAAAAAGTGTTTCTCTCTTACCTCACAATGGAGGATAAGGGTACATGCTCTCTACAGAAATCATGCAAAGACTCCATCAAATTACAGGACCATTCCCAGCAGCCCCTGTCACTGCCCTTAGCCAACTAGCTAAATGGACACTTGTAAATGGGATGGATCTCAAGAAAAAGACAGACTGTACTCCTGCTTCATAAATTTTACAGAACAGCTTTCTGAAAAATAGCACTGGGTCGAGGAACTCTGCTGGAAAATGTCTAGCCTGCCCTCAAATTTGAGAACTTTGGAAAGTTTGCATACCAGCAGGTTGAGAGGCAGTTCATACATCTTACCACCTTGATGTGCTGTGTTTGGATAGAAAACGGACTGTCCACTTTCTGGCAAACTGCACTGTATTCATAGGTGCAGACTCGTAACAGAGCTCTGTCAAGGTGCCATAGGACATATGGGCTTGGCTCCTCTGGTTCCCTAATAAACAGCAAGAACTTTTACTCAGTAGGGGAGTGTTAATGTCCCATATCCGGAAAAGCAAGAATTTAAAAAGCAATAAGCACTTTGGAGCAATCTAACTCCCATGCCCTCCAGTCTGCAGGAAGCAGGGATGGGCTAAGGGGCCTATGCTTTCAGTCTCCTTCTGCTGTATTCTTCTTACTTCTTTTCAAAGAAGCGTGTGCTCAGGACTTAGGACCTGCTTATTGCTCTTTTTTGAGTTTTACAAATTATCAGACTAGCAAAACGGCTCAGTGAATAAAGGAGACTGCCACAAAGCCAACGTAAGTTATATCCCTGGGACTCACATGTTAGGAAAAGAGAAACCAACCCCCAAAAGTTGTTCTCTGACTTCCACACATATGCTGTGGCATGTGTGCGACCACATGTGTGTACACACAAGCACATACACACATGATTTTCAATTAACCTTAGAACTATCGATTCATTTATATGGAATTATATATAATTCACATCTCTTGATATATCATTCACTATATTATTTTGTAACAATTTAAAATCCATTTTTTCTATTTCATTGTTTTACATATATATAAAGCAATAAATATATTGTATATATTTATATACACTATATTGAACTATATACAAAACATAAATAAAACATATATTTATATATAAAATACATGTGCTTTATATATAAATATGTTATCATATAGTTTGCAGAATATACATATTGTCAAGTATGTATATTTTATGTATAAATATATATTATAAAATATGTATATTTTATATATAAATATCTATTATGTGTATTTCAATAGCGAAATCCTACTCTCTTGGAAATTATGTGCTTATAGCCATCAAAATTTATTCTTTTTCCATAGAACACCCAGAGGATCTAGCAGGCCACATGACCATCTAGATAAAGACTACATTTCCCATCATCCTTCACAACCCAACATATGAGTGAGTTCAGGCCCAAGAGATGGGAGCTGGAGTTTTTCTGTTGCACATTTCTGGAATCCTTGCAGAGAGTTTCCTGGAGAGCTCACTGTCCCCTTCTTCCTGTGGGAAACTCTTACCAGAACATCCAGTCCTTTTCCCAGTCGGTTCATTTTCTTCAACAACTGAATCCCAGGCTCTCTAGAAGATGTATTTGCAGGCTTAGGAAGGTATGCATCCAAAGAGAAGAGGATCCCAAAAAGTCAGTACATGTAGTAGAGACAAATCCTAGTACCATTATCATTGGCCCCTCAGTCTCCCTCAATTGTCAGCCACATTCAGAGGGTCCAGTTTGATCCCATGCTCGTTCATTCCCAGTCCAGCTGGAGTTGATGAGCTCCCATTAGCTCAGGCACACTGTCTCAGTGGGTGGACCAACCCCTGGTCCTTCCTAAGCCTGTAAGTAGGAGGGAGGGCCTTGGACTTCCTACAGTGCAGGGTGCCTTGCCCTCTCTTAGGACTGGAGAGGGTGGGGGAAGGAGGTGGGGGAAATGGAAGGGAAGTAGGAGAAGGGGAGGAAGTGGGAATTTTGATTGGTATTATTTCTAAAGTAATTTTTAAAAAGAGGAAAAAAAGAAGATGTATTTTATGCTGAGATTCACTGCTAAGTCCTCAGCAAGGTGATGGCAACACCAACAGACACAAAAAGGCATTCTCCCATAAAAGGATTGGCAGAGAAATGGTTCTGGAGAGGTTGCCAAGAGTTCTACGTCTTATGCAGACAGCAAGAAGTGGTGTGAGACTCTGGATGGTATCTTGAGAATATATGAGACCTCAAAACCTGTATCCTCAGTGACAAACTTGCTCTAATGAGACCACACCAACTCCAACATGGCCACAGCTCCTAATAGTGCCACTCCCTGTGGGGTCCATTTTCTTTCGGACCACCACATTCCACTCTCTGGCCCTGAGTGGCTTGCAGCCTAACATAAAAAAAAAATGCATTCAGTCCAACTATGAAAGTCCTCATAGTGTATCCTAGTCCCAGACTTATCTAACAGTCCCAACAATGTTTAAAAGTCCAAAATCTCTTCTGATACCCATGCAATCTAACTGTAATCACCTATAAAATCAAAATGAAGATTGCATACCTCCAACATATATAATGGCATAGGTTATACATTACTATTCCAAAACATAGGGAAAGGAGTATAGTGAGGAAACACTGGCCAAAACAAAAGCAAAATCCACCTGGGCAAACTCCTAACTTTGCTTCTCCAGGTCTTAAGTCAAAACCCTCTTAGATCTCCAACACCTCTCAGCTTTGTTGACTACAGTACACTTTTCTCTTTGAACTGTACTCCCTGTTAGCAGCTTTCCACAGCAGGTAACCCACAACTCTGGCACCTTCAACATCTTGGGGTCTCCAAGGCAATCCAAACTTCACTTTCACAGCTTCATGCAGTGTCTTCGCTGGATTCGAGACGTGTACAACCATTGCCTGACCTGTACGGCTGACTAGTATGACTGTGTTGCACTGATCTTCAGGCAAGCTTTATTTATTAAAGCACAAATAATGAGCCACTATAATTGTGTGTGACACAAATGCCTAGTAGTGGGCCCACTTGGCTCATCTCCTGCTGTGGGAGAGTGAGTGCTAAGACGTCTGGCTGCTCCACACAGTGAACCTTGAGCATCAACCATGCCAGTCAGAGTTTACTGATATAACTGATGAGGAGACAGGTTCAGAGAAGCCTACCCTGTCCGAGGTCACTCAAGCAATCAGTGGTCACGCGCAGGTGCAAACCCAACCTGTACATTTTCCAAAGCCACTGGCCTTCCATCCTAGTCCAGTCCCTCCCCTTGATGACAAAGTGCTTCACAGATCCTAGTTAAACTAAATGGCTTAACTTGCTTAAATGACTTGGCTGCCTTGGTGAGGTCTGTTTTACAGTAAAGAGTATTGCACTCCAATTTCTCTTCATCACTAAAACCCTCTAACTTACTTTTCTTTTTTCTCTTTTTTTTTTCACCCACGTCTGAAGCTTTTGAAAAATTAGGTTTAGTGGTTGCTTGTTCCTGGGCCTCAGTTGTCAGTGGTTACTCTCTTCCCTTGCCTGGCAGCCTGGTCCAAGTATCAGCTCCCATCTCCACATCTGCAGCCCCGGAGTTAATGCAGGATGCTCAGCACACACAGGGACGGCAGCCCTTCTTTTCCTAAGATTATTGAAGAATGATCTTAAGACAGAACGTGTGCAGAGAGGTTGTCTTTCATTCAGTAAAGAACAGCTTGCTGTGAGGCCAGAGAGAAGATTCTGGACAAATAAAACAAAACTATTTTGTTCTGTACTTTTTATTAACTCTTGGAAGACAACTAAGAATTAGCAGCTTAATAACAGATGAAACCGAGAGGGTTGTTAAGACTAAGTTAATTTTCTTTGGCACTTTATACTTGGTGGATTCTATTTTCTATCCCACTGTCTCATGATCTGTGGGATTTCTTTAGTTCCATATAGTTTAATAGTCTCACAAATAAATCACCTACATAAAGACTTTTGTATGGTCAGCAGGTCCTCAGCCTCCCTGTCTGCCCTTCCCCTCTGTGATGTTTAGATGGAGCCTAACTGACAAATGCAAGTTTATTCTCATTTTAACTTTCTTTCCCTGCTTAGCTTATACTCCCAACTGCTGCAGTTTTCTGGATTCTCTTTTTATCTCGAGGCCAGAATGCCAACACTATACCTTTAAGCAGTGAGGTCTCTGTATCTGCCTACTGCCTCAAGCCTTCAGGGGTCCCTGGTGCCTGTATTCCTTCTTATCATGGTATTTGAAGTTTCCATGATTTGGCTCAAATTTCCTTCCAATCCTATCGTCTCACCAAAAGGAGCCAGTCTGCTGTGCCTACGTCACTCGAATTCCCCCACACGCTTCAACTTGAACTTGTGTATACTGTTTTCCTGCAGAAAAATGACTGTTTTCCGGATCACTCACTAGCCTCAGTGCCCCGCTGTATCTATGCTCCCCTGACTCTCTTTTCACCTTGTTTAGTAACTGATTCCTCTCCTCCACAGTCTGAAGTTCGAGGCCAGCAGACCCACTATGCCATACTTGGGTCTAACACAAAGTAAAGGTTCAATAGGTATTTATTTGGATAAATGGATGCTGACTAAAATTTTTGCTGATCTGTAAGTGGCTGCTATCTTTCTGTCAGGAACAGTGCTAATAAAATGGCCCTGACGTGATTCTGTTGTCTAGATCAGGCTTAAGAGATTAGTTGTGGCAAAAGCAGTGAGTGTCTCAACTTGAGGAGCTAGCTGCCTATAGAAACGTAGTGGGTGGGTTATCCAACAAAAGGACTTGGATTTTCCCAAACTAACTCAGGAGAGGAAGCAAGGTTCATTTTTACTACTGGAGATGATTGCCACCGTTTAGATTTTAAGAACCCCCTAAGCCTTTTATTTACAGTTGAATTTAACAGCTTTCTAGGGCCTGAAACTTACCTGCTGGGTTATCCAGCCCCCAGAGAATTTTGAAGCACAGAGTCAGTAATGAAAATTAATGCATCACTTTTGAGAAGGAAAGGAGGCTGGTTGGTTTTAAATGGTCTCTGACCCACTAGCTAAGCCACGGGGCTAGCTGGAGATTAACGAGCGGGTCCTACCTGGCAGCTTGAAATGTAGCCCTGGTCTCAGGCAGTTTCAGTTTTGCAAACACTTCCCTCATAAAAACACAAGACAAGGAGAAACAGTGTGTCCCGAGCATCATATGGGAGAAGTGTGGCACACCTCTGCCTTGGCCACCTCATTTCTGGCATGGAGGTCCCTCCTGGGAGTCTTCCCCTCCCCTCAACCCCATGTCTGCCAATGTTTTGGGATTGTGCGGTCAGTTTGTGTTGTGGATCAATGTCCAGCTCTGACTTGGATGAGAACAGTAGATTCTTTTTGTCTGACTCCTGCCTGAGCCACCACACAAACTGTCCTTTCAGGGCCAGAAAGCTGTTAACTCACTCTTCCCACCCCTGCCTCTTCTTGGCTGTGGCTGGAAAGCTCAGCACCCTCCCCACTCGAAATGACCAGCTGCACCATGGCAGAGCTGGCATTGCCTGTGCCCAGGCGCAGTCAGAGGACGGGCTCTCCCAGCAAGGCAGGGCTCTAGAAACAGGAAAATGTTGAGTCCCACAGTGGACAGAAATTAAGAAACAAAGGTGGCCTTCCCCCTTCCATGGCATACTGTTTCTTTAAATGATGATTTTTTTTTCCAAGTAAAAATTGTGAAAAATACCAAGATAAAGGGGAAATGCCCCCATTGTCTATGTAATTTTCCCATCTTCTTCTTACGTAACATGTCCTTACTACTATACTGGGCTTCCAATGCCTATAGCAACACACCTGTTCAGTGTGTGGTGGGAAAATCCCTCCCCTCATGGCTGGAATGAACTGAGAGGAAGAGGAAACTGGGATCCTACGATCCCCTTTGAGATAAACCCCATCCTGAAGACCTGAGGCCCCATCTCCTAAAAGCACCACCTTGGGTACCAAATCTTCAACATGTGGGCCTTTGGGGGACATTTAAGAGCTGAACTATAGCATATACTAAACATTTTTAATTCAGCACATATATAAAAGCTCATAACCTATTAACAAGGGATAAAATATAGCTACATATGCTATAGTAGTTTCAGGTTTCCTGAAAATGTGCGGAGAAAAAAAGTCATCCGTATAAGAAAGGCTATTGTATTTCTAATATTGTGATGGGAGCTGTAAAGTGTATTTTGAGTGACATAATATAATTTCAAACACCAGTTACTGTATATATGTACTTTATTTCTTGATTTATTCTATTTTGAAAATGTATTTATCTTTTGTTTGTAGACGTGTGTGTGTGTGTGTGTGTGTGTGTGTGTGTGTGTGTAATATCCTAAAGCTTCTTACAGCTGTACTTAGACTGACAAAGACCTGAGTTGTCTTAGCTTAAAGGCTCCTTTAGTAAAGTGAATTACAATTGGACAATCAAGTGACAGTAAAAAGACTAGAGACTAGAAAGAAATTAGCATGAGAAGGAATTTAAGTGGTGGTTGGTGTATGGCAATGCACTGTGAAAACAAGCATTTAGTATGTTCATAGACTCTATAGCTCCTGCATTTGCTACATCAAGACACAGCAATCATTCCCCAGTGTTCATCAGTATCTAGTAGGTTTTGATAGAAAGACGCAAAAGTTAGAGTGTGTCCAGGGCTGGGAGCAAGGACAACATAGAGAAATGTCAACAGCTCCTTCTTACGAGTCTATAATCTGGCTAGGCCTGCAAACATGAATATCCTCAAGACATGGCCACTGGGCTTCCTCATCTAAAAAGCCACACACCACTTCATTATACCATTTTGTCCAGGATACTCAGCATTTTGCCTAGGGATCAGACCTCATCTCCCAGTGAGAGGAGTGTCAGGGTCACAGTACAGAAGTTTCTATGAAAGAGAATGAATTGCTTGAAAGAAAAATAGTGGGAAAATAAACACAGATATTTCAGGGTGTTCATTTCTAGTTTTAGCATCATAAGATGCTGTGGGACAATGGTCTGGTACCCTGTAAAGGTTTGTTATTTGTACTGGTTTAATAAAATGTTGATTAGCCAGTAGCCAGGCAGGAAGTATAGGTGGGGCAGCCAGAACAGGAGAATTCTGGGAATGGAAATACTCAATCACAGCCATCACTGAGGAAGCAAGATGAGAATGCCTCACTGATAAAAGGTACCAAGCAACATGGCTAACACAGACACAGAATCATTCCAGAACTATTTTCATCATGGATGTTTTTAAGTTGGAGAATAGAAAAGAATCCTCCTCAAACGGCCTTCGATAAGGTTTTAATAGATAAATAATTTTTTAAAAGCACAATTTTTTATTTAATTGAAATAACTATTTTTACCAGAACAATGCGCCTTTGGTTCCAGCTTAGGGCCTCTCACTGGCTCACCTGAGTGTAACTCGGATGTCAATCCCAGCTCGTCACCCAGTCTACAGCATTCACGTGGTATCAGAGAGAAGGCTGTCATGACAAGCAAGATGTTTCCTGATGGCTGTTTTATGTTGGAAGCAAGAACAAACTTGGGTACCTGGCAAATCATGGTGCTTGACTCAACACTAAAGTGGACTTCCTGTCAAAGGAAGAGTGTAAACCGGGAAATGGAACATTTAAATGTTTTCGTCTTCTTTCCGGTATCCTCTTTCTGTGAGTACAAGTGACTCACTTCAATAGAATAACTTGGTTGTGTGTCCTTCTTCAAAGGTAGCCACGGTCTGTCACTTCAGTCCTGAAATGCCGAGCTGTGAAGAGTGGTGGGTTTCTGCACTGTCTCTGATAATTGCCAGGGAACCAGATTGTATTTTTTCTGATACTTAATTTTCTTCACTCAGCAAAGAAGGAACTAAAACTTCTGCACACTGTGGGCAGGGAACACAAATTCATACAGCCATTATAGAGAACACTATGTGGGGGGTTCTCAACAAAAAGAAAAACTAAAAGTAGAAATAACGTATCATCCCATATTTCCACTGCTGGGTATTTGTCTAAAGGAAACGGAACCAAAGTCCACAGCCCCTTGTTCTCTGTGGCATTATTCACAATAGCCGAAGTATGGAAACAACTTAAATGCTCACCAACAGGTGACTGGACAAAGGAAGTGGAGTGGAACATTACTCAGTCTTTCAAGACAGGATTTCTCTGTGACTTTGGAGCCTGTCCTGGAACTAGCTCTTGTAGACCAGGCTAGACTCTCACAGTGACCCACCTGCTTCTGCCTCCCATGTGCTGGGAATAAAGGCATGTGTCACCACCGCCCGGCTCATTACTCAGTCTTACATAGGAAGAAATTCTGATATAACATGGATAAATCTAGAAGGCATGCTAAATGGGGGAAGCTAGACATATAAAGGCAAATTTTATCTGGTATCATTTACGTGTGAAGCCAAAGAAGTCAGACCCATGGAGGTGTAGAATAGGATGGCGTATGTCAGGATGGGGAGCAGGTAATGGGAAGATACTAAACAAAGAGCACAAAGTTTTGCTTTTGCAAGGTAGATTCTAGAAACATACTACGTGCTCTAATACATATAACAAACAATGCTGTATTGCAGGGTTGAAATTTGCTGATGGAAATGTGCTCATAAGTGTGAAAAAGCCCCACACCAACAACAAACAATGATGCATGGACATTAAAGGAGGCAGGGTTAACCTTTGGGAGGTAGTGGAGTATTTGTATCATAATTGTGATGATGGTTTCACAGGAAAAGTTTGTGTCCCAAAATTCATCATTCATTCTGATTTGGATAAACCTTCTACCTCAACACTTCCGAAGTTCAGACAGCACCATTGACAGTCTCGGACTTCCAGAAAGCAAAGGCACACGGCAGGATGCAATGCTTGCATGTTCAGCAGCTTCTCTGTTTCATAGACCCTTGGGAACTAGATGCCTTATAAACTTGAACGATTCCTAAAGCTCAAGTCTAACTCGTTAAACTTGCATGGACATCTTTTAAAAATAGTACGCCATGGCCTGGTTTCAGAAGCAAAGGCTATTAAATAAAGCTAGCCTTTATTTTCATACTGGATTTATAGAACCGCTCTTTATACATTGAAAGAGTAAAATTTATGATGTGTACTTTTAAGGCATGAGATGGTTTATGAAAAACTTACTAGCATCCCAAGTCAAAGATAAGATAAATAATTAAAATAATTTGTATAGGAGAATACAAGATGACAAAATAAATTAAAACAATCCCAATAAGTCATGACAGATGTAAATATTAATTGAGGAGTCCACCAAGCATGATGACACATGACTATAATCCAGCATGCAGGAGGCTAGGTCAGGATTTTGAGTTAGAGAATAACCTAGGCTACATAGCAAATCCAAATCAAGTCTGGGTTTTGTAGAAAGTCTTCTTCCAACAACAACAAAATATATGTAGAGTAGTAGGGAATAGTCTCTACAATCAAAGGATTGTGTATATCATAGGGGACCCAAGAGAGGCATCCCCATTCTTGGTCACTTGTGCATGATAGAGAAGGCTTTGTAGGAATTTCTTCACTTACCTTCTTGGTCTTTTTTTTTTCGACCATGTCAAATGAAAGCAATAATGTTTCTCGTGTGGCTATATTCATTTCTCCTTGACCATCTCCTCTTTGCTGGCCGAAGAAGGCTGGGGTTCCACCTGTTGCTTACCATTGGCTCTACTTCTGCTGTTATTTATTTCTCAACTTGAGCTCATCCTTCTGCCTCTATTCATCCCTGTTTCTTCTTCCTTTTGCAAAATGTTTATTTTTATCCAAAGTGGTTTAATTGCCACATCGTTGTTACCATCAAGAGTATTTCTATCATTTAAAGAAATAAATGGTCAATTGCAGTGTGTCCTGTGACATTGGGATACAAAAATACTCCTGTCCATCAAGGATCTTCTCTTTCCTATTTACTTAAGAGGATAGAAGCAGTTTCTGGAACAATTTTTCAGAGTTGAGACTTCCTAAAACAGAGGTGCTGGATAAAGAATATAAAGAAGAGTCTATTGAGTATGAACTTACAGTTCTGGTCAGTCGGTTAGATGCTAATATGATAAAATAACTTACTGAAAAATGTACTTAAAGACTAATCTGTATAGGTAGACAAAAACTACCTGGTTGTTTCCTTGACAATATTTGAGGAAAACTCCAGATATGCATGCATTCAAATTGAAAAATTGTTCAAGGTCAGCCTAGATGACATCAATGTACCACATTAATTGTACTTAGTCAGTCCAGCAAGCCTCATCTGCTAACCTAGCATTTGCCTTAGAACCTTCAAGCAAAGACTTGGACTCAGCATGGAATACTGTAAAGTGATTGCCTTCCTGGGAAACTTCCAATCTCCGAGCTATTCTGGCTTTCCTTTGTCCTCAGCGTGGTACTTTCTCATTTCTCATTTGTGCTCTCCTCTGGTACATTCTGCTCTCTCAAGTTCAGCACTATTCTGAAGATTCATCTCCATCACCACCAATCGTAGGTCATCCTACAAACATTCCAAGTGGAAACATTAGTCACAGAGCACAGTAACGGGTCCTAGAGAAAGGCAAAGGGCTTAGTGTTTATGTCTAGGCTTCCATTTCTGACTTGTCACCCCTCCTAATTAGCTGGAAGAAGGCAGAGTCAAAAGAGATCCAAACTCAAAGCATGCCTGGGTAGGTAATGTGACTGGCTGATACACTGGCTTGCTCTCTGATCCTGTCTAAGAAGTATGAATGGCAGTCACATCCATCCTGAGCATTAACCTTTCCCTTTAGTATGAGAAAGCAGGATTAGTATGATCCCCATCGAAGCAAACATTCGCCAAATTTACCAGATCTGTGCTTCCGCAATGGCAGTCACTAGTTACACGTGGACCTTTTAAACATAAATCAGCTAAAATCAAATAAGATTGAAAATTAGTTTCTTTAATGAGCTCTCATTGTATTTCAAGTGTTTGGTAACTGTATGTATCTAATGATAGGAGCATCTGATACTTCGATCATCGCATAAAGTTCCATGGGATAGTATTGGTCTAGATATCCAGTTCTTGTAGGTAGGCACTTCTCACATAATTATCAAACAAAAAAAAAGTGGGGAAGGGTTGATTTTTCCCATATTAAATAAGCAGTAATTGAGATTCAGAGGTGGCCAACAGATCTTATCACGCATTTTTATCAGAGCAGTTGTTATTGGTACCCAGATCTGGGATGAATAGATGTTTGCTCCCATCTCCCCAAGTAATAGATGTTAATACTACACCTCCTCCAAAACTGCCAGGCGTCCATTCTTAGGTGCATACACATTGTCTTTGACTGACTAGTCTGCTTAGATATCAGAGCTCTGGACCTAGACAGCCTCAGCTCTACACTGTAGGCTGGGAAGAGATTAAGGACTAGCATCCTTCCCTGCTTGGGCAACTAAAGACAGTGACTGAAGCCTCTTTTCCAACTCTGCATTACTGAAGACAGAGAAGGAGGGTATTGCTGTTGCCTAATGAAAGTCCTAGTCCAGCATTCTTTCCAGAACCATGCTGGTTTTCGTATGTGAGTTTAATCTGCTTAAACCTCACAAATGCATAGCCTTCCCTTCTTGATATTTCCTTCAGTACAGCTAAATCTGGGCTGTATTTTTATGTTGAATTCTGATGTTGTTAGCATTTTGGAGGCTTATTTGACGTCTGAAAAAGTCATGAACCTTTTATTCTCTCCCTTGAAACTTTAAAAGAACATGGCACAAAAGGAGAATGGACATGTTTATGTCTAGACAAAGCACCTTGTTTCCAAAGAGATTTCTACTAGGTCTGAGGATTCCTGCATTTGGGGTTCATTCAGCTGCCAGTAATCCACATATGGCTGTATTTTCTACTCTACTTTTCCAGTCAGCATCTCCCATTTGCAGTCAGTCCCCAAGACCATTATGCTTAGGGAGAAGCTCCATGAAGGAAGATGGTCAACTCCTTCCCTCTAGTCTATACTTTTGGCTCTTTCCCTGCCTTCCTGACCCAGTTCTACCTTGCTTGCAAATTCTCTCAGACATCTGATGAAGACAGCAGAAGCGGGATTCACATGAACCACAGCTGAGTTCACAGAGATGATTTGTGAGTCTCAGTATTTGCACATGTGTGGTCATGCGGGACCTCTCTGGCCGGGCCAGCCGCTCTTCCCCTACATCTGTTGGTTAATCGGAAAGCCAAATGTCCAAGACCGCACTGGGGAACAGAGGAGGGATTAGTGACCCACTCTGGAGAACTTCTCATGCTGGAAACAAAAAAAAAAATAAGTGTGTGACATTGTCTGTAGCTCATTCCAGATAAATTTGCACAAATGAATGTCATAATTTATCTTACAAATAAAAATCACAGTGCACAGAATAATGCAGAAGGTGCTGGACCCTCCAGCAGAGGCTGCTCGATTTCATTTGAGAGCATTACCAGCAGCAGCGGTTGCCTCCCATCTGCTTCCCATCGCTTCTTTGTCCTTCTGTCCATGCCTTTACTCTACTCCCTTTTTTTTTCTCTTAGTCTACCTTTTTAGCTGCAGCTTTCCCTTGTCTCTGATTCCCAGAAAAAAGCCCTGGGTTCAAAGTGTGGGCAGCAAACTGCAGTGATTCCTATCATTAAAGGGAAAATCAGAATAATGAGTACTGGCTCCGGTGAGGAAACAGGGAAGCTCTCATATACTATTGAATGTATGAGTTTGTTCAACAGTTACGAAATACAGTATGGAAGCTCCTCAAAATATTTAAAATGGACTGATCCAATCCTGTTACTGTCTACAATTTCAAATGACATCAAATCAGTGTGTCAAAAGACACCAACTCTTTGTGTTTGTCTCAGCGCTGCCATGATAGCCAAGCCAGAGGTAACATGGGTATCCAAAGAGAGACAACTGAGTAAGAATTTGGTTTGCATTCATGCACAGGCAATCTGCGTCAGGAATAAGAATGAAGCCCTGTCACTTGAGGCAACATAGTTGAACCTGGGGAGTATTGGGTTAAATAAATTAAAAGAAAGACAAACGCCACGTGGGCTTCTTCCTACATGGAAGTTGAAACTTTGAAAGATGAATGCAGAGAATAATACAAAGGTACCGGGGGCTAGGATGTGTGAGAAAGGGAGAGGAAAATAGGAATAGAAAGACTGGTAGACAACTTAAATATTTTAACTAAATAAAATAAATTAAATATTCTATAGCACAGTATGGCAGCCAAACTTAGGAACTATTCGTTATATTCTTCAAAACATCTGTAAGAGAGAGTTTAGAAAATTCCCTCAACAAAGAAACAAAAACATTCGAGGGTGTAAATCATGGGTGGGGGGTGACACTGTTTTAATCATGGCTGGGGTGACACTATTTCAATCAGCAGTGTCAAGCACTTAGCACAGGCTTAGCATGAAGGGCTCATATGAGTTAACTCACTTTAGCACCATAACAACCTTGTGGAGGATTTTATATGATTATCTTAGTAAGTATCCATCACAGCTTATTATTCTTTCTTTTTCTTTTTTTAACATTTATTTATTATATACACAGTGTTCTGCCTGCACGTATGTCTGCCCTACAGAAGAGGGCACCATATTTCATCATAGATGGTTGTGAGCTGCCATGTGGTTGCTGGAAATTGAACTCAGGACCTCTGGAAGAACAGCCAGTGCTCTTAACCTCTGAGCCATCTTTCCAGCTCCTGGCTTATTCTTCTTAATAAGTATTGTTCAAGTATTTTATTTTGATAATAATAAGGAGAAAGGGAGAGGGAGAGAGAGAGAGAGAGAGAGAGAGAGAGAGAGAGAGAGAGAGAGAGAGAGAGAGAAAAATCACACTGTAGCTTACTCTAACCTAGGACTCATTATGAAGCATAGGCTGGCCCCACATTCAAGACAATGTTTCTATGTCAGCATCTCAAGTACTATTACAAGATGTGACCTACCCTGCCTGGTGCAGGGTTTTTTTTTTTTTTAAAAAAATCTTCTTTTTCCACTGACCCTGGAACTTGATATACTTTTCTAGACAATATTTTTTTTCTTCACTATTGAAAAACTTTACATGATGAAATCATTAGGAAGTTCTACCCAACTTTCATTTCATCCAGAATATATTATAAATAAAAGGGAGGGAACAAGCAGGAAGACTTATAAGTCTCCCAGAAAAAATAAATTAATGAATTAAAGAATTAAACCAAAAATGGTTGGATTTGCAGATGGGGTGGGTAGAGGTGTAGGAAAGGCAACCAAGAGCCAGAAGCTTTCAGGTCCCATTGAAATCTCCCATTACTTCCGAAGATTCTTTACCTGGTCTTTACTCAGACAAACCTTTGTGAGCTTTCTCAAGTCACTAGTGGAGTGAGCTAATTATCCTCACCTGAAAATGGGGAATTTGGTTTGTTATTTCTTGCTCTGAAATTTAGATTTCCCTTGAGAAACCACTGAGAAGGTCTTCTCCGTGGAAATAAAAGATGTATAAAGTGGCAAAATGTGTTACTTCCCTTCAACACTCACATTTTACCAGTGCAGAGTAAGAACACAGAGAAAAGAGAAAAGGTGGCTATGGTAAGTGCTTTGATCCAGCATAGCAACTTGAAAAAAAAAAAAACATTTTCTCTCATAGCCACAGGTTGGTAGCATACTTAGATAAGACTACAAAAAGAAAGTTACTACATCTAGACTGAACTAGATGCTCTGAAGGAAATGTTGCAGTCACTGAATATTCCCAAATGATGTACAGTGTTCTGGAAATGTAGAATAAGCACAGAGATGTTTTCAGAGTGCCATGGGGACTGCCGGCTGCAAGCGCTTGGAGCCCTGATTCCGTTGTATTCATTACAGCATGTAAACCAAAAGCTGTTCTACATTCTATACTCTTGAACAGTAGGGTTATTAACTGAGTGTGGAAAACAATCTACTGAAAGCCATTTAAGTGAGCATCCAGGAGAAAGATCATAGGCCACTGGGGATGCACTGTAACCAAATAAATCTGAGCTCTGAGAATTTGGAGAGCATCAGGTTTCATATAATTTGTTGTAGAGGCATATGGAGGGTCCACACATGCTGTGAATCCAACACTAAGCATATACGCCTTTGTTTTTTTTCTTTATCTCATTTTGCATATTATCATGACAAAACAACCCAGACAGCCATCACTAAAATAAATTCTGCAGGTTGTGGCAGTGGTGCTACTAAAGTGACCTAAGTAAGACCTGGCTCTTGGCAAGTTCTTTGGCATACTTATAAGGTTCCAGAAGAATCTCTCCTATAAGCTCAGACAGAAAAAAAAATCTTATTGGGAAAGCTTCCAAATACATACTGTAAGTTTCCTCAGAAGCCTAAGGGCATCCCAGTCCCAGAGAAATTGCCTATGTGGAGTCAAGACAGAATAGTGATACTTTTCCTGAATGAAACTCCAAACCATGTGGGTTCCCCTACTACTGCAGTTGGTGAAAACGTACCTCCCACATCCTGGGTTTGATTCCTAGAATGGTGAAGAATAAGAAGCAAGTGGAACAGGAGGAAGAGGAGAGGGAAAGAGAAGAAGGAGGAGGAGGGATGAGAGGAGGAGAAACAGTAGGAGGTAGGCACCACTGGTACCTGACCTTGATCAAAAAGATGAGAATTTGATGTACTAGCCTGAGTATGTGGTCAGACTTTCTTTCTCAACATTAGGGGAGACAAATAATTGTTCCTTAATCTACATCGCTCAGAGTTACTTTCTAGCTGTTTCCCCAACCCTGTCTCCAATTCTTATCCCCTTTGTGATCTGGTCCCTTCCTTAGCCTTCACCACAACCTGTAGCTAAATAGTAGGGTGCGCTTGGACAACCCTCTCATGTAGACTTTACCTCTGTCCAGGCAGATCCTCATTGCCCATTTATCATGTAACTCATGGGGACACTGTGGAACTCAGGGAGTAAGAACTCAAAGAATAAGGCAAGATCAGATTGCTAGCTATAGATCAGCTCAACTCTACTCACACCACCATAGTTAGGGTGTGAAGTGGCTGAAGGGGAGCTCTGAAGCCTATCTGCAATGACTTGGATCATAACTCTACACTCACAGTACATTCTTGGGGATTCTCTTCAACCTCCTCACACTTCAGCTTCCTTATGTGAAAATAAGAATAACCAGAGCGTCTTTGGATGAAAATGATAAATTCTTGTTGCTCTGTTTAGTTTTCTGCAGTATGCTGAACTGAAACCAAAGCCCCAAACATGCATATTTTAGGCAAGCACTCCACCACTGAGCTGCATCCCCAGCTCCCTTTACTTTCTACTTTGAGACAAGTTTTCATAAAGTCCCCTAAGCTGATCTTCAACTGACTCTATGAGGTAGCCTTGACCTTGAGATCTTCCTGCCTTAGACGCCTCACCTGACCTACTTATCCTCAATTATCCTCAAATTGCCTGCCTTACCAGGTACTTAACTTCACTTTTTGAATTAGGTCATTGGGTTCAAGATGATATCAAAATCATTTCAGCAATAAGATTCATGAAAAGAACCTAAGTGTCAAACAATAGTGAGAATCTGGTGGTCAACTCAATTTAGAAGATATAAGGATTGCCTACCACACTATAACTTTAATCCCAGTGGCTTTAAACTCTTTTTATGAGGCCATAGTTACCCTGATACCCAAACCACACAAAGATACTACTAAGAAAGAGAATTACAGACCAATCTCACTCATGAACGTTGATGCAGAAATACTCAATAAAATACTGGCAAAACAAATGAAAAAACACATCAGAAAAATCATCCACCATGACCAAGTAGGCTTCATCCCACATATGCAGGACTGGTTCAACATAACCAGTTTATTTGTCAATGTAATCTACCATATGAACAAACTGAAAGAGAAAAACACATGATTATCTCATTAGATGCTGAAAAAAGCCTTCAACAAAATTCAACAACCTCTCATAATAAAAGTCTTGGAGAGAGCAGGGATACAAGGAACATACCTAAACATAATAAAGGCAATATATAGAAAGTCAACACTAAATGGAGAGAAACTCAAAGCTATTCTACTTAAATCAGCAACAAGACGTGGTTGTCCACTCCCTCTGTATCAATATAGTTCTTGAGGTTCTAGCGGAATAAGAAAACAAAAGGAGACCAAGGGGATACAAATCAGAAAAGAAGAAGACAAACTCTCACTATTTGCTAATGTTATGATAGTTGACATAAGTGACCTCAAAAATTCTACCAGGAAACTCCCACAACTCATAAACACCTTCAGTAATGTAGCAGGATACAAGATTAACTCAAAAAAATTAGTAACCCTTCTTTACACAGATAATAAATGGACAGAGAAAGAAATCAGAGAAACATTATCCTTCACAACAGCCACAAATAACATAAAATACATTAGTATAATACTAACCAAAGAAGTGAAAAACTTGTATGACAAGAAGTTTAAAACTTTGAAAAAGAAATTTAAGAAGAGCCAGGCGGTGGTGGCGCACGCCTTTAATCCCAGCACTCGGGAGGCAGAGGTAGGTGGATCTCTGTGAGTTCGAGACCAGCCTGGTCTACAAGAGCTAGTTCCAGGACAGGCTCCAAAACCACAGAGAAACCCTGTCTCAAAAAACCAAAAAAAAAAAAAAAAAAAAAGACAGAAAGAAATTTAAGAAGACAGCAGAAAATGGAAAGATCTCCCATGATTTGGGGTAGGTAGAATTGGCATAGTAAAAATGGCAATCTTACCAAAAACGATTTACAGATTCAATGTAATGCCCATCAAAATCTCAGCCAAATTCTTCACAGATCTTGAAAGAGCAATACTCAACTTCATATGGAAAAACAAAACAAAACAAAAAATCCAGGACAGCCAAAACAATCCTGTACAACAAAAGAACTCTTGGAGGCATCACAATCCCAGACTTCAAACTCTACTGTAGAACTACAGTGATAAAAAACAGCCTGGTATTGATATAAAAAAAAAAGACAGGAGGACCAATAGAATCAAATTGAAGATATCAATCCACACACCCATAAACACCTAATTTTTGACAAGAAAGCTCAAAATATAAAATGGAGAAAGAAAAGCATATTCAATAAATGGTGCTAACATAACTGGATATCAACATCTAGAAAGATGCAAATAGATCCATATCTATCACCATGCACAAAACTCAAGTTCAACTGGAACAAAGACTGCAACATAAAACCAACCAATCACACTGTACCTCATAGAAGAGAAAGTAGAAAGTACACTTGAATGCATTGGCACAGGAGATAACTTCCTAAATAAAACCTCAGTATCACAGACACTGAGAGAAACAATTAATAAATGGGACCTCTTGAAACTGAAAAGCTTCTGTAAAGCAAAGGACATGGTCAACAAGACAAAATGGCAGCCTACAGATTTGGAAAAGATCATCACCAATCCCACATCAGACAGAGGACAATCTCCAAAATATACAAAGAACTCAAGAAATTTGATATCCAAAGAACAAATAGTCCAATAAAAAATGGGGTACAGACCTAATCAGATAACTCTCAACAGACAAATCTCAAAGGGCTGAAAGATACTTAAGGAAATGCTCAACATCTTTAGCCATCAAAGAAATGCAAATCAAAACAACTCTGAGATTCCATATTATGCTTGTCAAAATGGTCAAAATCAAAAACGCTGGTGACAACTTATGCTGGAGAGGATGTGGGATAAGGGAAATGCTCCTCCACTGCTGGTGGGAGTGCAAACTGGTACAGTTGCTTTAAAAATCAGTATGGCAATTTCCTCAGAAAATGAGGAAATAATCTATATTCATACAATCATACCACAAGGATATGTGCTCAGCTATGTTCATAGCAGCATTATCTGTAAAACCAGAACCTGGAAACAACCTAGACGCCCCTCTATTGAAGAATGGATAAAGAAAATGTGGTACATTTACACAATGGAGAACTATATAGTGGTTAAAAAAATAATGACATCTTGAAATTTGTGGGCAAAGGGATGAATCTAGAAAAAAAATATTGAGTGAGGTAATCCAGACTGGGAAAGACAAATATAATATGTATTCACTCATAAGTGGTTTTTAGACATAAAGCGAAGAAAAGCCAGCCTACAATTCACAACCCCAGAGAAACTACACAACAAAGAGACATACATGGATCTATGTAGGAAGTGGAAAAAGAAAGATCTTGAGAGTAAACTGGCAGTGTGGGGGTCACAAGAGAGGGTAGAAGGGGAAAGGGGAGGAGGGGAGGGGAATGGAGAAAAATGCATAGTTCAATAAAAACAGTAAAAAAAAAAATCTTAGTAGCTCCAGGCAGCACATGTCTAGGGACTTCTATTTGTATCATGTCTTGCTTCCTTCTCTCCCAAGTGGAGAATGGTTGGCTGCTAGGAAAAGATGGCAAGTTTTGGACTAATTGTCAAACACCTAGTAACATGTGGCACACCCCTGAGGCCAAAACCTGAAATAGCCAAGACCATAACCAAAAGTTCCCAGTTCCTATGTAGAAAGATGCCCATGACCGAAAGAGTCAGTTTAGCCTCTGGTGATACAGAGGAGATATCCACTGTGACCTGAATGTGCACCCTTCAAAAATTTATGCTGAACTTAATCTCCTGTGTGATGCTATTATGAGGTGGAGCCTTTAGGGAAAGGAATTAAGTCATGATGGTAAAGCCCACACTGGTGGATTAAAGACTTTATGAATGAGCTTGAAGGGGTAAATGGTTAATACTTTATGCTCTTCCCCCATTTGAGGGCATTGTGTTCACCCCTTTCTCTTTGCCTTTCCATTCCTTCCACCCAGCAAAGATGCAGTCAAACACTCTCCAGATGTGCACCTTGCTTGGTCCCTTGATCTTTAACTTGCGTGCCTTTATAACTGTGATAAATAGATTCTGTTGTTTTAAAATTACTTGGCCTGTTTTCTGTTAAAACAGCATGAATGGGCTCAGATAGAGGTCCTATAGAAGGAAGCAGGGCCAGAAAAGGCAGAGAGGGAAAAGATTTCCCATGTGGCTCCAAAAAGAGGCAGAACACTAAAAAAATACTCAAAGAAGGCAAAGGAAACAGCGAGAATAGCTTATTAGACTCCGGATAGTTTCCCTGTTCCTAGAACTGATCCCCGTATGCCTCAGTGGCCCTCTTTTCCTTGTGCTATCTTTGTGTCTCTCCAATAAACACAGCCTGATGCATGAGCATGTTGGAAACTGGTGTTCTCCTCCTTCAAACCAGAGGATCCTAGTTATAACACAGCCCATGTCCAATATTCACCTCGTGACAGACATTTAGCAGTTAAAGCATGTGAGAAAATCATTCTGGACTGAGTGAATACAGTAACACATCCACATTCTGGGCTCAATCAGTCTCAACTTTGGGCATACCCGAAGCATGAACATTGCCCTAGTCTATTTTCAGTCTTTCTCATTTGTTACCATGACAGTCACATTTGTATACTAGGATGAAAATTAAGATGTTGCGATGTTAAAGGGTCCAAACCCATAAAGATACATTTGGTAGAGGGCCGACACACTGAGTTCACAAGCCATCTTTATTGTTCTCTTGTCCCAGCGCAATTTTCTTTTGAGCCAACCTGCCAAATATTTGACTGCAGTGTTATAAATAAAAACACATTGGGGACACCTTCAAAGCTAAGGAACTGCAGCTCATCTTCCAGAAAGTTCTCATTTGTGTGATGACTGTTTTTAGACAGATCTTCTGGCCTCTCCAGAAACCCGAGATTCTCTAAGAGCTGAAGGAAAGCGGCAGTCAACCACACCGCCATTTCCGGAAGAAATTTAGACTCTCAAATGGCTGCAAGACACAAGTGAAAGTATGTTCCCAAGATTAACTAATGTTCAACTGTGGTTGATAAAACAGGCAGCAAAATCTCAAGTGGTGAGGAACCTGTGCGTTCTTGGCCACCTCCTGATTTCACCAGAAGAAAAGACAAGTCTCACCTATTAGTGATGTGGGAGTCCCCTCTGTGTGCTCTGATTACCATTAATGAATAAAGAAACTGACTTGTCCTGTTGATAGGGCAGAACTTAGGTAGGCAGGGAAAGCTGGACTGAATGCTGGAAGGAGGGAGGGCAGAGTCAGAGAGAAAGCATGGATCCACTGCTGGAGATAGACGTGCTGAAACTTTGCTGGTAGGCCACGACCTCATAGTGATACACAGATTAATGGAGACAGGTTAAATTAATATGTAAGAGTTAGCCAATAAGAAGTTAGAGCTAATGGGCCAAGCAGTGATTTAATTAATACAGTTTCTGTGTGATTATTTTGGGTGTAAGCTAGCCGGGCAGCCGGGAAGAACAATTGGCTCCTGGTAACACCTTAGCCTTAGGGTCTCCTCCTTTCTGCTCCCTCTAGGGATCCCTCATGCTGAAAGAACTCCCATGAAGAGCTTCCCTGCCTCTCTGGGTTTCCTGCAAAGACTCTACTTTCTGGAGGGTGAGTCTCAAACTCGAAAGCCTTTTAACGCATATCCGCAATGATAACAGCTGTGATACCAATAGGAATCAAAAGATAGGCACAAGTACACACTTCAGGCCATCCAGGCCAGCGTGCGGCAGTTCCCAGGAGTCTGCACAAAATCCATTTGACAAGTCATATGGAATGCTTTGTAGAACTGTGAGGATAGATCTTGTTCTGAGAAATAGAAGAATAGCTATGACTGGTTGAAGTTGAACATTGATCTATACATGGTACACATACTTCAAAGCTGGCTGCTACCACCAAACTCCAGTTCTTGACTAACCAGCTTCTTTGTTTTTACGTGTTTTCTCTCCTGCTACCAACTAACTAAATTTGTTGTTTCAGGGGGTGCATACCCTGTGGAAAGCCTCACTCTGGCACAGATAACTAGAGGTAACTAGAGGACCCTCTTGAAGTCATGTGTTCTAAAGCTGAACTTTTAATAGGATGGATACGGAACCTGCTGAAAATAGACCTACCTCCTTGGCTAGTTCAGATCAGCCTTGGTTGAATAGCTAGCTTCAAGGACCAGTAGGGGTTGTACAATAATGACCTCTTTCACCAGTGGCCTAATGACTGGCAGGAGTAAGGCACAGCCTAATGAAGGGCCCCCTGGGGGCCACTGAAGCATCCAACCCAACAGCGCAGTACCGGACTCCATTTGTGGGCTGCTACCTTATCTCGCCCTACAAATGATTTCACTTTAGGGACCCAAATATGTGGAGAATGAGCAAGAATTCACTGAGTAAAGTACACACAGCACAGGACCTACCTTCCCTCACACGTCTGGACCATTTTTATCCTCCATCGTGCCCCCCCCCTTGAATTTCTCTTTGAGCTCCCACTTGAACAAGTGTGTCAGCTTAAGAAGAAAAACCAAAAACAGCAGACATCTATGAAATAGAAACGGACATCCATGTCAGGAATCCTCAGTGTGGCAAGAGGCCAGAAACTCATTGTACTTGAGTTTCGCTTTCTGCCTTCCAACTTAGGAATGGTCTATGATCAGAGCAAGACAGTGCCCAGAACCTCCCAGTGGTCAGAAGTGGAAAGGTCTGGAGCCACAAGATTAGCCAGTGCTGCTGAGTTCCCGGCTCCCTGCTCTATAAGGTCCACTGCAGCATTTGGCCTACTTAAAACAGTTGGTGTTCAAGATCTCAGGCAAGGCAGCTTTCTCATCATTTAATGTTCCTCCTGGCTGAGTTCCTTCCTTCTTCCTGAATCTGTGATGCCCAGGCAGGGAAAGGTGTCTTCAGCTTCCAAGAGGCCCACTTTAAGATTTATTAGTTTGGTTTCTCAGACCTGTAGGCACTATGTAAGGAGAGTCTGGGACTCTATCCTCTTTCAAAGCCCCTGGACTAGACCCCAGGGCTCCCAGGACACCCCAGCAACTTTTGTTTTCTCCCTTGGCACGACAGCAAGTCCTTTCTAATTTTTCTTTTACATATCACCACTGAGTTGTGGCTGCATTTTGGTCCCTAAATTCCTGTTGAAATTCTAAGACAAGAACCTCATAATATAACTGTATTGGGAGATGAGGTTCTTCTAAATTAATTTTAAAGTAAAATGAGGTTCAATGTGTTGGACAAAACTCAAAATGAGTGATATCATTGTGAGAAGATTTTAAAACATACAAAACACAGGCACACACAGACACACAAGTACACACAGACACACAAGTACACACACACACAGAGGGGGAAGCCTGAAATAATAGTTAATGGTTCTTAACTAAAATGCCAGTACTTAAGAGGCTGAAATTAGAGGGCTGGAGGGTACTAGGTTCACAGGCAGCCTGGGCGACATAGTTAGAGCTTTTCTCAAAAACACTCAATATTTTAATTTGGTTATTTTGTGTTTTAAGACTGGGTTTCATGAATCCCATAAAGGTGAGATTGACTTTGAACCCCTGATCCTTTTGCCTCTCCTTCCACCTCCCAGATGCTAGGATGACAGGCTTGTGTCACCAAGCCTGGCTTAATTTTTTCTGAGAGAGAGAGAGAGAGAGAGAGAGAGAGAGAGAGAGAGAGAGAGAGAGAGAGAGAGAGAGAGAGAGATTATGTGCGGACATGAAGAGATAACAAGTTGGAAAAAAAACTCGTGCAGAAATCAATCCTGTCACCTTGATCGTGTACTTTTAATCTGAGAACTATAAATTTATTTCCTGTAAGCCAGCTCATCTGTGGAATTTTGTCATTGCAGTCCAAGCAAATTAATAATTCAAACTATCACTTGTCAACACTGAAGCAACAAAGATGCAAGGTCATTTCGTGCAGCCAGCCTGTCACAGAGCTGATCCTCAGTACCCTGTCCAAATCCGAAGCAAGATGGGAACGCAGTTAACAAACTGAGGGCACTAGGGTCCTGTGTCTTCATGGTGAGTGACATTCATTAGTGAAGCATGCTGGGAACGCTAGAGTCTAGCTTGGTGTTTCCTCCTGTTTTCTCCTCTCTGGATTCAGAAAATAATCCCCTCCCCAATAACCTCTGTGCCCCTGAGAGAGTGATAGGATCTTAGACCCTGCCATGACTGTTGACCCCAAATAGATAAGGATAAGTAGCAAAATGTTCTCTCGTTGGAAACACTCCACAAAATTGGGGAGAAAAAGTGTGACTAGGCAAAATGATTTGCATGGCTGTCCTCCCAAAATGCACTGCAACCCTACTTGCCTGCTGGCTTCCTTCTTTTTGCCATGTCAGAAACGAACCTGGGGTCTTGAATGCATCTGTGCCCTTGGCCTCAGTCACTTTTCTCAGTAACTGGTTCCATATGGACGAAGCCCTGTGCAAGAGGAGCTCGGCTGGGGCTCTCTGTTGACTCCGAGTTTCCTAATTTTATGAACAATTTCCTAACAATAAGGCCAATTAGACCATGGCATCCTGTTCCAGGGACAGTGGCAGAGTCCCCACCGAGAACGCAGTTCAACTTGGCCCAGGCTGAGCCCTGTGGAGCTCTGAAGGGAAGACTCGGAACTGTGGCCAAGCAGGCTGCGTGATCTAATTCTGCAGCTGTTTTTCCAACCCTGAGAGCTCAGTGATGCCAAGCGGATTCTGTGACAGGGGGATGGCCGTCTTGCTGTCTTCTACCAAAGAAAAAGAAGCAACTGGCTTTTCCATCATGAGAACCCTAGGTAGGAACAAGTAAGGTTCACGTGAAGGACTAGGAAGCGTCTTTTTGCATTACTAGAGCAGTACTTGTCAAGTACTGGCTACACATGACAAACTGATGGATTTTAGGAAAAGCCAGCATGGAGATTGAACCAATGCAATTTTAATAGATCAAATTGCCTCTATGAAAAAAAAAACCACAATTCTCAGATCCTTATTTTTATTAAAAGGGACTTTCAGTCGGTGCAGCAGATTTTACCAAACCCAGCAGTTTTCTAAACCAAAGAAATCTTATGACCAGCAATAAATTTCCTGCAGGAGATCATTTTCCAATCAGTTCCATTACAGTGAACCTATGCCATCCTGTTTACCTCCAAAATATACAATTACATGACTTAGCAGAGGCCAATGAATTTTTAATTTTTTTCTATTAGTTCAAACCACATGAAATATCTCCGCAACCGGATATTTTTATTGAGACCAAAGCATACACATTCCAAACAATGCATTTCTGTTCAGTCTTCGGGAGTCTAATCAACTCCGTACTATCTGTTATCAATATGTTGTTATCCAAACCATTCTTTTGCTTGATTCTGTTCCTTCTCCATTTGTGCATATTTTTAGAGAACAAATATGATGCTCTGGGTACCTTTCCCACTGGGACCCTAGAGGACAACAAACACATACTACTGATGTTGCTATTTTATAGCGTGCAAAATGTGGGAATCACGGTATCTTGGAGCTGGGGAGACTATAAAAAACACTTCACTTATAAAGACCACAAACACAGGGGTTTCTTTTCATTCTGTGTTGAGGGGTCCAACTGTGTGCATTTGTGTGCATTTGCGCACACGGGGCGAACACTTTCATGTAAAGTGCAGTGGACTGCAGTGAGAGTACATGCCAACACGTGGGGGTGAAGAAGAGCCGTGGCCAGGTCATTCTCTGCACCAGCTTCACCGACGGCTCAACTTTGAGGGTCTCTTGGCTCGCCCCTAAATGCAGCTCATTAACTCTGGTCTCAGCCAGGTGTACCGGCATGAACCATTAGTGCCAGGGAGGTCAAGCCAGCCTTCATTACAGAAGAATAGAGAGATATCCTGGAAGAAGAAGAAGAAGAAGAAGAAGAAGAAGAAGAAGAAGAAGAAGAAGAAGAAGAAGAAGAAGAAGAAGAAGAAGAAGAAGAAGAAGAAGAAGAAGAAAAGGAGGAGGAGCAAGAGAAGGAGGAGAAAGTGTAGAAGAAGGAGAAGAAGAAGGAGGAGGAGGAGAAAGAGGAGGAGGAAGAGGAGGAGGAGGAAGAGGAGGAGGAGGAGGAAGAGGAGGAGGAGGAGGAGGAGGAGGAGGAGGAAGAGGAGGAGGAGGACGAAGAGGAGGAGGAGGAGGAAGAAGAGGAGGAGGAGGAAGAGGAGGAGGAGGAGGAGGAGGAGGAGGAGGAAGAGGAGGAGGAGGAGGAGGAGGAGGAGGAGGAGGAGGAGGAGGAGGAGGAAGAGAACTACTCCTAGTTTCATTCTTCTTTTCCCTCCTGGATAAACAGAATTTCTTTTTTCAAACTGCCTGAATATGGGTGGGAAAAGTCAAGGATTTGTAGTCTGGCTTTTCCCAGGCTAGCTCCCCAGTTATGATCATCAACACACACACATACACACAACACCAAGATCACAGCATCTCTAATTCTTACAGATCCTATTTCAACAGCTTCCTAAACTGTGTTCTAGCAACTGTCCTTTGTCTGAGGATAATACCTAGAAGTCTCTGTTTTGAGCCCCTACCTGAGTCCCCTCTGTCTCCTGGTTGAGGTATGGATTCCTACACCCTTTACAGCAGCCGTCCAGTGATCTCAGCTCTCCTGCTTGGTTCCAGCAGGATGTCAGCCCAGCTGGAAGCCACTCCATTACACTCAGATGTATCTCCTCCCAGCAGGCCCCTGCAGCCTATTGACAGGTTGGGAGACCTCCTCCACAAGACTCTCGCCAGGGTTCAGGTCAGAAGTCACAGAATGGTGAGGGGAATTTAGGATAGTTCTTATCTAAGGGAAGAGGCTCACACACTTGGTGTTCCAGTCATGTCTCTTTATTGTTCTTCCTCTATTTTAATTCTCCTGTCCTGATTCAAATTCCCCCTAGCCTCTCCTCCTCTAGTCTAAAGACCTCTTCTTTTACAGGAGGCTTGGAACAATTTTTAAAAAGTTACAAGAGTTACCTCTCATTGTTCAAAAGTACATTCCTAGTGTAAATGATAAAGAGCCAAGCCATTCACCATGATAACACAGGATTTCAGGCTTTCAGGAAGAAGATTGTGGTCAGAGCCCGATGGCACAGTGTCCATATGTCTTTTATCAGCTAGACTTGACAAGCAAAGAATTTACATGCTTTTCTTTGGGTGTTTGGGGTACTAACCTTGGTGAGACACCTGCGACTCTGACCTTATGCATAGCTTTAAAGGGTTCAAAAGCCTTTAGTTTAGTTTGAACTTGCTCCGAGGCAAAAGTGAGCTAATCGTGTGCAGTTAGTATGAGCAAAAGAAACAAAGAAGGCTTTTAAGTGTCTTACAGTCTCGTGAAATATTAGATCTAGTTATGAAGCAAATCCTATTAAATTTTGTATATATCAAAATTATACAGATAAGTGAAAAGTCATCTTTCTGACCACCCACAGATATATGTGCCTATAAAATTGGGACGCAATCATGAGGTTACATATACACATCACATGAGATTACACATTGCAAAGCAGGTATTGGGGAGACACCAAACTGCTTTAGCAAATATAAGCAACAGTTTGCTCAGACAGGATTATCATCCATCCGAGAATCACTCCTCTGATGGACTGATATCTGAGCATGAGTTGTCACCTGCTGCCACTCCCACAGCCTCCAACAGCTGTAGTAAGAGCTGCGGGCCTCTTCCCACAGCCCGGCTCCTGGCCACCTGGCTACCTTATACCCCAAAATAACAACACACAAACTGTATTCATTTAAACACTGCTTGGCTTATTTATTAGCCTTACTGGCTAATTCTGATATCCCCATCAACCCATCTCTAATAAACTGTATAGCACCGGTCTTACTGGGAAAGATTCAGCATGTCTGACCTGGTGTCTTGCTTCATCGCGTCTGCCTCTGAGAGAGCTGTATGGTTTCTGAGCTCACTTCCTCTTCGTCCCAGCATTCTGTTCTGTTTACTCCACCCACCTATGTTCTCGCCTCTCAGGGCCAAGCAGTTTCTTTATTACTTAACCAATGAAATCAACAGATTGATATATGACACTCCCACATCAAACAGGCGCCTAGAGTTCCCCTACTCTCAGTCCTCTCCCCATCTCCCTCCACAAACAGGAATAGAAAGGGCTGTCTGGATAATCTCCCAAATGTAATTGGTTACATTTGCTTTTCTGGTCTTCCTCGCTTCTCTCTGTAACCCTCCTTTCCTGGCTATTCACCAAGATTTGTGGAACCTAACCATGGACATTTTTTCTTCTGAGTGATTTCCTGATCCTAGCCTTGGTGCCTCAAAGAGCAAAAGCCCAGACTTCACAAAGCTCCAAGGTTTACCTGGCTCTCTGAGACTGCTTCTTGGAGTGTCCAGCCCTATATTCTGCTGGTCACTCCTTTCCAGCTGACAGCTCTTAACTATCCAGCCTCCCAGTATCCATCATTTCATGACCTAAGCTGTATCAGCCACATTTGAATCTAATTCAAAAGCTCTTTCCACAGTTCCTATGTGTTTTTAATTCATCATTCTTAAAAACCATGCTAAAAGTTAGGTCTTTTCCTTAGAGTCCCAAGTCATGCTCTTCCAGGAGATTCAAATTGCAATGGCAGAGATTTTGGAGGCATTATTTTTCTGCAGCATGGCAGATATCAATCCACCCATAACTCAGGTGTGTCAGAGGCATCTTTCTTTTGTTTCTTTCTTTCTGATCAATCTAATTTCTAACTATGAGTCTCCATCCCATCTGACTGACAAAACAATTTCAAGTGGTCTTCAGGCTTCACAGACCTACAAAGGCTTTGGGAAATGAGAGGATTTAATTGGACCTGTCTTTAGTCTTCTTTCCACACAACATATGCCCTAAACACCCATTGCCCCTGTACCGGTGGCTCCTCAGGTGTGACCAAACTGTACAAAATTGAGTGTCTGGATCACTGGCATTGTGGCTTTGGGGAGTTTCTAACAAGAAATGCCTTCTGGGAGATGCACAGACACTCTTCCCCATCCTTCATTCAAGATCATATTCGAATCGGAGAGAAGGCTTTTCTCCAGTCAGTATCTCTTCTGAGGCTCTTAAAAACAAAGTCAGAAGTCCTCAGACTGCCTCTAGATTCTGCCCTGTGATACCCCTCCTATAGCAGGGCATTGAAGCATTCTCCAGTTTGAAAGAAAAGAACAACAAAAAAGGGGACTGAATCTTGAATTTATTTATCAAGTTAGTATCCAACCTCCTTAGCAATGCTCAAGTGAATATTAGAGTATTGCTATCCTGACTGTAATTTTATAATAAATATAGATATTTCTGGATCTATTAAAAATGTAACTGAGCATTAAAAAGAAAAATTGGACTTCTTTCACAGGTATGGAACACAACAATAACCACACCCTATGATTCCTACTTTCCAAACTAGAAATAAGAACAGATGCTCAGCTAAATAAATAGAGCCAGGGGTAGAAGTAGCAGCAGGGTTGATTTCACTCTATCTTTTTGTTAATTGCTATCCTTTTCTGAAAAGTTTTGTTCAAGAACCTTCCATAGTGCCCCAAATGAACTTGGCCTTCATAAAAGTCAAATGCTTGTTGAAAATCTGCTCTGGTTAGTCATAATGAGGTATGAGGGGAGGATCTTATAGAGCTTGGAAAGAACATAACACATCATAGGGAAAGGCTGCCAGGTATTTCTATACATTCCGTTTTAAAGACATAATGAATAAGCAGGAAGGAGATGCATCTGAAAGGCACAGCTCCCTGAGATTTACTCATGTCCACAACCAAGGTCAGACGCAGGATGTTCTCCATTCCCGGGGTCCAGCCAACCCCTTCTCCATTATCCCACCACCGCCCATGAAGCAAAGTAGTTTTGTCTTTAAATAGTTCTTTAATTTCGCCCATGAGGAATCATCAGGCATGATCTTTCCTTCTGTGCAACTCTGCTTTGAAATACTGTACTTGGTTCTTCCACTTCATACCCGCTTACTAATATTTAATCATTCTGAATACTGAGTGTTCTCAAGGCTGTGGCTTTCCTCATTTGTTGCATCTGCAAGCATTTTCTCATGACTTGTGCTCTATTCTGTAGTCCCTCTCCTGTTCATAATAAACATCCAAAGCACCCTTTGAAGGAGGAGCTATGTAAACTGACACTAACTGTTGCACATTTTCTCCCAAAGTAGAAGACCAAAAATGAAAATGCTTTCCATGGCCAGATATAGTTTCTACTCCAAGTCAGAGTGGATACATAGCAGTAGACATGAAAAATGTTGTAAGTCATGCTCTTCATTGGAAATTAATGTAAATGCACCAGAAATTCAACTTGCTTGTGCATGGCTGCAAGTCTGAGTGCAGCTCCCGCTACACCAGACATGTCTTCTTGCACATCATACCTCCTGGAAATAGCTACCAAAAGACATAGGAGATGACAAAGAAGCTGTGAAAAATATCATTTGCATGAATTGCAATTAGAGCTGTGGGTTGTTTAGTAATATTCTCGAGAAGATTTGCTAGTATTAGTGCCCACCAATAATGATAGTGATAACAGCAGCCACAAAGATGCCAAGATGCTGACAATCTCATCTCAGCTATAGAGAATGCAGAACAGAAAAGCCAGGAACTTACTCTAAAGTCTCTGATTTCTCTACTTGGAGGAACTCAGTTTAGTTTTCCCCTTCATAACATACATAGGAACAAAAACAAAGAATCAAGAAAATAAATGTGGCTATCATATCCCACTGGTCATTATGCTTTTTAGTACCACACTGCTTTGTTACTATAGATTTCATAGTAGGTTTTGAAGTCCAAGAAATGTGAGCCTTTTTGTTTGTTTGTTTTCTTCTTCAGAATTGTTGTGGTCTCTTCAGTGTCTCTGGAGAATGTATTTTTCTATATCTGAAAAAAAATAATCATTAGTACTTTAATAGTGATTACATAAACTCCATTGGGTACTCTGGGTAGTACTAAAATCTAAACAAATTATATTTTCAACCTAAGAGCATGAGATACCTTTATTTTTGTATTCTTTCATTTCTTTCTACAGTACTTTGGACTCTTCATCATACAGTTCCTAAACATTTCATTTATTTGATACTATTATTAATGGAATTGTCTCCTTAACTTTTGGTTGACCTTCTTAAATATTTGGGATTTAGTTTTTGTTGGTCACTTCTACTGTCTGTTTTCTAATCTCTGCTCTACCCAATTATTTCTTTGATTCTTCTGTCTTCAGGTGACATTTGTTCTTCCTCTAGCTCCTTTGACTGTAGAAACATTTCCCCCATTTTCCGTCCTAAGCACTGCTTCTTTGACAGGTGTGTTGAAGGTTTGTTTTCGTTCGTATCTAGCCGTGTTCTAATGTCTCTGTGACATCTTCCTTCTGCACTGGGCATCTGGGAGTGTGCTGCTCTCATGTGAGATTTCCCTCTGTATGCTGTGAATACCAGTGGTGAATAAAGAAACTGCCTTGGCCTGTTGATAGGACAGAATTTAGGTAGGCGGGAAAAATGAAACAGAATGCAGGGACAAAGGAGGCAGAGTTAGAGAGAAGCCATATAGCCCCACTAGAGCCAGATGGAATTTTAACCGGTAAGCCACAGTCATGATCTGTAGTGATACACAGATTAATAGAAATGGGATAAATTAATATGTAAGAGTTAGCCAACAAGAAACTAGAGCTAATGGGCTAAGCAGTGTTTTAAATATATAGTATCTATGTGATTATTTCGGTTCTTGGCAGCGGGAATCAACAAATGGCTTTCCCCTCCAACACTGCTCACTCTCACTAAGCTGTGAATTTCCTGGTTTTCCTTCTCATGAGGTGTAACCTTATCATAAGGTTGGAGAAGACCTGCTCTCTGACTTCCCTTTGTATATCTGTTGGAGCCTAATTAATGGCCTAAAACATGCGAACCTCCCTGGAAACATTCCCTTCCATACACTGGGGAAGAATGTATTTTCCATTGTTGTCACAGAGGAGAGAGACAGAGAGAAGGAGAGAGAGAGAGAGAGACTGTCTGTCTATCTGTCTGCCAGCCTGCCAGCCTGTCTCAGTAGTCTGTATGTAACTCCTCTTCTCTCTTTCCCTGATGACTGCTATCTGATTGTTTCATTATTGAATATTAAAATCTCAAATTTTTACTAAACAAATATTTACCCCTTAAATTTTTGTTAATTTTATTTTATTTCTTATCATCTCATTTTAACATATGTAGTGTTATACATACTAATGGTTCATTATGACATTTCATCACCTTGCTTGCCCTCTTCCTATTCCTGTTGATAAACTAGAAGAAGAAAAGTGATTCATCTGTGGGTGTAGTCCCACCTACAGACCTCACCATTATCATTCCTTTCAGGATAGTGCAGTCCTGTGATCTTTGGAGGAGACAAGAATTGGCCAAGGCAACGTATAAACAAAAGAAGCCACCCTGTCATTTCACATCATTTACTGGGCTCGTAAGACAAAGTGAAGGGCAACATTCCTATAAAATTACCTAAAACCACCTAAAGTAAAAAGTGCCTTAAATGGCCAGCTCCTAACATTGGCTCCTCTTATTCTGTATGACCCTCATACACCCTGCACGGTCATTCTGCACCGTAAATGCATGCTGTCTAATACTTAACTCCACAGTCTATCTGGAAAGGGCTCGCGCCCCAGCCTACATTTCCTCTGATGCTCTACTGGATTAGAGAGCGCCTTAGGTCATCCATTTGGGTGAGGAATATAAAAAAGAAAACCAGAAGAGAAATGCCCTGGCCTCGAACGCATGTGCTTTGAAGAACGCTTCACCCGGAAAAGCTGCTAGCGTGGGGATGACAGCTCCGACAGCGGGAGTCTGCTGCCCGTTTCCAGATGCTATCACTTCCTACATATTTCTGCCAGCTGCTGATGGGCCAGTAGTTCTGAGTATCCCTGAAAGGCATCTCCCCGCCTGGTCTGAGAAATATGTACTGGGTTTTCCTAGGAAATATATGTCATGCAGATGGGGAAACCGTCTTGAAAATATTGAAAATGGCTTCCAAACATCCGGAGCCAATTCCAAAAGCTAAAGTCCTGGTTCTGTGAAATAAAATTAGGAGGCACAATAAACCAACATGGGTGGTAAATTCAATACAATTCCCCTTGATATTTATAGGAACAAGAGGAAACGTCCTAAATAAATGGATGTTTCCCCTCAGTTTTTGTTACACAGAAGGAAATAACTCTAGAGGGATAAAAGTTTGGAAAGGATGGAAGGGAGTCCCCATCATTGCCCATGCTGCTTGCAAAACGAAAAGAGGATCTCCTGCCAGCTTTGAGCTCCTCCAGGCTTGCTACCTGAACCTCATGCTAATTCAGTTTCATTTTTATTATTGGCTAAATTGTGTCTTTATTCCAGTATATTGTAAGGTGTTCTGGCTTTGTTTCACACTCTTTGGGACATCAGGAGAAAATGAGCTGAGGTTCTCCCAAAGCAGAGCGTGGAACAAGAACATGAATGGGAGAATTTGTTTGAGAGGTGGTCGCAGATGCACAGGGGAAAGGAGGGAAGACCCACAGGAGGGAAGGTAACTGATGCAAGAGGATGAAGAGCAGGTAATGGCTGGGGACACTCTGGTCTCAGTCCTCTTGGTGGCCACTGCAGAAATGCCAGAGTCATCTGATTATTGAGAAGGGTGCTTGGTCCTACTTTTCCCATGGGGCACATAACCCCTAGGTGTGCCCAGACTGACCTGCCAGAACCAGGAGAAAGCTGGTCTCATAAGGAAGGAATATAGAGCAGCCAGCAGCCCTACTAGGCCTGTGCTGAAAGAAGAAATGAGTGTACAGGAGAGATTATTTATCCTGTTCCAGTTCCCTTTAGAGTGTCCTCATCTGTTAGGTGCACAGCTTTGATCTCTCCATTTTCTTTGAAGAGCATCAAATGTTGGATCTCAGATATACACCTGTGTAGCTCTACATATTAGCCAGAGCCCAGGAAGGGTGCCAGATGGCCTTTCCCAGCCTTGAAATAACATACGAGTTCTGTTTTGACTATTCTAGGATGTTCTTTTTTAAGATTTATTTTTATTATATTTTTATTTTCTAACTATGTGCATGCATATATATATATATAATCTTGGGGGTGGGTGCATGCTCATGAGGACAGGTGCCTGCTGGGTCCAGACAAGGAGGGTACTGGATCCCTTGGAGCTGGAGTCATGGATAATTGTGAGCAGCCTGGCATAGGTTCTGGAACCAGAACTCAGGTGCTCTACAAAACCAGCAGATGCTGTTACCTGCTGAGCCATCTCTCCAGTTCCCTGTTCCAGACCCCTCTGCAGAGGTCTTTAGAGGATACACTCTCATCCATGTTTGATTTCTTTCCAAGAGTGTCGTCCTTAGCCACATCCGTGCTTTTGTAAATACTTGTGAGAATTTTTTAAATTGCTACGCAGTGCTCCCATCTTGACTTTGTCGTCAAACTCTTTGGAAGGATTAGGAGATGTGGCCTTTTTTTGGAGGAAGTGTGTCACTGGGAGTAAAACCTCAAAGCCCATGCCAGGTCTAGTCTCCACCCACCCACCCACGGCCCGAGAATCAGGATGTAGCCCTCAGCTACTTCTTCCGTACTATAAGTTTCGATGCTCCCTGCCATGATACGAATGGACTAAACCTCTGAAACTGCAAACAAGCCCCCCCCCCCAAGTAAATGCTTTCCTTTATAAAAGTTACATTGGTTGTGGTGTCTCTTTGCAGGAAGAGAACAGCAACTAAGACAGCAGTCAAAATTTTGACAAGTTCGGGTTGGAGAGATGGCTCAGAGGTTAAGAGCACTGGCTGCTCTTCCAGAGGTCCTGAGTTCAATTCCCAGCAACCACATGATGGCTCACAACCATCTGTAATGAGATCTGGTGCCCTCTTCCTGACTGTAGGCATCCAAACAGACAGAATACTGTATACATAATAAATAAATAAATCTTTAAAAAAAATTTTGACGAGTTCGTAAGTTTCAAAGTCATGCCCAGTCCTGCCTTCTGCCAATGCCACTCTGCATGTTACCAGCTGGGGTTTTCTCTCCCCACCCGTCCACAGTGTGGTATGGGGGGGGGTGTCTTCCTTTCCTGCTGGTCAAAGGTCTCCTCATCCTTCTCATGAATCAGAGTTTTATATGGTCTCTCTATGATGGGACCACTATGAAAGAGCAACGAAATTTAACTCTAAACTCTCCCAAGTGGCCCCGAGTTGACACCCCAGCCCGCAGCGCTTTTCATCTTCACTATTCCCATCTTTAAAGGAAGGTGTTTGGCTGATGACATTCACATTTGCCCTGTCCCATGCAGTATGCCCGCACAGCCATGATCTGTTCGCATTCCTACATGTGCACTCCCAAGTACAGGGTCCGCCTAGAGCACAGAAACACCAGCTAGCTCCCTCTTGTCACTTTGGATCCATTGGTTGCCTTTGGAGAGAGAGCAGCGGTCTCACCTACAGTCAATGTCTGTGCATAGGCATAGAAACAGTGCGTGACTTGCAGTAGCAGAAGGCTCAGCTATAGTCCTGCCTGGTAAA
The DNA here is from genome assembly GCF_037038515.1 of Microtus pennsylvanicus. Taxonomy (NCBI): domain Eukaryota; kingdom Metazoa; phylum Chordata; class Mammalia; order Rodentia; family Cricetidae; genus Microtus; species Microtus pennsylvanicus. The sequence goes on along the minus strand of NC_134580.1, from coordinate 124,311,769 downwards.
CCCAACACAGAGGGGACAGGCACAGGGAACAAGCCCTGTCCACTGGGGAGCTGCTTGCTAACAAGGAGAATGAAGTAAGGATCTCTCTGTGTGTATGCTGCTCGTGTTTTTCCTTTGGTTCTTTTCCTTCTGCTTGTTTATTTGCTTGTTTGTTTTGTCCCATTCTGGTTCCTTTGGTTTTGTTTTAACTTGTTTTGTTATTACTCTATAGATGACTGTTTTCTAACCAGAGACATTAGGAAGGATGTGGATTCAGACTGGAGAGCAGGGGAGAAAGATCTTAAAGGAGCTGGGAGAGGGAAACAGTAATCAGAATACATTATACCAAAAAAAAAAAGGTGCTTTTAACAAAAGAAAAATGGGAAAAAAGAGAACAAAGTAAAATATTACTAAGACTTTTTTTTAAAGAAGAAACATGCTCTTACCGTGTGAAGCAAAATGACTGGAACTGGGGGTGTTCAGTGAAACAAGTCAGACATCGAAGACACATGTTCCACGTTCTCCCTCATCCATGTGGTCATTTTCAAAAGTCAGCTGGAAGATACAGTAGTGATTTCTAGACTGTGAATAAAGCAGGGGCTGGGGGGAGGGAGCAGCTGAAGTTGGAGTTCTCAAACGTGGTTAGATGAAAGGAATAGATCTAGTGTTCCTCAGAGTGGGAGACTACAGTGGGGTAAACTACATTTTATGAAGACCCCAAAAGTTTGACACTCCAGACTCCAAACGCAAGCGATGGCAAGGGGATGAAAACATCGTTTGCTGTCATTTGGTCAGTTCGTACTGTGTTCATGTTGTGAACACCACCCTGTGACCACCACAAACATGTATGGCTAATATGTTCATCCAAACGTTTTTGCTTTTTGTTTTATGTTTTGTTTTTGTTTTTGTTTTTCAAGACAGGGTTTCTCTGCATAGCCCTGGCTGTCCTGAAACTCTCACTGTAGATCAAGCTGGCTTCAAACTCAGAGATCCACCTGCCTCTGGCTCACAAGTGCTGGGATTAAAGGCATACATCCCCACTGCCCAGCCAAAAATATTTTTAATGTTAAAAAGAAAGAATATTAACCGCCCTAATTGGATCAGTGTATGCCAGATACATGTATCAAAATATTGCATGGTTCCCCTTCAATATGTACAATTGAAATAAAAATAAAAAGAAGGACCACATTTTGATGGGGTAAGATGGTGCACACCTTTAATCCCAGTCATCTGGAGGCAAAAGCAGGTGGATCTCTGTGAGTTCATGGCCAGGCTAGTCTCATAATGAGTTCTGGGCCTGCCAAGGGCTACATAATATGACCCTGTCTAAAAAGGAGGAGTGGTCAATAGAGCACTTGTGTAGTATGCGAAAGACCCTGGGTTCAATTTCCACATTGAAGAAAGGCAGGAAGGATGAAAGGAAGGAACGGTGGAAGGAAGGTAGGGGGAAGAAGGAAAGAAAGAAAGAGAGAGGGGGAAGAGGAGGAGGAGACAGAGAAAGAGGAGAAGGAGGAGGAGGAGGAGGAGGAAGAGAAGAAGGAGGAGGAGGAGGAGGAGGAGGAGGAGGAGGAGGAGGAGGAGGAGGAGAGAAAAGAAAGAAAGAAAGAAAGAAAGAAAGAAAGAAAGAAAGAAAGAAAGAAAGAAAGAAAGAAAGAAAAGGGAGGATAGAAGAGAGAGCACAAGTAAGAAGCAAAGAAATGGAGAAAGAGAATTTCACTTTAGACTTGCTTGGGATAGGTGCCAGCAATACTGTCCCTGCCTAACCAGAAGCCTCCACAGCTCCTCTCACTAGAAGACAGTCAGGTTTGTCTCCACAGCTGACGTCCTTAGTGGCCCTCCTTATACTCCACCTTTTCCACTTTGGCATCTGCTTTTACCAGACAGATGTCCTGGCTTCATTGTCCCTTGAGTCAGTAACTTCCATTCTTTCCCAATGATTACCCCGGATTTATCTCCAGTCACCCACTGAGGGGTGACACAGCCAGACAACTGTGTTGTCTGCCTTCCCTTCCCAGCCCCACTACCCACCTCCCTGAAGTATATTATCTCCGACTTCTGTGTCAGATGAAGCCCTGTCTTGTTAGTAACAAAGCATACAGCAGAGGCTAGCAGGAAGGAAACCCTGGTGTGAACATGTTCTGCCTCTAAAAATTCATGAGCAAGGAGTTCCAAATTTTCATTTTATAAAGGAAAAAAAATTAAGCACGTTTTTTAGGAAACTTCACCCAGGTGCCAGTAGTTGGGGGAAAAAAGAAAAAGAAAAAAACCTTCCTTTCAAGGACTTCACCACTTGTGAGAACTGACTTCCCTCAGCATCCCTGCACTCGGCCCAAGAGTGACCAGCCCACCCTCTGAGCCTCAAGTCCAAGCCACTCAGGCCTCCATCTTGGCATGCTCTGTCTGATGATCTTGTCCGGTAATGTGGACTTACTGGAGTATGATATGCCAAGACAGACACGTTCTTCTAAGCCCGTGCCCACACACCTTGCTTCCTCCTAAATTCTTTCTGGTGTAGACTCTTTCTCTATGAGTGACACGCGGAGCAACAAAGTTGGGGGTGGGAAGAGAGAATCATGAAGAGAAGTGAGAGCAGCGGTCCACAGGACGATGCCTCACCCACGTGTCCTTAGGAAACCTCACAGGTATTTCAGACCGTAGCTCGGCGGCTGCATTTTCACACAGTAAGAGACACCATAGGTTAGAAGCGTTCGAGCAGATTTACAACCAGACTAAAAACCAAAGAGTCTTGGGTAAGGAAACAACGTAATTTGGCTGCCCCTCCCTCCTCGGAGGCCCCTCAGCCACCTCTACCGGTTGAGCTGCACCTTGTATGGTTATCTGGTGCAGCCACCCGCTGTGGGGAAGTGGGAGGGCCGGGTCCTTCTAGGGAGCCACATGCTCCTGCCTCACGGAGTCAGGCGCTGATCATCTGGACTCAGTCACTTCGTGTTTTATTGTTTCCTTATGATGATTCCCTACTTCACTGTCCTTGAAAATATTAATGTTTTCTATTTTGCATGTATATTTTAATTCTTGTCTTTCATCTCTATATTTGGGTTTGTCTTAAAAGTGCCGTTTAAAAAAAATTAAATCAGCCAAAAAATTTGCCAGACCTTTTAAATGTGGTCCCTGCTACATTTTTGAAGTTGTGACTTTAAGGCTGAGAATTTTTTTTTCTAGAGAATGAGAGTTCATCTTGAAAGGGAGCAAGGTGAGGCACCATATGGCAAGACTCCAGGCAGGGGGTGGGTGGAGGCATCCCCCCATCTCCCCATCAGGACAAGCTGCTCCCAGTTAACCCCTTAGACCTGGAGAGCAATTGGTAGAGTACAATGTGGCCATGTATGCATGCATTTCTATGTAGACAATCACTGCATCCTGGGGCAGTACTCAGGGAGCTCCATTACCCATGCTTAGCTGGACAGAACACCAAGGCTAAATGAGGCGAGGTGTTTGATGTCCCAAGACAGAAAAAAAAGGAAGAGCGAGTCATGTAACCAGGCCTCGAATCCAACAGCTTCTAACTTAAGAGTTGTATGAGTTCTTCATGATGGGCTAGTCTGCTGGCCCCAACAGTGTTCATGCAAAGAAGGGGTTGTGTGTTCTTAGGATCTGTATAACTAAATACAGATGTATGGAGAGAACCCCGAGACGAACGCTGGCGATGCTCATTTTGCACAGATGTAATCGACAGATTCCCATGACCGCCTCTGTGGAAGAACGCAGTGTGGCTTAGACTCTCGGCCACCTGGTGCTCAGTTAGTATTGAAAATTCCTTTCATGTTAAAAGCAACACCCTCTGAGGAGCCAGAGTGATGCTTGGCTCCCTTCCCCAGGCCTCTAAATAGTCAGATCTGTTGTAAGAGACTTTGTTTGTTTGTTTTTGTTTATATTATTTGGTGGAGGTGATCATGATGGGGATCAAACCCAGGCTTACCACATGTTAAGCACGTGCAAGGATTTACCAGAAAAAAAATAAATAAATGAATTCAGGAGACACAATGTGGGGACCAAAATTATACACAGCAGGTGAACCAACCTGATTCATAGGACTGACTGCCAACATCCCCATTCCACACCCCAGCCTTCGCTAGAGTCCAGCCAACTTCTCTGCCTCTGCTCCCACGAGTTCCCTTCCATTTCTGATAAAAGCTGTGTAGAGACTCCACGTATTGACCATCACAATGTGACAACAGGCACTCTAGTCTTTGTGTTCTTCATTAGCACTTCATGTTTCACGTTTTAAATAAATAAATCCGCCACAGATTTTTAGGACACAAAAACGTCCACATTTCTTGCTTTTTAATATTATTAATCTTAATCTTGGTACCTCCAAAGTTGAAGCTCTACCGACTTTTAAGCTAAAGTGTTCACTACTTTCTGGCTTGGATTTAGCATTTTGGAAACACGAGACTGAATCAGCGAGAGAGTTTTCCTGGCTCTTCTGAAATGTGCAATATTCCATTTTCTCACTCTCTACACGACTCCTCAAAACTATCCAGAAATTAAAAAACTTGACTTAATCTCAGAATTGGCAGCTCTCTGCGTCCTGGCTTGCCTTCATGGAGATGAAATGAGGGGAAAAACATCACATCGGAGCTATAAACTGACACCCAGTTGAGTGGAAAAAGACCTGTATCACCCAGTTTGGTTACTGGAGCACCAGGCAGGCAGCTCTGTCTGTCACTTAGCAACCACTGTGCCTAGGTGTCCTTGTTAGAAAGAAACACACAGTTTTGAGCACCTCGTATGATGCTTTGAAACTCTGCTCTTTTCAGACAACATAGGAGAGGCTGGCACAATGAACGAGCACCGCTGGTTTCCACTGGGGTTCCTGTTGGCCTGTCATTGAGGGGGTGGATGCCATCTCACCTACAGCATTCTGGAAGATGCTTCGCTCTACACGAACTTACTTTGATTTGAAATTGACTGAAACAATCTCTTTTCTTCCTGAAACTTTCTGTCCCTAGCGACACCAGAGAGAACATCTCTGGCAAATGCTTGGGCGACCTGCCACATCCTCTGGGCACCTGCCAATCCTGAACATGCCACTTGAATGTCTCTGGGAGCTTCTCTGACCCCCTGCCTGAGCACTTTCTCTGGCCTTGGATATTTCAGGAACTTGATGCACCCTAAGAACTGCCAAGAGATGAGATTTGGAGAGTAAAATACCTCCCACCTTTCCTGACCCTCAATTGATGACACTTCTGAGGTGTGCATGGAGCCCCAACAATCCCCAGGATCGCCTGCTCCTTAAAGCCCCATGCTGTGCCCCTTCCTCCCTGTCTCACTTACCTTCACTCTACATCCCGGGATCAAGAGTTTGAAGAGAAGTACTCTATAGAAACATCCTTCTGAAAGCTATAGGTTATGAAATGAAACACCTAATACCAAGTTATGATATCTCCCTACAAGTTGTCGGTCAGGGAGGCCCCCAAACCAGTACATGCTTCTGTCACTGCCCTTAGTCACCCACCACAGGAGCCAACTGCACACTTTATCACAGGACATCATGCTGGAGCTGAACTCAAGGCCTCATCCGCACCAGCTAACCTTCAGAATTCCAGAAAGCACCGTGTTGCTGACTAGGTGGAGGATGGGACTCAGCAGCAGCCTTCATCAGCTGTGACTCTGGCAAGCTACAGTAATGACCTTCCAGGCAAGATGGTCCCTCTACTACAGTGGTTCTCAACCACTGGGTTGTGATCCCTTTGAGGAGTTAGAAAAAAAAAAACCTTTCGCAGGGGTCTGCTAAGACCATCAGAAAACACAAATATTTACATGACGATTCATAACTGTAACATAGCATTACAGTTATGGAGCAGCAACAAAAATATTTTTCTGGTTAGGAGTCACCACAATGTGAGGAACTGTGTTAAAAGGTTGCAACATTCAGAAGGCTGAGGACCACTGCTCTAGTACAATAGTGGTATGACTGTCATAGAGATGACCGTTCACTTTCAGGTTGGATTTGAGGCCCACTCTGCAGAAAGGAACTCATGCCTGGATCAGTAAATCGGATGGAGAACCCATGAATAGGAACATAAGAGGCCTCTGGGGAGGGGGGGATGGACCCACTACCACATTTTTGCCAAATGATCATACTGTCAAATGCTCTCTACACACATGTTTATACACGTAGATTAGTGCTAGACGCACCCTTCTTCAGAGAAGTTTCTTATTTCAGTGGGCAGCCATTAATGCTGAAACCCATAACTGGAGGAAGTGTTGAAATACATGATGGTGGAGCGTTCTGCCCTAAATAGAACAGCTGTATCACTCCCTCCATGAGGAATGTTGTTCAAAAAGAGGCAAAGACAATGTAAGAGCCAGGGGATGGAAAGGTATACAACGGAAAGACATCTTAGGAACATGACGCAACCTACGGACTCATCTTGAACTCACTGCAAGCTGACGTGATCGGCACAAAATTGGACCCAATAATATTTCATCAGGAACCAGGGAGGGGCCACTGAGGTCCCGCTCATGCTCAAGTTCAGGGGGTCACAGACCAGAAGAAGACATGATGGCATAGAAGGAACTTGTTGAGAGTAAGGGGTACAATAAGAGAGGGAAGGGCTTAAAAGAGGGAAACGGAAAAAAAAAAACAAATTCCATCATTGAAATGTATAAAAGTGTCAAACTAATGATGAAACAGTGCTAGTAAGATGGCCGAGTGTGGAAAGATGCCTGCCACCAAGCATGACTACATGAATTCAATCTCCAGGACACATGGTAGAAAAGGAAAATTAAAAAAAAAATCTAAGCCTGGGTAAAGAAAATCTCTCCAAGATAACATATTACTGTAATTTTCCTATTCACTTTGAGGACAGTTTGCAGCTCAACTATTTTTTATTCCATTCTTGGTAACTGTGGAAAAGGAAGAAACCCTGGCTAATGCTATCTCACCAAAGTGGTCCAGGCCAGCATCATCAGTAACAAAGCCTATTGAGATTATGTGCCCTCGATGTCATATGACAAGAATAAGAGCTCAGCTCCTCATTCTTCCTCCCACCAACATGAACACCGACCAAGTCACCACTGTCATCATTGGGGACCTAAGTCCATTCTCTAAGTGCCTCCTCAGCACACCTAGAGAACACACCCTAATCAAATGCTACTTTTTAATGTTTTATTGTTAACATATAAATAATAATTGTAATAATAAACAAATAAAATAAAAATAAACTTTATTATTATTATTGGAATATGAGTGAAATATGAGGTTCCTTGGAATAGTCAAATTTACTTTGCAAAATTTAAACCGCATTGCCCTGGTCAGATCATGTGTGTTAGTTAAATAAATCCTTACATACAGTAACTCATGTACTGGAACCAGTGCTATAGTTTGGATCCCCTCCCAAGATCTCTCAAGACTCCAGAACTCTTAGAAACTGTCGTGACCCCAAGAAGTCTACAGAGACAGGAGAACTCACCACCATGTCATATGAATTATCCTGGGATAGTGAGGAAAAAAGAGAGTGCCATTCTAATAAAGCCTGGAATGTGTCAATTACGGAATCTGCTTATATGGTTGAACTCACCATAGAATTTAGCAAACTGTGTGGATTAGTTTACAGGAATTCACTGATCTCAGCAAATGTACCTTAATGGCATAGCAGCAGGTATACCACACACCTGAATCCTCTACAAAGTCTGTGGCTTTTCTGTTACTATCAAACTATCGAGGGCTGGGGGAGATTGATTATACTTGTGCCTTGCTTGCCACATAAGCATAGGGACCTGAATTCAAATCTCCAAACCCAAGTGGGACCTGAGAGCTTCATCTGAAATTTAAGTGTCTTGAGGATGAACAAGTCCATGAGCCAGAGCAGCTTTGTGTGTCTGCTTGTGTGCCCATGCTTTAGAATCCTGACCAAATGGGCTCCTGACAAACTAGGGCCATGGATTTGCAATGGGGTTGAGGATACAGTCTCCTCTTGGGTTTCTGCTTTATCTTGTCATACACTTTTGTCTCTTACACATTTAAATTTACAGCTATTGTGTAAGAGACTTAATGCATTAAGCCAAAAATAATTTCTATTGGAAGAAATGGATGGAAGAAGGGAAGCATGAGAGAAAGGGAAGAAGGAAGGAAGGGAGAAGAGAGAGAATGAAGAAGAAAGAAAGAAAGAAAGAAAGAAAGAAAGAAAGAAAGAAAGAGGAAGGGAGGAAAAAGGAAGTGAAGGGAAAAATGAAGGGGAAGAGGTGGGAAAAGAAGGAAAAATAATGGAATAATGGGGAGGAAAAGGAAGCAGGGAAAGAGGAGGAAATGGGGTGGGGTAATTAAAGAATAAAGAGAAGAATGGGGAAGAAGGAGAGGAGAAAGGAGTAATAGAGAGAATGATGGGGGAAAAAGAAGAGGAGAAAGGAGGAACAGAGAGGAGGGGAGATTGATTGAGTTAGGATGATTTTCAGAGGGCATCCTCTTGGGTCTGCTGGCCAGTAGTGTACAGCAGGTGTAGAAAATCCGGATTCTTACAGGAAGATGCAGGATGCCAACAAGAGCTGTCTTTGCATCCTCAGATGCTTACCATGGGGTATATTTTACCTCGCTCTCTTTTCTCAATTCCTGACATGAGAAACCCTGAAAATCTTTCAAGTTTGACTTTGGTAAACTAGTTTACCAAAGTTGATTGTCAAGTCCATTGCCAGGAACTGGAGATGAGCAGGAATATTTCCCTGTAACTGTGAGGGACATAAACCCACAAACAAATACCACTGGGAGTAATGTGCACTCAGTGGGGAGCAATTCTCTGAAGCAGGATAAAGGGTAGCAGGGGGAGGGGAAACAACACTCTGAAGGAAAGAGATCAGAACAAACGTGGGGTTCAAGCAGGGTCTGGAGGAAAGTGGGGATCACAGTCTAGCCGTGGGTTGTATTCTATGTTACTCCTGATAGCTAAGGAGGGAAAGGCAGCATTATCAGATCCATCTAGCTTAAACACACCAAGCATTGGTATGGACTGTAAAACTGGGAGCACATGTCTCCGTTTGCTCCCAACCCCCCAAGGTCTGAAAGTCAGCACAAATGGCAGGTAAAGGCATGTGGTTCATTGTGAACTTTTCTAAGTTCCTACTCCATCGAAAACACGGGCGAAAGGGAGGATATCAGTCCAAACAGCAGCACAGATGTCCCAGGAGCAGAGGGAAATGGGCACCGCGTACCCCCAGGACTGCCTTGGGCTCCATTTCAGTTCTTGCATCAAGACTGACTGGAAAAAAAAAAGGTTCCAACCCTCTGGTTGTGTCATGTTTCTCAGGGAAGCCCTGCTGTTATCTAAGTTTCTTTCAAAGGAAAATAAAATTCTTACGCGTCTGTCACCAGGGCTTCTTGCAGTGAGAAAGGGAGGGTGGGGCTTTGTTGAAAGGGAAAAAAACCCAGCAGGACAGATAGAGCATTGGGTCACTGCAAGGCACTGGCAAGCAGGAGCTGGATACGTTTTTTTCTGCCTAACACATTTTAGGCACCGTTGATGCTTCCTGGTTGTGGCAATTGGCATGAAACCTGAAAAGCGTCCCTTCGCCGTCCATGATCCTGTGGAGCTGCCAGGACCCTGGGTAAACAGTGGGACAAAGGCATTCCACAGGACTCTGGGCAAGTCGTCTGTTTGCCGGCTGAGGAGTGGGGCTGGCTCCCTTCTGCCAGCAGTGGAGGCAAGGTGACCAGGCAGAGGCTCTGTGGGCTTGTTTGCAGACCCTGCCTAGGAAACTGATACCCTCCCAAAGTGTCCCTTCATTCCAGTGTCACTTCAGACGGGCAGGTAAAAGGATTATGCAGGGGCCCCCTGGCCTCCACCCATTGTCTGCACAAGCTGACCCTGAATGCGGTAACCTAACCCCCGCAGAGATAACCCGTGGCTGTGTGTGCTCACATTCACAGCTGGCAGTTCCCATGAAGGAGCCCAGCTCTCTTTCCGGGACCTCTCAGTCCATTAGCAAGTCGGTAGCAGAGTCTGGACCAGAAGATGAGGTTGCCTGAGAAACAAGTTCCTGCTCTCAGTGCCCTGCACAAGACATCTGCCCTGGCATGCAAAGGGGAGAGACTCGGGCTAAGACAACACTTATCGCCTCCCCCATCCCTAAAAAATATTTTTGTTTGTGACTTGGCTTGAAAATTTCAAATTTTTAAAAATAAGGGGAGGGGAATGTGGTTTTAACTCCAAAGAAAAAAGGAAGAGGCATTTTGTAGCTTCTGTCTTCACGCTTCTGGCAACAGATGAAGGAGACCCAAGTGTGACCTCTATCTTTGCTTTAGAATCTCTTCGCCAGTTCAGGAGCCAGCCCAGAGTCACCTCAACTGCTCCCAAAAGAGTGTGGTTCCTTCTTATTGATGGAAATTTCCTACAGCTTTAAAAAAAAATTATTATGTTTCTGAAATAAAACCATAGAGGAAAGAAAGCCACGACCCTTCATAATCTCAGCCTCCACATAATCCTTGTTGACAAGGAAAAGAATGTTAAATCCCACACACGATGAAGACAAAGCCAACCATGATGGGCGGTGAAAATGCTTTTAAATAAAATAAATACTTTCTCTGAACGTAACCACCACTAACAATTGCCTCGCGTTTCCTGTCAAGCAGGAAAAACACTTGTAGATGGTCCAAACCCCTCTCATCCAGTAGGTGATTGATGCAGGGAGACCCCAGGGGCCATGCCCATTCCTATCCTGCCTGCAGCTTCTGGGAGAGGACCTCAGCTTAGCTGAGTACGTGTTGGCCTGACCCTGCTTTGGTGTCTCAATGAAGGCAGCACAGCCAATCTGCCTGCTCTCCCACAGGGAACTACAGGAACTAATTTCCTCAGATTCAAAATGAAAGAGATACGGCAACCATGTGAGTGTACCGAGCATTCTCAAAACGGCGGAACTGATTGGAATCTTTATTTGATTGACCATTTGTATTGGCATGGTTTCCTATCGGAGACTTCAATTGTCAGTGTGCGTTTCGATTAGAGGCTTTCTTTAGATCTCATAGACCCCAGAATGAAATGAAGATCTGCATGATAATGACTTTGAGATTTTGAGCAAAATAGTTCATAATGACTTCTAGGAAGGAAATGCATAGAACTCACTATAGTCGTAGTAACAACAACATTATTTAAACCATGTAGGATTGCCTCAGATGAAGTCACAGATCAGATTCTTTTCTGAGGAGGTGAAGACATTTAGCTAGGCACGGTATCATCGCTAAGTAAGGGGACATATTGGTGGACAGCAATGGGGCGTGCTGTGACAAATGAGAACTCACCAAGGTATCTGTCCTCCCAGGAAAGGAGAATAAGATCAGACTTAGCGAAAGGCTTCCTTTTGGCTAGTACTTCCCGAGATCCTCCCCTCATACTAGGGCCATTGTACCCAGGCTTAAGTGGACCCACAGCAGGTTAGGGCTTGAAGAAGCATTCAACATGGGAACAAAACCAGTCTTGGGAGGGCCAGTCCCCCTTAGCACACAAGCCAGCTGGTGTGTTTGTACAGAACCCTTAGATATTCTTCAGCACTGAAAACTAAGTCAAAACACAGGTAAAATGGGGACTAATGAGATTCCTCAAGATTAGCTCCTCTGAATGATGTCATACAAGTATTTTAAGGGCCTCGGAGGTGGGGACATTTTGATAAGATGGAAGCTTAGCCCACTTTACAGTCTCAAAGGTGTGCCCCTAAAAGGAAAGCTAACTAACATGGCGTCACCCATGCAGCTGCCTTTAATCTTAATAGGACGGCCTTGACAACATTTAATAAATCGGACATTTCTATATCAAGTTTGCCAAATAAGCATTTCCGCTACTGAAGTAAGCACCATTGATGTCGTTGTTCTCAGAAATAGAGCCCGATGCCAATATTTCTTTTTTTAATTTCCATTTAGGAAGCACCTGGGATATTTAGAAGACCAAACAGATGTGTGGTTTAGCTGGGCTCTGAGAGTGACTCCCACTTTACACCACTAATGACCCAATCGCTTCATCTGCAGAATTTATTCAGAACCAACTAACAGTGAAAAAGAATCTCCAGGGTTGAAGAACAGACATGCAGGTCTTGTCTCCACAGCGTCACTGGAACATGCAGCCATTGAAATGGGACCTCAGTACATTTTTTGGGGAATCATTTGTAAACATCATCAAAATAATTTGCAGAAAAGCTCTGTGGGTTGGTTACACAATCATTGTACTTCGTGTTATTAAACCATGCATTCAAAAATGGTGATGGCTTCCAGGTGGTGGTGGCGCACACCTTTAATCCCAGCACTTGGGAGGCAGAGGCAGGTGGATCTCTGTGAGTTCGAGGACAACCAGGACAGCTAGAGCTGTTACACAGAGAAACCCTGTCTCAAAAAAACAGAAACAAAACAAAACAAAAATAGTAATGGCCATTCTGTCATAGTCTTAATCCATAGTTTAATAAGACAGTTTTCTAAACTTAAATAGAAGGAGCAGAGTTCTTGGGTTCCTTCTCCTTCTCTTTGGTTCAATGCAGATGAGATGACGGTTGTACCAGCAGCCTTCTCAGACCAAGGACTGGAAACAACATATTGAAGTCGGTACAGTGGCAAGATGCTATATTAGGAGCAAACTGGGGGTGGGGGAGAGGTGGTGGGGATGCAGGGGTGGGGTGGGGTGGGATGGTAGAGGTGGGTGGTGGGGAAGGGCATCTGCGTAGGCACAGACACCTTGCATGGTCATATAACTATGCTGGGTGTCTTTTCATTAAAAGAGAAATAAATTTCTATAATACTTTATTTTTAATAAACACTGTTAAGAGAATGAAAACATAGCTCCCAATTAGCATTGTCCTGTTTATTCCATCCAAAAGTTCTATGCTCTGGTTAGACTGTCTACAAACTGTAAGACAGTGCAGGCGTGGATAGGGGTGGCAGAGACCTAGCTTCTTCCTTATCCCACCCCACCCCTGGTTTAACAAAATTGTAACTCATTGTATTTTCTTTTCCAGTTTCTTTTTGAATATAGGGAGCCTGAGTTGATGGTCTGAGGGCTGAGCAACACTTCCACTTCAGCTTTGCCATCCTGTCCAGGACGATGACCAAGTGGCCTTCTCCAACTCCTAAACACCCAAGCAGGGTATGCTTCTTTGTGACTACAGGAACAAGCAGAGTTCTTCTCACCCTTGAGTGTACTGCAGAGTCTTCTAGAAGGTGAGATCCCAGAGCTGGCCCAGGTCCAGATAGGATGGGTCTGGTGAGCTCTGACATCTGCTGTCTGTGGAGTTCCTCTGAGATGAATATGCTGATGCGACAGGGACCACAGTGTGAGGCTGTGCCTCAGCTGGGAGGATTGGCCGCCTCTCCTGTACAAACATGGCTGGTGTACAACGTGTGTGTGTGTGTGCGCACTAGTGCGTGTGTGTGTGTGTGTGTGTGTGTGTGTGTGTGTGTGTGTGTGTGTGCCTCAGCTGGAAGGATTTGCCACCTCTCCTGTACAAACATGGCCGGTGTACAATGTGTGTGTGTGTGTGTATGTGTGTGTGTGTGTGTGTGCACTAGTGCGTGTGTGTGTGTGTGTGTGTGTGCCTCAGCTGGAAGGATTTGCCATCTCTCCTGTACAAACATGGCTGGTGTACAACATGTGTACGTGTGTGCATGTGTGTGCTGGAAGGATTTGCCGCCTCTCCTGTACAAACATGGTGTACAACGTGTGTGTGTGTGTGTGTGTGTGTGTGTGTGTGTGTGTGTGTGTGTGCCTCAGCTGGAAGGATTTGCCACCTCTCCTGTACAAACATGGCCGGTGTACAACGTGTGCGCACACATACGAGCATGTGTATGCGTGTGGTGTGCATTTGGAAAAGTGATGATAATTCAGATTCGTTTAATTCAGAAACATCTAAAATAAATAAAAGAAAGGGACGCCTTGATTAGCAGATTGTCCCTTCCTACTGAAGTGGGCAGTTGCACTGCTGTTTTATGAATCCCCAAGGAATAAAGGTAAGCTCCTGGGCTCTGATAGGTAGCTCAAGTAAATATGAATCTACAGTGTCAAATAAAGAAGAAAAAAAAAAACCCTTGCTTTTATTGCTTCTGTTTGTTGGTTGGTTGGTTTTTGAGACATAGTCTCACTATGAAGTTCAATCTGGCTTTGAACTAGGTAGCCTGGGCTGACGTGGAACTTGAGATCCTCCTGTCTCTAACTTCCAGATGCCAGGTGCAAGCATGTGGCAGCATGCCCACCAAAAATATGCTTGCTTCCAAAACTATCTTCTTGATTGCTTTCTGAAGGGAGAAACCCGAGCCTGGTGGATTCCCTGCACAGTCATGAAGAGCCCCCTGCTGTGTCAGGTGACCCTGGAAATCTGCATTTCTGAGAAGCTAGCTGCTCCAGACAGTTTCTACAGACTGGCAGAAATGCCTGGGCACACAGTCATGTGTGTTCTGATAAGGCTGGAAGTTATCAGAGAGCTTCTTCTGGATCTACTGAATCCCACCCAGAGGACTCATCTTAAATGACAAATATCTCAAATAAGCTGCAGATCACGTTGCTCACCCCCAGAAAGCAAGGGTGTGTTAGAAACTTGAGAAGGCAGTAAAAGACTACTGGGGAGGCCCCCTCTCCAGTGCAGACAAGACTGACTGTTCCCTCCTCACCGCTCCCACAGCCCCACCACTTCATACAAGTCACAAAGCTTCTGTTCCGGGACCCAGGGCCCCAGTACAGAGCAATCCATCTCAGCACGAACACAGCTTCAGACAGTGGCCCCAAACCAGAAGCTAACCAGATCTGGGTTGCCTCTATGTCCTTTCTCTGCTACTGCTAAATATTAAACTTCACAAGTCTTCCGGTTCCTCAAAAGATAGTAGCAATAAAATATCCCAAAAAAGGTAAAAGAAAATATTTCATGACAGTCCTCAGACTTTCTTGAGGGATTTATTCAAAGGCAACTGAGGACCAGTTCACAAATAGGAAGCCTCCATGGAATGTTCTGACTTGGACTGGACTAGTTAGCAATGATAATAACATTTGTTATTACACTATACACTGCTATCCAAGACAATATGATACAAGTTTAATATACATGTTGATTGTGGTAAAATGTATACGATTCTGCCATTCTTAGAAACTAAGCCACTTGTTTTCCACTTAAATAGTTCCTTCTACTTGTTTGTTTTCTAGGGTTTTGAAACAAAGTCTCATTATGCAGACCACCTGGCCTTGAATTCACAATGTAGTCCAGGTTGGCCTCAAATTTGAGACCCACCCTTAGATTCCTTGCCTATGGAATTACAGACATGTGCCACTACACATTGTTTGCATTAAATTTATTTCTTAACTGATACCTCAAAACACAAGAGACAGGCATGGTGACACATTTCCATAGTCCCAGCTTTTACCAGGCTGAAGCGGAAGGATTGCAAGCTAGAGGGCAACCTAGGTTGCACAGCGTAACACCATCAGAAGGGGGGATGGGAAGAAGGGGGAGGGAGGAAAGGAGGAAGGAGGAGTGATGGAATGCCTCATTATGCTTTAACATACATACGTATTGTGCAATTTTGAGTCAGGTTAAACATATCTGTCTTTTCAAACAGTCATCCTTTTTTTTTTTTTTGGTGAAATCTTCTAATGTACTTCCTTCTAAATGGAAACATCTTCCTGAAATGAAGTGTGAGGATGTCACCTGTACTCTCCCCCTGTGAAAGGAACCAGAACTTCCTGCAGTACTCTGACAAAGTCCCCCTGGATCAGCTTTTCTCCATCCTTCCCTAGGTCAGGGCAGGTTTGCCTGAACTGAATTTGCATCACTGTTCTGCATCTGGATGGAAGGGTGTGAGAGAGAGGGGGCCACTTGTCTGTCCCAGCCGCCCAGCTAGTTTAGCCCCGAAATAATGACACAGAAATTGAATTAATTAAATCACTGCTTGGCCCATTATCTCTAGCCTCTTATTGGCTAACTCTCACATCTTGATTCAACCCATTTCTATTAATCTGTATATTGCCAAGAGGTAATGGCTTATTTACCAGGAAAGATTCTAACCGGCGTCCATCTCAGGCAGAGGATCCATGGCTTCTCTCTCACTCTGCTTTCTTCCTCCTAGCATTCTGTTCTATTTTCCCCGCCTACCTAAGTGCTGCCCTATCAAATAGGCCAAGGCAGTTTCTTTATTCGTTCACCAATGAAAGCAACACACAAACAGAAGGAACTCCTACACTTTTTCCCCTTTTCTGTTTAAACAAAATGGAAGGCTTTAACTTTAACATAGTAAAATTACATATAACAAAACAGGTATCAAATAAGAATTACAGTTACAATACTTATATCTAATTTATCTTTTATCATAACTAAGGAGCACTATAACTATAAATTCTTCAACTCCATCAAAGATTCCAGAAGGATATATTACCTAAATAAACAAGAAGTACATTATAAGCAACTTCCAAAACTTTAGAAATGACAGAGACATCTCACTGCCTGGACAGTTACCCAAAGTTGTTCTGTACTGTTGGGGCATCCATCTTCAGCCTTCAGGCCCATAGTATCGAGCAAACTTTTCCATGAATCAGGAAATTTCAAAGACAGTTCAGTCACTTTCTTCTGTATCCTGCAGAATGTCTTGCATACTCTTCATGAATCAGGAACCCCCCCTACACCAGAAGGGTGATTCCCCACATAAAGTATTTTATTATGTATTAAACCAAAGCTGTTCCTCTAAGAGGACACAGTAGTTTCTTTTCATTAGATAAACCCAGTACTCTCTTCTATTGCTGGTATCTGATAGTCTTTAGATACCCATATGAATTAAAACACACTTCCCCAAGAATCTATGAGTGCCCAAAGTCCTGCTTGCTTCAAAAAGAAGTGGACTCTGTTTGGAGGCAATCAGGCTGTGTGAGTGGGGGCAGCGCCTCACTGCACTCACTGATGGATCTAGAATGGAGTATGCCATGAGACAGTGATCACACCTCGAGCAGTGGACCTCCACACTCTCCTGGTGGCTTATTAATCAGTACATGTGTTGCATCAACATATCTGAAGGAATTCTCACCTTTTGTTTGATTTTTTTTTCTTTTTTTTTTTTTGCTGTTGCTCTTTGTTTTGCTTCTTATCTTAGTTTATTTTAAAATTAACATACAGAGTAATCAGCTTTCTTATGGCATTTTCAGACATACTTGATTTCGGTTGGTTCCCCACCCCCATTCCCAGCATTCACTCCTCGTCCTCATCTCACTAAGAATTCACCCCTACCCTGATACACTGCTAGCATTGCCTGACAGCTATGACTCTGAAAGCCCCCCAAGTCTCCTGTGATGTTCACAGTCTGATTCAAAGATTACAGGAAACAGAAATTTAATGCAGGGCTTTGAAAATGTGATCACCCTTTAAAGTTCGACACAGGCTCACCACACAGCTCACTCCAGAGCATTTGATTTAATGAGATGATGACATATTTGATTGGAAGACCCTGGCCTGGAAGTTGACCCAGTCTGGACTCCAACTCCCAGGCTGCCAAGCACTGACCCCTCCCCCGGGGAGGGTCAGGACCACTCCCACAGGCTATTTAGACTAGTGCCAGTATGAAAGACAAGGGCCTATGACTTGATTCTGGTAGTAATATCCTCTCTATAATCTGTCTCTCTCCGTGTGTGCTCTGTCTCTCTCTATTTCTGTCTGTCTTTCTTCTCCATCTCTGTATCCCTCTCTGTCTCTGTGTGTATATCTCTCCATGTCTCTGTCTGTCTCTCTCCCTCCCTCCCTCCCTCTCCTCCATCTTCTCCCTTTTCCCTGTAGAAGATCTCCCTCTAATCTCACCTTGAACTTGAGGAATCACTAAATTAGATTAGGACACAGCATCTGAATCCCACATTGGCTGCTACTGAAACCTGGGCCACTACAGAATAAGAGCGCTGGACTCTAATGCATGCTTCTATAAAGTTATGTCAAGGTGCAGAAATGCTGGAGTTAAGTCCTTGTGTTTTATGGAGAAAGGAGGCTAGGCCCTCCTCGATGTAAAAGTATGATTATTAAACATAAAATGAGGGGGTAAGATGAGACCATGCGTGCTGAATAAGTACTTGTGCTCTAGGGAGCCATTTAATAATTTACAAGCCATATAAATCATGTTACACATGAATTATAAAATTGTGGAATAGTTTCCTATTATGAGGAGATTTGGCATTACTGCCATAAAATCCTACCTTCATCCCTAGGAACTATTTCCTCCCTGCAGACATTGGCTAATGAATGATCATCTCCTACCCCACCTGCACACCGATGGCCATCTATTTCTGACTTCAGTGATGACTCCAGAAACATTGTTTGCATTTCCCAAAAAAAAATATGAAATGAATTAGCTAACAGTGGCTGGTTTTGTGGCATAACTAAGAGAAATTAAAGCTTTTTAAGTATGCTGAAGCCAATTTATTTTCCTAAGTGAATGCGGAGCACAGTTACCTTTGTAGTGGTTAAAATAGCACAGAATAAATTAAAACAGCACTCATAAATCCGAAGAGCTGCTTTGAGACCCTACTTAAACTCGACAACGGTGTTTAGTAAGCAGAATTACATTTGATTTAACTTAGCCACCTGTCAGGATGAGGCATGGGTAGTGGGTATAAATCTTCATCCACAAGCTTGATGTGCAAAAAAATAAATGTATCTAGTGGCCCACAGGGTGAGAAGTCTGACTTCCTTTGTGCAACAGGAAAAAGGAAAGTCAAAATAATATATGTGACAATGTTCCTTCTATGAATGGGCTCCCAATAGTTTATGCTATACAGAGTTCTGTACAATAACATTTTACACAAAAATGATTTGTTTAACAGGCACTTAGGACTACCTACTATGTGTTCTCCTCCAAGGTAAAGGGAACACCAGTGAACAAGAGGTCTGTCCCCACCCAGATGGAGCAGGTGGACTCATGGCAGAGACAGGTAATAGATGAGTGGACATGTAAATCCATAACCAGAGTGCATCCAGTGCTGAGAGACAGGAGGGACTCTCCAAAGTACATGGATAGAAACAAGCTAGGAGTCATTTTGGAAAGGGTGTTCAAGGAAAGTCATCCCAAAGTGTAAACAATCAAGCCAGGCCATGAAGAATGAGGTGGACCCAGGCAAGCAGCAGAACAGCATCAATATAGGGTTGGCACACATACTGGGCTTGGTGAGCTCTGCATATTACAAGAACAGCGTACGTGAATAGCAGCACCAGCTGCAGAAGTGAAAATGAGACGATGCAGGAAGGATGAACAAGAACCATTCCCCCAGACTCTAGATGTGCTTTTAAAAACTTTGAACGCCATCATTTGCAATGATGTAGAAGGAACTGGATGTCAGTATGTGAAAGAAGTCGAGCAAGGAAATCACCACATAATCTCACCAGACGCGGACTGCTAAAAATAGTTGACTTTCTACTGAGCATGTTAGCAAACACATACCTGTAATCCCAGCACTCTTTTTATTTATTTATTTATTTATTTATTTATTTATTTATTTATTTTCGAGACAGGGTTTCTCCATAGCTTTTGGTTCCTGTCCTGGAACTAGCTCTTGTAGACCAGGCTAGCCTCAAACTCACAGAGATCCGCCTGCCTCTGCCTCCCGAGTGCTGGGACCCAGCACTCTTTGAGGCAGGAGGATGGTGAGTTTGAAGCCAGCTTGGGCTATAGAGTGAGACTTTGGGGAATGGCCTGAAGCTAAGAAAGGGTCGAAGCATGTCTGAAACCCCAGACTGAGAGCAGCAGAATTCGACTACTCCCTCTCTTGCTTGGGCATAAACAGATTGCAGCACCAACAGGCTGAAGCAGATAAACTACCCCAGCGTGAACACGCCCCAGTGCATGTAACAACCGATATGCTCATGACTACGAGGAATGGTTGCTGTTTATCTGACCACTGAAACCTTTTGGGTTGGCCTTTCTTTTCTATGTGACTTTATAAGTTTCCTTCCTCTGATCCCTGCTTCTTCTGGGTATGCAAATGAAGCACCCTCAATGTTCTGGTCACAACCAATAACATACCAGCCATGGATCCTATGGGTCATTCTTCCTGGGGTATAACTGTCCCCTGCCCTCCCAATAAATGAGCTATCCTCTGACACAGTCCCCGGGGTTTTCTTTCTCACTGCTCAGGATACCCCCCCACCAACCCCCACCACCCCCACCATCACTGCATCAGGCTAGTGCTCAATAGACCAACCATCCCAGGACAAAGTGGGACTTAACTCAAAAACAGAAAAAGAATTAAGTGGCAGGGGATGGGGAAGAGGTCAGTCTACTACTGGCACAATATACTAGTCCAACAGAATAAATAAGTCATAATATTCTATGAAATGGCAGAATGATTGTAACTGACAGTAATACATTATGTATACCAATAACTAAAAGAACAGGATCTTGAAGAAATTATTAATATCTACCATAAATAAATTATCAATAGTAAGGTGACACATGCTGATTACTTTATGTCAATCACTAACCAACATGTACAGGAAGTAAAGCACAATCAATGTACATAATATATATAATATGATATCTTTTCTGTAAAATATATTTTCTATAAAATATCACAGATAAAAATAAAATATTTTTTAAAGGTCAGACATTTGGCTTTACTTTAAAAGAACAAGCAGTCGTTGGTAGATTTTGTACAGTGACATGGCCTTCTCTGTACTTTCAGGCACTCCGGTTGCCAGCTAGACAACAGGCTGAAGGGGGGACTGACCAAAAAAATTAATACATGAATGACCATTCCTTTCCTTTTGCTGTGACAAACATCATGTCCAAAAGCATGCACTTCCGGGTCTCAGTCGTTGACTGTCAGGGCAGGAACTTAAAGTAGAAGCCTTTGAGGAAGACAGCTTACTGCCTTACTCTCTGGCTTGCTCACTTATAGAGCCCAGGCCCACCTGCCTACAAATGGTCCTGCCCACAGTGGGCTGGACCCTTGCACATCAGTCATCAATCAAGGAAATAGTTCACAGACATGTTCATAGGCCAGTTTGCTCAAGACAAGTCTGATATGGGATTCCCCTCTGTATGCTGTGAATATCATTGGTTAATAAAGGAACTACTTTGGGCCTATAGCAGAGATATAGGAGAACAGAGCTAAGTGGGGAAAACTAAACTGAATACTGGAAAGAAGGAGCAGAGTCAGAGAGGAGCCATGATGGAACTTTGCCACTAAGTCACAGTCACGTGGCATTACACAGATTAATAGAAATGGGTTAAATTAATATATAAGAGTTAGTCAATAAGAAGCTAGAGCTGATGGGCCAAGCAGTAATTTAATTAATATAGTTTCTGTGTCATTATTTCAGGTCTGAGCTGCCAGAACAAACAAGCAGCCTCCTCCTACACAAGTCTTCAGTTGAGGTTTCCCTCCTCCCAGATCACCCCAACTTGTGTCAGATTGATAATGGAAAGTAATCAGCTGCAATCAGCACTATTGCAACTTTATTCCATCCATAAGGCTCTAACCTATACCTTCCCATGTGGGCATATGACCTGAAATATTTGTTTGACCACAGTAGCATGTGTATCCACGTGCAGAATGTGCTAGAAGTACTAGATAATTAATGTATATGCAAACAGGCTTCTACCAATGAACAATGGAAGTAGGGGATGAATATCCCCAAATCCCTGACAAAACTAATTCCCATCTGCCCATAAATGGTCTATCAGCTCTCATAATGGCCTTACCTTCCTCTCCTCCCTGCCTCTCTATCCACTCCCCTGCCTATGCACCAAAAAACCACTTCTCAAATAAAGCATTGCATTCAAATCCTGCTCTAAATCTTCATGTTCAGAACCTAAGATTTAAAAGGCTCTAATTACCAAAATTCACTACATCCAAAAACATCCCTCAATTTTTTTTAAATGATAAGGCATGGTTTGCATAAATAGATTCGTGGACTTACTGAATAAAATGGAATAAGGCACTAGTTCAACCAAGAGAGACTAGTTCAAGCCAGACCATGGCGGTGCAAGCCTTTAATCTCAGTACTCAGGAAGCAGAGGCAGATGGACCTCTGTGATTTCAAGGCTAGCCTGGTCTACAGAGGGAGTTCTAGGGGAGCCAAGACTACACAGAGAAACCTGTCTAGAAAAAAACAAAGGAGAGACTAACTAGTTCAACGAAATCTGAGGGTAACATTTACTTCTGAACCCAAAATTGGTTGTGGGGTGTGGTGTGTGTGTGTGTGTGTGTGTGTGTGTGTGTGTGTGTGTGTGTGTTCACCTGTGTACACATACACATGGAGACCAGAGGTTGATATCTCTTCATTTGCTCTTCATCATATTTTCTATACTATGTCAGTCACGGAATCTCCCCAATTCCAGCTGAACAGTCTGGACAGTGATCTTAGAAGTCTGCCTATCACCACCACCCCACCTCAGCACTGTTTTTGTCAATGAGCACTGATACCATGAGTCTTTTTCACGGATACTGGGGATCCAACCTCAGGTCCTCATGCTTATGTAGCAAGGCTTTTACTGATTAAGCTATCTCTTTACTCCTCTACCCGAAAGTTTTGCATAAAGGTCTGCTTGGGTACATGACAAAGCTGGGGACAAGTTTTAGAGATGAATGGATGGTATTTATTAGAATCCTGGTAGCCACAAAACTAATTTTAAAATAAGAAGTAAAGAAACTTAACAGCTCAGAAGAAAAACTTTATTTTCTGCCAGAGACGCCTACAAGGATTTTTCTCTTGAAGTATCCCATAAAAGAATTCTGTGAAAACACTACACAGTGTCTTTCCCCGAACACAGGAACCCAGAGCATAACAGTACACTCTGTCCCCAACTAATACAGGTCAAAATACAGGCCAGTACACATAGCTCTCCAGTGGCTAACACAAGTAGGGGATCTCATTGTGTGGTTATCTGGTGATGGTCCAATTTGGGGTGGATGGAGACTACCAGGGTGGGAGTCTTCAACTGGGGTTCCATTTGGTCACTTGGGGAAGTAACGACTGATAATTGTTCTAAAACTCAGAACCCTTCCTTCCAGGAACATTGCCTAAATCTTGCTTTAGGTTAGAGCATTAGTTAAATTTGTGCTGCACACAAAATTTCTGATATAAACACCTTAAAGGAGGGTGAATTTATTCGGAGTCATGGTTGAAGAGGATTTCAGCCCTTTGTGGTTGGTAAGATGTGGTAAGTTGCTCCGTCCATAGCTGTGGGAGCAGCATTTGACACAAGCTATTCACTAGGGTGTGGTTCCAGAAAACAGAGAGAGTGACAGGAACCAGGGAGGAGTCAGGTATAACCGTCAAAAGCCCACCCTTAGCGACTTACTTTTACCTGTCAAGCCCTATCTCCTATAGATTCTGCAGCCTCCAAAAAGAGAGCCATCAGATTGGTAACAACCATTCAAATCATGACACAGGAATCCACAATGGTAGCTTAGGAAACAGCCCAGGCACTGGCTATTCCCTGGGGACATGTTAGTAAATGTTCTTAAACCAGAGCCCAATATCAAGGACTTAGAAAACTCTAGCACAGCCTGGCCCATGCCAAGAGACCAGGCCTCTAGCTGCCTACAGACTGCTGTTTGCAATACATAATGAAATTCTTTCCTTCATCCTGGAAGCCTCTCAGACACAGTTTGAAGATGGTATTGGAGCAGCTTTCAGTATCCCCATGGTTTCTGAAGATAGCTTTGAAACAAGCTTCACAGCCAGCCAAAATGTCCTCCATCACATCCCTGTCTTATACAGTGGTAACTAAATGCAGACCTGTCAAGGCACCTCCTCCCTACCTCACAGTTCCCTATCTCAATACAGGGATTCTTTTTCAGCCAACACTCCTGCTTTCTGAAGTAGTCTTCGTTGGTCCTTACTGGTTCCAGGCTCTAATGGAAGCTGTGAAGTGCTCAGAATCTGGGACTATTGTGGAGAGAGTCTGGAAGGAGCACCTGTGAGGAACCAGGCATAGTGGCAGCCTTGCCATTCACAGAGCTCAGAGCCAACACTCAGAATCACCAACAAAACGTCACTTCCTCCCCTTCACTCTGTGATGCTGTCAAAATGATGTTGATCATATTGATAAGCCATTCACTGCTCTCCCATACTTTGCCTTATGGCTTGATTCAGCCAGGGGATCCTCAATAAAGTCTAAGAATGAAAGTGTAGCTGCTCCTATTTTAAGGGGTAGTATAACCAGCGTGTGTCCACATATGTGATCATGTGACTACATACACATCTGCTGCTTTCTGATATTTTTGAAATACAAGATGTGACACGTCTATGACCACCAGGCATACACATGTGTGCACTCACACCCCATTTTAACACATTCACCTTCTAGTAACACAAAAAATTGATAAGTTATATGGAACCAGGAAGCCAAACAAATATCACACGACAGATGCACCTTCTGGCAGCCAGTGGAGCTGTGTACTGGAAAGGCACCTTGCTGTGTACACTCAACAACCTGATAGTAAATGGGCACCAGTTGGGCTCACAGGGATGTCAATGATATACACACTGGAACAGAGGTGTGAGAACCTTAATTTTCTGCCATTTTCTCCATAGAGAAGCAAAAATGCTGCAGAAGTCCTGATACAAAGCTGGGTATTGTTAAGGAGCTGACCCTATGATGACTGACCTTGTTTGGCTGAGATAGGGTCCTCAGTTGCTTAGACAAACATCAGTCTAGATATCTCTGTGAAAATGTGTTTGAAAGAGACTTGGACATCCATATTTCTTGCTACATTATTCACAACGACAAGGACATGAAGTCAGCCAAGATGTCTGTCAACAGATGAATGGATAATGGAATGTGTCATCTACACAAGAGATTTTTACTCATCTGTAAGGAACTATGAAATTTCCAGGGAACTGGATGGATCTGGAAAGTATTATATAAGTGAGGTGAGCCAGACTCAAAAAGATGAAGCATGCTTGCCCTCTCTCATATGTGGGTCCAAATTAATGAATTTATAAGAAAATAAAGGCATGAACCCAGATAGAGGGGAATGAGAGATGAGAAAAGGGGAGAAGAGGGCACTGGCAGGAGGTTCCACTGGCATGAAAACATAAAGTAGGCTCCTGGGAATGAGAGGGCACAAGGAGTAAGGGAAATGGGGAGGATGGGGGAAAGAAGCAATTACAAATTTCATTACGAGTGCAGTATTGAAAGCTTGTTCTTTGCAATGCTAACAAACATTTAGGAAGGGTTAAATGATGTGAACATCAATCAGTAGGCTTTCCCACCCCTGTGCCCCATTCCCATGAAGAAAAGAACACCATAATATTCACAGGTGGTCAGCTGGAGGATCAGCCAAGCAAGAAACCAGGTTCACAGGGAGCACAAAGGGCTGATCCTAGAGTGATGATCCTGAGTGGGAGAGGCTGGGAAAAACCAGCACATGTTTTTTTTCTTTTTTCTTGTTTGCTTTCTTCCTTTTTTTCTTCCTTAAGACTAACCTAGGACCTTGACACGGTAGGTCAGCTGCCCTACCACTGAGGAACACCCGCACCTCCAAAAATTTATGTTACATAAAACTATGCTTGACTTCAGACAAAAAGTAAAACCGTGGCTGTTACAGACTAATGAGGGAAGGGGAGAAGCAGGTGGGAAGACATGGGTCAGTGAGTATAACGTTGCAGAAAGATGGGAGGAACAGTCAGCGTTCTAGGCACCAGGAGAGAGTGTACCGCATATGTCCAAGTATCCAGAAGAGAGGAATGTTTTCATCAAACACAAGCACATGTGCATGCGTGTGTGTACACACACACACACACACACACACACACACGGTACCTTGTTTACCGTATCTCAGGTGCTGGCATTCTCTGCATATATCTTGTTTGTTTACTTTTATGGACACTCTGACCCTGTCAGTATCCTCACTTCACTAGTTTATATGATGCTAGGGATTTCAGCCCACCTCCTGCCAAACATGCAATGAGAAAATGATACGACCAAATTGGCCTGTAGGGACACCTCTGGGGTATATTCTTTATTAATGATAGATGTGGAAGGTCCCAGCCCTGGGTTGGTGGTCCTGGATGTAGAAAAAGGTAGGTTGATCAAACCATGAAGAGAAAGCCAGTAAGTAGCATTTCTTCATGGTCTCTGCTTCAGTTCCTGCCTCCAAGCTCCTGCCTTGAGTTCCTGACTTGGTGTTCCTAATGATGAGCTGAAGCTGCAAACCAAGCAAACCCTTTCCTCCCCAAATTGCTCTTGTGTTTTGCCACAGCAATAGAAGTGAACTAAAACAATTGCCAACCCAGAGACCATCATTTCTTAGCCTCACATGCCCTGAGCATACTAAGTATACTTACATTGGCCAATTTTAAAACAAGATGTTGAATATAACATATAACTTACAGAACACTGGTCCTCAAAACTTCAGGCACACCCCATGTGAAGTTGTGTAGCTGGGGATGGAGGCCTGATGGGGCACCATGACTCATTGTACATCACAGCCAAGGAGAGAGAATCAGGGTTGCATTGACAGCCAGGAAACATACTGGAATTCACATTTAGAGTGCAGTCTCTACTCATGTGGATTGCTTTCTCATCATTACAAAGCATAAACAAGTGACTAATGAATACTAAAATGCTACATTAGATCATTCTATCCAGACCCATCTTTATGAACACAGTTCATGTTCAGAAATCAGAAGATGAGTGTTAGCAAAAAATTTTTCAGGCAAAGAAGCCAAAGTTCAAATGGGTTAAATATCCTCCATGTGTTGCCCAGCTCAAATACGGCAAGGCTGGGATCTGAACTCTGTGTGTGTGTGTGTGTGTGTGTGTGTGTGTGTGTGTGTGTGTGTGTATGTATGAATTCTGCATGTGTGCATCTGTGTCTATGTGTGTCTGTGTGTGGTGTTTGAGTGTGTTTCTGTGTAGGTCTGAGTGTGTGTTTCTAACCACGGCTCTTCACTGTTCCTGCAAGTATCCTCATAGTGCTGTGTAAATCATAACCATAACCCTAAGTTTTGCTGTAGGTCCTCAGAGCAGAATTATTTAATGGAAGTTGGAGCCACAGGGCTAAGGAGCATCATTATATGAATCGTCATCTGCACCCAGGCCAGGCCTCCTCCTCAGATCCAGGTCTCTCTTGCCATGGTCCTCACAGTTCTCTGCAAGAGCCCCCAGAGGAGCCATCTTCCTCTTCCTCTCCAGGTGTCTCTAGCCAATCATTTTTTTCTTTTTTTCTGAGACAGGGTTTCTCTGTAGCTTTGGAGTCTCTCCTGGTAGACCAGGTTGGCCTCAAACTCGCCAGTCTTGTCCAATAGAGAATCTGTGGGTGAGTTCTTCCTGGCAGGTTTTAGCTGAGACTCTCTCTGAAAATGACTTCTGGCTGAGTCAAGGTCTGTAGGACGAGGTCTGGCTTGCTCTAATTCCTCTCTAGCCAGCCTCTCATTGTGTCAGAACTATGTCCTACACAGCTACTATTTGAACCGTTCTGGTGACCAAGCTCTTCTCTTATACATTTTACAACCCAGCAGCGGCAGCACTGTACACCATAAGTCTCTCTCTTCTTTCCCTTGGTTTCCAGAACACTGCCCTCTACTGGTCTCCCTGCAACCTGTGGCTCTGGTCTGGCTCCTCCTTTCCTCTTCTGCCCCCCCCCCCCCGCTCCCCCCCCTCCCGCATCTCCCGCATCTCCACTCAACGTCCCCATCCCCTGTCCCCTTACCTCCCCTCTGCTCCTCTTCCTCTCTCCTGTCGTCCCTTCCTCCCCTCCTCTCCTTTCCTTTCCTCCCGATCCTCTCACCTCCTCTCCTGTTATGGTTTGGATTTGAAAGGTCCCAACAGCTTACACATTGATCCCCAGTTGCCAGAACATTTTAAGAAGGTTGTGAGAACTTTCCGAAATGAGTCAGTGAGGGTGGATGCTTACTGTTATGTTATCCCTGGCCCCTCAACCTCTCTGTTCCCTGCTAACTAAGAGGTAAGCAGCTTCCACCAACCTTTCCTACAGCTATGATACTCTGCCCGACGAATGCAGCAAAGCAGATGCTGAACCCTCTAAAACTGTGAGCCAAAATAAATCCCGCATCCCTGGCATTGCATCCAAAAGATGCGCAAGTGGACTCGCACAACCTCTTTTTCTGATTGTCTTTTCCTTTACCTCATAAGGAGGTGCCATTGGCACTCTCACCCTGGTGTCTCTCTCTTACCAGTGTTCCCTCACCTGAGTCCAATCACGTCAGCTCCAAGATCTGAGCACCAGCCATATCTATATTTGATCCCAACTACCCCTCACCCCAGAACTCTCTGAATTCCTGCTCCCCATCTCCTTTCTTCCTGTCTCCGCATGGCAGTCTAACAGAGTCTGCCTATGTCTCTGCAGAATGAAGTTCCTGTCAGCACCTCCAAATACCTGCTTTACATCAGTCTCCCCCAGCAACCAAAGGCTGTGCAGTCAGACATATTTCTCGGTGAAAAAGGCTTGGAGACCTCCTGGGGCCTCTTTCTCCATACTAACA
This sequence comes from Microtus pennsylvanicus, assembly GCF_037038515.1. Lineage (NCBI taxonomy): Eukaryota > Metazoa > Chordata > Mammalia > Rodentia > Cricetidae > Microtus > Microtus pennsylvanicus. The sequence continues at coordinate 124,283,395 of NC_134580.1, read as the reverse complement.
TTCAATCTGTCAGCAAATGCCTGTTTCTTTCCAGACCGCGATGATCTCCCACTATCTCCTAGTCGGATCACCCCCTCCAAGTCCCACCATCTTATGGCCAGACAGCTGCAGACAGCCCCCAGCAAGGGTCCCGGCCTTTGTGCAGCAGAGAAAAGCCAGAGGGCGTCTTTGAAAACTTGTGTCCTATGAAGAAATTGCTAGCATAGTCACTTTTAAACATTTTCACCACACACAATAATAATAATAATAATAATGCTAAGCAAGCAAGGTAATAACTGTGATAGCTTGATTTAATGGTTCCTCAATTTAAATACAAATTAAACTTTGCCATAAGTCCCCATAAATATAAGCACAGTGTTTTTAAATTTAAAAAATACATTTTTAAAGTTTTTCTTTTTTTCCTCCCTTTTCCCCCTCTTTTTTAATAAGAGCACTCTACCTGTCTCAAGACCCTGCTTGTGGAATTTACACCCTTGGGAGAATTGCAAAATCCTTAGGGAGTCCAGTCACCACACAGCGAGCTCCTGCCTCTCCTGCCTATGATCTTCCTGGCCTGGCCCGACCCTGCCCCTGCACTCCCCACTCTTTCCCTTTTCATGAGGACCCATGCCTCCTTCTAATAAATATGCAGTCCTTAACCTGAATGGCTGGGTTTGTCTATGACTTCAACTCTCACATGAAGGGAAATGATGCACAGTCAGTATACATACGCTATACACAAAATCTTCCTGTTTTCTCTTCCCAGGCTAGCAATAGCCATTGGAAGTTCTACATTGACTCTGGGTAAAAGTAGTAAGCCAAGCCTTTGGTCAGTCCAAGAGTGACTTCCGTGTCACCACAGGGAACAGCTTTGTCACTAAAGGAGCGTTTGATAGACTTGGTGTAATCAATCAATTTATGACTTAATATGCTTTCGGTGTATGGTGGGTTTATTGTGATGTCGCCCCACCTTTAATTGGGGCACGTTTGTTCTTACTTGTGCTTTATGGTCTGTTTCCACTGCGTAGATGCATGCTTCATACAAGTGTGCACTGTGTTTTGTTCACTGCTGTGTTGTCAGTGTGAAGAAAAGCACCTGGCATGCAGCAGATAATCCATAATAGTTTCTTGAGTATAGATGTCTCATGGGGCATTTCTCTGGCTAAGCGAAGTGAGTGTTTCAAAGGCAAACAACGATTTCCTTCAACTCTCATAGCACCCTCCAGACTCTAGGGCTACTCTCCACAGATCCCTCCAGACTCTAGGGCTGCTCTCCACAGATCCCTCCAGACTCTAGGGCTGCTCTCCACGGATCCCTCCAGACTCTAGGGCTACTCTCCACGGATCCCTCCAGACTCTAGGGCTGCTCTCCACAGACCCCTCCAGACTCTAGGGCTGCTCTCCACGGATCCCTCCAGACTCTAGGGCTGCTCTCCACAGACCCCTCCAGACTCTAGGGCTGCTCTCCACAGACCCCTCCAGACTCTAGGGCTGCTCTCCACGGATCCCTCCAGACTCTAGGGCTGCTCTCCACGGATCCCTCCAGACTCTAGGGCTACTTCACACGGATCCCTCCAGACTCTAGGGCTGCTCTCCACGGATCCCTCCAGACTCTAGGGCTGCTCTCCACGGATCCCTCCAGACTCTAGGGCTGCTCTCCACGGATCCCTCCAGACTCTAGGGCTGCTCTCCACAGATCCCTCCAGACTCTAGGGCTGCTCTCCACGGATCCCTCCAGACTCTCGGCTACTCTCCACAGACCCCTCCAGACTCTAGGGCTACTTCACATGGATCCCTCCAGACTCTAGGGCTACTTCACATGGATCCCTCCAGACTCTAGGGCTGCTCTCCACAGACCTCTCCAGACTCTAGGGCTGCTCTCCACGGATCCCTCCAGACTCTAGGGCTGCTCTCCATGGATCCCTCCAGACTCTAGGGCTGCTCTCCACGGATCCCTCCAGACTCTAGGGCTGCTCTCCACGGATCCCCTCCAGACTCTCCGGCTATTCTCCATGGATTTTTGGAGAACACCACGGGACTTTTCAGGGACCTCTTGCCATTCTAACCTTATAAGATTCCTGACTCAAGAAAACTATATGGAGTGGAAGAGATGGTTCAGTGGGTAAACACACTTGCTGCCCAAGCATGAAGACCTGTGTTTGAATGCCCAGCACCCACAGAGAAACCAGGCATGGTCACAGATGCCAGTGACCCCAGCACTGGTGAGTAGACTTAGGCAGATCCCAAGAGCTCACTGGAGATCCAGCCTGAACAGCAAGCATCCAGTTAGGGAAAGGTCCTGTCTTAAGGGGGAAAGAGAGAGCAATAGTGGGAGACACCCTAAATTCACCTCTGACTGTCAGTCAAACACATGCACACAGACTCACACACCCATAAATACACATGTGCACATATGACATTATACACACAAAAGCAGCAAGAGAGAAGGAAAGGGGAGAGAGAGAGAGAGAGAGAGAGAGAGAGAGAGAGAGAGAGAGAGAGAGAGAGAGAGAGAGAGAAGGAAAAGAAAGCACAAAGAAATGAACAGAAGGGCTAGAATACACCTGCCCATCCCCCACCAATAGAGAATCAACAACCTAGACTATTTCACCGAGACTCCTATTCCAGAATGCCTGTGTCTGGCAGCCTTGTACGCTGCCAGAGTTATTTCTGAAGTCCGAATAGTAATGTTGCTGCCAACAGAAATGAACTGCCTGGGGAGAATTCTTTAGCGACCTGTCATCGAGGGGAGGCACAGGCAGCAGTCATCTTGAGTGGGTTTGCAGCGGCTGGACAGGCATCCCTAGCCTTCTGATTTATGGTTGTCCATATAGGTCGGGAGCTCCCCCCGGCTAATGGTTTCCTCCTGTGCGTGGTGTGCTAGTGACTTCAAAGAGTCCAAGGGAAAGTTGGGAGCTCAGGCTTGCTGTCAAATGGAAGTTGGAACTTCAGACAAGTGCAATGACACCCTTAAACGGGGGGTTTCAAGGGGGCGAGGGACGACCAAGTGTGGGTCTTGTAATCAGTGACTGTCTGACTGGATACTTGCCTGTCCCCTGATAGGATCCTGCCACTAATGCTCCCATTCGAGCGTCCATCCGTGGATAGCCACTGTTTTAGAAGAGAAGGAACAGCAAGGGTCAGCCAGAGGCCTTCCAAACCCAAAGCAGCAGGCCACAATGAGACGGGCTCTACTGGGCTTTGCAATGCGCTGTGTGCCTTCTGTTGCCATGGCCACCTTGTTTCCATTTTCACTAATAAACTGTTGCTCTTGCTGGTCTTAATATCTACAGTCATCCAGTGCCTTGTCAACTGCTTCAGAGAATTAGAATTCCTCTAAGATACTGTTTCATCAACGAACACATAAAATTTGAAAGGTGTTAGGTGAGTTAGGACACTGTTAAGGACAAATTTTTTGGAGACACCACCTTTCCCTAAGGAAGCCCCTTCAGGCTCCTTAAATTGTGAGATGGGAAAGAATATGACTTGTTCTTTTAGTCTGAGTTGGAATCCGACTCATTTGTCAGCTGACTGTGAACTTCTAAGTAAGTTGCTAACATGTCTTGTTCTTCTCATCTGTAAAACAGGATGCCACCATTTTAGCCACCTTGGAACAGCTTCAACGAAACGCCCAAGGTAGGTTGTGTTTGAAGAGAAGAGATTTATTAGTCTATAGTTTTAGAGGCCCATATTCTTTTCTGAGGACATAGCCCCCAAACTGACAGTACTCTGAACTAGTCCTGGTTCTTTTTTTTAAAGTCTAAGAATAATATATATATTTTTTTTTTATTGAAGAAAAAAAATTTCCGCCTCCTCCCAGCCTCCCATTTTCCTCCCCCTCCCTTTCCAGTCTGAAGAGCAGTCAGGGTTCCCTGCCCTGTGGAAAGTCCAAAGTCCTCCCCCCTCCATCCTGGTCTAGGAAGGGGAACATCCAAACTCGCTAGGCTCCCACCAATCCAGAACATGAAGTAGGATCAAAACCCAGTGCCATTGCCCTTGGTTTCTCAGCAGCCCTCCTTGTCCACCATATTCAGAGAATCCGGTTTTATCCCATGCTTTTTCGGTCACAGTCCAGCTGGCCTTGGTGAGCTCCCAATAGATCAGCCCCACTGTCTCCGTGGATGGGTGCACCCCTTGTGGTCTTGACTTCTTTGTTCATGTTCTCCCTCCTTCTGCTCCTCATTGGGACCTTAGGAGCTTAGTCTGGTGCTCCAGTGTGGGTCTCTGTCTCTATCTCCATCCATCGCCAGATGAAGGCTCTATGGTGATATGCAAGAAATTCATCAGTATGGCTATAGGATAGGGTCATTTCAGGTTTTCTATCCTCAGCTGCCCCAGGAACTAACTGGGGACATCGCCCTGGGCACCTGGGAGCCCCTCTAGGTCCAAGTCTCTTGCCAACCCTAAGATGGCTCCCTTAATTAAGATATGTGCTTCCCTGCTCCCCTATCCAACCTTCCTTTATCCCAATCATCCCGTTTCCCCAAGTTCCCCCCATCCTCCCCTTCTCACTTTATAGATTCAATGTAGTCCTGGTTCTTAAGTACTAATCCTATTGCTGGACAATGGTGGCACACACCTTTACTCCCAGTTCTTGGGAGGCAGAGGCAGGTGGATCTCTGTGAGTCTGAGGCTAGCCTGGTCTATAGGGCGAGTGCCAGGACAGGCTTTAAAGTTACATAGAGAAACTCTGTCTCAAAAAAGAAAAGTATTACTCCTATTAATAACACCACAATAGGGACCAAACTCACATTATGAACCTCGAGGAGACAAGCTTAGGCTTTAGCCATAACCTATATAAAAGTTATTTTGGAAAAACTAATCAAAGAATGCCTTCAGAGACCCTTTCTCTGAAAGACATAAAGAAATAAAGAGACATAAAGAAATGATTCAGGAACTGTGAATAGACCTGCACTTCACAAGGACAGAAACTGTGCTTTTCTGTTTCCAATGCCTGGCTGAGTAAGCGTTCAAAACATATGCTTGTGTTTACTGGCGTCGCTTCTGAGAAGCTGTAAAAGTGGCTTGCCACCATGACAGCCTTATGGATGATCTATGGCTGGCACAGGATCTAGAATTACCAAGGACATAAACCTCCAAAAATGTCTTGAGGGACTTTTTAGATTGGGTTAGCTAACATGGAAAGCCTTGCCCTTGGTATGGGTAGCATCGTATCACTGCTTAGGATACACAAGTGAATATAAAGAGAACGCGAGCTGAGTAGCAGCATCCGCCTCTTGCTTCCACAGATGCCATGGAGCCAGGTGCCTCACACACTCCTTCCTTGCTATAGAAGACTGTGGCTTCCAACTGAGTGTAAAATACGTTTTCCCCTTTATTAAAAGAAAAAAAAGGAAGAAACAACATTTTTTGAGAGAATTGGTTCTCTCATATCACAATGTGAGCTGGTCGCCAGGCTTAGCTAAGTATCTTTCCCGGCTGAGTCATTTCTGCAGACAAGAAAAGCAATCAGTACAATGATGCTGATGTTTGGATTTGAAGTGTTCTTGTTAAAGGCTGGATCTCCGGGCTCTGGCTCTATGAACAGGTGGTAGACCTACAGGAGGTGGGGCCTCGTGGGAGGAGGTAAGGTGATTGAGGGTGGGTTGTTAAAGAAAGCAGCAAGATAGAGCTCTTCATCCCTTCCCCCCTTGTTTCTGACTGTGGCAATAGGAACAACTTTATTCACCACGTGCTCCGGCCATGGTGTACTCTGCTCCCCAAGCCCAAATTAACAGTGACTCTGAAACCACGAGCCATAAACCTTTGCCCTGATTCCATTTTCTTCAGTGTTTGGTCACAGTGTCAGAATGCTGATAAACACATTGTGGCAGCTAAGCTTATGCTCTAAATTTAAACTATGGTGTTTAAGAGAGCTATAAAACAAAAATGCCTCTAAACTGTAGGCTTCACTTACCCAAGAGCAGATAGCTTTGTGAAATGGTGAGGGCTGTTCCTGTAAGACAGCAAATCAGGTGTTTTTGCTTCCGTAAACAAGCTTGGTTGCACCAACTGTGCAGGATGTGTGCTTGGTTGCATGTCAGCCAGAGGGCCACAGGCAGGAAGTAAATCAGGATATACATACGCTTGCCCTTAATTGGATGAGGGTGGGAAATGCATAGCCTTGTGGGTTTTTATCTTTGTAAGCCCCTGACGAATGTAACTCAGCACCATACTCTGGGAATCCCTGGTGTGGACCTGTCCCGTGTCCGTAATCCTGGCCAGTATTTAATAAAACTTGCTTCAACTTCGGCTCAAAATTTGTGGTAGTGGTCTTCTTCTCACCCAGTGGGACTAACAAGACCTCATAATGATAATACTGCTACCCGCTCTGAAGTCTTGGGGTCGTGAAATGTGACCACAGCTGCAGTCAGGGTAACAGTTGGTTGATGGCTGGCAACAGAAAGTTGGTGACTAAGTACAACCTCTTCCTTTATCAAAGTATTACAGGATGAAATTGCTAAATAATTTATAGTTCAACGGATTAAAAAGGCAATCCATTTATAATCAAGACTCAATATCATTAATATCTACACCCAAAGTGTTACAATATATTCAAATGTTGCTTCCAAAGAGACCAAAAAAAGAGGAAGAATTTCTCTTTCCCTCTCTCCCTTTCTCCCCTCTCCCCCACTTAGAAGTAAGTTCCAGACGAAAAGCAAGCACAGAGAGTCTTTATTCCAGTCCTAGGGAGGAGGATATATGGAGATTGGTGCTCAAGAACCAGCCAGTCAAGCCTTATCAGTAAGGTCCAGGCCAAGGAGAGACGTCTCAAAATTTAATTAATTAAACAAAGAAGGTAAACAACAGTGCCTGAGAAAGACACTTAATGTTGTTCTCTGGTCTACACACGCATGTGTACGCATGTGTGCGCACACACACACACACGCACACACACATGCACACACAAGCACAAACCATCTTCTAGTCCCTGACATTTGGACATTGTTCCTTGCACACCTGTAAAGACAATGCTCAAGTTTTGATTCTCATGAGCTACTCAAATGCAAATCATGGTTGCCCTGAAGCTCTAAACCAGTAGCTCCCAGCATGTGGGTCTCAACCTCTTTGTGAGTTGGACAACCCTTTCACAGAGATCACATATCAGATATTTACATTGTGATCCATAACAGTAGCAAAATTACAGTTATGAAGTAGCAACTAAAATAATTTTTTGGTTGGGGTGTCCACAAAATGAAGAACTGTATTAAAGGGTCGCAGCAGTAGGAAGGTTGAGAACCACTGCTCTAGACTGTCCAACAATAACTTCCTTTCATTGTCAGGCTCCAATGTTCAGGTACATTGCAAAGTCTAAATTCTCTTTCTGGAATATTCTTAATGTACCATATGGAGCCAACAAAATATGCAGAAAAGATAATTGGCTAGCTGGGACATGTAGAGGTATACAGAACAATCAATTTCCTGAGGAATTTAAGTCTGCTTCAAGATTGTGTCTCCTAGAAATGGCAGGGAAGCTACCCCCAGGACACCTCAACAATAAGGCTGCTTAAAAAATACATTTAAAAAAATGACAACACCGGGCTGGAGAGATGGCTCAGGGGTTAAGAGCATTGCCTGTTCTTCCAAAGGTCCTGAGTTCAATTCCCAGCAACCACATGGTGGCTCACAACCATCTGAAATGAGATCTGATGCCCTCTTCTGGCTGCAGGCAGACACACAGACAGAATATTGTATACATAATAAATAAATAAATATTTTTTAAAAAAAATGACAACACCAATGAACACACTGACATGAAAGAGGAAAACCTCATGGAGCCTATCCTTACACCAAGAGCCATAGGCTACTAAGGGATTCTGGGAGAGGGTGAATTCATCTTCCCGAAAGATGAGCCCCTAATTGGTTACCCAATACGAAGTAGTCAACCCTGAAATCATACACATACAAGCAACACTAAGTACACCGAACAGGTTGTGTTTCTGCACATATGTACATTTCAAACAATAATGGTTAAAGAAAAAGAGTCATGAATTTGAGAGGGAGCAGGGTAAACGGATGTGGGAGAAACTGAGGGGAGGAGGGGGGAAGAAAATAATGTCATCAGATTTTAACTTTTTAAATTGCAAAAAAGTAAGTTTTTCCTTTTAAAAAAAATAGAAAGAAACTTAACTTAAAGCCATTTGAATGGGAGCTTCTAATGAGTAAGCTTAGTCATGGGTCGCTGAGCTGGGATGTGTGAAGCCAGCCCAGATGTTAAGAAGGCAAGCTGTAACCTCTCCCTCCTGTGTGGAGGGAGAATGTTTTCCATTTGCTCTTGCTCCCTTTCAACATTTGCCTTGGATTACTGTGAATGAATTTGACTTCCTCACCCAATTGGTGTTGGGCTCCTCTCTATGAAACCTGCTGGCCAGTGAGACGTGGGCAGAAGTGACAGCGTACCAACTCAGAGCCCAGGTCCTCAGAGGCGACATATGTTTCTGCTCAACCTTCTCACACATCTGCAATAACCATGAGAAGACGATGCCCTGGGTCATCCCTTGTTCCTGGATGGGAGGCCGATGAAGGAAACCCGAGACAATGGGTAGCCTGACGCCAAGACACTCTTGTTGACCTGCCGCCACATGATGGATGGAAAGATGATCGATGCTCATTGCGCCGCTTCACTAATGTGTTGTAATATTTATCGCGTGGGGTTATTGCACCTGATATCTGTCTTCAAAACTCTGGCTGAGGTCAGGATTACTCTGTGAATCTGCTTGGTCTCTGCTTAGTGGCTCCTGTTGGGTCCTCAGCTCCATAACCTCCCTCACGTTTGTTACCAATGACTATAAACATAAGTTCACAAAAATCATTGCCAAGATTTAAGGATATATTTTCTTCCATATCTTCATGTCAATACTTAACTGATGGGCCACTGGCGGTTCAAGCAATTCATAATTAAATGGATGGGAAAAGACTGTCCTTGGTTATCGCCTGGACTTGATGGAAAATCTTGGATATCTGGACATGTGGTCCTTCAATTTCACTTCCCCTACAAGGATTTATGGAAAATAAAAATGCCATCTTCTGTTGTATTTTTACAACCCAGTGTGACAACTAAATCATCTTAACAGCTTCTGGATAAACTATGCCAACAGATGAATGTAAACCTAAACAGTCACAGTCAGAATCCTGAAAATGGGCCTGAAGTCTCCTGCCCCTTCCACTGTGCTGTGGTCTTGAGCAAGGTTTCTGAAAAGCTATCCTCTCCCACGTGTCAGGGAACAAAGGTGGAGTTTTGGAATGTGGGTCACATGGACAGGCACCTTGATGTGCCATATCTTTGAGAGGGAGTACGGTGCCCTGGTAAAGGACTTTTGCTTGAAAGTAATTTTGTGGAAACTAGTTTTGTTTATCACTGAACCACAACCCAAGAGTCAAAGCAAGGCTTGGGGCAGCAGAGAGAGGAGACTTGAGAGTATTATCTTTGGGGTTTGAGGGAGTTTGACAAGACCACATTTCAGTGGGAGCTCTGTTGGAGAACAGAGGAAGTCCTGACTGAGTGAGGTCCTGAGTATATGTGGATCCCTTGACATGAGCCTAGCCTCAGACTCATGAGACAATGGCAAAGCCTCCCCCGCCTATCCGTCCACCCACTCCTAGTAGGATGAGGTTTAGAGGGATGGCAAAGTCTTCCTTGGGAGTCCGAGTGTAAATGATGATACTATGTGCCCAAAATGCCCACCGTAGTTTTTCCTCCAGATGTTTATGACCTGGAGAGTGCTCTCCTAGAGACTCCTCTTGCCTAGATTGGCTAAACCTGTCTCCTTGATCCAAATGTATACTATAAACCCTGACTCCTTGTTCAGCTATATACAACAGGTCAAACTTTTTGCGCAGCTTCATTAAATAACCCCACCTCTCTGTTCAACTCCATATTAGACATGCTGAGCTTTCAGGGTACTGCAGTTTCTCCACCCAGTTCCAGCTTTCCTATGTATGCATGTGTTTTCTTTATTCACACAGGTCCAGTACCCTGGAGCTGTGCAAGGACTTAGCAGGGGGAGGAGAAAGTTAAAACTCCACAGAAAAATTGAATATAGATAATATTTATTGACCATATACTAACTACCAACAATGCTTTGTATTTTTCTATTTTGCTTAAACCACAAAACCTCTAAGAAATAAGTATTGTTATAAACCTCACCTATCTAATAAGAGCATTGGACTTAGAGACGCAACAACTTGGCCAAGTTCAAAAGACTGGAAATGGTATTTATGTAATAATATTTAAGGACCCTTGTCAAGCTGATGCCATATTGGTTCCCTTAGCAGCTGTTTTGTGTTAGGAGACTATCCAAGAATTGAAGAGTCCTGGCCTTTAAAACTCACCTATTAAAAATAAAATTATCTGCTCAAAGTTATCCAAGAATAAGAACTCAACATGAGAGGAGGCAGCCTTCCACAGGTGTCCATTATAACCACAAAGCCAATGACCCCAATCCTCAGGCACTCGATTAATCAACTGATCAGCTGGGAACTGAGAGACTTGCATGGGTAAGACTTTGATTCCTGCAGGTTCACTGGCTGTGAGGGTGTCGTCATTCTAGAACGTACCACCTAACAAATTTATGGGACTGAGGATGTAGCTCAGTGATAGAACATTTGTCTAGCATGCACCATCAGAAAAGGAACAATCTATTAACGTATTTAAGTAACAAATGACCCTGTGGTTATTATACTTTCTCATCCATTAGAGGAACGTGTCAAGACATGGCATAAAATGAAAGCCGTCTGAGGCTGACTTTAGCATGATCCACAAAGGACTACCCAAAGCTGACTTGTAAGAATATGGAGCTTTCAACAGCATTTTTGGAGGTTCCTTGTCTCATAATATCCTGTTAGGACCTTTTTTAAATAAAATTCTACCTTATTTTTTATTTTTATCTTTTCTCTCTCTCTTTTTACTCTATGGATCCTTTGCATATTTATTATGGCTTCCAGTTTAGTATTTTTATTTGATTCCTTAGTATGAAAATAAGTGAATCTCCTCATCTCTGTGTTTCTTTTGCCTTTTCTTGGAGTCTTTGCTTCTGTTTATTTGTTTTTGTCCTATTCTGATGTGCTAGTTTTTCTTTTATCTGATTGTTTTATTTTAATTTATTATTATTTTTTAGAAGCCTGTTTATTTTATAATGAAAGATGGAAAGGGGGTAGATCCAAATGAAAGGGGAGGAAGGGAGGAGGTAAGGGAGCAGAGAGAAGAGAGAAAAGAGAAAGTATGATCCGAATGCATTGCGGGAGAAAAGAAAGTATTTTCAATAACAGGTGAGGGAAATAATAGGGAGGAAGCTTCATCACCTACTTTTGTACGTGTTGAATATTTCCAGTGAGAAGTCAGGTTGTTGGGTTTTTTATTCAGGTTGTTTTGTTGCTGTTGTTTTACAAAAACTGCATCAGCTGGTGTATAAGCCTAATGATTCTTTAAAAAAATAAATAAATTGAATTGAGAAAAAAAAGAAGTCAGTATTTTTAAAGTGGAGCACCATTTCATTGAGTAAAGGAACGGCTAACAAGCCTGATGACCTGTTTGTGATTCCCAGGACCACATGGTAGGAGAGAATTGACTCCTACATCTCCACTCACATGCCATGGCGCACGCGCGCGCGCACACACACACACACACACACACACACACACACGGAATAAATAAAATACCGAAAAAATATTAAGTAAAAAACAATTCAAAGAGACAATTTTTAAAATATAGTTTAAACCACCTGATATCTTTATGGCAAACTAAAAATTGTCTCATTCTTCATATGATTTTCTTTAGAGTCACAAAACAATTTGCCTGTAACTATAAGAAAACCAAGACATGCTCAGATCTATGACGACAGGGGAGGTCTGCTCGGGCATGCTGCAAAGTAACCTAAGACTCCAGGCCTTCCTCATATTAGGTAGGCATGGCAATTCCAAAAAGGGAGAGGTGTACAAGCCCAATGAGACCTCTGTGGGGCCACCCCTCAAATGGCAGAAATCCACCGTCAGAATTCCTCGGCAGCAGCAACGACAACACAAAGAAGAGACTTAGGGACACGTAAACCCAAGCTTATGTTGAAAATCCTGAGGCCCTGGAGCTTTGGTGGTCTTGGTCCCCTCTGGAGCTGGAGTTCACTCTGCATCCTCCCCTTTACTAACAGGTGGACATACCTACAAGGAGGGAACCAGAGACGGAGTGAAAACCATAAAAAGACCTTCTTGATCTCAGGTGCTTTCTCCATCTTCAGGAATGAAACTGAGAGCCCAGTTATCGCCTCGCTGGGGCACACAGCAGCATGAAACTCTACAGGACACACTGAAAAGCAATGCACAGGAGAAGTGAGGGTGTGCATGAGTGGCCTCCTCCACTCACGAGCCCAGGGAAGACTGGGTAAAGCAGTAAACCGCTATTGACACATGTGAGGGCTTGGACAGGGGAGAAAAGAAGGCTATGGGGAAGAAAGGACTTTTCCAGACTCAGGAATTGGACAAATAAAGGCCTGAGGCATCAGAACATTCAAGTCCCTCGGGAAATCATGATTAAATAAATTTAAGAGGTTAAAGGTATCTGGAGAAATCTAGCCAGATACCTAGAAGTTGCATGCTGCTTATAGACAGCAAAAAACCACAGTGCCGGCTGCTCCAGCAGGCAGTGCCCTTGGGTACATGAAGTGGGGAGGAGAGAGGCTAAATACAGGATGAGAGGTGAGAATTTGAACCAGGTTCATGGAAGGTAGAGAGAGGGAGGGAATCCAGAGATACTATGAGTAGCTCTGAGAATCCAGAATGATGAATTAGTCACTGGGATAAGCCCAGAATGTTGTACATATTACCTCATCAAATACTGAGGTTTTGCCCATGGTAAGTAGAAAATATCATCAATCAGCAATGCATTTAACACCCCTAATTTATCAAACCCTTTACCTTTGCCCGGACTGCCTTAGACTGGCTTAGAACACTTCATGTTGGAAAACATCCTCTGACACAATGTTTTGCTTATGCATGACAATTACATGGTCACAAGGCTGGCTGGGAACTGCGGAAGGATATTGTTGCCCGACAATGAAGCAGAGGCGGACACTTCTGCCCCAATGTGAGCATTGAGGCAGCTCATGCTGAAATCATGTGGCTTTCAAAACAGCATCAAGTCATCATCTAGGCCACCATAAGGCAAAAATTCCATCTGCATTTCAAAGTGACTCCAAATGATTTGATCCAAAAAGTTACTAGCAGTCAGGAGAAATGACTCAGTAGTTAAGAACACTTGCTGCTCTTGCAGAGACCCTGAGTTCAGTTCCTCCTTACCACGCTGGACAATGCACAGTTGCCCGTACCTCCAGTTCTGTGGGATCCAATGACCTCTTTCGGCTTCTGAAGGTACATGCACAAATGTCTAAACACACACACATACACAAGATATTAAAATGAATAATTTTTAAAGTCATTGGCATTTTCGACAGGGAAGGGCATTTAAATAAAGCACATCTATATGCCTGGCTTCAACAATTTTTTAATATTATTTATACTTGTTTTCCACTATGTACTATATAGGCGTCTCTGCACCTGCCAGCAATGTTTAGACTAGACTTACAGGTGATAAAATGATACAAAGAAAATAAATACTATCTCCTCAATTCTGAACTACAGTTTCTATCAAAATATTGTATAAGTCTGAACCATGCACCCACCCTCCTCTCTCTCCCTCAGCAAATGTAGGTTGAGGTAGGAAACAGACGAGGAAGGAAGCTTGGACCACACTGCAAACCTGCATCGCATTTGCAGTTGGAGGGAGATGTATTGAGATCTTAGAACTAACGGCAAACAAAATGACAGTTTAGAAGAAAGAAAACCAATATTTGAAAATTATATTCATTAACTGCATTTTATATATCAGCTAGCTCTGGAAAAAAAAATTCCAGAACCCTAACTGAGGGAGAGAAAGGCTGGACACACTGGTGTTTGATTTCACCGTATCTGTTTTTCATAAACTGGCATGTCGCTGGTCTTCTCGTCATGGAACAAGAGGATATTCGATTTGAATTCTCCTTTTTTGTACCATGTGGACTATCATTTGGAAACTAAAGCAATCTGTTTGTGATTTTGCCAGGGTATAGATTACACTGAAATGATACCTGAAATTTCTTTAGTCACCATTGTCAACAAATTGATTCTTGTACCCCTAGCCCGCATACTAAGGAGAATAGCCACGGCTCATGATGAGCATCAGGAGTAGCGGCATGCGGGCTTTTTCTCGTGAAAGAAAAAAGATTTAGGGGGCGGCTTTGCCTGTCTGACCTACCTGGACCTCGTGCTGGTCAATCTCTATTGGCTGACTCTGCATTCAGCTTCCCCTGGTCTAGTTGTCTTCTGGAGAGGAACACACAGTTCACATCCCAGCTTTACCTTGTCCTTCCAGGTAAGGGTTTTTGCTTACATGTCCCGCACCACTCTCTTTCCTCCCAGGCTTCTCTGACTCCATTCTACAAGCCACGAGAATGAAGCTTGCTGGCTCTTGGGTGCCTTTTCCACTTACTGCCTGTCCCTGTCCTCAGGGCTCAGAGGAGACAGTAACATGTACTCTGCCTGTGCCCCCACTCTGTGGCACACACATACACAAAGATATTCACACAGTGCACAGGTGTGCATTCACACCCTCTGCTTCCCAGATAGCTTCTCAGCAGTCTTAGCTCCCTCCTCTTACTCCTCTTTCTCCCACAGCCGTTGTGAAAACGCTGGGACTTCCCTGCTGTTCAGAGCCTAGGCAGAGATTCCTATGAACCATAGACGCCGTGGGTTCTCCTGCATGCATCCACCACCTGCAACCCCCAAAATGTGACTTAGAACTTTGAGCATGACTGACTCTACACATGTGATTAAACAACATATGGGATCCACTAAAATATAATAAGCAAATGCACAATAAAAGGCAGAAATAAAACATGTCAATTATGTACAAAGACATAAGGATTACTCAGGATGACAGTGTCAGGAGGGGCACCAAGGCCCTCCTTATAACTGGGAAGCCAAGACACATCCTCAAAGCAGGGCACCCATGATTGCTGCAGAAATCAAGAGTGTGGAGGAATAGGCAGTACATAAGTATCAGATCCCAAAGCAGCAAGGATCACACCATCTCACACTTATTTACTAGGATTTTGCCACGTGACCGTATCTAACACACACACAAAAAAGGGCTATGGAATCGTGTGTATCTGGAAAAGGAAGACGTAAGTTCAGTAGTTAACTGATAGATTAGTTACAACTGTATAGATTCAATAGCCATAATAATGATGAATCGAGAGAGAAATAAGATACTTTGTGTGATATCAAAATGGACTAGGTATTGCAGAAGCAACACCTACAGAGAGTGTACTCTTGATCAAAGCCAGGTCCAAGAGGTCTCCAGGTCAAGAGAGTAGCAGGTCCTCCCCCAGGGCTGAGACCTGGATGCTTGTTCAAACAGGATGTCTGTGTAACCGCTGGCCTTGAGCCTGCAAGCATCACTTATAGAAGGCTCTTACTGCAGTTTCCTTGGTCCCAAAGACCACAAAGCCAAGAGGCCCTCCTGCTGAGATCCCTCTCTGTTGATTAGCTGGCCAGTCCCTTGTCTTCCTGGTCGATAATAAATGTTGCTGGTGCTGGTGCATCCCCATCTGAGCTCATGACCCATCAGATTCCAGCTTTAAGTTACTTGTTTCTGCCTTTCTTAATCTTACATTGTTCCTAGTCAGGTCTCTAGGACCCCACCATGAAGGCCAGAGCAAATATCCAAACCTATGTCTGTTTAGATGCTGACAAATGTAGGCCTGGCTTCTTCTGATGTGACTCTTACAGCATCATTTGCCAGGACTTGCGTAAGAGTCCCCCAAAACTTTGGTACTGGCCTGGAGCACTATTGGGAAGTGATGGAACCTTTAAGAGATAGCGTCTAATGGGAGGAATTTGTCAGTGGGGGTCATGCCCTTGAGGGAATATGGGGATGCTGGACCCTTCTGCTCACTCTTTACTTCCCAGATGCTGTGAGGTGGGTGGCTCCTGATACAACCATTGGCCTGAAAGCAACAGAGCTAATCAATCATAGATTGAAGCATCCCAAGCAAGAGTCAAAACAAAGCTTTCCCATTTGTGGTGGCTAATCTCGGTTGTCAGCTTGATTGCAGCCAGAATTAACAGGAACACAAACTGCCGGACTCTCCTGTGAGGAGCTTTCTGTATCCGATTACCTGAAAAAGGAAAACAGGGTGCCATCTCCTAGTGTCGATCCAGATAAAAGGGCACGAAGGAAGGAAACTACATTTTGCCTGGCTGTCCTCACTCTTTCCGGCAAGTTTATCTATCCCATTGGGGGCATTCCTTCACCAATAATAAAATCAACTTTTTAGAATTCCGACCTAGACTGAAGACCAGCAGTTTCCCGGAGGTACACTCTGGGATCAATGGCTGGCAGAAACAAGAACAATGAGGATGCCTGTGAGCACTGCAGAGATTAACGAGGCTAGGTGCTGGACAGGGAACAGCGAAGACAGGCAGATAGGAGCCATGCCAGGGGCATAGTTTCAGTGGGTTTCGCCGTCAGTTGGAGAGGACTCAGCATCCTGGGCTTTGAATCCACCCTAGTCAATCTGTGATTGCACCTGCTCCTGGACTCTTAGGGGCCCAAGTTCCCAGGAATCTTTTGTTATCAATCCCAGGACTTAAAGAAAGAGAGGTTATTTTAATAGGACATTTAGGTTCAATCTCAGAATTGGATTTATTCTTTCCCTCCCCCTAGTGACAAGATTAACTAACAGCTTCTATGGGATGCTCCTAATTTGCATAACCACAAGGTGGCAGTTTTCCTTGTGAGGCTGTGCATCCTCTGGCATGCAGCTGCTCAGGAGGAGACGGTGACAGGAAATGCAAGGACAGCAGATACTGAGAGTGTTACATAGGCTATCCCATTTTATCCACACTCCCAAGCACAGGTTTAAAAAAACAAACTGGAGTGAGCAGGCTAATTCAGCCCCTATGTCACAGTTAGGAAGGATGGCCAGCCCTGCAGCATCAGCAACAATGTCTGCTCCAGCAGTCCCCTGGTATCCAGGGTCCTTTCCTGTTCAATCAAGTATCACTTGCAATCTTTGAAAACAAAAGTAACAACTAATAAATATCTTTTTTTGCTGCCTTGATTGACAGTGTGCTGTGGCAGTTAAGTGGACCAGAGGGTATAGAGGGGGCTAAGGTTTCATCGTGTGTAAAATGAGAGTAATAACACATACCTCATCCTACTATCAGGAGGACAAAATTAAATTATACTTGTAATTCACTTACTCCGAGCCTGGCATCTGGGGACCGTTAAGTACATGTCATTCATTATCACCCCTCAGTCATCACTCCTGCCATCTTTGTTAGTCTTGTGGTTTTGAGATTTACTAGATTCCAGGTGCCACGCTTAAACTCCTCCCATAGGCTTGTGGATTTAATTCTCAGAATGGCCCCCGTAAGGAAACAGGCACAGGGAGCGTTGCAGGTTGCTGAGGTTTCCACCTGGTAAGTGCCCCGGGGGGAGCAAAGCAGATCTGACCAGACAAATATGCCCCTGGTGTTTGCCAGTCATTGGTTCAACAGTGTTCCTCCTTTCCACCGCGGTGAGAGCTATCTGCAGGCATGGCTCATTTGATGTTTTTACACTAGATGGTAAGAATAATTTATTTAAGAAGGTCGTTATCACCAAAGATTGTGACGTTGAATATGCATGTATTTATGCTACAAGATGGGGAAGAAACACGCCTCCCATGGAGGGACCAGGACTCTGACAGGTGGTGAGGAAACCATGGGTTAGCGCAGCATGTGAGCAATAACTGAAGGATGCGGGATTTGAGGTAAAGCCTGGATGAAACTTACTGCAGATGAGAACAGCTTAAGAAAGTGTCCATAAAGAAAAAAAAAAATTCTAGCCCCCAAATTTGACATACTTTGTAGTTTTGACAGGCACTCTAATTAGTTCTTCCTAAGGTTAATGTTAGCTACTGTTCTGTAACAGGGAGAAAGAGAAACCACAGTCAAGTAAGCTTGGTAGCACTGAGTTAAATAATAAAAACTGACTTCCTCATTTGGGGACTTCTCGGAGTCTAGACTATACAAGTGCACACTTTTAATAAGGAGAGATGGGCAGAACAAATGGAATTTCCTAATTTCTTACTGTAAAAGCGTGTGTATGTGGGCATCTCAGTTCAGGTGTGGTACAATGAACATAGTCAAAACATGGGCAGGGAAGCCAGAAGCCCTATTTACATTGCTAAATTGTCATATGGTCAACTCTCTTCTAACTATTTATGTTTATATTTATAGGCTTGTGCTGTTCTCAACCTTGATCAGAAAAGCTTCTCATTGCAGAGGGTAACAGAGAAACAGATCCCTAACTCGCTGAGAATAGGCCACTGTAAGCATTCAGCTAAACGTGGGACATCTATAATCAACCCCCATCCCGAGACTCAGAAAGCGTTGCAGAAAAGGATGGGAAGGAGTGTCGTGAAAGACTGGCCTCTAGACAAGGTATGTCTATTACACACAGTTACTCACTGTAGCTCTTGTGATCCATCTAAGACCCCCCCACAAAATCAATGGAGCCCAAAATTCCAGCACGGAGAGGAGAGACACTCTTGATTTTCTACCACTCGCTAAGGAATAATAGCAGGTGGTGACTGCTAAAGGAGGAAGTCGCTTTTCTTTGGGAGGGAGAGTTGGCAGGTTGCTCGTGCCCCATGGATGACACACGTGTACCTATGGACTTCTCTAACTGGAGTTACAGAGTTATGAAAAATAGACACAATGTAAAGAGGGAGATATGCTGAGGATTAGAAAAAGCTGGAGGGAAGATGTGGGGAATGGCTATGACAGAAATACACCGTGTACATGCATGACAATTTTTAAAAGTCAATGGCTATCAATTGAAGGTGAATGTTTTTCAGCAATGCTTCGCAGAAAAACTAGTAACATATTTAGCATCCACATTGTTCGGGATATACTTCTAAAGTGCACATGAGAAGTGATAAGGTACATGGAGGGTAGAAAAGACAGCAAGTTACGTGACAAGTGACATGAAAGTTTGTCTTGGTAGACAATGGGTGACCATCGAAGGCTTGTGGGATGGAAAATGTGGCCAGATTCATCATCTTCACAGACAACTCCGGTTGCCAAAAACAGGAAAGATGAGCGAGAAGGAAGAGCAGAAGGCATCACAAAACTGTTGGGATGCTAAAATGGGAGGAAGTGTGAGTAGGAAGCAGGCAGCAGGGAGAAGCCTCATCCAAGAACGAGTTTGAGTGAGGAGTGAATTTGGAGGACAACAGACAGCTCAGAAGAGCAAAGCTGGCTTTGACCCCAGGGAATCATGTTGAAAAGGGAAAAGACCATTTTGGAGAAGAGGATGGGGAGGATCATGCAAAGAAAACAGCTCAGATTCAGGTCAGACAATATGGGAGATCCCTAAGAACATCTGGGTGCAATGACTATCAGTCGTTAGAAAGTCACTGAGGAGATGCCATGACAATATCTCTTGGGAGTTTGAGTGGAAGAAGAACCAGACATTAATGGCCACCAGCTCATAACAAGTGGGTGGACAGGCAGAAGAGAGTGAAGTGCTTTAGCAAGTAGGTGGAAAGAGAAGAATTTCCTAACTGCTCCCCCAGCTGGGCCTGTGAGCTTAAGCTTTGGCTCCCAATTATCAAAACCCTGCACTTCTTGATCCATCCCCTGATGATCACTGGCCCAGTTAGCTATTCCCTTGTCTCTTTGGACACTAGTTCAGGGAGCCCAGTTCTCCTCAGCCCTTGGCTTGCCCCTTCTACAGATGGAACCGCCACCCAAAGTCTCCTCGTTCAACTGGCACAAAATAGGTAATTCCTGAAGGTTGGTACTCAAAAACAGGTCTGAGAGAAACAGAAATGAAGATACTGTCTTGATTTGAAGAGGAGTCATCAAAAGGAGTACAGATGAGCTGAGCACACTCCTCCCATGGTCAATGAGGACTTGATCTCACTGCAGAAGCAGAGTTTGCATAGAATATGCTACACATCTGTCCATCAAGGGCTACAATCTGCTGCATTAACTCCCCCAAATTTGCAACCTCTATGTGTCTACGCTATAAGGCTCCCAAGACCAGGAAGGGCTGAAGAAAAACCACAGAGTTTCCAGAGAGAAGATGCCAGAACATTGTTTATAAAGGTAGGAGTACCATTCCAAAGGAGAAATCTTAATCAAATGTGATCAATGTTAAGCAGTGTATTTCAATAGTCCTGAAAGCTCAGCAGTCACCACTGGCACCAAATTTCTCTTGCCTCTCCCCCACTTTCTACGGACAGGTATAAGAACTCTCGGCCTCAAATGAAAGCAGTACTGAGCAAAATTGCTTCAAACATCAAATACACATCCCCAAAATGAAAACCAATCAAACTAAGGCTTAGAGAAAGCATGTGTATGTTGGACGTACCCTATAAATTACTTTTAGTTATGATTAAATTCTTTCTGTCTAACAAGTTTCTGGACCATCAATTACTATAATGGACAGGGCTTCTGGACTTCTAAAACAGGTTTGGTAATTGCATTCAAATGTGTTCTTTCAAAACGTATTTGGGATATGGCATTTGAATGCCAGCCCTGGAGTAGCAAGGGACATGAGGGCAACTGAACACAAAGAAATGGTTGACCAGATGGTCAGCCTGAGAGCCTGATCCATGACCGGCTATGCTTAATATTCAAATGCCCAACCTGGGTAAACATTATCTCCAAGGAGCATTGGCCTCTTCTGAATTCTGGCAAATAAGTATACAGCTGTAGAAGCAAGCAACCCATTTATCTCAAGTACATTTAGGGAACTATTGTTTGCAGCAAAGTTCATGGCTATGTAAAGAATTTGCTGCCACAGGCCTCTGAGAGTGAAGAAGAAGAAATTCAGCCCTGTTGGGGTTTTTTCCAAGTCACAAATTTAAGTGAAAATAAGTCAATACTGTCCTGTTCCAGTCTCAACAGGGTGCTGAAGTTATTTGGCTGCGTTTCTGGTATTTATTGCTCTTAGAAAATTTGTCTCCAGGGTAGTATTTTTACAGTGACAGATTCTTCATAAAAAAAAAAATTCAAGGCAAAAAAATATATTAGTAGAACAGACCCTAAGAAAAATTGAACTTCTTTGCCTGTAAAATGGTGATAATGCCTGTTGTGAATATTAAATGCATTAGGAGCACCGAGCCAAGGCCTGGCACAGGAGAGAACTTGAATAAATCTGTCCACCTCCTTCAGGTCCCCTGTGAAGGCTGCATTGCCAAATGGGATAAATACCATCTCCCTGATTTAGACTTCTACATCATCAAGGTTCCCTGAGTAGCCTGGAATCTTATATTTACCATACATACTAGATCTTGGGTAATATGGGAATTAGTGGAAAATTCTGAAAATGCCTACCTGGGTAAACATTATCTCCATGGGGCATTGCATTCTTCTTAATTCTGGCAAATAAGTATACGGCTTACAGAAGCCCTGTCCATTATGGGAACTGATGGTCTGGAAACTTGTTAGACAGAAAGAATTTAATCATAGCTTAGAGTAACTTATAGGGTAAGTCCAACATACACATGTTTTCATACCGGGTTTGATTGGTTTTCATTTTGGGGGGATATGTACATGCTTCTGCATCTGACCATGAACTGGAACCCTTGAAATCAACAGAGTGGGCTATCTAGAAGATAAGTTGAATATATTAGTTAGCTTTCTCAGAGTTGTGGCAGACACCTGGCAGAAGCAACTTAAAGGAAAAGGGACTGTCTCAGTTTCGAGGATACAGTGCATCATGGTGGAATAGTCATGGTGGAGCTGCTGGTGGTTAGTGCATGTGGGGAGCTCCACACATCTTGATAAACCAGGAATCAGGCAAGACTAGAAGCAAGACCAGGCAGTAACCTTCAAGATACACCCCAATACCTATGTCTGCCAGCTAAGCCCTACATTCCAAAGGTTCCACGATTTCCCAAAATAATGCCATCAGTTGGGACTAAAGATTCAAATGCATGAGCCTACTGGAGACATTGTATATTCGAACTGTTACAGTGAACATGAAGGAACCCACAAACACAAATGGGAATTGAGTCTATTTTCATCATCCCCAGCCCTGATAACACAGTGGTCTTCAGAAGAAACTAGTATCCTTACCGCACAGATAACTCACCTCGGGAATGGGGAAAGAGAAGACGGTTAAGAACTAAGGCAGCAGAGGACTTCGTCTCTGTTCCTACCCCCTATGCAAAAATGCACATGAATAAATTCACAAAGGAAGCCAATTCCCTTTGGCTTGTCAGTCTCAGTAGTTGAAACCTAGAACTATGCAGGGGAAGGAATGCTGGGAAGTGTAGTTCCACTAGTGGTTCACACAGATGGACTAGAAAGACATCAAAGCTTCCCTTCAGAATGAATTGGCATGTCTCCTGGGAAAGATAAACCCAATAAAGCATATGGCAATCCTAAAATCACAAATTTAAGTTCCTAACTATTCTCTATACAATGTGAGCATCTAGTAAGTCCAATAAGGCCTATAGCACATGATTGGTCTTCTTTCGATGTTTTGTTTTATTCTTTTATTTTTTTAATGATGGGTATTTTGTCTGCATGAATGTCTGTGTACCACATGTGTGTCTTGTGCCTGTAGAGCCCAGAAGAGGGTGTTGGATCTCCTAGAAGAATTATAATTACAGATTATTATGAGCCAACATGTGAGTTCTGGAACCTGAACCTGGGTCCTCTAGAAGATCAGCCAGTGCTCTTAACCACTGAGCCAGAAGTTCAGCCCCGAATGACTTACCAACTTCCGTTTATATTTGGAAGCCTAACTATGAGTTTAAAGACATTAACTTTTTATTCATATTGGTGGTAGGAAATTATAATGCATTCTTTTCTAACCTAAGTTTTAAAAATTTACAGATAAAAAAATATACCACTTGAACAACAAAAATAAGCACACATAAATAATAATATGAAAGTTTAATATTCATTGTATGTCCATTAACTTTCTATTACTAATAACAAATGTGAGATGATCAGTTTAGAGAAAATGACTATTTTAGTTTATCAATTCTAATCTATAATCAGTTGCCCCTGTTGTACGTAGGACTCGGAAAGGCAATAATCACACAATCCCATGTGTGCCAGAACAAACCACAGGGTCCTACATCCCTTTGGAGACATTGATCATCAAAAGACCTCCATCCTCCTAAGACCATGCCTACTAAGGCTCCCATCTCCAAGCAGTACCTTTCTAGCAGCCCTTACCACACATACTTTGGGCTACATGTAAGGTCCAAGGCATAGCAGTGCCTAAAATGTAAAGTAGGAACAACTTGTTTGTCCCATTCTGCTTCTTTCTTCTGTGCTTTTAAAAATCCATTTTTCAGATTTAAAGAAAGGTAATTTTCATTTTGTGTTCAAGCACTTAAAAGCACAAGATCATTTGTATTGCTCCAAATCACAGCATCCTTTCATTTTAAAGACTAGTACTCCCCATCACTCATCTGGCAGGTTGCCCCTGGCAGCAAGAGCATGGGACTGGAGCTCCTCACATCTTGGCAGGTCAGGAAGCACAGACAAGACCAACCAGACTCTGTGGCTGCCATCTAAGGTAAGTTTTGTCCCCTTACACTGGAAAATTTTTCTTTAGATTGAACATGAACTTCTTAGACTTCCTGTCTATTTCACTTCTAGGAACACCGTGATTAATTAACCAGAACCAAAGGTCTGTACAAGAAGACCAATAAAATTTCCACCTGGATTTTACATGCATAATATAAGTAAGTAGTCAAAGCTTAGTGTCAGACTCTAGGCAGCAGGCATGACAGAGGTGACCATGGAGACATTTGCTGTGCGTTGGATAGTTTCTAGCTTAAACTTTTCCTTTATAAACTCTTCTCATCATAAAGCTCCTGGTGGCTTACAGCAATCACATTTGAATTTTAGTCTCTCCCTTGGGAAATAATATATAATTGGATGAAAGTTGGTTTTTAAATGATCACCTTGGTTTTAAACGTATCAATTTCATAGCTATGATAGACCTGGATATTTTAAGTATAAATTATTATCATCATTATCATAATGCAATGCCTACCACATATCCTTCCTAGTGACTCCCCTTGTCTCAGCGCTTCCCTGTCTTCTCCAAGGAGCTTGAGCATCAAAGGTCGATGTTGAATGTGCCAGCACACCTGGATTCCTTCTACTTGGGCTCATCAGATGAGCATTTGATATACATTTGCACTGACCCTTTTCAGCCAGGGCTCAGAAGGTCACATTCCAATAGCCGTGAAGACTTGATCAAAAGATAATGTGGTCAGTGACGGCTCTTCCAAGAACAAACCTCCCATATCAGGTACCCACATGATCTTCACATCTGTGACAAAGAAAATCTGAAGCAAGTGTGTCAGTAAACACACAGAAATGTAAAAAGAAAAAACTCTTTGTGCATTGGTGGAGGCCACTCGTTCATTCTCGGCTTCCCAGGCCTGAAATAGTCACACAGAAACTATATTATTGCAATTCTGCTTGACCAATAGCTTAAATGTATTTATAGCTAGCTCTTACATCTTAAATTAACCCATTTCTATTATTTTATATTTTACCACGAGTCTTGTGGCTTACCAGTAAGGTTCTGGCGTCTGTCTCCTACAGCAGCTAGATGGTGTCTCCCTGACTCCACCTTCTTACTCCCAGCATTCAGTTTAGTTTTTCTGCTAGCTCTATTCTGCCCTGTCATAGGCTCAAGCAACTTCTTTATTCATTAACCAACAAAAGCATCATATATACAGAAGGGCTTCCCACATCATTTGTGGTTCTTGTCTTACATATTTTTAATGTTAGGGCCAATAAGCAACAGGGCCGTGGCTGTATTTGAGGCTTCCTTGTTTCTATCTTGGCTCTGGACAGGTTGGTTCACAACTGGCCCTGTTTTGTGGTACCGGGCTGGAATATGGCAAAGCATCTAGACTTCCATCAGTGCCTCTCTCTGGGAGTTCCTACACATTGAAAAGACACTGAAAGTAGAGTCACAGAGCGTACAACGCACAATAGCTCTTCTGGTTGATCATGGCATAGACACATGCCAGGAAACATGCCAGGAGCATAGACAAGCCTCCCTTGCACTCAAGGTAAACTGTCCACAAGTCCGGTGATCTAAGATATTTACAATGTATATTTCCAAATGGCTGAAACTCCAGAACCTTCCAGAACACTGAGTGAAGAGATAATGCTTGTGGATGCTGATCATTGATTACGCACTGTGTGCTAAGCATTTGCAGAGACATCCTCTCTGTCATAGCCCACCCTCATAAGAGAAACCGTTATCCCATTTTAGAGATGGCAACACTGAGGTCCAGTTGACAACAAGATCTTGGACCAGATCCCCACAATGTGGAAGATTCAGCAGGAAGAGCTTTATGGGTTCAATGCCAGTTTTAGCCTGTATAGCAAGTTCAAAAATAAGCAAATAAATTAAAATCTCAGATAAACAGATATGAAAATGAAAATTGAGTCCCAGTGTTTCTTTACTCCAAAAGGTTTGTTCCTGTCAACAACACATCAGATCATTTGGGGGGCTTGATATAACTCATTCCATACAATTTCTTCTTTATAAAGCAGTATTTTAATATAAAGGTGTTTAGGTTAAAAATAAAAATCTTGGGGGCTGGAGAGATCCTGAGTTCAATTCCCAGCAACCACATGGTGGCTCACAACCATCTGTAATGAGGTCTGGTGCCCTCTTCTGGCCTTCAGGAATACACACAGACAGAACATTGTATACATAATAAATAAATAAATATTTAAAAAAATAAAAATTTTGGAGATATGAATTTGTTTCAGTACTTAGGAGTATTGGCTATTCTTCCAGAGGACCCAGGTTCGATTCCCAGTACCCACTTGGAGGCTCACAACCATCTGTAACTCCAGTTCCAGGAGATCTAATGCCCTCTTCTCGTATTCAAGGTATATGTGGCACATACATACATGCAAGCAAAATAGCCATACACATAAAAAATAAAATAAATGTAAAAACCTCATTTCATCTCATTTAACTTAGACAAAATGCAGCTTCAATGTATTTTTCCTACCAGACCTAACTTGAAAATTAAATTTCTCTTCTAATTGCTTATTTTACTTAAATACAGAATTTAAATGAAAATTTGGCACCACTGTCCTATAAGGGAAAAACAAAATCACAATCTATAGAAGGACAATGGACAGTTAATACATAACTATGAAAGTGCTTAGAAATATCCACTAGTGGTCCACCTAAAACCATTCTCTGAAGATGTGTAGAAAAATTAGTGATAACAAAATAATGCATTATGAACCTATAGGAAGCCTAAATGTGGTGAGATACAGAGTTAGGAAAAGATAATCAACATTGGAATGGGCAACAAGAGCCCGTGACACCACAGGCAATTATGTCACCTCTGGGTCACAGGACACCTAGATGGGTAATGGACCATACAACACCTGATTAACAACAAACCATCAGCCTTGATTCTTGTCTCTCTTCCATGTCACCTCTATTGCCTTCTGAGAATGTTTCCACCTAAACCTGGCTCCCTCTACACACATAGGCACAGTTAAATCCTATCCATCCATCAAAAAGTTTCAATCTCCCTTCTCTGTGGAGCTTTCCCTATGACTCCATGGAGATCCTAAAGCATCTTATACCTTGTATGGCGCTGTTTTCCATCCTAAAATTGTACTAATATCTATAGTTTGTCTTTCCATTTAGAAGGCAGTCAGTCTCCTTGTGAGGAGGTTCAGCCACAACACAGTACATTCAAGAGCCTTCTCTTGCATACCCAAATCCATATTGGGAAGTAGAGCAAGAGTAAACAAATGTTTTCTGTACAGAGGCAGATGACAGATATCTAAGACTTTGTATGGTATTTTGTCTCTGGCACAACCACTCACCTATACATGACATATAAAGGCAGTCATGAGTGACCTATAAACACGTGGTGGTGGTGGTGGTGGTGGTGGTGGTGGTGGTGGTGGTGGTGGTGGTGGCTGAAGTCTAACCAAATCTTATTTATCATAAATATACAACTGGTTATGTTTGGTCCAGGAGCCCTGGTTTTCCAACACTGAACTCATCTCCTAAGTGTCACCAAGCTGTAGGCTTATGGGATTCAAATACAGAAGTAGACTATATTTATGTGGAATTTTTTCCTGCTGTGTAGCTGTGGTTATTTTCTACTGTTTCTACACTCAGAATTTATTTCCTTTATAAGAAAAAGAAAGGTTCTTTTCAACTTCATCAATCTTTATTTCATCATTTTAAGAATTATTTTAAGAACTTACAGACTTTATGTGTATACATATATAATTATATATCAGGCATTTTCTTACGGTTATTCTCAGACAAAAGTCTCAAATTATTGTATATTTCCCTACCTCACATAGAAGTAACTTGTTTTATTCTCAGTTAAAAGACTACAGGTCAACCAATCACTAGACAATAATTTCTATGCAAAGTTGAGGATTAGGCAAATACTCTTTAAAAGTCATCCTAATTTCTGTTATGACTCTCATATTTAAACTGCTTACTTCTTAAGGTATCTTAAGATATGCATGAATAGTAATAGGTTAAGAGTCAGTGAGCCAGATCACACACATAAAAACTGAAGTGACTACTTATAGACCAAAACTGAGATTTATAAGAACATAATATAAAATAAACAATGTCTGCTTTAACTGAGACAGGAAGAGGCTGTGGAGGATGCACGTTTCAAAAGCCAGATCGTGGGTCTTTACAAGGAAATAACATTGTTCAACAATGCCGCCCTCAAAAACTTCAGCTTGCCTTTGCAACAGCGGACATGAAGCTTGAAGTGTGCCCTGGTAATAAAGGAGACTCTCTGTTTTGGGGAAATGTCAAGATGCAAAGTATATTCTTGTTTAAACAGAGGTAAAAGAGAAGCCACTGTGTGTGTTTGACAGTGATAAATAGCTTCCAAAGAAAACAGGGCAATGGCTGTCTGTCCCACCTTGGAGAACCCGTTCTGTCAAACCTTTGGGTTCTTTTCTTTCTGTCTTGTTTCAAGCGATCATGGGAAACCGTCATGAATTCATTGTTGTCTTACATTTACATAAGCCTCCTCATTTCAATTATTTCATGTCATCTTAAAAAAATTTTCATGAGTAAATGTTCTAGACATTCAAATCAGTTTTTAATCCCATCTCTGATCACAGTACTTCCCTGGCTGCTTGTAGGAGTCTGGTAAAAGTGTCCTCAGGTCATTACAATAAAGCAAAGAGAAACGGTGCTTATTTCACTAGATGAGTTATACGACAGTGACTTTATAGGATGGTTTAAATGTGGGTGTTATGTTGTAGCTTTAAATGAGATAAATTTGAAAATTGACAAAAGACCCTAGGAAGGTATTAACACGGTGAAAAGCTCTCTGTCCTGATTAAGGGGCATACATTACAGATACGCTATGAAAGGATGTGGTTATATTGTCCACAATAAGATGGATAAATTGTGAGTTAGATTGAATATTTTTGTTTTTGTTTTGTTTTATGATATGCTTCTGCACTGCTCTCTCTCTCTTTCTCTCTCTCTCTCTCTCTCTCTCTCTCTCTCTCTCTCTGTGTGTGTGTGTGTGTGTGTGTGTGTGTGTGTGTGTGTGTGTGTGTTTTGAGACAGGGTTTCTCTGTAACTCTGGAACCTGTCCTGGAACTAGCTCTTGTAGACTAGGCTGGCCTCGTACTCACAGAGATCTGCCTGCCTCTGCCTTACGAGTGCTGGGATTAAAAGCTTGCGCCATCACCACTTGTCTCAATATATATTTTTAAAGAACAAACTATTGGTACCATAAAACAACCAATTTTAGTCATGTATAATGGCACATGCCTTTAATCCCAGCACTATGGAGGCAGAGGCAGGCTGATCTCTGAGTTTGAGGCCAGCCTGAACTACAGGGTGAATTCCAGGACAGCCAGGGCTGTACAGAAAAACCCTATCTTGAAAATAAATGAAACAAAACAAAAAGCCCATTGAATCTCATACATGAAGTTGAGCAAAGAATCCAAACACAAAAGAACACTAATAGTATAGTTCATTTATATGGTGCTGAATAACAGGAAAACTAACACATAATGCTAAAAGACAAAACAGTGGCTAATTCTTGGTGGAGATGAGGTATTGACTAGGAAGAAGTATGAGAAATATATTATTGATGTATACATTTCTAAAAATTGGTCACACTGTGCTTGTTTTGCTTTGTTACGGCCCTGAGGATTGAACCAGGAGCTTTGCACATGCTAAGCAAATGCTCTACCACCGAGCTACATCCCTAGCACCATCAAACTGTCCTTAATACTGCTGTGCCATCTGGGCTTCCCTATTCCTACATGAACAGTGTTTAAAAAGTGAAGGTTGTTGGTGGAAACACTCTAGCCTAAGAAACAGAAATTGTACAAAAGATCCAACAGGAAGCCAGTAAGTCAACAGGGGCGTGTTAGTCACTTTTCTCTCGGCTGTGACAAAACACTGGGCAAATATATTCACGGAAAGAAGGATTGATTTTGGCTCATGGTTTAAGGCAGGATATAGTCCATCATGGCCAGAAGGCCTGATGGCCATTACTGCGTGAGGGGGCTGACACATTGGTCTACAGTCATGAAGCAAAGAGGAATGAATGCTGGTACTTAGCGGGTTTCTTCCATTTCCCTCATTTTATTCGGCCAGAAATCACAATAAATGGGATGGTGGTGTTCACACTTGGTGCAGGTCTTCCCTCCTCAGTTCCACCTCTGTGGAGACACTCTCACAGACACCCACAAGGGTGCATGTCCCAGCTGATTTCAGATACTGTAAGGTTAGCCATCACAACTCCACCCCTTGCCAACTTGACACACTTTTCCATCTCCACCTTCCAACTCTGGTCCTAAAGGTTAGGGGCCATCTCATAATAAAAGATACATTTAGCCCATCTTTAAGTGTCCCCAAACTTTTAATAGTTCTAAAAATATTTTTTTTAAAAATTCAAAGTCTTCCTTGAGTCAAGACAATCTTTTAACTGTGAAAGCTCTGACATTTTTTAAAAAAGAAAAGCTCATTTAATGGCATCGAATAAACACTCTCATTTCAAAATGGAGGAATGGGGGGGGGGCAGAAAAAAAATCAGATCAAAGAAGACTGAAGTTCACCAAAGAAAACACCAAACCCTCTAGCCATGTCTGTCACCCAGAGTTTATAGGGATGTCAACAGCCCTGGGTAGCTCTATACCTCCTACTGCTGCCTAATGGACCTGTATCTCTCAGTGGGGCTGATTCCATTCTGTGCCTGCCACTATCCCAGACAGACATCCCCCTGTCCTGGCATGTCCAACATCCTGTCGTCTTCATCACAGCTGGGGTTTCGTATTCAGAGCTTCATATAATACACCTCTGGAGGCATTCTTTCAGGGACTCAGACCCTGACACACAATGCCTGACTTAAATGGTCTTCTGGAATCTTGATTCCAGACTCCAGGACCCCCTTTTGGGTCTTGCATCTTTCATGCCTGCCAAAGGACTACCATGTAGACAATACTACCAAGTTCTGCTTCCAGGTTGACATTTAGCCTTGTTCCCCAGCAAGCTGAACCTCGGTAAACACTTCCCTAGAGAGCCATTCTAGAATAAAGACCCTGTGATGGCTTTCTCAGTTTAGACCTTCTTTTTTCAGATGAATTTGAATCTTTAGAAACCAGAGCCTTGATAAATGATAATCTCTCTCTCTCTCAAACCACCTTTCCTACAATCCCAGTGCTGAGTAAGAGGTTTCTCTTGAATGGCACCAATCTCTTTAACAAGTACAGCTGCTTTCTCTGCACCTTTAACTTTAACAGGTGTGTGAGCTCCTTTCTCACCAAGCTGCACAGTCTTTCACATTCTTCTGCTTTTTCTCATTGTAAATCTGAATACAATCGGAAAGTAGTAACCATGAGACAGCATAGATGTTATGCTGACTGTAACATGATTAATAAAAACCCAGAGACAGATATTGGGGTTCAACCAGAAGGTCAGAAAAACAAAACAGCCAGCCACTGACTCTTACCTCTACCTCAGTCCGAAATGGCAATCATGTCTCCAGGAATCCTCAGAAGGAAACTGTCTGAGAGCTGTCTCCTCCCATTTTATGTTCCTCTTTAGGGTTGGGTTTAAAGGCGTCCATCACTACCTCCCTGTTTCTATGGCAAACTAGTGTGGCTACTGGGATTAAAGGTGTGTGTCACCACTGCCTGGTCTGTAAGGCTGACCGGGGCAGCCATTTTACTCTCTGATCTTCAGACAAGCTTTATTTACTAATGAAATATCACTACATCTGACTAGGACTAACCTCCATCAAACATGTTGTGTTACTTTTGTGTTCAGCCTCATTTAAATTCTCTCTCCCTCCCTCCCTCCCTCCCTCTCACTCTCCGTCTCCCCTTCCCCCTCCCCCCTCCCCCCCTCTGTCTCTCTCTCTCGTGTGTGTGTGTGTGTGTGTGTGTGTGTGTGTGTGTGTGTGTGTGTGTCGGTGCCTGTCGAAGCCAGAGACATCAGATGCCCTAGAACTGAAGTTACAGGCAGTTGTGATTCCCACAGTGAGGGTGCTAGAACCCAAACTTGGGTCCTCTGTAAGAGGAGTACTCACTCTCAACCTCTGAGCCCATCACTCTCGTCTCTTCTACCCACTTATCCACCAGCATCCTGCCTTGTACACTCCCACTAATAACACCCAGCTCGGTTCTGCTTACAGCACTTTTAAAGTTTGTGTAGCCCACGAGTCCAATCTCTTCCAAATTCTTCAAACCAGTTCTAAAGGCCTATGAACTACACAGTCATAGCAACAGACCCACTCGTTAGTGCTAATTTTCTATATTAGTTTATGTTACTCAATGCGACAAAACACCTGACAAAAGTGAACTCCAGGCAGGAAGAGCTTATTTTGGTCCAGTCTGAAGGTATGGCAGACCATAGCAGTGAGGGAATGACAGCAGGATGTAAGCTACTTGGCCTCCTTGTGGCTGTCAGGAAGCAGAGAAAGATAAAAGCATATTCTAGGCTCTCTTTCCCCTTTCGTTCCCCCTTTTTATTCAGTATGTGACTCCAGCTCATGGGAGTCATTCCAGCTGGGTCCTCCCTCTGCAGTTAGTTCTCTCTGTAAATGCCTTTTCTAGGTCATTCCAAAGCTGATCAAGTTGTTGATGGAGAAATACCAGCTTGAGAATATAAACAGGGAACAAGGAGATGAAAAGAGAAGAAAGGAAGAAGGGAGGAAGCAAAGAAGCAAAGCACAAATTTTGAATGAAGGGCCAAAGATTGGTCAACCATGTACTTAACTTTGGGGTTTATATGATCTACATTTTCTTCACAGTTATTTTTTTTAATCTTTCTTTCTCCTATCAGGACAATAAAAATGGTAATAATAACTAAAACCTGAAGGAGAAAAAAGAGTGAGTTTGGGGAAGGTGTCCCTTTAACCAAAATATCAAAGCACACCAAGGTGGGGAGCATTAACTGGCTCAGAGAGGAAACCACGTGTAACACAGGCATGAGGACTCAAAATGTGGAGCTCAAATCTGCAGCTCTACATAAAGCTGGATGAGGCAGTACAGTGATATGGAAGGGTGGGGATCTTCACGAGCCAGCTAGACTGGTGTACACAGTGAAGATCAACAAGATACCCTCTTGTAGGGAGGCCACTTGTTCATCTGGCCACCCAGAACCAAAATAACCACACAGAAACTGTATTAATTAAATCACTGCTAGGCCTATTAGCTCTAGCTTCTTATTGACTAGCTTTTAAATATTAATTTTACCCATTTATATTAATCTGTGTATCACCACAAGGCTGTGGCTTACTGGATAAAGTTCCTGCATCTGTTTCTGGCAGGGTTACATGGCTTCTCCCTGACTCTGCCTCCTTTCTCCCAGCATTCAGTTTAGTTTTCCCCACCTAGCTCTGCTCTACCCTATCACAGGCCTAAGACAGTTTCTTTATTAACCAATGGTACTCACATCATACAGGGGGAATCCCACATCAATATCCTGTCTCAAACAAAGTAGAAAGTGAGACAACACCTCCTTTTCTATCAGTTCAGAGGCTAACCAAAGAGAAAATGCTGTTACATCAGGGATTTTGCTTTTGCAGCCAAATCTTTCACCTCCCAAACCCTTTTGTTAGAAATGGTGTGAAATGGTTAGAAATGGTACTAGAAATACACAATAATATGGTCCCTTATAAACTCACTCTTCAGTTTTGATTATTCTGATATGATAAAAATAAGAAAAGCCAACTCATATCTAAAATTTTATAATTTTCATATTATCAGTCTCTAATACATTAAAGCAAACATATCCTAAAGAAATAATCGAAGACTTAGACAAACATGTGCTCAACAATATTTATTGCAAAGTAATTGATTTTAAAATTGTAAAAATTCTAATAATCTATGTGTTCACCTGACAGTAATTCAATTAATCCTAATATGTACATACCATGAGGTATACTAGAACCAAAAAAGATTGCCCAATTGGTAAATACATTAAACACTTGGCATGGATCCTGTCATCTAATTTTCACCAAACTCTAAACTGTGATGGATATATTCATATTTTACAAAGATAAAAATGGAGTTCAGCTTGGCCATCGGCAGGTGTCAGTTCCTTACCACAGGCTGAGTATCTTCATGACATGAAAGCTGCCTTCCCCCAGAGCAGATGGTTCATTAGGAGCAGAACAGGAGACACATGTCCTTTGTGGTCTAATGAGTCTATTGGAGGCTGATAAGGTAGCTCAGTCCATAAAGTGCTTGCTACACAAGATGAGGACCTGAAGTTGGATCCCCAGCATCCTTGACAAAAGCCAACGACAATGACATGAGTCTCTAACACAAGCTTGTAAGGTCCAGGGACAGGAAGAACCCTGGACTTCACTGGCCACATGATCTAGCCAATCAGTGAGCTCCAGGTTCAGTAAGAGACTGTCACCACTAGATAGACAGATAGATAGAAAGACAGACAGACAGACAGACAGACAAATAGGCACATGAAATAAAAGGAGAGAGTGATTAAGGAAGACATCCAGCAACAACCTCAGTCTCTATGTGCACATTTGCACATACACCCACACACACACACACACACACGTCGCATCACATCACATACATTTATTTCTTTAATGTTAAGTTGTTGCCACAGATTAGACTCATTCGATGTTAGAGGAGTTACAGAAGAACATAAAGCCTGAAAGGGATAGGGTGCAGCCTCTTAAAGGCTGTCTGTCACAGGATAAATTCCCCATAGTTCCACCGAGTAAATAGAGACCAACCCAGAGGCTGCTGTTAGACATTGCTCAGATTCCTGGTAGCTAGACCCCTCCATGCCATGCTGGAAGCCATTTCTTCAAAGACTGAAAAACAAGCATTTCCATTTACTTGACAGTGTTGCAGACCTGGTGGTACCGAAGACCTAAAAAATATATATGTCAAGATGTCAAGTTGGTGCCAGCTCTATGGAGGAAAAGTTCTGCAGCCCACAGCCCTTTCTCTTCCTTCAAGTAGTTGTTCACTCTTCTTTTCCACATACATCTTTCCCATTTGGCCTATTTACATTTATATTTATATGGCAACATATTCACACACACACACACACACACACACACACACACACCTTCAGCAAATAGAATTGTATATCTGTTACCCAAGACTCACTGTCGGGTGCTAAAGACTTCATGGTGAACTCAGGAGAACTGGTATGAGGTCACAAAAATAGGCAGAATCCCAAACTCTCAACTTTCTAATGCAGTGCTCACACAACCACTGTAAATGACTTTGGAGGAGTACAGTCAAGCTTTCAGAGTGACTCCCATGACCAGGACTGCAGTTGTCTTCCCTGGGAGAAATATAATTTTACTCTAAGTCTCTACACAGAATGATTGACAAGGATGTGATGTGGTCCGTATTCTTCAAGACCCTCTTCCACAAATCCAGAAATCCCACTCTCAGAATGATCAGGTATCAAAAATCACGGAAAAAACATGATCTCGGGAGACGCCAGTGGACTCTCTCCTGAGTTCCCAAGAGCCACTGTTTTGAAGTCTCTGTAACATAATTTAGTCAAATAGTAATCTGAAGCCCTATACATTTTGTGACCAAGGTCAGCATGACCAAGGAGATGAGGAATGTGGGGGAATACACATGTTATTTATGTTTAGGTAACACCTTTCTCCAAGGACCTCCAGGGATGATAGAAGACTAGTCGGCTATATGTACAGTGCCTCTGTTCGCGTCTGCCCATTTGGATTATTCAGATCTCTTTCCACTGTGAATTCTTTCTTCTTTTTCCTCCTCTTCTCTTATTCCTACTCTCAGTGTAATGTTGTTCTGCTGCATCCACTTACATTAATGGCTTGAGACTTATGTTTTAAGAATCTGGACAACCAAGACAGTATGCTCAAAATAGAATTTTTTATTGATGCAACAAGATGATCCAACTTTTTCTATATCACGAGCTCAACAAATGCATCAACACACTAAGAAATCTCAACAGCCTGCCCCACTTTTGTCAAAGGGCCATCAAATGCACATCCAGATGTTAAGAGCAAAGAGTCCAACAAGGAAAGAAAGATGTTCCTCCTATTGACTTATTGGGTTCAAATGATTCTCCCCAGAGTATGGTATTCAACTCAGGGAGCTCAAAATAATAGCTTTTATACACTATTTGGCAGTCAGTTGGGAGGGCATAGATTGTATTTGAGCCCATAGTGAGATTTCCTCTACCCAAATCTAACATGAAGATACCTATACCTCCAGAGGTGGCAAATTCTGGATTGCTTCTAAGATCAAACTTCAAAGGAACATTAGAGGCCAGGGTACATATTCAAAACACGTTGGCTCAGAGGAGGTAGAACACTTGCTTCACATGCTTCAGACTCTGGGTTCATTCCCAGCACCACAACAAAAGTACTGGCAATTTCTATTGGCTCACTTTCTACAGAAGAAAAGCTGTTCTGACAAAGTTTTCTGGCTTGTGCATTTTGGTGTTATGAATAAAGTGCCTATTTCCTCTTAGGCTGAGCCAATTGTCCTAAGGTACAGCTTATACCACTGTATTCCGTTCCCAAAGTCAGTAGTATAGGTCTTTGCCCAGTTTTCGCACTATTGATTACTAGGGATTAGTATTGCCTGAACACTTTTCCTGCTTCTGTACCTCTTCAAACCTGCTGTGAGCTCAGCCATGTGTGCAGATTCAGGCCTCATATTGTGTTCATAAACAAGTGAAAATGGGTGATGAATACTGTCTCACTGGACACAGGACTTCAACCAAGCCCAGGACAAGAACACCAAACACCAACTAAGTTTGCTGGCCTCTTCTGGCTTGGCAGCCACTGTCCTGCTCACTCTTCTCCCCCAACACTCTCTTTGATGCTCTAGTTGGAGCGTCAGTCTTCAGATGCACATGCTATAAGGAGCTGTAAAGTCTTGAGCAGCCCTTAGATCAGAAGACCGGATTCCAATCCTGTGTCTGCACTCCACGAAGCCTCAGGAAAGCCATCTGGAGTCTCAGATCTGTGACCTACAAACTGAGCAGTACAGATCTTTTTTTTCCCAAGAGTTAGCTCACAAGTGATCCTGTCCAGGTTGAGTTATAACAAAAAAATACCCTATGAAAAAAACGAAAATTGGGAAATACATAAAATATTATGAGGGAAAACAGAGTTGTGAACACAGCAAACAGATGAGCAGCAACCATGACCTAAGGCAGGAGAAAAACAGTCTTTCTCCTTGAGATATTTATGGACTCCAAAGCAGTATCGTAGGGCCTCACAACTAGGTAAAGGGAGCAGAGAGTAAACACTGAAATCTGGGGTGTTATATGAGCTTTGAGTAGCCTCACAAAACCAAATGGAGGGGGAAAAGGGCAGGATTTATAGTCTACCAGAAAAGAGAACCCTGGTAAACTTCTGCAGCTGTGTGCCGAAGTCTTGCAGGCTATGCACTCGGAGAAAGGTCAAGCCAAAATGGAACACACCATGGGAAAGGCAGTGACCAATCTTCATTGGACTAGCATGGTTTCTCTCTTCCTTTCAAGCCTGCCTAAAGAGTCAGATGCAATAACACAAACCTCCTATCCCCAGTACTTCAGAAGCTGAGGCAGGAGCATGGTGAGTCCTTAGACTCAGCTAAGTCATGAGAACCTAGTAAACAAACTATCTACCTAAAACACAGGAAAAGACTATCTAACAAATAAATCTGCCTAGAGTCTCCAATCACCCTGAAATTTATTATATACAAAGTCTGATAGCTAATAAAAAGTACCAGGCGTTCCAGAAGATATGACTAAATGACAACACACAACTTGAAGAGCAGTCCAACAGCAAATGCAGACAGCAGAGTTTGGAAAAGGTTAAAATCAGGGTGAAACATGTGTCTAAGATGTAGAGGAGGATTTCAGCAGATAATTAAAACTATAGGCAATCTCTGTACCCAAAATAAATAAATGAAGACACTGGAAGGACAAGCTAAACAGGTGGGCTCTAAGCAGATTAGCACTGGACATCTGAAGGTAACATCGGTGGAAGTTAACCAAAGGCACGGAGAGTGGGGGCTGAAAATAGAGATATATAGATTACAGCAGAAATGTATAGCACGTAATACAATTGGAATCTACAAAGCAGAAGAGCCAGAAACTGTGGCAGGCTGTAATACTTGCAATACCTAGAGACATAATATTCAGATTTATAAAGGATTATGAGAAGAGCAACATATAAAGAAAGCCACAACTAGGCCTGCCATGGTGCTGTTAAATGAACAGACAGGGAAAGAAATCAGTAAGGATGTGAGTGAGGCAATGAATACTTATTTTCTTAACACACATTATCAATCACAGGGTATATATTCTTTTTCAGGTCATGGGAAAAGTTAGAAAAGTGGATGCAAATATAAAAGTATCTACCTCAGGAGGCTAAGACAGAAGAATTGTTTGAGATCAGTCTGAGCAGCATGGAAAATCCCATCTCCAAAAGAAAAACTCAAATAAAGCGAGCTCGGGACAAGTTGTGATGGATTTTGCACATTTTAAATAAGAGATGTTATATTTGCCAGCCACAGAGAATTAAAACAATAAACTAATATAAAAATGAAGACTAACAAAAGCTCCTTGTGTCTGCAAAGTCAGTGGCACTCTAAATGTTCCAGGAAAAGGAGAGAGAAATCAGAACATATACAGAGTTGAGTAGTTACAAATATATAATATATCAAAGCCTGTGGAATGCAAGGAAAGCCACAATTAAAATACAATATCTGTCTTTAAATAAATTCTTCAGAGAAGAACAAAATAAGAAAGGGCCAATGGCTAACACCAAAGAGAGGATGAAGAAGCCGATGGAAATTGGTGAAACAGAAAACTAATATGTAACAGAAATAAATCTAGAAAGCTAAAAATTGACCCTAGAAAGGAAGAAAAGCAAAATACAAGTCACCAAACTCAGGAATGAGAGGAAGCTACCGAAGTCCTCCAGAGCATTTGCAGATGAGGGGATACTGTAAACAATTGATTAAAATGACCAAATGCTAGGCCTAGCAGATATGAGAGAGAAATGAAAACTGGACGAGTTTTGCAACAATTAAAGAAAATTTTGAATGAAGTGAGGCTGTAAAAACAAAATTCCCTCAAAAAAAGAACAGACCCAGGTGGCTTCTCTGGTGAAATTTAACACTGACTAATGAGAGAAAACCAATTTTACACAAACTCTTCCAAATCCAGAGAAACAGGAACAGTTCCTAAATCATTTCATGAGCTAGCACAGTCCTGACACTAAAATCTGAAAAAGTCATTATAAAAAGAGAAATTTGTAGGCCAATCCCATTTCCAAATTCACCATAATAAAATATAAGAAAAGCCAACTTTACACACAAAGAAAATACTATATGATAGCCAGTTTGAGTTAATTTCAGGAAAAAAAACAATGTTAATTTGCAATTAAAAAATCAATTAATGCACGATATCATTAAAAAAAGAATCACATGGACCCACAGCTGCCATGTAATGCCTGGTGCGCTGACTCCATGAAAGATGCAGAGCCAGTGTCGGCAAAGAGCCAAAACCCTCATCGTAAAAGACCAAGAGGGGTCTTTGAGATGGCTCAGCAAGCAAAGATGACATAAAGCACTAAAGATGATAAAGACGACGGTAGAAGCAGAGACCTCCATTTTGTGAACAGCAGGATTAATATGTAGATATGGCTGCATTACCAAAGGGAGCTATAGATTCAGTCCCATCCCCATCAGAATTATAAAGGTATTCTTCAAAAAAAAGCTGAAATCGCCGGGCGATGGTGGCGCACGCCTTTAATCCCAGCACTCGGGAGGCAGAGGCAGGCGGATCTCTGTGAGTTCGAGACCAGCCTGGTCTACAAAGCTAGTTCCAGGACAGGCTCCAAAGCCACAGAGAAACCCTGTCTCAAAAAAACCAAAAAAAAAAAAAAAGCTGAAATCCATATGGAAGTACAAAATGCCTTTACAACGAACAGCTAAAATAATAAGTTAACAAATAAATAAATTAAACAAAAGAGCAATTCTGGAGATGTCACAATCCGTGGTACTTCTGAGCTATGTAACCCCTGACACACAAAACTGAGCATTTAGACAAACAAAGTAGAATAAAGAACCCAGAAATAAGCCTACCTAACTAAAGACACCTGACTTCTTTTGTTTTGTTTCGTTTTGTCTTTTGAGACAGGGTTTCCCTGTGTTAACAGCTCTGGCTGTCCTGGAACTCACTCTGAAGACCAGGCTGGCCTCAAACTCACAGAGATCACCTGCCTCTGCTTCCCCAATGCTGGGATTAAAGGTGTGCACCATCTCTGCCCAGAAGACATCTGACTTTTTACAAAGGTGTTGGTAACATACATGGGGACAAAGGCTTCCTCTTCAATAAATGTTACTGAGAAATTCTACATCTATGTGTAAAATTATTAAACTAGATTCCTATTTCTCATCCTATATAGATAGCATTTCAAAATGAATCCAAGCCCTTAATACCAGTAAATGCTGAAACCCTGAAACTGCTAGAGAAAAGTATAAGCAACACACCCAAAGACACAGCTTAGGGGGAAAATCTGAAAAGGATGCCAGTAGCTCTAGAAATAATCACAACTGACAGACTGGATTGGGTGAAGCTTACAAAGCTTTCTACACAGCAAAGCAAGTGATCATCAGAATTAAGAGAGCATGTAGAAAGGGAGAGATCATGAAATCTATACATCTCATAGAGATTCAAATCTAGACCATGTTAAGAACTCAAAATATTAAACACAAAGGATTAAAATAATCTAACTAATAATGGGGAAGCGAAATGAAAAGATGCTTCTCTAAAGACGAGGGACAAATGAGCAATAAACATCAGCCTTCTTAACCATTAAGAAAACACAAACCAAAACTGCATGGAAATGCTATTTTAACCCAATAAGAAGAACTGCCATGAGAAAACATCTTAGTAAAGGTGTGGGAGCAATGTCTGCCCACTGCCAGCACTCGTACAGCTCATTGTGGAAATCAGTATGGAGGTCCCTTAGAAATTTAAAGTACCTCTGGACAGTGATGGCGCACTCCTTTAATCCCAGCACTCAGGAAACAGAGGCAGGTGGATTTCTGTGAGTTTGAGGCTAGCCTGGTCTACAGCTCGAGTTCTGGGACAATCAGGGCTACACAGAGAAGCCCTGTCTCAATAAAATAAAATATAATAAAAATTAGAGCTACCGTAAGATCCAGGACTCACACTCCTGTGTCTCCTATGTACATACCCGGACAGGATCTGAGTCAGCACACTGCAGACATACCTTATCCATCCATGCTATCCCTGCTGTCCATGATAGGGAGCTAACCTAAACACTCGTCAGTAGATGAAGGGATAAAAAATGTAGTTCACAAGTAAAATGGACTTTCGTTCAACCATAAGGAAGAACAAAATTATGTCATTCACAGGAAAGTAAATATAAGCTATAAATTGTCACATTAAGTGGCATAAAGCACACTTAGAAAAGCAAATATCATATTGTCTCTCATATGCAAAATTTAGACATTACAGGTATGTATTAAGTATATGTATAAGATAATATATATCTTATTTGTAATATCTATATATTGCATATATACATATATATGACATGAAAATATGGGAACTTCACATCCACAGGAAATAGAAGACTAAGATTTCAACATATCCTTCTGGATGACATAAATCAACCCACACATACATATAGTAGCAAATAAAATCAATTTGGAGATTTAAATCTTCCTAATGAGATATAAAATGTCTATTTTGGATCTATTTTTCTTGATAATATAAATGGTACATGCCACAGTTTGAAAAACATCTTAGTGGATCTTGTAGAAGCTTAAACACAGCTTCAGCATCTCTAGTCTGAAGTGACTGGGAGAATGTTTCAAATTTGAAAAGTGGGTTGTTGTTAGATGTTTTTTCTTGGTTCTTTTTTGGCTTCAGTTATTATTGCTCATTTGTTTAGTGTTTGTTTGGAAATAGTTGCATAAGCTTTCTTTGTTAAGCAACCAAAGGGTCATATTCATTAAATAAGAGAAATAATTAATGTTCTACTCAAAATGGTATAGGAAGAATAAAGAATGAAAGACCAAATTGCATCATTCAAGCGTAAGATGGTAAAAAACAAAAACAAAATGACACTCTAATGATGTGGGAGGTTCTTCTGTCTGTGTGTTGCTTTTATTGGTTAATGAATAAAGAACTGCTTTGAGCTTATGGCAGGGAAGAACAGAACTAGGAAGAAAAAACCTAAGCTGAATGCTGGGAAAAAGAAGGGCGGAGTCAGAGAGAACCTATGTAGCCCCCAGAGACAGACTCTGGGAACTTTACCCAGTAAGCCATAGCCACATGGCAATATACAGATTGATGGAAATGGGTTGAATTAATATATAAGAGATAGCCAATAAGAAGCTAGAGCTAATGGGCCAAGCAGTGATTTAATTAATACAGTTTCTGTGTGATTATTTTGGGCTAAGTGGCTAGGAACAAACTAGCGATCTCTTTATTACAATTAGAGATAGAACTTTTTAAAAAAAATTTAAAGCTCTCTATAAAGAAAAGGACACAGTCAATAAGACAAATAGACAGCCTACTGAATGGGAAAAGATCTTCACCAACCCCACATCAGACAAAGGTCTGATCTCCAAAATATATAAAGAACTCAAGAAATTAGACATCAAAATTCCAAATAATCTAATTTAAAAATGGGGTACCAAAAAAAGTGTGGCACATCTACACGTTAGAGTACTACTCAGCGGATAAAAAAAATTAAGACATCTTGAATTTTGCATGCAAATGGATAAAAATAGAAAACACTATCCTGAGTGAAATAACCCAGACCCAAAAATATGAATATGGTATGTACTCACTCATTGGTGGATTCTAGCTATAAACAAAGGACAATGAGCCTATAGTTTGTGATCCTAGAAAAGCTAAGTAATAAGGTGAACCCAAAGAAAGACACATATAGATCCTCCTGGAAATTGAAAGCAGACAAGATTGCCAGGCAAAAGTTGGGAGCATGGGGATGGGGGTCGGGTGGGGGAAAGGAAAAGGGGGAGAGAGAAGGGAGAAGGGGAGGGTTGGGGAGAGCTTCGGGAAGTGGGATGGTTCAGATGGAGAAAGGACGGATATGGGAGCAGGGAAGAAGATATCTTAAGGGAGGCATTGTGGAGTTGGCAAGAGTCTTGGCTCTAGAGGGGTTCCCAGATGTCCACAGGGATGTCCCCAGCTAGGACCCTGGGCAGTGGAGGAGAGGGTGCCTAAACTGGCCTTGCCCTGTAGTCAGACTGATGACTATCTTGAATATCACCATAGAACCTTTGTCTGGCGACAGATGGAGATAGAGACAGAGACCCACATTGGAGCACTGGACTGAGCTCCCAAAGTCCTGTTGAGGAGTGGAAGGAGTAAGAATATAAGCAAAGAGATCAAGACCATGACAGGTATACCCACTGAAAGAGTCTAACTGAGCTAATGGGACCTCACCAGCTCCAGCTGGACTGGGAGGGAACAAGCATAGAACCAAGCTAGTCCCTCTGAATGTGACTGACAGTTACATGGCCAGGACAGACTGAGGGGCCACTGGCAGTAGCACCTTTTATCCCTACTGCTTTTACTGGCTTTTTGGGAACCTATTCTCTTTGGATGAATACCGTGCTCAGCTTAGATATAGTAGGGAGGGCCTTGGACCTTTCACAAAGCAATGTGCCTTACCCTCTCTGTGGAGTGCATGGGGGATTGGGTGGGGAAGTAAGAGGAGGGAATGGGAGTAGGGGAGGGAGTGGAAACTTGGATTAGTATGTATAATGAAAGAAGATAGTTTGTTTTC
This sequence comes from Microtus pennsylvanicus, assembly GCF_037038515.1. Lineage (NCBI taxonomy): Eukaryota > Metazoa > Chordata > Mammalia > Rodentia > Cricetidae > Microtus > Microtus pennsylvanicus. The sequence continues at coordinate 124,240,019 of NC_134580.1, read as the reverse complement.
TTTTCTAAAAATAAATTAATTAATTAATTAAAAATAAAAGCTCTAAAAATATAAGGAAAAAAGAAAACAGGAAATAGGAGCAGAGCACAGTGGCACAAAGCTGTAGCCCTGGCCATCTCAACCCCAGAAATCTGAATACATCAGAACCCAGAACTGGGCTGGAGACACGGAACAGCAGCTAAGAGCACTGGCTGCTCTTGCAGAGGTCCTAGGTTCAATCTGCCGCTTCTATGAGATAGGACATTATCTAGAGGGTTAATTTTTTTTGAGAAAACTTTCATAATTAGAAGAGACAAATGGAAAAAAATTCATCAGCAGCAGCAATATTTAAATAAATCTAGAATTTGAATTATCAAAGGGAGTTTTCAGGTTTTTTTGTTTTTGTTTTTTGAGACAGGATTTCTCTGTGTGTATTCCTGGCTGTCCTAAAACTTGTTCGACAGACCAGGCTGGCCTCAAACTCACAGAGATCCACCTGGCTCTGCCTCCCTGGTGCTGGGATTAAATGCATGTGCCACCATCGCCCAGTGAGTTTTTAAGTTTCTAAAGAAAACATATCTTTGGGCTTTTTAAAGAGAAAAATGGAGAACAAATAATTTAGTTTTTGCTATACAAATATTTTTAGTACGAGCATGGCCTTAGGACAATAACATCTTTAAGAGACACAAGAGCAGAAAAGCAATGATAGGTTAATCACAATTTAAAGGTAAAAAAATTAAAATGTTGCTAAATGTTAAGAAGGCAGAGGGAAGAAAAAAAATAACAGGAACAAATCTCTGGGTTTAAAACGCTGCAAGAACTCTAAGCCATTGGTTTTCAGATGATTTCAGCTGAAGACTCCTTTTAGTATCTCCAGTACTCCTGCACCCCTTCCTTGTCCTCTCTCCTTCCCACATCTCCCCTTTTCACCCAAAGCAACAAACTCCAAGAGCCATTAAAACTGTATTACACATGTGCACACAGTGCACTCAGTTCAGAAGCAGCGGCTACTAATAAAGTCATTTTCCTATGTTCTTTAAAGTTGACTCTCTGTAGTTTTCTCTATTCTTCTTATCCTGCTATTTTTATAACCTCTCTATTTTTCCCTTTTGAAATAAGTTGTCTGTGTGACCCAAGCAGTACTCAAACTGAAGATCCTGATCCCTCTCCTTCACTGTCCTGGATGCCAGTCCACAGGTGTGTGCCACCAAACTCCAATCCTCCTCCTCCTCTTTCTCCTCCTCCTCCTCTTTCTCCTCCTCCTCCTCTTTCTCCTCCTCCTCCTCTTTCTCCTCCTCCTCCTCTTTCTCCTCCTCCTCCTCTTTCTCCTCCTCCTCCTCTTTCTCCTCCTCCTCTTCTTCTTTCTTCTCCTCTTCCTCTTTTTCTTACATTTCTTGATCCTTTGACTTTTTTTAACCCGTATCTCTAATTTCATAGTCCCATGTTTCTTAGTATCTTACACTTGAATCATTCTATTTTAGTCTTTATTCTTCTTGAAGTATTTTCAGTCGACTTGAGATTTTTTCTCTTATTTAATGAATATAAGCTTTATCTGAAATTTTCAAAGTATAAACAAGGGGAGGAATCTCACACTAGGAAATAAGCTAATCAGAAATTGAACACTGTCCTTAAGGCTTCTTAAACCCTAGAATCTAGAAATATACAAATGCAGCATTTGGTTGATCATAATGTCGACTTGCCACAAATTAGTCGCCTGAGAAGGGAACCTCACATGAAGAACTGTCCTGAGAGCTTTGATAGATGTGGGAGGACCCACCCCTATTGTGGGTGGCGCCTTCTGGTGGCCCAGATAAAAAGGGGATTTCAGAAGGAAGAACTTTTTCTTTGTTTCACCTTCCATCTCTTCACTGAGTGAATTTACCCTGTTGCTGCTACTGCTGATTCCTTCATTGATATCAGACGTTCCAGCCTCCTGGAATGGACTAAGGACAAACATCTCTCCAGGAACCTTCCGGGTTTCCCACACCAGACTGGGACTACTGAGGCACCCATCCTTGTGGACTGAACAAAAACTGAATTTTCAGCCTCTGCAACGAGAGACTGCTAGTGTGGGATTATGCCAACAGAGAGACACAGACTTGTTAGGAATTTGCAGTATGAGGCACTGTTTTTCAATTTTTCCAGGTGGCAGGGAGATGGCTCAATGCATACTACACATACACACACACACACACATACACACACACACACATACACACACACACATACACACACACACACACACACATACACACACACACATACACACACACACACATACACACACACACACAGAAAGAGAGACAGAGACAGACAGAGAGAGGGAGAGACTTAAATTTTTTAAATTCCTAAATGATCACTTTGGTGCTTATTTTTAATACATAGATGTATATTTTCCCATGTCTTTGTTTAGTACTTGTAGCTATTTACATAAATATCAGATGTGCCACTGGAAAAATTTAAGCACAAGAGGAGTGAGCAGGCCTTTTGGTTCCAGAGATACAGGTGCTGTGTTGTTGATCTTGTGTGCATTAAGCCTGGAATGAAGAGAGCAGGTTGCTACAGTTACGATCTGGAATACCCTCCAAAGACCTCTGTATAAAAGGTTTGGTCCACAAGCCTTGTGGCACTATTGGGGGTGGGTAGATCCATTGACAGGTGGGTCTTAGTTTTGGGTCTTGAGGTCATTTTGGTCATGCCCATGAAGGAGAATGTGGGACCCTGGCCTCTTTTTATCTTCTCCTTCTCTCTGGTTGCTGACAATGCAGGTTTTCCCAACCACTAGCCCTGCCATGAAATGCTGCCTCCTTACAGACCAAAAACAGTATATTAATGAATCACAGACTGGAACAACCCAGACTGTGAGCCAAAATCAACCTTGTCTTTTTGGAAGTTGATTGTCTGAGGCAGAAAGTGACTAACAACAAGACCTCTATGTCAGCTTGATTTTCCTGATTAGATTGGCCACGTCCAATCAATCCCCAAACCAAAGTTCTATGAGTATTTCTCCTGTTGAGTTGCTGAGTTGGCAAAAGGATATGACTGAATTCTTTTTAACTCAATTGGTTGAATTTGTTATGACAGGGAAAACAAATTATCAAGCTAAAGGTGCTGTGATAAATTTGGAAGTAATATATAAATGAAACCCTAAGATATTTTATCTTTTAAAGAGACTAAAGATGCAATTTTCTAATTAGGTAATAACTTCTAGTAACTGGTCATCTAGAGCCCTGAACTAAAGGTGCCTACAGGAGAATCCTACTAGCTATACTGTGGAGGAGGCCCATTTTACAGATGGAGAACATGAGCCTTGAAGACAAGAATGAAGTTCCCCAATCAAGCCCACCGTAACAGCAGGCTCCCTGCTGAATGCAGGGCCCACACCCAGTCTCCATGCTGTTCTGACACCATGATTGCAGGGCCTTCCCTCTACCAACAAGAACAGAAATCTGAATTGCTGGAGACAGGTGGGGAGCTACCTGGTGGTCTTGTACTCTCTCCACCCTGGAGTGGGCCTTGTGCTCCTGAAACACCCAGAACTCATGAATTCATTTGAACTCGATGCCTAGAATTCAGGGCCCAGAAAGGGAAGACTTGTTCTGTTTTCATCCAAAGACAAGTATATTTTTTCTTCTCTGTATAAACTTCAGGTTGTTTTTCTAGTTCTTAATTGAGTGTCAAACCTCAATTTAAAAAAAAACGTATTGTATAGAACATTTGAGGAAGTAGCAAATCAGAGACTGCAAGCAACCAGGTTTCACACAGGGACGCCCAGAATGTCAGGTGTTCCCATGATCCTGCGCTCACCCAGCAGTGTTTAGAATGAGACAGTCAAGAGCTGTGGCATCAGAGTAAGTCTGTTTCTGAGTCTTTAAAAAGAAAAACTAATATAGTCTATTAATAAGACTACATGTAATCTAAATGCTTTCACGACTACTTGATAGACCTTCATCAAAGCCTGAAAATGATGATTTAACTATCTACATTATTGAAGCCAAAATAAGAAAATCTGTGTGTATGTGTGTGTGTGTGTGTGTGTGTGTGTGTGTGTGTGTGTGTGATGAGTAACTGTGGTAGTTTGAATTTCATAGGGATACCATTAGGAGGTATGACTTCGTTGGAGTGGGTATGGCCTTGTGGGAGGAAGTGTCACTGTGGGAGCAGGCTTTGAGATTATCACCCAGTAAGTCAGTTGACTTCCTGTTGCCTCCCTGCAAGATGTAGGACACTAAACTATTTCTCCAGCATGATGCCATGCTCCCTGCCCCGATGGACTGCACCTCTGAAACTGTAAGCAAGTCACTCCGAATTAAATGTTTTCTTCATAAGAGCTGCCATGGTCGTGGTGTCTGTTCATAGCAATAGCAAACCCGAACTAAGACAGAAGTTGGTTGCAAGGCCTGGAGTGTTGCTGTGATAGGCCTGACTGTGTTTTTCTTCAGAGTAGTATAGACTTTTGTACTTGAAGTTAGGAAAGCAGTGGAAGGCTTCAAGAACTGTTTAATGGGGCATGCTAGTAGTAGCATGGAAGACAATGGTGCTGATAATGATTTGAAATATTGGGAGCTGACTCAAGAGGTTTCAGAGAAGAATTTTAGAATGTTGCCTAGAACTCATTCTTGTGATATTTCAGTGAAGGAAGTGGCTGCCTTTTGCCCTTGTCTGAAGAGTCTGCCTGAGGCTAAAGTGAAAGTTTTGGATTAATTCTGTTGGCAGGAAAAAAAAATCACAAAACAGTCTAGTATAGACTCTGTCATTGGATATTAGTGCTAACTCTAACAGAGATATAGAATGAAAGGAGCAAGCTGAGCAAGGAAAAATATTTGAGGAGAAAAGGGGGCATCAGAAAGTGGAAAGTAGCTAAATCCTTTGTTCTAGAAGATAAACTGATTAAGAAATGGAATAAATGGAGGGATGACCTCAGATGATGGTGGCACACAGCTTTAATCCTAGCACTCCAGAAGCAGAGGCAGGCAGATCTCTTTGAGTTCAAGGCCAGCCTGGTCCACAGAACAAGTTTTAGGATAGCCAAAGTTAGGCAGTGAAAGACAAAAAGCTGGTGAAGAGGTGATTAAACAAGGGAGCTCTGCTCCAGCCCCAACAAGCAGCAGAGTTTCAGTCACACGGTTCTGGCTTTAGAGTTAAGGACAGAAGAAAGGAGTTAAGATCCTGCAGTTGTGATTAGCTGGGGCTGAAGATTCAGCTGTGATTAACAAGATACCAGAATTACTAAAGCAAATTTTTGCTTTGCTGGGATATTTGATGCTGGTCAGCTAGAGTTAAGAAATTAACGATGATTAAGAAAAGACCAGCGTCACTGAGGTGAACTCTTCTGGCAAATGTTTCTTAAGAGCACAGAGAAGCTGTGTTCCAGAGGCAGCCAAGGTTATACCTCATGCTAGCAACTGGACTTGGTAAGGCGTAAGTATCACCCAGGTGGTGCTGGTTGCGAAGGCATGAAGGGGTCATGGAGGGCAGCTGAGGCTTTGCACTGTGAGAGACTAGGAAAGGCCATTGGTGTAGGTGCAGCCTCGGGGACAGTTAGACACCCAGGACTGAAAGGATAATGAAAAGAAGTTGAGGTTTGGCACCATGAGGAAAACCTATGAGAGGCTATTGGTGAAAGTGCAGCCCAGTTGCAGCAGAAGACCTCAGTGTTTTGGAGATGCCAGTACCAGTACCATGGGGTGGCCACTAACAACAGCAGCAGCAGTGGAGTGGAGCCAGTTGGAGCCTAGAAAATGAGCTGTGTGCACTGCAAAGGGCAGAGCCAGAAAGTGACCCAAACCCTTTGGAGGAATCCAGAAGAACGCGAGTGGATCCCAGATATCGGACGCTCGAAATTTTGTAATTACTCAAGATGTTAGAGATGCCAGAGTCTTGGGATACCTGCCAAGGAGAACGACTAACAGGTAATGGAATGAGCCCAAGAGAAAGAAGTGGGTTACAGTAAATAAACCTGAATGGAATCGGAAATAGGAAGAGCCCTTTGACATCAGACATGGAGATGCAGAGTTTGGAATTGGCCTAGCTAATGGTTTCAGTCTTGCTTTGGTCCAGAATGTCCTCGCTATGCTCACGTTCCTGCATTTTGGAATGGGAATGTATATCCTGTGCTGTTATATGTTGGAAGTATGTGATTTGCTTTTTGATTTTGATTTCTACAGGGAGATCACAGTTAAGAGATTGTATGACTCTCAGAAGAGACTTTGAACTTTGGACTTTTAAACATTGTTGAGACTGTGAAGTTGGACTAAAAGCATTTTGCGTTATGATATTGTTACAAGTTTATGGGGGCCAGAAGGTGGAATGCGGTAGGTTGAGTTGTAATTGGCCCCCATAATCCCATAAACTCATAGGGAGGTATGACTTTGTTGAAGAGGGTATGACCTTGTTGGAGGAAGTGTCACTGCGGGGAAGGCATCTGCATCTATATATCAAAATAAAATGTCAAAATTTTTCATATCTACCATGATCTAGGAATGAGGCAAGTGGGCAGAAGACCTTTATTTACCCTTCCCACCTAAAATCTAACCTGAAAATAATCCAGAAGTAACCTCAAATACATATCTAAAGGTTTAAAGAGTATTAAATACCTGTGACTTATAAAATGAGTTCTAATGCTTACTTCAGGTGCATGAAGGCATGGAATTTTTTTTTCTTTTTTCTTTTTGGGACAGGGTTTCTCTATATAACAGCTCTGGCTGTCCTGAAACTTGCTTTGTAGATGACTCTAAGAGATTCACCTGCCTCTATCTCCTGAGTGCTGGGATTAAAGGCATACATCACCACCTGGCTGGGAATTTTATTTTAAAATAAAGGAATCATGAGTCTTGTCTTGATGAAAACAAATGGAAGTGTATAGACCATTTATCATTTTCATGTATATTAAGATCTCTGGAGAAACCCATTTCTGGACCATTTTGCTTTACTGTATTACTGTAATTGAACTTTCTTTGCACTGCCAGCTCCCAAATAATGACACAAAGGCCTCTTATTAATTATGAAAGCTTGGCCTTAACTTGGCCTTGTTCCCAACTTGTTCTTATAATGGAAATTATCCACTTTATATTAATCTACGTTATGCCATGTAGCTCATTACCTCTTCTCAATGTCTCGCTCCTCCACACCCCTCACCCCCCACCTCCACTTCTCAGATTCTTTCCCCTGCCCAGTTCCTCTCTCTCCTCAGAAGTCCCGCCTATCTTTTCCTGCCTAGCTATTGGGCATTCAGCTCTTTATTAAACCAATAAGAAGGTGCCTTAACAGAGACACAGTTTCACAGTATGATAAAATATCCCGCAACACATTACAGCCATCAATAATACCACAGCTGATAATAAAACCTTGCCAGATTTTTTTTTTAACTAAAACCCCACCTTGCTAATTTGTTTCTGCTGAACTAAACAAAATGAAATTCCTGCAGCCAAAGTTTCTTCCGAGCCTGAGCCGGTGTAACATGAATAAAACATGACAGGTAAAATAAAATGCTCTCTGCATTCTTGACTGAACTGGCGGAGCTTTGGTGGGTTCTATGTGTGACTCAAATGTCATTGCCATTTTACACTCTTGACAGAGTCTATCCCACACAGCCAGGAGGACCTAGCGCTATTTTTATCTACTAGTCCTCTTCTGCCTTCACGTAAATACATGTAACTATAATGCTGGATCCTCAACAGTTAGTTTCCCCTAACCGTGCTGCTGTTAGTACAGAGGAAGAGAACAGCAGTGTGCTGCATAAAGCAACCTGAACGTTTACGCAGAGAGTAATGAGTCTGGCAAGACACCATGGGATTCACTTGAAAATAGAAACTCAAAGCCAGGCATTAATCCCAGCACTCAGGAGGCAGACATCTCTGTAAATTCGAGGCCAGCTTGGTCTGCAAAGGGAGTTGCAGGACAGCCAGGGCTGTTACACACAGAAACCCTGGGACTCAAAATGCAAGCACCACCATTCTGCTGCATCTTTTAGGGAAACACCACTATCAGGCAACATTAATCATTAACTGATGATTCCAATGACGTCACGGGGGCGGGGGCGGGGTCTCCTCTGTGCTGAATATGCTAGGCACCTTTGATTATTTCCAAAAACTAAATGAGAACTAAAAACACATTGTAGCCAGCACAGTTCCTTTTAATTTTTAAAATCCATGCATATTATCGCAGAAATGAAATCCATATGCCTATAAAACTTCATTTACACTTTGCACTCAGAGTATGTGACAGTCTCTTTATAAATCTTTTAATGTCTTTATTTACTTTTGGAAGCATCCGGTTTGTGAAAACAAACTCCAAATAATCAGAACCAAGCTGCCATACTCGATGAACGTGCAGCCTTCACACATGACTGATAAGGCTGCAAACATGTGGAACAGATTCGTGAGCCCCCTTTGGAGCAAAGAAGTGCCTGTGAGAAGACCCGAGAAGCGCTGTGGACGTTCTCTGTGACACTAAATTCTACGGCCGTCTTCTGTGTCGTGCTTAGTCACAGATTTGGAGTGAGTGAGCATGTATGTTTAAGGCTTTGAGTATTTGAGAGTGCCAGAAGAGGGCACAGACCCTTCCTTTCCTCATAGTTCTAAAAAGTATACCCAGTCTTCCTCAAAGGGAAGATGTTTGCATGTAAATCCTCCTGAAGATACTGAGTTGAAGATTTTGATGTTATTTGTGTGTGTGTGCATGTGTGTGAGTGTGCGTGTGTGTGTGTATGTATGTCTGTATCCCTGGTGGCAGTCGGTCTGAGGAAGGGAATCAGGAGTGGGGGATTCCAAACATGGTGGTTTCATCTTAATAAAACTCATTTACTCACTGAAGGGATTGAGACACAAGCCAAAACCCAACAGGGCCACCCATAATCAGCTCAAAAGACCGCAGAGATTCAAAAGATTTTCCAGCTCTGTGGAAACGTACTCCCAGGTACCACGAGGTCTCTGGACACACTCCCGGGTCTGCTGACATGATATAATGTGTGATCACATAAAATTAACCAAAATGGACTTGATACAGAAAGTTTATTTCAATGCAATACTTATGACTGCCTGCTACCATTAATCTGTTTGGCCTAGCCATAAGATCACCAAATAGTCTTAAGGCTTTGGTGGCCATCCTAAGCTACCAGATTTGATCAGTAGCTGACAGTTCCTTTCTTGCCCCTTCTAATGCTGTTGGTTGTTCTAATCAATTCAGATACTAGCATTAACAGTCTTGAAAGATGGTGAATCTTTCACAGGTCTGCAGGTGAGTCTTTCACATACAGAAAATATACCCTTCCAAGACAGTGACATAAGTTAATTCACTCACAAATATGTGTGTGCTGAGTGAAGAAAACCAAGCTCGGCATAATGGCACACTCATATCGCCGGCATTCAGGAGACTGAGCAGGATGGTTTCAAGCTTAAGGCCTGCAGAGTGATTTTTGCAACCTCCCGGATCTATATGACAAGATCTTGTCTGAAAGAAGGAAGAGTAAGAACAGAAAAAGCAGTTGGGCAGTGAAATAGTCAGGGAAACAGCAGCAACACTATCAGGACTGACAGGAAGCAAGCAGTCTCTACTCTTGCTGCCACTGAACTGGGGCTTTGTTTATTCTAGGCACGAGCTCAACCTCAACTGCTGAGCTGCACTTCCAGGCTGGGTTTTGAGATAGTTTGGTTTCGTTGCTTTGTTTGTTTGATTGGTTTTGCTTTTTATTTTGGTGTAGATTCTTTCTAACTTGCCCCGGTTGGTTTGAATCAAAAATCTAAGATTATAGGCCTGTGCCACCGGATCCAGGAGTCTATTGGTGCCTATTAGGAAATTTAATTATTACTAAGCCCAGACAAGGAGTGCAGGCTCCATTGAACAGATGAGGAAACTGAGGCTGGTAGTTTTATGTAACACAACTGATTTGAACCAGCATTTCTCTACCCGTGCAGGCCTCTGGCCTCTAAACACGCCCCTTTTCCCTTGCTTCTCCCCCAAGAACATTCTTCACATTGGGCAGTCTGGGTCTCATATGTGGAAATCCTCATCAGAGGTAGTGAGAGAGGCTCCTTCTATCCAGTCCAAGAAAGAAATCCTCTTGGGATTTAACCCTAACAGTAACTAACAAGAGATGGGCTCCCACCTCCCTTTGCTGTTCAAAACGTCTGTAACGTGCCATCCCTCCCAGAGAAGCCGTGCGTGCAGACTGAAATAACTGAAAACTTCCAAAGGATTGCTAGAAGCGGACAAGTAGCTTTGAATCGTCCCCCAAAACTCGAAGGCTCACAAATGTAGATGCAATTGACCTCACTTTCTAAAAAATATCAGTTTAGAGTGGGTTCCTATTAAAACTGATATTGCTTGTTATCTTTTCAAAGAACTAACCGAACATGCATCTAGACTGCAGTCGAGGTCAGAAGCGAAGTCTGTCTTTGAGCGGCTATTGACATCTAACTTAAATGATGCTTCCCATATGCATGAACCTAGAACATTTGAAGGCACAGGCTACACATCTGGTTACCAATAGAAATAACTACCACCACAACAAAAAATAGTACTCCTCATGCACGGATATTCACAACTGGAAAGGATATGCTTTTCACAGGATGATTGATTTTTTTTTTCCTTGCACGGTGTTATCATCCTTTTTAATCTTCGTGGAACAATGTGTACGCCCTCTTGTGGCCAGAACGATATATTTCCTTTCCTAGACAGAGCTATGATCACATCACAACTTGCTTGCCCCAGGATCATTTTAATGTATTCCACCCACTTCAAGTTCCAATTCTGCTTTGAAAGAGAAAAAAAGCCTGTTTCCTTTCATTCATTTGATATCTAGTTTCATTTTTATCCCAGAAGTTTGCTGCTAAATCAAAACCAACTAGTTACCAAAAGGAGTTTCGTTTTAGTCTTTCTTATTTGAAAATCTAAAACTAAAACCTCTTCCCCCAGAACTCTTGAAAGCTTAAACTGCACAGTTGCTAAAGGAAAGACACTGGAAGTTATCCATCAAGTCAGCATATCTCACCAGAGAAAAGGGAAATGAGACGTTACAGGATGGAAATGCAATTTAATAGCTGAACAAACATTTGATCGGCTTATTTCATCCCTAAGAAGAAAAGGGAAAAGTAGAGGCAACCCAGGTGGTTAAATTGTAATACAGTAGAAATTCTATTACCCATGAAAACTGTAATTGGGATTCGACTTTTGGATTTGGCCAGCCCAGAAACAGATGTGTGTTTCAATGAGATTCCCAGGCTTCACCTCCTCAAGAAACGCTATTCAGACTAAAAACAGGACTTTCAACTAGCCTGGGCTCCAAAGAAGTGACTAAGCTAAATTGACTGTAATTGCCCCAAGTGTTATAGTCTGGATAAAGGCTAAACGTGTGGTTCTCGTGGTATGACCTTGAAGAGGAATACAGTGAGGCTGCTCCTACTTCTGTTCTTGGTGAACAATATATACAAAAACATGGAGAAAATGTCTTTATCACATTGAGAGCCAGAGATTTGGACAGAAGTATCTCAGCCACAGGGCATTTCAATGAGTAAGGCTACATAGAGACAGCAAGGTTAAGGTAAAGGCCAAGAATCACTTTGTGCATAATTCTCTCCCAGTTAGTGAAAGGAATCAAATGTTTCTCATTATATGGCCTTCTGGGTACACAAGTCTTTCAACTGAGGTCCTCCGATGCGTCCTGGCAAGATTCTAAATTCCTATCACCCGAATAACATGGAGCAGGTAGCATTTCTTTTGAAAAGAAACTCTGGCGGGTGTAATTCTAGCTAGGGAAGCTGGTGCCAGGAAATTGACAGCAAACGATACCCAGACCACAGTTGAATTCAATAAAGCTCCGTCTTTTTACAGGAGTCAAGAACAAGCAAACGGGAAATGGGGGATTGCAGTTGTCAGGGAGTGAGGGTCACCACCAGCACCCTAATCCTGGAGGATTCCAGTGAACTGTGGAGAGCCAAAAGGGATGCCTATGAGGAACTGTTATCCCTTCCTGTCTCTCCCATCCTTTTCTTTCCTGGCCCAGAGAGACCTGATTCTTTCCCAAGACTAGGAAAACCAAATTCACCAGCTCCTTTCCTGGTCTGAAGGAGTCAGGTTACCTTCCAGAAGAACTCTGTCTCTTGTCCTTCAGCCCTCTTCCCCTTGAGTTGCTGTGTCTTCTTGCTACGAAGCAGCCACTCCTCCCAGGGAAGTTATTACAACCCACTCTTAAGTACTTCCTCCATCAAACAATGGAGCAAAATCTTGTCTTTAGTCACTGAAAGCACATAGTTGGCCATCTTTATAAATACGGTATTTTTAATAAACCCTTGTTAATATGCATCCATCCAAGAGAAGACAGCGAATGTGCTAGAGCTGAGGCAGCTGGCGTGTAAGGAGCAGCTATGCATTCCATGACTGTCTGCATGCACAGCAAAGCACAGCTCCTCCCTGGGCACTGGATAAAGCAGAAGCAAATCCCTTGCTGAAAGAAGGGCAAATGGGAGATGGCAAGAGCATTCACTCACCTGTAGGAACAGAGAGGAGACTAGGAAGAAACGTGGAGCTTTCGTTTTGATGACTATCCTGTATATTACTCTCACGCTTTCAAAACCACCAGAGGGCCATCTGAGTGATTCTGTCTTCCTTTCTATAGTTTGCTTTTTGATATTTTTCAAGTTATTCTTAAAGTAAAGAGTAAACGCATGTGGTCGCCCAGAGACAAACAGTCTCTGAGCAGTTGGTCTCTCTCAAAGTAGTCCACCCTTCAGGATGCCGTTAAAGCTCCATGGTGAGTCTGCAGGTTCTCCAGGGCTCCAGGTGCAGAGAACAAAATGGCATCTTTCAAATGGGATTGAAATTCTGCATCTCCCACCAATCTTAGAAAGAATTCTCCAACCCCTTTTAACAACTAAACAAATTCCTCCCCAGAGAAACCAAGCAAAGGCAGCGCCAGTCTGCCTACTGATGGTTCTACAGGCGCTACTACACTGGAAGGGGGCATCGCACAGATGGGACTCAGTGGCTAAGGGGGGCTGCTGACCTCTGTCACCCTCAATGGAGCAGGAACTTAAATCAGGTTCACTGGGACTCTTCACAGTCCCAGACTCAGAAGAGTTTATCCCTCAGTGTCTAACAGGAAAAGCCAAAGCCTATTGGCATTGTGACTATCCTGTGCCTTGCTTATATACTGCCCCCCCCCCCAAGCCCAGAATGCCCAAAGACTCACCTTTCATCACAGGCTATCAAAAACAATGGGAAAAGATCTAGATCTGAGAAGTGTTTCTCTTTGCAGGTAGGATATATATATATATATATATATATATATATATATATATATATATATCCTTCTATCATCCTGATTTAGATTTCGTGGGCCCCCTAACCTTTATCCCTGAGCAGCTTACACACAGTTGAGAATTCAAGGTGAAATTCAGAAGATGGAGGCTGTAGTATAAATACTTCCAGTGTTTATGGAAAGGGTTGCAATGCCTAAACAAGTCAGTCCTTCTCCAGGAAGCAAGAAACTCCAGGTCCCTGTATCTCAAGGCCAGGATTACTCAGTTAGATGAGGGTGCACTCACCCAAGCTCATCAAGGCTAGCTGAAGGCACAGAGATCCTGCTACTTCTTCACACTTTTCCTCCCACTGTCATCAGGATCCACTTCTCTGCAGGATCTACTGGCTTGTGGAAAGCTGGCCAGACTGTCTCGGAGTCCAAGTCCCAAACCTGACTCTCAGATGCTTTGAGATTCTGTCACTCACTTCTATGTCCAAGCTCTGTCTTCATAACTTTCTGTGTGATTCAGAAAAAGCTAATCCATCACTAGCCCTCCATATTTTTATCTATAAGATGGAACACTTTAAAGACAAAAGACTTTAAAACCTGAAAAGTCTCTGTGTGAAGGAAGTGAGTACCGGTTTATAACCAGTAACTTCAACAGGTATTATTATTTTTTAAATGCAGCGGAAATTCTTTACCACAGGTCCTGAGGACCAGAGCAGGGCCAACAGCCACAGCAGGCAGTGTCCCTTTGGAGCACTCAAAAGTCTCTTCCCTGCTTTCAAAAAGCACTGGGGGGGAGGGGGGGATCAGGCAGAAACTCCTTTGTAGTTTAAAAGCATTTGATTGTTTGGTAACCTGAGATAATTTCCTTTAGCTTTTAGAATGCTAGGGAAAAAGAAAAAAAGCCCTCCATCGTCACCCACTGCCTTTTGCGCTTTAAGAATTCACTTATTTTAGGGTGGCTTCTGCAGCTACCTCTGCCCTCAGATCTCCAAATCTGAGCTTCCATTTCCTGGGCTCTTGTCAAGCTGGTCCTGAAAGGGAAAGGGAGGCAGCCGCAGTCACAGCGGTCTGCGGAAGCCACTGACAAATGTCCCTATGCGAGTCACTTTCTTTTCCAACATCTGCCCAAGCTGGCCAGTGAGCACTCAAGAAAATCAAGAAAACATCCTCTGATGGTGTATATCCTGGAGGGGAGATGGGGAGCTCAGGATGAGCACAAACACTGCCAGGGACACAGACTTTCTCCCTCACCAAGCGAGGTTCAGACTTTCCTTTATTCAAAGGCTGCCACGTTTAACAGGTGATGTCAGACTCTCACCAGTAATCTGTTTATGACTACAAAAATGACGTTATACTCTGAGTCCCACCACCAGTGTGTCTGAACTTGAATTCAATTAATAGCCCTCGTGCCTAGCTCCAGCAGATACCTCCTGGGTTCCTGGGTTTTTGTCAGCCCCTATTCCTTGCAAAACAGAAGCCAGAATGAACCTTGGCACCCTGAAGCAGTTTGTTCTTCAAAATTAACAAATGTACTGAGCCTTGAATACTCCCAAACAATGTTGATGGTTTTGCTGTCAGATTAGGCAGTACTGGGTGGAGAAGGCCAGCCCCGGGGTCCCTTTTCTGTCTCCTTTCAGGTGACATTAATCCAGAAGCAAAGCCAAAAAAATCAAAGTCACTGTAAAAAAAAAAAAAAAACAAAAAATTTTCGGGATTTGGGGGAACAATTCAAGGCAGGTGTAGTCTGGTTTGTTACTATAAAAATATATGATAAAGGGCGTTGGCTTCTTTGCTCCTAAATTCAAGCCCCACTCCATTGGGACTGGGTTCTCAGAGGAGTCAGGGGTAGAGAGGAGGGATAGCCCTTTGGAGAGTGCATTGAATCTTTCGAGGTGGGAGAAATGGAGTCAGAGAAGCTGTATAGAGATGAAGAGGACTCTGACCTTTGATGGTGAGAAAAGAAAGAAGAGAGACTAGGAACTGGAGGGAAAAGGGCAGAGTACAGGAGTGAGGATTGAGATGAGACCTTAGAGGTGGGGGAGAGAGAGAAGGGGAGTAGGAAAAGAGGATGGATATAGATGGGGGGGGGGACAAATTTTTAAGTTGAGGCTGTGGTTGCAGGAGTCTCTGCCTGGTAGAATGCTTCAGAGGATGCAATCTAAAGCCAAGGTTCAGAAAAGCCTAAAAGATCCCAGGAGCTCACTGCACTAAGGACTAGAGCAGCGATACTGGCCAGAGGCAGGAGGAGGCCGGGGCAGCGCTGGGCCCCAGTTCCTTATGTCCAGGCAGAGGCCAAGTGAGCTGAGCCGTGCAGCCGGTGGCTTCTCTGTGTTGGGCTGTGGCTCTGCGAGGGGACAGGCCCTAGGAGGTTGAGGCTGGGATGGGCAGTCCGTGTAAGCTACCAAGCGCGTCTGTGGTCTTGCCGCCAGGGCTGGGGGGCTTCCTGTCGGCCCCTGCGGAGGAAGCACAGGAGCATCGGGTCACTGCCAAAAGTATTGCAAGTGGAGCAGGACGCCATCAAGTCAATGCCTGGAAGGGGGGGGGGGGGACGCTCACCCTTCCCTGTCACTTCAGAGAGCTATGCCTAAGTCAGGTTAGGCAACGGATCTCTTCACCAGGCGTTCACTCCAGATGATGACCATGGAGGCAAACCTTCCCCCTCTGCCCTGGATGCCAGGGGTAGTGTGGAGGTCTCCAGCTTCTGAGGAGACTTCAGAAGATGACTAACCCGGTTCTGACTCTCGACGCTGCAAAAAGAGTCCTCCCGACCCCTACCCATCGATCCACTCCAGACCCCAGCGGGATGAGCAGGTGCCAGGACTGGAAGTGGGAGGGGTGCAGAAAATGAGCCACCAAACATTCCTAGGGACCTCCAACAGGAACCAAGGTATTGCTTTAGGTAAGCAGCAGAATACTGCGGGCACAGCCCCTCCTGGGGTCTGTGGACCTCGGGATTAAGTGGCAGCGGGCTTGCCAGCAGATCAGGCGGTATTCTCGGCATTGCTCTATTATTTGGGGTTTTGGGAAGGGGCCCAAGTTTTGCTACTGGAAGCCAGAAAGTGACGCCACGATTGTGCAATCCTGTTTTTCCTTTCCCGGGAACTCAGTGCAGTCTTTCCTGCACCAGGAGACAAAAGCTAATGATCTCTAAAGGGGAGCGTTTTCGGTTTTCCTTCCCCTCCTGCCGTTACAAATCCTCTATGAACAACTCAATTCCATTCCGCGAGAGCGATCTCTTACTTGCCAGCTGTCCTCCGAGCCCCAGATATAAAAAGTTGTGACTGTCCTATCTGAATGTAACAGTATACGGAGGGACACACACACACACACACACACACACACAAACACACACACACACACACGATTAGTGAAAGATTTTAAAGCTCTATAAAGACTTTCCAGGACAAAACCCCAGGTTCTTCCCCATCTCTCACGAAGCAGTAATATGGGCTTTTTTGACCTTTTTTCTTTCATCTCATCCACACACTTCAAAAGTGGGGAACTGTTTTAAAAACATCGGAGGAGGAGGAGAAGGAGGAGGAGAATTTTCTGGCAAGAGTGAGTTACCTTAGAGATGAGTGGAAAAAATAAACACCCTGGAGCCAGGAGAGGGATTCCACCCTACTTAGGCAAAACTCTCCTTAGCTTTCATCTCTGTCTCAGCCCCCTCCCCTTTTAGTCGTGAGTGTGTACCATTCTGGGGACCTCCAGCTAGGGTCACTTGGCATACTTTAATCTGTGGGACCGTGACTGTGGTGGACATCTTTAAAATACCAGAATAGTAAGGGCTTAGCACTGTGTGGCAGGACCAAGGGAAGCTCCGAACTCCACCAAGAGAGAAAATGGCTAGCAAGGAGTTCTATAATTTGCAAAAGCTGGCTAGTCATTCATGACACCATTCTCTTTTGGTATCCTGCAAGCCCTAACTTTGGATCAGCAATAATCAGAATAAAATTACAAATTCTCTTTAACAACTATAAATAGCAAATTTTCCTTGTGTGGGTTTTCTCACTGGAAGCCAGAAAATGACGCTCACAGATTTGATTTCCAAGTCTCACTCCCCCACCTCCTTTTTTTTTTCTCAATCCCTCCTGGGAGCAATTTTAGAACCCTAAAGGTTTGCTGGTTTCTGTGAATGTCTTTTGCCTTGAGAGGAGGTCATGGGGGACGGGGTGTCTGTCACCGGTGGGGAGGCAAGTTCTTGCTTGAAGAGCTTTGGGTGGATGTGAGTGTTTTTAAAAACCCATACCTCCTTATGTGAAGAGAATAAGGTTTCCTTACTTTTCTCAGTTCCCAATAATTAAAGTTCCCATTCCAGAGGGAAACAACATCATTTCTTGCCTGCATAGGAGGGAACCTTTCACCAAGAAAAGGCAGTAAATTGTGAAGCATAAGCTGATATTTGAGGCTCTAGGCTGAATAACCAGTAAGATGCCCATTTGAAGGTAACTGGAGGGACACTCCAGTGTAAATTGTATTCCGGGTAGGCATCAGATCATCAAAATAATTTGACTTTACTAAGTATTCATATGACCTCACTGTTTCCACAATTTTGTATCAAATAGTTAATTAAATATTATAAATCTGATATTATAATTTTTAAAATGACCTTAAATTCATGAAGTAGCTTTCTCTGAAGACTCAATTGTTAATAAATTGTTGAAAGTAAATGGCACTGTATTGTAAACTTTGTCTCGACTTTTCAAAGACCATTTAGGAAGCAATCTCTAAAATCTGATCTTCTGCCCATGAGAAGAGTATAAAGTCACACCCACGGGAATGTGTAATTCTCACGCTTCGAAAACAGGTGCTTAATGAACAATTCCTTTTACACACCCTGAACATAAATGGGTGCATGCCAGCCTGAAAAATCGTTTATCAAGATGGGTGCGGATAATTCCTTTAACCATTTTTTTTTTTCAAAGGAACTTTGTGGGTCAGGACACTATCTTACTAATTTGGTGACCAACATAGCTTGGTTGTAGGTTTTGAAAATGGGACATTTTATTGAAGGAAGCAGATAAGAGAGCCGCAGGGCAGGGATACAACAGCTAGCGAGATGTTCTGTTTCTAAAAGTTGTCTGATAAAGAAAATCGATCAGAAATAGAAATAAACCAAAATACAGATCCCTGACAAAAGTTTACTACAGGATTTTAGAGTTAAGAGCTGCTGTGATCACCTTTGGATCTCACCCACCACACTGCACCCCGTGTTTCTAATGTGGGGTAACGTGGGCCTGGAAGCACCCTCGGTACCAAGCGACCCTTCTGAAAATGGAAGTTCCTGTGTCTTCATTCCCCTTGGGCTCAATCCAACAGAACCCACTTAAATTCGTGGCTATACTTATTTAGTTCAAGTAAGCCTGCTCGGTTGAGCTCTTTACATAGTGTAGCAAATTTGATTCAAATATCAATACCAACAGTCCTGAGTTTCAGAGGGAGAAGTGGACGACCTGAGTGAAACCCCCACACTGCCACCTTCAGCTATCCTTAAAAGTAAGGCTATTGGGAGTGCATAATCTCAGGCTTTCAGAATTTGTTCTTGGATTTTTTTTCCTACAAATAAGTAAGTCGTATTATTCTATTATTTAAACAAAATTAAAATAAGTTATCCAACTCGGTCAGTTTTCTGCACTTGAATTTCTGAATAATTAGGCAAATGAGCATTATCTTAACATCCTAGGATATGAATGTTCTTTTAAAAAATATAAAAAAAAACCCGCGAAAACTGTTTTCTTCCTTTAGCTCACTTCTATGGATGGTACCCTAGTCTTCCCTTCCAGCACTCAGATCCTGTCGCTCTGCCTCACCAAAACTTCCTGGAAATAACTCTTTTTGTCTGGGAGTCACCATCATCAGCCTGGCTATGGCCACCAACCCCCACTGCCACCACCTCTGGCCTTAGTAGGTGTGAGACAGATGAGGTAAAGTTTCTTTCCTTAGCCCAGAACAGCCACCTGGCCCATGCTGGCCTGACGTGTGTATGACAGCCCCCTTCTCTGCTGAAGCTGAGGCATCCCCTCCCCCCCCACCATCCTGATCGGAGCAGTGAAGCTTAAATTTTTTGGCAATCAAAACCAAAATATAGGCAGATTCATAACTGGCAGATTAAAGATCAGGTGAATTATTTCCCAAGTTCAGTGAACAACCAGAACCCCGTGGACAGTGTGATTTAATCCATGCCGGTCCCACGGGTTGAATCTCTTAGTTGGCTTTTTAGGGAGCAGATTGCGGTGGGGGGTGGAGATGAGGTTTTAAGTCACAGCGCCCTAGAAAGAAACAACCTGAACTTCCGCCCTGGGAAAGAAACAACCTGAACTTCCGAAGACCAAAGATGAAACTTTTTTCATTTTCCCCACAGAATGCGCTGAAGAAAAAGAATCTAAGAAGAGACCAGAACCAAGGTTAAAAGGGAATTAGAAAGAAACGGATGGGCAGGGACCAACAGAGTCCAGGTGCAGAGGTCGGAGTGCCACGGGCAGGTATGCTGCTGTAGAAAGCAACATTTTGCAGGCTACGCAAATGTGGACCTGGAGGGCGTTTTAGACCGTTCTTGGGATGGAGAACCTGAGGCCAGAGAGGAGCAATAACTTGACCAACGTAGCAAGAACTCCGGAATCGACCACACCTAAAATCATGTTTACCAGCCCAACTTTCTTCCTTCTCTCTCAATAAAGTTAAAGGGAGCGGTTTTGGGGGAGTCTCTCGGTCTTTCTGTGTCTTTTCTTAGGTACACCTGATAGAAATGAATCTGCCCTGCCGCAAGAAGCTGCATAGTTAACTCGGGTTTATTTCTAGTATTCTAGAGTTCCACCCCCCTTACCTCTCCACCCCACTTTTCCTCTCCTCTCCCGTCACTCACTCATTTTTCTCCCTCCCCTCTTCTCTCTCTTCTACCTCCCAGGCTCCTTTTCCCACTTCCTAACCCTTCCAGTATCCTGACGTCTCCCAGATGGTGCCCCTCACCTTCTCGGCTGGGGTGTTTGAAGGTCATTGCTGCTGCAAGCTCCCCGCCGTGCACCGCCACACCAGCTCCGTGGGGCGCCAGCGGGGGTCCCTGGGTGGGTGGCCAGGGCGGGCCAGGGGAAAGGTAGCCGGCTGCTGGAGCGCTATATACACCGTGCTGGTTGGAAGCCGGGTAGGCGCAAGCAGGAAGGAAGCCACCCACTGCGGAAAGGCTGGAGGCCGACTGCGAATAGAGACAGACTGTCAGAAACCCGGCCGACTTCTCCAGCACAGGCCAAGTTGACATGGATTCTGCGGTCCTGTCGCTTGTCTCTATTCTGGGACTCTTTAGCAAACCGATTTCTTAAAATCTACTCCAATGATATCAGCGCTAATAAAAAGCAAGGAGGTCGAGGTAGCTAGCTTCAGGGTTTAGAGAAAGGGGGGTTTTCAGTCTCTCTCTCTTTTTTTTAAATCACAAGACAAGCCAGTCTTCTCGGAAGTCAGGCGGCTGTAAACTAGGACCTTGGGACTTGAGGACAGCAATTAGCCACTGAAGATGATCACTGCCCAGATTTCTTTTTTTTTTTTTTTTTTTGCCCAGATTTCTTGAAGCTTGCCTGTCTCTCTGTCTCCCTCCCCCAACCTTTCCTCTGACCCCCGGGTCACCTCCTGTCCCTAATTCTGATTACCTGAGTGTATTTAATGTCTGCCTCCAAGGCAGGTTTCTCGAGTCCGTTCACTGCTGACGAGGCGGCGGGGAAAGCAGCACGGTTCACACCCGCCCAGTCTTCCATCTTGGGGGAGTAGGCAGCGCTTTCGCCCCCGGCCAGGGCCCCTGCAGGAACGCAGATGCAGTGGAAGCCTGTGAAGACCTCCAGCCAGATTTTTACAGACGAGCCAAGGACCCAATGAGAAGCCATGAGTGCTGCCAGATACCCCTCCTGCACCCTGCACCTACCCGGGGGTGCCACAAACTCCCAAGACCTTTCTTTGGAGGTACAGGGGTGGCAGGGCCCAGCATTTCACTTTCACTCGGAGCGGAAACGACAGAGCCTGCCCTTCACTTTCCCCCAACCCTTGGCCCGCTTCCTACGAAAATATATAAGCACGAGCGGGGGTCAACCGGCTGTTTCTACACTGCTCAAAAGTGACAACCAGAAAGATCCAAATTCAATGCAACTTCCGGAAAATTGTGTAAGCCTCTGGATGTCTTGATTATCATCTAAAGGTCTAAGAGTTCATTTTGGCCTGGACAACCTCTAGGGACATTCTTGATGTCCCAAATGAGGCGACAACTCGACCTACACCAGGCACAGAGCTGTTGGTTCACAGTTCAGGTGTGTGTCCCCAGCCAAGGGAAGACTCTAGATGCCCGCACAGGATGTGGTAGTCACCTCCCAAGCACCTGCCTCCTGCTGCTCCTTGGGAAGTGTCGTTGTCGGTGCTATTCTGGTTTAGAGCCACCCAGAGAAACGGTGTGTGAGGCCTGGGAAATCCGTCCCACGCCTGGGCTAAGCCGTTTTTCGGTCCTCGGCTTGCTTCTCCTAGACTGCTTACTGTAGTCCGGAGTCTGCTAGCATAGCACTAGCTGCTTGGGAAAGGCTACTGTTGCTTCTAGAAAATACCCACGCATATATATATCGTCCTAAGCAGGGCACCAAAGTTGACTGAAATTTCTGGCCTTTTCCATCCAACAGAAACTACCACCATTTGGCTGAATTTTAATGACAATCAAAGCACAAATCCCAGTGACTGTCCCTGAAGAGAATGGGGCACCGTTCCCACTCGTCTAAGGACAGGACGTGAAAGGCCTCTGAACCTGACAGAGATCTGAGCCATACTTACAAGGAAAAACTGATCACACCACAGGCTCTTTCTATTTTACTCAAAAGAGCTTCTGGGCCTGCTTAGGCTCTCGAAGGAACCTGAAAGCTAGAGAAAGGGTCCTGCAGAATGTCCCGAGCGGTTTGTTTGGCTTAGATTTGGGCGATAGGCATTTGCATTCTTTTTTGCAAGAATGAAAAAGTGCAATTTCAAGCCTCCGATTTTGTGGTCTGCGTCTGCTCTTCTGTTTGGGAAATATTTTCCATATTTGTCATAAAAAGTTCAAGATGTCCGAAGACTCCCACAGAAGGTTCTGGACCCCCAGCTTCTGTGACCAGTGCTGAACTATTCTCTAAGCCAAAATCAGTCCTAGGAGGAGAAGGGCATGCACCCCCCCTCCCTCATCTGCCCGCTCCCAATTCTACCCCTTTGTAGATAATTACAGAAGACAACATGACTGACCTGTTTGCTCCATAAACGTCCGGATGCCCAGGATGTTGCTGACTGAATGTGCAGAGGGCCATGAACGCGGGATGCTGACGTGGCCCGCTGAGCCAGGGACCCCGGGATGACTGCCCATCTTAGTGCCCGTGGGTGACACTGGGCTGGGGTACGGGTATTGGTAAATATGATTGTAGGGCAGCGCAGGCTGCGGCGGAGGCTGCTTACTTGGTTCGAAGGGACCTGGCTGCGCCAGGCTGCCAATCTTGTTTCGCAGGATGCGACTAATGGAGCTCACAGAAGGCACGTTGTACTTGTCACAGACACCATCAGCCAAGAGCCGGTCACGAATCTCCCAGGCAAAGATGCCAGGGTCCCCCTGCTTGTAGTCCCGGATGTGCTTCACTACGTTGGGGGTGGTGACTCGGGGTTTGCTACCCCCAATAGCCCCGGGAAGGATGGAGCCGGTCTCGTTATAGCGCGCCAGGATCTTGCTCACGCAACCATGCGAGACCCGCAGTTGCCTACTGATGTCACAGGGTCGGATACCCAGCTGTGCTAGCTCCACGATGCGCAGGCGGATGGCATTGGGCAGAGGACGGCCGTTGACGAACACGCCACCGAGCTGGTTCACTTCGCCGTACGTCTGCTCTGCGGACGCGCCGGATAGACGTGAGCAGGCAGGGAAGAAAACACCGGCGGGTTAGCCAAGGGTGTCCTCGAGGGCCAATGCCCTGCATCCTAGCGCGACTCTAAGGTAACCTGCAGGTCCACCCCTACCCCTGACAGCTCAGATTTTGAGAGAAAAGAGGGGTACATGCTGGCAAGAGTCAGGACCAGAGGCAAACATTGTGCGCTTCAGCACCCCCTCCCCTGCCCTCTCGCTACTTTGGTGGCGTCTTCACCTCCTCCCCAACTTAAGAGACTGTCCCCTCGAGGGCCGGGGACGTCAGAGAACGCGGCTCCTGCGGGCACAAAACCATTTTGCCCAAGGAAAGGGGATCATCGGGAACGAAGGGAAACAGAGAGTCTGAACACAGCTCCTCACCCGCCCGCATCCTGCCTTAGGCTCGCCCCTTACCCATCGCGCGCGGGCCGGCCAGCTGTCTGGCGCCGGAACGGCGGGGGCTGGGCCCGGCGCAGTCCGGGAGAGCTCGGGCGCCGCCACGGCCGGAGAGGCATAGAGGGAGGGCGCGCGCGAGCCGAGGGCCGCGGCGGCTGGAGACGCGCAGTGAGCCGCTGCCCAGCGCGCCACCCGCCCCGGGGCCCACCGCCGCAGCCGCCGCCGCCCGCTCCCAGGACACTCTCCAGGCCCGCGACCCCAGGCCCAAGGTGAACTTCATCCGATTGGGAGAAATTCGTCTGACCGGGAAGCTGTGGGGTGCGAGAATCAATTTGACGTGTCCTCCACGTCAATCTCTGCAGTCACGCCGGAGACTCACGAATTGGCAGCTCATTGGTTCCCGTCACCGCGCCCTGGCGTTCCCCCTCCCCGCCCAGAAACTCTACCCCTCCTCCTAGCTCCTGGCTTCCCCCCCTCAGCCTTTCTCCACCCCCTCCGGAACCCATCCTGCCCCACTCTCCCCCCCCCCCCAACACACACCAGGAACACACACCATCCCAAACCTAGCTGAGCCAGATCCTAGGACCATCCAATCTTCGTTGCCTTTTGCCACCTCTCGAACATACTTTAGGGATGGTGGGAAAGTCATTTCACATCGATCATAGAATTAGTTTCATAATCGCCTCTACCACTATTACTAATAACATTTCGGAATCCTTGATCCTGGCAAGGTGTTTTAGTATGTGGGTGGCTCCATTACCTGCTGTCCTGAGCAGAAAGAAGTAAGAGACAAGCTGGGTGGATGCAGCACTCAGGGAACCGCCAAGATGAAAAGAAACCGGAGGTCCAGCTCGGTTGGGGCCCCTGGGGAAGATGGTTCACGGTGGCTTCCAGAGCTGACTCTCCCGTATCTCATTTCTGCCTTACTCTGTCCATTTTGTTCTCACGAAATTCTAATAGCAACAGTGCCTTTAAAAATAGGAGGTGATTTCAGTGACCCGAGGGGCACATTCTGTCTCTAATGACAAAGCCCACCCACCAAAACTCATTCCTCCCTAAGAACTGACATGGGGGCAGTCAGGAAAGAGTCAGGCTTGCAGCTTCCAGGCCCCCAACAATCTGGCAATCTACAAAGGCCCCAGTGGCTGCTGAGATGCTGTCCTAAATCCGGACTGTTCCTTCCAGGCTATGGAGTCCCAAACTCCTCCATCTTCATAAGTTCGCACTTGTCTTTCCTCAGCTCCCGCTGCTCTGTTAAACCACCCAGCAGCCTTTCACACTGCGCTTGAGTCTTTGGCTCTAGTATTTAAAACCAACTCTTCTACTCTGCGTCAGTGCACAGGTCTAGGCTTCCCAGCTGGCTTTGATTGCTGTAGCAATTCCAAAGGAAGCAACAGGGTGGGGTGGTGGGGTATCCTGGAGTTTTGCAGCTGAACTGGTGTCTGGGGGCTAAGACCTGGAAGTCCCCAGGTAAGACCAGTGAGAACTTTGGGCTGATCACAAAACAGCAGGAAAGAGGACCTGGTGGCAACAATTCCTGGAACTTCCAAGGAGAAATCAAGAAAACGCCTCTCTTCACCAGCGTATGTCTCTCCATAGACTCTAGCTATTCAGAGTAGCCTGGAAACTCCTCGCTGCACATGAGCAATGCCTCTGTTCAAGGCTCCTGCAGACTGACTCTATCAGCATAGCTTTGGGAGCCCCTGACCCCTTTCCTTCCTCATTTCTCATTTTCTGGAGGGGAAGCAACTTTGATGGACCTCAATCAACCTATACAAATATGTGTTAGAAGGACCTGAGCCATAAATTCTGGGCTCTCCAGGGGAATTGAACAATACCCAGTAGACTAGGGTGGAAGTCATGGCAGACACACACACACACACACACACACAGAGAGAGAGAGAGAGAGAGAGAGAGAGAGAGAGAGAGAGAGAGAGAGAGAGAGATTCAAAAGAATTGAAGACACTTCTTTATCTTGCAGCCCATAGAACACAGTGCAGCTCCAGGCCCTAAGAGTCTCAGAGAGGTTTGTTTGGATGCGGAAGAGATTTAGGGGATCAGTGCACCCTAGAAGGTGCCCCCAGATAATCTCACTTGGAATACCAGGCCTGTCCAGAACAGAGCAGCCTTCCATTAAAAATCTAGGTGGCCATGCTGGGCACGGGAGCTTTTGTCTTGCAGGGGGGGAGGGGGCAACAAGCAAAGGAAGATGACTGCACAGAGCAGTTCTCTGAGGCTTTAAGGTGTCAGGATACCTCACCTTCAGTTCTCTCTAGATGGTTTGAGATCTGATACCCTCTAATCTAGAGGCTCGTTCCCAGGATCTCTAGACTCTAAAGGTTCATTTCCAGGATTTCAAGACAGGCAAAGGATACCAAAAAATGTGTGGTCGTCCATCTTGGACTCTCCCAGATGTGAAAAACAGGGCTTCTATCCCTGAACCCAGTGCATCTCAGAGATTCATCAGAGTAGCTAAAGGTTGCATGTGGGAAGCCGGTAGGCATTATCAATGAGAAGGTAAAGCTAGCCTGGCCACTATGAAAGCTGCATCAAGCCAACTATGTAAGGTTGCTCAGTAGGCGCGCTTCGTTAGCAAGAAGTGCTATCCAGCCAGCCCCAAAGTCCCTAGGGAAAGGCGGTTCCGGTGGTGCTGGAGAGAAGAAAGTGGGAAGGTGGAGGGTTCGCACTTGGGGTTGGGTTGGTGGGGGGGGGGGGGGGCTCTCGGTCTTACAGAACCTGACAGCCTTCCTTCTTCAGGATTCCCTCTCCAACAGCCTGCTATGCCCGTCTGGAATATACAGCGGTCCATCCAGCTAGGCTTCGGAAAAACCTTACAGTTTGTCGCCCCCTGTCGGGTCTGGCCCCGGCTTGGCTGCGCAGGTTCCCGCGCGGCCGGCTGGTTGAGGTGGCTGAAAGATTGGACCGCAGAAAGCCAAGTGTCTCCTCAACCTTCCGGGTTGCAGCTTGGTCATCTCCACTGTTCCGGGGCAGCTAATGGTGCATGAGGCGTGTTCAGAGGTAAGAAAGCTCGTAGATTCCGCATTTGAGCTTGGGAAAACAGTATTGCCTATGCTAAACTCAGCGTGCAACGAAGTGGGCGGTGGTTTCCAGGAGCGCGGAAATCTTCGGGCTGGAGAACCCAGCGCAGTGAAAGCCTTGTCCACCTGGTGCTGGACGCACACAGGGAAAGAGGACCGAGGTGAGAGTCTTCAAACAATCCTAAGACCTGGCCTAGGTATCCCAAGGCTTGGAAAGTAGACAAGGCCAGCAAGTTAAAGAGGAGGCCATACAAAAAAGTTATTATCTTTCTGGAGACTGGGGACTGGCTGCTGAGAAAGTGGCTAGGAAATATTCTGCCCATTTATCACCAGAGCCGTGAATGCAGGACCGGAATGTTCAGGCTGAGTGAATCAGTCTCCCTACATCACTTCTCGGCCTCATCTTGATGTTTGATGGGATTGTGTGGGGTAGTTATTTGGGTACAAACGATGCGTGCAACAGGCTTATTGTTCCCCAGGACCCACGTATTTCAAGGTCTCCAAGAGAAAACTAAACAAGCGATGAAGTCCGATTCTGACCCCGCATTTTATTCTGCGGATAAAAGAAATTCCCGGAGCAAAGCATACTCGTTGCGTTCGAAGAGAAGCCTGGACTAGCCTGGGTTGAACCTGGTGCTTGGCTTTCCAGCCATCCTGACAGCCAGCCAGGAACTGGTCGATGTGGGTTTCGCTGCGTCAGTCTCTCTTAGCTCAGGCCCTGCATTGTCGCTGCTGCATGAATACCCACCGGGCGGTGCATTGCCCAGCTCGAAATTAAAGTCAAACAAACGGAATCTCTTTTCTTTTAATATTTGCTTTTTTAAAAAGACAACGCAAATTGCAGAATGCTTTGTGTAGGACTCTTAAGCGCAGCCTACCTTACTCTACAAAGACAATTTTACAAAGGAAAACTTTACCACTACAAAACACTTAAAATAAGAAAATAGATTTATTTGTTACTGTTTTTAAGTATGAGATATGGCCAGATGAAAAAAAGAGTCTGAAAAAGAAAGAAAGAAAGAAAGAAAGAAAGAAAGAAAGAAAGAAAGACGAAGAAGAAGGGTTGCGAATTGTGGGGGCCCGCCTGAACTGGAAACTAGCTCGCAGGAAGCGGGTGCATGCAGACAGCAACGAAGCTACACCGAAAGTGACTGAGGTGGGAAGGAGGGACTGGGGAGAAGGGGAAGCTCACAGATTAATGATGTCAGCGGTCAGGTCAACCTGGGGCCTGTGCCCCTTCCCCACTGCGAGCCTGTGGCACCTCAGCACCTGCTTTCCCGGCTAGAACGCACACTTCCCAACCCCCAAAGAGTAAGGAGCCCGAGGCAGTGCCAGCAAGCACAAAAACCAGCTCTGTACAACAGCAAGCTCCATCTCCCGCAGTTCCTACATTGACAGATTCCCCAGGCTGGTTTTCACCTGGCCTGCTAGCAACCACCGGCTCCCTCTACCTCTGCTAGCCTGGGAAAGTCGGGGCAGCAGGCCTGAGTCGACAGAAACTGTTTCAAGCAACTTTGGCTGCTCACAGTGTCCCTGAAAATGCAGGATGAGAGAAACGAAGAAAAGAAAAATATTTTTCCAGGCTCTTCAAATGAAAGGAGTAAATAAGAACAGGTAACTATTTTGCAAATAAAACAACCTTGGATCCTCTGTTAGGTTCAGAGAGCGGAGGGGAAATAGCAGAAAATAAATTTGGTGTTCAAGTCCATTAGAAACAAACAGGGGGAAATTGGGCATGACCAGCGAAGATCTAAGAAACATCTTGCTTTGAAATGTAGGGACCTAACTACTGTATTTGTCATTTAGCTTTCAGTTTCAGAGGTTGCATTTGGGTGATAAAAAATAAACCATGAAAGCCAATAGCGTTTTCACGGGAGAGGGAGAGTTTCTCTGAGCTTTTGAAGGAGCCATTGTTCTTGGTTTACATAAAGCCTAACCTGACTAAAATCCTGAGTTCTTCTTATTGTATGCCTCCCCAACTTCCCTGGCAATGGGCAAGTCACATGCGCCTCAGTTAACCTTTGTGTGAAGTTACCCACATTGTACAATCAGGTTTATTTCATCTCATCACACACACACACACACACACACACCACTTACACCAAATTACAGAAGGTTCAAGGCATGGTCAAAACTCCACCTTTGCAGAGATCTCTCAAAAATATTTATATGTCGGTGCTAAAAAATCTAAACAGCAACATTAAAATTGGAAACATTGGGGGAACCTCAGCTATGCATGGAGCATATCTTCTGAGTACTTGGGAAAGAGGGGGAATCAAAGAATAGCCATGGGAGGGGAGTATAAAGGAAAAACGTGTCATTTACAAAGGGAACGGAGTGGGGGGTGGTGTGCCAGTGTTGGAAAGGACCTCTTAAAAAGCAGGGGTGTACCAGGATCTCCTTCTTCCTAAAGGATGCTCCTGCTGATGAGACTGGCTCAGCTGCAAAGACTGACATGTGAGCCGCATCCACACTGGCCCAACCTAATAGGAAACAGCTTGAAGTGTGCGTCTGTGAACTCAAGGGCAGTGCTTTAGAGATTTCTACTTCTGCACAGACTTAGAACAGAGGGTGGACGTGGGAACTGGAAGTGACTTATTGGAGCCTCCTGTCTAAATTAGGACAGTGCCTGCCAGACCTCATTTGCTTGGATTTCTCGGATTTCTTGTTAGACATCAGTCTTCTCCCCTCTTCAGCACAGAGAGGATCATTTATGCACGCACTGGAAACATGGTAGTTAGGTTTGCAGAGTGATTGCTGTCATCATTTCCCCACAGGACACTAAACCTTCAGGAGGATACTGCTCCTCTTCGGTGACCTATTTCTCCCATAATTAGCATAATGATTCATAATTAGAAGGCCATTGTTTTATTTCTATAGACACATAGCACCAGGAAGCATTGCTATAAGAAAATAAAGCCTTTGCTATGAGGTTATGGAACAGTTTCCTTAGTGTTAGCTCGGAAGTCTTAAAGCCCCCTCTGCAATTGCATAGTCTCACCAACCCAAGCTCTTCTTCCCATTCATTGAATTCTTCATATGCACACCTCTCTAATCTCTTCCCACATGGAATCATTTTCCTTGACCAGAAATCAGAGTCTTTTATGGTGAGGTTTCTCTAGGGTACAGAAGGGATTTTTGACATAACTTTTTACTGCTTGTCTGCCCCATTCCTTCAAGCCGATCACTATTTGTTATCTTTTCCTCTAGAACCACTACACCATCCCCGTGATGCTATATATACATACACACGTTCGTACACATATATTTATGTATATCCAAAGTATCTCCGCTGTTCAGTGATGGTTTTAATTTTCCTCTCCCTCCCCCTGGTGTATGGGCTATGGAGTTTTATTGAAGACCTGTAGTGCCTCCGGTTTTGATTTAGTGTTTTGGAGTTTGTGATCTCATTGCCCAGTATGGAAAATATTAGACAGGGTTTGCAGATTGTACACAGGAAAAGACCTGCATCACCATTGTGGGGTGAGTGCCCTTCTCCAGTTCTGAAACAACACACTCATACAGCTGGCTCGAGCCAGAGGGTAGGAAGTCATCAAATACAGACTCCTTCAGCCTCTGCAAAGGGTTTTAGAAAAACTACCAAATCTCCACAGTGCTAGACTCTAGACTGTGTTGACACCCAGCGGGTGTGGTTTGATTTGAAATGTTTGGGGCTGCAGCCTGGAAATCGGAGTTTTAAGGAAACATTTAGGTGGTTTTCAGGTGTATTTCAATTCAAGACCATGCTTTTGGAGGAAGATGGAGGGAAGGATTAGCAAGGTTCTGAGAGGTGGAACAAAAGGGTGGAAGCCATTTGGACCTCTTCATGCCAATGCCCTATGAGGACACTTAAATATAAGTTCAAATCCTCGTTTGAAATGGCCTTCCTATGGATTTTGTTTCTATGGTACTCTGACCCTCTTGGAAACAGCAGGGCAGGGACCATGCCTCTCAGTCTCTGCTGGCTGCTGAGGTCTCTGTCTTTAAGGATCCCTGTCTTCCCACCCTGGGCCAGGTGATCCCGGGATCCTGGCTAAGTATAAACATATGCAAAGTGCCCTAAGTTAGCTCAGGAGTCTTGACACAGCTTTGCCTGAAAGGACGCTGGGAAATGAATGATAAGCACCCCACAACGGGGAAGCAGGGAGCGGAAGTAATTGGATCATCCAAGAAGCTGGGAGCTTACCTTGTGCTCTTAACATCTAACATGGCTTCAACAAAAGGCACATGGCATAGCAAGACAGCACAGCCCTCAAGCTTCTGAGTCATCTGAGAAATATTGACTCTTCTAAAAGTTTGATGTAATTTTACAGTTTTGTTTACGGTCATAATTGTTGCGCCTGTGCTGTGCACCTTAGGGAGAAGAAGGGAGTTTTCCATGGTGGCAGCGGCAGGCTGCATGTATGCTGGAGAATGATATAGACTTGGATAATGGTGGAACAGTCCGTGGGTATCTTGGCTAAGGAGTGGAAGTATGGAAAAGCCTCTCCTCCCCAAAAAAATGCATTATAAATCTCTGAAGTCTCAGAAATAAAAACCAATAACTATTTGCTTTTATTAGGTTCACTGGGTGATGTTAAGATTCAAGCTACTTTTAACCCTGTTTTCTTTTTTAAATTGTCTTAGGAGCTTTGTATATTACAAACTACAAGTATCATTTCATGTTCGTTTTTTTTTCCATTTCTGTTTTGTGATGTTTTTATCTTTGTTTGCTTTCTGCAGCAAACTACTGAGTCCTCTCTGGCCTTGAGCTCTCGGTCTTTCTGAGTCTCAGATAGGCACCAGCACCCACCATTAGCTTTCCTTCAATTTTGTGAACAAGTTCCAACAAAGTCCTCGAGTGACTGTCACTACAAAACTTTCGACTTTGAAAGCACAGGGCTGCATGCAGTGATTTAAAAAATCCTTTCTAACTGCGAAATGTAAACCACTAGTAAACCTAAAAGGATAAAGATGATAATTCAGCTGGAGCTTGGGGTATTATTTAGTGTCTGGGTTTGGAACCCATAACTGTGAGCACCACTGAGCTATACACACAGCTCTTGTGTGTATGTGTGTGTGTGTGATTTAAAACATTACATAGACATCTGTTGAGGAGATCTATAGAATTATATATTTTATAAACTCTATTAATTATTTCAAGTATTCTGCAAAAATTCTTGATGTTCATATGCTTTGATAAAATTGTAATAATTGCAATAGGATCATAGGAAAAATAGTTTAAAGATATATGGAAACTGTTAAAATAATGACAACATCAAAAATAAAATGCCCTTAAAATTGTTTGAGGTTTCTCAATAACAAGTAGAAGCTGAAGACTGGCGGCTGTCTTCAAATGCCCAGACAGAGGCTAGCAGGGCTGCAAGGTGGTAGGTTGCAGGAGCAGATACGATCCGCTGAGAAAATGAGCTTTGACAGGACTCCCAGGCAAAGTGAGTTAATATCCGCCAGCCTGGGACAAACTCCGAATCTGTATTATTACCTCTTGACAGGGCGACAGAAAAAGGGTTTGCCCCCCTCTCGTGGGGCGCATCAGAGGGTGCTGTCCATTCCATTTTATGTAATAATACCTCTAGTTGAGCCGAACTCTCTTTGGTTTAATCTCTCTTCTGCAATTAGGTTACACAGAATGTAACCTAGGTCGTGTGAAGCGGGGCTGCTGGGTGCAGCATGTGGGGGACATGTGTTCGCGTTTGCAATGTCAGCCGACTGATTTGAGCAGAGCGAATCTGTCACTTTCATCTCAGTTTCTCTTTACGCTGGGGCATAGGTAACCCTGCAAGACTGGCTGTGGGACCGCCTGGAGCTGGCGCGCAGCAGAGCTTCCATTTGGATGAATAGCCTTAGATGGGATGTGATGGCGTTAGAGTACAACTCCGGGCTTAAGGTCCGTGGGTCATGGAATTGGAGGCTGAATTGTACTGGCCTCGTTATGCCTCCAGAGGACCTCTTTGCATTTAAACTGATGGAAAATTTAAGGGGGGTGTGGCCAGAGGTGACTGATGATTATGCATGGCAAAAGTGTGTTGGGGTGCGGAAGGGGGGTTGCGGTGGGATATGTGGGTGTGCCTGCACCATGGTGGATCTCAAACACTCTTTCCCTTTAAAGCTTAGGATCAGTGAGTTCAACAGCACATACACCTTAAGCAGAATATTGACAGCCTTGGGCGTCTATGACCATCTGTTGGATGCTCAGGGGATGATTTGCTGATAGAAATGTTTATAAAGAAAACTGCATCGTAATGTGCCTTGTGGAGAAGGTGGCTTTAAAGCGTTTCCCAGCTTTTCATTTACTTGCTGTAGCCCTTCACGGGGCTGGTTCAGCGCACTGAAATGACATCAGGGGAAGACAGAATACAGCATCTCCTTTTAAACAATAAATGGCGGAAGCGTCGCCCTGCCTTCGGTAGAGTGAAAACTGAGGATGGAGGAAAGTCTCTGCTTGCCCAGAATTTTCCAGTAACATGGGAGAGTTTTAGTTTGCTTTTTGTATTTCTTTCTTGTTGGCTAGACATGTTGGGACCTAATCTAATCAGGAACTGCAGGCTGCTCTGGCTTTGCCCAGTGTCATATCAAACTCTGTCCGGTAATTTTACTTCTATGTTTATTTCTATATATTTATAAGAAAGAGAGTTCGCCAGTAGGAAGCCTACGCCATTGGCTAAACAATTGTAACTGATAATAAGCCTCAGAGTGGTTATATCTAAGTGGGCTGCCAGGACTTGGTGGGTGGAGAGAGATCTGTCCAGTGGGGCCACCAGATGGAGAAAAATCTCCATCTACATACTTCTATATTTATTCTCTTGCTTTTTTGCCCTAAGCAAACCCCTCGCTTCCTTCTTTGCCCTTCAAACATGTTCTGCCACCAGGAACTCCCTTGGGGTCTCAGTCCCTGGGCTCAGTCCCCAGAGAACCAAGCTTAGGTCTCAGGGACTCTTGCTTCTAGCAGCCTCCGGCATTCTACCTGGTGTTCCTGACTGAGAATGGGATTTAACTCTCCCTCTTTCATGAATTACCACTCCCCCCCCAAAACTTACATCGTTCTTCAATTGCCCCACATTTTTTAACTCTTCCCCATTTCAAGAAATGCCTTAAATCCACAGTTTTAGCTAAGTGGCATCTTCTACAACAAAACGACTATAGCGTTAGGACAAGCATCACAGTAATCCCTGACGTCTCACCAGCTAGGAAGATTCTCATGGCCTCCATGGATTGGGGTGCACTGCAGTGGATACTGTCAAGCACTGTCCAAATCTCGCACCCAGTACTAGTATGCTCCTTGCTATGGGCTAAGAACATAAGCATTTCTGTTAACAATTCACATAGGAGGCTAAAGAGTCAATGTGCCCAAGAAAATACTTCTCCCACATCCACTGATGCTCACTGTGAGGGTCTAAAAGCCTGTGAGGCAGGATTGAAGAACAACTTGGAAAGGTCATCCCAGTGTCAGAGCACCAAGTGACTTTGCAGTGACTACAATATCTTCCTCCTTGTCCTCCTAGTCAGTTCAGCAACGTGTCTCTCTTGGGTATGGGTCCCAAGAAGCTGGGCTGAGTCTGTAGGCTGTGAACACTGTCTGCTTTGCCAACCATGTGAATTTGTTTTGGGGGTGGGGGCTTCTTTGCTGCGAGGATGAAGACGCAAGCATGAGTCATTGCTGCAGAATCATAAGCTTTGAAGCCAGGATGGTCCCAGGTAGTTCCTCTTTGTTCTGGCTGAGAGACATGTTCTAAGCGGGTGGGGGTTCTCGCTGAAATAAAATGAGTTGGCTTGTGGTATCCCAAGGGGAAGGGGGACCTGGAGGGGGCTGGCTTGTAGTGACCATTATCAGATTAACATTTAGGCTCTTAGACTCAGAGACACCAAAGAAAGGCACCAAGTACGAAGGTGTCAGGGCTCTAGGACAAATGCAGAGATCTTAAAATGTGGTCTGGCTTTGTTTCCAACAAGGGCAAATTTTTGAAATGGAAATACACAGGACCTCCAAGGCACTCCACAAATTAGAGCATGGAACAAGAACCGTGTTGGTGGCCTTGTACCAAGTCTACAAAACAGCTTCATTGAGCAAATTAATCAAGCAGTTTTGATTACAAGGGAAGCCTATCTACTGAGGGGAAAATGATTTTCAGGCCCTTTTGGCAGCTGTGTTAACTTGTAACTCGTTTGAGCAAGCAGAAGAAAGTTCTTTCTATAGGCAGCACATGACCTGTGAGACAAGAATCGGAGAAGCAGGTTTTGCTCTTGAGGACTTCCTGCTCTGGTTGCCTGCTCCTGAAGCTAGACTTGCAGATTTTTCTGGCACTTATCAAGGGGTGGAGGGGGCTTCCAGCCATGGGAACACTCATTTCTCTGGCGTCCCAGTTTCACCTAATGGTTTTGGAAAAGAATGTTATTTTTATATCAAAGCATGTATAGATTCTTCCGAGCATAGGATGTCATAATTTTTTTGTCTATGTCTATTAGAAGGACAAAATAGAATGTGTCAATACCACCCTAGCTACCTGAAGTCTCTGCTAAGCTCCCGTTCTGTAGTGTCAAGGCGTATGCCCTTGGGTGTCAAGAGAGGCGCGATGGTGGAAAACTTTGAACTGCTCTGTCAACTCTGTTAAGCAGAGCACATCAGAGTAAACACAAGATGTAAGTGTCAAGAGGGATGCTGTGACGAGAGACTTTGAAGTGTCCTGTCAGCTCCACCAGCAGAGCCCATCAGAGGCAACATCGCAGATCTGAGGTAGGAGGACCACAAGCCATGGCAGGTGGGTGCTTGTATCCCAGATGGACCTTGAAGAGCGAGTGGGTGGATGCCGACAAGTGGCAGTCCAGAGGGAAAAGGAGGGGCAGTAAGTGCCTCTTCTCTCAAGGAGAAAAAGTGCTGAGCCAACATGGAATCATGGGAAAGATATGACTGGGAAGTCAACCACTTGGCTTGGGAGGGGAGCACAGAGGGGTGACAGAGGAAGCAGGAAAGAAGGCTGAAGACCTTGTAAGGGGAGGGCAGAAAGGCAGGCCAGGGGAGCCGCTACTGGATAGAGGGGCTGAGAGACTTGAGTGCTCCAGGCCCAGAAGCTGATATCAGTCCAGAAGCTGACCTGGCTGAAGATGACTCCAGCCCCACCTCCCTCATCCCAGAGCCTTCTTAATTCTGCATCTCAGTTTTCTGTCCTAGAGTTCATTTCTCGGGGACATTCGAGGACCAAAACTGCTAAGGAAGATAAGGTGTTTAGCACAATGCCAGCTGCACAGCAAGCGCTCAGTAAGCTATTGTCCTTGTATCATCCTAACAACAGATCTCTGTTGTTAGAATGTAATGTCCTGTTGTATCATTGTGCAGTTTTCAACACTAAATAATAAGACTGTGAGAAATTAAGAGGGAGCCAGACGAGCTGGAGCTGAGGATGGCAGAAGAGAAAGATGCCCTGGCAGGAGTTCTGTTTGGCCAGTTGGAAAACGATCTCAATTATTCACTAAGGCAGAATTCCTGCAGGCCACAGCTTGCTGGCCTCCTTCGTATTTATCCCAGGAGAATAGCCGGGCCTCATGTTTTAAAAACATCCCCTTAGAGTGAAGCTTGTACTTTCATAATACTCTCCTTCCTCGGCCTACTTCTGTCCAACAAACAGCCTGGGGAACAGGGAAGCAAAGACCACTTGGAGGAATCCCTTTGTTCACCTTCAGCTTTCACAAGCATGAGCTTCTCCACCACCAAACGTGCCTCCCAGTTGTCAGCCCCACACCGAGAACCCTAGATGCGGAGAGGGAAAGGCTGAGCCCAGACAACAGGCTGTGTGAGTGTGGCGTCAGCCCTGCAATGTTCTGAGTGCTGTTTTCAGACCTGCTGTAAGACTTTGATCCTGCTATCTACGGACCCTTGAGCTACAGTTCTCCCTGCTCAGTCTCCTCTCTCACTTTCCTTCTTCCCCCTCCATCACCATCTCTTCTGTTGTCCAGGAGACACTGGCTGGACCGCGTATACTTGAGATTTCCCCTCCCTTGGGCATCATCCCTCATCCACATGATTGAAAGTAGCCTCTCTTCCATCCCTCCCCCTTTCCTTACTCTCTAAGATGTGATGGCTCAGCTTTCTTTTTTTTTTTCAAAAATGTTATTTTATTTATTGGTGTGTGTTCATGATTTTGTGTGATAGCCCCACTGTGCCACAGCCCACATATGGAAGTCAGAGAGCCGTTTTCTGGAGGCTGACCCTCCTTCTACCACAGGTTTTTGTTATTATGTTCATGTCGGCAGGCTTGTTCAGCAAGAGCTTCTACTCGCTGTTCCATCTTGCCTGCACCCAATCTCATTGAATCTTGTAATTCTCTATCTTTCCATTCAGGCCTTCTTTGAGCCCCTGACCAGAACAATGTAATTGTCCCCAATATCTCCTTATTTCTTGCATTTCTATCCTTCAGTGATCTTTGGTGCACCTGTTGGTTCCCAACCTTATGTCACACTGCTGTTTCTCCCCCAAAGCCTGGTGGTTCTGGACTTTCTCTGTACACAGTCCCTCAAATGCTGCAGGTTCCCTCGGAGCCCGGAAGAATGGAGAATGACTGAACCGAACAAAATTTACTTCATACTTAAATTAGTCAGAAGGGACAAAGAGGGTCACTTCATTCTAATCAGAGAACAAATCAGTCAAGAAGACCATCCTAAACTTATATGCACCAAACTCTGGTACACCCAATTTTATAAAGATAGTACTACTAGAATTAAAGATACAGATTATTATCAATCTATTACTAGTAGGTGATTTCAACACCCCAGTTTATCCAATGGAAAGATTGTCTGGATAAAAAGAGAAAAATGTCAGAATTAATTGACATCATACAGCAAATGAACTGCAGAATAGTCCACCAAACATGAGAGAATACACATTTTTCTCAGAAGCACTTGGAAACTTTTCTCAAATAGTCCATATCCTGGACAAAAAACAAAACTTTACAAAATCAATAAGGCTGGAATTAACCCTTATAACTTATTTGAACACAATGCAGTAAAACTTAAAATTAATAGCAAAAAAATCTCTAGTAAATACTCAAACTCGTGTTTTATAAGCATTGTTTAAACTCTCTCAGTTGTCTTTGACTTTGCTTAAGACGATTTTTTTCCATGTAGACATTCTAAGCCTCTAAGAGTTTCAGTGATGGACTGGGGAGATAGCTCAGATGGTAGAATGCTTAGCTAGCTTATAGGGGTTCCATCTCCAACACCGCATCAACAGATTATAGTGGCATTAACCTGTATTCCCAGCATTCATTATTAGAAGTAGAGGGATCAGAAGTTTAAGGTCACCCTCTGATATAGTGAGTTTGTTGGCCAGCCTAGGCTACATGAGACCCTGTCATAAAAAGAAAAATAATACCCATTAGAATGGACTATTTGTTTATCCATTTGCTGGAGTCTGCATTTTACATCATGCCTAGGCAAACTC
Source organism: Microtus pennsylvanicus (assembly GCF_037038515.1). Classification (NCBI taxonomy): domain Eukaryota; kingdom Metazoa; phylum Chordata; class Mammalia; order Rodentia; family Cricetidae; genus Microtus; species Microtus pennsylvanicus. The sequence goes on along the minus strand of NC_134580.1, from coordinate 124,202,049 downwards.
CTTCCTTTCATGATGTATCTGCCTCCCGTGCACCCCTCAGGCATTTTTCTGACTTTTCATTTTCCACGGTGTGTTGCAGTTAATCCAAGTATGTGGTGTGAGGTGTGGATCTCTCTTTCACCAAGGCCTTCGAGGAAACAGAATCACTAGTACAACTGCGGCTCAGAGTTTCACCAAGCCTGCACCAGTAGCATAAACCCTGCTGTCCCATATCATTTCTTCCGGGTGGACAGTGATTACACACAGCTTCAATCTAAACGCCATTTGACTGTGCTATTCTCCAGGTAATACTTTCAGTGCTCCTCCATCTCTATTCCGTAGGAGTTGTGGTCAAATCTTATACAGATGGCCTGTGATCAGTGCCATTGTAGATGAAGAGAAGTCCCCATCTCTCAGCTCTGGTCCCTGGGTCATTCTGCACAAGAAGGAATGCTGACCTTCTCTAGACCACCAAGCTGCTTTAAGCAGGGGGCAGAAATAAGAGAATCAAATTATCAACAGTCACTGTGTCATTTGTAACCAAGTCTTCCTGTGTGTGACACTGAACTGGGAGCTTCACACCCATGCAAAGCATTTGTCTCAGGGCCTAGGTTTTATCTGCTTAAAAGACATGATAGACATGTCCGGCTTCACGTAACTTTGTTTCCCTTCATGAGGTCTCTAGTATGTATGTATGCATTGCATGTATGTATCATATTTAGAGAGAGGGTCTTACTATGTAATAATAACTGGCCTGGGACTCACTATGTAGATGATGTCAGCTGAAAGGTCACCGAGACCCACCTACCTCTGCCTCGAAAGTGCTGATGGTGTGCATTGCCCAACAAGGTCTGTGTTTCTGATAGTAGTCTATTAGCTATGTCTAAACTAGATTAGTGTTCAAACTTGTCTTCATGCCTTCCATGGCCCAGATGATATTCTGTCTGCCAGTAAAGGTGATGGCATATGCACTCAGTGACCAGTCTTAGGTAAGAAGAAACACCCTGGTCCTGTGTGTCTCCATGGTACAGAAAAAAGTCCAGACCAAGGGGGGAAGTATCAATCTGATCAAAACTTCAGGTTGAATCAGCAAGTCCAAATTCCAGGAAGCATGCAATAAAGGTGGTTAGTGAATGGTTGTGAGGGTATATAAATAGAACACAAAATATGGAAATGAGCCAACAGGACTCTGGGGCCATGCCTCTGAACCCTCAGAATTGTGAGCTAAATAAATTATTTTCCTCATAAGTCACTCAACTCTGGTACTTTGTTATAGTGGGAAAGCAAACTAATAACACGGATACATTATGGAGATGTGAACACACAACACCTTAGGAAGTTGTTCTTCACTATTTATGAATATAATGGAATTGCGGTTTTGTCTTTTAAAGTCTTTATCTCACAGTCAAATACATGGCAATATTCCCAAAAGGCACTTGGGGTGTGCCTTAATGAAATCTCATAAATGCATTTGTTGTGTGACAGACTATTCCTGGAGAGGCACAACACACACACACACACACGCGCGCGCGCGCGCGCGCACGCGACTTTCAACTCCAGAAAGGGGACCCATGGCAGACCAAAGTAATGACTGAACCAAAATCCAACTTGGTGAGCCAGTGAGTTTTCTTTGGGGTTACTAAGAGTAGAATAGGTGAGGGGCTGCTCGCATGAGCAGGGGTGACTTGACAAGGCAGCAGCATCACTAAAAAGCCTGCCCAGCACCAGTGAAGACTCAGAAAATCTTCATCTCTGGAGGGCTGCACAACTTGCAGGTGGCTTGACTATTTAAAGATGTTCTCTGCAGCTCTCCTGGTCAGTGTCTTCTCCCCTAGTAGCTGTTTACTCCTCCTATAAATCCAAGGAGGGCCCTTAGAGATGTACCCAAGTTTTTACTTTCCCAGACATGTTTATCTCTGAGTCCCATGAGCCTCTTCCTCCCTTCTAGGGGAAACTGCTATACAACTGGTGTGTGTGTGTGTGTGTGTGTGTGTGTGTGTGTGTGTGTGTGTTCTGTCTGTCTCTGTGTTTGTGTGTTTGTGTATGTGTTTAACTCAGGCCTTTGACATCAGAAGCTCCTGCAAGTCAATAGTCTCTTGCACCCTCTGAGTGCAGAGGTTCCAGGATGGGTTGAACTTCCTGGACTCAATCATATCAGCATGGATGCTCAGCTTGGATCCTTGTTTTGAAGGTGGTCACCAGGTAAGTGGGGGTCATCATTTGCATATGATAAGATAAGGGTAGTCTGGTGACAACAGCCATTCTTAGTTTTCATTTCAAATATTGTCAAACACTTCTCCCTATCTTGGTAGCTATGCTCCTTCCCCAAACAAGAACTTGAAAGCAGTGGTAGCAAAGACTTCAGTATTGAAACATCCAAGCCCTCTTGTGTGGGAAACAGGAAAAAAAAAACACTAAGTAGGGAAGACCCAGGGCTCCCTAGTTCTCCCCCCACCTTCAGCCTTTCCTTCTAGGCCATCTCCATTCATTTTTTTAGAAGATTTATTTATTTATTTATTTATTTATTTATTTATTTATTTATTTATTTATTTATTTATTATGTATACAACATTTCTTCCATGTATGCTTGCATGCCAGAAGAGGGCACCAGATCTCATCATAGATGGCTGTGAGCCACCATGTGGTTGCTGGGAATTGAACTCAGGACCTCTGGAAGAACAGTCTTAACCTCTGAGCCATCTCTCCAGCCCCTCCATTCAGTCTTGACACCTGAATGCCTACAGAACCTCTCTCGACCAGGGTCCCCTAGTGGTCATGTTAGGCTGGAACTCAAATTGTTGCATTATTCTACCCACAGCAGAGAAGCATCTTCTTGCAGTAGATGGGACTCAACACAGAGACCCACAACTGGACAATGTGAAGACTTTAGAACACCTAGCCCTAAACGGAATATCTTCATCTTAGCCCTCCCTTCAAGGCTCAGGGGCCCAGGCAGAAGAGGAGGCAGCAAGATCGTAAGAGCCAGAGGTGGTGGGTGACACCGCAGAAACAGCATCTTACAGACACCCAGGACTGATGCCCATACACAGAGACTGTGGCAGCACACAGAGAACCTGCACAAGTTCAAGCCAGACGGAACCCAGGTATGGAGAAGAAGGAGTAGGCACAAAGTTCCATCCTAACTAAGAAGTCATTTGCAATTGATACCTGACGGGAAAAGGAAAAAAAAATGGGTTTTCTTCAATGGAGTATCATGGGGTCTATAAACCATGTTCCAGGGCAGTCTCCCGTACACAGGAGAAGTTGGCCAACACAAAATGAACTCCATGTGTTGTGTTGTGTTTTGTTTATTTGTTTTGTGGATTTTTTACTTCGTTTTGTTTTGGTATTTTTGGTCTTATTGAGTTTTTGTTGTTTTGGATTTTTATGTTTTGTTTTTATTTTTGTTTAGAAGAAAAAGAGAGAAAGAACATGAAGTTGGGTGAGTAACGAGGTGGGAGGATCTTAGAGAAGTTGGAGAAGTGATGTAAGAAACTTAACATGATTTCTAAGACCTTTATTGTTTTATTTCCAACGTAGTTGACTCTCAAAGGACAAGTTAGAGTCAATTGTCCTTTCTCTTACTAAATGGTGACTTCCTGCTCATGTGCAATTTACAGACCCACAGCCCTGTTCACTTACAGTGCACAGCTCCAGTATGAGGTGAAGTCTATACGTGTAACATGATGCACCGCCCTCTAGTCTTGGCTTCTCACCAAATCTCAGGTGAGGGACACTAGAAATAGTTGTTTGTCAGTGTTCTCTGCCCAAGGAGAAAATGAAAATTCCTCTCCAAATTTTCTCTCTACTCTAATGAACTGGGCTATTAATGTTCTCATTGGATGCAGAAATGCAGAACATATTGTATTAGTTATATTTTTCAGTGCTGCCACAAAATACCTGATGAACGAGGCTTTAGGAAAGAAGAGCTATTTGGGTTTCTGGTTCAAAGGATACAGTCTGTGATAAGGAGAAAGCACGGTAGCAGGAGCATGGTCCTGCGCTCTCAATCAGGAGGAAGAGAGATGGGCGTTGCTGTGGCTGGTCTACATAGTCAGGAGGAAGAGAGATGGATGCTACTGTAGCTGGCCCTCACAGTCAGGAGGCAGAGAAAGATGACTCTGCTGTGGCTGGTCCTCACAGTCAGGAGGAAGAGAGAGATGAATTTGCTGTGGCTGGTCCTCACAGTCAGGAGGAAGAGAGAGATGAATTTGCTGTGGCTGGTCCTCACAGTCAGGAGGCAGGGAGATGGGTGCTTCCATTCTGCATTTGCTCCTTCCCCCCCCCTTTTTTTCTTCCTTTATGTAGTCCAGAACCCCTGTCCATGGATGGTGCTGCCCATACAGCTAAGCCTCTCTGCGGAAACATTCTCACAGACACATCCAAAGGTGTGTCTCCTCAGTGAGTCAAAATCCAGGCAAGCTGACAATGGAAATCAACTACCACACATATGATGTTTTCCCCTTTTCAATGTTTAGTGTGACAGCTATCTTGGAAATAATTGCAGAAGTATCCACTACATTATCTTTTTATGACTTTTCTGCTTATAGACTTTGTTTATGTAGAACCTTATTGGTATGCTGATAAAAATAAAATAAATATTTATAATTTTAAAAGAAGCTTACCTTGTGAAGGAGCTACCAGATGCTACTGGGTATGACAGTAACAAATATCAGAGTTCTTGCATTTTTATTTATTTATTATTTTGTGTGTAGAGTGTTTTGCCCACCCCACCCCCACCCCCCGCCGTGTGTGTGTGTGTGTGTGTGTGTATACCATGTGCATACCTGGTGCTCTTGGAGGCCATCTCTCTGGCCCCAAACGTCATAGTTTAATGTAATAGGAGGTGAAGATTAGTGTTAGCCTAAAGTTTTAAAGGAAGACCTCCCTCAGTAGACAATCGTGTTGCACAGAACACTTTTCCTGTGGAATGGGCACTGACCATTTAACTCCACTTGTTTTCCTCAATTGCTAGAAGTTTTGTTGTTTTCACTTTGGACAGCGAAGAGTTCACGGTGGCATTCCTAAAGCCACAAGCAGATCCTGCTTATGACCATACAGTGAGGGCAAAGCTCAGTGGTGTAGAGGCTGAAGAGATAGATGGCTCAGTGATTAAGAGCATTGGCTGTCTTTCCAGAGGATCCAGACTCAGTTCCCAGAACCCACATCTTTTTGAAGTTCTAGTCTCAGGGGACTTAATTCCCTCTTCTGGCCTCTGTGCATAGCAGGCATGTAGGCACTGTACAGACAAACATACAGGTAAAACATTCACACAAATACAAAAATCTTTTTTCTCTTAAAAAAAAGATTTATTTTATTTTATTATGTGTACAAGTATTTTGCCTGCATGTGTGTATATGTACCTCTTCCAGGCCTGGTGCCCAAAGAAGACCAAAAAGAATGTCTGATCTTTCAGGATTAGAGCTATGGATAGTTCCCAACCATCATATGGGCACTGGGAATCAAACCCGCGTACTCTGTAAGAGCAACAAGTGCTCTTAACCACTGAGCCAGATCTCTAGCCTATAAATAAAGTTTTCAAAAAATATCAATGATGTAGAACCTAGCTGCAGCTAGGTCATAACCATGTCCTTCCATGTCTTCAACCCTGGCTTCCCTTAATCCCCTCCTCCAACTCATAGCAGCACACGGGTAATCCTCAGCAGTGGAGAGAAGTGACTATTTTCACATAAAGGCTATATGAGTCCTCCCACCGTGGATTGGCTATCCTAAGTCATCTCTACCCCTATGTCTGACACCCTGGAGAGGAATACCCATGAAGAAAATGGCCAATCATGCCCAAATGTTTCCTGGGCCCGGTTACTAAGGAAGGCTCCCATAAGCTCTCTTTTCTATCACAACATCCTAGAATAACCCCCCCCCAAGAGTTTTAGTATTCTAGATAGAAAGTAACTGAATTATGCTACCCTGACAACTCAGGTAATCAAAGCAAGGCAGAAATCTGAATTTCAGAATCAGTGGAGAGGCTTTCTGCATCAAAAAGAAAAACACGGTACTGGCTGTCAGGTGAGCGTTTTGGAAAACACATTGAAGCTGAAATGAGAAGACTTTAGTTCTTATGACAGCTGGGCCACTGACTTTAGCCAGCCAGATGTTCCAAAAAAAGCCCAGCTTCCTTCAAGGACTCAGCAGGCTTCATTTCAAAGAGAATGACAAGATGTGCCCTGGCTGTTGAAAGCAAGGCTCTCCTTGTAGCCTGGAAATGCATGATTATCTGGGGAGCATTCTTTGACTCTGGGAAGAGACCAGTGTTATACACATTGTCTTCCTAAGCTTCAGGGCGTGATCAGAAGGGCTAGCAGTTCTCTTGCCTGGCTAAACATCCAAAGGAACTTTCACATACGCAACAGGTGGGAGCTACAATAAAAGGAAAGGCACGTGCTTAGCCAATCTCAGGTTGGAAATTGGAAGACACTACTGCTTTCTGGAGTTGCCAGCCCCATGATGAACGGCTGCCGATAGACCACACGGCAGGTCCAGGACACAACAGTGAAGGCTGGTGGTCTCTATCCCCATTATTTTTTTATGTGATCCATTGGCTTGGCACAGATTCATTGCGAGTAATGACTCCCAAGGACTTGGTATAATGGGGTTGGGATCAGAGTTTCTGGACCTAATCTTGTCCAGAAATTTGCTAACTAAATATGGCTATGGCAAGCATGTTCAGGCTCCTTCAGTGACAGTCTTAGACCCCCTAAATTATCTATCTGTCTCTATAAATTCGGATGTTTCTGAACCTCAGAGGTTTCCCAAGGCCATGCTGAAGAACCAACCTATAATGGTTTTTCAGAGGCCCTTCCTTGAAATGGTTTCTACCCTTTGGTCTGGTGACTTCACATCTCTGAGCCTAATGACTGTTTCTGTTTAGTTTTCAGATGCTTAATTACAGTGGAACACTTCAACACCACTAAATTAAAACAAGCTACTGGCTTGTTCTTGATTGTGGCCTGGAATTCCTCCAAATGACGTTGACAGCAATATCAGATATTTAATTCATACCACACATTTAGTTAACTTTGGGACAAAAATTGTGAAATGCTTTGCACAAATCTGCTTGTGAGCTAGGAACATTTCCACGAGGGAAAGACTCTGGGCAGCATGTCTCATCTGCTAATGAGTTTTTAGTGTTTTGCAGAGACCAGAGTCTCTCGTCTTCGAGTATAATGACTTTCCAATTTGGTCTTCATAAGGGCCGCTTATATTACATTTTGCAAAAACTAATGAAATTACTTATTTCTTGTAATCATGGTTTTATTTACACAGCCATGTGACCAAGTCTATTATTTAAAGTTGGCAAGTGAGCAGACAAGCCATCAATTCATGGCTTTCTGGTGTGGAAAGCAAGCTTTGTAGGCGCTAGGAAGCCCCGCAATGCAGGTACGTGTGTTGAATGGAAGCTAAAGGCAACATAAGGCCCCTGTAAGATAATATTCTTGGGGAATGGATGTTAAGAGTTAGTTTGGGTCTTTACAACATCAGTCATATGGGTATTGTTTGCATCTGACAGTTTTTCTTTTAAGATTAATGTGCTTATGAAAACCTTGTGCGTTACTCTGCGAGGCAAGCTTGAAATCCATCAGCATTACCATCGGAATGACACAGAGCTGGGAGAGCAAACCAAATGACAAACAGAATCTGGTTTTCAGAGGCCAGTGTGTGCTGAAGAGAAATGATCTGAAGCCAAACTTGGCCTCCTTCCAGAAATTCCTCCTGCTGCACTGTTGGCACGGCCCATAGCAGGGTAGAAGCTAGAGGGCAGGGGAGGGCTGAGGGGCAGGGGGAGGGCTGAGGGACAGGGGAGGGCTGAGGGGCAGGGGAGGGCTGAGGGGCAGGGGAGGGCTGAGGGGCAGGGGAGGGCTGAGGGGCAGGGGAGGGCTGAAGAACAGGGGGAGGGCTGAGGGACAGGGGGAGGGCTGAGGGGCAGGGGGAGGGCTGAGGGACAGGGGAGGGCTGAGGGGCAGGGGAGGGCTGAGGGACAGGGGAGGGCTGAGGGGCAGGGGAGGGCTGAGGGGCAGGGGAGGGCTGAAGAACAGGGGGAGGGCTGAGGGACAGGGGGAGGGCTGAGGGACAGGGGAGGGCTGAGGGACAGGGGAGGGCTGAGGGGCAGGGGAGGGCTGAGGGGCAGGGGAGGGCTAAGGGACAGGGGAGGGCTGAGAGGGACAGGGGAGGGCTGAGGGACAGGAAACAGGGGAGTCAGAGAAGAAGCATGATTAACTAAAATCTTGCTCTTCATAGCAAATAGTCACAAGTAAAATCAAGTTCCAGGGATTGACTAAATAAATAAATGTGTGAAAAAATGAGACTTTCCCATGATCATTAGAAAAAGCCACTTCTAACATCACCATTTGACAAGCACTGGTGATGTCCAGTTGAAACACACGTGGGGGGGGGGGTTTGTTCAACATCTGGTTGGATTGGAGGATACAAAGATACCAGTGGCTTAAGGGGACAAGAATGACAAAGGCCCTCCTTAGCATCAAAAGCCTTCCTTTGCATTTTACAAAAGGACCCTTGAGCTCACAAGGAGAAAGGGAAAACACCTGACTCGGTCTCCAGCTCAAGAGCAAATCCCACCTTGGTCCATCCGGAGAACCCTGGCTGGTATTTGTGGATGTAGCAGCTATGTAAGACTCATGGCGAACTGACATCATACAAAGACGGAGAACGGGTGCCAGGCCTGGCAGGTATGAGGAGGACAGAAGAGGCTGAAGGACCCCACCCCAGGCCTCTGAGTTGGCAGCCCACTAAGCTTAGAAGGATGAGGGGAAGTTTCACCACCCACCCCCAACATGTTGGCTACCATTTTTCTCGATTTCAGACAGTTTCATTTCAGCACAATTTGGCCCGATCCTACTTTCTCGGCTCAGAAGGTGGGTGGCCAGAAACAGATGAGAACAACACTTGAGAGTTTCCTCGATGCACAGCTTCTTCTTTTTTTTTTTTTTTTTGAGTCCCAAATCACTTCCAAATGCAGCCGCTCAGCCAAGAGCCAAGAGATCACGCTGAGTGAGGCAGCCGCACATTCGAGAAGGGAGGAATTGGTGAGACCCCGAGGCAGACTCTGCCAGTGGACTGGGCCAAGAGGCTGTCACTGCCTGGGGGCGAGGGGGAGGCTGAATTTCACACCGTCTCAGCCCAGCAGACACTCTGCCAGTGAAAGGGGGCTGTGTCCTGTCTGGCCCGGCCAAGACTAAGTGGCATGAGGAATAACCAGAGAGCAGACTCTGCCAGCTGCCTTGGGATGCAATAATAGACATCTGCATCTAGGGAGCCCCTTCGAGCTCCAGGCCTTAGAGAATGGTGAAGACTGGAATTCAGCCTAGCTGGAGATGGATTTCTCAACAAACAGCCTGCATGCGCATCTGTGTGGCTTTCAAGGAAGGAAGAGAGACCTGGAGTCTTGAGAGGCTGGAGCTGCTTAAGCCTCTGCGTGGGCTCCTCCCACTTCGCTTCCCAGGTGACTCACTGGAGGACACATGATAATCAACCCTGGAGCCTTGGGCAGGTGGGCTTCTGAATGAGTTCCAGGGGACCTGAAGGTAGAAATTATTATACTGCACCTCGACTTTTCCAGAAAGTGGGAATATGTTCCCAAAGATGGACTCCTCCAGACGTAAACTGCACAGCAGCTCTGCGGGGGAGGGGAGGGCGTGGGACTGTCGATGGTCACGCCTCTTATTTTAGCCTACGGTCCAGTGGAGGGAGGAACAGAGTTAGTGTGCCAGTCCCGTTCCTGACACTCCCTTCCACGCTGTCCCTGAGCAAGCCATTAACAGCCTGGCACCTTTACCCCCACATCTACAAAAGGCGCTGACAGCGAGGAATTCATGGCTTACTGGGTTTATCGTCCTCACAAACCTAGCCTGTTGACAGAACAGCAGATTTCCTAAGAGTCAAGCTCAGAGTCTCGCGAATAAATAAATGGAATGTATTTAAAGACTTGAGTGTCTTTCCCATGATGGTGGTAGGAACGTACGGCTGCCTCATTCTGCTGAACTAAAACTCTGGGGGTTTCAGTGTTTCTTTCATTTTCAGTAAATATACCTCGCTCTCTTCTCTTCCCCATAAGCCTGTACCATAAGCCAACTTGTTCTTCTGTTATCCCACTAAAATGTCCTACAGGGGCATTATTCACACAGATCCTCAGAGTACGTGGAATCATTTGTCTTTTGGGTGTTGAAGGCTGCTGCATTTTGGAAATATTTGGAATCCTTGGGAATGGGTTACTCACCCTGCCTCTTAGGCATCCTGTGTCTCAGGGAACATGGCTGGTTGGAAGTGAAAATGAACAACCTTTGGAAGAGACAACTAGACAACATGTCATAAGGCTTTGAAAATGGGCATCCCGTTTCCCCGGGATTCTCTTTCAAAAACACCATCATCTCATCACTGCCGTTGCAAATGCATAAGCGGCTACTTAGGGCACCCTGAGGGATATCCAGATAGCATAGCTCAGAAAACATAGAAGCAGCATACATGTCTAACTCTAGAAAGCTCTTTAAACCATGGTACATCCATCCAATAGACATATAAAATCAAAATGAAAATGATGTCAACATCCCAGTAGGTGGTGAAAGTATTCAGAGCAGCACTTCCATGAGGATGGGAGGAATCTGAGCAGCAAGAGGTAGAGGTAACCTGTTAGTTGATAGTAATAGCACCCAGAGAGCAAATTGTATTATATAGATGTACCTGTTAAAAACTTCTGTACGAGCCACTAAAGGTTTGTCCATTGCATTGTATGTCAACACCTCTTAGGCAAAAGGTCATCAAGTATCAAGTTCTAGTTAGTTGCATGTGTGCTGAGATGGTTAGGGGTCAAGTAGACAGATTTCTTCAGCTTCTCTGGTGCTCTTGTCTGAAGGTTTGCATCTTCACCCCAGGTTTCCACATTGAAATATAATCTTAATATGATAGAACTGAGAAGGAAGACATTAGGGGGGTGATTGTCTGAGAGCTCTGCCCTCACAAATATGAATGGGGACCTGGTTGAGGACACTCCAAAGAAACAATTATCCCCCTTCCCAAGAGGGAATATGGGAAGAAGTCACCACCTACAAACCAGAAATTGGATTTCTCCAAACATCAATGAACTGGTACTTCCCAGCCTCTGTGACTGTAAGAAACAAATGTTGGTTAGCTACATGTGACTTGAATAGACTGGGACCTTTGGTATCTGTTGTAAACAAAATGAACCAATGGTGCCGAGAGATGAATAGCTACTTTATAAAACAAATGTGCTCAAAGATTGGTTACAGAATATAGGTTGTAGACATGCAGGACTTTTCCTGCTTCTAATTCAAACTTTTCCCTTTGAAGTTGTCATTGAAGATGTAGAAAACAAAATGACAGAACATTTAGTGATGTTCATGCCATTAAAATGTGTTTGACACCATTTTTATAAAAGATAGCCATCTTGCTTACTTTCATGTTTTTCACAATGCATATTCATTTATAGTTAGAAGGTATTTCTTTCAAAAAAGTTTTTTATGTATATGAATGATTTTTCCTTCATGTATGTTTGTGCACAGCAGACCTACCTGGCTCAACAGAGACACAGGATTGACTGGTCCTGAGCCTCCATGATGACTGGTAGGAACTGAACCCTAGTCCTCTGTTAAGAGCAGGAAGTGTTCTTAACCACTGAGCCATCTCTCCAGCCCAGAAGTTGCTTCTTTCAATTTCTTATTTTGCCCAAAGTGACTATGAGACCCATGTTGCTGGAAGGTAAACAAATCTTGTATTGCCTGTCCTGTGATGGCCACACTAAACTTTCCCTGATGAAGGTCTTGTTGGCAGGCTTTGTGACCACAGCCCATTGTTGCCACCTCTCATGTAGAGTTCCCAACGCCTCTGAGATGTCTTGCTCGGTTGACAATAGTCTCTTCTTTGAAATCTATCTAAGGGTGGCTTAAAGACAGTCATCTGAAACGATGTGGTAACACCCTCCACGCCTGGACTCCTGACACCCCGTGAAGCAGCAGATTGAGTTCTAGGTCTTTGTATCTCTGCTTCCTCTGGGACTGTTTAGCACCAAGAAAGGGTGGGACCAGAGTGGCTATAGCACACAGGCTAAGTGAACCTCAGCTTCATTGTTACCTTGGAGATGAATTCATAGGGCCTAAAAAGAAACTGCATACGAGTCATTTTTTTAAATGGATTCTTAAGAGGACGTTTGAAGTGTTTTCTGGTTTGACACTTAGATGGACACTAAAGATCTCTTTTTCTCCTTTTGAATTACTGGAACAAATTCTTGCACCTTCTCATTTTAATCTTAAAAATCTTTCAATTTATATACAGTGAAATTCAATTTCCTGGGTATGTAGTTCTATGAGTTCTGACAAATGCATAGCCGTGTAACCACAGCCCTAATCTGAAAATATTCCTTTCCCCCAAGAAGTCTTCATACACATATCCAAGTCTGGCTGGGACTGGTCTTTAAATGTTCTCTTTCGATTCATTTTACACCTGAGGAAATACAAGCCACAGGAGGGTCTTGTTGCTTTGCTGCAAAAATGTATTTGGCCTGTTGTCTTCCTGGAGCATCCTCATGTTGAAGCAGACCAGATTGCAAGAAAAACAACCGAATAAAATGAGGGGTGGGGGAGTCTGTGAGTAAACAAATTAAGCATTTTGCGATATGAACTTGTAACAGATGGCACCAGGGAGCCCCAAGATTGCTTTAGTTTAACCAAAGTTTGGGTATTAATGCCAAAGTCCTGGCTTAATTGTGCTCTGATGCTTGCTGTGCAACCTTGGGTAAAACGCTCCACCTCTCTGTATCTCTTTTTTCTCATCTGTAAAATGGCATCCACATCCAGAAGGACATTGTAAGGATCAAATGAGAACTTAAACACATGACAGGTAACCAGTGGACTATGACTATCTGCATGACTTCTGCATATCATTAAAATTTATTTTTGTGCCTGTGATCTTGTTTCAAGTGTTATGTGCTGGATCCCATTATGGCCACATTGCAAACAACACTGTAAGCTTGCCTTCAAGTTGGCTGCACGCTTACAGTAATCTGATCTGCTTCAACATGAGGATGCTCAGGAGGCAATAGTCCAGACTTCTTTTTGGAAGAGACAGGTTCACTGTCAAGAGACACTTAACAAGAAGCTGTGGCAGTCTCCATCATCTGAGAGAGATGGGTTCATGTTGGGTTCTTAGCTTAATATGTTTCTCCAGACACTGAGATCTCATAGCTCCATCTTGGAGAGAAGCCTTCCTTACCTGTATCTTGACTCCATGGTTCTGACCAACTGCCAGCCTTGCAGATCATGGCTCCCAACCCTCACCTCTTACTGAGTGCTCCTCCTGCCTCTGGGAGCTCCCTTGGGTAGGTGACCTAGGCCTCCCAATGCTTCCTTCCAAAAACAGCTCACACCCCTCGCTACATATTCCTCAAATCCAATGGCTTCTCCAGCTGACAAGAAAGATGTGAATGCTCACATGTACTCTAGATGTCTCCCTCCCTTCCCCTTTTTCTGAGGCAAAATCTCACTATGTGGCCATGACTAGCCTGGGACTTGTTGTTTAGACCAGGCTAGCCCCAAACTCAGAGACATGCCTCCCTCTGCATCCTAAGGACTTGGATTAAAAGTCTAAGTCACCATGCTCCTTTCCCATTTTTTAATAAAGAAAAACAAACTGACTTACCAATAATGTCATTAGAAGTTCTCCACAATTTAAGGTGATACATGCCTTCAGATCAAAGGCAATAGTCTAAGCAGGAATGCCCCCAATGATGTACACACAGATGGGCTGAAGTTTCCAAATATACACTGGCCATCTTATGAGACTGAGACCACAGCAGAAGAACAGCTTTCCTTGTCCTCTTTATTATCACCACACAATAAACCACTCCACAATTCCATGGCCTACGACAATATCCCTTCGATTCTGCCCAAGGATTCTGTGCCAGGAATTCACATGAGGCAATGGACAAGGGCTTGTAACTGCCTCTTCTTGTCTTAGGCCTCAGCTGGGGGACCCTTGCTGGGATTGACTCCAGCTGCAAGAATTTGGGACTACCTAGAATCATTTTCATTCATAAGGAAAGGGATGACAGAAATTGGGGTTGCTGGGAGGAGATCCTGCTTCATAAGACCTCTCTCTATCTGGGCCTCATGGCAGCCTTGGCATGTCTAAAGTACCTACAAATGGCTCAAGGCTGCCGTCTCAGTGTAGCAGTTGGAAGCTGTGTTGGCCTATCATAATGGAGTCTTGGAAGTACTGTGACACCATATCCTACAGTTTAAAAGTGAGTCACAGCCCACCTCATCCCTAAGGTGAAAACATAGATTCTATCTCTTCCTAGGATAGAGGTTAGGAATTGGAAATTGGTAGCTATGATTATAGTTATAAAACCACTCTACTTAAATGTCAATTAGTTCAGGCAATATGAAACTTAATATAGAGGTTAAACAAAAAATTAGGGACTGGAGAGATGGCTTAAGATACACACACACACACACACACACACACACACACACACATTACCCAAAATAGAGTGTAATTCAACTATAAAGAAAAATGAAATATTTTACTTGTAGGAAAATACAAGAAAGGGGATATCATTGTACTAAGTAAAACAAGGTAGACTCAGACAAACATCTCACATTCCCTTATATGTGGAATCTGAATTTTAAGAATCATAGCTATGAAAGCCACAGGTTTGCCTTCTTTCCATCTAGTGTGCGCTTCTCCTAAATGGTGTCTTGAGGGTCCATCTACCGCTGACTTACAGTACATTTCACAACACTACTCAGGAGACAGAGCTCTTAATACGTAAGGGAAGCTGTTGGGATGTGAAGTGTCCCCCACAGGATCATCCCCTTGGATACCCAATCCCCTGCTGATGACACTGTTCAGGGAAATCAGTGAGTCCTTGGATTGTGGGGCGCAGCTAGCAGAAGTTAGTCCCTGGGGGTGGTCTCAGAAAGTGCTCCTAACCGCTGAGCAATCTCTCCAGCCCCTCTCCAGCTCAAATTCTGAGATGGGTTCTGAGGCACCCACTGCTTGCTGCCCCCCTCGACTTCCATAGGTTATGTTGTCTTGTCTCTACTGTCCTGCAATGATGTGGTCGTGTCAGTAGGGGAAACCTGTTTTCCACCATTATCCCCTGCCTGCAGGCAGCATTGGGAAGATTATGAGGAGATAGCAGAATTGGGCATGCGCACACAGTGCCGGAGGGGCAGGTATCTTCCCTCAGGCTGGCAGCAGCAGCAACATGTTGATAACTGAGTTGGTGGGAGTCATTTCCTCACTGCTGATTCAGGTATCTCGAGTGTCCAGGTGTAGAAGTTACAGCCCAGCTGTGGTCAGGGCAGTGAACCCATAGGAGAGGGGACATTAACTTTCCCATCCATACATTTGATCTGATGGGCAGGCATCCATGATGGAGTGGTGAGAGCTCTAATAGCCACCTCGTCTCATAAACCCAAGCACATTGGAGCTTTTCAACCTAACTTGCTTTCCTGGGGGAGGCAAAGCGGAAGAGCAATAGTGTGTTGTTGAAGTTGCAGCCCCCCTAAAACTGAGGAGCTCTGAGGTGCGAGGGATGGAGTCCACAGACAAAGCTGAAGCCAGAGATGGTTGTGGAAGATGAACTGAGTACGCCCACACATTCAGCAACCCGAGGGAATCATTTCTGTGGAATAGCTTGAGAAACAGATGGGAAAGAGCACAGCTGATATAAACTGGAGGTGTACGTAGAAGCAGGAGGAAGGTGATAGAATGAGGGGTGGGGAGAAGGTATCTGAGAATTAGGGAGTCCCTGGGAAAAGAATATCAGAAAGGAAGGGGGAATGGGAAAGTGTGGGCAACACAGAAGGTGCCACGCAGGCACTGGATGTTATCAGGGACCTCTCCTGGCAACATGGGCCAGAGTCTGGTCCAGAAAGCCATCTAGTCCATATCTAAATCCATCCTGGGCTGTCCCAGGTCCCCTGAGTGGGCACTGTGGAAATGTCAAGCCCTCCGACCAACCTGGGTCAACACTCAAGGGCCCCTCTGCTGTGTGGAAAGGCCTACTCCTGTGAGACTGATGAAGACTGCGTGTCCTTGAGCGTGAGTCTCAGTTTCACATCCTCTTGTCCCGACCTTTGCTTCTTCCCCGTCCTTCCTAGGTGCTGGAGCCAAGGAATCTCCTTAATACACAGCCTGAACCCTTCACCTCAATTTAGATTGTGTTTTATAACTGAAGTCCCAGTAAATAAGGGAAAATGTACCTGGAATTGATAGCCTTGTTTCCCTTATTGATCCACAGCCCAGATTTTTTCTCCTGCATGCCTGGTGCCCATAGAGGTCAGCAGAGGGTATCACAGAGGAAAACAGATCTCCTGAAGCTGGAGTTACAGATAGTTGTGAACTACCACGTGGATGTGAGAAATCTACTGCACCTGGGTCCTCTGCAAGCACAGCAAGTGCAAAACTGTGATGGGCAATCCAGATCTGTGCGGCCTCTGGAGGATGCTCAAGGTGCCAACCTTTGGAGGGAGCCTGAGGTCCAAGCTTTGGGCTTCTCTGGTTCTGCTCTGAATAGCAACTTACTTAACAGCTGTGTTCCTAGAAGCCCACAACCACTGGGCCAGCAGGATGGAACCAGTCAGTTCTCTCCACTTCCTCAGCTTTGACCACACTAGGAGACTGGGACACTTAGAAATGAAAGTGTATAATCAAGTGTGTAATTGGGTGGTTCCAGTTTGATTCCACTAAAATTACATCTCAGCACTGTAGAATTATCAAAGTTGAAGACAATAAAATAATAAAGAAAACAAGCATAAGCACATTAGGAATGTTCCAAACTCCCATCCAAAAGCCATCCCTGCCCAGACCTTCTGAATTGTCTACAGTTATCAAGAAAAGATGGTATGAACTTGCTGCAGAGGGATCTTCTGGTCATGTGGCCCTCAAGGAAATAAATCTCATACTTTGTCTCACCACCTCCCCTCTCTATGAAGCTGATGAGCAGGAAGAAAAGGTAGGAGCTCCTTCCAGAGAAGGAGAATGCTTACAGTTGACCTTGTGTTGACGTGGACATCACTTCTCCATCCTCCTGACAGCTTTTGCTCAGTAGCAAGATTGAGGGAGGGCAGGGTGCAAGGTGTAGTTGAAAACACAGAATAAGTTTACTCTGGACATTACTGGGTTTCTTCCAAAAGTGTATTAATTTTACAAAAATAAGACATAGAGAAAGATCCCCAGACTCAATTGCCAAAAGCCAAACTTCAGAGGACAAAGAAGAAGAGCAGGGAACACACACCCACACACCTGAATACCTGAAGAACACAACACACATGTAATGAAATGTTCTAGGTCCTGAGTTAAAACAACAATGCCACGGCATTATTTTCTATCTTATCAGCAACAGTTAAGCATGGATGATACCCGCTGTCAAGGGAGGAAGGCAAAGACACATTTACACAACGAAATGGGTGTGGGCTATCTCTGGAAGAACGGTTTGGCAACGCCTGCTGATGTACATGTCAAACTAGGCAAGGCAAGCTTCTGAACACGTCCTGAAGAAAAGATCAAAAAGAAGTAAAAATATGGCCACCAAAATGATAGTTGCAACACAGCTTGCAAACAGTAAAACCTGGCACCAACTGAAATGTGCAATTGGTTACATCAACTGCAGTACATCTGCTAAAGAATACGATACAATCCCAGAAAAGATGCAGTGTGTTCGGGTATCATTTCCAGAATCACTACCGCCCTTTCGTTCTGCTTCTTCCACACACATACAATACACCGTCTGCAGAGATGGTTACCTTCTCTAGGTCTCAGCTTCCTTCCCACTGAAGACAACCATACTGGTATCATAGGGTGGGTGTGGCAAGGAGCCAACACTAGACTAGAAGTATTAGGTAAATGTCATAGACTGGCAGTATTGGCATTAGCATGAAAAATATTCACTATAGTTATTGATGAGGAAGACACACAACTCAGGAGCTGTGTTGAACAGACTGGAAGCTTCTTAAACAAGCTAAAAGACAAACGTGAAGTGAAGATATACCAGAGTCTTGTGCTATCAACTTATACAAAGAAGACTGGAGGCCATCTGGGTGGAATGTTTGACAAAAACATCTTTTGTTTCAGTGATTCAGGCTGGAACTTCCTCTATCTTTTCCAATATGTCCACTCTTTCATTCTTTCCTACATTGGGGTTTCCATGTGGTGAGGAGTGACTCAAGGAATCTGGGGGAAGCCTGATTCTGATTCAGGTAAGGTTTCTAAAAGGGGTGTAACCATATTCACGTTCCTCTCCAGCTTCTCCCAGATCTACCCATCTTCCTTACTCTCTCAACTTTGTGTGGTCTTTTTTTATTTCCTGAAAACATGTCAAGTACAACTTATATTCTCCAGATGTTCCACGGGAACATGCCACACCTTTAAAGAAAACTCTCTCTCCCTGAAGCTCTCGATTTCCAATAACTCCTCAGTCAGAGGTAGCGTTTTATGCCCACCTCCATGTCCTTATACTGAAATTAGCCTGACTTGAGGTTGTTCAGGTCTTACGCAAGCTGTCACAGCTGATGTGAGTTCATATAAGCCACAGCCCTCTGGTATCCAGAGAACACTGTATCTCTGGAGTCATCTCCCACCTCCCCCACCTCTGACTCTTATACTCTTTCCACCCCCTTTTCTGCAATGATACATGAATTTTAATATTGATGTCCCATTTAGAGCTGAGCCTTCCACAGTCTTTTATTCTATGTACCTCAACCAGTTGTGTGTCTTTGTGTTAATTACCATCTACTGCAAAAAGATGAGAGCTGTGCTAATCTGAGTACAACACTAAGTCACTAGGAGGAAGTTTAAATGCATCTACAGGAATAACATAGAGTACAATAAAAAGGGAGAGGAAATAGAAGTTCATCAACGTCACAGTATAGATAAGAAGTAAACCCCCAGATCCGAATATATAAAGGTAAGACTAATATAAATATAGCTGAGAAGGTTGTTGGCATTCATATTACTTAGAATGAGTCACAGTGTCTGTGGATGTTGCACGGTGCTGTGTTATACAAAGTGATACTCTTCTTACTGAAACTTTTAACTTTCTTCATCCCAAAGCCACATTCTTAACATTTCCCCCTTCCAGGAAGGACATTACACTATCCCCTTTCCAGAGTCAAGTAGGAAGAAATAATGAAGCCATGCCAGTGAAGTCTAAGCAGTGGAATTCTGGAACTGCTGCTCTGAAAATCCAGGAGCATTCTCATCACCTTCCCGTTGTCAGGTAAATTAAGTACCTAAGTCAGCTGCACCAGCAGCGGCAATTGTGAGGCCACACCTGAGCATCAAAGACTTAAGGTGGAGGAAATACATCATGGGGGAACTAGGGGTTAATACAGCAAAAAGAGACCAGTTCATCCCTCTTTGTGCCCTCCAGTAAGCTCTCTGCACTTCATGTTTGTGGTGATATTTTCTTTCTGATCTAACAAATGAAGCTAACCTGAAGATCAGAGTGTGGAGCTAAACCACTAGTTAGCTGCAGAGGCCAGAGAGTGTGGCTCACAGCTTTAATCCCAGAATTTGGGAGACATACCCAGACGGATTTCTGTGAGTTCAAGGCCACCCTGGATTACACTAGATTTACCCAGTCTAAAAGAGAACCAGAGCCAGACAGTGGTGGCTCACAGCTTTAATCCCAGAATTTGGGAGACATACCCAGACGGATTTCTGTGAGTTCAAGGCCACCCTGGATTACACTAGATTTACCCAGTCTAAAAGAAAACCAGAGCCAGACAGTAGTGGCTCACAGCTTTAATCCCAGTATTTGGGAGACACGTGCCTTTAATCTCAGCACTAGGAAGGTAGAGACAGGAAGGAATATGGCTAATTGGAGAGAGGAATATAAGACAGGAGGAGGCAGGAACTCAAGGCATTCAGTCTGAGGTTACATAGAGAAAGGAACACATATTTGACCTGAGGATATAGTATAGGTAAGAACTAATGGCTGGCTGCTCTGTTCTCTGGTCTTTCAGCATTTACCCCTATATCTGATTCCGGGTTTCATTATTAAGACCAATTAGAATTCGAGTAGCTCATGTTACATGGGGCGGGGGCGGGGGGGCGCTGGTGGCTGGTGAACCTGCTGTGTTCTCCTCTTCTGGGTCAACTCATTTCCAAAACACGTCTCCATGGCCTACCATGTGTCATGAGTAAGCCACCACAAGAAGTCTTGCCTCAAGAGAAGTGGTTCTCAGCCTTCCTAATGGTGCAGCCCTTTAATACAGCTCCTCTTACTGTGGTGACGCTAAATTCTATCATTCTTGTTCCTACTTCATAACTCCAATTTTGTTACTGTTATGAATCATAATGTAAATATCTTTGTTTTACTATGGTCTTAGGTGGCCCATGTGAAAAGGTCATTCAGCCCCACTAAGAGGATCATGAACCAAGAGTTAAGAATCACTGCTCTAGAGTGTGCTCTCCAGTGGACCTTCCAAGAAGGGGTCAGTGGATGCAAAGCCTAGTGAAATCAGGGATGGCGGCTGGAAACACAAATCTTCAAGCTGAGCAGCAACCAAGTTTGTTGAGTTAGAAAAAATTTTGGGTCCAGGAGGCAGCAATGCATAGCTCTGCTCCCCATCCTCCAGCTCATACAGTGTTTCTGTCTCTTCTTCAGCTTTGTTCCCTGAGTCTTGGTGGTGATTAGAGAGAGAGAGAATATTTTAAAAGAAAATTGTGTTTGTATTAATCAGTTATAGACTTTTTTCTGTCTTTATTCCAGAAATGATACAGAACCAAAATTTCTTACATAGCATTTATATTACATGGGATAGTATAGGCAATTTCGAGATGGTTTAACATATACAGGAAGATGTGTACAGATTACGCATAACTACAATGCCGTTGTATCAGAGGGACTTTAGCATCCTTGGATTTAATATAGGCATGGAGGGGAGGGCTTACATCCATCCTCTGTGCATGCCCAAAAACTGCTGCTATGCTTAGCCATGAGACTCAAACAAACTGGGTTAAGTGCGATGCTAGCAAGGTCAGACATTAAGTCTCTTGAACAGATGTTTTTATATCCTCTTACTTTATCAAATCTTTGCATTTTAGTTAGAAAGAGAATTGTCTTGATTCTAGTCTATACCAGGGAACCAGAATAAATAGAATACTCAGCTATTATTCTAAGTCATTTTTTATTATGTAATGTTGGTCAATTTTTTTTAAAAAAAGTCACTGGGAAGTGAATTAAGAACACACACACACACACACACACAGGGTCACCGCCCAGATCCAGTTGCTATGAACATCTTGGTGTACTTCTATACACACTTGGCAATTCACTGGGGTCTTTCACAGTATCCAGTTTTCTGTCTAACGTTTTAGCTTAACACGAGGAAATATCCAAATCCTCTTCTATTCTTCAGCCTTTTGCCAATTTTCCATTATTTTAAATAAAGCTGAAATGAATATAATGGTTCATAAAACATTTTCTGTTGTTAGGAGAAATCCATGGGCTAATTCCTAGAAACTAGCCTGCAAAGATTAAGAACATTCTTTGGTCCACTCTGCTCAAAAGGCTTTAAAAGTCTGGAAGAAAATCTTTCACTAGCCCTGGATAGTTTCATGATAATTGGGAGGCAATGTCACTTCATTGTAAAGCTTTGTTTTGTTTGCCAAGGAAGCCAAATAGAGTAAGTTATTTATTGAGCGCTGGTGGTTACACTCTGGTGAATTGGCCTATTTTCCCATTGCCTGTGAATCTTGAAGAGTGTGGTGTGGTTTTTTTTCTAATGAAATTATTCAACAGTACATACAAGGACTAACGTTTTGTCAACTGTTATAGATTTTCAACAGCTCCCAATTACCATTTTCATCTTGCTTACTTGTCCTTTGGGAGATTAGAAATGTTTCCTCTTCAATTTAGACAATCTAATAACCTTTCGTTTATGAGTCCCTTATTAAATTTATCCTCGTACTGACCTTCCCATTCTAAGACTAGATTCATTGCCATTTCTTTCCCAAATATTTTAATATTTTACTCATATGTCAAAGACATTGGTTTGTTTTTACTATTTTCCAATTGTAGTAAAAAATGAACATAAGACAAAATTTGCTATTTAACTACCCTTCAGTGTACCCCTCACTTGACATTGACTACATTCACAGTATTCAAACTACCACCATTGTTTCTAAACTTGCTTCGCCACCCTGACAGAAACTCCTCATCACCCTCTCCCCCAGTCACTGGTAGCTGCTAGGTCTACTTTCTGTCTCTATCAATTGTTATGTCGCGTACTTTACAGAAGAGACATCACACGAAGCATATTCTTCTGTGACTGGCCCATTTCACTTCGTGTAATGGGTTCTCCATTCATTGATGTCAAAGCATGTGCCAGAATTTCCTTCTTCTCGTGGCTGAATAACATTCCTGTGTTATGTGTCAGTCACATTTTGCTTGTCTGCTTATCTGCTGACAATGCTTGGATTTTTTTTCTGCCCTTTGTCTGCTGTGAGCATTGACAGCCTGAACACTGGTGAACAAACACCTGCTTGAGTCCATGGCTTTGAATTCTCTTGGGGGTACACCCTAAAGTAGAATGTTGGGTCAAATGATACATTCTGCATTCATCTTTTTCCTTTGGCAGCTGCCCTGCTGATTTCTGCAGTGGCTGTAACATTGCACACAGCCATCAGCCGAGCACAGGTTTCTGCCTTCTCCACATCTGCCTAACGTCCACCTCCAGGTGTTTCACAGTGTCCATCCCAGTGCGTGCCCGGCAATCTCTCTGTGGCGGTTTTTGTCTGCCATTCCGTTGTGACTCGACATTGTGTTTCTTCTGTGCTTACTGCTTATTTCTGAACCTCCTCTGGAGAAATGATTATTGCCTACTTTTGTGATATTCCTTTCTAGCTGAATTTTAGGAGTTCTCTATATGTTCTGATTATAATCCCTTTCTAAGTCATCCGTTCTGTGTGTTGCCTTTCTTATTAGTTCATATATTCGCTTGTGAGGGGGCACACTTGATCTATTTTGTTAGTCTATATGTATTATTAGTTATATACATCAAAAGACATATTATAAGAAACTGGCTTGTGTGACCATGGAGGTCCTGGTGAGCTCATGACCTGGGGGAGGTGAACGTACAGATGGAGACTTTAAAGAAAGGTTTCCTGGGAAATTTCCCCTCACCTAGGAGGGAGAGGGAAGCCATCTTTTGTTCCACTCTAGCCTCCAATTAGATAGGTAAGACCATTATGTAAGGCAATGTTCTTCATATGACCATTTAAAATATTAATCTAATTGGGTGTTCCTAGACTGAATATATAGACCTCCCGGTCCTGATGTTTTTGATACATAAAGTTAATAGATAATATTTTTCTGAGACATAAAAGTTTTTAATTTTGAAGTTGAAGTTTTCTATTCTTTTTCTTTCATTGCCTGTGTTTTGGGCTTTTATTTAAGAAACTCTCCTATTTCATTAGTCTATAAGTACTTCATGCCAGAACCATGCTGTTTTGATTACTATGACTTGGTTACATGTAAAGTTGACATCAGAACATGTGAACCTTCTGACACTGTTCATCTTTAACAGGTCTACTCTATCTAGTTCCTTGAAATTGCCTGTGAACCTTAGGATGACTATCTTTACTCTCATCAAAAAGCAAGGCTTTGATAAAGATGGTGTTGCATCTTGATCACTTCCCATCCATGAACACTATGTATCCGAGGATTTATTAAGTCTTCTGAAATGTCCTGTAGTAAAATTTGTATAATGTTCATCACACTAAGAGAGCATGCAACTAGGGAAGGGCCAGAGCCTACGAAGGCTTATTGCTGAAGACAGAGCTCTAGAAAGGGAATCGACGCACTAGATATGTTTGTTCCAACTTTCAACCATTCTGCTGCCTTTTTGGTACAAATTTATGAAGCACCGATTTTGTGCCAGACATTCCCAGGAACATCCCAGCAAGGAAAACAGAAAACACCTGTAACAGCATCTGTGCTGAGAATACCTTGTATGTGGGACTTCATACCAAACGCTGAGGGAAATTAAATATCAGCGTTTATTCATGAAGGCCAGTCAGTTTTCATGTCAAACATACAAGCCTTAGTACAAAGGTGACACACACCTGCCTAACTGAGGTCTGCAGAGACCCAAAGGGGACAGGTGCATGACAGGTGTCGAGCTGACAGGTCCAGGGAGAATTAGCACGAGTGTGTTGTTGTGCAGAGTGGACAGGGCAGTTGGTCACAGAACTGTGCGGAGTGGCCATGGGATGGGCACCAGGGTAAGTTCTTAGGAGAGGAGACACACGTGAAAGAAAGTGTGTGGTAGCTATGGTGGCACACACCCTTAATACCAGCACTAGGGAGGCAGAGGCAGGTGGATCTTTACGAGTTTGAGGACAGCCAGAACTACATAGAGAGACCTTAGAGACAGACAGAGAGAGAGAGAGAGAGAGAGAGAGAGAGAGAGAGAGAGAGAGAGAGAGAGAGAGAGAGATGAATTCAGGAGAACCAGAAGGCATGTTGTAGCAAGGGAAGTACAGCTTGGGTGAGTGACCACAACTGGCCACACACTGTGCGATGCTAAGGTTGAAATGTTCCCCTGAAGGCCATGGTGGAGTGACAAGCCTCTAGCAGTGACACGCTGGAGTCTCATTTCAGAAGATAGCTATGATTCCAGAAAGAGAAAAGAGTTAAGAAAGCCATACACGGATCAAGAGCGGGACACATGATCCCAGCCATAAACCAGGCAAGGACCAGCATGAGCTGATCTCACAGGAGAAGGTACAGGGGCCACTTTGAAGGGCAGGAAGTGATTGGCCTATTTATTAGGTATGAAGAAGAAATGCTGCTTCCTACCACCTAGAAATCTGTGATCACAAAAAATCCAAGAAAAACAATCCATGATTATGCCGAGCGTCTCACTGGACGTAAGTTATTCCTGTAGTCCTGGGTACCTGCGTGAAGGCTATGTCAGGTGCCTATGAGATATGCAGATACACTGGTCCCTTGGTATTCCCAGGGGATTTATTCCAGGACCGTCTACAGATACCCAGATACACCAGTGCTCCAATCCCTTACATGAATTCAAACAGCAGAAGCGGGGCTGGAGAGATGGCTGAGTGAATCAGCAAAGTTCTTGCTGCCCAAGCCTAAGGACCCAATGATATGCCCAGCAGCCACGTCAAAATCCAGCTGTGATGATCCATGTCTGTGGTCCCAGCTTTGGGGAGGAGAAACAGGAGGATCCCTGGGGTTCAGTGGCCAGCTAGCCTAGCATAACCAGCAAGCCTTGGGTCCTGCAGAGAGATCCTGTCTCAAAAACTTAAAAGGAAGGACACCTGAGGTTGACCTCTGGCCTCCACATAAATGCATACCTACACACAAGTGCGCCCACACCCACAGGAATGTGTACATACACAAAAGTAAATAAAGTGTTTAAACTTAGCCTATGTACAGTTTTCTGAGCACATAAAATGACCTAAGGAGTCCTTGCAATACCTAATAGAAAGATTGTTCGGTTGCATTATTTAGGGAATGATGACAATAAGCCTGCACATATACTTTTAATATGTTCAGTCAAACACCACCATTAGACTCCTCAGACACATAATCTTCATATACAGAAAGTCAGCTGTACCTAGACCTATGGGGTCTGGAAAAGAAATACGAGGTGTTTGCTACTGTTAGGCCAAGACGTCTCATGTGTGGTTTCCCTTGTGATAGCCTGCATTTTGCTCAGCCTCTCTTTTTGTTTCTAGCATGTATAGAGGGCTGTTTTTATTCCCCTAGACCTGACCTTCCTGGGGTTGACTGACAGTCATGTACATGAAGCCAGATTTAAGCCCCTTCTCTGTGCTAACCCACGCTCCTCCAAAAGGCTTGTCTATACACGCTCTGAGCAGTCAAGAGGCTGTTTGATTTTGCTTAGATTGCATGCGCACACAAAAATGCTGATGGAATAAATAACATCTTATGACAGGCCTGAGGCCAGAGGCTTTTAGGTCAGTTAGAAAGCTGAGCAGGAGAGAAAGGAGAGAAAGAAAAAAATTACTCTTCTTTCAATTTTAGGAGAGACAGCAGTGTTGGCGTACTTTAGATGCCTGACATTCACGTATTCATCATTGTAGTAGTACTTAGAAGGCAAAAAGTGCCCAACTAGAGAAAATAAAATGCATCACTCACTTTATAAAACTATGTTGATTGGTTTCTTGTTTTTATTTTTGTTTAATTTGACTTGGTTTGGTTTCTCAAGACAGGGTTTTTCTGTGTAGCCCTGGCTGTTCTAGAACTCACTCTGTAGACCAGGCTGGCCTCGAACACACAGAGATCCACCTGCCTCTGCCTCCCAAGTACTGGAGTTAAAGGTGTGCGCCATCATCACTGCCTGGCTTGGGTTTTGTTGTTGTTTTTGTTGTTGTTTTGTTTTGTTTATTTTATGTGATGAGTGTTTGTCTGCATGCATGCATGTGCCCATGTGCCCCCTGTGAGTACCTGGTGCATATGAAGGCTAGAAGATGTCAGAGCTCCTCACCTGGAGTTACAGACATTGTAAGCCACTGTGCGTCCTGAGAATGGAACCTGGATCCTGTGCAAGAGCAGCCAGGATCCTGGCCAATTCACCAACCATCTTAGTTGAGTTTTAAACTTTTTTCTCTTCCAGGCCATCCCTTTGTCCTTTAGAAAACAGCGACTATTAATAATTTTATATTTTATTACCACTATCTCATTATAGTTCCATACTATGCTAAGTGTGGTGACACATGCCTTTAATCCCAGAATTCGGGAGGCAGAGCCAGGCAGATTTTTGTGAGTTCCAGGTCAGCCGTGAGTTCTGAAACCTCCAGGGCTATACAAAGAAACCCTGTCTCGAAAAATGAGAGCTAGATGGATAGATAGATAATAGATAGATAGATGATAGATAGATAGATAGATAGATAGATAGATAGATAGATAGATAGATAGAAAGAATACTAAAATAAATGTGTTAACCTACTTGTCCTCCATCTCCCTATCTATTTAATGGACTCTGACTTACTGACAAGCAAACTTTAAACAACAACCAAAAAATTATTGGATCTCTAAATTCAGTCAACTGATGGGAAGTTCTTTCAGAACTTATATATAGACTAATCTGTTCTTTAAGAAAGGAAGAAAGAGGAAGGAAGGGAGGGAGGAAGGAAAGAAAGAAAGAAAGAAAGAAAGAAAGAAAGAAAGAAAGAAAGAAAGAAAGAAAGGAAAGAAAGAAAGAAAGAAAGAAAGAAAGAAAGAAAGAAAGAAAGAAAGAAAGAAAGAAGTATGTGCACATATTTCTTCTTCCTGCCAAGGCCTCCAAACCCCTACTAGGTATCATCAGCATGTGTCTGTGCCTGGCCCCAGGACAGAGCTGAAGGTATTGTGGCATTACCTCCTCTGGTGCTCTCTATAACTGAGGGACACACACTATTGCTAACCCATGAGAATGAGGCCCAGGGAATTGCTACACAAAGCCATGCAGCTTCCGTGGGAACCTGGAATCTGAGCTTGGAAAGGTAAAATTACAGCCTCCTCAGCCCCCTGCTGTGTTAAGGGTGCTGCTCAGGCTTCACATTTACTAGCCAAAAGTTCTATTGCTGAGCTATACCCCTGTCCCTATTATGGATTTTTAGAGACTTTGTTGGGCAACCCAGAGGGATAGCAGGACCTGGGATCCACATAGTCCTCAGGAATACTTCCAGAGCATCAGTGGCATTTATACCATGAGCCTGCCTTCCACCTGGCTGTGCCTTGACCTGTGGAATTCTAAAATACAGTCAGGGGCAGGGAGAGAAAGACCTGGTCAATGAGAGCAAGCAATGCAATTAATTAAATGATGAACAGGCAAACAGGGTATCTCACAGGAGCAAATAAAAATTTCCTTCTTGACTCTGCCACTGGTTTTGTCTTGGGTCTTACCTGTTCTTTTACAGGTTAAGAGATACTTAGATTCTTTTCTTATAAAAGCCACAAGCCCCCTGCCTAACCTCTTGTCAAAAAGGCAAATGAGGCTGAACCATGAGAGCTGAGAGAATCTTGTTATCCCAGGCTAGACTCGAAGTTCGGATCCTGCTTCTGGATTCAAAGGTTAATTACAAACGTGCACTCCAGGGCCACTCTGAGCTAAGACTCTGGGTTTGGAATGTAATTAGGGACATCTTGGCTGAAGAAAAAGGCACAAGCTATATTTAAAAAAAACCATGAATTCCTATAGTCATCAAAATAATTTATTATGTCATTATCAGCATTGTTTAAACAAAGTAGACCATAGTAAAAAGTAAATCATTTATGAATTCTTATTTTAATTATAAATTATAATGTGCATACTGGCTCACATTGAAAATATATTTCTGGTGTGACACATCACCAAAAATAATCGAAATGCATTATTCTTTAAAAAGAAATTAAATCCAAAAAAAAAAAACCAAAAGAAATCAAACCTTCTTAAATTGGGACACTTGTGATCCTTCCAGCTGGGCAGGGTTCTTCAGTTTCCATTCAGATAAATCACACACAACATTTGTGGAACATACCAGAATCTGCCAGGTAAAATATTTCCAGGTATTAGACATTAATGTTAATATTGCAGAGGACAGCAATGTTTCATGGTGGCACCTCTACTAACTGAGACATTAATCTGGGCTGACAAGGTGGCTCATGGTGTAAGGGTGCCTCTTGCCACGCCTGATGGCCTGAATTTAATCCTAGGGACACACAGTGTGGAAGGAGAAAACTGACTCCGACAAGTGTCCTCCGACCTCCACACGTGTGTGCACACACACATACACATACAAAAACATTAATGAAGGTATGATAAAAAAGAGACATTAATCTATGATGTTATAGAGGACTGGCAGTTAGTCCAAGACAGGCATCTGGAACAGAACATTCCAGACAATTCCTTTCTCTGAGTTCCTTCTAGACGTCTCTCCTTCACCACAGCCTCCCTGAGCAGTCCAGCCTTCCAGAAACTCGGTTTTCTGGTCACATCTCTCACGCCCTGCAAACCTCCAAACCCTTTCAACTGCCACACGAGAACTTGTCTGGGTCTGGGTCTGCCCATCCGGTTCTCAGCACATATGTTCTTCCCTTCAGCTGGACCTGGCTCCTCGGGCTTGTACCATGTACCTAGCACCTTGGTGGACATCCATCCCCGATCAGAAGAAAGACCACGTTTAGCACATTGTCGTTCACCCCTGAGGACTGCATACTGGACACTCAGTGCCCATCTGCAACACCACTTCTCCGGGTGCGTAACCCATCTGTCGGTGGGTGCTCCTTGTAACATGCCTTGAACATCAGTCCCTGCCTGAAACAGCAGGGTGGTACAGTTAGCGTGTACAGAGCACCACCGGGCTAGCTAATCAGACTAGCTAACTAATCAGGCTTCTCTGAAAGCTTCATTTAAAGCCCTTGTCACACTCTGGCAACTGGAATGCACCGCCCGCTTCAGCAGGTGCTTTCCCCAGCCCATTGCTACCACCTGTTGGTTCTCGGAGGAAACTGAATGAGCTGTATGTCTCAGAAACAGGCTTCCCTTTCTTTCCAACAAGATTTTGGCCACTGGAAAATAATCACAAGGGGAACCCCACGTGGAGAATCGGATGCCTGGCAAGTGCTTCTGTAAAACATGTCCTGGATCGATCTTCTTTCTTTTCCTCAAAGTTGACTTGCCGGACTGAGGTATCTCAGGAGTGCTTGTGCTAAAAAACAGACCGAAGTACTCCCTTCATCCCAAAAGGGCCATAGTGAGGTGAGCCAGCCCCCTTCCCAGAAAAGCACCCTGGGCCCATCTTCCTGAGCACTGTGCTTCTGCAGAATGCCGGTTTAGGAGGCAACCATTTGGTACCCGCCTTTGTCGGATTCCATTGCCTGATACTGCTCCAGGAAGGTCACAGTCCACTTGTTCTTAATTTTGAAAATTTTCAGAGCTGGTTATTTGTCTCAAACAGGCCATTCTTAATGAAAACATGAGATATTAACTCTTCCAGTTGGCTATGGCTATGTAACAGACCACCCCCAAAATATAGTAGCATACACCAATTTATTATTAAATTACAATACATTATTAGCTGAGAAAATGCATTGTTTACTACCATTCTGAGAGGTGACTGGGTGGCTCTCTACCCACGCCATAGCTGCTGTGGCCACAGGTACTTAGTCCAGCTGTCCCCTGCTCCCACCATGTGGGCTCTCCATGTGCTGCTGGGCTCTCCAAGGCCAATTCACACGGCTTACACATCAGGATAGCCCAGGCTTCCTTATCACATGGCAGCCCCATTCTAGGAGAACAAATCAGAAACACCAAGACCGTTAGATGTTAGGCCTCGAGCCAAGTGTGGTGGCTCACACCAGTAAATCCTAGTACTCCGGAGTCTGAGGCCGGAAACTCAGAGGTTCAAAGTCAGCCTGGAAGAGGGGAGGGGGATGGGAGGGGGGAGGAGAGAACCTCAAGGAAGAATCGAAATCACACCTGGAATTGGAATAGGGGTGTCACCCCATTTCATTCTACTAGTCCCAGCACAGCCCAGATGCCAAGGGGAGGGAAACCAACTGCCTGGTAACGTGTAATGTGTCTACATGGTAGGGAAGAGCCTAGGCCATCTTCGCAATCTTCCATACACAGGCCGTTACAGAAACTCCTCGCTGGCTCTCTGCTCTGCACTGGGGACACGTTTCATCCTCTTTGAGCTGATGTCCTTACCTGTAGAAAGCCAGTAGCCATTGCTACTTAGAGGCTTAAGATGAAGTGAGTTGAGTTAGACCCTCTTAACTGAGAAGGAAGTGACCCAAGTCACCCAGCAAATCCCCAAACCTGCAGACAGTATCTCATGCCACATAAAACTGCCTTGTCACGTGTGCCCCGAAGTTTTGCCATTCAGTCTCAAAGTTCCAGTGCTGGGGTCTCCACTGCTTCATGCACTTGCCCCTTGTTACGAAACACCAGCAAAAATAACTGCACACAAGCCCTGTTACATTGATAAATGGGGGGTTGCTCAGTGACTGATGACCAGACACAGAAGGATACGCTGGGCAGTGGGGGGCTCCCTCTGCTTGGGGGGGTGGAGCAAGACAGCCTGAGGTTTCACCACTCTACTCAAAATATAATTTAAAAAGTCACGAGTTATTTATTTCCAGAATTTTTTATTCAATGTTTTAAACCCAGGCATACAAAGGTGAGTGAAAGCTCTAGGGCTAGGCACAGAGCACATGATCATAGATCAATAAATGAGATGCTGGGCCATCATAGAAACTTGGGAGGACCAAACCCAGGGGAAGCATCCATGCTGGTTAAGTAAATGGCTTAAGATTCACGCAAACTATTCCTAGCAAACTGAATAATTAAATAACTCTTATTTCTATCTTTATCCTGCCTTTCTTTCCTTCCCTCTTTTCTGTCTCGAGGCTGGTGGGAAGCTCTGAGTGCAAGGATGCTGAGCACCTGCAGGCCCCACCACAGAATCACCTGGATAGGCCGCTTTGCTGGAGAGCCATTGAGATCAACACCTGGGGATCTTTCTCTCAGACTTACTTAGACTGCACAAAGAATACTCTCCACATCTCCTAACCAGAAGAGGAAAAGTAGCTGTGGTCTCCTGGGGGGATCAGGGCACAGATTGAGGCATGTCACCATGCAGAGTGACTTTTCTCCTACTTTATTATGCAGCCCAGATGTTCTCCAAGCAGAATGCTCCTCACTTATCCTCCCCTACCCGTTTTTGTTGGCAGTGGCAACTTCTGTCCACAACAGCATCTTAGACAGGTTTGTACTTCTCCCAGTACCCGAGCAACCTGTTGCATTGTGCTTCCTCTGCAAGCATCCAAAAGTCCGTCGCCCCAGCTTCAGCGTTCAGCTGTTGTTTGTTCCCAAGTAGTAAAGATTCCATTGTGTGGATGTACCACACCACCTTTATCCACTTGTTCTCTGAAGGGCACTCACTTCCAGGGTGGGCTAATACAACTAGAAATGACATAGAAGCCATGTTTAGGTTTTTTGTGTCAAAGTAAAGTTTTCATTTCTCTTGCGTAGTTATATCCAGAAATGGACTTGAGGAATTGTGTAGTGATGTGTGTTTTAAAAGTTCAAGGGTTGACATCTGTGATCTGCTGGAGCACACGAAGGGACTGGTCCCGCTGACCCAAAGCTGCAGGACCCAACACAGGACAACAGCAGGAAAACCAAGAGGAGTTTCAGTGAGAGCCCAGTATTGACCGTGTAGTAAGAACCGAAGGCCTCGAACCAGACCAACGAAGCTTTGCAATAAACACTTGCGAGCAAAGACGTGTGGATAAAAGGGCTTACTACATGACCTACTGTGTCACATTACAGCTTCCATGACATGATTGAGTTTTCCTTCTTTTTTCCCTCTTATTTCTTCTTTTCTTTCCTTTTTCTATTAAATTTTATTTTATTTGTGGGGGAGGTTGCAAGGGCAGAAGGTGGAGACAAAAGGATGGGGAAATGAATGGGATAGAGACGCATGATGCGAAAGACAAAGAATAAATAAAAAGAAAGTTTAAAGAAAGTTCAAGGTTTGGGCTGGGGAGATGGCTCAGTGTATAAAAGTGTTTTCTGTGCAAGTCTGGGGACCAAGCTCAAATTCTCAGAACCCACATGAAAGTCGGATGTGTATGTGAGCGTGTGTAATCCCAGCCCTCCCATGGAGAGATGTGGGACAGAGATGGAGGATCCCTTGGCTCTCCTGAGTCAGCTAGCTTAGTACACACAGTGAAAAAACAACAAAAATACCCCGTCTCAAACAAGGTGGAAGGTGAGCACCAACACCCAACCTTTGCCTTTGACATCCATAAGCGCCCTATGGAACTTGCACACCCGCATTCATAACCATGAATGTTCACATACACTGTACAAACACACACGCACACACAGCTGAAGGGTTACCTAGCAAGACCCCATCTCAAAACAAACAAAATTCATTAAACCTTTTCCTGAGCAGTGGCTCCATTTTGCATTCCTGTTGGCCACAACTGTTCTTCTTGTCAAGACTATAGGTGATTTTTTAACAATATAATCTCAACCTCTGTTGGCTGTTAAATCTGTTAGTTACTTCACCCATACTAAAAGTTTAATAGTTACTCCCAATCTCATAGATGCAAAGAATATTTAAGATATTTAAGGTTTTACTTTTTTATGACTCAAGTAGTTATAAAGGAACTCCGTTTTAAACAAAAGAGGACCGAGAAATGTGTTTTTGCTGCAAGTGTCTCATACTGTGGCCTCCTCACTGGGTACTTGGGGCCACCTATGGATGCTTGTAGAAGTTAGCTTGATTTGGGAAATAACCAGGCTAGCCAAAAGATAAAGCAATTATATTTTTATTTATTATGAGGGAAAAACTCACGAAACAGGAATGAGACGTCTAAGCTCAGCTGTGCTGCGTGGGAACCACAGAGAGAAAGAGAGCACCTGGGCCATGGGCCTGTTTTTCTACAGGTCCCAGTAAGCCACACCCTAACTTGGTCCCACCTCTTGAAGATAATTGGTTAACAAAGCTTTCCCATCACCTCCCCCTCTTTTCTAAACAAGAGCCATCCAAACCTAATACAAAACTATTAGGAACAGATATCAAGTATAAAATTACAAACAACATAAACAATATTAAGCAAGGAACATTTAATAAACATTCTATTCCAAAGAGTCTAAGTCTTGCATTGGAAATAGGCTTGGCTAAATCAAAAGCGGAAGGTAACTATGACTATCTAATTTTCAACCCTACCAAAGGCCCTCCAAGTACAATAGATACCTTACACTCACACAGGCGCAAGTCTTCGTTCCTCAGGGCTATACTAGACTAGCTGGACACTAAAGCGTGATATCAAATGAATGCAGAAAGAGAGAGGAAGGCTGGACAATAACAACTGGTCACCTATAACAGCTGCACCATTGTCAGGGACAAACTGTACTCGTTCCTGTACCATTCCCACAGGCCATTCTCTAAAAGCAGGAGACACTAGAAGGAGGACATGACAAGGGAGGCCTAGATAGACTTGTTCCTGGATTAGTTTTAAAGTGAGCTGGAACAAATTGAATTAAATGTGATGCATTCTAGTAACAGCTTTATGCGAGAACAAAATCCCAGCCATCTACAACCTATAAGATCAGTGTTGCTCTTTCATTGAGTTCTGCCCCCCCCCCACTCCTTAAAACAGAAGAGAGGGGATGGGATGTCCTACTATGACAAGGGCCTGGGGTTCCTCAGGTACAGCTGGTGTGAGCTGACATGTCTTCTCTGAAGACAGAGTGTACCGACTAACATGTACGTTACCCACACTGCCCGCTTTCAGGTGACCTCTCTAGTGAGTCCTAATGCACAAAGAGATGCGCGGCTTTCGGCTTCTTTACAGCCTCTCTCTTGTTAACTTTTATTGGTTCTTTGTAGATTTCACACCATGAGTCCTGATCCCACTTATCTCTGCCTCCTCACATCTGACCTCTGCCCTTACAACCTCCCTCATGAACCAAAACCAAATTTAAAAGAAAAATCAGAAACAAAACAAAAATTTTTAAAGAGAAGAAGAATCCTGTGAACGCTGTAGTGGCGCCCATTGAGACACACAGAACACCTTTTAGCCTGTTCACGTTTAATACCAGAAAGTGTGGAAATAATTTAGTGCCCATCACTGAAACGTGCTAAGTGAATGATGGAGCACAGGTTCCTATGTAAGCTCCCAAGGGAGAAAAGCAACCAATAGTTCTTCCCAACCATAAAGTCTATAAACCGCAATAACCAGTATGGCAAGATTTTCCCAATGGTGAAATAGTGGCACTTATATCTTGGGGAAACCAATAGCTCTGTAATTGGACTCAATAAGAGAAAAATCACGCCTGATACTGTCAACTTGGCCAACTCCCCATGGCTTATAAGGTCATGAACTCCAGAGGAGAACCTACTACTGCCACTTTTCCAAATCATAATATAATTTATGCTAAATTATATAGAATTTATTATAAATTATACTACGCATAACAGTATGATTTCCATCTGCACTATAATTACTGACTCTTATAACCACAGATAAGTGCAACTTTCACCTCTCAACAAAGAAGCCTCTCTTTACAGAGTCAATAACAGAAATCCACCACTGTGGGGTGTTCAAACCCAGTTAATACACCTACAGTACAACACTGTAGAGTGTTTAAACCCAGTTAATACACCTACAATACAACACTGTAGCGTGTTTAAACCCAGTTAATACACCTACAGTACAACACTGTAGAGTGTTTAAACCCAGTTAATACACCTACAATACAACACTGTAGCGTGTTTAAACCCAGTTAATACACCTACAGTACAACACTGTAGAGTGTTCAAACCCAGTTAATACACCTGCAATACAACTGCTACACGTATAGCTCGGGGAAGAGGGTGGAAACATGTTAAGAGTCAGAAAGTCAGAAAATCTGCCGTGAAATTCTGTGTTCTAAAAGTGACAGGGAAGCCAAACAATATGAAACCTGTGGCCACTTAAACAAGACAACAACACCATGGCAACACCAGTTGACATGCCAACATGGATAGTGGGAATCTCACAAGCTCCTACCTACCCCTAGATTAAGATCTACAGACGTTAATGGCTGGAGAGAGAGAGAGAGAGAGAGAGAGAGAAAGAGAGAGAGAGAGAGAGAGAGAGAGAGAGAGAGAGAGAGAGAGAGAGAGAGAGAATTCGTCTTCTCTAGGGGCAATCCTCCAATCCTCCTGATGTTTATCAAATACCAAATGGTTAGTCCCAAAAAATGCACATTTGAGCAATGCTAATGGACTAATCAGGCTGTATATATATATACACATATATATACCTTTGTGTATGTGTGTCTGAGTGTGTGTGTGTAAAACAATAAAGAAGGGTGGTGAATCTGGGAGGGAGTTGACGGGATACAAAGAGGAGCTGAAGAGGAGAGGGAGGAATGGCAATGATATAACCATAGTACTCGCGTATGAAATTCTAAAGACAGTAGAAGTATATAAAAAGAGAGACAGGCTCCGAGGACAGTGCTGGTTAATATCCTGTGCTCGAGTCTTACTGTCAGTGTGAAGGGCATAATAAAAATCTCTGCTTGGTAGTATGGTTGTCAGACCGCAGAAGATTAGCTATGCCAAGCATTCAGTACAATGCCCAGCACATAGCAGAGGCCAAGTGGCTAGTAAATAGTGTTGGCTGTTAATTACACAACAGATTAAAAAAAAGAGTAATGCCAACTTAATTTTTATTGACCTGGAATGTCATATCTTGCAGGGTGCTAAGTGACAAAACACTGCCCAGTAGGATGGAAGTTCTGATGACATTTAAATAAAAGTGCATTTTGAATTTCCACTTAAGTATATCTAGAAGATGTCTGGAAGCCTGATTAAGTGTGAGCGGTAAGTGACGAGGGTAGTCAAGACTCCAATCTTGCTTTGTTCTCTAAGCCTCTCTATACTGTTTGGTTTTCTTTTTTTATAACATATATAACATTTTTACAATTATGTCATACAATTGCAAAAAATAAATAAATTCCCAGACTATAGTTCTTGCCTGTTCTGGTTTGGCTTTGCCTGGGGGTTGACCAGATGTCCTGCTAGATGAAGACCTGCAGGCCTTTTCTGTCTATTTCTTTCCATATAAACAGACATTCATGTTCTTATCTCTTTACCTAGGTCTGGGCATCTTCACCTGGCTGTCTGTTCCTGACTGTCTTCCAGGAACACAGTAAGCACATGGTACATCTGTGTCTGCCTGTTCTCAGTGTGGAGTTGTTTTTCCAGTGTTTCTGCTCATTTTTGCACAGTCTACAAAGTGTCTGTGAGACTTGACTCAGAAACGACAATGTACATGCAGAATACCCACTGGATCCTACGTTGGAGGGCACTTGGCCACTGTCTGAGTGATTCCTAAAGGCATCCACATTGTCCTGCAGAAGTCCAGCTTACAACCTCCTTCCTTCAGGGTTTTGGACATCTGCAGACAGTACGCAAGCGTGCAGAGCACCAAGCCGACCACAAGATGGCAGCCTTTCCCTTCATGTGTCTTGCTGCAGCCCACCACCCCCAGCTCCGTGTGATTCTGAATCCAGCCTCTGTCATCCTCCGACATTCCAGGAAAGAGATTCTTTACCAAAGAGACCTTCATTAAGGAAGAGAACAGTAGGATTAAATGTTCGGAAACAGAGGGACTCGAAGAAGAGAATACAATTTCCCCAAACCACGTGCAAACTCAGACTTCTTTCTCTTCAGAAGTCACAGCAGTCTTGTGTCTACTTGCAGTCGGGTTGATTTAGAATTGCCAAGCATCCCAGCGAGCTGTGAATCCGCATTCCTTTATCTCTCTGTGCCACTCAAAGCCAGATATTGATGTCTGAAAACAAGCTACATAAGCTTCATTATTTAAGTGCCTTTTCCTTAAACAAGACTGCTTTAATACTTAACAAGGTAGGGGAGCTACATAATTTAAAATCTATGTGAACAGAAATAAGAAATTATTTGTGGTGGGCTCCACTTTTACACCCACCAACAAAGGCAGACATTCACCAGTTTTTGCCTTCCCAGGGCCCCAAAATACAACACAGGCCTGTTCTCCCGTTCCCGGCAGAGGCTGCAGCTGAAACCAGTCTTTATCGGCTTTCCTTTCTCAATATTTACCAACCAATAAATCTTTTTTCCCCTAAGACAATTGACATTCGAACCCCATTCATGTGGAGGCTTGTTATCCAAATAATATTAAATAAACTGCTTCATGATCTACTGAAAAAGTATTAAGATGTTTCTTTCTTCTTCTTCTTTCTCTGCAGGTCAATATTGAAGAAGAGAGGGGGCTGTTTCCATGTGAGGGAGGGCAGCTGCGTGCCTCAAAATTGCGTCTCCATCTTCAGCCTCCTGCAGAGGTGCCTCCTTCTGTCGCTCTTTGGGATTCAACAGTCCCTGCCCTGTAGCATTCACTCCAAGGCAAAAGCAGCAAGCCAAGCTTATCCGTGTCACTACTGGGGCCTCCATAGAACCTGGAGTGTTTCCAGAATCGTGTGTCATTTAAAGATCACCTCTGTGAAACTTGTCGGCAGGCCTTATGTCACGGTGACAACAGCGTAGGCTGTCTTAGGTATTAGTTAATTTTCTCAGTGCAAATGACAAAATATTTGACAAAAGTAACGTAAAGAAAGACTAGTGATCTGAGGGGCTCATTCAAGGAGGCAGGGAGGGCAGGGCAACAAATGCGTGGGCAAGTGGGGTTCACAGTCAGGGAGCCGGAGGAAATGAGCGCAGGTGCTTAGCTTACGTTCTCCTTATTCAGTCTGGGAGCTCGGCTGTGAATTGACGCCACCTTCACCCAGAGTGGGTCCTCCCAGCTCACACAAACTTCTCTGAAAACACCATAACAGAATCGCCCAAAGGTGTGTCCCCAACGTGGTTCTTCATATCCTCGGGTTAGCAATCAAGAATGGCCGTAGGACTCAGGAAGTGGCTCAGTTGGTAAAGCACTCACCGCACATGCAGGAGGTCCAGAGTTCAGTCCCCCAGGGCCCAAATAAAAAGACCTGTGTGCAGTGGCGTGTCTCGATAATCTGAACCCTGGGGAGAATGGGGCAGGAAAAGGATTCCCAAACTTTCTGTCCAGCCACTCTGACCTAAAGGGTGAATGCCAAACTAAGGAGAGACCATTTCAGGAAGAAAAGAGACAGCACTCCTGAGACTGACGCCCGAGGTTATCACCCGGCCTCCACGGGTGTGTGCCCAGGCAAATGCGCGCGCACACACACACACACACACACACACACACACTTTAAAAATGGCTACAACCATCACAGTACATTTAAACAAATCTAAATGGTGTGGCTGCTCCACCCTTGGTCTCCGTGGTGATGCTATCATTTACACAATCACCCACTGTCTAAAACATCATACAAAACACATTTTGTCTCTGGAGCAAGTAAATGTTTTGACAAAGTTTCCAATTCTGCTGTTCCAAAAGCCATTTTCACCTTCCTTCTTTTGTCAGAGGTGTGTGTATGTCTCTGTGTGTGTTTGTGTCTGTGTGTGTCTCTCTCTGTGTGTGTGTGTGTGTGTGTGTGTGTGTGTGTCTGTGTGTGTGTGTGATGGCTCTGAGAAGAAACATCAGAACAGACGGAACTGAAGCTGGCTCTGCTGCCAACGTTATGGTGCTACAAGCCACATGGCTGATGGCTGTCCTTTCTGAGCCTCAGTTTCTCCGTTTATACAGCAAAATTTTCCTCTCCCTGTTTTTAACTCTGCCTGTGACCTCACAAGCCAAGGGTCTGAAATCGGGAAGAGGTTCCGGAGCACTGAAAATGCTAAGCCTGTTGCTAGAAACTGCAAACTCTAGCAATATCTTGACGGCGGTCACCACCTTGGAGACTGGGAAATCTTCTAGATGGAAGAGAACCAGAGGATTGGGGGCGTGGCTATCAGTAGTTAGCATTCACAGGGTGATCTTCTGTGCCAGGACACTCCCAAGACTATTTCATTTCCCCGGACTCATCCTGGCAGCATTCCGTGTTGCAAAACGCATGGTCCACTGGAGGGCGCTAAAGCACCGAGCAGTTGAATAATATCCATTGGGGTACAGACCCAGTTTGCAGTGGCTGGTTTTGAAACTTGATCTCCTCTCACCTCCTACCAGGTGGCAGGGTCAAGTACCCCAAGGCCTGGCACAGCCTGGTCCAGTGGTAAAGTAGAGCTGCTACTTGACACAGTCTGTTGGAGAGACTTGGCCCCTTAGCTTCAGGCACCATCTCCTCTGCTCGCCCCCCCCAAAAAAATCTAAGGTGTGTAATGCCCCCAGATCTCATAGCTTTTGAGCACTGACATGCCATTATTAAAAGAAAGCCTCCCCCTCTGACCTCATGTACCAAGTCACTTCAGAATGAAGATGTACTAAGAACATTACATGGATAGCCTCCAGCGTGTGTGTGTGTGTGTGTGTGTGTGTGTGTGTGTGTGTGTGTGTGTGTGTGTTATAGAGAAAAGATAAGTAACTGCTCGACTTGGGTCCTATCCTCAAAATTTCTTATTATCTATAATGAAATTCCAAGATCCAGAAAGGAATCCACAGCCCCAGTCCCAAGTACTTCAGAGAAGAAATTTTCAGTTTCTATACAAAAGAGACATGTGCGATGCTTTCTCACTGGACATCAGAAACAAAATCAAAACTTCGAGCTTTGCAGAAAAGATTTAAAGACCTCTTTGAAGAAACCATTTTGCTTGCTCTTCGCCTACCTATAGGAGCTACTGTCGTTTAGGGCTTATTCTTAAGAATGTTTTCATATGTCTCTCGGGGACTGGGTACCTGAGAACGAATCCGGCCCCTCACAGCCTCAGTGGGAAAAAGCTCCCCCCAAACTGGCCCCACTGGCCTGTGTATGGGAGAGCTGGCTCTGACCTTCAAAGGCTGTCAGCAAACTGCCGTCCCCACACTGACTGCAGCAACTGGAGAGCTGTCTCCATTCCTTGCGATGCATGCAGAGTAGCTGGTCCTGACCCTTGGGGGGGGGCAGTGTCTGTCCCAGTGGAGGCCTGAACTGACCAACTCAGCTACTATCCAGACCCATATTCAGCACTTTAGTTGGCCCACCCCAACGTCTGCCCCACCTATAACCTGCTGGAGTCTGTGAAGGGACCAGTCTTCAGAAACAGAGTTGCAGGATCTCCATGCCTGCAAGAGCAGGACATCCCAGAGTTTTTGTGGGGGTGCAATATTGACGGCATACCAGAAGCCAGAGACCTTGAGTCAGACCAACAACTTATTGCAAGGAGCATCTGCAAGAAAGGTTGTTT
This sequence comes from Microtus pennsylvanicus, assembly GCF_037038515.1. Lineage (NCBI taxonomy): Eukaryota > Metazoa > Chordata > Mammalia > Rodentia > Cricetidae > Microtus > Microtus pennsylvanicus. The sequence goes on along the minus strand of NC_134580.1, from coordinate 124,161,270 downwards.
GGGGTACTGCATGACACACCAAGGCTCCCAAGGCCACTAGGACAAATGAATATGTGACGGAGAGGTGGAAAAGGTGGAGAAGTGAATTTTTTCTTTTTTCCTTTAAATGATTTATTTATTTTTACTTTATGTGCACTGGTGTTGGAATATATGTCTGTGAGGTGTCAAATCATTCGGAACTGAATTACAGGCAGTTGTGAGCTGCCATGTGGGTGCTGGGAATTGAACCTAGGTCCTCTGGAAGAGCAGCCAGAACTCTTAACTGCTGAGCCACCTCTCCGGCCCCATCATGTTTTTCTCTTGGGGGCCTAGAGGGTGGGGGACAGACATAGAAAGACAGGGCAATGAGTGGGACTGGGGTGCATGATGTGAAATTCCCAAAGAACTAATTTAAAAAATTATGGAAAAAGGAATATTTTCTGTGAATACATTCCCTGAGAACTAAGGGATGGGTAGAAGGTTCAGTTGATAGAGAATTTGTCACTGCCAAGGGGACCTGAGTTTTCTCCCCAACACCCATGTCAAAAACAAACAAAACAGAGGCTGGCGGGTAGGCCTGATGGATAAGAGAACTGACTGCTCTTCCGGAGGACTAGGTTTGAGCACATGGCTGCTCAAAACCACCTTTAACTACAGTTTCAGGGGATCAGACGCCCTCTTCTGGAATCTTCAAGCACTGCATGCACATGGTGCAAATACACGTGTGTAAGCAGAACACTCTTACACATAAAATAAAACTATTTAAGGAAGAACTGCCAGGCCTCCTTAGGCTATCTGCCCGTCTGCAGCCCCACGACAATCAGACATGATAGGGAGTCAAGTCAAAGCAGGAACTCAGTTTATTCCTGTGAGCATCAACCCATATAGGTTAAGTGACATCTTATGATATGGGGGTACCTCCAGCCAATGAGAGACAGCCAAGCCCTCCCTCTGGCTGGAGGGGCATCTACGTAGATTTTGCTGTCTCATCCTTACTCAGTAGCTTTGGGACTATTCTTCAAATTCGAGCCAGGCTTTTCTCTGTCCTACAGGCCTAGAGGTTCAGGCCCTGAAATAGTTCTGGCCAAACAAGAACTTAAAGAAAGGAAGGAAGGAAGGAAGGAAGGAAGGAAGGAAGGAAGGAAGGAAGGAGGGAGGGAGGGAGGGAGGGAGGGAGGGGGGGGGGAGGGAGGGAGGGAGGGAGGAGGGAGGGAGGGAGGGAGGGAAGGAAGGAAAGAAAGAAGGAAGAAAGGAAGAAAGAAGAAAAACAGAAAGAAAGCCAGCTGGCAGAGCAGTACGCACCTGTATTCCCAGCCCTGGGACATTGAAACAGGCAGATGCATCTCTGGGGCTTTCTAGCCAGCCCAGCAGAATTTCTGAGTTCTGTATTTAGTGAAAGACCATGTCTCAGAAAAAACTAAAGTGAAGCGTAATTGAGGAAGAAACCCAGTGACAACCTCAGACACACATGCACGCATACACACACACACACACACACACACACACACACCAGGTAAAAGTGCTTTGTAATTTGGTGAAGGGAGTTGTGTCTTTTAATAATGTTTCTCTCCGGGATATACTATCTCAAAATTGCTTTCCTCATTCAAGGATGTATCAAAACTTTTCCTGTTTCTACTTAAAACCTGCCTCATTCTTTTAAAAACACTGTAGACTACTTCATTGGGTGATGATATTGGTTTATTTTTCTATTCAGGTGTCCCTATTTAGCATCATGTGAATTGTCCATTGTCATAATGGACTTCCTTTTACGCGATTTCTTGTGAATTACTATCGTGTAGGTCTTGAATGGAGCGTTTAAGGGCCCCTGAACGGCGTGTGTTAGCCTGGGTACGACCCAGGGAGGGAAATTTACCTGTTCTTTATGTTACGATCTGTTGGTATATGCTGGGTTGGCATGTGCCTAGTGCATACTTACTCATGTACATACAGCCAGGTGGTGGTGGTGCACACCTTTAATCCCAGCAGTTGGGAGGCAGAGGCAGGTGGATTTCTGTGAGTTCGAGGCCAGCTTGGTCTACAGAGCAAGTTCCAGGACAGTTTCCAAAGCTACGCAGAGAAAACCTGTTTCAAAAACAAACAAATGAATAAATAAAACACAAAAAACCTCGTGTACATACATACATACACAGAAAGGGGAGAGAGAGAGGGAGGGAGAGAGGGAGGGAGGGAGGGAAGGAGGAGAGAGAGAGAGAGAGAGAGAGAGAGAGAGAGAGAGAGAGAGAGAGAATCCCTGGTTGGCATTGGCTTAGCATTTTGACCATGTAGTGAGGCCTGTATGCTCGCTTGGTCATGTGAGGGCCCACCCTAGACACTTTGAAACTACTGCATCTGTGGAGGGCCAAAATTAAGATTTGCTGTTAGTCTGGGAACCCTAATGTGAACCTCTGGCAGGATACAGGTGTATCTATCATGCCCTGTCCACCCTTTCCCTAGAGGAAATTCTTCCCTAATCCTCTAATCCTCAGACCAACCTTGAACTACAAAACAAACAGTGAACAGGATATGGACCCTTGACTTCCCTGTCTGGAAGCTTTTTCTGTATAAGACAGTCCCGTTCTTTTTCTTCTTGAACAAGGGTCCCACTTTCTTACGTCATTTTACTATTTTTTTAAAGAAAATGTTTGTAGCTTCCCCTTTCCACACCCTATCTTCATAAATCAGTTTCTGTTTGTTCTCTAAGCCTGTTTGGTTTCAAGTGTGGCCCTGGCATCTACGCTGAGCTGTGAGGATGTGCTTGAATAAGGAAGACAAAGATTTAGAGCCCTCAATAGCAACAGGACAGGGGCGTCAGATCTGTTAAAACTAATAATAAATTTCAGCTTGACTTTTCATGTCCATTTTAAGCGTTCCTAGTAATTCGTGGTTATTGTATTTTGTGAAAATGCCCGTCCATGGTGGACTGGAGGTGTTTCTAACATGTTCTCTGGTCTGGGTGTTCTTTCTCTGTCTCTTAACATTTACTGGCGACCCGGCCGCAGCTCTATTTACAGGCAAGTCATCCCGTGCTCCCTGGAGCCAGTTGGTTGAGGAGTACTGGCCCTTGCCAGAAGAAGGGACTGTCCCCTTTGTGGTTCCAACAGGTTAACATACCTCGCATAACCACAAGGACTCAATGACTAAGCCCAAACATGCCCAGGGTGGACACTGTACCTTTTAATTCATCTTCTAGTTCTATGAAACACATCATTTTATGTATATTGGCTATGCCCATGCACCTGGCAGACAGCAGCCTGCCTTTGTGGGTAAGCAGGATGGCAAGTGGCTTGTGTAGAATGTCACAAACTCATGAAAAGGAACTTGGATTGCTTCCAGCTTAGCCTTTCCAGAGAGTGAAGTTTGTCAGTGGTTCACCTAGAAAGGCTTTGGATATCTGGAGAAGATCCGCAAAAGTAGCCAAAATTTTATTTAATGTTTATTATTTATTTATTTTTAATGGCCTTACAGATTAAATACAGGAAATCATCCCAGGCAAGTTATATCCCAGCTTAGTTATTTTTTTTCAGTCCTTAAGGACAATCAATCATAATTTGGGACATGGTGATGCACCTCTTAAATCCCAGCACTGAGGGAGGCAGAGGTAAGTGGATCTCTGTGAGTTCAATGCCAGCCTAGTCTAGTGTGTTCCAGGATAGCCAGGGCTACATAGCGAGATCCTGTCTCAAAACAAAACAATAGGGAGGCGGGGAGGAGGTGGAAATTTTTAATAATATTAATAATAGAAAAAAAATTAAAAAATTAAAAAAAACAATACAAAAAAAATAGACTGCCATGGTAGTCCATACCTGTATTCCTAACAACCATGAGACAGAGTTAAAAGGATCACAAAGAATTGAAGGCCAGCTTTGTCTACTTGGTGAGACGTTGTCTCAAAAGAAAACACAGAACCGATAGCAAATCCCTGAAGCATCAATGACTTAAGCCAACAGCAGCATTTGTTTGGCTCCTGAATATGCCGTATGGGTGGCTGTTAGCAGGAAGAGCTCACTCCTCCATCTCAGCTCCTCATGTCATTAGTCAGGCTGTCCTAAGCTGGCGTGGGAGTCATCCACAGACTCCTGGCTAAATCTGACACCTGGGCTGGGGAGAGCAAACAGCTGATAGTGGGGCAATGGGGTCCCCCTCGCATTCCACTCTGTCCCTTTGGAGTCTGCCCGTGTGGCCTCACCAATATAGCAGCTTCAGTGAAGTCACACTAGCGCCAGGTCCCCAAGGCATGTGTCCGAGAGAGAGAGAGAGATTGGGAAAACAAAACGGAACCACCTTTTATGCCTCCTTCTAGATGGTGCATTCTGCTCATTGCGGCCAACTCCAGGTCAGAGGAAGAAGGGGTTTCTGCTTCTTTAGAAATATAAAGAAGACCACGTGGGAGCAAAGAATCATTGTGATCCTGCTTTGCCTGGTTCTCATTGTTATTATGAAATAGTCAAGACAGGCTACTCTACAAAGAAAATTGCTATATTAAGTCCCCAGTTGTGGAGGATAAAGTCCAAACAACACAGTGCAGGGTGTTGCACAGGATTCAGGCAGATGGCAAGGATGTGTAGGGATGCCATCACACCTCAAACACCGAGCCAAAGAGAAGCTGGGTAGGGCCAGGGCCAGGGTTTTATAGCACTTGGCTACCTTGTGAGATCTCACTCTTAGAGACCAGCAGTCTCTTCTGAGAGCAGTATCAGTAACACAAACACTTCCAAGTAGACCTCACCTCTTAAAGTTCCTCTAGCTCCTACACAGATTGTTAAGGACTAAGCCACAAACACATCAACTTTGAGGCTTAGACTCGGCACAGTCTCTCACCACAGATACACAGGAACAAGAAAAATGTGTAGGATGTAACTTGTTCATTGGACAGGCCTAAGTATAAGATGCTTGGATCCTACATATAGCCCCAGCAAAGCTGGAAAGCCACTGGACTACTGTGGGACTTCCCTTGCTGTACGTTCCACCAACATTTCTGGGATCAGAGTTTTGCTTGTCATTCTGGGGCCAACCCCAATTAAACGATTTCACAGCACTGACTAGTGCCCTACCCAGGGGAATCAATCAGTCGAAGAGCTCCCTTCTCCAGGCAGCCCTCTGTGATCTCCCCTCCCAGTAAGAGTCACCATTCCATCTTGTGGGTCACCATTCTCCCCATGAACTCTCTGCCACAGCATAGGGACACACTAGGCTTACCTGTGCCGCCTGACTTAGCTTGTAGGTCCCTGCAGGTCAGGGCTGCATTTGATGCTGTGTCCCTCACTGTGCCTGCCCAGTGACCGGCACAGAGGAGCCACTGACCTGCGGCTGCTGAATGAGGAAAAAGAAGGATAAAATTCCAGAGCTGTACTAATACTATTTGTTCCTTTTGATGATAAGAAAGTATAGTTTTGTTTGGTTTGTACTGATCTCCTTGGGAATCTCAGTCATATGGACACTCATATGGACCAGGATGGTGAACATGTCTGAGTGTCTGCGTGTATTTGTGCATGTGTGCGTGTATGTCCCATGCACATTCTGTGAATAAGCCTTTGAATCCATTTGTACATCTTTGTATCAGAAGGTGTATACGTGTGTATGTTGGTATTGGTGTGGTGATGCATGTGTCTCAGTGTGTGAACACATGTATGCTTGCATATAATGTTTTTTGATGCTGAGTTTGTGTGAGTGTGTGTCGTCATACAACATTTGTGTGTATGAGCACATATATGTCTGTATGTGCGCCCGTGTGTAAGCTTGCCTGTGTCTGAGCACATTTATTTGCATATGAGAGAGGGAGTACACACAGAACTACTCATCCAGAAAGCCGGCTATGGGTCTGCAGGCCTGGGCCTGAGGTGCGTCACCATCGTTGTTGATTCTTCCAGCATCTTCGGGGAGGCCATTCTGACTTCCTCTCTGGACAAGGAGCTAAGCAGAGGTCAAGTGACTTGCTCCAGACCCCACAGCAAGTGGTGGCAGCTCCGAGAGGGTCTGATTGCCAGCTCACTCTCCCTCTGCAGGGCCGAGCTGCCTCTCTGTGGTGTGCTGGCGCCTGGCCCAGGCCTGGCTGCTGGGTTCTGAGAGCTTCCATTGTGGGTAAGATGTGGCCCAGAGCCATCGCCTGGGCCTGCAGGTGACAGCTCTGTTTTGAGAGGCAGAGGGAGGAGTGACTCCCGAGGAGACAGGAAAGGGGTGCCCCTGGTTCTGTGTGGGGCAGGGGCTGGAAATCGGAGGCATGCAAAGGGGGAATGGGGAGAAAGGAAACCAAAGCTGAGGAGGAATAATGAAGATGTCAAGAACACACACACAGAATGAGGGCAAGCAATCAAAAGCGGATAACACACACACACCAACGCAACAGGAAATAGAGTGTTGGAGGCCACATGGGCTCAGGAAATGTTTTGTTTCCTACTTTAATTGGTGACCTTGCTCACAGTTGCTGGAAGTGGGCACAGCTCAAGAGACTTGAGTGTTGGTGAAGAACAATAGGCAGCTGAATGCCACAGAAGAGCAGCCAAGAATGGTTTTCAGTCCTGTCTCGGAGATGCAAGTAACTCCTGGGCAGAAACGGGGGTGGGGGGGAGGGTTCTGAACCTTCCCAATTGGGTTTTAGCTGGCCTCTATGTAGAAAGACACCTGGACAGAGGTGCCCACAGCCAGGTGAACTGGGATGCCAGGACTGCCTGCCCGTATTCTAATTGGATGCGGGCACCCAGGCAATCCTGGAAACAGAGTCAGAAGAAGGGAACTGTATTCACTCAAGCTTGCCTCGCCAAGGGTGACCTAAAGGAATGTTCTCTAATAAATCCCTAAAGAGGAGTCGGGCATCTCAAAAGACAGGCTCAAGGCACCTGCAGCCACGTCATTGGTGGAAAGTAATTTTGATTTTGCAGCTTGGAATCTGTGAGTCAGAGACAAGAGCACAGTCACAGGGGGCAACTTCTTCCCGCCACCTTCTCCCATGTCTCTTCTCTGTCAGACACATGGAGGACATCAGTTGACAGGAACACAGAATTAGTGTCCATATCTGGTACAAGATCCTACTGTAAAATCAGAAAAAAGTTGCCCAAACTAGAAATACCAAGGATGGGCTGGGGTGGAATCAAGCGTGTGCCCTCCTACTCTCTTGCCTCATCTGTTAAGCAACGAAGAGACAAAGGAACACAGATTGCTTAAGGACAAAATATGATGACAAAAAGCTGACAAGCAGAGGATGAGATGCTTTGCAGAGGCCTGAGGAAGCGGGGTAGAAGAGACAAATAAGCCTACCGAGAAAACAGGGCTTGGAGTGCCAGGAAAGGAGCCCACAGAAAGGGGGCTTACTCTCACACTCCCCTCAGAGGGCTCCAACTCCAGTGTCAGCAAACCCAAGAGTGACAGTTGAGAGAAGGCCCATCCACAGTCCTGAAGTTAAAAATCAACGGTGCTGGCCATTGACCTCTCCTCTGCACTGCCTTTATCTTCTCCCAGTTCCCAGCCCAGATAGATGGCATGTCTTCTCTTTTTCAAACAAGGGGAAGAGACCATGGTAACAAGGCCACGAGCTCCAAATTAAACAAACCATTCTAAAGTTTAGTCACCCAGAGCCAAATCTTCCCTCCTGGCCTAACCTCTCCTTCCCTGACTCTTTACCCTAAAAGAAATTCTACTGGCCAATTAGCTCCGCCCCTCCTGAAGGTCTCACCCAATTTGTACAGATAATATCAGCCCATGCAAACACCAGATATTTCCAGAGTTAGTTGGGCCACTTCAATCCACATCATGCGCTTGTGTTGGGTGTATGCGCATGTATGAATGTGTGTATATATAGTTCAAAATTCAACCTTTGATGTTGTTCCTCAGGTACTGCTCACCTCTATTTTTTATAAGCACTCCTCAACACTCCAGGCTTTTTCTGTGGGTTCTGAGAATCTAACTCAGGCCCTCTTACCTTAAGGCAAGCACTCTCCCCAACAGAGCTTCTACATCAGCGCCATCTCTTCCTCAAAAAAAAGTGCACAAAGAATACTAACTACATGAAAAATAAAATCCAAAGCAAACAGAAACAAGAGACCCCAGAGAAAATGGACACAGTTAAAAAACCAAGAAGACTTTAGGAGAAAACCTCTGCACGGTATCCTTAGGGTAAACTGAGAGTATATCACACCTACCAAACAAGAATAGAATGCCCTGAAAAAAAAATGGAAGAAAGAAATTTGGAACTTAAAATCATACTTTTGGATTTTAACAATCAAGTAGCAGGGGAGAGAAGATGACCCAGCAGATTGAGGCACTGCTGCCAAGCCTGATGTCCTGAGTTTCGTCCCCAGAGCCCACATGGGGGAAGGAGAGAATCAGTTCTGATCTCCACACATCGGTTGTAGCATGCATATACTCCACACACAAAGAAGTAAACAAAAATTTTTAAAGAATTGTAAGAATTTAAACACAAATGCCAACATAGTTCCCTAGAATATAGCACAAATATACAACGGCCAGAAACATCACAGAGAATCAAGCCAGGTAAAGGATCAAAATAGTGTAGGTACCCAATAAAATGTTGATGGGGAAAGATATTAAAATCTAAATAAGAGGGTTGACCTCCATTACAAATTCTCCAGTCTGACCCCCCAGCCCTATAGCAGATCACTTGCAGGGAGGTGTTTGTCCTCCCATTCTGCCTTTATTCCCTGGGGACTCCACAGTCCTGGGGTGGACCCAGCTTCCCTCCCTCATCCCATCCCTTTTGTCTTGGCCTCCAATACCTGAGGCACTCTCTACCTGGGTCCTGCTGGCTACTCTCCTTCCTGTCCCTCCATCGCAAATTCCTCAGTCTCATCCTCAGTCTTAGAGCATACAGATGGTGGGGGTCTGTCCTCCATCTCTGCCTCCATTTCAAGGACGTTAAAGAGGATAGGAATAAATCCCTTAGTGAAGAGTGTGAAAACACAAGCAAACAGTGGAAAGAAACAATGAAAACAGTTCAAGTCATGAAAGTAGACACAGAATCACTAAAGAAAACCAAACTGAGATAACATTGAAAATGAAAAATGTAGGACGTCAAGCAAAAGCCTCAAAGGTGAGTGTGGTGGCTTGAATAAGAATGGCCCCCATAGGCTCATATATTTGAATGCTTAGTCACCAGAGAGTGGCACTATTTGAGAAGGAAAAGGAACTGTGGCTTTGTTGGAGTAGATGTGGCCTTGTTGAAGAAAGTGTACCACCAGGATGTGCTTTGATGTTTCAAAAGTTCAAACCAGACCCAACATTTCAGTCTCTCTTACTGCTGCCTGGGGTTCCAGATGCAGAGCTTTCAGCTACTTATCCAACACCACGTCTGCCCGCATGCTGCCACGCTCCCCTCCATAATAATAATGGACTAAAGCTCTGAAACTGTAAGCAAGCTCCAATGAAATTGTTTCATTTATAAGAGTTGGTGTGCCCATGGTGTTTCTTTACATCAATAGAATGCTTACTAAAACAGTGAGCCTCACCAATAGAGCACAAGACAGGGAAGAGAGAATCCCAGGCATTGAAAACAAGTGGGAAAAAAAGGAGACCTCAGTCAAAGAAAATGTTACATTTAAAACAGCAACAACAAAAAAGGCAAACAAACAAAATCCCAGGAGCAAAAGACCTAGGAAATCTTGAACACAAGTCTATAATTAATAGAAAAGAGGAAGAAAAGGAGGTGGAGGATAAGGAAGAGGAAGAAAAAGCAAACCAGGTCAAAGGCACAGAAAATATTTTCAACAAAGTCATAGCAGAAAATTTCCCTAACCTAAAGAAGGAGGTGCAAGAAGAATACAGAACATCAAATAGATGGACCAGAAGAGAAATTTCCCACAACACAAAATAATCAAAACACCAAACATACAGAAAAACAAAAAAAAAAGATTATTAAAAGCTGAAAAGGGGGAAAAGATCAAGAAACATATAAAGGCAGACCCATTAGCATAACACCTGACTTCTCAATGGAGACTCTAAAAGCAGAAGGGCTTGGATGAATGCCCTACAACTCTAAGAGACCACAGGTGCCAGTCTACACTACCAAGTCCAACAAAACTTTCAATCAAAATAGATGGAAAAGAGAAAAAAACATTTTATTATAAAACCAGATTTAAATAGTACCTATCTATAAAACCTACTTTATAGAAAACACTAGAAAGTAAACTTCAATCTGAAGAGGTTAACCACACCCAAGAAAACACAAGAAATAAATAGCAACAGACCAGGAAAGAAGGGGAAACACCCACACCACAACAACAAAATAATGAGGATGAACTAATGCTGCACATTAATAATTTTCAACATCCATGATCTCAGCCCCCCAATTAAAAAAACACAGAGGCTAACAGAATGGATTTGAAAATAGGATCAATCCTTCTGCTTCATCCCAAAAACACACATTAACATCAAGGATAGACATCATCTTGGGTCAAGAAATAAGCAGGTGTAGCCATTTTAATATCTGACAAAATAATCTTGAAACCAAAACTAATCAGAAGAGATAAGGAAAGCAACAGGAAGTGGTATGAGATGCTGAGCATGATTTGAGCATATATGAGATCTCAAAGGTCTGCCTTCACAGTGACATAATTCCTCTTACAAGGCCATACCTAGTCAAACAAAGTCACACCTCCCAATAGCACCACTCCCTTTGGGGGTATTTCCTTTCAAACCACCACAACATCCAATAGAGGGCTAACTACATGGACACATTTCTTGAAATACACCACCTACCAATTTAAATCAAGATCAGATAAAAAATGTAAGCAGTCCTGCAACTCCTAGAAAAATAAAAACAATCATGAAAAGTCTCCCAAATTTAAAAAAAAAATACATGGTCAGATGGACTCAGTGCAGAATTCTACCAAATTTTTAAAGAAGAATTAACACCAATATTCCTAAAGTTTTTTGTAAAATAGAAACAGAGGGAACATTGCTGAATTCCTTTTATGAGCTCAATTGCCCTGATACCTAAACCACACAAAGACCCAACAAAGAAAAAAATTACAGACTGATTTCCCTTATGAACATAGATGCAAAAATTTTCAATGAACTACTTGTAAACCAAATACATATTAAAGATATCATCCACAATAACCAAGTAGGCTTCATCCCAGAGATGCAGGAATGTTTCAACATACATAAATCAGTAAATGTAATCCACTATATAAACAAACTGAAAGACAAAATCTACATCATCATCATCATCTCATTTCGATGCAGAAAAGGCAAAATCTAACAATCCTTCATTGTAAAAATTGTAGAGACATTATGGATAAAAGAGACATATTTCAACATAACAAAGGCAATTTGCAGTAAACCCAGGATCAACATCAACCTAAATGGAGAGAAACTTAAAGAATTTCCACTAAAATCAGGAACAAACAAGGATGTCCACTCTCTCCACGCTTACTCAATATAGTATTTTAAATCTTAGCTAGAGCAATAAGACAATTAAAGGTGATCAAGGGATACACACAGGAAAGGAAGAAGTCAAATTATCTTAATTCACAGAGGATATGATTTTACACAGAAATAGCCCTAAAATCTCCACACAGAAACTTCTACAACTGATATATATTTTCATCAAAGTAGCAGAATACAAAATTGACACAGAAAAATCAGTAACTTTTCTATATACAAATGACAGACTGGGAAAGAAATCAGGGGAACAATATCTTTCACAATAGCCTCAAAAAAACAAATACATTGGAGGCAACACCAACCAAGAAAGCAAAAGACTTGCATAATAAAAAAATTTTAGACATTAAAGAAAACACTTGAAGATGATAGTAGAAAATGGAAATATGGGGCTGTAGAGATGGTTCAGTGGTTAAGAGCACCGCCTGCTCTTCCAAAGGTCCTGAGTTCAATTCCCAGCAACCACATGTTGGCTTACAACCATCTGTAATGAGATCTGTGCCCTTTTCTGACCTGCAGGCAGAGTACTGAGAATACTGTATACATAATAAATAAATCTTAAAAAAAAGAAAATGGAAATATCTCTTATGCTCACAGATCAGTGAGATGTATAGTGAAAACTGCTATCCTACCAGAAACAATCTACAGATTCAATGCAGACCCCATCAAAATCCCAAAACCATTCTTCACAGAAATTTAAAGGACAATTTTTAGCTTCATATGAAAAAACAAAAAATCCAGGATAGCTAAAATAATCTTGAATAACAAAAAACTGCTAGGTGTATTTCCATCCCCAATCTAAAATTGTATTACAGAGGTATAGTAATAAGAATAACATGGTATTGACATAAAAACAGATGTTTATCAACATTATTGAATTGAGGACCCAGACTTAAGTCTACACACCTATGGACACCAAATTTTGATAAAGAAGCCATGCGTACATACTGGAAAAAAGAGAGCATCTTCAATAAACGGTGCTGGTCAAACTGGATAGATGCATGTAGAAGACTCCAAATAGATAGATCTATACTTATCACTCTGCACAAAACTCAACTCCAGATGTGTTTAGGATCTCAACATATGGCCAGATACACTGACTACGATAAAGGAGAAAGTGGGGAATAGTCTTGAACTCATTGGTACAGGAAATGACGTTCTAAACAGAACATCAATAGCACAGCACTACGAACAATAATTAATAAATGAAACCTCATGAAAGTGAAAAGTTTCTATATGGTAAAGGACATCATCATTTAGACATAGTGGAAGGCTACAGGATGGGAAAAGACTTTTTACCAACAACACTTTTATCTTATTTAGGATTTCTATTGCTGTAAAGAGATACCATGACCACAGCAACTCTTACAAAGGAAAAAAAATTTAATTGGGGTGGTTTACAGTTTCAGCAATTTAGTTCATAATCATCATGATGTGATGTGGTATTGTGCAGTCAAACACGGTGCTGGAGAAGTACCCAAGTGTCCTACATCTTGACTTGCAGGCAACAGGAAGTAATCTGAGATACTGAGAGTGGTTTAAACTCATATGAGACCTCAAAGGTCTGCCTCCACGGTGACATACTTCCTCTTACAAGGCCATCCCTAATCCCACACAGTCACACCTCCCCATAGTACCACTGTGTGTCGTGTGAGTATGTGCGTGTGTCTTTGTGTCTGTATGTGGTTTTTGTGCTTTTTCTTTGGTTCTTTTTTCTGCTTGCTTGTTTCATCCTAGTCTGTTTGGTTTGCTTATTTGTTTTAGTTGTCTGTTTTCTTTTCTAATGAGAGAGAGAGAAAGAGAGGGTGTGGGTTTGGTTGGGTGAGGAGGTGGCAAGAATCGGGGAGGCATTGTGAGAGGGGAAATCCATGACCAGAATATATTGTGTGAAAAAAGAAATCTATTTTCAAATAAAAAAGCAAAATAAAGAAAAAATATTACCAAAAAATTTTAATGAAGTCTTCATGTTTAATAGTCCCTGGAGTACCAGCACAATGAATAGAAAGTGATTCCAAACTGTACAGGCTCTTCTGAAATGTTACAATATCAAGGATATAAAGGAAATATAAAAGGACTGAAGATAAAAAAAATAGGTCACATACAAAGAATTAAGACACATACTACCATCAACAAGCCAAGGTGTTATTAGACTGTGCTGAAAAGCGTTCAAACTCCTCTTGGAAAATTAATTTATTCAATTCTACACTAACATTAATCTATGTAGAAATTTCATATGATACTAAACTAATAATAAGTCTGAGATAAATTAAACACATTTTAATCATACGGAGACTTAGAGAGTGAATCTCTCAGCATTATTCCTATAGAAATCATCCAAGGCTGCTCCACAATGAAAGAATAAAAACCAATAGAAGTAAAGAGTAGCATGAAAAGAAAGTACGAAAGTAAAATTAATCCTGACCTGCAAGTAAAAAGAAATGCGAAGTTCGGAGTTACAGAGTGGATTGAGAAAACCCACTTAGAAAAATCAGAAATCCAAAACGACTGCGAGAAGAGTATACTCAGGGAAGACTGGCATGGGATGAGAGGTTACAGTGTCTGCGACATGGCATGTCTCCGCAAGAAGAAAAGAAAGATGAACGAGAAGCAAAAAGCAGTAAGGAGAAAAGCTTCAGCTCTGAAGCCAACAGGGCTGGAGTGTGCCTCTGAGCCAAGGGTGAAGCTGGCCAAGAGGCTCCAGCCCTGAACGCTGGAAACACTCTCCTTTGACTGATTCGAGAATCTTGGCATTGAACTCCTGACAAAAGAAACGCAAGCCAGCTTAGTTCCGCAAATAAAGACAGACTTTGAAAATGCAGTGTGTGTACTGATTCTCAACTTTTAAAATCAACTGATAAGGAAAAATCCAAGTTGATTAAAATATGATTGCAAGATAAAAATGTGAGCAACCTAAACACTGCGTATGTTTGCATGAAGTTTAAACAATGGAAAAGTAGAGAAGTGGAGGGGAGAGGCCGGGGAAAATTAAATCTCACAGTGTTGAGAACTAGGCTGCGGCAGCCCACCAATGGCGGGACAAGAAGTAGAAAGTCACACATTTTGCTTAAAGTTAACTGCCAACTTAAAAATAAATCTCGGATGATGCTGTTGGGTGTTTAAAACTGGGTCACACTTTTGTAGCCCAGGCTTACTTCAGAGTCTTGATCCTCAGCTTCTCAAGGACTCATGTGCCACCATGCCTGACTTAAAACCAAGTCTTAGTTTGTGTTCACCTGGAAGCAGGTCCTAAAATAGTGATTCAACCCCAAGTAATTGACGTGGGAGGTGTATACAACCTTGGAAGAACGAGTATGTGAAACAAGGAATGGGCCAGGCCAGAGCTCACAGAATGCTGGCCCTGGTGTTAGCAAGGCCGAGGTAGGACAGCTGGCTTGAGCAGTTAGTTCATGCTGGCACAGAGAGTTGGGACTGGGGCAGTGTGCCACCAAATAGTGATGTTTATTGGATCGTGAGCCAGAATAAAGCATCTTATGCTAAATTAACAGGCCTACTGAGACAGACCAGAGGAATCCACCTCTCTTGGGTACCAGGAAGCTGGTAAGCATTATAAAAGTATTGCTAAAACTCTGTTAAAATTATTGTTAATGTTAATAATAAATTCATTTAAAAATTATTTTATTCTTTATAATTTTTATATTTATATGATGAAAATTACAAAATATATGTATAAATATATAGTTGGTATCTTCTTTATACCAATACCTGCTACCCCTCCACTTCTCCATAGAAACCTTCAAATGCATCTGTCTCTCAGCTTCATATATTCTTTTAAAAATTATCATCATCATTTCCGCAAGCTCACTGAGTTAGCTATTACTAGTTAGTTATTATTAGTTAGTTAGTACTACCCATATGTCCATGAGTGTAGGGCCTGAGAAACCTACCAGTAATCACCTCTCAACCAAAATGACTCTTCCTCCCTCACAATCATCTACTGACAGTAGGGGTGTGGCCTGAGGAACACTTCCCCCATCTAAACCAGAAGTTTGGCTGGCTTTACATCATAGCGGTCACTATGTGGACACTACATGCATGCAGTGCACAGATATATATGCAAGCAAAACACCCATACATAAAATAAAAACAAATGAATCTAAAAAGGGGGGTGGATAAGATGTGGAAGCCAAATCAAGAAGATTGAAAATAAATGGATTGATTACTTTCTACTGAAGAAACTGGAGGGGAATGGAGTTGGAGAAGGGAGTGCGCAACATTTGGGGCATCCTTCCTGACTGCCCTGTGGTGACTTGAGCTAAGTTCTGCCTCCTTTTCTATAATCTCTAATGGTTGACCTGTGTTACCAATTTGACTAGATTTACAGTCACCTAGGAGACTGTGAGGTACTTGTGAGTGATTCATAAGAGTATTTCCAGCGAGAAGGAACTGAGGGGAAAGACCGCCACAGGCTGAGACCCAGACAGAGGAAGGTGGGGAGCACCAGTGGAGCCCAGGCATTTCTCTCTCCTTCCTATCTGTCAGAAGAAGCGTTGCCCTCTGTGCTTCTCTGCCATGGTGGACTGAACCCTCTGAAATGGTGGACTGAAGAGAACCTTCCAGCTTTAAGGTTTCTTTTTTTTTTTAATTTATTTATAAATTATGTATACAGTGTTCTGCCTGCAGGCCAAAAGAGGGCACCAGATCTCATTACAGGTGGTAGTGAGCCACCATGTGGTTGTTGGGGATTGAACTGAGGACCTTCCCCAATCTGGCATTTTGTCATAGCAGTGTGAAAAGTGACCAACAGGTAACGGTGCTGCAACTCCTCCTAGCGTTCAGAGTATGCATTCAGTACTGGCCGAGTGGATGAAGAGTTAGAGTCTAGCAGGGTGCATATTTCCAGTTGTTTGTAGCACAGGCACGCTGGTGACTGAAGCCAGCCACTTCACATGAGGTATCTTATGGGGAGAGCTTGTTTCACAATGCCACTCCCCAGTCAATAACAGCCACAGACTCATAATAAATTCCTTTGACTGAGATCTCAGTTTGAGTCTGAGGGAGATATTGGAGTGGGGGCGGGGAAGGACAGGGCAGCAAGCAGGTAGTGTTCGGAATGATGGGGCTCGATCCTGCTAGAGAACTCACAGTTATAAGATGGAATATTCGTCAGATGTTCCCTCCACCTGGAGGACGAGGAGGGGAAAATGTTTACCCACAAACCCCGACACTCTCTGGCTGACAACAGATTCCAGTAGGCTGACCCTCTCTCTCCACTCTGTTCCACCCCTTCCCACCTCAGCCCTCCTGCCCACAGTGGAGCACGCGCACCTAGAGAAGCTAAAGCTAATGAACTGATTGGGTAGGAGTGAGGTGGGCGTTTGCAACAGATACCCTAAGCCAGGCCCACTGATCACTAAAAGGAGTCGAGAAATGAACTAGCTGGACTTAAAACGTAAATAAGAGCCAACGTTCCCGGGATATAACGGACCGAGAATGATGAAATGGAAAGGGGCCCTGAAAGACAGTCAGGAAGGACAGTCTTGTAAGCAAACGGGCTGCATAGCAATGGGAAGGATTAAGACTTACAAAGAGAATACAGATACAAGGGGGTAGGAAGAACAAAACTGAGACGCAGAATAGACCCCAAGCTCAACGGAAGTCAGAAATGTAGTAGTTAGCGGGAGGCTTTTAGGCGCTCCAGGGGAAGCATGGAATATGCAGACCAAGGGTCACTCGTTTGTTTCACGCAGACTTGGCTGAGCTCTGACTGGAGTTTAGATTTAGTCTTCTTACGCAGAATGTGTGAGGAGAGAAAAACGGGGAAATCTGGCAAAGGGAAATGGAGAAACTCGAGTCTGCACAGCCAGCCCAGGAAAAGACAAAACGGCTGTAGACACACTTCTCAGGGGTTGTTGCAGAAGGAAGCCTTGCGACTGAGAAGACTCAGTGGGTAGCGTTTGCTGCCTAAGTGTGTGAAGGTCCTCAGCAACCCGTGCTTATAACCCTGGTGGGTGGAGACGGCAGATTCCAGGCACTGGCCAGGCAGCCAAGCCAGAAGAGCAGGCTCTGGGTTCAAGAGAGACTCTATCTCAAAAAAAAAGACGGGTAAGACAGCCCGAACATATTTCATTCCAGCACTCAGAAGGCAGAGGCAGGTGGATCTCAAAAAGTTGGAGTACAGCTGGTCTACATAGGGAGTTTCAGGAGAGTTCCAACCAAGCCAGGAATGTTTTGTATCTAAAACAAAACCCAAAACCCAAAAATAAATAAAGTGAAGCCTGCTAGAGGAAGATAGCTAATGTGGACCCCTAAGATCCACACATTTGTGTACAGGCAAATTCATTCTCTATCTCTCTCTATTTATCTCTCTCTCTCTCTCTCTCTCTCTCTCTCTCTCTCTCTCTCTCTTCCTCTCTCCCTCCCTCTCCCTCTCTCTCCCCCCTCTCTTTTCTTCCCTCCCTCCACTCTCCCCCCTCCCCCCTTCCTCCATCCCGTCTCAGGCACACACACAACTCTGGCCAGATGTGTTGAGTTGTTCAAAGGAGAGCAAGGTGACCGTCTTTGTCCTCAGAACCCCCTTGATGTCATCTGTGCTGTCTTGACCATTCCTTTAGGTGTCAGTGGCTCCCCTTTCAGAATCCAGGGAGACTAACTGGACCCACAATTCATCCAAGCCTCCCAGCTCCCCCATGAGAGAGGGAGTGACCTGCCTAGGCTCTCCTACCACCCCCCACCCCCAGGAATAAGCAGAGGCTTCCTTTCTCAAAAAGCTTAGACCATGGAGGAGAACACCATGTGTGGGTGGTTTGTACACTGGCTCATCTAAAGGCACAGAGTGTTAAGCTGGGAACACCAAGCCCTTATTATTACAAGTCCCATAGGCACTGAACCACTCAGCAAAATCTCCAAACACATTTCTATCTCCTGCTCCCTTCATGCCTGTTCACAAATAGCTTTAATTATGGACAGTAGAAAAGAGTACAGCCGAATCCATAAAAGCGATATTCCTAATATTAATCACTACCAACTTGCTTCAACTGCTAAGAAGTATTGCCAGCTACAATATTGTACATCTGTTCCACTTGTCCGCCTGCATAAATAAGCCACTCTGAAATTTAGTGGCTTTTAAAACATATCATTTCTTTAGCTCGTGAATCTGAGAGTCAATCCTGGGCAAGTGAGAAACCATCTTGGCCTGCCTGGTATCAGCAGAGGCAGCCAGAGTGGAAACCAGGGCCCTCATTTCCAGCATTATCAGGGCCTTTAGCTGGTGAACTGCTGCTGCCTGGGAGCTTACTCGGTTCCTGCCCCACTCGGTTCCTCTCCAAAAACCATGTGTGAATGACTATCTAAAAACTACCTCATCTGGTCTCAGACGCCACCCATGTTCACTTCCACCATGCCCGTGAGCCAGGATTGGAAGGGAAGGAACACAAAGTTGGTGGGAATAGCATGGGAATCACACCGTTTACTCAGAGGGGCTTGGAGCAGAGTCAGAACCGCCTTTGGAAAACCGAATGTTACAGAGAAGCACCGCTCCCGCCATTCTCTCTCGTGGCAACTACAGCCTTTAAAGTTCACAGTCACAAGCTTCTCTTTTACCCACAAGAAGATCAGAACGCCTGTGTCTTGCCCATACTCAGGCACTACTATGTGACCAACTTCAACCCAAGTCTCTGGTACCCTCAGCATCCTTCAGGCCCGACCGTCCCACCACTCACAAAGCTCCTGAAGCCCTGGGATTAGAACAGCAGCATCACTGAGCCCTAGGTCCAGGTAGGATCTCTCTATCCTATTGTTTCTCGATTACTTTTCCATTTGTGTTTGTTTGGCTCATTGCTTGTTTGAGACAAGGTCTCACTACTCAAGCCAAGATGTCCTCAAATCCATAATCCTCCTGCCTCAGCTACTTCAGTGCTGGAATTTCTAGTGTGCACAAAGAAATCCAGCTTCACTTTCCTCTGATGTAGAAAGGGAGGTAGGAAAACCCTTGCAAAGCTAAGCTGTGGTCCCAGCATTTGGGAGGTGGTGGCAGGAGACTCTTGAGTCCAAGGCCAGTCTGGACTTTACAGCAACACATAGTCTCACAAGCAAGCTTAGACCTGGGGCCTTTTCATTGTTAAATGAGGACAGGGCTGTAAAAAGTTATCTGTTACACAGACCAAGGGATGAGCATAAATATTTGAGGACACCGGGTCTCAGGTGCTTTGCACCCATGTGGCATTTGGCTGGGCTCCTGTAGTGACCGTCATTCTTTGGATTTCCACAATAACTCACCTACATCAGTTGGGTTTACGTCACACTGCTGGTTAGAGACCCAAAATGATGGTACTTCCAAGAGACTAACGGTTTATTTTCTCTCCCCTTAATGCTAGCAGATATTCCAGGATGAGTTTTGTGTCTCGCCACATCATCAGTCTCTGTCTCTTGCATCTTTGGTTCATTCCTCCAGAGCCCACAGATTCTATCTTTAAACCGTCTCCTAGTCACAAAATGGCTGCTGAAACCCATTCATCTTGTTTAAGTCCAATACCAAAAGCAGGGAGCAAAAAGGCAACTCCCACTGAAAATCTTTTTTAAAGATCTTGTCCAGGGCTGACAAGATGGCTCAGTGAGTTTAGCTGCCACCGATCCTGATGGATTTGGATACAAGATGCCCATGCAATAAAAGGAGAAAACCGCCTTCTAAAAGTTGTCTTTTGGCTCCACTCATGCGCCGTGGTGAGCAATAGCATGCTCACACACACACACACACACACACACACACACACACACACACACAAAGCGGGGGTTAGTGGGTAGCGATAATGGCTTAAATTTTTGAAAGATCTATTCCCAAGAAACTGCTTTTGTGTCAATGACCAATATTCTCTACAAGAGTGCCTGGAAAGTGTTTTGTTTTTTGTTATTTGTATTTTTGGGGGGTTGTTTGTTTTTATTATTATTATTATTAGCTTCTCTGTTGATGACACAGAGAGCCTGAGCGTGGCTGCTCTGAAGACTTCTGCACTCAACTGCTGCGACCTCCCCCCCCCCAGTGTGGTCCTGGCTCTTATCTCCCCCGATCGTTGCATTAAAAACCACTTAACACCTAGAGACCACTGGTGTTTCTTTCCTCACAAACCTGCATTTGGAGCAAAGCTTGGGAAGAATGGCTCATCTTTTTATCCTGCAGCAGCCACTGGATGGGCTCAGTGGAAAGCGGGAGGGGGGGCGGGGGGCGGGGGGCTCGCTAACCTGGCTGAAAGCTCAGCAGGGTTAAAGGCAAAGAGCCCGGTTTCATCACCATGGAACCTAAGCTTTCTTTAAACATGATGGCTGAGTTCTCTGAGCGAAGGTTTGGACAGACAGACAGGCATCAATTCCATGTTTTTTTTTTTATGGCCTAGCCTTGCAAATTATATAAAATCATGTTCACCATACCCAATTCCTTGAGGTC
Organism: Microtus pennsylvanicus; assembly: GCF_037038515.1. Taxonomy (NCBI): domain Eukaryota; kingdom Metazoa; phylum Chordata; class Mammalia; order Rodentia; family Cricetidae; genus Microtus; species Microtus pennsylvanicus. The sequence continues at coordinate 124,140,503 of NC_134580.1, read as the reverse complement.
ACCACATAACCCTAAGTGCAGAGATTAAGTGGCTATCTCTTGGTGAAGTTGACAAAATTTTAGAAGAACATGCGACATGTAAAATATTGCTACAGCCTTTTTCAGTGTATCTAATTTCCTGTGTTCGAAGGAAACATAATAAATTACGGAGATGATTTTCTCCTGCAGTAGGCCATCTCAAGGTTCCAGTTAGAGTGACTCGGGGAGTGAACCCAACCTCCACCCTCAATGTGTACTGTGAGAACATCCTAAGATTGAATTCAATTTTCTCTGTGTGTGCACATGTGTATGTGCAGGTATACATATTCCCACACATGTGGAGGCCAGAGAACAACATCAGGTCTTGTTCCCCGGGCACTGTCTACCATTTTCTTTGAGACAGGATTTTTCTGTGGCCTGGAACTCACCGGTTCAGTTAGGCTAGTGGGCCAGCGACCTCACAAATGTACCTGTCTCTGTTTCCCAAGCATCACACCTGTCTCTGCCTCCCAAGCATCACACCTGTATTTTTTTCTTACGAGTTTTGGAAATGAATCTCATGTCCTTGTGCTTGCAAAGCAAACACTTAATTGATCAAGCCCTCTCCCCTACCCAAGATTAATTGAAATGTTATAACCCTACTTCAATCATTGCTTCTCTTCAGCTGAGAGTTCTGGGTGTACCCCTTTGGATAAGGATGTCTTCAGAGACTGCTCTCAACGCAAGGCCCAATGGAAGGCCCAAATCGCATTCAAAGAGAAATATAACAAGTCTTAGAAACACAGCCAAACAAACAAAAATCCCAAAAGATATAAAGCAGACCAAAACAAGTTCTTCCAGAAACTTTAGCGGTTTTCTTGTTTTAGTCATTAAAAATATTTTATAAAGGTAAAAATAGTTCCATACCTAAACAGGCTATGTGGTAATTTCAGGACACTGGTGACAAAGAGAAACCCGTAGTTACAAAGTTTTATATATGAAAGATTGGGTGTTGTAGTTTGAATGTAATTGGTCCCCATAATCTTATAGCGAGTGGCATTATTAGGAGGTGTGGCTTTGTTGGAGTGGATATGGCCTTGTTGGAGGAAGTGTGTCCCTGTGGTAACAAGATTTGAGGTTTCCTATACTCAGGATAACACCCAGTGTGTCTCAGTCAACTTCCTGCTGCCTACAAGATGTAGGACTCTCAGCTACTCCCCAAGTACCAGGTTTGCCTGCACACTCCTCACCATAATGACAATGGACTGAACCTCTGAAACTATTTTAAGGACTTTATCCATTTTCTTTTTCTCTCCCAAGCCTATATATATTTTTAAACACACCGTAAACTGTTTAGAGACTTTTTTGTCTGAATCTCTCTTTACTGTATATCTCTCTTTTCTGACCACATCATTTGTTAAGAAATATGGCTAGGATTAAAGCCATAGCCTTGACGGCTGGATCCACCCCATTCCTTAGCTTTCTGAGAGTCTAGCTTCAGGGCGGAGGTACTGGCAGGAGCCATGCTTATTGCCAAAGCTCTATGGAGTTTCAAAGTCCCTGCCACCACCAAGAAGCATGCTGTTGGCTATTCATAAACACTATTTAAGTATTTTGTGGCAAGGGCTCTTAAAAGAGCTGTGAGGTTTTTGCAGTGAAAGCTGAGTTGTCAGGAAGCCTCTCCTAAGTGAGACATGCTTGCCTCTTGCAAACAGAACCCACCAGAGAAAATGCTACTACCAAGAAGCTATGCTTAACTCTGTTCTTTTGTGTCCAGAGTTACTTCCCAGGCTCTCTTGGGTTTTATATGGATACAGTTGTCCACGTTGGCATCATTTGTTGCTGGTGCAGTATTTTAGCATAATCATACAAACTTTGTATTCTGGAATTGACAAAAGATGGAGAGAGATTGTCACGTGACCCAAGATCCCTGCTGGTCATGCGGTGATAAGGAGTCCCATCTCCATAGTTCCGGGACAGGCTTGGGTGGCCTCCATGCCCCCAGAACCCTGAGCTACTTTTGTTTTCTACGTTTGAGCCAGTAAAATATCCACTTGCCAAAGAAGTTGGTCCATTTTTCCCACTGCTTACAGGAGGCCAAAACATTGCCCTGAAATCCAATAAATTACTCAGCTCTTTGTCCATTCACATTGGGCACCATTTGCTGACTGAGGTTTCTGCCCCACAAAGTCTCACAGTCATTCAAGTCAGGACAGGAAAATTGTGCTCTACAAGCCTGGACTCATAGGAGCTCACAGAATCTGAACCGACACCCAGAGAGCCTGCATGGGACTGACCTAGGCCCTCTACATATAAGTGACAGTTGTATAGCAGTCTTCTTGCAGGACTCCTAACATTGGGAGCTGGGGCCGTCGCTAATGCTTTTAGGAACCGATCCGCATCCTGGGTTGCCTTGCCCAGACTTAATACAAGGGGAGGTGCTTAGTCCTACCACAACTTGATATGCCATGTTTTGTTGATATTCATGGCAGGCCTGCCCTTTTCTAAACAGAAATGAAAAAGTGGATTGGAGGGGGGCACAGAGAGAAGATGGGGGAGGGAATGGGAAGTGAGGAGGGAGGGGAATATAAAATAAATAAATTTAATTATTAAAAAAAGAGAAGAGAATTTAAGCGTACAAAAAAAAAAAGGAGTAACGAGTTTCCAAAACTCTTCCCCAGAGAGATCCAACCAACTGTTTATGCTCATTTGTGCTCTTTTCTGGGCACAGTTAAGCCTAAGCAGGAGCACATTAAAACATATTTTTTTGAAAATCTCCTCCCCTCAAAGGACAACACCCTTGCCCATACATGTGAGCAGCTCAGAAACCTTGATGTGAGGACCATATTAACAATGGCTGAGCAGAGCTGTTTGGAACATTAAATGCTTTAGAGGCTCTGAATGTGGAATCACTATGCAAATTATAAAGCAAGATAAGTAGTGTTGGTTATAGCTATAATTATGGCTTAAAAATATAGAAAATTTGATCAGAAGCCAAAGTGCTTGATTAAGCATCATACTCCACCATCAACAGATACCTCGTTCATCACACCCAGGGATCGCAGGAAACACGGTCAGAGCTGGAGTGCTTGCAGCACACCTGAAGCACAGTGCACCGTGCATGATTTAAAGCCGTGAGGAACATCTCACAGATGTTCCAGATAATGGCTGTTTGTCACGGATATTATCTCCCCTGTCTGGAAACATGTACTCCTGCTTATGGAAGCCCCTGTCGGCTTCCACGAACTGCATAATGATTGGAATGTTTCCTTTTAGTTCAGCTGCTGAAGCACATTGTATCAACTGGAAAGCCAACAGGACCAAAGCTTTAGGTTGGTTGGCCCCTTGTAAAAGGAGCAGCGGGCTGCGACCCCGCCACAGGGCTAGTTTATACCCGAAATAACCACACCAAATTGTATTAATTAAATTTCTGCCTGGCCCATTATTTCTAGCCTCTTATCAGCTAACTCTCACATCTTGATTCAACCCATTTCTAATAATCTGTATGCCACCACGGGGGTCATGGCTTACTGGGAGAGATTCAGCATGTCTGACCTGGTGGCTGGCTCCATGGTGGCTCTCCCTCACTCTGCCTTCTTTCTCATAGCATTCTGTTCTGTCTACTCCGCCCACCTAATTTTCTGCCCTATCAAATGGCCAAGGCAGTATCTTTATTTAACCAATGAAAGTAACACATAGACAGAAGACCCTAGTACACTAGCCCACTCCGGGGTGAGGGGTACACAGAGCAGGGTCCCACCTGCCCAGCAATTTGTGAGCTGCCCTTTTATCTCAAGGAACTCCAGTTTCCCATACACTAAAACAATATAAATAAGACCTTTTGTCCACATTTGTTTTATAGAGAAGACATGGGTAATAGGCCATGTGCCCAGACTTTTGGAGGCATTTTCTAGATTTAATGTCGTTGCTTCCAATATATTTATGTGAAAGAGATGCCAGAAGAAAACTTTCTATATTTCTCATTATTTCTGTTATTGCATTCTCTTTAAGCTAAAGTAATGACAAGCATTCTGTCAAGACTTTTCAACAGAATCTGAACTTGTCCTATGCTACTCTCGCAAGTGTCTCTGCCCAGTGGCATCCAGCAGGGCATGTAGCTCTGTATCCAGCCTAGGTTGGAATGAAGGTTCTACAAGCTTAGACACAGAGGCCTTGAGCACTTTGCTTGATATCCTGACATTGTTTCCTTATCTGAAAAATGAAGGCAATAATATGCAAGTTAAAGCATTGCTACAAATATGCCCTGAGGTGATATTGTAAAGTCTCTAACTGTTGTAAGAGGGCTGCTTGTTTGTTTCCTGGTCACCTGGCTGCTCAGACCCCTAATAATCACACAGAAACAATATTGTTTAAATCACTGCTTGGCCCATTAGCTCTAGCTTCTTATTGACTAACTCTTACATCTTAATTTAACTTATTTCTATTGATCTGTGTATCATCACGTGACTGTGGCTTACCAGCTAAAGTTATGGTGTCTATAGGCAGGGCTACATGGCTTCTCCCCTGACTCCGCCTTCTTCCTCCCAGCATTCAGCTTAGTTTTCTCCGTCTACCTAAATTCTGCCCTATCAACAGGTCAAGGCAGTTTCTTTATTCACCAATGGTATTCACAGCATACAGAGGGAAATTCCACATCATCTAACATGGATGCCTGTTTAATTTTAAGTAATGGGTCAAACATAGTCTCGCTATCAGACCTTTGCACATTCTCTTGATCTCTCTCCCTAACAAAATAACCCCACTCCATAGATTTCTCTGGTGGAAATACACTAAATGTTGGTATCAGTTATAATAACAAACATGTGTTTACAACAGAAGAGAATAACAGAGGCATCATGTGGATGTCAATGTCCTGATACACTGTATTCAAGCTTTCTCTTGACAAAAATGAGTTTTAAGTCAAAAGAGTTCAGATAGCAAATTGTTTTTATGTTAAGCCAAATTAACCAAAACTAGAGAAGCAGAAAAGAATAAAGGGCTTGCAAACCTGAGAACCCAGCTTTGATTTGCCTCTAATTCATCAGGTGGCCTTGAGAAATAGGTCTTTGTTTCTTTGTTTCAACATGATAGTCTCTCTATCTAGGTCCTCTTTCAGCATTTTCCTGGAGATCTTAGACAATGCAAAAATAAGGGAAAAAAAATCATAATTAAACTCTATTGTATGAAAAGAAAGATTTTTAAATAAGAAAACAAAAGAAGTTAAAGGTGTAAGAATACAAAGTTATGGGTTAATATTTTGTCTAATTGTGGGCAATATAGTTATATGCACAGAAAATTCTAAAAGATTTGCAGACAATTATATTTAATGAAAGAGTGCAACAATATTTCTGTGTGTAAGATAAATACATAAGAAATTAGTAGTATTCTCTTTCCCAACAATAACCAATTACATTGGAATTAGGAATTGTTGTTTTCATAGCAAAAGCACTGCAAGATGTTCTGGGAAAAAAAATAACTTAACAAGCAATACATAAGGCCTTCCTGGGAAAAACAAAATGTTAATAAAAGACATAAAATTGAGCAAATTTAGAGAAATGAAATAGGCCTGTGTTTACAAAGTCTCAATATTTCAATCAATACCAAAACCACTTGATACTGGAATTTGCTTCATTGTCTCAGTGCCACTCATATAGAATCAAAGCAGACATTTCCAAGGCCCAAAGATCCAGGGGTGGTGATTAGCAGTACTGGTCTTCAGTCTGTGACAAACTTTGCAGTAGGACAAACCCTCCTACAAAGAACAGGCTTGTGTCAGAAGACAAGAGCTGGAAAGCCCGACTGGGAAAGAGCAATGGTTTGTGGTGGAGATGACAGACACAAACAAGGAGATAGGAACATTTGTGTGGCCAGATAGAACTTCGTATAAAATGTTAGTACTTCAGACCAAGTTAAGAAAAGGTCATTTTTAAATGTGGATCGAGAAAGGGGCAAGCTAGAGAGTGCTTACTGTTCTTGCAGAGGATTCACATGAGGTGGCTCAGAACCAACTAGAATTCCACATTTTACCAGGGGGCTGGAGGTTAGCAGGGCTGACAGGGGGGCAATCAGCATCTTCACCTTCACCTATGCTCTACAGAGTAACACATATTGGGAATGGGCTGGGTGTGGCTCAGTGACCGAGCACATGGTTAGCAAAGCATGAACCTGGCTTCCATTTTCAGCAATAAATAAAATAAAATAGAAATCATGTGGGAAATGTACCTTCCACCTTTGACTTGAGAAAAAGCCTGAACTTTTTTGTGCGAGAAAAAAATTCTGTATTCTCAAAGAAGGGGTAAGCAGGACAATGCAGGGGTGGGTGTTGGAAGTTCTTTCTTAGGTTACATTTCACACAGTAAGTTATATACTCCTACACAGTTCATGTGTTTTTCTCTTCATTAAAATATATATATATATATATATATATATATATATATATATATATATATATATATACACACATATAGAATGAGGCTAGAGAGATGGCTCAGTGGTTAAAAGCACTGGCTGCTCAATCAAAAGACCAGGGTTCAATTCCCAGCACCCATATGACAGTTCACACCTGTCTGCAACTCCAGTCCCAGAGAATCTGATGCCCTCTTCCGGTGTCCATGGGCACCACGAATACACGTGGCACAGAGACATGAGTGCAGGCAATATAGCCGCATACATAAAATAAAACAAAGGTAAGTTGTACCCAAGCATTTTTAGAACTCCCTTCTATAAGAAGAAAATCATACACATAAAAGACATTTCGGAGGTTGAGGCTGTGGCACAAAGGTAGAGTGCTTGCCTACCATGCACAAGCCCTAGCTTCAAGCCTCAGCACTACATACACACAAAACCAGAAGGCCTTTAGATCACTCATCGTTGCCAGCTGAGATAGCAGGACCTGTGGCAACGTAGGTGCTCAACTGCCTGCATGCGCATGCCCTGGTCTGAAGTCCTCACATAGCCAGTGTGTTGGTAGCTCAGTAAGATGTCCTTATTTAGTTTTTCTATTACTGTTATCAATAGGGATCAAAACAGACAGATGCATTTACTGGTTTCCCTCTAACGATAATAAAAAGAAACCGTTTATAAAATCAGATTATATGAAAAATTGCCTAATGATAATCATTTATAAGCTCATTGTGGAATAATGATGTATTCGAGAGTTGTCGTGGTATGATGAAAGAAGGCGAATATGAAAGATTCCTTCTGTGAAGGATGACTGTAGATGAATTACGCTGAGATACAATTCTTTGATAAGAGACAATAAGAACCTCTAGAACTCTTAATAACACACTACTCAGGGTGAATTGAGGATTGCAATAAAAGCCCATAAATTAAAAAGTTCTCATATGATTTCTGATAAAAAAGGCATGCCAAGGTGAAATAAAGAATCATCCGAATCAACTGATATCTGCCTAAAACCTGGGTGGTCGTGGAATGGATATCCTAGGAAAATCAACAAGAATACTTTAGGTGTTTAAGACATAGGTCTTAAGACCTTGGCATTTTCAAGACATAGGTTTTGTTGCTTAAAAGTCTGTGGCCAGTGAAGAGAATTCAGGGTAATTCTCATTGTTCCCTGCCCAAGCTGAACTCTGCAAATAACATGGGAGATAGTGTCTATATAATTCTATATGTTTTACTTACTGGGACAGGATGACTTCAATAATTTCAGTAATTTCTCTTTTTTTGTAGCCAATAAAACCAGGGCACAGATGAAAAATATCATGGCCTAGTGATGCTAAGCAGTTTGCCCAAGTTCAAATGTGTACCTAATGGTGGAGCTATACTTTAGACCCAGGTAAGCTAAATATATCCACAGAGGAGTTACCACACTCTAAACACCCAAATGTGACATATTTGAATCATACTGTGCAGCAGTCAGTAGGATAAAGTAAACTAAAGCATTCCCATGTGGAATGGGAAATGGGAATGGAAGGAAGAAATATTTCCTATTTCGTAAGACCCATCACATTAAAGAGGGAAAACAGGGGAGCAGGGAAAGGAAGTGATTCAATAATACTTAAGCCCACACACAAGAATGAAATCCTCGTAGAAGACTGTTATGTCTGCTGTGGCTGAATATGAAAATGCTTCCCTCCAGCCCGATCGCGGGTTTGAACAGTTGTTCCTAAGGTAGTGGTGCTGTCTGGGGAGTTTGTAGGACCTTCAGCAACGCAAGGCCCAGCTACAGAAGCAGGCCACTGTGAAGTAGACCCTGGGGGTTAGAACCTAGCGCTACTGCCACCCTGCTAGAGGAAGCAGGCTACCGGGAAGTGGACCCTAGGGATTAAACTCTAACCCCACTGCCGCCAGAGTGTCTCTTGGCTTCCTGTTCACCTGCCTAGATGTGACCTGTTAAGCTAGCTGCCCACCACCATGCCTTCCTACCATAATCAACCGCATTTCTTGACCATGAGCCAGAATAAACCATCCCCCCTTTAGGTTGCTTTTATTCATCGCTTGGTCGCAGCTATGAGGAAAGTAAATAACACAATCTGTATGTGCATATTTGTGAATGTAAATGTGTAGAAAACATACAGATACTAAATTGGACACTGAAGTATGACAGCAGGTGCCTCTGGGAAGGGAAGCGGGATTCAAGTGGGATGGAGGGGGTTCGGGTAGGAGGTTGGCCTTTTTTCCTGCACACATCTTCATTGTCTTATTTGCTCGCCAGTGATATGCTATTGAATTATTTGTGGATCAAATAAATGCCTTAAGTGTGTCTACACAAATACACACAAAGAGGCTATTTATATCTCTGAACAATGTGGCTCCTTTAAAGTCACAACACCTTTAATGCAAATCAATTTTAATAAAAGATGTAAATGCCAGCCTTCTACATACAATAGGAAGCCATAGTTAGACTAGTACACAGGAGGCTGTGGGGTGCAGTCCTGGGAAGACTAGGGGGAGCAGCAGCAGGTGATCCCTAGATATGCTGCTGAATTTTTGTCAGTGTGATGCAAACTAGAGTCACCTGGGAAAAGAGAACTTCGGTTGAGAAATTGCCTCTAACGGATCGGCCTTTGAGCATAGCCAGAGGACACTTTATTGGTTAATGATAGATGTGGGAGGGTCCAACTCACTGGTGGTGCCAGCCCTGGGCAGGTGGCCCTGGGTGATATAAGAAAGCAAGCTGAGCAAGTCATGGAAAGAGAGCTAGTAAGCAGTGTCCTCCCATAATGTTCCTGCTGTGGGACAATGGTCTTGTACCTTGTAAAGATCTGTCACTTATATTACTTTGATAAAATGCTGATTGGCCAGTAGCCAGGCAGGAAGTATAGGTGGGGCAACCAAAAAAGAATTCTGGGCAGACGAAAAGCTGAGTCTGCAGTTATAACCCAGACACACAGGAAGCAAGATGAGAATGCCTTGCTGATAAAAGGGATCAAATCAGATGGCTAACACAGACAGGTATTATGGGCTAATGTAAGTTATAAGAGTTAATAAGAAGCCTGAGCTAATAGGCTAAGCAGTTTATAATTAATGTAGACCTCTGTGTTTCTTTGGGACTGAATGACTGTGGGATCAGGTGAGACAGAAACCTCTGTCAACAAGTTCCCACATCCCCACAGGTGCTTGTGTTGGCTTCCCTTGAGGGCAAACTCTCACTTGGAAGTGTAAGATGAAATATGCCCTTTCCTTCCAGAGCTGCCTTTGGTCAGGGTTTTATCACAGCAGGAGAGAAGCAAACTACAACACTGTAAGAGCTTGGGGAGTTGAGGCATTTCACCCCAGCTACACAGAAAGTCAGCGAGACTTTCCTAGAGATTCTGAACACCAACGAAGATACTATAAGAAATCTATCAGCCAGGATGGAATGTTTTGAGGTTTTTTGTTTGCTTGTTTGTTTTATTGCATGAGTACTCTGTCTGCATGTACATCTGCACACCAGAAGAGGAATCAAATCCCATTATAGATGGTTGTGAGCCACCATGTGGTTGCTGGGAATTGCACTCAAAACTCTGGGAGAGCAGCAGCGTTCTTAACCACTGAGCCATCTCTCCATCCCCATGGAATGATTAATCTTGATTGTCAACATCATGCAATTTAGCATCACCTTGGAGACACACCTCTTGGCATGTCTGTGAAGGGCTTTCCAGAGAGGATTAATAATTTGGGAAGACCCACCCTATTCTGGATAGTGCTGTACTATGGGCTGCAGTCCCGTGCTGAATAAAAAGGAAGAGACCTGATAGAACACTGCAGTCACCTGCCTCTGCTTTCTGAACACTTGCTTCATGTCCCTGCCATCATGCCTTCCCTGCCTTTGTGGAGCATACTGGCTTCATCTGCTTTAGTCAGAGGTTTGTCACGGCAATGAGGACCTCAGACCTGTTGACATTTTGAGCTGGAAAAGTCTTTACTGAGGATATCCTGTGGATAGTAGGGTGTCATCTGTGGCCTCGGACCACTAGATAGCAAAGTCATCCTTCCTAGTCATGATGATCGAAAATGTCTCCAGACATTTTCAGGACAAAAATCACTCCTCCAAAAAAAAATTTCCTATGTTATTATATTAGGAAGAGATCACACAAGCCAGCTTCATGGAACCTTCTCAGAAGATACCTACTAGGGGCAGAAAGGCTTAAGCAAGGAGGGGCACTGAATTATGACAGAAATCATGATGTAGGAAAGAGGGCTAATCCAAAGGATGAAGATATGAAAAAAAATATAGAAGCCTACTATCTCAAAACCCAAATAAAAATATAGTTAGCAGGATAGTAAAATTAACATGATATCAAAGAAAAAAAGGAGAATCCCAGGGGTTAGCTGGTCCGGTGTGGAGGCAAAAGAGAAGAGGGTGGTTGTTGGGGTAACCAAATCCAAATATATTTATTTAAAAAAAAGCTTTAGGAAATTTGCTAGTTAGTAAGCTAATTTCAAATTACAACTGTAAAAAGATAGTTTGAACAGAATTATTCTGAATCTCTAGATAATGTACTTTGAGAAAACATGAGCTGTTAAATGAGAATCACGGCACAAAGTGTATTGGTTAGTTTTATGTAAACTTGACACAAGCTGGAGTCATCTAGGAAGAGGGAGTCTGAATTGAGAAAATGCCTTCACAAATTAGCCTATATGCAAGCCTGTGGGACATTTCCTGATTAACAATTGATGTGGGAGCACCCAGGCCACTGTGGGTGATGCCACTTCTGAGCTGGTGGCCCTGAGTTGTTAAAAAAAAAAAGCAAGCTGAGAAAGTCAAGTCAAGAGGAGCAAGCCAGTAAGTAGCATTCTTCCATGGCCTCTGCATCAGCTCCTGACTCTAGATTCCTGTCTGAGTTTCTGCCTGGACTTCCCTCAGTGATAGAATGTGATGTGAAAGTATGTAATAAATAAACCCCTTCCTCCCCAAGTTGCTTTGGTCATGGTTTTATCAGAGCAATAGAAACCCTACCTAAGACACAGGCATGGACTATCTAAATTCAAGATAATAGTCCAGAGGTCTCCAAAACAATACAGACTATTTGCCCTTAGTTATTAAGGTAAGTGCATAGTAAGACCCTATTGCTGAAGACATCACACACTTTGGCTGCAGGACAAAGTAAACCCTGCAAACAGACAAAGGTCTGATTTCCAAAATATATAAAGAACTCAAGAAACTAGACTTTAAAATGCTAATTAACCCAATTAAAAAATGGGGCACTGAACTGAAGAGAGAATTCTCAACAGAAGAAATTCAAATGGCCAAAAGACACTTAAGGTCATGCTCATCCTCCTTGGTGATCAGGGAAATGCAAATTAAAACAACTTTGAGATACCGTCTTACACCTATCAGAATGGCTAAAATCAAACACACCAATGATAGCCTTTACTGGAGAGGTTGTGGAGTAAGGGGCACACTCATCCATTGCTGTTAGGAATGCAAACTTGTGCAACCACTTTGGAAATCAGTGTGTCGATTTCTCAGGAAATTTGGGATCAACCTACCCCAAGATCCAGTAATACCACTCTTGGGAATATACCCAAGAGATGCCCTATCATATGACAAAAGCATTTGTTCAACTATGTTCATAGCAGCATTATTTGTAATAGCCAGAACCTGGAAACAACCTAGATGCCCTTCAATCAAGTTTGGATCCTCATCCAGTCAACTACTACAGCTCAGACAGCTCCAATGAGTTCTGTGTACAGCCACACACATAGGACACATCTTCTTTAAGTGTATAAAGAGCCACTCTGAGCATCACTGGCAAGTTTGGTCATTCAGCTTAGATAATTGAAATAGAAAAAGCAAAGGCAACCTTTGTGGTGATGGACATGTCTTGTATCCCTCTGTTTACCAAACTCTCAAAAGCCCACACATTTTATTGCATTTAAATTGATAAGTCAAATAAAATACATTTGTAACTTATAAAGAACTATTCATTAATTATTCAAATGATGTAGTTTTACTTATTGTGCTATTTGTTACATATAAAATGTAGTATCTCTTAGTAATAATACTACTGTAAATTCAAATCCAATTTTAAGTTAGGCATACTCTTTATTCTCTGAAAAGTCTGAAAGTGATCCTACTGAAAGTCAAGCTTGAAGAAAATAAGAAGGAAGCAATAACGATTATTTGTTGTAAAATGAAACATTATGGGTTCAGGTATTGCTTCTGTTACTTTTCTGGGAATATGACATAGGAAACTTAATCTTTGACCATTCTACATTGTCACTCCTAGCTGCAAGAGAGTCCAAAAAGGTCACATGTATTGATCATCTGCTCAGCTGTAAATTTGAGTTTTGCTTTTACAGAGGAAAAAGCAAGGAGATCTGATTGGCCCGGAGAGCCTTTGTAGTCATTTGAACTGCAAGGTGCATTCTCTTGAACACACACTGGCCTTTAGGAATAGCTCCATATAAGAAAATCTCTATTACTTTTTTTTTAAATTGCCTAGCCTTTCACTCCACCATACACACGGCTCTGTTGACACCTTAAGTTTGCACTCGTATCACAGTGGCTTTATCCTAAGCTACACACTAGGACCTCTCGTGCTAAGCAGCCAGCAGCAATATAGGAACCAGCCCAGAGGTGTCATTTTGAGCAGCCTTCCCTTTAAACAACTTTGTGTTTCTTCTCACTAAGATACAACAAAACCCTTCTGTGTTTCACTCAGATACAACCAGTAATATGTTCCACCTTGCCTCACCTAAGTCCTTTGGACATGCATCAAGCATCTGTACCACACCTGTTTCTGGAAGCAAGAAGTGAGACAGAGGAGACGGAGCTGCCCTGTCAACATGAGGAGACAGTGTGCTACACTTCCTGGGTCATCCACCCATGGCTACCTTTTAAAAGCAGAGCCGCACTTGGGGTGACCCCAGCCCCTCCCCTTATGTGGGGCTCCTTGGGAAAGGTGGAAGGTCAGAAAGTGCTACTGTGGGAGGCCAAGCATTAAATGTGTGGATTCCAAGTCCCTCCAGCCCTAGCAACAACCATGTCAGCTCATACTAACCAGTCAGGGAAGGACGATGATTTATTATGAGCGGTTGCAGAATATATTATGCGTGGTAGAGTCATGGAAAGGTCTTTGATATGTATCTGGAAGAGCTTCAAACCCATAAAAGAGATAAATTCTGTACGAAGAGTGTCACCGAGAGGCCCGGAAGAATCTCCAACATATCTTCGTATCTCGGGGAACAGCGAAGGGCTGCTCTATGCACACAATCAGGGTATTAATTTCACTTAAAGAGGCCGTCATTAGCATATTGATGCACCAGCTTCCCGTTGGGAGCCTCTCGTGCTGCTGGGCAGCAGAAAAGATGTTGTGGCCAAGGCCTGCAAGACATGTTCTCTTGATTGATAGTTTCATCCGCTGATCTGATCTCAGGTCCTTTCCTCCTCAGGCTCCCAAACCACAGTCTGAGCACAGCCAATGGCTTCCGTCTGGCTTTTCTTCCATCTCCCAGCTTCTTCCAGACCTCTGAGACCTCTGCTCTTGTAGCCATAGACATGAGTGGGTTTCTTTCGGCTTTGTCTAATAGCCGCGGACTAAGTGTGTTTCTTTTGGCTTCAGCCTCATCTCCAGGCTTCTTCCAGAGTTTGCACACCATCTGTCTGCTGCTGTCTGGCATTCTTGCTCTGGCCAGGTTGCAGGTAAGAGCTCTCCCAGAGACAAGCGCCATTCTCTGGCACACAGCCAGTTACTACACCAACAAAATATTTGTCAAGAATGCTTCTTGTTGAATTATAGTTTCCGGCTCCAGGCGGCTGCTACTGTTTAAATGAGGCTTCACCTAATTATGGCTTTATTTGCTTTTATAGAGAGATATCCAAGTGTGCAGAGACTTGTATACAAAACAATAGTAACAATAGTAGCAATGATAACAGTAAAGTGTCGCTCTAAACAGCTGCAATTAAGGCATCTGTTGTTAATTGCATTAATTAACCTCCCTCATGAAGCAGCTGGAGAGGTTTCCACAACAGGGAGAAGAGAAGGATAATTCCCAGAAGCCCCCGGGTGAGCAGTCGGCTACTGAGCACAGCCCCTGGACTGCCAGCTACCTCTACTTTCCAAAGCGTTGCCACTGAGCTTGCAGCCACTCCAGGATGGAGACCTCACTGTCTCCGTGTAGGATAAGCACTCCCACACAGCCAAGGCTCCTACAGGCTATAAAAGCCTGGCAAGATGACTGGAGCTCATTAAGAAATGAGAGCCTGACCTATGGGATGTCAATCACAGAAATGCCGATGGTATCACGAGGGCACTGATTCACCCTGATATTTAGGTCTCCGAATGCTAGTCCATGGAGCAGGTTGTTCTCACCTTGCCCAAGGAGCAGAGGCTTTGGTGGGATAGGATGCTCACACACCTGCCCCTTTCCCAGGGCGTTTTGCAGAGAAGCACGGGTATTATCACACCTTCACGAGCTCTGGAATGCCCAGCTGACTGTGATGGTCTTGGTTCAAAATCGAGGAAAACAGCATGACAAGGAGTCACTTGCCCTTTCTAAAGGCATAGGCATCAGTCTCCTGCCCACGATCTGTAAACCACTGGGTCCAAATGGAAAGTATGGTCACATGGTTTGCCTTTGCTTTATTATTAGTACTTAGTGGATCCAGTCATCACTCAGCTTACTGGAGGACCTGCCTTCCTCTGACGGTGAGCCTGCAGCCATCCCACGATTTAAAGCAAATATGACATGGAATACTATTAAGCTCTGAAGAAAACCAGTCACAAGATCTGAAGGAAAATGGATGGACTTCGAATGTATAATAAGAAGTGAGGATATAAATCTTAGAAAAAAAAACATATGGTCATGCTCATATTCAGAGCCTAGCTACTATATACATATATTGGGCACAGTATAACATGTAAAAAAAAAGGAACGAGTAGGGCTAAATATTAGAAGATGGGGAAAGAATAAATGTGGCTAATGGATATGAATTATGGAGGAGGATTTAAAGCTAATTGCTTTTTAGTTCTAAGTCCCTTATGAATTTTTGGGGGGTTGGTAGTACATACATGCAAAAATTATTTTCAGCAGTGTCAGTGTTAATTCCAGTGTGAAGCTCTGCAGTTTCAGAATGCCTATCCTAACTATATTAAGATGGGAAGACTTTGTGTTGGTTAATATTGGTGTCTTAGGGTTTCTATTGCTGTGAAGAGACACCATGACCACAGTAGCTCTTACAAAGGAGAAGCATTTAATTGGGGTGGCTTGCCGTTTCAGAGACTTAATCCATTGTCATCATGGTGTGACAAGGTGATGTGCAGGTAGACATGGTGCTGAAGAAGTTGCTGGGAGTTCTATCTACATCTTGACCCACAGGCAACAGGAAGTGGTCTGAAACACTGGGTGTGGCTTGATCAAAGTCCACCCCCATAATGACTCACTTCCTTCAACAAGGCCACATCTACTTTAACAAAGCCACACCTCCTAATAGTGCCACTCCCTGTAAGCTTATGGGTCCAATTACATTCAAACTTCCATTATTCGTGTGTGGTCTTTTTCATTCCAGGGCTCTTCTTTTAAGTTAACAAAATCAATTTAAAGAAGGAGAAGGAAGGAGGAAGCGGGAATTTGTTTCCAACTAATGCCCTGGGAATTTCCCATCCTGCTCTAGTGGGTTGGTAACTTCTCCTGCTCAGGTGAAATAAACTCAGCCACATCCAAGTTACAGTCTCAAGCCTCATGGGTACAGGCTTTGGGGTCAAAAGTGTGGGGCTCAAGTCCCAGCTGATGGCTTTAGTCCCCTCACCTGTAAAACACTAAGCAGCACAGCCTCAACCCCTCCACATCCCAGAAAGGGTTAAGTCAGTGACCTGAACATAGGAAGCTCCTAGGCCCACACCTGGCCCAAAATGAGTATAAAGCACACATTGTTATTCCCCAAATATATACTCTTGTCATTTGGAAGACTCTGTACCGCTTCAAAGTGTCTTCGTGCTGATCTTTGAAATCTCTTTTGCTCTCAGCTCACATCACCAGCCGCATAAAATGTGTTCTTTCTCGTGTCCCCAGTGCCTCAGGTCACGTTGCCTGTCCGTATAAAAGCCCATTGGAGAATCATTATAACCCAAGCAGCTTTCAGACCACTGGCGCATTCCTTTGGAAAGGTCCTGAGGAGGCCACAGAGAAGTGCCCCAAAGCCTTGTTCTCCTCCTGGGGTCAAAGATCCACCTGCGATAATTAGCCAGACTGGTTCCAGGCTCGACTGTGTTGGTGTCTCCACAAGACCAGACAATCCCCTTCCACACGCCACCGGAGAAAGTGTCACTGACTTCTGCTCCCGAGTCGAAAAGCCACCTCTGTGAGCTCCGCGGAAAACTCCACTCATTAGCTGATTTCCCCCAGAAAACGATGCCTCAAAAGGCTGTTGACAACCTCGGTAGCCATGGTGCGAACTTATCTTTATCTTTCATTACCCAGCTTTTATTAGAGAAAGAAAAACGCGGGCCTTTGTCTTCATGGACATAACCACCCAGAAAGCTTTCATACCGAGAGGCACAAGATAAAGACAAAACCCAAATACACTTATTACAAGATGGTTGATACACTTGAAAGCACTATGGCAGTCACCCTGCTCTGTCTGTGTGAAGTCACATTTTCCTCATTATTGCCGTCAGCCAGTCTCTACTAGCTGCAGGAGAGAGGATAGAGTTATGCAGTCCCAGCTTAAAGTGTGTGTGTGTGTGTATAGTGTGTGTGTGTTCATATATGTGTATAAACATATGTGTGTGAGTATGTGTATATGTATATGTGTTATATATGTGTGTGTAATGTGTGTGTGTGTGTTTCAAGAGAGGGTTTCTATGTATAGCTTTGGAGCCTGTCCTGGCACTTGCTCTGTAAACCAGGCTGGCCTCAAACTCACAGAAATCCATCTGCCTCTGCCTCCCAAGTGCTGGGATTAAAGGCGTGCGCCACCACTGCCTAGCTGTCTACTTTTTTATTGGCCATGTGTTTCAGAGAAAAGTATGAATTTCCAACTTTCTCATCAAAAATCAAGCTTGATTCCCAGGAGTGTCATCCAAGGATGGGTGGTGAGGGTTATCCTGAGGCCCAGCTGCACACCCTGACTGGCCCTTGGGGACAATCACTTTGGAAAGCTGGGAGCTCAGTGGATATTGAGAAAAGCCAGAGTGTTAAGTAGCCAACAATGCAATCCTTATTCACTGTGGCTTCGGACATCGTGAATTCTGGTAGTCATTAAAATGTGTTTATAACCTCCAAGTCAATGTACTCAGGATCTCCCCAGTAGCTCAAACACAAACATAAAGGGATAAAATTGTTGAGCCATCCAATGCTTCCAGCCCAGCTGAGAGTGAAGAAGGCAGTTCTGACTTACAATTCAGCATCCTTTCCATGGTCTCGTTACAGTGGGTTACAGTTTTTACATCTGTATAGGTTATTTGATGTCCCAATGGTCCCAAGCATAGATCCAAGTGCTGCCTAGTGTGCCCAAACCCAAGAAGGCTGTACCTCACAGAAAAACTGTGGCACAGGGACACCTGGCTCTTCTCCTCAGTCTCTGAAACCTGGATAGGAAGGTTCAGAACCAGGCTAGCGCTGCTGCAAACCGGGGCTCTGATTGTCATTTGCCTGGAGAGTTCTGGCTGCTGGCAGCTCCTGAAGCTGACCCATAAGGAGAGTGCCCTGGAAGAGCAGAGCAAAAGGTTCCAGGGCTTTTGCATTTGTTCTCCAGACATAGGGCGGAGCCATGAGGTGATACATACATACATATGTACACATGTACATACGTACACACGTATGGGTATGTGTGTATACATAGAGATGCATATACATAACAATAGGAAGGCATCTCAGTTAGAGAATATGGATATATATGTATGTGCATGTATGTATGTATCATGGTAGGAAGGCATTGAGGCAGGACTGTGACAGCTGGCCACATCTTGTCAACAGTTGGGAAACCAAGACAGATAAATGCTAGTGCTCCAGAGAAGAAAATTGTGTGTCCCTGCTCTAGGAAGAAATACACACTGGCTTGGTGTGTTCTCTCCACGCCCCCAGAGGGCCAGCCAAGGCCACCCACATAGAAGTGGACTTTCTCTACCTAATCCATGACACTCATACTAAGATCTTCTAGAAACACCACATGCACACACAAGCATTACTGATTACAAATATATATATTATATCATATATTATATATCATATAGTAGATCATTGCTGGTCTTATATAAGTCAGGACACGGAGCAGCTATATGGATGTTCTACCACTGACCCACATCCCATTGTAGATGGTGCCACGCTATTCAGGTGGTCCTGGGTTGTATAAGAAAGCAGACTGAGCAAGCCATGGGGAGCAAGCCAGTAAGCAGCACTCCTCCGTGACCTCTGTTTCAGATACTGCCTCCTGGTTCCTGCCTCGCATTCTTGTTTTGGCTTTCTTGATGGAGTATGACCTTTAAATGCAAACAAACCCTTTCTTCCCAACACAAGTTGTCTTTGTCAGTGTTTTATCACAGTATCAGAACGCAAGCTAAGACACTATCTCATTTCCTGTCTGCCCAACTAAGGCAGCTGGATCCCTTTTATATATTGAAACTCTGTATCTGTTTTCACACGTAACACATATGCATTACAAACATAAATACATAGTCTATACAATGTATGTGTAATATAGAAATTGATTCTGATATTTTTTAACATTTATAGTTATATAATTAAATTTAATTGCATAAATTAAATATATATGTATTTATATAACCTTTTAAAGTACTTTCACATTTGCAAGCATTTATGTTTACGGACAGGCATGGTGGCATACACCCTTAATCCTACTACTCAGGAGGCAGAGGCAGGCAGATCTTTGAGAATTTAAGGCCAGCCTTGCCTATGTAGCAAGTTCCAGGACAGCCATAGATACATAGAGAGATCCTGTCTCAATATATATACTACAGTCTCTCCTCCAGCCTGGCAAGATGCCCAAGGGAAAGAAGGCCAAGGAGAAGAAGGTGGCCCCGGCCCCTACCATGGTGAAGAAGCAGGAGGCGAAGAAGGTGGTGAATCCTTTGTTTGAGAAGAGGCCTAAGAACTTCGGCATTGGGCAGGACATCCAGCCCAAGAGAGATCTCACGCGCTTCGTCAAATGGCCCCGCTACATCAGGCTGTAGCGGCAGAGGGCCATCCTCTATAAGCAGCTCAAAGTTCCTCCTGCCATTAACCAGTTCACCCAGGCCCTGGACCGGCAAACAGCTACCCAGTTGTTTAAAAACTTGCCCACAAGTACAGGCCAGAGACCAAGCAGGAGAAGAAGCAGAGGCTGCTGGCCCGTGCTGAGAAGAAAGCTGCCGGCAAAGGGGATGTCCCGACTAAGAGACCACCTGTCCTTCTAGCGGGCGTCAATACAGTCACCACTTAGGTAGAGAACAAGAAGGCTCAGCTGGTGGTGATTGCCCACGACGTAGACCCCACTGAGCTGGTAGTCTTCCTGCCTGCCCCGTGTCGGAAGATGGGGGTCCGCTACTGCATCACCAAGGGAAAGGCCAGACTGGGGCGGCTGGTCCATAGGAAGACGTGCACCACTGTAGCCTTCACACAGGTTAACTCGGAAGACAAGGGTGTTCTGGCCAAGCTGGTGGAAGCTATTAGGACCAATTACAACGACAAATATGATGAGATCCGCCGCCATTGGGGAGGCAACGTCCTGGGTCCTAAATCTGTGGCTCAAATTGCCAAGCTGGAAAAGGCAAAGGCCAAAGAACTCGCCACTAAACTGGGATAAGTGTACTGCTGAGTTTTCTGTACATAAATATAATTATAAAACTTCAAATATATATATATACATATATATAGTACATACATACACAAAAAGACCCACTTTATGGTTATATATAAGACATGTTTCATGTGTGTGGATAAAACATGTATGTGTCCGCATACCTATATTTCCAGCCGCACATACAGAAATTAGTACTTATGTAATAGATACATTGATCACTTGTAAACTCAAAGAAACTTGTGGAAACATCCTGTAGTTGGGTAGTAAGATGGACGAAAGAGAAGAAAATGTAGGGCTGCTTGCTTGTTATTTTTGTTAAAAATTTTAACTCCCTTGGCACCCGCACGACAGGTGTCTACCGCTAGAGGGCGCAGGAGATTGGCAAATCGTTCCCATGGGTGGATGCTTGTCCCGGGTTCCACGGGGCGGGCTACTGCTCCCAGCTGGACACCCAACTCTGGGTTTGCTTGATGGAAGCCTGCAGTACCAGCCAACCTCTCCAGGCTATTGGGAACCTATGTCTCTAATCTGACCTCTGCGTGTCTCACACTCGAGTCTGCAGATGCTGTTTCAATGCAGATAGAACACAGAGGTAGCCGGTGAGAACACAGAGGTAGCCGGTGAACTAACTGCATGGAGCCTGTTTTTTGTTGTTTTCATGAAGAGGATGCCCTGAGAAATTCGTGTGGGCATTTTTGGGTCCTCCGTGACAGTAGAGAATAGGCCTGGACTTAGCAACTGGAAGAAAAGGACTGGATTTCTGAAGAACCCCAAGTTCAGTCTGAAACGCAGGCTGGTAACTCTGTCTCTGGTCACCTGAGCTAGCCCCTGACTCTCCGGCCTGATAAGTCCTGCCTCTGGAGACATGTACCTATTTTGTGTGTTGTGTTCACTTTTGTTTTTCCTTTATATTACAGAGTAGAAACTTTTTAATAAGCTTATACTCTGTGAACTTCAAGGTAAGAAAACAATTATTACAAAATGTGTTATCTCCTAAGTGATTCTGAACACATGTAGTGACATCCCCTGTATTCCAGCTACACAGAAAAATGAGAGTGAAGACGGCTTGAGCCTAGAAGTTCCAGGCTAGCTTGAGGGTACAGCAAGTTACTGTAAAGTCTTTATTTTAAAAAGAAGGAAGGAAGGAAGAGAGAGAGAAAGAAAAGAAAGAAAGAAAGGAAGGAAGGAAGGAAGGAAGGAAGGAAGGAAGGAAGGAAGGAAGGAAGAAGGAAGGAAGGAAGAAAGGAAGAAAGGAAGAAAGGTATTCTGCTAACTGGAACTGTCGTCGTCATTGTTCCTAATATAATTTCCTGCTGGAGCTGGGGTTCTTCTTCTGTGCTGGGGTTCTTCTTCTGTGCTGGGGTTCTTCTTCTGTGCTGGGGTTCTTCATCTGTGCTGGGGTTCTTCTTCTGTGCTGGCCCAGGTCACCAGGCAAGTTTTAAACACTTCTACTGCCTGAGTCCCCGGACACAGACTCTGCTGGTATTGGTCTGGACTGTAGTCAGGGAGTGGGACTATTGGTTCTGATGAAGCTACTGTTGAGAACTGCTCTCCAGAGATGCCAATGAGCAGGCCATGCTCTGTGCCGTTCCGTATACAGCATAGAATTCAAGTGCGTCGGAAAGCACCTGCTCCAGAGTTCAGAGACCCCAGAACTGTATTCCATCCCCACTGGGTCACTTCCAAGCAAGTTTAAGTGAAGCTTTTTAACAAAGTTTTTAAAGTAGACTAAATCAGAAGGTGAGGGTGTAGGAAAATGACCTTTTCACCACTTTTTCCAGAAATACAAATTTTTGTTTTTAAGGGGAAAGGCTTTCATGTCTATAAAGCTGTTATTATTTTGTTTCTGAGGTAGGGTCTCGAGGGAGGGCACCTATACTGGAAGCCTTGGCAGTAGCTGCTACAGATCTGCCTGACAGAGGTGGCGGTTTGTGGGTTTGCCGCACATTGCCCCCTGCGCGTGTCTCTGGGATAGAGCGCAAGTTTTGTTTTGTGTACACATCGGACATCCTGAAGTCAGATAATTAGCATTTTATCATTTTCTGTAGTAAGCACACTCAAAACCCCCTCTTCTGACTGCTTTGAGACATATCATACACCACAGTTAACTGTGTTCTCCTTCCTGTGCCCTGGAAGGGCCTCCGAGTAATAATATTTCAGATTCTAAAGTTTGGGTATGACTGATTCCTTATACAAACAAGCCACATCTGACTCATAACCGGAATTTTGAAAACAAATTATTACATATGGTTATAAGACCATTTTCACTTAAGTATGCAACATCCTTCGAATATCCTGCCCTCTGTGCCCACGATGCTCCTCCTCCTCCCGCTCCACTCCCACTAGTTCCCCAGACAGTTTTCTTTCTAGTTTCAGGCCATTAATACCCATGTGGACTTAGGTACCTAAGAAGTGGAGAACTCACAAAAGAAAACATGCAATGCTTGTATTGCTTGTATTTCCAAGACTGCAAGACTGTTTTTTTTTTTTTTTTTGGACTTACCAGAGAAGTGTCCCCAGTTAGTTTATGGCTCAGGTCCTATTTTTTTTCATTCTCTTACCAAACATATACATTTTTACAAACCTAACAACTTGCAAGACTCTCTCCCCTCCTCTGTGGAGACACTAGGCTCCAGATAAGCCTGTGATCGGGGTGCCTCATGCTGTGCTGCTCTAGTCTTCTATTCTGCAAAAGAAAGCTCCTGGGCCTCTCACACCAGCTCACTCTTTCTGAACAAGAGCACCAGCCCTGGATTTGGCCAAAGCCCTCCCAAGATGCTGGAGTTCCCTGCCCCTCCAGCCAGCTCTCCTTGTCCTCCCACCCAGGAAGGCTCAGCCCTTTGGCACAGAAGCAGGAGAGGCCATTCATGCTTTAGTGACGCCAGCTTCCTCAGAAGCCATTCTGTCCCTTGGCATCTGACGCCCCTACAATGGCAGAGCTGCCGGGGAGAAAGGATAACTGCCAAGCAAGGCAGAATGCCAGGTCTTGTCCAGGCATACCCCAAACGGGCCATCTCCAGTGCCCTGGCATTGCGAGGTCCCACTCTAGACTCAATGGATTTTTGCAAGCAGAATTAACAATTGAGCCGCACATCGATGTAAAAATAGAAAAACACACACTGCGGATGTATTATTGAAATATTGAATTTATAATGTGACTGTAATATGCAGTTGTATTCAGCTGTGTGTACTATCTCTCTAAAGGTGTATCTCCAACTCTACACTATATATAACAGTGTCTTCATGAATGGACAGCCTGGCACACCAACTCAACAACTGCTCAAATAAATGAGCCCACGTTCTGTGCCACCGGCTGCACACCGCCTTCCTAGCATGTCTCGCTGAAATTCTGCAGCAAAGCCAAGAGGTAAGTCTCATCCCAAGAGCTCCATTAACTTATCCAAGAATTAGGTACCAAAGAATCATGACCAACACCATGTACGACAGGAAGTGAGGCATTGATGTAAAGATTTCCCGGAGTGCCTGTCGGCTGCACCACTCAGGCAGGTAAACACTGTGATAACCTGTGTGAGCCAGAATTAGACTTCCGGTCACCTGGGACCCTGTTTCGAAAAAGCAAGACACCTTGGTTCATTCCAGGTGGTGCTTGACAGGCGACAGCCTCTGAGCTCACAGCTGGGCTCCAGTTGGCCCCAGCAGGCATAATTGATTTTATTTACTCTTGTCTGTGCAGCCCAAAAGTGGCCCCATGAAGATGGGCTTCAGTTTTGCTTTGTTTTGTTTCATTTCATATATTCACAGGCCTGGGTACCAGTCCCCCGCTCCAACTACATGGAAGATTGCCTTTGATTTTGGTGGTGTGCCCCAGAGACCCTGGTTTCCAATGGATGCTCAATAAACACTGGAAAAAAAATAATTGATTATTAACATGTGGTTGTAAAATTCACCACCATGCACTGAATACCCTCTGCATACCTAGCTTGGGTTAAATACCTGACATCAGTTGTTGCATTGGCTCTTCCTGGCAACTCCAGGAAGTAAAAGGCCCACTAATCAAACTCACTGACCCATAAGGAAACTGCAGGTTCAGAGACATTAAGAGAGAGGCAAAAACTACCCAGCCCATCACAAGGTCATGACTTATATCAGAGACAGTTTGGAGAAGAACTATGTTCATATTCCCAAATATTGTTTATAGACATTTGTTTACATTTAAAGGGGGGATATGCTATATAAATTTGCATCGGTAAGGATCTTGCTTTATTGATACAAATTTAAGGTAAATTTTGTTATATGTATTTCTGCTCTTGACTAAGGTATTGTGTATGTGCAGCTCATTTAAAAAAGCAATGTATAATTAAGAAATAAAGGTTAATAGATAATCATCTATAATAGTCAAGCTTCTAGTCAAGTTAGCTAGGTTTTCTAAATATATAGAGATATATTTCAATTAGATAGGTGATCTTCAAACCTTTCAAATACTTATGGAATATGGCTTTTAAAATGTTTTAAGAAGTTAGACCTTTTCATCACAATGAGACACATCTGCTCCTGGCAGCACCAATTACTTCAAGAGGAAGATGGGCATCGAAGAGGCTCCTTATAGAGTTTGATAGCCATTTGGGCAAGAAACTGCTCTTTCCTGGACTGCTTGAAACATGAGATGGTCCTTCAGGGTTCCTGATTCATAAAAGAATCTGCAGACATTCTGCAGTACACAGAAAAAAGTGACTGACAAACTGCCAATATAGGCAGAACTGTCTTTGAAATTTCCTGCTTCATTAAAATGTATGCTAGATACTATGGGCCTGTAGGCTGAAGATGGATTCCCCAATGGTATAGAAGAACTTTGGGTGACTGTTCAGGCCAATTCTAGGGTTTTGGAAGTTGCTTACAATGCACAGCCTCTTAACTTAGGAATATTATAGCCTTCTGGAGTCTTTGATGGAGTTGAAGAATAAATGATTATAGCTATAGTTTTCCTTAGATATGATGAAAGATAAAGTAGATATAAATATTACTATGCTAAAGTTAAAACCTTCCTTTTTATTTAAACAATAAAGGGGAGGCAATGTGGAATTCCCCTCTGTACACTGTGAATACCATTGGTAAATAAAGGACTGCTTTGAACATATGGCAGGGCAGAACTTAGCTGGGCAGGGAAAACTAAACTGAATGCTGGGAGAAGGAAAGTGGAATGGAGAGAAGCCATGTAGCCCCACTGGAGACAGACACTGGGAACGTTACACAGTAATCCATTGACACATGGCAAGACACAGATTAATAGAGATGGGTTAGCTTAGAATATGAGTTAGCCAGAAATACACTTAAGCTATTGGCCAAACAGTATTGCAAATAATATGGTTTCTGCAAGAACCAACAAGCGGCATCCTTCAACATTTAACCTCATGTTTTTCCTTCTGGATACAGTCAGACCAGCCACACTTGCTGAATCCAGGGACCTGTCACATGCCAAGTTTCTGAATGTTTGCACTCTTCTCTTACCCATTGCCTTCTTGCCTCATTCTTGAGCTGCTATCTCATGATAGATTTGGGGTAACTCTTGTAGTCTAGTGGATCAGCTTCCCCAGACTCTTGGAGGACTATCTAACATGAAGCTCTCTCTACATCTAACTAACATCTCTCTGCATCTACTATCTAACATGATAGTCAGAGAGAGAGCACAGGCTAGAAAGGAGGTGGGAGATCTGCTTGCCTCAATGGGAGGGGTGATTGGGAGTGGGTGGGGCTTGTCTCTTAAAAGGACAGGGTATCCACATGACAGGCCAGACCAGCAGATTGACTTTTACAACAACTGCAATACTAATACAAGTGAGCTGGGCGGTGGTGGCGCACGCCTTTAATCCCAGCACTCGGGAGGCAGAGGCAAATGGATCTCTGTGAGTTTGAGACCAGCCTGGTCTACAAGAGCTAGTTCCAGGGCAGGCTCCAAAACCACAGAGAAACCCTGTCTCCAAAAACCAAAAACCAAAATAAAAGTACAAGCTACATCAGCACAGATTAAAAGCCTTCTGCTCACCTAGCGTGTGATCCAGGCCTGTGATCCCAGCAAACCTTAGGCAGAAGTGGGAAGATTGTGAGTCCAGCCTGGGCTACATTGTGAAACTCTTCATAAGAAGAAATGTTCCCTGCTTTTTATTATCGTAGTGGCCCAGATACTTAAAAAATTTACTAGCAAAAAAAAAAATTTACTAGCATGTATTAATCATACATATTAAAAGGGTACATTGTGATATTCCCACATGCATACAGCGTGCAATGATTAAATCCCATGCCCCATTTCCTTTCTCCCCATGTACATCCATACAGCCTTTCCAATCTCTACTAACCACTTCAAATCATTGTTTTTTAGTTTCCACCTATGAGACAGGACATGTGTGCCTGGTTGTTACAGTTACTGTAACTTCCTCTGGCTCTGTCCATTTCACTACAAATAACAGACTTCCTCTCATCTGTTGAATAATACCCTGTATGCATTTATTCTGCATTTTCTTCTTCTGTTCATACATTGGTGGATGGCTAGGCTGATTCCACATGTCGGCTACTGTAAATAATGCTGCAATAAACGTGGGCATGCAGCTGTCCCTTGGGCATGTTGGCTTCATGTGTTTGGATAATAATTAAAGGTGGAAGAATTGGATAATGTAGTGGTTTCTGTTTCTAAGGTTTTTATTCTTTGTGCATGTATGTGTGTGTTGTGCATGTACATGTTGATGTGTGTGCATGTTAGATTGCACACACGTGTGTATGTGCATAAATGTGAAGGTCACATGTATTCTTCTGATGTGGGAGTGTCATATATCAATCTGTTGATTTCATTGGCTAAGCAATAAAGAAACTGCTAGGCCCATTGGATAGGCCCACCCTTAGGTGGGTGGAGTAAACAGAACAGAATGCCGGGAGGAAGAGGAAGTGAGGTCAGACTCGACAGCTCTCCTCTCCGGAGCAGACGCAGGAGAGACGCCATGCTACCTGCTCCAGGGAAGATGCACGCTATGAAACTCCGACCCAGGATGGACTTAGGCTAGAATCTTCCCGGTAAGACCGGCGCTACACAGATTATTAGAGATGGGTTGATTGGGATATCAGAATTCGCCAGTAAGGGCTAGAGCTAAGGGCCAAGCAGTGATTAAAAGAATACAGTGTCTGTGTAATTATTTCGGGGCATAAGCTAGCCAAGCAGGAGGCTGGGGTTTTGGGAATGCAGCCCAGCCCCCCCCCCATATTACTACAAATGGCGCCCACGTGATGGACTAAACCCACTTAAAAAACCTGAGAAGGCTTAAAAATAAGGGAGAGAGCGTTTAACACAAATTTTTGCTGTTTGTTGGTGGCGTGCTGTAGAGAGATTTCCTGATTCAGCAAGAGCAGCAGAAAAAAAGCTGCGTTATTTTAAAGCGCGGCTTCCTGGGGCTTTGCTGCCAGTGCAAACTCTGGCTTTATGTTTGTGTTCCCGCTTGGGATCGGAAGGAGAGTGCTCTGAGACCTTGACGATGACTCAGAGCTCCCCGCCTGCTCCTGGGCAGAAGGCAGAATCAGGCTTAGGCAGGCGGAAGAGCATGGCGGATTCCTGCCGCCATACAGGGACGTGTTTTCAGACTGCGCAGTGCTCTGCGTGTCAGATTTGGATGTAACTTGGATGAAAAGAATTTCTGTGCTGTGTGCTCAGTCTCAGAATTAAAGTGCTGAGTGCCGCTCCTACCTGGCGGCCCCAGAGCTAGCACAAAATGGTACGTCCTCCATTTTGAAATTTTCCTGACTCCGCTTCAGCTGCAAATCCCTGCAGCTCATTAAGAGGTTCTGCCACGAAACACTTAAACGGTGGTGACGAAAAGCTGAACGCATGCTTTTCGGTTTTCAGCTGTAGCAGGAAAAAAGCTGCGTGTTTAAAATGCCAGCTTTCTGGGCCATCCTGCCAGGGCAAACTCTGACTGTTTGAGGCAGGAGGGCCGGCTACTGAGAGAGGACTTGAGTGTTGTCTGTTGTAGCTTGCTGGCTGGCAGGGACCTTGCAGCCAGTACCTCAGCCATGAGGCTGAAAAGCTAAGGAATGGGCTGGATCCAGCCGTCAAAGCCACGCCTTTAGTCCTACTGATATTGCTCAGTAATTTAAAGGCTCATGTGGTCAGAAAAAGAGAGATATACAGTAAAGAGAGATTCAAAGACAGAGAAAATTTCTGAATGGTTTACTGTGTGTTAAAAATATATGCAGACTAAAAGTTAAAATTCTTAAAGTAAACCTCTGTGACTTCAAGGTGTGGTGGCACACGCCTTTAATCCCAGTGCCTAGAAGGCAGAGACAAACAGACGTCTGTGAGTTCAAGTAGTAGCAAACACCTTTAATCCCAATGCCTGGGAGGCAGAGACAGGCGGATCTCTGAGAGTTCAAAGACAGCCTGGTCTACAGGGTTATTCCAGGTCAAAGATATGCGCTCAAAAAGCAAAAGTATGCGCTCAAAAAGCTAAGTACAGAGAGACATTTCATTACATGGGCTGCCAAGCTAAACCAGAATGGATATAAGGGTATTATGATTTCAGAATTTGGGTCTAAGGACATGATGCTTTGGAAAGGAGTTTCTTATTTTGTTTTCACAGAGGATGAGACCCTGTTCATTTCTTCTATTCCAATTTGGTATGATGGACCACGTCCTCCTGAAGGTTTGCTGTGAACATCTTCAGAAAATTGCTTTGCTCAACTGCCAACTGAGATGAAACTAGCACACAGGTTATACCATGAAAGACCTAATTAACGACGCCCCCATTCAGCAGGAAGCAGTTTGGAGAGAAAAAACTGCGCCCATGTTCCCAAATATGGTTTATAAGTTATTTTACATTTAAAGGGGGAAATGATATAGGTATGAATAATTTGCATTAGTATGGATTTTAAGGTCAATTTTGTTATATGTATATGCATATTTCTGCTATTGATTAAGATATTGTGATTGTGTAGTTCATTTAAAAATGTAATGTATAATTAAGAAATATAGATTAGTGGATAATCATCAGTAATAGTCAAGCTTGTAGTCATGTTAGATTTTCTAGATATATAGAGATATATTTTAGATAGACATTCTTCATGTCTTTCAAAGATTACAGAATAGGACATTAAATGTTTTAATCACTGAGGACTTTTCATGACAATGAGACACTCTGCTCCTGGCAGCACCAGTCTACTTCAAGAGGAAGATGGGCGTCAAAGAGGATCCTTATGGAGTTTGATAGTCATTTGGGCAAGAAACTGCTCTTGCCTGGACTATTGCATAAACTGGACACAGAGAACCCGCAGAGAGAGGACTACTGAACTTGCCTAAGGTGAGATGATCTTTTGGGGTTCCTGATTCATGAAAGAGTCTGCAAGACATTCTGCAGGACACAACAGATAGTGACTGAACTGACTTTGAATTTTCCTGCTTTATGGAAATGTCTGCTGGATACCATGGGCCTGAAGGCTGAAGATGGATGCCCCAACGGTACAGAGGAACTTTGGGTGACTGTCCAGGCAGCGAGATGTCTCTGTCATTTCTAGAGTTTTAAAAGTTGCTTTTTTCTTGTTTGTTTATGTAGTATTGTATCTTTCTGGAGTCTTTGATGAAGTTAAGAATAGTTAGTTATAGTTATAGTTTTCCTTAGTTATGATAAAGATTATTGTAACTTTTACTTGATAACTGTTTCGTTATATGTAATTTTGCTATGTTAAAGTTAAAGCCTTTTTTTTGTTTAAACAGAAAAAGGGGAAGTGATGTGGGAGTGTCATATATCAATCTGTTGATTTCATTGGCTAAGCAATAAAGAAACTGCTAGGCCCATTGGATAGGCCCACCCTTAGGTGGGTGGAGTAAACAGAACAGAATGCCGGGAGGAAGAGGAAGTGAGGTCAGACTCGACAGCTCTCCTCTCCGGAGCAGACGCAGGAGAGACGCCATGCTACCTGCTCCAGGGAAGATGCACGCTATGAAGCTCCGACCCAGGATGGACTTAGGCTAGAATCTTCCCGGTAAGACCGGCGCTACACAGATTATTAGAGATGGGTTGATTGGGATATCAGAATTCGCCAGTAAGGGCTAGAGCTAAGGGCCAAGCAGTGATTAAAAGAATACAGTGTCTGTGTAATTATTTCGGGGCATAAGCTAGCCAAGCAGGAGGCTGGGGTTTTGGGAATGCAGCCCAGCCCCCCCATATTACTACATTCTTCAATTGTCCTTCACCTTAGCTAATTGAGACCAGGCTTCTCTCTGCCCTGGGAACTTAACAATTCAGCTTAACTGGCTGTCCAGTGTGCTCTGGGAAATCACCTGTCTCCGTCCCCTACCCCCATCCTAAGTACACTGGGAATACAACATGCTCTGTTGCACCCAGCTTTTATGTGGGTGCTGGGGATCATAACTCAGATCCTCATGATTGCACAGCAAGCACCTTATCCACTGAGCAATTTCCCAGGACCTATTTGAATTTTTTTAGGAGTCCTCCATACTGATTTCTCAGGTGGCCATTCTCATTTACAGCAGTTGGTAAGGTCTCTTTGCCTTTGTAAATTCCCCCAACGTTTGCTTCTTTAGGTTTTGGGGTTTTGCTTTAGGTTTTTGTTTGTTTGTTTTGATTTGTTTTTGTTTATTTGCTTGTTTTTTTATGGATAGTCATTATGACTGGGGTGAGATAGAATCTCAATAAACTTTGGTTTGTATTTCCCTCATGGCTAACAATAGTGGACTTTTTTTTTTTTTGCAAATTTTAGCTATTTGCAAGTCTGCTCTTGTGACATGTCTATTTGTCTTAACCATTTATAACCCTGAAAGAAAAAAAAACAAGGTAAGACATAAAATATTACTCTGGGAAAGATATTCTTTCCTTTCTTTTTTTTCTTCTTTCAAGACAGACCTTTTCTGTATAGCTGCCCTAGCTGTCCTGGAACTTACTTTGTAAACCAGACTGGCCTCTAACTTACAGAGATCCACCTGTTTGTGCCTCCCGAGTGCTGGGTTTAAAGGTGTGCGCCACCACATACAACAAGGAAACTTGTTGTTGATCAGAATCCTAAACAATTACTATAACTATGGGTAAACTGTAATTTTACATAAATACACCCTTCGTGTTTTTGTTTCGCTGCATTCTTATG
This sequence comes from Microtus pennsylvanicus, assembly GCF_037038515.1. Lineage (NCBI taxonomy): Eukaryota > Metazoa > Chordata > Mammalia > Rodentia > Cricetidae > Microtus > Microtus pennsylvanicus. Next base: position 124,109,266 of record NC_134580.1, on the reverse strand, counting down.
GATGCTAGTGCAATTACACAGTCAGTTCATTCTCTGTGGATTCCATGCAGACTCCAGAGGCGTCAAACGTGAGTTTCCCATAGAAGTGCAACAGTGGTCTTTGTCTTTTATACCTGCCATAGTTCACTTAACAGGTTTTTCCCTGGGCTCAGACAAATGACAGGCTTTCATCGTTTTAATGGCCATTGTATATACATGTTTTCTTTATCAATTCATCTGTTAATGGCACTTAAGTTAATTCTGTATCTTGATTGTCGTGAATGATCAAACCTAAAAGAGTTGCTCTTACAGAATTTGAGAGTAGAATAGTGACTACAGGGGCCAGGAAAGAGGAGAGGGAAGGGGACAGGAGGGACTGGTCAGATTACAAGTACAGTTCAATAGGGAAGAGGTTCCAGTGATAACAGAGAACAATTTCAAAGTAGTACTAATTGCCCTGACTCATTCGGCAGCTAATGATGCGGCGCTCAGAACATCCCTTCGGTCCCCTTAAACATGAACCACCCGCCCTGCCTCTGTGTCTTTCCGGGAGCTCCAGGAGCCTTCTCAACGCACTTTCCTCTGGACCCCTGCGCGCTGCATAGCCACATATTAGCCGTGGCTTCCAGACAGAGATCACACCGCGCTTCCTGGAAGCAGAGGAGCAAACACTGTCTCGGTGCATCCTTCTGTGTGACCGCCTGGGCTTCTATTCCAGTTTGAAATGTCAGAATGATGCAATGGAAAGCAAACTGTGAGGTGTTTTATTTGGGTTCGGAAAGTGCAAAATTGAATTCGAGTCTGAAATACTGTACCAAACTTGAGTAATAGCTTTACAATTGAAAGTTGTTGTTAAATTTGATTTGTTTGTTTTAGGACTAAAGTGGGGAAAATCAAGGAAGTTTGATTGGTTGTGTCCTGCGGAGAAGCATGACACACTGGTGTAGCCTCTAGAGCAGTGTTTTTTCAACCTGCGGGTCATGACCCCTTTGGGGGTTGGATGACCCTATCACAAGGGTTCCATATCAATATTTACATCATGATTCATAGCCGTAGCAAAATTACAGTTACGAAGCAGCATTGAAATAATTGTATGGTTGGGGGGTCACCACAACATGAGGAACTGTATTAAAAGGTCATAGCATTAGGAAGGCGGGGAACCACCGGGCTAGAGGAGGTGTGAGCCATGCTGGTGCTGGTCTATAGAGGCATAAGTGTTACATATACACCAATACCATGGCTGTCGTGAGCTGCGTCAGTTAGCACAGGGTTGCCCACAATGGCACATAGGAGATGGTGGCTCCACAGTGCCTCCTGTCTCTTATGTGGACATTCCACAGCAAGAACGGGGAACTCCTGACACATGAAATCCACCACCCCATCACTACACTCCAGATTTCAAAAACCCTTGCACCAGCCAGAGAGCCTGACACTGCACTCGTAAGCTCTGTGTTTTCATCCCTGAGGGCCCTAGGTAGTGTTTGCTTATGGAGCTCTGTTTTGCTTCAATGAATCCAGGGGGAAATAACTTATATCAACACAGCTAAAATGCCCACGTGTGAGAATGGGAGGTCAGAGTCCAAGAGGATCAGCACTGAGGCCTGGTGGGCTGGCACCCAGCAGAGGCAACCAGAGCATCTAACGTCTGCTTCTCCTTCACCCTGGCAAGACTCCAGTCCACTCAAGCCCCTGGAGAATGCAGACCCATCTCCTTTATCCTTGCTCCTACTGGAAACATCTCTGCCCATCTGTCATACACCCACGGAACCCTCTGCTCCAGTCTTATAGCCACAGGGCACCTAAAACAGCTATTGGTGTGTGTCTCAACATCTGCTCTCGGTCCAGAAAAACAAAGATTTGGTCACTGCATAATCCTTAATAGGAGTGACAGTAGTTTCCACATTCGACACTGTCCCCAGAGCCTGAGGACATAGGCTCTGGCCCCTCGGAGCAGGGATCTGCCTAGTAGCACCCCCTGTGTGACTGTCTCTGCTATCTCACATCCCTGCTCCGACTTCCTCTGTCTACCATCACCTGATTTTAAGCCCCTGCTCAGGTCTTTGTCACGCCTGTCTACTCCAGCACTTTCTCAAACCCAGCCAGCACTCTGCACATCATTGCATGCTCAGCAACTAGTGCCTAGCGCCAGGTGTACAGAAGTTGCTCACGCTCTCACACACTGAGCCAGGAAGCAACAGTCCGAGACTGCTGACATTTAACCTTTGCCTTTTGCTCTAAGTGGTTAAAGCAAACAGCAGGGCCTGTTAAGGAGCCACATTTCTCATTGAAATAACAATGAATGCACTCTTCTCATGCCAAGGCTAGAAGCGTCACTGGTTACTTCTCCAAACTGCACATCTCGGCTTCAGGAAATGGGCCATCCAGGGAAGAGGCATCACTTTGAACACAAGGGGACAAATGTTATCTTGACCCCCTCCAGGAGCATCTTGGAGATGCTCAAGCAAATATAACCTTATAAGAACTCCCTGTACCTTTAATGTACTGCTATTCACCAAGGCTCACCCCAAGGTAGTTCACTGACAACCCTTTACAAACAGATCAGACCACTGCTTCATAGAGGCAAGTCTGGAAGGTTGAATGTGACATTCCCACAACTTATGTCTCCTTGCTGTAGGAGGTTGAATGTGGCCTGCTGTTGGTTGATTTTATTCTTTGGCTCTTTTGGGGGCCTTCCACCCAGTTCTCAAATAAATCATACATACAGAGTCTTCTTCTTACTTATGAATGCCCGGCCTTAGCTTGACTTATTTCTAGTCAGCTTTTCTTGATATAAATTATCCTGTCTACCTTTTATCTTTATCCTATATACTTTTCTTTACTTCTTACTCTGGGACTTTCCGTGTAGCTGGGTGGCTGGCCCCTGGAGCCCTCCTTCTCTCGCTCCTCTCTCTCCTCCCAGATCTCTCCTTCTATTTATTCCCTCTGTCTGCCAACCCTGCCTATCCTTTCTGCTGCCTTGCTATTGGCCATTCAGGTCTTTCTTACACCAATCAGGTGTTTTTGACAGGCAAAGCAGCACAGCTTTACAGAGTTAGACAAATACAACAGAAAAGAACGCAATACATTTTTGCTTCATTAAACAAATGCTCCACAGCATAAACAAATGTAACACAACTTAAAATAATATTCTACAACAGTGGCATCCTTCCAGAAGGGGCTTCCACCCTAAGCCACCATGTTCCATGGTTTCCCTACTTGTCTACATCATCTCCCATCTTACTATCTCCCCAGACTGGCCTACAACTGTGCCCAGTAAAGTTGCCACCCTCCCTAGGAGGTGGCAGAGAACGTCTCTCTTTCTGTCTATTCCTGTTTGGGCCCCCTGCCCTATAGTGGCCTTTCATTTGTATTTTAATAAATAAAGTTTGCTTGAAGATCAGAAAAGTAAAACAGCCACACTGGCCAGTCTAACAGACCAGGCAACAATGACACACACCTTTAATCCCAGGAGCCACACTCGTTAGCCATGGAAACCAGGAGGTAGTGGTGTACACCCTTAATCCCAGAACTAGAGAGGATTATAAAACAGGAGGAGACATCTCTCAGTCTCAGTCTTATTCTGTTTCCTGGAGGCAGGATCGCCATTTTTAGACAGAGGTCAAGGTAAGAGCCAGTAGCTGGTTGCTTTGCTTTCCTGGTCTTCAGGTTGAACCCCAATATCTGTCTCTGAGTTTTTATTAATTTGCTTCACTGCCCCTATCATCTTGGTGTCCTGATACCCAAAGGGCTCTAAGTCTGGCCCTGTGCTTCTGCCTCTGTCCACCCTCGCCAGCCTCTGTGGCTTTGCCTGCTTCAGCCACCAAAACAAGAATTCCTTTCCCCTGACTGGCCAGATGGTCAGCGCCCTCTCTACCCTGTCCCACGGCAGCAGGCAGCTTCGCGCATCCACCTTTTGCTGCAGAATCCCTCTCCAGAAAGAAATTTGATTTCCTACACAAAATAAACCCTTCAAAAGCTGCATCCCACTCAGAGCCATCACAGTGGAGAGGGGAGAGGCCTGTGCTTCAAATCTTCCCAGGAAATTCTAATCAAGGTCAGGATTGCAATGTCTCAGACTTACTTGTAGGGCTGAGCCATGAACCTCTGGGGTTGTGACTGGTGAGACCCTTGTGGGCCTAAGCCTTCTTCCTTCCAGACACCTTTCCATTTGACAACAGCCTCTGTTACCTTTGGAAAATTTTCATCCTCTACGGTTGTTACATTAAGTAGTTGTTGGTCTGCCTCCCAGCTCCAAGACAAGAACAGGAGCCAAATCTACCCATCAATTAGAATCAACCCCCCAAGCCATTTGGTAGGTGGTTAGCCGAGTAACTATTGCTAGAACAAGAGCTGTGTGCTAGCAACTTAAACATGGGGCCCTGGTGACTGACTATTGTGCCTCTGTCAAGCGTGAACCTGAGAAAAGATGAGGCAGGGGAAGCAGAAGTACTCGAATCTGAGCCCGATACCACCCTTTTATTCCACACAAGAAGCTAGACCCACAGTTTTCAATTACATGAGCCAGCTAGTTCCTTTTCATATAAATCTGTCTAAGGGCTTCTAGTCATATACAGCTCAGAAAGCTGCCAGGTGGGACATGAAAGTCCCCAAGGGAGCATAACCCAGCTTCTCTCAAAGCTGTGATTTCACCAGATCCCAGATTCAAAAAGGCCATAGAGCTGAGCAACAGCAACCCCAGGTTATAGTCATAGCCCTTCCAGCTTTATAGGAATACTGGGTACCAAAGAGGAGTGAGGACTTGCCCTCAGTATCCTGCACCATCAAGTCAATGGGGATCACATCGTATCACTAAATAAATGTACTGACACCAGAGAGTGATGGCTGTCAAGAGACAGGACCATTTCTGACTATACCTGCTTCTCAAGAACATGGAAGAGGCACCTGTGACATTTTCTAATTGCAATTCAAACACATACATAAGTCATATCAAGTTTGTGATCGCTGGAATACACTAAAATTGTATTGAACAGTTTTTGAAAAGTGCAGTTTTGGCATGGCAGACACACACACACACCTCCACTACCCCAGCCTTCCACCCTCTGGAGTGTGACCCACACACCTGTCTTCAGGTAAGTCTAGTCATAGTCCACAGCTAAGAAAGGTTTTTAACTGTATTTAAATGAAATGTTCAAGGTAACTATAAGCGATTTATGACTAGAGCAAAAATTTAGGAAGCTGTGAAGATGGTCAAGTTTGAGGAAACTCCCTTCTGTGCACCTGACACTTCTGGAGACTTGCAGGCAGAAAGATCTGTCCCACCACACAATTAATCCTCAGGCCTAGGGCTGTCACAGAAGGGGCTGGGGAGGCCAAACTGGATGGACGCTTTACTTGGGAACAAGAGTTTTGAGGTTGACTTAGTCCTCGCTATTTGGAAAACTGTAAGTTTGAAGGATCATCTTTGTTAGGATGCTCCACCCAGGGGACTCGGGGAATTTCCCCTTATGATAAATAAGCAGCTTTGTCCCTGGTGATCTAAACATTTCCCAGTGAAGAGCAGTCACTACCATTATACAAACCCAGCTTACCCTGAACAAGGAGCCCTGGTGGCTTGCCTGGCTGTCACATGACAAGGGTGGGCCTGAAAGGGCCTTTACAATCACAAAGCCTCCACAATGACCTTGAACAAGAATTGCTAAGGATGGGGGACACACATTGCTTCCTGGATAATGAGAAAGTAGATTGCAGGCAGGGACCTCAAATACTTCAGCCCAGCCTCACCCTGGGTCGTGGTCCCTGGTGAATCCAACCTGCCTCATTCACAGTAACCTTGGCCTGCATCCCTGACAGTCACTGCTGCCACCACTGAAGCCACCTTTCCACTGAATGGGTGAAGAGAGCACTTTGCTTCCAAAACCAGAATGTTTTGTGAACATAAAAACTGGCAACAAGATGCAGAATTCAAACATGCTGTCTCTAGATGGCCCACTTGCCCACAGCAATGAAGGCACAGTAGTAGCACGTGAGAGGGTAATTTCTAGGCTGTGGAATTGATGTGCAAACAGTAAAATGGGAATCAATCTATTGATTGGCTTGGTTTTGAGTGTTTTATACAAGGCTGTAGAAGGCCTTTGCATGCAAGTATATGATGTACCTGAGGATACTCCCAGGTACTAACTGGTTTTGTGTGTCAATGTGACACAAGCTCATCAAAGAGGAAGAAGCCTGCATTGAGGAAGTTCCATGAAGAGATCCAGCTATAAGGATCTCATTTAGCAATCAATGAGGGAGGGCTGAGCCCATGATGGGTGGTGCCATTCCCTGGGCAGGTGGTCCTGGGTTTTATAAGAAGGTGGGTTGAACACGCCATGGGAAGTAAGTCGGTAAACAGCTCCCCTTCGTGGCCTCTGCATCAGCTCCTACCTCCAAGATCATGCCCTGTTTGAGTTCCTGTCTTGACTTCCTCCAGCGATGAACAGCAATGCTGAAGTATAAGTCAAATAAGACCTTTCCTCCACACCTTGCTTTTTGGTCATGGTGTTTGTCTCAGCAATAGAAACCCTAGCAGAGACCCTCCCCCCAGCTCACCACTCTTTCAATTGTCACCCCTCCCCCTTTCCCATGAGTCCCCTTTGTTTTACTAGATGCCTTATTTCTCCTTCCGTGTCATCTGCACATAATTATTTGTATATTCATAAAGTATAGGACCCACAAGTGAGAGAAAATATGTGATATTTGCCTTTCTGAGACTGACTTTATTTGTTTAACATGATTCTCTCTAGTTGTGCCCATTTTCTTGCAAATGACATAATTTCACTCCTCTTTATGACGAAAACATTTTCCTAGTGTCTATAAACCACATTTTTTCCTCCAGTCTGCCACTGCTGAACACCTAAGTGTGGCCCATAACTTCACTGTGAGGCTGCTGACTTGAAGTATTTGAGGGTAAATACCCAGGAGCAGGCATATAGGAAGTCTATTTTTGAGACAGGGCCTCACCACATAGCCTAAAATTCACAACAATTTTTCCACCTCAGCCTCCTGACTAGACCATCACACCCAGCCCCACTTCCTTTCCTTATTAGTCTCTTTATGTTGTTGGTATTATTTTGACTATTAAAATTCTGATGAATGCACATAAGATGAACCAAACTATGTGTCCTCTTAACTGTGGTCAGCACATAGTTTGGTGACACAAAGCCTGCCTGTTGTGCAGCCTCCCCAATGCCCCCATCACCATCTACTTCCGGAACTCTTTTACCCTCCACAGGTGAAACTTCACACCTGCTAAGCAGGGACTCCCTACTTCATTCTCTCCTGTTGTGACATTCACCATTCAATGGATGGATTTTTGTGTCCGTGAATCTGACCACAGTCTATTTCTGTGGTGTTTACACAGCTGGGGGTTCCAGTGAGAGGAGAAGGGTCTAACTCAAGCATCGAGGGGTGTCACTGGAACTCTAGAATAACTGCAAAACAGAACTCGTGAAACCAGGCTGAGCTGGGCCTTTCTGTCTCTCGGGGTCATGTTTATTTGAGTTACTGACAGACATACTGAATTTGACTTAAAGCTTGAGACAGAAAGCCTAGCAATACACAATCCTGTAAAGGCTGCACACACTCCCTCTGGATTTAGTTTCTGTCTTAAAAATTGGGAAATTCCATTTAAATTTCCCTCTAAAAATTCACACATCAAAACAAAACCTCAGCTTCTAAATATGCGGGACAGTTGAAAGATCACAGTTGGGATAAGTGTCCCCCAAAGACCCAAGACCTTGTGCTCGTGCTATTGGGAGAAAGTGGGACACCGAAGATGTAAAAGCTAGTGAAAGATTAGCCTGTTGTGGGTGTGCTCTTGCAGGGTGTGTCTGGACGCTCGTGCCTTCTCTCTCTTATACTTCGCAGCTGCCAATAGGTGAGCAGTAGCCCCTCTACTGGGTGCTCCACCGTGACTTCCTGTTTGGCTTTCACTAGGATCAGACTCACATGCCACTTCTCAGATGCGTCCAGAACAATGTTTTTCTGGGAATACTAGTAAGTCTTACCATTTCTGTGAGCAAAAACACCAGAGACAGCATTAGAAATGAGAAAATCTTGGTGATAGCTCAGAGTTTCAGAGCACCCCACCCTCGCGGCAGGAAGGGTATGGTGGAGAATGGTGGACAGGAAGAAGAGAGACAGCTATAATAAGAAACCTAAGTAAGGTCCTGAGAAACTGCCAAACTGATTTCCAAAGTGATTGCACAAGTTTCTATTCCCACCAGCAATGGACCTAAAGAAAAACATATATAGATCCTCCTGGAGATTGGAAGCAGACATGATCGCCAGGCAAAAGTTGGGAGCATGGGAGTGGGGTGGGGTCGAGGGAAGGGGAGAGGGGAAGAGAGAAGGGAGAAGGGGAGGATTGGGGAGAACTTGGGGGAGTGGCACGGTTGAGATGGAGGAAGGGCAGATATGGGAGCAGGGAAGAAGATATCTTAATTAAGGGAGCCATTTTAGGGTTGGCAAGAGACTTGGTTCTAGAGGGGTTCCCAGGTATCCAAAGGGATGTCCCCAGCTAGGTCCTTGGGCCGTAGAGGAGAGGATGCCTGAACTGGCCTTGTCCCATAGGCACACTGATGAATATCTTGAATATCACCATAGAACCTTCATCTGGCGATGGATGGAGATAGAGACAGAGACCCACATTGGAGCACTGGACTGAGCCCCCAAGGTTCAGATGAAGAGCAGAAGGAGGGAGAAGATGAGCAAGGAAGTCAGGACCACAAGGGGTTCGTCCACCCACTGAGACAGTGTGCCTGTTCTAATGGGAGCTCACCAAGGCCAGCTGGACTGGGACTGAACGAGCATGTAATCAAACAGGACTCTCTGAATATGGCTGACAATGGAGACTGACTGAGAAGCCAATGATAATGGCACTGGGGTTTGTCTCTGCTGCATGTACTGGCTTTTTGGGATCCTAGTCTGTATGGATGCAAACCTTCCTAGGCCTGGATGGAGCAGGGAGGGCCTTGGACTTCCCACAGGGCAGGGTACCCTGCCCTCTCTTAGGACTGGAGGGGGAGGGGGGAAGGGGAGTGGAGAGAGTGGGAGGGAAATAAAAAATTAAGAATGAAAAAAAGAGAAGGAAGACTGAACAGGGTGTAGCAATGCACCCTGTAACCTAGCACTCAAGAGGTAGAGGCAGCAGGATCAGGAGTTCAAGGCCAGCTTCCATTATGTAGAGAGTTTAAGGTCAGCCTAGACTACATGAGAACTGATGGGAGGGGGAGGGGAGGAAGTGGGGAGAGGGTGATGGTGCTGGCAACAGGAATAGAGTAGGGGAGATGGCTCAGTCAGCAAAGTGCCTGCAGCACTGCGTAGGGACCTGAGTTTGAATCCCCCGTTCATCTAAAACCGCATATGATGGTGTGTTTCTGAAACTCTACTGTTGGGGGAATGGAGACAGGGAGGACCCAGAACTTGCTGACTAGCTAGCTAATCTAGCCCTAATTAGTAGGTGAACCTGGAGTTCAATGAGTAATCCTGCCACCAAAACAAGATAGAGAGTGTCAGAGGCAGCTGCTAGATCAACCTCTGACCTCTGTGCACCCACATGCTCACACACACACACCCCCAGGAAGGCGGTGGCAGTATAGGAAGTCTAACCGAATGTCATTAAATACATGGAGAAGCAGATACAGGTCTGTTTTGTGTCTCTGTGTACTGCGCCTAATGCTAAAAGCCATTTGAATGTGTCAGTTTTGCGCTGTTAGGCTGGGGTGAGCTATCCACAGTGGTGGTTGGTAGGGTGTCTGTAACCTAGTTTATTCTCAACCGGCAGGCACTGCCAAAGACACCAAGAAAAAGACACGACCCGGGCTCACAAAAGCTTAAGTGTACCTTCTTTTAGTCTCTGTCTCCAGACTCAATTCCTGTCCCCACAGGGAGAGCCACCCATTCCACACGCCCTTCCAGCGAGCTCTCATGACAACCATGGCAACGCCTGGCCAAGAGCCCTTCTGAGTCCCATAAGCTCCTCCATTAAGAACAGGAGACCCCGAGGAGACAGAAAATGCTGCAATCCTCCCCTCCAAGTACAGGAAGGCTTCTGGCCCACATGCCCTGGTGGCTAACCAATCTTGGCTCCTAACAAGAAGTAAGCATGGATGTGCACCTGCCTAGGCTGGACCAACACCAGAGTGACGAGCAAGTCCTACCTTGAAGAAAAGCCTCCTCGCACAGGTACCAACATACCTCCCTCGGACCCCACAGCCTCTTCCTGGAAAACCGCTGGGCGTTTTCACTAAGCACATGGACCCGAGAGGCCAGACAGGAAACACACGTTATTTTATTTTATCCTGCATTTCTTGTGTTTAAGAAGCCCGGAGTGCTAGGAAAAAGAAGAACCACTACTGCAGGCAGCTTAAACTTTAAAGATTGTATTATCCAAACAGCGCCGTTCGTGGGGGGAAGAAAACAGGGGCAAAACCAAAGCAGATGAAACTCACGCGGGTGAGGTGCTTTCACAGACTCGCCGCCGTGGGCATTGTTCAGTCTAAATTGCCCGTGTTTTCGCATTCATCGCAGACAATGAGTTCCTGTGACATCCTGACATACATTATAGAGGGGGGAAAATTCAACCCGCTTTATTTGTTCCATTTTCTGCTTTTAGACGTAATGGAAACGTTAGCGTGCTTAACACCGGTGGCCTCTCCCAGAGCCTCGCTTCACTTTTCGTAGTTATCCTGAGTCCAGGGGAGGGGAGACTGTGCTTTCCAGACAAGAGGCAGTGCACAGCGGCAAAGCCGGCCTGTGGCGGGTCCTCTGCGGGCTCACTCCCTCCTCCGCCGTGCTTTTCAAGACTTCCACAGCATATAGCCTCATTATGGTTACAATGATCTCAACTGTCCTTCAGAAAAGAATGCGAGGCTGTTGATGACGGGAACCAGTTCAAGGAAAACCTCCCAGGAGTCCAGGACATAAAGATCACCTTGTTGAACCCCTTTTATATGCATTCGGTTACACCTGGTTTTAGAGCCCACTCACTCGGCTCCCTGGATGGGTTTCTCATGCATTAACTGATACCACGGTAAGTGTTTAATTTAGAGTTCATACCTGAGGTGAGAGCCACATAAATAAACTATTTCAACCTCACGGAAAGAGAAAGAGGAGGTAAAAACACGTCTGCTTTTAAAGCAGTGTGCAGGTCTAGAATGTGCAGCGCGATGTCTGTTTATTCTGCCTCTCTGGCTTGTTCTTCCCAAGAGAGACGTGGGGCTTTTACTGCAGTTTTAATGGAAATTTTCCATGGTGTGTGTCAGGCACTTCTGTCTCACCTTGGCGGTAGAGCTGAGGGGAGCTGTTTAGAGAAAGTCTAGGTGTATTTGGCTCACGGTTTTGGACAGTTCCATCCATGACTGACTGGTTACATTGTTTCAGAATCTGTGCTGAGACAGAATCATGGCCCAGTGCAAGTAGTGAAGGGTCAGGACCCACGGGTTGAGAAACACTGCTCTAGTCTCATTGGAATCACTTACAAGGTTTTATAATTAGTAAATTATCACTTGTTTTATATCTCTACCACCAAGCACAGCACCTGGAACACAGTAAATGCTCAATAATGTTTATAGAATGTTATTTACACATTATATATATATATATATATATGTAACAGTTGTTACAGAAATTAAAAATGGCTTAGTCCACCATCTTCACTGTTGTAGCAGGTTATTTTTCAGACTGAGTCTCACTCTATAGCCCCAGGCTGGCCTCAAACTCATAATCCTCCTGCCTCAGCTCCTAAATCAGAGATTATAGGCATGCACCATCACACCAATAGCTGTGTGGCAGATACTAATACTCCAAAGAAAAGCAGGTACCCTCTGATCATAATTTCCAGGCAGTTTCCTGGACTCCCACTCCTGGGCCCCGCTCTAGGAAAATCTTTCCACCTCAGTTTTTAGATAGGAAACAGGAGCTCAGAGGGGTTTATGTGACTCGTGAAGGACAATCGAATTCAAAAAATATTTATTTATTCAGGGTTCTTAAGAGAGTCTTGAGTAGCCTAGACAGCATCAAACTCCCTGTGTAGCCGAGAATGACCTTGAACTCCTAACCCTCCTGACTCCACCTCCCAAGTGCTAGAATGGCAGGAGGGTACCACACCCAGCCCCTCTCAGAGGTCTTGTTCATTCATCCCAAGTGTGGGGTTAGCTTCATTTTTACTGTAACGAAATACTGGGGATAACCAAGAGAGAAAGCTTGTTTGGACTCATGATTGCCAGGGTTTTATGTCATGGTTGGTTAGCCCATTGCCGTGGCAAGGAAATACATCACTATAGAGGCTCGTGGTAGAAGGCTGTGGTGGTTTGAAAGAAAAGGGGCCCCTTAGGGAGTGTCACTATGAAGAAATGTGACTTCGTTGGAGTAGGTACGGCTTTCTAGGAGGAAGTGTTTGAGGTCTCATATGCTCAAGCTATGCCCTGTGTCCACAGACTCCTGTGCTGCATGCAGACCGAGACAGAACTTGGAGCTGGAGAGGTGGCTCAGAGGTTAAGAGCACTGGCTGCTCTTCCAGAGGTCCTGAGTTCAATTCCCAGCAACCACATGGTGACTCACAGCCATCTATAATGAGTTCTGGTGCCCTCTTCTGACATGCAGGCAGAACACTGTATACATAATAAATAAATAATTTTTTAAAAAAAGACATAGAACTCTGAGTTCCTTCTCCAGTTCCAGCACCATGTCTGACTGCATGCTATCCTGTCCAACCATGAAGACAGTGGACTAAACCTCTGAAACTGTAAGCCAGCCCCAATTAAATGTTTTCCTCTATAAGAGTTTCTGTGGTCCTGATGTCTCTTCACAGAAATAGAAACCCACACTATGTCAAGGGCCATCCATCTATTTCACTGCCAAGTGCAAAAGACAAGGGAGAAGGCTAGCCTCGCACGGTCCCCTTCAAGACACACTTGCAAGAACCTAAAACCTCCCATTAATCCCTACCCTTTTCAGGTTCCACCTCTTCCCATAGCACAGTGCTGAGAACCAAGCCTTTCCCACAGGGACATTGGGCATTCAATATCCAAAGTACAGCAGCCCAGTCTCCCGCCAGCCTGGCACTGGTTTCCACCACCCCTCCCTGCATCAGCTGCAATCCTCAAGATGCAAATAGTGCATCCAAGGGCCCACGGGGTTCCTCTGGTGCATATTGCTTGCCTAAGGACATAATAGGTGCTTGCCTCCCCTGAGTGCTGAGGTGGCTGTGTCTCCATTCCTCCTGGTTCTCTCCTCTTTCTGCAGCATGAGCTACTTGGCCTTGCCATCCTCTGCACTTAATTTGAGAATATTTGTTCAATTTGAGTGTGTTTTTGACCTGCCAGGTATCTGTGAAACAAAATAACTCCTACTGATAGCTTCTTATCAAGAGTAATTTAAAAACATCCATCATCGACCGCCGAATGTCAGAAGAAAGGTTGAGAGAAATTCCTGTTTCCCTAAATATGTTTTCTTTTTCACTCCTGTCAGCACCATCGTCAATCCTGAAATTATAGTGTGCTATGGAAGACCTCAGAAATTGAGGCTTCAGAAATTGTAACGATGAGAACATACAAATCAGGCTGTGGCTCCCAGAAGCCCAGGACAAAATCAGCCTGGTAGACCGCAGGATCCCACCTTGTGTGGGCAGCGCTGCAGGCTTTGAGGGGCTCATTAGCATTGAAGCACAAAATGAGCACCCTGGGGGGGCAAGTACCCCCTCTCTGCCACCCTGGCTTGAAGTTTAGCTGTAAATTAGTGACTCCAGGGCTCTGTTGACATGCGAGCTTTCCTCCCTCCCTCCTGACAATGATTAAGCAGGATGAGGGAGAAAAGGACAAATAGGCATTAATAGCACTTGCTATTTAAACAACCCAGTGATTTTCATTAGGGGGAAGTTGAAGGCTGTGTGTTTTTAGTTCTTTCTGTCACCAAGCTAACAACTGGAGTCGCTAGTACACCTGTCAATAGAAGGCTGACGAGAAATGGAGATTGAAGGAAGTCGCGTGAGCATAAAGCAACCAGCCCTAAAGGGAGACCTGCGTGGCGCTGATGGACACTCTGTGCCAGCTGGGAGAAGAGTGAAGCATTTCTCGGTTGCAGAAAAAGCTCTCCTGTTCTTCATCCTCCACCCCATCTGTCGCATAATCGAGGATTATTTTAAGATGAGAAGAAAAGGATCACGCGTTAGTCCACCTGTAGTTCCTACAACATGATATCTGAGGCAGGATAAAGCGTAAGGAAAAGAGGTTTAGCTCACAATTTTGGGAACTGAAAGTTCAAATGGTGTTGTACCAGTTCTGATGATGCACACCGTGACTGTGTCACGCTAAAGAAAATGGCATCAGAATTGTGGGAGCACATGCAGAAGGGGGGGTCACATAGCAGACAGATGCAGGAGGGCATGGTGAGCTCCGTGTTCCTCTTTCATAGCAACCCTCTCTTGAGAACTAACCTGGGTGGCAAAAAAAAAAAAAAATCCCATCGATCCCTCAATAGCCTAATTACCTTGCCCTTGGCTTTCCACCAGCTCAGTGCTGACACCCTGGGATCAAGCCTCCATCATCTTCCAATGACAGCAGAACCAACTAATTCTGAAATCTGGGAAGTAGATGGCAGGCATGGGCTGGCAACTCTGAGAAGTGCCCACGAGCTCTCCCCTGCCACGTAATGGTACTACATTTCCAGCTAATAGGGAAGCAGTGGAGTGTGAGATGCCATGTGCTTGTGCACCCCAGCACAAAGGTTCTGAGACAAAGTTCCATCAAAGAGGAGGAAGAAGGAGAGAGTGAGGATGAAGAAAAGGAGGAGGAGGAAGAGGAAAGAAGCAGGAGGAGGGGGCAAGAGGTAGAGGGCAGAACTCTGAGTCCATTTCCTTTACCCAGTTTCACAACCACCATTCTGCCTTCTGTTCCTATGAATTTGACTCCTCTGGGACCCTCAGGTAAGTTGCCTGCTTGTTTCACATGGCTTAATGTCCTCAAGGTTTATCTGCCTTAGTGAACAGCGGAATTTCCTTCTTGGTTTTTTAAGACAGAATAATGCTACATTGCATTTATGACATCTCTCTCTTTTTTGAAGCTCAGTCTTGCTACGTATTCCCACTGGTCTCAAACTGACTGTTCTTCTAACTCAGTCGCCCAGGTGAACTATCCCAGACAAGAGCTCTCTATACCTGACTATATGCAGTATTTCCTCTAAGTCCATTACTTTGTTCAAGTCTTCTTTCTTCTCTCATCTTTCTGCACTTCGCTCCTCGTGAGAACATCATTCAGAGCTCTCGTGTTTGACAAAAAACCACTGGCCTCCATCTAATATTTCCACTTAAGCATAATCCCTGACTAGTAAAACACTGGGACACTCAAGTATGTTCAAGATTATATTTTGGCCATCGCAGGACCGAAATAGGATGCGGACAGTAGTAAGAACCCTGTGATTGACAGCTATGAGCATTCTACACAAACCACCAGCGATCTCAAGGAAATCAACGAGCATTTCAAGGCCGTATATGAGATCACTAAGACCAATACTGTTTTCTGTCTTCTCCCCTAAAGGTTAAATGGACGCTGAGTAGGAGGATGGGTTAAAGAACACGGCTATAATGTCTAGAGGCCTCCCAGGGGAAAGGGGAGTCTGCTCCCCCATCCCTTAAAACAGTCTGTTTCCTTGTTTCCGTTTGTGTGTGGTGTGCACGTGTGTGTGTGTGTGCTTCTCTTACACGTGTGGGGTGGGGGTGCAGGCGTATCTGTGTATGTGCACGTGTACATGTGGGGGCCTAAGGGGTTTGATGGCTCTTCTGCCATATTTGCTGAGACTCAGTGTCTCAGTCAAATCCAGAGTGAGAAATACATCTAACCTAAGCAGTCAGCTTGCTCCGGGGAACCCCTGCCCTGCCTTCGGTGGCTGTCACGGCAGATGAGCCACCACATCTTCCTTGCATTCACATGGGCTCTGGGGATCCAAACCAAGCCCCCATGATGTTCTGTAAACACTTTAACCACAGAGTTAGTGCTGAAGCCTCAGGCTGACTTTCATACGGACTGTGGCATGTTCCAGGACCTAGGCCACAGGAGACATTTGCACTCATGCCCACTTTGGGAGCACTCAATATGTGGGCAGAACTTGCTGTGAAGAGAAATGCCAGTGGGGAGGGACTTTCTGCAGGTTGAAATTTAGGTAGAGGAAGATACCCCAACCAAAGAAAGTGCCAAGAATAGTCATGAGGATGAGGTCATCTTGGGCCTCACAGCCCAGCTGACTCAGAGCTGAAGGTAGTGTTAGTGCGGAAGCTATATTAGTGCTCAGGAGAAAACAGTCAAGAAGGTGCCCAGACAACCAAGAAATGACAAATCCCTGTGGTCTTTGGTCACCATGCTTTTGGGTGGCTTATTACTCAGCTACAGTTTAATTAACAGTGTCAACACTGAGTCAACTCCGAACAGCTGTTAACATTTTTAAGATTTATTTTATCTATAATTGTGTGAACCTGTGTTTAGGTACGGGCATATGAATGTGAGTGTAGTTAAAGTTACAGACAGTTGTAAGCTCCCCAAAGTAGATGCTGGGACCTGAGCGTGGGTCCTCTCCAAGAGCAGTCCATTCTCTTAACCACGGATCCAGCTCTCTGTGTTACATTGCATATCAAATTGGTTTGGTTCAGAAAATAAAAATATATGGTGTGGTAATTTCTTTGTCAGGGAATAAAGATACAAAAACAAAACAAAACAGAAAAACAACTGACCTTACCAGGAAGTGTGGTGAGCATCTTGTCTTTAATTTTTCTTTCTTCTACACATGATTTTACTTTGGCTGTAATATATCATCCACACAAGAAAGCTGTCTTCCCAAAACGAATGCTAGCATTTTGCCATTAATATGTGTTCCTTTTATATGCAAATGCATTTTTTCTCCTTTTGTTGAGGCACTCAAAACACAGAGGGGAAGTACCTGTTTTCCAGAAACTAACATACTTGCTTGGTTTGATTTGCTCAGCCAATCAGTACTTACTTACTGGGCATGTGCTCGTTTAAAGACAAAACTAAGAGACAGGTGCAGCCGGGTGGGGAAAGTACCTGCATTACATACACTGAGGCCTGTGTCCAACTTCTAGCATCACAAAACTAATTAATCAAGGAGGAAAAGGTGCCACTGAGCCTCCCATTTAGAATTAGATCAAACTAGACCCACGAAGGGAGAAACCCCCATGGCCCCATCCCTCCCTCAGGAGCTTTTAGCAGTTAAAGCTTGTCAAAGCAGGTAGAAATGTTTCCTTTCTTGGTGTGGCCACTGGTAAGTTGCTCTCCCTCCTGTGAACGGCCCCCAGTGATGTGAGCAACCCCAGAGCAATCCTAGTAGAGCTCACTGAGTCACCAAAGCAAAAAAAGATAAGAAAGGAGAAGGAGGCCGGCCAGTGGGAGCTGGGGGAACAGGAGAAGGTAGTGGAGGGATGAATATGATCAAAACACATTTTATATAGATCTATATGAAAATGTCATAAAGGAACCATTATTATATGGAATTAAAATACGCTAGCAGGGACCAGTGAGAAGGTTCAACAGGTAAAGATATTTAATATCAAAGCTGACAGATGGCCTGATTTTCTTACCCCTGACCCACATGGTAGAAGGAGAGGGCTGTGGCTCCTACAAGTTGTCTTCTGACCTCTACACACACAGACCATGACAGTCCAGCTACAGCCTGTAACACACACACACACACACACACACACACACCATGATGAATAAATGAACGTAAAATATATTAGCAAAAGAAATGTCTAAAAAATGAATAAGTAATGAAATTTGCATATATAACGTTTGTGAATGAGGACACCTATATCCCAGACACTTGTGGGGAGAGGAGGGGGCTTGGATTCCTCTGCATTAAAACATTTCCTGTCTACTCCAGAGGCTTTGTTTTCCAAAGCATGGGTCTCCCTTACTCTTCCTGGTTCTTACTCATCGCTGTTTCTCTGGCGCCTTTCTTTTTCCAGATTCTCCTTCATATTGTAACCAGCATGCTTTGCCTCGTGCCCCTTTCTTCCCTGAAGTTCACATTTCATTTTCCCCTCTCAAAGATGGGCCCTGGCTGGTGATCTCAGGAAGAACACACCATCCTCCTTCCTCTTTCTTCTCTGTATGGTAAGTGTAGCCCTTCCTTACATCTGTAACTGATGGGCCAGATGATGGATAGAGTGTCCAGACTGCCTCTCTCATGAGCAACTTTCACCTGTCATAAGCATTTACAAACCCTGGACTTTGGATTAATGCTCAATCCATTATAAATTGAGAAAAATTAAAGAAATGGAAAAAATAATTCTATCTAAAGGAGAATCCATGTGTTGTTAAATGCCCTTGTTCTTGTTTGCTAATGCTTTTGTTTGTAAAATAAAATAAGTGCTGACTCTTCAAAAAAACCAGAGCCGTCAATCCATCGTACTTACCAGAAATTACGCAACTGACCTGAAAACTCTCAGTGTCCTTACGCTATCAAAAGGGGTCAATGTGGTGAGATGGGAGAACAGTTGAAGTGGCAGCTGTGATAGGGTAGAGGGTGCACAAAGTCAGGAACCTGAGAATGGAACACGCTTTGGGCAGAATTCCTCTCTCAGTATGGAGACCCCTTCAAGGGAAAAAGACAGCCAACGGCACCGGCAATCAAGTAACAGTCCAGTGGCCTGCAGCCAAGTGGCCTCAGAAACAAGGCTCTCTCCTAATGATGCATCTGTATAGAGCTATTCCCGTTCACAGCTCTTCCTTGATGCAAAGCTAGCATCTATCCTGTTTTTCATGATTTGGTGCTAGGCATGGTGACATCGCCTCTTATCTCTGCATCCGTGGGGCAGAAGCAGAAGGATGGCTGCAAGTTAAAGGTTGGCCAGGCCTTCATAGTTCAAGGCTAGCCATACCTGCGTAGAAAGTTTACCATAATACCACTTTATAAAAAATGTCGATTCCACCATTTATTACAAGTGTTGCTGTATTGTATTACTATGATGTGTTATTTCAACCTTCAAATCTAAACAAGGCATAGATAGAATATGTCACCTTCTTCATGGAAGCCATTCTAACACTTTCTGATGAAAAGTCTTGTGATGAGGGAAGTTCTGGGCACCTGACATGCACTGGGCGCAGAGATGGCTCAGCTGTGAAGAACCGTGCTGCCTTCCAGAGGGTGGAGTTCAGTCGGGCAACTCACATCCCACTGTAACCCCAGCTCCAGGGGACCCAACACCCACTTCTGGCACCTGCACACGTGTGGCTTACATGCACACACATAAATATCTTTCATCTTATGAAATAGATCTTGGATACAAGTGGCTACTGGCCCTTTGATATATAGCCATTGCAAATAAGGAAACTACCTTTTAATTATTTAGTTTTTATTTATTTATAGCCTTCTTATTATTTACTTATTTATTGAGATACAGTCTCACTCTGTTACCTGGGGTCAAGCTAGCACACTTTAGAGAGTTTCCTGCCAGAACATCCAAGCACTGGGGTATCACCGTGTGTGACTGCACCAGCTCTGGGGCTAGTGACTCCGTACCTGTCAGCACTGGACACTTTTCTTCACCAGGCCCACTACCCTCCACTTCTTTAATTATTGTGTATATCTGATTGTCGTCCAAACTGAGGATGTCCTGTGCCGGATAAACAGAGAAATCAAAGCATCCAGAGCTTTCAGAATGTCGTTTGTCTTGCATCTAGTCCAGGAGGGTCCGTGTCCATACTGATAGGCAAATGCACTTTCTCAGCAGGATGGAGCACAGGGGGACTTTCAGCTCTTCTGTTCTAGACGCCAGAAACAAGTTTCCATGAATGGAAGCTAGGAAGACAGTCTATGCCCCCTTCCTTCTCCCTGTCCCTTCCTCCCCACTCCCTGTCCTTTCCTCCCTTTCTCTCCCTTTCTCCCTCACTTTCCTCCCCTCCCTCCTTCCTTTCCTCCCCACCTCTTTCTCCTTTTCCTCCTTCTCTCCCTCTCCCTTCCACCCTCTCTCTCTACCTTACCCTCCCTCTTTCTTCCTCTCCCCACCCCTCTCTATGCCTCTGTCTCTGTGTGTGTCTGTCTGTCTCTCCCTCCCTTTCTCTTTGTCTCTCTGTGTGTGGCTCTCTGTCTCTCTGTCTCTCTCTCTTTCTCTCTTTCTCTCTCTCTCTCTCTCTCTCTCTCTCTCTCTCTCTCTCTCTCTCTGTGGTAGAGGCCCATGCTGACCACTACTGACCGTACTGTCTCTCTTTCCTGCATGCCATCCCTCTCTTATGAACATGCTGTATTTTTGTGACTACCCAAATGCAGGCCCTGCAGGTTAGCTTTCAAAAGAAAACTCTTTCTTCTGAATGGATGCCCATGTTTCAGAAAACTCAGCTTGGTAATGCAACCAAGCCTTGAACCAGACACCTAGCCAGCACCTTGTTGTTTCAGCTCATCTGAGAGCCCACGTGGTATGAAAATGATAATACTTCTATGATATACTTGGAAAACTACCAAAGGTGAAGGACTTGGGCTCTTCAACTTTCCAATCTACCCTGTAAGATAGAATAAAAATATATTATCATAAAAACATAATGAAAATGACAATATTTTCTATTTGTCTTTTATGTGTGTGAGTGTGGGGGGAGTTTAGGAAGCTGAGTTAATGTGTAAGGAGTAGACGAAGTCCTGAGTGGATGTATATTGTTGGATACAGGTGGAACCATGTCAAGAACCCAACATCTCAGGCCCATGGGAACAGCAAAACCTTGCCCTGGGGTAAGGCTCCGAGGGTTGGCAAAGCCTTCTTCTGGTCTGAGTGCAAATACTGACAGTGTGTGTAGTATACGTTTTTACAAATGATTGACCTGTGTGTTCAAACCCTAGCAACTGCGGCTTCCTCCTCCAGATCCTTACAGCCGTGTTTCCTACAGGCTTCCTACTCTGGCTAGCTAACTGCTCTGCCCTGCAGGAGATGAGCAGATGCCTCTTCCTGTATTGTATATAATAAACGGATTGAGGTAATATGACGTTGTGTAATTGGTGCCACTCCATCAGATTTCACATAGGCCACCTAATTCCAGCTTTTCTCTGTTTCTGTGCGTCTGTCCCTTCATTCTCTTGCCATCCCTCGCCATGTTTTCTGGACTAAACCATGTGGGATGCAGAATTAGTGTTTCGCCTGAACGTATGTAAGTGCACTGCATGTGTGCCTGGTGCCCTCAGAGGCCAGAAGAAGGCAGCGACAGCTGTCATGTGAGTGCTGGGAACTGAACCCCAGACCTCTGCTCCTCTGTGAGAGCAGCAGGTGCTTCTAACCTGTGCTTCATCTCTCCGGTCCCTGACTGACACCATTTTATTTTCAGATTGATCGGGCAGAGCATCACTGTTAGATGCACCCAATGCGAGTGAACAGCAGGAAATCAAGACCCATAAAACGTGGAAGCGTTATTTTGAAGGTCAATGAGATTATGTAAAATAGGGATTGTACTCACTTTTCTGTTGTTTTTGTAGTCCAGCTCCACACCAATAGAAACTGGGGGATAAAACCAAATATGCCTTCATTTAGGCTACTTTATGTTACATGGTAATGCAGTGTCTTAGTCTGTTTTCCATTGATATCAGAACACCTAGCACTGGGTGGGCCAACGGAAAGAGCTTTGCTTAGCTCCCGTGCATGATCCCTAGTTTCAAACTCCTCTACTGCAAAAATAAATAAATAATAATTTAGTACAAATCAATACATTAACTATGGGAATGGAACAAAATCAGAAGCCGGAGAGAAAGAGCTCACACGACTGAGCAGTAGAAATCTTGATCTTGACTTTGAAGACAATGCCAGTGAGAGCTGGGACAAAGGAAGGAAGGAGGTGCTCCCAGCAGTTTTGGAGGTGCTCCCAGCAGTTTGGGAGGTGCTCCCAGCAGTTTTGGAGGTGCTCCCAGCAGTTTGGGAGATGCTCCCAGCAGTTTGAGAGATGCTCCCAGCCGTTTGGGAGATGCTCCCAGCATTTTGGGAAGTGCTCCCAGCAGTTTGGGAGGTGCTCCCAGCAGTTTGGGAGGTGCTCCCAGCAGTTTGGGGGAGGTTCTCTATAAGCTAGAACAGGGCATTCTTAGATGGTGACAGAAAGTTCAGTGAAGTTGTCAGCTGGTGCAGTTGTGTAGAAAGTATAATATGCGCTTAGATGAATATGGTCACCATGGGAGACTTCCCAACAAAACGGAAGGTACCACTTGGTCTCTTCTTGTTTTCAGTACAATGTGAGAAGGTAGCAGGAAAGTGAGAGAAAGACTGGGGAGGTGCAGTCCATCCCTTAGGAAGCCAGAGGTGGGACGGACAGACATCTGTGCAAACCCAAAGAAGATTCAGCCTCCACGCTCTCCCTTCCACAGAATGTTAAATTTATGTATGTGAATGTGTGAGTGTATGCATATCTATGTTTATGTTTATACCTTGAATGTTCACATATATGTATGTACACATGTATTGATTATGTGGATATTTGCATATGAATGTGAATATATGATGGATGTGTATTGTGTATGTGCCATACATGTGTGCATATGAGTGTACATGTACATGGACGCTGCATGCATGAATGTGTTTATGAATGTGAGAATATTATTTCAAAGGAAGATATCAGTATAATGACCCTTTGCCCCTAGATTCTCCAGGGTGTGTCCCTGGAACTCAAGAACCATCACCGTAAACCAGGAAGCAAATATTTAATTCAGAAAATTGAATACTGGTGAAATAGTGTTGCATTTGACAACATTAAATATGTCTAATATTATCTTCACCCTCCATCAGTTGTCCCGATGCCCTCTTCAAAGTAACATTTTCTTGAATCCAGGATTGTGTTTTTGTCCATGTTAATCTGGACAACTACGGCATCAGAACTCCTCGTGTGGGGCTACACCTCTGCGTGCCCTTTTGGACTTCCCATGTGCTTTGTTCTCTGCTTTGCTGCACCACCAGCGCACCGCCCTGGACCTAAAGGGCACAGCCTCTCTGATTCCAGTTCCAAGGAGCAGCCAGCCTAGGAAGTCTGCTCTACTCCAGCTGAGCTCATGCCTCCCTTAGTGGATTCCAAGAAGATCCCAGAGCCTCAAGCTCAGATTCTGGAGAGAGAGAGAGAAAAAAAAAAGACATCTGGGGATAAACTCTTAGTAAGCTATTTCCTGCTCAATAAGGATAAAAAAAGATCCTGTTTAAAGGATTAAAGAGCAAATTAAAACAAGATAAACCAAACAGAAACAAACGAACCTAATTGGATTTCAAATGAATAGCAAAATCATACTGGAAAGAAGAAAATACTCAAATAAAAAAATAAAAAATTAAAGCCAGGCATGGGGGCACACACCTGCAACCCAGCACTCAGAGGTTCAAGCAAGATGATCATGAATTTGAGGCCAGGACCTAGGAAACAGCTCACAAACTTGACAAACTGAGTTTAATCCCTGTGACCAACATGGTGGTAAAAGAAACCCAACTCCTGACAGCTGTCCTCCGACCTCCACTGTGGTACAAACCCACATATCCATGTGTCCCTGTGTGACATACAAAATGAATCAATTAATTAGTAAAGAAGTAATTTTATAAACCTTTTCTTTAAAAAAAAAAAAGAGTTTGAGGCAGTCTGGGATACACCATCAGACCCTACTTTTAAACACAAGCATGCAAATGAATTAAACCAAAGAGCCAGATGCCCTCTTCCATTCTCAGACTGAAACCAACAGGAAGGCTGAGGGTGTAACTCAGTGATTGTGTATACGGAGCCTGCATAAATAAGGCCTCGGGATTTATCCCTGACACCTACTTAAAATAGATAAATAAGACAAAAATGACTACATAAATGTTAAACTCTAACTAGACCATTTATCATGACTGTGTGCACTGCCATCCGGAGGCTTTCCCACATTTCTGGGCCCAAGAGCAGGACAGAGATGGGTGCTAGGAACAGCCAGCTCAGCAGTGCTGGAAAGGGGAGGGGCAGTCCGGGATGGACTTCTGACTGTAATCAGAGCAGGGTGGATGGAGGGAACGCGGCAGTTTTCAGCTCAAAAAGATCTATAAGCTGCAGGCTTCCAGAGCCCAGGCCTGTCTAATGCCTCTGCACAGAGAAAGCCAGAGACTCTCATACATTCTATCCTCTCCAGGGGAACTATGGGAGGCTTAGAAGTACCTGTGCCAGAACACACAAAGGAGTGCTCAAAAAATAGTAGGGGTGGGGCTGGAGAGATGATGGCTCAGTGAGTAAGAGAGGAGCATATTGCTCCTTCAGAGGACCCAAGCTGGATCCCCACCACCCACAAACTCCTGTAACTCCAATTCCAAAGAATCCAATGCCTCACACATATGCGCACACGCACATGTGCATGCACGCACATACATGCTTAAAGATAAATCGTTTATTTTAATCGAGGATCAGGGACAGGCATGAGTAGAAGCGACAATGACAGTATTAAGTTATGAAACTTTGTACAAATTAGGACTTGTGGGTTCATACACATACTACATAATCACTTTATGTCTTAGAAAAGGTGAGGTCAGTAACAAAGTAACTCAAAGCTACTAGGAGGGCACAAGTGCCTGGAACAGGGACGTAAGGGAGAGGACTGTGTCCTAAGCTGTGAGGAATGGAAGCAGCTTTTGTTCCCTAATGTGTCCCCTGTGGACCAGGACAAAGGATCACAGTGCCTGGTGTGCTGTCAGACAGGAGGCCTGGCCTAGAGACCAGGGCTCACACCACAGGCTGGCCTGCCTCATTTTCAGCACACAGGGTACCAGGGTCCCTTGCCCGTGGACAAGAGAAAAGCAGACCCTCTGCTTAGCGTGCCCATCCGTTTTCTACTGCTGACTGATCACTTACCACTGAGTA
Organism: Microtus pennsylvanicus; assembly: GCF_037038515.1. Classification (NCBI taxonomy): domain Eukaryota; kingdom Metazoa; phylum Chordata; class Mammalia; order Rodentia; family Cricetidae; genus Microtus; species Microtus pennsylvanicus. The sequence goes on along the minus strand of NC_134580.1, from coordinate 124,084,460 downwards.
AATAAACAAGACAGATAATCCAGGTGTTGGTGGGACCCTCTGCTTAGGGTCAACCCAGGATGGCATTCCGCTCAGGTTCATGGTCTTCTGGGCTCGTTAGTTGTTGCAGTATTTATTCTGTGTGGTTGTGGGACTGAGACCTCCAAACAGAGCCTTCCATGAAGTCCTTAACTCCTATAGGATGTTCTTGGTTCCTGGCCACATGACCTTAGGCAATTCCCCACGTGGTTCCACTGTCCCCTTCTGACCATCTTCAGAGTATTTCCAAATATTTCACCTCTGTTACTGAGATCACGTAACGTTATCACTCAGATGCTCTCCCGATAATAGCCTCGAGGTCAGACACTGGGGAACTGAATCATAGGAATAACATCTCCAGTTCACAGTCCTCCCCACGGTCAAATGACAGCCATGCGCCTATGTACACTAGGAGGCTAGAACACTGGAGTGGCTGCGCAACTCTGCCCACTACCATGGGGGTGACAGGAGGAATTCGGTCCTTCTGTGGATAAGCCCAGTATAGACAACCAGAGTGGCCTGTGCCCTAAAACTTGGGGCTCTTGCTTAAAAGGTTTAAGAAAAGAAAATGAAAATGACAACATGATTTTCAGTCGTTTGTCTCAAGAATATAATTAAAAACTCTACACTTATACATACACAAAATAGTGAATAGGTCCTGCAATGTCGATTATAAAATTCAAAACCAACTCAATGTCTGTCAGTAGGGGCCGGGGAAGTAAATTACCAAATTACCAAGCCCCACTTGCTGCAGCGCTAGATCTGTATTTGCTGACATAGAAAGACATCCTAGAGAACCAGTCAAACAGAAAGATGGCTTACAGCCCCCGTTTATCGATGGCTATTCATTTATACCTATGCATGCAAAACTATTAGAGCTGGCTGAGATCTCTCTACACTATGGTCACAGATGTGCCTTCTCCACAGTGTTTTAACTACTTTCAACAAGCATTTGACGGTCTTCTAATTATCAGCAAAATACTATGTTCCTTGCTTTAAGAAAGAACAGGGAACACCAATGCATAGTCCCTTCTTATCATGTTTGAGGCTCTGGGCTCAATCCCAGCACTCCAAAAGGAAGGAGTCAGGCACCTTAGAGGAAGACATTTTCTCTTTCAGTCGCTAAAATGGCAATGCAATCTTTTCTCCCTCCCTCTCCAACTTTACATAGCAAGAAAAATTTGTAAAAGAAAAAAAATTCACACTACCTTGTCTAATAATACTGAATTGAATGTCTTCTCAGAAAAGAAAATTTGAGTTGCTCGTTCATGAGTGACAAGTCCTGAAATACATAAAATGCACAGAGCTTTGGGACACGTGGAATAAGGTGACCAGAGCGAGAGAACATAATATGCATTTCTAGAATAATCTGCCAATAATAGCAGGCTAAACCAGCATCCTTCATGTACTACAAATGTATTACTTTTGCATATCAGTTTCTGATTCATTTACTTTCAAAATTTGCTTATTCCTTCTGTTAAAACATTGCTGAAGCCATCAGCCAGTTCATCTTTAAGAAAATGCAGACCGGCTCCCGTGTCAGACCGATTTCCCCGTGTGTCATTATGGTTATGTTATTCTACACCCAACAGCTAATACTCTGAAATAATAACAGATTTCAGCCTTGCTGGAGTATTAGCCTCCAACATGTGGCTGTCTTTGCATGGTAAGAATTAATACAACCACCAGGAGCCTCTTGTTTGTTTGCCTCCCAAGTTCTCACGCACAAGCTTATGCGCCTGTCAATCAGCTGTGTTTCATCCAAATAATTCCACATTGTGGTCGTATTTTAGAAATGCTAACTTGAAAAAAGAAAAGAAAAAAAAACGCATGCTCTTCATGGCTGCCGTCAGCCACAGGGAATGAAAATTCAGACAAGCAGCAGGGATCCTTCGGGAAGCTCCTCACGGGAAATCCAGGCATGGCAGCGAGGCCTACCCTGGTACTGAAGGAAGCCCTTCTTCCTGAAAAATCTGTCCTCACTTCCTCCTGGAAGGAAGGTTACTTCCGACTCCACCAACATGAGGAAGTACTTCTTTGCAGAGGCAACCGCCCACAGGCCATCCCTGACAATGGCATGTCCCATTCCGCCAGGTGGTAAAGCAGCAACAGCCGCAAACACCATTTTGTGCCACCCAGACCACTGCTCTGCTCGCTGGGCAAGTGTCCCAGTTTACATTTGGTTTCATGCACAGTGCCTTCTGAGAGGTTGGAGAACGGTGGGACTTCCTACCTGGCTGTGTGTGTGTGTGCGTGTGGTGTGCATGTGTGCGTGTGCATGTGTGTGTGTGTGGTGTGTGTGTGTGGTGTGTGGTGTGGTGTGTGTGTGTGGTGTGTGTGTGTGTGGTGTGTGGTGTGGTGTGTGTGTGTGGTGTGTGTGTGTGTGGTGTGTGTGTGTGGTGTGTGTGTGTGTGGTGTGTGTATGTGGTGTGTGTGTGTGTGTGGTGTGGTGTGTGTATGTGGTGTGTGTGTGTGGTGTGTGGTGTGAGTGTGTGTGTGTGTGGTGTGTGTGTGTGTGGTGTGTGTGTGGTATGTGTGTGTGCATGTGCATGTGTGCGTATGTGTGTGTGTGCGTGTGTGTGTGGTATGTGTGTGTGTGGTGTGTGTGTGTGTGGTGTGTGTGTGCGTGTGCATGTGTGTGTGTGTGCATGTGTGCATATATGTGTGTGTGTTGTGTGTGTGTGGTATGTGTGTGTGAGTGTGTATGTGTGTGTGTGGTGTGTGTGTGTGAGTGTGTATGTGTGTGTGTGGTGTGTGTGTGTGAGTGTGTATGTGTATGTGTGTGTGTGGTGTATGGTGTGTGCATGTGTGTGCGTGTGTGTGTGCGTGTGTATATGTGTGTGCGCGTCTGTATGTGTGTGTGTGGTGTGTATGTGTGTGTGCTGTGTGGTGTTGTGCAGGTCAGAAGATGGCAGCAGTGATGTATGTCTGTTGCCGTCACTGAACCCGGAACTCGCCTGTTTGGCTAGGCTGGCTGGCCAGCAAGCTAACTCTGCCTCCCAGCACTAGGACTAGAGGCACAGACCACCGCGCCCAGCTTTTCCCATGGGTGCTAAAGATCTGAATCCAGGTCCTCGGTTTTACTTATTCAACTTGTCCATAACCCCAGCCCTACTGCCTGGTACTGCTAAGGCATTTGTCCCATTTCCATACATCCCATTGCCATAACATGGCAAGTTTTGGGTGCGTGTCTATGCCTGAAACAAGCGCTGTCTTCACCTGAAATATCTGAGTTAAGACCTGACAGTGGATTTGCCTGTGCATAGATAAAAGAGCCGAAGATTCGGAGATGACATTCACCCCCAGAACACATGGCCTTGAGGCTTAAGTTCTTCTTGGAAAAGGCCAGGCCTTCATCAAGAGGATAGTGAAGTTCCAATCAGTTTGAGAAACCATTTGAAGCCAAATGTGAGCTGGGACACCAGCTGACCACTGAGCAGAGCAGAGCCCAGAACACACGCACACCTGGGTGACACAGATGGCGTCTGGGGCTGTTGCTGCTTGACAGCGTGGCTGAATGATACACGCCATTGTCAGGGATGGCCTGTAGACTACTGCACCCGCAAGAACGTACTTCATCGTCTTGATGGACTCGAGAGTAGCAACGAAAATTTTAAAGCAAACTTCACAACACACCGCAGCTCCCAGTGTCACTATGGCAGATGACTATGTGATGGGAAGACGGAGGAGCAAAGTGAGTTTCTTTCTTTCTTTTTTTTTCTTCCTTCGGGGGAAGGCAGACATGGAAGGACTGAGAAATGAGTGGGACTGGGATGCGTGATGTGACATTCTCAAAGAATCAATAAAAAATTATGTTAGAAAAGGAAAGTCTGAGTTCTGACGTCAGAGGGCAGCACTGAACAGGTGATCTGTGAACTCAGAGCCAACAGATCGAGTGAATCTCAGGTCACAGGCTGTCACTCAGCTCCTGGCATGGTCGCTTCCACCATCTCTTGGGATCTCTCTTCTGTGCTTTGTGTCCCACCCACTTAGTCCTCAGTATCAGCTTACAGATTCCCTGTTTTCAGAAAAGCTCCTCTCCCTCGGGTCCTTGGCTGTTTCTTATATCATGGGGACTCGTTCTCAAATCCTACATGATCCAGCCTTGTTCTTGCCTCATCTAAGTGTAAATTCCCTCCTGTATCTCATGATCAAAGGATCCCTGCAGGCGGAATTTTCTATCCCACCATCCAGCTCCCAAATAAACATGCAGAGACTTTTTATTAACTATAAAAACTCAGTCACAGCTTGGGCTTGTTACTAACTAGCTAACAACTTAAATTAACCCATTTCTTTTCATCCACGTTCTTTTACGCAGCTCGGTTACCTTTATTCTGCATTGTCCATGCTGCTTCCTCTGCAGCTCATTGCATCTCCTCTTGGCTCCGCCCTTCTTCTTCCCAGCATTCTCTCTGCCCCCAAAATCCTGCCTATCTATTGGCTGATTAGCTTTATAATTAAACCAACCACAGAGACATATCTTCCAACAGTGTAAATGAATATTCCACAACAGATCCCAACCACTCACCTGAGCTCAACCCTGAGGGATCTATGTCTACCACCAACAACCATCACACACACACACACCAAAAAAAAATTCAGAGCAATGACTAGTAAGTCATTATATGCTGATAAAAGTTCACCTTGCAAAAATATAGTATGTTGTGGGCCAGAACCAAGATGGGCAGAAAGCAGAGAGCTGTCAATCTTCCTCTCCTGCAGATGTGTGTGGCTCCCAAGGGCTGGTTCAGACAACAAGGAGAAGGACTGGCGGTTGACCAGGGAGTTCTTTCAAAGGCTGTGGAGGGATTAGGAATTCTGCAAGATTTGCTGCTTTACCTCTTTGAAGGTCTCTGTATTCCGGAAGTGCATGGCTAACCAACAGTTAATAAACTCAAAGGCTCAATACTTTTAGTGTGTGTGAAAGGGCTAAGCACAAGCCTTTAACCCTGTAGCGCTTCTAGGAAACTTATAAATAAGTACTCTCCTATGGGTTCAGAAGGTGGAACTTCCCATGTACTTTTCTAGTACAGTATTTGTTGGAATAAAAATTTGGCAACAAAAAAAATTTGGCAACAACTTAAAGTCCATTATCAGGAGTTAGGAAAATCTATAAGCCAGGCATGGTGGCACACACCTTTAATCCTAGCACTCAAGAGGCAGAGGCAGGTGGATCTCCACAAATTCAAGGCCAGCACAGTCTACTTAGTGATTTTTCAGAACAGTTGGGGCTACATAAATCTCAACTCAAAAAATAAATAAATAAAGATTAAAGTTAGAAAGAAAGAAAGAAAGAAAGAAAGAAAGAAAGAAAGACATTTTATAATGCATTGAGGAAGGGAGAAAGAGAAGAGGGACAAGGAGGAAGTTACAGCAAGCAAAGATCTTCACAATCACTGATAAAAAAAACATTTGAGGGTTGGGGACAGTTCAGTGGTACATGAGCAAGGGCTTAGACTCAATGCCAAGAAAGGGAGAGAGAAAAAATAAGAGAAAGGAAGGTAGGAAGGGAGGAAAGAGGGAAGGAAGGGTATCACACACTTTGCATCCTATAATTCTATCATATGTAGATAATACATTATATATTTAATGTATATGAACATATGCACACTCTGTGTGTTAAATCATAGGTCCAATGTTATCCAGGTGGGATTTTACACAATGAAGAAAGTCATCTTTCTTCGAAACACTTCATTTCTAGCTGTTGGGGAGAAATGCCTAGATCAGCAGTTCTTAACCTGTGGGTCACAACCCCTTCGGAGGTCGAACCACCCTTTCACAGGGGTCACATATCAGATATTGACATTATGACTCATAACAGTAACAAAATTACAATTATGAAGTAGCAACATAAACAGTTTTATGTTTGGGGGTCACCCCAACATGAGGAACTGTATTAAAGGGTCACAGCAGTGGGAAGGTTGAGAACCACTGACTTAGATGAACAAGTCTGAAAATTTCTAAACAGAAAAATTCATTTTTTTTCAAAGCCCATCTGGGAAGAGACATCCTAAGTATGGTTAACTGTAGCAGGAATCTGACTAGTTGGAACTAAACTAATCAGAAGTCCAGCCAATCATGGCACACCATCTCTAAGAGGACAGCGAAGGTCCTACCGTAAAGCTGCACTTCTCCTATTCCACAGGGAAAACCCAGGCCTCTCCCTGACGTCAGGACACTGCAGTCACTATGTTTCTCTTGTCCATGGAACCTACAATCACTGCAGAAATTACAAGATTCAGCAGCCAGCTCCACCTCTTTTACCTTCCTCTCCTTCTTCCTCTTCTTAACCTTCTCCTCTTCTGCCTTGGTCCTTCTTGTCTTATGGACAGGGCTCACTATACAACCCAGGCATTTATTTGTGATTTTTAAAATAGTTTTGCCTATGTGTATGTGTCTGTGTAAGTATATACCAAGTTCATGGGTACCCATGAAGGACAGCTAGTGTTAAAGCATTTGTGAGCTACCCAATGCGGGTGCTGGGTACTCAGGTCCTCTGAAAGAACAGCAAGCTCTCTTAACAATTGAACCATTTTTTGGCCCTGATTGACAAAAAGGAAATATTTCCAAGATGCTAAACATTTAAAACTAATTCATACTCATGAGCTTCAGAAGCTGCATGGACAGTATTTAATTTTTACTTACTTATGTTTTGTTTTTGAGATACCTTAAATTGCCCAGGCTCGCTGTTAACTTGGTGTCCTCCCACCTCAATCTCCTAAGTAACTGGGATTCATAGTTACTGACAATTAATAGATTTTAAAAGACTCTATTCAAATTAGGCACAGATGCCTCTAACCAATCCTGAGACTTGGGATGTAGAAGCAAGAAGATCAGAAGTTCAAGGCCAGCCTTTCTTGAGGCCAGTCTGCAAAAGGCAGGGGTATAGGAGAAAGTGAGGAGGGAGGAAGCAAGGAAGAAAGGAGGGAAGGGAGGGAGAGAGGGAGGGAGGGAGGGAGGGAGGGAGGGAGGGAGGGAGGGAGGGAAGAAGGAAGGAAGAAAGCAAGGAAGGAGGGAAGGAAGAAAGGAAAAAGAAGATGAAGATAAAAAAGGTGACTGGGCAGGAAAGAAGGAAATAAAGAAAGAAAAATAGCTGAGGAAAGAAAAGAAAGGGCTAGGAGAATAGCTCAGTTGGTAGCACACTTGCCTAGCATGCACAAGGTCCTGGGTTCAAACCAAGCACAGTGGCTCATGCCTATCGTCCTAGCACTTAGGAACTGGAAGCCAAAAGATTAGTATCCTTCAAGCAGCCCCCAAAGGAGTTTCCTTCCCTTCTAACCTCAGCTAAAGGAGGGGCTAAGTCCTATTCCCTTCCTGCTTGTACTTTTCAATACAAGCCCTCAAAACTCATTGTTACCCTATCCTATCCCTCCCCTCCTCACCCCTGGAAAAACACCCACCATGGAAAAGTGAAGGTGGATACATTTCAAGTATGCTGGGCATTTTCAAAAGCTTAATCGAGAAAGAGTCATCTTGCACCATCCTTGTTAGTAAAAGAAACTGTCTTGTTCCGTTGAGGAGCAGACTGTGCACGAGTCTCTCAGTAGTAATGCTGCATTCACAAAACCCGTGGCTCTCCTGTCATCTCCAGCACACCGATGTGCCCCTTCCTGGATTCTAAGTGCAAGAGTTCTAGATAATGGTGTATCTCATGTTCTTGTTATACATAGGCATCATCTGTTCTTGCCTCAAGGGCCTGTGGGAAGTCAGTGACTGGCACGAGACCTCTTTCATGTGAAAACCATGGTCCTGCACCTAAATGGCCTCTTGAGTCCCCAGACTTGGGCCAAGAGGAGAGGTGTGTTCAGCATCTGGCCGCAAACAACTCCAGGGCCCTGACAATGAAGTGGTATTTCCCCCCCAGGATTGAAGCACGTGCTCTGGAGAATAAACAAACCTCTGAATGCTATCTGTAACAGCTCCATCTGCTGGTTCCCAGATAATGTTACAGATCTGACAGGTGGCCATCGATCATATTGATCCAATAATAAACACTGCATTATAATGGAAGTTCTGTCGTTTTTCTTCTCAACTCAGCCAGAACTGTGCCTGGGCCAGACACAAGCCAGCATACACAAACAGTGGCTGGGGATGCCAAAATAGAAAAGAAGGGCTGATCTGGGGGACAATCTAGATAAATATAGAACTCTCCAGAATAAACAGCACCATAAAGCAACAGTAAGGCTCCTTCTGTCCCTCTTTATGACATGTGACAATAAACCTTCCTATTCTGCCTCTCAGGTTTTCCTCCCAGGAGATGGGAATAGTGACACTTGTTACTCGGGTCCTAGTCGTGTTAAGAGGATTACCGTAATGAGTCCTTGCTCGGTGTGCTGTGAGTGCCTGAAAGCCATGAGCCTATGAAGATGAAGACAGAAGCATTATAATTACATCTCAATATTCACTGGGAGTTATTAGTAAGCCTAAAATCTTCCATTAATTCAGTGAGAATTATATATCTATCAGAGACATGCAGTTATGTATTGAAATATCAAAGTGAGGGGTGCCAAAGAGAAGGCACATGGAAAGCGGTGTGGCAGAGCTCTAACAGACCAAGTGCACAGCCGCTTTCTCAGCGGGTGCACAGTTCCAGGGGATTTTGCTGTTTTCTCCAAACTGTTGGTATACGTATGCCCATTTTCCTAATGGAATTTTATGAATTGGCTGCCTGTCACTTTAAGTGATACTTAAGAAAAACTGATCTTCCAGAGAGAAAAGTTTTAGAAGTATCCCAGTGTGCTCACACAAACCACTTACTTGACAAGGTGCTGGGCGGCCACGTCAGAAATTCACGGAGGGCAACTGCTCACCTCATGACTGGGAATGGAAAAAGAGGAAGAAGGGGCTGGGTTCCTACAATCCCCTTCCACACTCCAATGGCCTGAAGACCTTTCCATAGTTCCCACTTCTTTTCTTCTCGCTCTCTGTTATTTCATTTGATCTTCGTGCTATTGTTATTTTGTTCACATAAAAATGAGCTTTGTTATAATATTTTCATATATATCATTACACTTTGCTCTTATTTATTCCAAACTTCCCTTCCCATCCCACTTCTCCCCCCTCATTGATTCCCCTCCCCCTCCTAAGCAATCTCCCCTCCTGCTTTCATGACACATATTCTATGCCCATACCCACTCTTGTCCCCCACCTCTCCCTGTAGATTTCTCACCCCATTTTACTTTCAGATGGGGGGAGGGAGGTAGGAGACATCATCAAGAGTTTTCACATATGAGAAAAATATGCAATTTCTTGTCTTTCTGACCTTAGCCTATTTGCTTGACATATGATTTTTAGTTCCATTCATTTCCCTGCAACTGCCAAAACTTCATTCTTGTCAATGAATGAATGAAAATCCATTGGGTACACCATGGTGTCTTTATCCATCCGTCTTTTGTTGGGCATTTAGGCTGCTTCCATGGTTTAGCCAGTAAACGATAATCAAACTATGTAAGTATCTCTGCAGAATACTGATGTCAAATACTTTGAGTACATCCCGGGAGTGGTAGTTCCACTACTGGTGTTTTGAAGAACTGCCATACTGATTCCCATAGTGCAAGCCTCGGTTTCTAAAGGATCCCTTCTCAATGGTGCCCTACGGTGGCACCTTCAACACCTGAACATTTGGGGGGCATTGACAGCGATCCAACCCAAGTTGGGCGTGGTGATACACGTCTGTAATCCCAGCACTTGGGAGACTGAAAAGGAAGAGAGTGAATTCAATACCAGACTAGACTACAAAATGAGATCCTGCCTCAAAAAAGACACAAACAACTAAAATCCACCCTAACAATAGCAAGATTACTATTCAAATTCTTTCATCAACCTAAAAGTTGTAGCTTTCTAAATGCATATGAAATACTGCACAGCCAAACCCAAAGCCTTTACACTCAGAGGCCAGCACTAACATTGGACTAAAGATGACCTTACCAGGACATGACTCTGGATCTTTGGGCCCTCTGTGATTTTCCTCAACACTGCCATCCCATCCAAAGCATTTTGGGTTGAACTGTGGCCCCCTAGAAAGAGATGTGCTGATGTCCCTATCCCTGGTCTTTTGAATGTGACCTTGTTTGGAGATGTGTTTGCAGAGGGAAGCAAGTAGAGAGGTGGTCACTGGAATGTTACCAAATCAAGTATGATTGCTATCTTCATTCTTTAAAGCATCAGAGCTGGATTGAAGTTCTGAACTAGAACAGTTGGCTAGCATGCAGAAGGCCATGGGTTCTATCACTAGCACCACAATTCCAGGGTCTAGGGATGGAGGCATCACATGGATGCCCAACAGGAAGAGACGGGGAGAATGCAGTCATTGCTAACTAAGGATGGAGCCCCGAAGCAGATCCTTCCCTTCCACATTTAGAAGGAGCCAACCTAGTAGCATGTGGGGTTTGGGCTTCTGGCCATCAGACTATAAATCATTGCTTACGCCATTCCATTTGTGGTACTTGCTACCCAGTGCTAGCAAACTCATACATACACCAAGTAAACACAAAGCTTAAGTAAAAGTTATTTCTGAAGCTAATGTCTAGGCTACTTCATCAAGAAACAAGACCAGAGTCGCTGCAGCTCCTCTATGCCAGGCCAAATGACCAGACTGTTTCTTCTTATGCAACATCCTTGCTGAAAAAACTCTTCATTTAAGTCACTAGCAATGTGACTCAGTGGTAGAGAAAGCAGGCAGTCACAGTATCAACACCCAGCACCACAATAAAGAAAAAATAGTCCAAACAATTTGAAGTCCTAAACTCAACAAGATTTACAAATTTTTCTGATGATATCTAAATTGACAAGAGATGGGGTGGTGGAAGAAACCTTTTCTTCATTGCCAAGTCTTTTATCAAATTCGCTTCCATGATGCTTCCTATTGAAATTGAAAACTGTCAAAGAATCACTGAGATTTATGATGAGGTTTCTTTCCCCAACAGCAACATCAGCACCAGCCACAATTTGACAACCATGATCTAGATGACAATTTTGTGATTGGGCCCAAATGTAATTTTTTTCTTCCTCTGATGCTGTAATTGCTCAGACCTTATCATTTCCTTTATTGTGATATCAGCCATGATACTCTCCCCCCAAAAAAAGATCACTCAAAGAGCTCAACTCACTAGGGTCAGATAAATATAACTTCACCAAGAAAACCCTAGGGGACTCAAAAACTGACTTGTAATTCAGCCAATGGATTTGCCCATCACCTACGGGAAGCTATCGGGATGAAGTACAATGAAGTCTAATTTCCTGCCTTCATCCTCACACTCCTAACACATAAAAGGATCAGGGACTGTAAATAGACAATTATTACAGGAAATGCCAATCGTGCTTGCTCTCCATGCCTTTCTGTGTGTTATTTCCAATGATGCAAGTGTGGTCAAATGCCTTCTAAAAAAAAAATACATAGGTTGCTTGATCTCTCTGATTTGTAAACTCCAAACAATAAGCCTTCCTTTGGTAAGGTCTCCCCTGGTAGAGAACAATCCCTGCCCTGCTGCCAAAAGAAGGACAAAGGACAGAGGAACAGACAGGACATTGCCTTGGATTCATGGAGTCAGGTAAGCAGTGAGCCTGGGAGGAACTCACTGTTGTAAGAGACAATACCACCCAACTACCCTGAGCCTAGAACACCCAACTTTGGGATGCAGCCCCACTCCTGCCCTGTGACCCCTCGTCTGTAAGAGAACTATTTCATGCAGATCGAAACCTCTAACCAGAAACCAAAGAATAAGACTAGCCTTTAATATGCAATATTAAACATGCAATACTTCTGGGGTCAGCGGTGTAGCTCAGTGGTAGAGTTCATGTGCATGAACTTGGCATGTACATAGTCTTGGTTGTAATACTCCTATAAACCAAGAGCACCAAAAATAATGTGCCTTTTCATTTTAGAGTTCACATCTACTATATGTGTTTTTTTTACTAGAAAATAATACAAGGTCTCATGGAACAATCCTTTTTTTAGTTCTGAATGCTGGCAGTTGAGACAGTGCCCCTTGTTGCCATCAACAGAATGAATTGAAAGAGAAGGAAAACTACAGGAGAAAACAAAAATTAAAAAACAAGAGATGGTCAGGCATGGCGGCTCTCAGGAACTAGGGGTAGCCAGATCTCTGTGAGTTTGAGGCCAGCCGGGTCTACAAAGCAATTTCCAGGACAGGCCCCAAAGACAGAGAAACTCTGTCTCAAAGAAGAAAAGAAAGAAAGAAAGAAAGAAAGAAAGAAAGAAAGAAAGAAAGAAAGAAAGAAAGAAAGGAAGGAAGAAAGAGCTTGTCATGGTGGCACATCCCAGCATAAAGGAGGTTGATCAGTAGTAGTTCCAGGTCAGGTCAACCTTGGCTACATAGAAAAATTTCTTAAAGATGAATAGCAGTTGAGTACCATTCTTTCAAGATCTGTGAAGAACTTTGCTGGGATTTTGATGGGCATTGCATTGAATCAGTAGACTGCTTTTGATAAGATTGCCATTTTTACTATGTTCATTCAAGAGCATGGGAGATCATTCCACTTTCTGGTGTCTTCTTCAGTTTCTTTCTTCAAATATTTTAAGTTTTTGTCATACAACTCTTCCACTTGTTTGGTTAGAGTTACTCCAAGATATTTTATGCCATCTGTGGCTATTGTGAAGGATGATGTTTCTCTGGTTTCTTTCTTGGCCCATTTATCATCTGTGTAAAGGAGGGCTACTGATTTTTTTTTTGTTAATCTTGTATCCTGCTACATTACTGAAAGTGTTTATGAGTTGTAGAAGTTCCTTGGTAGAATGTTTTGGGGTCACTTATGTAAACTATCATATCATCAGCAAATAGTGAGAGTTTGACTTCTTCTTTTCCAATTTGTATCGCCTTGATCAAGTTTTGTTATCTTATTGCTGTAGCAAGGATCTCAAAAAATTATATTGAATAAAGTGGACAACCTTGTCTTGTTCCTGATTTCAGTGGGATTGCTGATAGTTTCTCTCCACTTAGTTTGATGTTGGCTGTTGGCTTGCTGTATATTGCCTTTGTTACGTTTATTTATGTTCCTTGTATCCCTGCTCTCTCCAAGACTTTTATCATGAAGCGATGTTGTATTTTGTTTAAAGCTTTTTCAGAATTTAATGAAACAACCTAAATGCCCCTCAACAAAAGAATGGATAAGAAAAATGTGGTACATTTACCCAATGGAGTACTACACAGCAGAAAAAAATAATGACATCTTGAAATTTGCAGGCAAATGGGTGGAGCTAGAAAACATCATATTGAGTGAGGTAACCCAGAAAGACAATTATCACATGTACTCACTCATAGGTGGTTTTTAAACATAAAGCAAAGAAAACCAGCCTACCAATCACAATCCCAGAGAACCTAGACAACAACGAGGACCCTAAGAGAGACATACATGGGTCTAATCTACATGGGAAATAGAAAAAGACAAGATCTCCTGAGTAAATTGGGAGCGTGGGGATCTTGGGAGATGGTTGAAGGGGAGGGAAGAGACAGGAAGTGGAGCAGAGAAAAACATAGAGCTCAATAAAATCAATTTAAAAAAAGAAAAAAAGGAAAGGAAAGGAAAAAGAGGTATGGAGGAAAAGGGAAGTGAGCGGTAGAGGGTGAGGAGGAGTAAAGAAACAGGGAAATAGGAATGAAGGCAGAAAAGCAGACACAGAAAAAAAAGGAACAATCCGACTTAGACTATGAAAACTTGCTGAAAAAACAACAGCAAGAAAGCAGTTGGTGAATATAGGAAGCACCAACACTGAAGCAAAGAACACTGAACCAACACCAAGGACTTACTCAGGCATCCACATCACTAAGCAATTGCTAATTCACCTGAGTTGACCCAGCAGCCAATCACAGACAAAACTGCTTTGCCTCCTGGCGAGACACTAAGGTGTACTTACTTCACACATAGGGCATGCTTATGCTCCTGCCCTGGGATCTGACACTCACTGTGGCTGTCCAGAGGTAGATAGTCAGGAAACTTGAACAGGAAAAGTGTTCTGACAAGGCCAGAATGTAGAGCGCTCTACCAAATGCTCTGGATTCTCCAAGAGGAAGGCGCGGGGGAGGGGGGGAGGAATGAGTGGCAAAGGAATAGTGTGATGCATTCAAAAAGAATAAACACATTAGCAAAGCTTTCAGGGCTGGGGTGTAGTTCAGTGGCAGAGTGACTGCCTCGTATCGCAAAGTCCTATGTTCAATATACAACGCAATTTAAAACGAAACCTCAAATCCAGGGACTAAAGCTGTAGCCCGCAGTAGATGATGTGTTTAGCGTGTGTGAGGCCCTGGGTTCAATGCCCAGTACCAGCAAAACCTCCAATATGATACATGATGCTGGGATAAGTCCTACATCTAAAAAAGCTAAACTGTGGGACTGGAGAGATGGTTCAGAGGTTGAGAGCACTGACTGCTCTTCCGGAGGTCCTGAGTTCAATTCCCAGCAGTCACATGGTGGCTCACAACCGATCTGTAATGAGATCTGGTGCCCTCATCTAGCCTGTAGGCATGGAGGCTGAACACTGTGTACATAATAAATAAGTAAATCTTTTTTTAAAAAAAAAAAGCTAAACTGTTATAAAAATACATTGTGCTTTCCTTAAAACTTAATAACTGTAAAAAAATGAATTTCACACACTATTAGGGCATTGATACTGTTGATGTTCTGAAATGTGGTAATACTCTCGTGGTTCTCTTGAAGAAGATCTATTCTTGGGAAATATCTGCTGATACAACCAGTGGGGGGTGGGGGTTATCAGATGCCTGCAACTCTAAAGCTAAATAGTTCAGCAAAGATAAGGTTGATTTAGGCTAGTACATGTATATGGCAAAACACTAACAAAAGCACACTCCAGAGGGAAGGTAGACAGTTGTGCATCAACTTCCCATGTGCTTGAAAACATTTGGAATACATGATCTAGGGAGGCTGAGACAGGAGGATCATAAAATTGGGGCTATCCTGGGCCACACTGTAAAACGTTGTCTCAAAAATAGTCAGAACAAAGGTGGGAAGATGAAAAAGTATGCTCAGGCTCACTTGTGTGCTCCCCATTTCTTTTCCACTCTTCTCATCTTCCAGCCCAGATGAAGAGGAGAAATTGGTCTTCTAAGCAGCTTTGGTTGAGATAAAGCTCATGCATCATCCAATCCATCTGTGTTGTGTGTACAATTTCAGTGGTCTGTGGTATGTTTGCAGCATGACATACATATTTCCAAAATCCATTTTAGGGATTACTTTTGTCTCCACCACAATTCTCCATACCCCTCCATCTCTGCTCCGTTTCCTACCCACCACTAACTCAGCCCTGTGTCTAAATGCACTCCATTTTGACTTTTTGAAGACTCGGCACATGCTGCCAACTTTCTCATCAAACAACCTGGGCTGGGCTGCTTTTGTTCCCTCTGGTTCTCCCATAGGAAATAAGGGGGAGTGGGGACCCGGCTTGGCCTCTAGAGCCTGGGAGTCTCCGAAGAAGGACTGCTGCTTTCTAACTCTGCTAAGAGATATGCCCTCAAAGAAAGGGCTTCTGGGCTTCTTGTTGGAAGAGCACAACCTGTGCTTTTGCTAGCTAAGGGTCCTTCCGGGGGTGTCTTCAACTTATGTTCCAGTTGTACATCCTTAATATCTGCAGGCGCGTCCCATCCTGACTCCTGGTGTAAGCAGCTACATACTGACCTTTGTCTGTTTGTCTGTCTTAGATCTCACCTCCATGAAAGCCTCACTGGACAGTCTTCATGATGCTCGCACAAGGAATGCTTCCTTGATGACACTGATGGGGCATCGACCCAAATGCCTGGGAAATTCTCAGTGAGAGAATAGTGGTGTAACTTTTTGGCTGGATGGTTTTGTTCTGTGCTACGTAGCCCAGGGTGGACTTGAAGCAGCGAGCCTTCTGGAGTTGCAAGCATGCTCCACCACACTTAGTTGCACAGTTGTCTTTTTATTTTTAAAATCCAAAGGTATTTTGGCACGGCTCAAAACACACAATATTCTGGCTCAGGTCAAAACACAGTGGAGTACTTTATTCAGGTGATTGTTTACTTGCAGATTCTGAAAACTGCTCCCAGAGTTCCCAGAGAAAAACCACGTGAGGCCTCAGCGCTAATGATACTTTGGGGAGATTTGTGGGAAAAGACTTTTCCAGAATGGATATTCTGTAGAGTTCTAGTCCTTGGTTCAGACAGGAATAATTACAGAATAATTAATTTCCAGACTAATAACAGCATTAAAAAGTTTGTGATTCAGCGCACGCCTTTAATCCCAGCCCTCGGGAGGCAGAGGCAGGCAGATCTCTGAGTTCCACGTCAGTCTGATCTACAAAGTTAGTTCCAGGACAGCCAGAGCTGCACTGGGAATGCTGTCTCAAAAAAAAAAAGAAAAGAAAAGAAAAGCCAACAACAAAAAAGTTTGGCACTTAGAACTTGGTGACTCCTGTGTAGGCCTGAGGTGCTTAGCCATGCCAGATTTTGCAATGGGTTTCAGAGAACCCTTGGGAGGATGCAGCTAAGCAGATGGATTTCAGCTGCAGCTTGCCCTGCAAAGAGCTGCATCCTCTTTGTAGCAAATTTGTAGTAACAATTACTTGGGAGAAGCTTTTGTACATTTGCTGTTTCTAGCTGGGTTTTCCAGCCATGGGGATGAGGGGATGAGACGGAGCCTGACTGGTGAGCTCTGTGTGTCTCTCAGTCTGACATTGCTGAGCCCAACAAATACTAACCTTCTAAGCTCCTGTGTACATCTGCGAACACCCTCACAGCTATCTGTGAAACCAGCCTTTGAATGCCACAAGAGTGTTATCATAGCGCACATCCATCCCCATAAGGCAACTAATGTAAAGGCCTGCCATCAACTCCTCTTGTCTAGCGCTGGATATGCAGCAGAAAGTTCACCCAAAGAAGCAATTCACCTCAAACTCCAGAGTCTAGATGCATGAGGGTAATATAAAACCAAAGATTCAGTATTTCGGTTTTTAAACATAAGTAAAATCCAAGGAAACATTATATCTCAGTGGCAGAGTACTGGCCTAGCTTGCATAATACCTGGGTTTGAGCCTCAGAAATGACTTTTTTGTTAATAAGGCACAGCAGTGATTTTCTAACATCAGCCATCCCTGAAGTCCTGAGGGTAGATTTAGATTTTTCTACAGTCACTAGAGATTTTTGGATACTCATGCTAAGGCCCAAGGGTGCTAACCCAGAGAGGTATTGCCCAGGTTCTGATCCAGGTGTGTTTTCCAGCTACTTTGTGACCTGTTGAATGGGTCCTACACACACACACACACACACACACACACACACACACTCATACTCATTCTCTCCTTCCCTCCCACCCCACCCCCCAATAGCATCATTTTCCACCCTTAACAGCCTCCTAAGGACAGTTATCCAGGGAACACAATGCTGGGGTAACTGGTAATAGTGAAGTTGGATGCTTATGTTTTTCCCTGTGGTAGGGTAACATTTCTCATCTCTTATTTTCTGTGGCCAGAAGGAAGATGCCATTCAGGGAACCCCAGGTGTTTTGAAGATGAAAAGGAAGGTAGGAGGCCTGGCTCGGTGCTTATTAACCACAGAGAGAGCCGGGTTCACTTCACGAAAGAATCAAATAATGGCCAGGAGAGACGATGACTCTTAATGAATTCATGTGAGGGAAGTGTGCGGTGACCAGTTTGGGGACATGCAGTCTGCAGACTGCCTTCTGAAGGAGGGAAGCAAGACAATTGCTTTCTATTACGGTCCAATATATCCTTGCCTTTCCCGAAGCACATGGGGCTGGCTGGGTCTCACATCCAGCTGCCAGCTTGGCTTGTCTAGGAGGGCCTTGACCGCCTTTACTTTAAATACAGCCTGGACTTGAAACACTGGAGTTCATGAGAAAGGAGTAATCTCAGTGCTCCCTCCAGGTGAGCTTCCTGGCTTCCTGCCCTGACTCCCACCCCCTACCCCCAAATCAATCTCTCCCTCTGGGGTCAGAGACACTCCGTCCTTATTCTGCCTGGGTGGGAGAATGAGTAAGTCCAGCCTTCAAATATCAGCTTTTGTGGGCCAGACTTAATTGCCAAGGATTTTTCTGGAGGGAAAAAAAAAGCCAAAAACAAAAACAGCTTCCCAGACGTGAAAGATGCGGGAGGGGGCGGGGGGGGGGCGGGGGAAGCAAGAACAAGGAAACAGAAGGGGGTCAAAAGGGAGGAGTGAAATCAACTAATCCTGGACAGGTGGTATCTTGGCACAAATACCCTGAAATCACTTTCTTCCTGGGCTGCAGAGAACTGGGTACCTTCCCCAGGAAGGCTTACACTCTTCAATCTGGGCTGGGGAGTGCACCAGGGGAGGAGCCTGGGGTGGAGGGCCTGAGGTCTGTGACCTCCTACCAAGTGCTATCTGCTTTGGCCCGCATATCTAGTGTAAACGCCGTTTCACACATAAATAACGTGCCACATCTGGCCCCTTGGTTTTATGGCGTCTTAGCGACCAAGCAATTTATAGATGGCGACCTTGTTAACCAGCAGCCAGGGCTCCTCGGGAGCTACACCGCGCCAGGCACTGATGGGCCCAGAGGAGGGGCGCGTGCGAGAAGAAACTGTGGGCCGGGGTCTTCAGCTCAGAAGGAGGCCGCCACCAAGAAACCCCACCTCGGATTAGGGAGACGGGGGCTACTGCAGATAGGAAGGTGGAAGCCCCCTCCCTCCCAAGCAGGCCATGTGGCCGCTGAAAGAGCCATCGAAGCCCAAGTGTGTTTGCGCTCATACCCAATTTATTACAGCTGAACATATGGCCAATATTTTGACTCACGTCAGTCGGGCTAGGAAAACAAACAGAGCGCTGCGCGGGGGAGCGGCCCCTCCGCTGAGGCTGCGACGGCCGCGGGCCCGGAGCGGGCGGGTGAACACTGCTGGAGCCCTAGCTCAGAGCCGGGAGGAGGGCGCTCGCTACAGCCCGCGATTCCAGGCTCCCCTGCCTCAGGCCGGGAGTTCCCGAGGCCGTGATCCGCATGCTAGTCGGGACCGCACCGCCGCCGCGCCCCAGGTGAGCCTCCTGCTCGCGCGTGTCCCGCATGCATGCTCCCGGGGGCTCCGGGAGTAGCGGTCCAGCGGCGACCGGGCGACCAACGAGGCCTGGCGCCCCCTCCCGCTGCTAGGACCGACTGTCTGTTCTTCTGTGCTGACTGGTGCAGAAGTCTCAGCTCGAAACGCGACAACGTCCCGAGCAGGGACCTCGCTGCGCCTCCGGGACCAAGCTTGTCTGTGTTCGGTTTGGGGCTCCCCTAACAGCCCGGTGACCCATTCGTCCATCTCTGGACTCGCGGCGTGGCTCTGTCCCAGGGTCACAACGTCGGGAAGCAGCAGGTGGGCAGGCCCAGGCATCTTATGTCCTCCCAGGACTTGGCTGGTCACCCGGGAAAGGAGGCTTTCTGGAAGGGACAGCCTCCTCCTCCGGTCCATCTGTCGTTGGGAAAAGTTTTACCTGCCACAGAAGCCAGGTGTTCCTGCGACCGCACCTGATAGCACGTGGGGCTGCCCTGAGAGGTGGGAGTAGCTGGGCTGGTGCGGAGGAACCCCCAGAGTCGTGGGCAGGAGCGGCGCCCACAGCCAACCACCCCTCCCAAGCCGAGCCTGGCAGATCCTCGGGCCCCGCCCGGGAGGCCTGCGGTGGGGGGAAGGGCGCAGCGGGAGGGGGCGTCCCGGTAGGTGGAGGACTAGATAAAGGCGCGCGTTGAAACGCCACGGTGCTGTCCCCACAGCGCGGGGAGTGGGAGGCGGAGCGGGCGCCTTTAGCGCCTCGCCAGCCTCCTCCCCACCCCTGGGGCTCTCCGACTTTGCTGGCTGCTGTAAGGAAGGACGCGCCGCGGGCCCCCACCTTTGCGGGGTGAGTCTTTCCCGTCGGCGCCGCTGGTGACTCGCGATTGAGGGTGGTAAGCAGAGGCCAGAATCCCAAGGAATTTGGAGATGGCGCCTAGTGAGAAAGGCGGGTTCCTTCTGGGGCGGAACCGGCCAACGAGTGGGGCCGGGAGCCGCCAGGAGATAGAGGATGAGAGGCGAAATCGGAGTCAAGAACCCACAGGGCTGGGGATTGGAGCTGTGGAGAGATGGTGGTCGCTGGGGAGACGAAGAAAACCTGCAGTTTGAGACATTAGTGTCTCCTGGGCCTCACCGGGCGCTGGACAGTTCTCGTTTGTGACAGTAGAGATCGCCAGAGGATCAGAAATGAACCTTGGTGGGGCCTATTAAAGTCAGGGTCTCTGCTGGGAGACCCCTCCAACTGATTCTGCCATGCCCTTTCCCTCCCCAGCACGGAGACGCACAAACAGGCCTTTCTAAGCCTCTCGCGCCTTCTCCACTTTGGTGGCACTTGGGATGGAGAGGGGACGTTGCTTCCTGGGAAACCTCTGGTGCCCAGATTGGAGGACTGAGACACAGAGTTCCAGTCGCCCCTTTCTGTGTCAGCGCTGGAGGCCCCCGCGGGTGCGTGTCTATCTTTCCGTGCACTTAGCTCCGACTGAGAGCGTGCATTCCTCTCGCATGGGTGACTACGTTGCCCATCAGCCCGCCTGGTCTGGCTTGAAGTGCTGAATGCTAACGGGTTCTGAGAAGCAGCTTGGTTCCCAAAGTCTGTGGTAATGATTCTGTCACGTGTTAAGGAGTAAATTCAGATAAGGAACTGCTTTCAGCACCTTGCTTCCCTGAGAAACCCGAATCTCCCTCACCGGAATCGCCTTTATCAAGGGAAGGTCGGGCTTGGCTGGAAGAACGTTCCTGAAGGCAACAGTGATGACGCGTAATCTCATTGTACCATATTTAATCATTAGAGCTGTGCTAACGAATAAAGCAAAGGAGTTCGCCCGCGGGGACGTGTCGTTTGGTTTCCGAATAAGCGATGATAATGGGTTCGCTGGAACAAGGCTCCTTTGGCCCGAGGGGGGCTTAAAGCTACATTTTAAATTTTGTAGTCTGCCCGGAGCCACATTTCGTGTTCAATTTAACATCCATGAAAGTTAAACGGCTTTTCTCGCCTCTTAGTTTATTGGATGCATTTTCAAAGATCTCATTAAAGTGCATTTATCAAAGTCCTAACATATACCCTCGAGGTCTTATACCCACACAATGAGGCCGATTAATAAGAGAAATCCCAATTTCTATGACAATTTACATACTAGGGAGTTACTCTCTCTTTGGTGGGGGTAGATAATTGGTAAAGTGTTGTATATTTTGCCTCGAAAAATAAAAAAAAAAGGGCCTGCCTCTCTTAGCTATCTTTCTCCTGCAACCACATTTACCTTCTTGGACCCCAGGCTGTAGGTCTCGTGATTAGTTTTCACCATTTTCCTCTGGTTGTCCGCCACTGGGGGGAGGGGGTTGGGAGGAGCTCAGCTTTTCCTACAGCGTAATTGGACCTCAGTGCCGGGGCTTGGAAAACTTACTGAGCCCACCTTCTGGTTGACTTAGGGGAACTCTGGATGGCTCCCTTCATCCTTCCTTTCCTGCTGTTAAGGGGTTAATGCCAAGATAAGATATGTGCCAAAGAAAAGAAGAAAGGAGAAACACTCACCTTAGCTTGAACCCAAAGTAGACTCTTTCTTTCAGCTAACCCCCAGGTTCTGGCCCACCTGCTTTGTAATTAGTGGGACAGGTTCTTCCCCGCTAGAGGTCTGGCCTCCCTAAAGAGCTCCAGTCAGCACTCTCTACTGACCCCCCAGGCGGCGCACGGACCCAGTGACCTCAACCGTTTCCTTGCCCCAGGGGCAAAGGTGGAGGCTAACCAACAGAAGCTGAAACTTACTTTCTATAAGCACCCGCCACGTTTTCCTGGTTGGGAAAAGGAGCTGAGTGGTACTCCTGGACCACAAGGCCAGGATTTCTTTCACGTGAAATAGAGAAGCTGACACCCGACTTCCTCTAACCCCCAGCTCTCCCCCAAACTGCCCAGGGGCCTGTTTTGACCCGAAGTGTTTTTTTTTTTTTGTAAAAGATGATCTTTATCACCGCTCAGAATCAGAATGGGACCCATTTTCCACTCGTGGTTATTTCAAGTGCGTACCAGTCTCTGCCTCCAACCCGAGATAAATAAACCTTGCTCCTCCGGACAAAACCTTTGTGTGGGCGCCGTTAATCCTCACTGGAGCAGGAAGGTGCGCTGCTTTGTTTCAGGAGTGAAAGAAGACAAACGCTTGCACCTTGGCACTAACCAGACAATAAACTAATCCACTTGAAGGCTGTTATCTGAGATGGGATGTGCAAGGCCTGAGAGCTCAGCCACACACTACCAGCAAGGGAGAGTCTTCAAAGAAGAAAAGAAGAAAATAATAATAATAAAAGAAATGAAGTCAAACAACCCAGTGTTTCCAAATAAAGGGAAAAGACCTTGTAATTCTGATTGAAAGTGCTTTGTAGGTGGAGAGGATGAGGGGTGCCCTAGGATCGCTGAAGCTTTGGGCTCCTCAAGGTCACCTGCCCCCTTTGGGTCCAAACACCTAAGATTCCCGTCCTGGCCCCCAGCCCCCAGCCCCGACCCTGAGACTTCATCTACCTTTATTTCCCCCTGGAGAACTCACCAACCCAACAAGCTTTCACCAGCTGAAAGGGGGAGACGCGGACTCAGAAGTCCCAGTTGGCCCTTTAAGCCCAGCCCAGATGGGATCGGGGTAGGCTTGGTAGAATGTCATGCAAAGATATCTACCTCGTTCATAGAGACACGGAAGAGGCTCCGGGCCAAGCTCCGAACCCTCTCTTCAGACTTTCCTAAACTGTCTTTCCTCTTTGACGCTGGAGTTTAGAACCCACCCCCTCCCCCAACAGGGGGCGTAAAGCCACCGCAGGGAAGTTAGAAAGGTGCAGAAAGCTGGTCTCAGGTGGGCGGCCCCTTCTCCAGAGCGCAGAAAAAGGCAGTCGTGTTTGAGCTACCTGGAAAGTAAACAGGTAAACACCGGGCGACTTAGAGGGCCACTTGTCCTGGAGTGGGGCCACTTAGCCTGTGTACATTCTCCTCCCCTGCTGGGCCTCCAGTGATTGTTCAGTTCGGTGGTTGTGCTCTCCAGCCGCCTGAGCCGGTGCTTCGACCCGCACCCCGCTCGCCAGCATCCCAAGGAAGATTCTCCTCTAGCTTCCTTGGAGAGCGGGCCTTCCCCCAGTCACTCGCTGGTAACTCACCGAGAGCTTCTTCTAAGGGTTAGAAGATAAAGACCAGGGGCTACTGGAGGAGGCCTCCAACTGTCTGGTTAACCTCAGGAGGTGTATATGTTGTTCTACCGAAGAGATGCCAAGCGCCTAACAGGTCTCCAGCCCAGGGCACTCTCGGTGTAGAAAATTTCAGTGCCTACTTCAACTTCCTCCCTAAGTTTACAAGAGCAGAAGGCCCATTACAGAGACTCCGGGGCTGCCATACTACTGTAGCTGAGCCCAAACACAAGCTTGACGGCCCCCAAACATAGTCCTCTCCTGGACTCAAGACAGCCTGGAAAGAGTTTACTAAAGAATTCCTCGTGGGCAGGTCCTTGCGAGTAGAAACTGATACCAGCACAGGCAGGCACTCCTAGGTCTTGAACTGGTAGGGTCAGGGTGGCCCGGACATTGATAGCAGACGATTTTGAGGGATAGGAAACATGCAACTGGGTCTCTTAACCTGCTGGATGTGTGGGATTTCGCCAGGTAGATGATTCTCTGGGAGGCCTTTTGGGGTGTTCTTAGAATACGTTGCTTGTTTAATTTGGTTAGAAGAAATGCCTTTGCTTCTGACCCGTCCATTCTTTTGACCCCAAGCCCAGCCAACGAAGTCTAAACGGTGCTGGAGCTTGATCTGGGCGGGAGACCTGTCCCCGACCTTCAGCTGCGCTGGTGTGGGCCTCCCTAAGTCCGCCGGCTGCTCCTGGGGGACTTGCATTTTATGATCTTCTTCTTACAAGCCCAGTTTCTCCCCCTCAATTAAGAGCATCCCAGCGGGCTTCCTTCGTCTTTTCAATTGCAAATGTTAACGCTTTGGAAGCAGACGAGGAAACCCCAGGGGCCAAGAAGGGGTGAGGAACAGTACTCCCGAGGTCCGCTAGGAGAGAACTGAACCCGAAAGTCTTTCTGCTCTGAGTCACCGCGAAGGAAAGGCTTGAGCTTCTTGGGCCCTCTTAGTCCAGCTGTCGGGTACTCCCAGACCTGCAAAAAAACCGTTTTAAGGGGTGCGAGCGGGAGCTGGGGTATAGCCCTGAGTTGGCAGGGGAAGGTCAGGCCCTCAAGATACTCCTGAAAAGGAGCCTGTGGGCCAAGCTGCCTTCTGGTTGCCTTTAGTTGAGACCCAAGAGTAGATCTTGATGAACATACTGGCAGCCAAGGCCTCTGTGAACTTGAGTGAATTGGGACTATGGGGTGTCGGTCTCAAAGCACCCAAGCCAGCACTCCCTCCCCACCATTAATTCCCAGGATGCTCTTAGAAAAACAAACAGTACTCTAGTGCATTTTGCAGGGAAGGGGGCATAGTCAATAGCACTGATTACTTCCCAGAAGAAAGAAAGGCCCACTATGCCTAGGGAAAGCCAGAGAGCAAAGTTAGGAACTGTAGAGAACCATGTGACTCTAAGACCCAGGGAATGGGTAGACTCTGGGTGGCTCCCACGGGAACACCCACACTAAAGACTTAAAGTGACTCTGAGATTGGTGACAAGGGACATTTTTGCTAAAGGACCCCCTTTCCACCCAGTCCAAGCATTGGCCTAGTCCAACCAAGCTATACTCTGGCCTCACCTCCCACGCCTGTGGAGGTTCCCTGGTCTCCAAGAAAGTCCCCTCTTGTAAGACAGAAAAGTAAGAGGAGGAACAAAGGAAGAGGTATTTTTTTTCCTGCAATGTTTCAGTTGAGAAACTATTTCTCCCAGTATTTATTTAGCCACTGAGTAACAACAGTGTAGCAAGCCAGCCCTGCCCCTGGATCCAAATTGGGTTCTTCCTGGTTTCTGGAAAGCTGACTTTTCTCCTCCCACACCGCCAGGCAGTGACTAGCCCCAGTCTGAAAGGAGGGGGGGAAGGCAACAGGCAGGAAAGCTGAGAAAGAAGCTGGAAAAGGAGAAGGGAGGGGGGGGAGAGAGACAGAAAGTAATAAGTTTGAGGAACACGTTTCAAACCAGATACTAATTCTTGCAAGGGGGAAAAAAAGAGGAAGAAAGGAGAAAAGAAAAACTAGGCGAAAGAGGGATGGGGAACGTCGACATGAAGGGGTTTCCTTAATATTGTGGACGGATTCAGAAATGAATGAAGAGATAGTCCATTGAAAAGGGTTGAATGCCATGACAACTAGGGACAACCTTAGATTTATTCCAAACAGTTAGGACACATTGAAAGAGAGCGTCAATCATGTATTATTTCGCCACTGAAATAAATGCAAAAACCGGGCCTGGACAAAGGCTTCCAACGGGAGCGGGACATTTGTCTACATTTCGCTCATTGTCCGCAGCTTAGCAATCGGTTTGTATTTGTGTTTGCCCGGGTCCGACCACCCAGGACGCGCCGACGTGGGGCTCGCTCCAACCTGGGCCATTGTCACCCACGTCACATACTGGGGGCGAGGCAACAAGAGCTGCAGAAAGCCGCTGAGCAGCTAGAAAGAGGCGCTTGTCGCAAGGGTCTGGAAACCCGGGGGTGGTGGGGGGCGCCGCCGCTGTCCAAGCAGCTGTGCGCTTCGAGGATTCCGCTCCCGAGCACCCCGCTTTCCCTGGGTTAAGGCATTCCAAGCAGGGACAGTTGGAAAGAAAAGCCCCAAGCCCCAAGCCTGCTCTTCTCTGGCTCCCCACCCCCAACTGCAGGCCTAACCCACTCCCCCGAGGCTAGGTGGAGTGGACAAACAGCAGGTAGCAAACTTTCTCCCCAGCCTCACATCTCCTAACTTAAATTGGATGCAAGGTGCGTGAGATAATAGCCCTTTCCTTCCCGGCTCAGAGAAATTCAATTCCCAGGTTTGAAAAAGGTTGTTGGAAAGTTCACACTAACCTCATGCCAGCTGGGAGCCTGGAGTGTGCCCTATCAGCACACACCCCGAGGACAGCAAAAACTGGAGAAAGTAAAGGATTTGCAAGGAAGAGAGAAACTCAAGTGAAATCGCAGTAACAACCACTAGCCCTTCAACCTCCTATCGGTAGCTTTCTGGGTCCTCACCCGGATTGGAGGCGCGCGCGCACACACACACACACAAACACATATATACCACACACACACAAACACACACACACACACTCCCGCCTCTCTTCCCGCCGCTCCACCTTTAGCTGAAGACTGGCATAGTAGAGAGCCAGAGAGGCAAGGATTATAAAAGGTAGAAAGGGACAGAGGCCCTCAGTTCTCCCCTCCACCGGTGAAAATAAGCCTGAGGCTCTGGGGCGCAGGTCCGAACCCGGCCACAGACAGAGACGCAGGCCCCCGCCCCTCTCTTCCTTGGACCGCCCGCGGAGCAGAAAGTGAGCGGCCGGTCCTCCTCTACAGCAAGGAAAAGGGGGGGGGGGTGTAAATGGGTCTTTAGCAAATAAAGGGCCATCGGAGAGGGGTGGGTTCTTCAGTGATGATTCTGGCAGGTCCAAGCCTAGTCCTCTCCTGGGTGTCCAGCTCTTTCGCGGTTAACTAGAATCAATTACTTGACTTGTCATTTCTAGTACTCATCCTTAAGCTTCAACCAAAATATTGACCTAGGAGGCTTACAGAAGTTGGGCTCTTGCCATTTGAACCGGATCTTGTTTAGGGAACCACCAGCGATGGGAAGGAGAGATTTCAGTGGCTCAGCCTTCACCCCTCCCCCTTTTCCAAAGGCGCCACAAATCGCCAATTTTCTGGCTAGCTGGGGCCGGGGTGGGGGGTGCGCACGGGGCGTGGGGAGGTAGGAACCGGTGAATGTTAAAGAGGATTCTTTTTTTTCCCTCCTCCTTCTTTCTGTTTTGTTTTCTTTCTCACCCCAGCGGCCCCTCCCCCCCTCCCCGCCTTAAGATGCAATTTGTTAAAACGGCCCTTTCAAGTGTGTGGACTCGAGAACGACGAGGTGGCCCTTTGTATGTAAATACTGAGGGAGGAAAAAAGCTCTCCCCATCTTTGCAATTAATTGACACGTTACACCTCTCATCTTGCTCTAGAGGGCCGTTGGCTGGGAGCGCAGAGCTCCCCAAAACCCACAATTTCACATCTGCAAATACTGTCTTCATCCACTTGACTCCCAAGACCCGCCCACACGTGGCCAACCTTTGCGTTTTTAATGTCTCTTCCCCCCCCCTTTTTTTTCACCCCTCTCTCGCTCCCTCGATCCCCCTCCCTCCCACCCTTCCTCTTTCTCCCCCTCCCCCCTCCCCAGGTTCGTGAGTGGAGCCCAGCCTTATATGGACTGATCGCTCGGGCAATGGCCCATTTTTTCCTCGCCACCAGCCGCCACCGCGCGCGGAGCGGCCGCCGGAGCCCGAGCTGACGGCACCTTGGCACCTCTCCTGGAGTTACAAACTGAGGCCGCGCGGCGCTGAGCGCGCAGGCCGCCAGTCACTGCGTACATTTCCGCGTGCTTTCTGAGAAGAGAGGAGGCGCAGGGTGGGCTTTATTATTTTTCCCTCTTCCCTTTTCCCACAGTGTCCTCCTCTCATTTTAAATAATAATTATCCCAATAATTAAAACCCATCCCCCATCCCTCCCCCCTTTCCTTCCCTTAACCCCCCTCCCCCGCCCGCCCGGGCTGGGGAGCGCCAGGAATTGACCAAGTGAAGCTACAACTTTGCTGCATAAATTGCGGGGTCCGGAACCATGTCGCTGACCAACACAAAGACGGGGTTTTCAGTCAAGGACATCTTGGACCTTCCGGACACCAACGATGAGGAAGGCTCTGTGGCCGAAGGGCCGGAGGAGGAAAGCGAAGGGCCGGAGCCCGCCAAGAGGACCGGGCCGCTGGGGCAGGGCGCCCTGGACGCTGTGCAGAGCCTTCCCCTAAAGAGCCCTTTCTACGACAGCAACGACAACCCCTACACTCGCTGGCTGGCCAGCACCGAGGGCCTCCAGTACTCCCGTAAGTAGCGAAACTTGGCCGCAAGGGCTCTAGAGGGCTGCCTCCATTGCTGAGGCAGCAGGCAGGGTGGACGCTGGGAGTTAAGGGGAAGAAGCCATTTAAGATCCAAGTTCCCATCTCCCGGATCCTAAAGATTCTGAAACATTTGTTTAGTATGCCCTTTTACCTCCTCAGTAGTCATCCTTCCCAGTCCCTGCAAAATATTTGATGTCATACTTTTTTCCACGTGAGACATTAAAGCAGAGGACACAGCTGCTTCCTAAGGGCTGGTTAGAGATGTCAACCGGACTGATGGCTCTGGCAGGAGTCTCCTGGACTCAGTTGACCCAGAGGGTTTGACTTAGCTCCCCTGAACCAGCCAGGGGTCAGGGTCTGGCTAGCGGTAGAGGATGGAGGAGGCTTCTGGTTTAAGTAGCTCATCCTGCCCTGCATGATTGTAAAGAAACTGTGTGGTGCACTGGGCGGCAAGTGTGTGTGTGTGTGTGTGTGTGTGTGTGTGTGTGTCCAGAAAGCCGGAAAGCAAAAGCCCCCCAAACCTGCTTTACCCCGCCAAGCCATCAATGCCGGGATTGTGAGGTTTTCCTTTTAAAAATCTGCCCACGTCTCTCCAGAGAGGAAACGGTTTAAGGGGGCCGGAGCCCTTAACCCTCAACGATAGACCGTCCACACTCTACCCCGCACTAAATTCTTCTCATAGTGTATGAACCCCTAGAAACTTGAACCTCAGAGCCCCCACTGCGCAGACTCTCCTCTAGCGGACCCCGACGGCTTCCTCAGGCGCTGAGCCGGGCGGGGATTACCGTAAAAGCCCTGGGTCCGGGCTGTCCAGGGTCACAGGCCCACAGAAGATCCCTGGGGCTCCGGGTGGCCCAGGTGGCACTCGGCCTCCAGGCGCCTGATGCGCTTCTCTCCCCCCTCCATCCCACCCAGTGCACGGGCTGGCGGCCAGCGCTCCCCCCCAAGACTCCAGCTCCAAGTCCCCAGAGCCCTCGGCTGACGAGTCACCGGACAATGACAAGGAGACCCCGGGCGGCGGGGGGGACGCAGGCAAGAAGCGGAAGCGCCGAGTTCTCTTCTCCAAAGCACAGACCTACGAGCTGGAGCGGCGCTTCAGGCAGCAGCGGTACCTGTCAGCGCCCGAGCGCGAGCACCTGGCCAGCCTCATCCGCCTCACGCCCACGCAGGTTAAGATCTGGTTCCAGAACCATCGCTACAAGATGAAGCGTGCCCGGGCCGAGAAAGGTATGGAGGTGACACCCCTGCCCTCGCCGCGCCGCGTGGCCGTGCCCGTCTTGGTCAGGGACGGCAAACCGTGCCACGCGCTCAAAGCCCAGGACCTGGCAGCCGCCACCTTCCAGGCTGGCATCCCCTTTTCCGCCTACAGCGCGCAGTCGCTGCAGCACATGCAGTACAACGCCCAGTACAGCTCGGCCAGCACCCCCCAGTACCCGACAGCACACCCCCTGGTCCAGGCCCAGCAGTGGACTTGGTGAGCGCCGACCCTCCAGGACTCGAGGCCGTAAGCCCTGGTCCCACCCCAACCGCGGCGGTGGCGAGAAGGACTCGATCCTTACCACGGTTGTTGTTATTATTATTATTATAATTATTATTATAGCGTTGAGTCGACACTCGGCTCAGTTGAGGAGGCACCGGGAGGTTGCCTGTGTCTCCTGAGAGTGGCAGATTCCATCTCCTGACTCTGCCCCATCCCTCCCTCCTTTGAACCTTTGGAGAGGATAGAACTCTTAAGTCGTGTTTACAGAATGTTTGCGCAGCTTCGCTTCTTTGCCTCTCTCTCTGAGGGGACCAAACTATCCCAACGTTAACGTCGTCACTTGAAAAGAGAAAGGACAAGCCCCATCCCCCGCACTGCTTTCGTGAATTTTGTAAAATATGTTTGTGTGAGTAGCGATATTGTCAGCCTCCTTAAGCAAGTGGAGAACACTTTAAAATATAGAGGATTTCTTTTTTTATATAAGAAAATGCAAACTATTTATGGCCATGTACACGTTCCGACAGCTGGTGGCAGATTTCGCTCTTCGTTGTAAATATCGCTGGTGATCGTTGCCAGATGACCTCCCGGATGGGCCTGTATCCCCATCAGGTCTAACTCTCCTTGTCCTTTGTTTTGGATGGGTTATGTTTGAGTTGCCTCCGTTTTTCTTTTTTATTTTTGTTTTTAATTTGTTCAGTGCAAACATTTTTCAACTATAAAAAGGAAAACCTGTGTAGGCGTGACATCCCCCGGCCCCATTTTCCGGATCCTGAGCCCTGGAGCTTGAAACTCAGAAGCTCCGAGTGGTTCCCCAAGAGCGCCGGGCGCTAAAAGCTTTCAATTTTTTTAAATAAGAATTTTAATAAAAATCCTGTGTTAAAAAAAAAAGCAAGCCCAGTTCTCCGATTTGTTTGACTTTATCTCCCTGCCTTCCGGGAGCGGGTAGCATTCTGAGCTGGTACTGGTTTCCTCTCCCAGCCCAGGGACTGGGGGCGGATACCCAGGCGGTGGAGGATCGCCCGAGATAGGCCTCTTCCGGACAGACTGGGACAGTCAGTGCAGGACCGGGTCAGCTTGGCCTTCAGCCTGCTAGCCGGTGGTCCAAAGTCCTTGCTGGCCCTAGCGCTTGAGGGCCTCTGTGCGCTCTCTGAATCCCCAACAGGGGGAGGAAAAGTGACTTTGGGTAACGCCAAACAAGGAGAGCGAGCCCCCCTCGCTCGCCCAAATCGACGAGTGGCTCCTTCAGCCTGAAAAGCTGTTGAAGCCACTACACTCGATGACTTTCACTTTGTTGATTTTGATTTACCCCTTGCTAAGGGGGGAGGTGCGTCTGAGGTTGAGTCTGATGGCTTTCTCTTTACTTTTCAATATCTGTGTACCAAGCTGAGGCCTAGCTGACCTCTTTAAGGCCTCAGCGCCGGAGTGAGAGTGGGAGAGGTAAGATTGGGGCTTCTGAGGCTTTGCCTGTCAGTAACAACTCTCTGTGTCTTGGGTACACAACCAGGTGTTGCTGGTCCCTCCTCCAAACTCTTTAGTCCGAAGAGCCAGGGAAGAGAGCTGGCTTACTGGCGATCCTAGGCAACCCGGCCTTATTATTGATGCCCCATCATTTTGTGGAGTTGGGTCTCACGGCGCTAGTTCTTGGTTTCTTGGTCGTGGCTCTGGGTGAATGGTCAGAGAGCAGAGGTCGGAGTAGAGCGGAAATCTCGTCACCAGGGTTCGGGTAGGAGGACAGGCAAGTCACACAGTTCCGTCCCTAGAGGTTGGATCTGTCCTTCTTCCTTCACGGAGAACTAAGCTAGTTGCTTGATCCCAGAGCACACAAGGTCCTGAGGGCGAGCGTCTCAGGGAGCCAGGCAGACTGGCGAGTACACACCTTTCTGATCTGTCTCACTCATGGGCTCCGTGAGTCAGAACCCAGCCATCGCTGAGCTGCGCGAGGTTGGAAGTCAGTTTATTTGGATATGGTGTCTATCCCTCCCACTCTGAGGCTAGGGGCAGGAGGAGGTGAGCAAAAGAAGCCATCCAAGTTGATTTTTTCCCCTTTCCCCTTCAAGGTGGTGATCAGATTTAATTCACTATCTAAAGCAAACATGATTATCCTTGTGACCAAATCTGCACAACGCACCCAGGGACGCGATTACACTTCATTCTGCCTTGTGCCCACACACACCCATCACTGAGGGCACCGGGGTCTTTCTAATAACTCACTACAGGTCCTTTCCCATCTCTGGTTCACCTCTGGGAAGGGGACAGTTCCCCTAAATGCTGAAAAGTCTCCCTTTGTTCTATGAACAAGCTTGGAAACTGCGGGGGTTTGTTTTGCTGTTTGTAAAAGCCAGGGAATTCACTGCCGATCGTTTGCTGTGCGGTATGAAAGGCAGATGCCCAACCTGCTCTGAAACCAACCACTCACTATCCCATGTGCAACTTCTCCTAAGCCCCAGGTCTCTGGGATTGTCGGGAGCCCTAATGGGCAGCCCTGGAGGGATGAGGGCTGAGTGTTCTCGGTCCAGGCTTTTGGCCACAATCCTAAGCGCCTCTCCGACCTCCAAGGGAGTGTGAAGGACCAAACTCTTGCAGGTTTCCACTGCCTGGTAGGTTAAGGCCCACAGGCCTGCGCTCTCAGTAAGTGTACTTGCGAGTCCCCGGAGGTGGACCGTGCTCCCGCCCCCTCTCTGTCCTCAGGTCCCCAAGGAGTCAATAAAAGCTCCGGTGGAGCCCTGTGTGGCCCTAACCCTAGCGCCCTGGGAGCGCACCCCGCGCGGGGTCCGCTTCGGCAGTCTATCTTCGCCCAATCTACAGAGGGCCGCACAAAACCGCACAAAGGGAAAGCTGGGAGCTGGAGATGTTAGAGGCGTGCATATTAAAAAGGGACAGAGAAAGGATGGCAGAGGACAGAGAGGGGAAGAGAGAGAAGCCCCCCCCAGCCCCCCACCCGCACCATTCAGCGCGCTTATCGCGGGCAGTGAATCCCGGAGTCAGGCAGAAGTCTCCTTGGGGTTTTGTTGGGCCTGTCACTGGGTCCCTTTGTCATCCGCGGACTCCATGCTGGATTCCATATGGCCAGCTGGGCCGAGGGAGCGCGAGGAGGGACCCGCACAAAACCCAAATTGTGTCCGGCTTTCAAACCCTGTATTGTTGTCTGTGAAAGGAAGACGCATTAAAAATTCGTGCTATATCTATTGGGGAGGAGGATGGAGGAGGGGAAAAAAGCCACCCTGTCTTTGATGGCTTCAGAGGGCGCTTACCCCGCCTAGGCCCCATGACACACAGTCTCTCTCTCTCTCTCTCTCTCTCTCTCTCTCTCTCTCTCTCTCTCTCTCTCTCTCTCTCTCTCTCTCTCTCTCTCTCTCTCTCTCTCTCTCTCTCTCTCACACACACACACACACACACACACACACACACACACACACACGGTTTGGGCCCCTGGTGTGCACTGTGTCAGACGACAGCTAGGCTCCCACTGGCAGAGTATCCCATGCTGAAGCCATTGGGCAGGCCTGAGGTGCCCAGGGCCTAGTTATTCTCTGACTTTCCTAGGGCTTCTGGACTTTGGAGTATATGCAAACCCAGTCCCATGTGTCTGTGCACTCCTGGCCTGATGGTGAAGGGCCTCTTACATAGTTCTGGCAAGACCCAAGAAGCAGAGGGTCCCAAGGGGCTGCTCAGCCCAGCTAGACTGCACCACAGCCAGTCCCAAGGCAGCTTGCATGATTTGATTTCCAAGGCCAGCTAAGGCTTGAACTACAGAGGCATATCCTGCTGGCATCATAGTGCCCAGGAAAGCCAGTTTAGAAACTTACTCCTCAGCCTTCACCTGAAGAGACTCTCCTTAATTCTCAATGTCTCCTGAACAGAGCAGTATTTAGAAGGAACACACCCCATGTGGCCTTCCCTAAGCAGACAGGGTAGAACAACCTCTACAAACATCACCCAAATATGCGGCTTGTTTTCTAATCAAAAAGGCTTCAGACTGGGTCATGGGAATAAAACAGAAGGTAGACGCCTTTCTCTGAAGAAAACCGTACCCTAATGAGCACCACTAACTTGACGAAAATGTCAAATTACCTTAAGTTCATTTCCCTTCCGCCACCACAGTAGATAATGCCACAGAGCCAGCACCACCTTCTTAACGTTTTTCTCTCTCTCCCGCCAGGGAAATAACTTATTTTCCTTACCTATTGACTGTTGGGCTTAGTTGAGACCTGGCGTGTATTTCTCCAGCCTTTTCAAGAGCCTGCCCATTGAAAAGCTAATCCAATATTTGCGGAGCGTAAGGACATTTCTCAAACGTATTTATTAAGGCCCATCGTTTAGTGATCACTTGGACGGAAGACAAGGGCCAGGGAAAGAGTGTTGAGGTGCCCCACACCCCACCAGGGAGGGCTGGTCTCTCTCCACCTCTAACTTAGAAGCTGGGTGCAAAGTTGTGGGATGCTGGCGTTCCCCTCCCAGTGCTTAAGTGGCGTTGGATTAGATATTGTGTTGGGTGGTATTTCAGGAAATATGTACTTGTGGCTTCCCGAGAGGCCAGCCGCACTGACACTCTAAACCTCGTCGATATATCATCTTTTATCCAGGATCTGCAAATAAACCCTGATCCCCTCGGAGCATTATAGCTGCCGCTATCTCGCAAGGAAGCGATCTGAGTTTTATTGCTTTCGCCAACGCCCCGACACCACACACACACACACACACACACACACACACACACACACACACACACGGGGAGAGAGGGGATTTTAAAAGCCTCTATTTTTCACTCCCAGGGCATCATTATTAAAAGAGGCGGATAGGTCTCAGCGCCGCCATCAGAGCAAGTGCGGAAAAGCGGTCTTGTAAGTCAATTTTTCCTCTGCTTAGCGAACCATGTGGGGTGGGAAAAGCTAGGATTTTTTGTTCGCCACCGCTAGGAGGCGCCCGAGCACTTTTCTCCCAGCAAATCGCTAAGGGACCCATGGAGTCCCTCTGTCCCTGAAACGCAGCAGCAGCCAGACGCAGTTCCACTACCGAAGACCCCCCAGTTGCTCTCGACCAAAGTGCAGTCTCAGGTCCAAGCCCCCTAAGCCAACCGATAAGGAGTCAGTCTAGGAACTAGAGTTAGAGTCTGACCATGGGAACAGCTGTTCCATCTTCATTTGTCTGAGTGGCCTGGCAAGTGAGCGTCCTCCGGGGACATCTCCACTTGTTCACACTACCTTTTCTGGGTTGCAGCCCTCCCTTTCCTCCATTTCCGTGCTCTCTGAAGTCCCCAGTTCACAAACCTCAGCAAACTGGTCCCATGAGTCAGGAATGTGCTGAGCTCTTGGGTATTCCCTCTTGTGGCACCCAGGCGCGGTCCCCCTGATCCTGAGCTGTCCCAGACCACTGTAGATGACTGCGGAGCAGGTAGCTCTGTAAGAATGTAATGGAGGGTGTCCAAGTTGTTTGAGAGTCCAGAGAATTCTGACTTTGGTTCAATTCTTTACCCCTTTAGCGAGAAGTACTAGGAAGAAGAAACCTTCACCTTTCGGCCACTAATAATTTTTCCTCCAGGTGATCCTGTTCATCCCTCAAATCCAGTTAGGCTGCAGTGCATATTACAGACCAGAAAGGCATAGAGAGAAGCTTTGCCTTCACACAGAAAGCCGCGCAGTAGCGTGGTCTTACCACCAGGGGCTAGGACGCCGCACCGGTACTTCGGAGGCTTATAGAGAAAGGCAGGAACACCCCATCCCGTAAAAGTATACCAACTCTGTGCCAAGGCCTAAACTACAACGCAGAGGATGAGGCGAGGGGTGGGGAATCCGGAAAGAAAAAGATACAAGAGTAGGGATGCCTTCCACCTTCACCCATACCCGGGTGCCTTTCCAAGAAATTGGAGGTAGACTAGTAGACTGGGAGCCAAGAAGATTATATTCTAGACTTCTCCCCAATAATTGACACAGCCTCCCCCCACAAAACAAAACAAAACAATATGCAACCCCCCTGTAGCTCCAGAGACTGATCTCTTAAGCCAGTGTTTCAAAACCTTCCGGGTGGATGCCAGGACCGAGGCTGTAGTGCCTGTAGTGTCCGCAGGGTGGCGAGATTGGATAAGAAAAGATTTTTCAGGTCGGAGGACGACACAGGCCTGGGAGCGCCTTTTGGACATCTGCGGATTTAAGGGATGTCTGGGTAGGGTCCCTTTACAGTAGGACTGCAATTTCGAAGAAAGAACTACAATTCTTTGTCTTTTTGCTTGTTCCCCAGAGTGTGATGGAGAGATTAAAAGTATCCAACCTTTTCCTTCCATTCTTCCTCCTTGCTGATGCTAAACATCTGTTACTGCCACCACCACGATCACATCACATCTTTCTACTCCTCCAAAATGTCCCCTAAATTTCCAGAAAAATGTGATTTATTCTAATTTAAAAAAAACCCTGGCACTTGTCAGTAATTAATTGGAAACCATTGGGGGTACCTCTTTCTTTCTATTTTTCTTTCTTTTGCATCTATGATGTTTTGGGGCCTTTCTTCATAAAGTGGTAAGAGCAAGCAGCAGGTCTCTGACATCATGGCGGCGATGTGCAAAAGCGCCTCGCAGGTGCCTCCCCCACATCACCTTGTCTGACAGTAACAATTCATTCTGCACATGACACTGGGTTCCTGAGAGGCTACACTCTCAACACACATGGGCCAGAGGAACAGCGACAGCAACAACAACAAAGTCCTGGGAGCAGAGGACACATCCATCCCATTTCAGGTGAAGATTGGGCAAGAGTGGGAGGGAACTCCCTCCTGCGCTGCAGAATTAGCTGGGAAGCTGATGTGGGATGTCCTTCTGTATATGTGTTGCTTTCATTGGTTGATGAATAAAACTGTTTTGGCCAATGGCCTAGCAGAGTAAAGCCAGACAGGAAATCTGAACAGATATATATAGAGAGAGTAGCCACCAGCCAACCACTGAGGAAACAAGACATGTAGAAAATGAGGTGATGCCATGGCCACGTGGCAATAATAGACTAATAGAAATAGGTTAATTTAAAATGTAAGAGCTAGCTAGAAATATGCCTGCATCATTGACCAGACAGTGTTGTATTAATACAGCTTCTGTGTGATTATTTGGGTTTGGGCAGCCAGGAAACAAAAGCACAGTCTCAGTTTACAGGAAATGGCTGCCAGGTCCTCGTTAGCAGCCACTCAAGGACTCAGTCCAGAAGTTCAGGGCTGTCCCAGCCTCCAGATACCATCTAAGAACATGTTCTCAAGTCCTGTTACTGGGGACCAGATGGTCACTCTGGACCAGCAAACATCATGTGGAAACCGAGGAGGCTGGGCTTCAGCCCCCAAAGCACAAACACCAAAATTAATTAATGCTAATAGAAGGTAAATGAAGGAGAGGCTGAGGGTTCTATCCGAGGGCTACACCCTGAATTTTCCTGGCCCTGTGGCCTTCTATTGCTTTGCTTTTGATGACACTAGCTTTTGACCTCCACTCCCAGAATGACAGAAGTATCATAAATACAATAATTTCAGTGCCAGTTGGGTCTCCTCTCTTTAGTTAAGGGCTTATCTTTTACTTTGTGTGAGGCAAAGGAGAAAAGGTAGCATGTTATTAGGTCTGATTTTGCAGACCATATATATACATATACAGAGGAATGGTCCCATATGCACATGTTGAAAGCTGTATCATACCTATAGAATGGACATCAAATAGGGAGCTAGGCTTAAAAAGCAACGTTTTGTTATAATAGAGGCACACCAGATACCTGACAGTCTTAAAGTGCCTTTCAGAAATCACTGGTGCATCAGCCAGTGACTACATCAGCTCTGCCAGACACAGGAAATGTGCTCTGGATGAGAAAAAGTGTTCATTGAGGGTGCAGTAGCACTGTACCCATAGCCTCTCATGGGGATACACAAAGGGTAGAGGAAGGGAGTGGCTTCTTGCTGCTGCCCCCTACAAGTCTGCACCTACAGGAGGAGCAAAGGAGGCTATCTCCAGGACAGGGGACATGGGCAGGAAGTCCACAGGCTTCAGTCAATTGCAGGTACAGGTGCCCAATCAAAAGCCCAGCATCCCTGCTCCAGATGACCATGAGGCATGTTCCACAGAGCTTCCCCAGGGCATGGATTCCAGTGGCCCTCAGAGGCAGGCTGCTTGTGAGACTACCTATATAGTCATATATGCTTCCCTGCCATGGTTCCCTTCGTTGCCTCCTCTACCTTCATCGTGGGCTTGATGCTGGCATCTCAGAGGCCATTGGCTGGCTGTAACTCACTGTCCAGTGCTCCTGCAGAGTGAGCACCCAGCACATTTCTTAGATGGTTGGGCAGCAGGGAAACACTAACCCCAGGCAAATGTGATGCGGGAGATGGAGAAAAGCTATGGATTGGTCACTCTGGTGTCCTGCACTCAAGCAGTCTCTCTTGTGTAGATGGAAAAGCAGGGTTCTGGTCCCTCAAGACCAGTGACCTGCCTGCTCATCACTCACCAGCTCCCACCTTCTTCAGTTCAGCTCCTATCCCTTCATCTCACGAAAGAGGGTGTGAGTCGGTCAGCAAGCACCCTCCAGTCTGCAGAGCTCCCCTGGTCAGTTCTGGGTCCAGGACACATGGTGTGCAGGTGACTTCTCTGAAGTCTGGCCTATGTGGTCACTTTTGATAGTCACCAAAGAGCCAACTTGACTCCTCAGAGGGGCTCCAGAGGCAGAGTAATGAGCTGAGCTGCACACTCTAAAATTGGCAGGTTAAAGAATGAGCCCATGGGTCTGAGAACATGAGTGGCTATAAACAGACGAGAGTTTTTTTCCGTTTTTTAAGGATTTATTTTAACTTATTTGCATTAGTGTTTTGCCTGTGTGTATGTCTGTGCATCGTGGGCATGCCTGGTGCCCATGGAGATCAGAAGAGTTCTTCAAATAACCCTGGAACTGGAGTTGGGTGGCTATTTTCCATCATATGGGTGCTGGGAACTGAATCTGGGTCCTCTGCAAGAGCAACAAATACTCTCAACCTCTGAGTCACATCTCCAACCCCTGGAAAGAGAACACTCAATGAGGTAAGTTGATTGAGACTGGTCATCTAGTGGGCATTAGGTCACATAGGCAGGAGAAAGCCCGGAGAAGACATGGGAGGAGACACTCTCTGCAAGCTTGGGAAAGGCCCTAGGAGAAGCCGACCCTCCTGACACCTCAGATTTGCAGCCTCCACAGAGTAAGAAATCATTTTTGCAAAAGCACCCCATCTTTTTGCTGCCAGCCCTCACCAGCTGTATGTGGAACACCTACAGGTACACCCTGAACTTGTCTCTGCCTTAGACATTTTTGTGTTGTATTCATTTAAAAAATAATTTTGTACTTATTCTTTGACAGCATTGTAACCTATATAATATGTTTTGATCATATTTATACACACATCACTTACCTCTCATCCCCCTTTCACTGCCTCCAGAACCCTCCTCAATACATCTCCCTTCTACTTTCATAATTTTTTAAAAAGCATTCAGTAACCCACCAAGTTTAATTAGTGTTGTGTGCATGTGTGTGAATGTCGGATCGTCTGCTGGGTCATGGGCAACTTACTGCCTTGGATGTCGTCTCTTCCCCTATGTACTGTGTGTTGAAGAGAGAGATGGTAGCCTGGTGGGGAAAACATGGACTGAGGCAAGGTTGTTTGTATCCTCTGACTGCCTCCTATAGATCCTCTCACTTCCTCCATGTCTGCTCTCCTACTTACTCTCTGACCTCCTATAGACCTTATTTCCTACACAATCTCTGACACTTCCTCCATATTCTCTCACCTCCTCTGTATCATCCTTCATTTCCTCTGGCCTCCCCCATATTATCGTTTGTCTCCCTCTGTATCTTCTCTCCTCATACCCGATAGCCTTCTCCATATTCTCTTACTGCTGTAGGACTCTCCTCTTGCTGCTGCTGCTGCTGCTGCTGCTGCTGCTGCTGCTGCTGCTGCTGCTGCTGCTGCTGCTGCTGCTGCTGCTGGTGATGATTGATGATGGTGATAATGATGATGATGATGATGATGATGGACATCCAGAAGAAGCAAGTTAGCAGTTCTTTTCTCCCGACACCCCCGCCCCCGCAAAGCACTGGGAAAACCTACATATTTGGGAGCTCATCTAAGCAGTTGTGCTCAAACACAGTTCCACAATACCACAGTGAGGAAATCCACGGAGGGGAACTTCCCGCCAGCAACCTTGAGAAGCTTGCCAAGATGGAGGTGGACCACATCAGTTACCCAGGTGGCTATGCTCGGCCCTGAGACTCAAGCTTTTCAGTCAGTTACCTGCAGAGATACAGTTTTGGGCTCCCTGCTAGGTACAGTGGAATCTATGTCCTCATTGTGAAGCATATTTCTGAGCCATGTGGCACCAACCAGCCTCTTCTGGTGACCTTGTTCTTTCAGCCAATGAGATTACAGAAGAATGGCAAAATCAAGGTTCATCTTGAAGTTTGTGTCCAATCGTTGGCTTCTATCTATTGTGGGAGCCCCAACAGCTCACCTTTCCCCCCAGCAGATCCATCAGTGGACTTCAGGTGTACACAGCAGTCTCTCAAACACCCCTGGGCCTAGAATCACAGTTCACGTGGACAGCTTGATCTTGTGCCTTGGGAACAGGTGACTTAGACTTTCATATCCTGACCCTACCTCTTCTCTCCCCAACTTGAAACAGCCATTTCCCAAGCTCTAATCTGCTGTGTCTTGTTCTTCTTTCTTGTTTGAGAATAAACAGGGTGTTTCTCTAGGTTACCTGTAGACTCTAGAGGTACCAAACTCATATCCTTTTGAGTCATTCAGGAATTCGCAGCCACCCTATCTGAAGTCCATCCAACCCCAAGAATTCCCATAGAACCACTGTGTTCTGGGAGTTTGGTCACAACTCTAAATGCCCTTTGGGATTTCACGAAGAGGCTGCTGTGATCCA
This sequence comes from Microtus pennsylvanicus, assembly GCF_037038515.1. NCBI lineage: Eukaryota > Metazoa > Chordata > Mammalia > Rodentia > Cricetidae > Microtus > Microtus pennsylvanicus. The sequence continues at coordinate 124,044,067 of NC_134580.1, read as the reverse complement.
GAGAGCTTCAATTGGAGAACTCACTTCATGAGTCCCTAAGTCCGTCAGCAGGTATCTGGCATACTCCTGAGCCAAGTGTTCATCTCAAATTCAGTTTTTGAAACAGGAAAGAATACCCATGGAAGTAGGTCAAACTCAAATTGGAAATGCCTGGAGGGACAGGCTTATCCCTGCTGGCTGGGGGGGATGGAGCTGTGGTATCACCCACAACTGTGTCACACCCCCCTCCAGTCAGTTTACACATAGCTGAGTTCGTATGGATTTTTACCTTCTCCATACCCCTAACCATAGTTTCTCAAATTTGGGGCATAAATGAATCACTAAGCATTTCCTCTAGTTCCGATTCCAGCTTCATAACACTAAAACTGCATTTATACAGATCCTGCAGGGTGTTGGTGCTGCGGTGGTGTAGAGCAAGACATTGGGACAAGAGCCAAGATGTAACTCCAGGAATCTGATCAGGGTATCTCCTGTCAAGCCGTCAGTAGGAAGCCTGCTCAGGTGCCTGGCTACCACTCCAACCTTTAAAATGGTCTTCAGCTGTTTGGGGAGAATGTCAGAAGCCATATAAATAAAGTGTGATCTGTGAAAGCTGGTGACTGGTAAAGCTAGAATTGTAGCGGCGCTGTGTAACGACGCTCTTGATTTCTTCAGATGAGAGAACCGAGGCCTTGAGAGGGAAACCATCTATCCCAGGAAGAGAAGGGAGAGTGATGGCTGGGTTGGTCTGCCATCATCTCAATGCAGCACTCACAGCGATATCTACTAGAGACCCTGCATATGCTACCTTGCCACCCCTAGCACTAAAAACAGGCTGCTGCCGTGAATACTTAGAGGGCACAAAGCCCAAGAAACATGTTCCAACAACAGAGGATGGCCACCGGTCATGTGTAGCGTTGGATGAGTTAGTTCCTTAAACTCTGATCCAGGTCCTCACTGGTTCACAAACAAAGGCTGTGGGGGCATGCACCTGTTATCTCAGCTTGCAGGAGGCTGAGACAGGAGGATTGTAAGTTCAAGGCTAACCCGGGTAGTGAGGCCCTGACTCAACAAATGGAAAAGGATAATCCTACCCTTTGTGGTCAGGATTTGGGGGAGATGAAGAAGGTGTGAGTGGATCTAACATTCAGACAGGAGTTAGAGAGAAAGCCAGAGAAGCAGGCCCAGCAGAGACTCTCTGGGTGCAGAGCTCTTTACCTGTGCTTTCTAATATGGCACCAGAAGCCACATACAGTGATCAGGTGCTGGAAATGTGGCTCCCATAAATGAAGAACTGATTTTTAAATTTCATTTACTTGCTGTTAATTTAAATATCTGCATGTGGCCAGTGGCTCAGGATCAGATTATAAAGTTCTAGAGCATACTGAGCATTTGTCCAAAGCTGTAGGAGAAAAGTATGTGTTGCTCCCTATGACTGCCCTATAAGATGTTAATTCACATTGTGTCAAATGCCAACAACAGCTGGCTCTTCAGCTCTGCTCTGAGCTCATTAGCTCACTCTGAAGTGAGTAACCACAGAGAAGGGTTAGGAGCTGGGTAGGGAGTAGGGTATGCTTACTCCTTCGCATGCACAATGACATCATTCTCAACTGCCTCTCACTGGAAGCCACTCCACAAATCATTGTTTTTGTGTTTTGAATATTGTGAGGTTTTTGCTTTTGTTTTTTGTTTTGTTTTGAGACAGCATTTCTCTGTGTAGCCCTGGCTGTCTGTCCTGTAACTTGCTCTGTAAACCAGGCTGGCCTCAGACTCAGAGGTCTACCTTCCTCTGCCTCCTGAGTACTGAGATTAAAGGCCACCACTGCCTGGCTGAATATCATTAGTTTTAGTGTCTTTATTCTTATATTACCTGGCTGGGATTGGGAAGGGGAGAAAAGTGCTCAAAAACGTTGATTACCAGCTGGCCACGTCAGCTCCCTCCTGTAATCCCAGCAACTAGGAGGCTGAGCCAGAAAGGTTGTTGTTAGTGTGAGGCCAACCCAGGCTGCAGAGTGAGAGCAAGAACAAAGTGCAGGAAAGACAGAGAGCACTGATTATTACACAATGGGCACCTCCCAGAATTCTTAGCCTTTTATATGCAAAAGATCCCTCTGATAGGCTGAAGAGCCCTCTAGAACTCTGCTAAGAAAAAAAAAATACACCTATGTTATAAAGGAAATTAGTCTGAAATGTAATTCTCCCCCTGAGTGATGGAGGGCTGAAAGTTAAGAGCTTCCTGATCTATAAGAGTGACAGACAGAATCTTGGAGCTTAGATTGTTCTACCCTGCCCCCACCAAACTGCCCCATTTGCCAACTTTGGAGAAACCTAGAAAACAGACTCTATCTGGCTATGTCCCAATCCTCCATGGAGCGTGTGCTTTCGGACGGCAGGGATGCCTTCTACATTCGAAAAGCTATAGTGTCAGAAGTCCCTGCGGGCTGTTGCATGGTGAGACAGTGGAACAGTGTTTGCCTAAGGTAGTTTAATGGACATACAAGTCAGGGTGAGGGGCAAGAGATGGGCAGCAGTATTTGCTCCTAGATTAACCCTTCCCTACTCCCTGTTCATTACTTTCTCTGGGCAGGATGAAATCTCATTAAATCAGATATGATATCAGCAACAGAAGAAAAAAATTAACACGGTGAATTGAAACACCACTCTGGATGCAGATATGCTTTTAAAGTATCCCACCCTGATCTCATGCAATTAGACAAAGCAATTATGAACACCGTTGTCAAGCGCCCTTCCTAGCCCTGCTGGTACAATGAAAAGCTCTAATGGAAACTTGGTCCCTTCAAGCTGGAGAGGTTGCCTGTGCAGGAGGATGTTGAAACGATTACCACAGCTGGGTTAATTAATCAAATGAGAAAACACGATAAAAATCCATCTTCCAGCAGAAGCCCAACAAGTTCAAATGCAGAGGGTGCAAAATGCAGAAGGTGATTCACATCTTTCTGTATGACCACTTTTAATGATGGCAAAGTTGGAGGCTTTTTGCTCTGACTGAGTTCACCTATGAGGATGAAAAGTAATGAAGATGGTGCTGCTATCCTGATGATCAGAGAGGAGGCTGGAGCAATGCGTCCATGGAAAAGAGCACTTGCTGTGCAGATATGAGGACCTGAGCTCCATCCCCAGCATCCACCTAGAAAGTTGAGCAAGAGCTACCTGTGGTCCCAGCATTGGGGTTAGGGCGGGTGGAGCGCTCACTAGCCAGTCAGCCTAGCATAAATATCCAGCTTCAGGTTCAGTGAGAAATCCTGTCTTAGAAGATTAGGACAGAAAGTGATAAAGGAAGGAACCCAATGTCCTCCTCTGACTTCCATGTGTTTAAATGGGCACGTGCGCCTGTGCAATCATGCACCACACTATAAAAGCATACAAGCATATTCCCTCTCTTTCTCTGTCTCTCTCCCTCCCTCTCTATCTGTCTCCCTCCCTCCTTATCCCTCTCCCTCCCACTCCCTCTCTCTCTCTCTCTCTCTCTCTCTCTCTCTCTCTCTCTCTCTCACACACACACACACACACACACACACACACACACACAAAATATAATAGTAATTAAAAATTATCCCAGGAAATAAACTGGCGCTTACAAGCCTCATCTGATAGGCAGTTTCAAAAAGGGGGGGGGGGAGGTTCTCTCAACACTGGTGATATCAACATTTATTCCATAACATGGCCTTCTTAAGTTTGTTTGTTTTGCAATATTTTTGAGATAGGGTCTCAATATATATCCCTGACTGATCTCAGACTCAAAGATTTGCCTCCCAAGAACTGGGATTAAACATGCGAGCTGCATGCCATTACACCTGGTTACAACGTAATCTTTATGAATTTTCTTAAAGCTGGTCTTAACAGCAAATTTATTTTTTTAAGTATTTTAACATCATTTAAGTTTAGAAGGCTCTTTGGATTTTCAAGGCATGAAAGTCAGTCAAATAAGATTGTTGTGAATATCTGAATGGACATATATCAATGGAATGAAGCTGTCTGGTTTTGTCGTGTACCTAAAGTATATTTTTTTTAAAAGTACTTAAGAGACATTTTAGAGTCTGCCAAAAATTCAGCAGTCTGCTTTTAAAAGGTGGGATCAGTCAGTTTCTCCTAGTGAAAGTAATTTTCTATGCCATATAATTTTGTACACAACTCAAGATTAGGATAAGCATGAAAAAAATGTGTGTGCACTCTGACTGTGCTGTTTAATGTTGGTCAGCTTGACTGGATGCAGAATCTCTATGAACCGGTCATGGTGGTGCAAAACTTTGATCCCAGCACTTTGGGACAGAGGCAGGTAGATCTCTGTGAGTTTGAGGCCATCCTGTGTGTGCATGGTGAGTTCTGGGACAGCCAGGGCTCTGTAGAGAGACCCTGTCTTTAAAAATGAAGTACTGATATGTCTATTAAACATGAAAACATTCTTCTAAGAAAAGAGACAGTCACAAAGGACCACGGATTGTCACATCCCAGTTGCATGAAATATCTGAAACACATAAGAGACAGAAAATTAGTTTGTAGTTGTGTAGGGCTATATTGGAATAGAAGGAATGTGTAGTGACTATTACTGAGTTCTCAATCCACTGCAAGGCATTAATATTCATAAATCAGGCTATTGTGATAATTATACTGCTCAGGGGCATATGAAAAGCAGAATCATACACTTTAAGTGGGATAAATTTAGTGATACATAAATTATATTTGAGTAAATGTCAAAAACAAAAAAGGTTTAACTAAGTGATCCCTAAAATCTAACGGGCTTTCAACTTTTGGAGTTGCTTGTTAAATCTAATCAATTCAATTGTATTCACTGGACTACTTTTTCTTGTCTTTTTTGTTTATGAAAGATTCTACTGAATTCTCTTGAACCTAAATAAATGACCATTTAACTCCCCCTCCTCAAAGAATCATCATGGAACACACCTCTGTGACGGTGTTTCCAGAAAGGTTTAGCTAAAGATGGAAGACACGCCCTGAATGTTAGTGACACAAGTTCTGAATGTGAGCCATACAAAGGAGAAAGTCAGCTGAGCCCCAGAGCCATTGTGGATGAAGTGCGGCCAGCCACCTCATATTCCTCCCATGCCTTCCCTGCCATAATGGACTGTAACCTCACACTGTGAGCAAGCTGGCCATGATATATGGTCTTAATGTGCTCTTGAGTTCAGTTTACAAGTATTGTGTGGAGAACTTTTGCATCTGTGTCCATCAGGGGAATTGGTCTGTAATTTTCCTTGCTGTTTTGGCTAGTATGCTCAATCTCTCCAATCTCATTCAATATAGTACTCAAAGTCTTAGCTAGAGGAATAAAACAAGAAAATATAAAAGGGTTAAAAAAGGAAATGAAGTCAAACTACTCCTATCTCCAGACAATACAATCATATACTTAAAAGACCCTGCATACTCCATTAGAAACTATTAGATCTGATAAACTCTTTCAATAAAGCTGCAAAATACAAATTCAACATATAAAAATAATTGCTTTTCATATATTACAGTAAAGAACTTATTGATGAAAAATAAAAAAAAATCCATTCACAATAGCTTCCAAAATACCCAGAAGTAATCCTAACCAAAGAAGTGAAAGATTTCTATGATGAAAATGTTAAAACATTGAAAAGAGCAATCGAAGAAGACACTAGAATATAGACAGATCTTAAAGTAGCCATACTACAAAAAAAAATCTGCAAATCAAACCAATTCCCATTAATTTTCAGTCACATTCTTCACATAACTAGAAAAAACTGTCCTAACATTCTTATGAAAGTACAAAAGACCATGAATATCTAGCCAAGGTAGTCCCTAAATAAAAGAATCTGACCCCAAACTACTGCAGAACTACAGTGGTGTGGTGAGCAGAGCGTGTTCTGGTAAACAAAAGACATGTGAATCAATGGGTCATAATATAAGACCCATAAATAAATCTACACAGGTAAAGTCTCCCAATTGTTGACAAAGGTATCAAACATTTAGTGGGTGGGGAAGGCAACTTTATTTAACAAAAAGTGCTGCAAACCTGGATATGCACCTGCAGAAGAATGAAATTAAATCCATATTTCCATCCTGCATAAAAATATATTCAAAATGGATCAAACATCTCCATGTAAAACCTGAAATGCCAAAACTGCCAAGGGTTAAAGAGAATATGTCTCAAGATAAAAGTACAGGCATGGACGTTCTGAATAGGACTTCAGTAGCAAAGGAAACAGCACCAAGAACAGATAAAGGGACTTGTATGGGATTTCAAAGCCTTTGCAAAGCAAAGCAAACTACCAGAAGAGTGAACTGACAGCCTCCAGAATGGGAGAAAAATCTTTGCCAGCTGGACTTCAGACAGGGAGTTAACATATAGAATAATAAAGAACTACCAAAATTAAACATACAAAAAGTCAAAGAGGAGAAAAGAAACAAAGGCCAATGAATATTTTTTAAGTATACAGCATCCTGGGGTTCGGGGCAATGAGGTCACTCAGTGGGTAAACTTGTATCATGCAAGCCAGACAATCTAAGTTCAATTCCTGGAGTCCATTAAAGGTGAAAGGAGAAAATTGGCTCCAGAGTTGCTTTCTGATTTCAGAGTGTATACTGTGGCACAGATATGCCTGTACTCTAACCCATCACACAGGCAAATGCAAATTAATAATAATAATAAATAACATTTTAATGTGTTTAACATTCTTATTCATTAGGGAAATACAAACTAAACTACTTTGAGATTCTACATAACCCAGTCAGAATGACTATCATCAAAGAAACCAATTATAAAACTGGAGAGATGGTTCATCACTTAAAAACTGACTGCTCTTCCAGAGAAACCTAGTTCAATTCCCAGAACCCACAAGACAGCTTATAACCATTTGTATCTCCAAGGGATCTGATGCCTTCTTCTGGTCTCCTTGGATGTCATACACATGCATGGTGTACAGACATACATGCAGGCAAACTACCAATACACATAAAATTAAATTTAAATTTATAAAATGCTGGTGAGGAAGTGGGGAAGAGAAACCTCTGGTGGGAGTAAAAGCATATTCAGTTACCATAACATTTTGAATATGTAAGCATATTCAGAAATCAAGATGGAGGTTTCTCAAAAAGTTAAAAATAGAACCAATATGACCCAATTATACCAAGTCCTGGGCACACATCCAAAGGACTCTATAGCCTACCACAAAGATACTTGCACACCCATGTTTATTGCTGCACTATTCACAATACAAAGGAAATGTAATTAGCCTACTGTCTGTCAACAGATGAATGGCTAATGAAAATATGGTACTTATATACAATGAAACTTTTATTTTACATACCAACCACAGTTCCTCCTCCTTCCTCTCCTCCTATTCTTTCCTCCACATCACTTCTACCACCCCACCCCATTCACTTCTCTTCCTTCTCCATTCAGATGGAGTAAGGTCTCCCTTGGGAATCAACAAATCATGGCATATCAAGTTGAGGCAGGACCAAGCTCCTTTCCCTTGTATCCCATCATAAAGATTAGGATTCAAAGACCTAGCTCATACATCAGGGACAGGGAACATGAGGGATCAGGATACAATAGAATTTTATTCAGTTATTTTTTTGTTTTTCCAGATAGGGTTTCTTTGTGTAGCCCCGGCTGTCCTGGAACTCACTCTGTAGACAAGGCTGGTCTTGAACTCAGAGATCTGCCAGACTCTGCCTCCCAAGTGCTGGAACTAAAGGCATGTGCCATCACTGCCTGGGTCAAGAACAGAGATTTTGATGAGATCCTGTCTAAAACCAAAAAAAGGAAGAGGAGGAGAGAAGAGAAGGAGAGGAAAGAAGAAATTATGTAAATTTGCAGGAATATGGATTGATCACCCCCCCCACCCACACACACACTAAATTAACTCAAGCTCAGAAAGACAAATACCACATGTTCTCTCATATATAGTAGACTCTAACTTCTAATTTTTACGTGTGACCTTACTGTGGGTGTAGACGATGAAATGAGACAGAGGGAAATCAGGTTTTAGGAAGAATGTGAGGAGAGTGATAGAACATACGTCGCAAGGTAACACCACCAGATAACACCAGTACACTCTTACTGCAGGCCATCGACTGCACGGGGAACCTGCCCAAATCATGCAGCCCTTCAGTCTCATTAAACTTGTTTTTTTTTTTTTTTATGTTCAAAAAGCACATCCTCGCTCATACACTTTGGTTAGCAGGAACACTTAGTGAGAAGTGAAACTACAGAAGCCAAAAAGAAAAGTTAATGCATTTAGGATCTTTTCTGGATTCTGGAAATATGGGTCTTTAATGGGTTAGGTCTTTGTTTTTTTGGTAGGTATTGAGGCCTACATGCTGGACAAGGCCAGTGCCTCCAACATGGCATCAGTTGTGCTAAGTCTGGAGGCCTGTTTACAACATGTGACATGAAAGTGGAAAGGTCAACCAAAACAATGAAAGCATCATAAATAAACATATTACTTTTTATCCTAACTAAAAATAAAACAAAAGAAAAAAACTCTAAACCAGAATTAACCCTTTCTTTCCTAAGTAGCTTTGGTCAATTATTTTGTCACAAGACAGGAAAAGTGACCCACACACTGATGCTAACAGTTTAGATGCGTACAAATAGTCCCCATAATTACAACCAGACACAATAAAATATTCAGTGTTCTCTAGAGTAACACAATTTACAGAATGAATCTGTATGTATGTGTGTGTGTGTGTGTGTGTGTGTGTGTGTGTGTGTGTGTGTATGCACATGCATGAGTGCATGTACATCCACATGCTGGACTGCAGCCTGTAAGTCATTCCAACAAATCCCATTAAATACACATACATATGTAAATACATATGTACATACATGTACATATATAATCTAACAATGGCTAGCTGTGAATGAGAAGTCCAAGAATCCAGTAGTGGCTCAGTCATAAGGCTGGATGTCTCAGCTGGTCTTCAGTATGGGCTGGAGTCCCAAAGAAGTAGAAGTCCCAAAGAAGTCCCAGTGAAGGAATGGATGTCCTAGCAAGGTGAGGGCAAGCAGGCAAAGAGAAAAAGGCTTCCTTCTTCTATGGTCTTTTATAGACTTCTAGCAGAAGGTGTGGCCCAAATTAAAGGTATACCTTCCTGCCTCAAGATCCAGATCAAAGACATGTATCTTCCTGCCTCAACGCTCCAGACTAGAAGTGAATTCACCCACTTCAAACCAAGCAAAATACCGCTAACAAGTGTGCCTTCCATTTCTGGGTTGTATTCATTCTAGATGTAGTCAGTCACACTGACAACCAAAAATAGTCATCACAGATACCTAAGGAGTAGCACAAGAAGATTTTAACTGTTGGAGTTCTAGACTGTTGAATATATATTTCTATATGTATAAAAACTTTACCAATAACAAACAAGATCACTACAAGTTTGTTTCAAAATAGAAGATCACTCACAATGATTTGATTATTATTGTTGTTATTATTATTACTTGTGTGTGCATGTGTATGTGTGTGTGTGTGTGTGTGTGTGCATGTGTTTGTTGGTAATTATATCCAGGGCCTCATGTGTATTAGGCAAATGCTCTATCATAAATCTACCTCCCCAGCTTGGAATTATTTTTTATGTGAAAGAAAATTTCTCTTTGATGTCAGACTTCAGGAAATTAAAGAAACTGATACCAAAAACTGAAACATCTTTGAAATTTTTTTCCTCGGTGTTAATTTCACTCTCACTCAAGATCACTGCAGAACTGCGTGGACCCTTTAAAAATTACAGCTAATTCTGTTTCCTTCCTTTCTCTCCCCTTTTCCCATTCTTTCCCTTCCTTTCTCTTTTGAGATAGTCTTGCTGTGTAGCTTGGGCTCTGCTCCAACTCCCCATCTTCCTTCCTCAGCCTCCTGAGTCCTGGCATTCCAGGTGTACCCTGTCACATCTAGCAGTTAATACTAGAGGAAGTTTTAAGGAGAGTTCCATTTTTCTCCTTTTAATGGTACCAGGATTTTTTTCACCCCCAAGGTTAGAAAGTAATCCCCAACTTAAAGCAATCCAATGCTCTCCCTTCCTAACAAGGCACCCTTGATCTTCCATGTTAGCGACTGCTTTCCTTCAGGCTAACATGGAGGACTCTCCTCCCTTCCCAATGACTCCTTCAGTCAGGGTGCTGATTCACTTCCTTCTAGACAGTTCGCACCAGTCTAGAACTATCAGGCCTGCACTACATTAGATAAGAAGATACTCCTATGGCCTCATATGTAACTGGAGGTTTCTGTCCTGCCTACCAGTTCCCAAATAACCACTCAGAGGCTTACTATTAATTATAAATTGGCTGATGACTCAGGCTTCTTACTGACTAGTTCTACATATAAATAAAACCACTTCTATTAATCTATGTATTGCCATGTGGCTGTGGCATTACCTTATTTTCTACGTCTTGCTTCCTTGGCAGCTCCTGGCTCTGCCAGTCTCTCAGACTCTGCCTTCCATTTGCCTTTATTTTTGCTTGGGTTTCCCACCTGGTTCTATTCTGTTTGACTACTGACCAAATCAACTTCTTTATTAACCAGTGGTAATAAAACATATTCACAGCATACAGAGGGGAATCCCACATATTCTGCCCTTTTCTGTCTAATTAAAAAGGAAGGTTTCAACTTTAACAGTAAAATTACATATTACAAAATGGTTATTAAGCAAGAATTGCAGTTATAACATTTAGTCTATTTGTATTTGGCAAAATTAAAGAAAATACTCTATCATCTACCCTATCTTTGTGAGTCTAAAGTCTTATATTCAATTTATTATTTGTCTTAACTAAAGAAAACTATAATTATCTAGTCTTCAACTCCATCAAGGACTCTAGAAGGATATAATATTACCTAAGTAAACAGGAAGTGTCTTGTAAGCAACTTCCAAAACTAGAAATTACAAAGACATCTGACTGCCTGGACAGTCACTCAACATTCTTCTGTAACATTGAGGCATCCACCTTCAGCCTATAGGCCCATAGTATCTGGAAGACCTTCCAATGAAGAAGAAAATTTGAAAGACTTTCCCACCTATATTGGCAGTTTTAGTCATTTTCTTCTGTGTTCTTCGAAATATTTGGCAGTTTCTTCTATGAAGCAGGAACCCTAAAGGACCATCCTGCCTTGTTTTGGCAAAGTTTAGCTATCATATTCCTGTGGGTCGTACATGTCCAGTTTATACAGCATACAGTCAAGCAGTCTAAGCAAGAGCAGTTTCTTGCCCAAATGGCTAGCCTTGCCATATTGAAAGCAAACTCCATAAGTAACTTCTTTGATGCCCATCATCCTCTTGAAGTAATTGGTGCTGCCAGGAGCAGACATGTCTCACTGCTGAGAAAAGCCTTAAGTTCATAAAATATTTTAAATTCTGTATTCTGTAGCTCTTTGACATGTTTGAAGATTACCTATCTATTTGAAATATATCTCTGCATATCTAGAAAATCTAGCTAATGTGACTATAAGTTTAACTATTATAGATGACTTACTTTATGTTTCTTAACTATACAATATATTTTTAGTAAGCTACATAAAGTTAATACCCTAAACTAGAGTAGAAATATACAGATAGAACTGGCTTTGTGGGAGCCTAGCCTGTTTGGATGCTCACCTTCCTGGACCTGGATAGAAGTGGGAGGACCTTGGACTTCCAGCAGGGCAGGGAATCTGGACTGCTCTTCAGTCTCGAGAAGGAGGGGGAGAGGAGCGGGGAGAGGGGGAGGGGAGTGGGGAAAGGGGGCGGGGCGATGTGTGGGAGGAGGGGGAGAGAAATGGGAAACGGGGAGGAGGCAGAAATTTTTTTCAACAACTAAAAAAAAAAGAAATATACAGATAGTAAGTATAACAAAATTGACCTCCAATTTGTATCAGTAAATCAAAATCCATACCAATGTAAAGTATTTATTTCTATATCATATCCCCTTTTTTCTTTATAAGCAGATTGGCTATGACCATTAATTATTTATAACCAACCTCTTTTAAATAAAAACAAACATTTATAAACAACATTTTGGGAATTTGGGCATGGGTTCTATACTACTTCCTGCTGACTGAGGGTACTGGTAATCTTTTGGGGATCCTGAGAAAATTTTAAATTATGGTTAAATCTTGACTTGTAGTAGTCTGTAAGGCTGCATAATCTCAGCCAGTTGTCTTGAAGCTGTTCTGGATGTTGGATCACCTGGGTCATTGTCCCCATGGAGACTTCTCAGGGGGTCTTACTTGATGAAACCATGTTACCTGGAAGGAATCCACAGCTTCTCATCTTCTGTGGAAACAAAAACAGAACTTATTTTCCAAAGCAACATATCATTAGACCTAAAGATATCATTAGATATCTTTAGTTGGTTTGGCTTAACAACTCCCACAATCAAATGTCTCTCTGTATTTAGCTCAGTAATAGTCAAAAATTCAAAGAAAACCCAATAGTATACATAATCCAGACTCTGTGTATTTTTCATCTTTACATGGTTTTTTTACATTACTTTTACTGTCCCTTTAAAGACTTTGTTTTATTTTTTTGAAACTGTCTATATTCTTTTCTTCCTCTCTCCTGAAACTATGTACATTTTAAATACACTGTGACTTGTTTAGAGGGTTTTTCTTTTTCTGAAACTATCTTTTTTATTTTTTTTAAAAAGAAAACAATCTTTTTTCATTTTACATACCAATACCAGTTCCCACTCCCTCCCCTCCTCCTATTCCCGCCACCTTCCTTCCCACCCCACTCACTGACCACTCCTCAGAAAGGGTAAGACACACTGCTTTGGGGAAGGTCCAAGGACCCCCCCTTCCATATCTAGGCTGAGCAAAGTATCCATCCAAAGAGAATGGGTTCCCAAAAAGTCAGTACAAGCAGTAGAGATAAATCCTGGTGCTGCCAGTGACCCTGCAGTCTGCCCCAGTCATACAACTATCACCCACATTCAGATGGCCTATTTTGGTCCTTTGCTGGCTCCTTCCCTGTCCAGCTGGGTTGCTGAGCTCCCATTAGCTCAGGTAAACTATTTCAGTGGGTGTCTTCATCATGGCCTTGATCTCTTTGCTCATATTCTTACTCCTCCCACTCTTCAACTGGACTTTGGGAGCTCAGCTCAGTGCTCCACTGCAGGTCTCTGCCTCTGTTCCATCAGTTGCTGGATGAAGGCTCTATGGTGATATTTAAGATATTCATCAATCTGACTACAGGGCAAGGCCAGTTTAGGCACACTCTCCTCTGTTGCTTAGAGTCTTAGGTGGGGTCATCCTTGTGAATTCCTGGGAATTTATCTAGTGCCAGGTTTCTTGTTAGCCCCATAATGGCTCCCTCAATCAAAATATCTCTTTCCTTGCTCTCATCTCTGTCCTTCCTCCTTCTCAACTATCCCATTCCCACAAGTTCTTCTCCCCTTTCCCCTTTCCACCCTCTTTTCTCTCCCTACCCACATGCTCCCAATTTTGTCAGGTGATCTTGTCTATTTCCCCTTTCCAGGTGGATTTTTTTATATATGTTTTTCTTAGGGTTCACCTTGTTACTTCTCTAGTTTCATGGACTATAGTATAGGCTTGTTATTCTTTGCTTTATAGCTAGTATCCACTTATAAGTGAGTACATACCATGTTCATCTTTATGGGTCTGGGTTACCTCACTCAGGATGGTTTTTTCTAGTTCCATCCATTTGTATGCAAAATTTCAAGATGTCATTTTTTTTTTTACCACTGAGTAGTACTTCATTGTGCAAATGTACCATATTTTCTTTATTCATTCTTCAGTTGAAGGACATCTAGGTTGTTTCCAGGATCTGGTTATTACAAATAATGCTGCTATGAACACATAGTTATACAAATGTCCTTATAGTATGATTGAGCACCCTTTAGGTATATGTCCAAGAGGTATTGCTGGGTCCTGAGGTAGATTGATTTCCAATTTTCTGAGAAATTGCCATACTTATTTCCAGAGTGGTTGTAAACATTTGATACTAAGATATTAATGACTAGTGATTACTAATTCCTGTTACTTTTCGGTGGTAGTTTTTGTATGTTTCCCTTCTTTGGGGTTTGCTGGTGTGAGGTTATCTGTTGCTTGTGTTTTTGTGGTTGCAGTTAGCTTCTTTGGGGGGGAGTGCTTCTTCTAGTACTTTCTGTATGGCTGGGTTTGTGAATAGGTATTGTTTAAATCTGGTTTTGTTATGGAATATATTTTCTCCATTGGTGGTATTTGAAAGCTTTGCCTGGATATAGTCATCTGTGCTTGCATCTGAGATCTTTTAGTGTCTGCAGCATAACTGTAAGGGACCTTCTGGCATTCATGGTTTCCAGTGAGAAGTCATATAATTCTGATAGGTCTGGCTTTATGTTACTTGAACTTCTTCCTTTGCAGCTCTTAATATTCTTTTTCTATTCTGTATGTTTTGTGTTTTGATTATTATATAGTGGTGGGACTTTTTTTTTTTTTGGTCCAGTCTATTTGGTATTCTGTAAGCTTCTTGTACCATCATAGGGATATCCTTCTTTAGGTTGGGAAAGTTTTCTTCTATGATTTTGTTGAATATATTTTCTGTGCCTTTGAACTGGAGTTCTCCTTCACCTATCTCTATTATTCTAAGGTTTCATCTGTTCATGGTGTTCCAGATTTCCTGAATGTTTTGTGTTAAGAATTTGTTGGATTTAATGTTTTCTTTGATCAATGAATATATTTCCTCTATAATATCTTCAACACATGAAATTCTCTATCCCACTTGCATTCTGCTAGTTAAGCTTGTCTGTAGTTTCCATTTGTTTACCCAGATTTTCCATATCCAGAACTCCCTTAGTTTGTGTTTTATTACCTCTATTTCACTCTTCAAGTCTTGAACTGTTTGAACTGTTTGCTTCAATCAACTATTTGATTTTTTTCTTGGTTTTACTGAGCTTCTTTAAGAGATTTATTGATTTCTTCCAATTTTTTGTGTTTTCCTCCATTTCTTTAAGGGATTTTTTTCATTTTCTCTTTAAAGGTCTCCATCATCCTCATAAAGTTATATTTAAATTCATTTTTTTTCTGCTTCTTCTGAGTTAGAATGATCAAAGTCTTCCTGTTGTATGATCACTGGGTTCTGGTGTTACCATGTTGCTTTTTAGATTGTTGAATGAATTCTTGCATTGGTGCCTACCCATCTCTGCATCCTTCCAACTGGTGCCAGCAGTGTCTTTGCCTGTTGGTCCAACCTTTTCAGTGGCTCACTATGACTTTGGGAACTGTTCTTGGTCTTCTCTGTACTGTTGCTGTTTGTGTCTCAGGGAGTAACTGAGGTCTCTCTTGGCCCACTCTCTTGGTCTACTTTTTTGGTTCCCTCTCTTGGTCCACTCTGAGCAGTCACAGCTTGTGCTTCAGAGTTCCTCTCTTGATCCTCTCTATGAATTTGCAGCCTGCGTTTCAGGGTTCTACTTAAGTTGCAGGGTGTGGAGGGCAGGAGATAGGAGGATTTGGGGGTGGAGTGGGACTTGTATCCTGCATGGTCCCATCCATGGGGTGAGGGACATCAGTGCAGCTTACCTGCAGCCCAAACCTGTCTTTATTGCTTATCTGTCATCATTTTTTGATCACTATTTTAAACTGGTAAATTGGTCTGGCTAGACCAAAACTTACACTTTGGCTGTTGGTTCTGCCCTGCTCAGCCTTTCAACATGGCAGAGGTAGCAATGAGTGTCACTCTTACCCCACAATGCTGACAGGTAGTGTGCAGTCAAAACAACCCACAAACCATTTTTGTCTGTATGAGCAAAAGCCAAATTTGCCACACAGTGCAGGCTGATTAGACTCTCTGTAATGAGGCCTCTGTGAGTATGCAGAAACCCACCATGCAGGTTAGCTCATGGAGGCTGGTGGTTGGCTCCATCTTGTAGGCAGCTGTTGAGAGATGCTTCTCTGTGCTGCTGCTGGCATGAGACTGTGAAACTAGCAAGACAGTGTGGCTCCATTTTTGTGTGTTTAGAATCTTTTTAAAGCTTCTTCAGGTCTTATGTAGATCCATGCCAGATGGTGGTGGGCAGAAAGTGAACCCTGGCAAAGAGCTTATAGTAATTTTTGGGAGAGATTAACAACAAATATTCCAAAAGCAAGAGAATTCAACTTATAAAGAAAACTGGATCCTTTCTTGAATTGTATGGGAAGCTGATCAAATAGCCAAAATTTAGGTAATTTAGGGATTTGGCTGTTGTCTGATTAATCCAAATTTCTAAATTTCCTTGTCTTGATCTATAAAATTGACCTTTTTAACCACATAAACCAAGTAAAAAATTAAAAACTTATGTAGATGATTAATTTCTTATACTCTGATGTGGGAGTCCCTTCTGTGTGGTATGATTACCATTATGAATAAAAAAAAAAACTGCTTTGGATCTATAGTAAGACAGAACTTAGGTAGCCAGGGAAAGCTAGGCTAAATGCTGGGAAATAGAAGGGTGGAGTCAGAAGAAGCCATGGAGCCTCTGCCAGAGTCAGACTGTAGAAGGAGCTGCAGGCAGGCCTGCTTTTCATCCCGCCTGGCTCCCGCATGGCTTGCTTAACACCCGAAATAACAACACACAAATTGTATTCTTTTAAACACTGCCTGGCCCATTAGTTCTAGCCTCTTAATGGCTAATTCTCACATCTTGATTAACCCATTTCTAATAATCTGTGTAGCACCATGAGGTGGTGGCTTACTAGGAAAAATTCTAGCCTGTGTCCATCTTGGGCCAGAGCTTCATTGTGCCTACCTCACTGCCTTCTTCCTCCCAGCATTCAGTTCTGTCTACTCCACCCACCTAAGAGCTGACCTATCAAAGGCCAAGGCAGTTTCTTTATTAACCAATGAAAATAATACATAGACAGATGACCCTCCTACATCATTAGACATGCCAAAACTTTGCCAGTAAGCCACTTCCACATGGCAATACACAGATTAATGGAGATAGGTTAAATTAATATGTAAGAGTTAGCCATTAAGAAGCTAGAGATAATGGGCCAAGCAGTGATTTAAATAATACAGTTTCTGTGTGATTATTTCAGGTCTAAGAGAGCCAGGTGGCCAGGAACCAACAAGCAACCTCCCTCTCACAATACCCATTTCTGCTCTCAATCTTCTGATAAAAGAAACTGTTGATAAGTGAGTATGCACCCTAAAAGTTTATAGTAGAGCTGACAGATTCTTTTTCTTGTTTTTTAAAAATATTTATTTATTTATTTATTTATTTATTTATTTATTTATTATGTATACAATATTCTGTCTGTGTATTTGCCCACAGGCCAGAAGAGGGCACCAGACCTCATTACAGATGGTTGTGAGCCACCATGTGGTTGCTGGGAATTGAACTCAGAATCTTTGGAAGAGCAGGGAATGTCTTTAACCTCTGAGCCATCTCTCCAGCCCCAGATTCTTTTTCATATATAAAAGTTTATGTTTGTGATTCCTTTAAGATTCCTTATAAGAGTACCTTTCAAGATAAGTAATAAGTGACCCTTTCTTTGTAATTGCAAAACACAGCCTAGCAGTAGAAGACCTGACTGAAAAGAATATCTTGCTTGCCTATACAGTTAGTTTATAACAAGTTGTTTGGGTATGAATGTATGTGGGTTCTTGGGATAATTTGTTTTACCTTTAATACATAAAATGTTTAATCATGTAAGGGAAAATGAAAACATGCTGTTTTTACTGTTTATTTTGTATTCATTGTAATCATTCACTTGAAAAACAGAATATAATCACATTGTAATTCCTGTATTGCCTGAAAAACTTTGTTGGGGTATACAAGCTGTAGGAAAAAAAAGTATACAGTAGAAAGAACACAGAAGAAAGGATGAAGAAGGAATCCATCAAGGGAGATTGTGAGTGTCTTTGTCCCCTAACCCACTCAGATAAAAAAGTCTAACATGCAAGAGGACTCTGTGGATTCCCTTTGCATCCTGCTCTGCTGGAGATAGTCCCCCCAAGCAGCTAAAGTATTCTGTTGTAAGGTTTTACATTTCTTTAGGTATCTCTTACCATTGTTTTGTTTCAGTTTTGGAGATTTCTATTTAGATATCTTCAAGTTCAAATATTCTTTACTTAGCCATACATAGTCCACATATTGAATCATCAAAAAGTTTTATTCTGTTACTTTTTAAAAATCTCTAGCACTAGCATATTTTTCTACTCATTTCTTAGATTTTTCTTCACTTTGTATTGTCTACTCTTACATTCCATCTACCTTAGAACCCTTAATTGATCACAGTTGCTTGAATTCCTGATGTGATCATTCCACACCCCAACATATTCTAGCCTTGTTTTAATGCTCCTTTCAGACTTTGATTTTTGCCTTTTAGCTTTGTAACTGTTTCTTGATAAGACAGACACATACACTGAGTAAAAGTAACTACTATAAATAACGGTTTTAGCAATATGGTGATAAGCTGTGAGGAAGTGCTCCACAAACCTAGGCCTTAGTCTCAGTTGTTGGGAATTTTGCCATTTTCATCTCTCCTCAGCATTTAGGATAAAAGGGATGCTGTCAGAGCTATAATTGAGCAATTCCCTTGCATTATTGGAGTTATGATAAAACTCCAGCAATTAGACTTTTGCTAAAGTTTCTCCTTTGTTAAGAAAATGGAGTACTCTTCTGTGCTTCAAAATGATTGGGCCTTTCTTCCTTCCCTTGCTGGAAGCATAGGGGATTTCCTCTGAAGTTTGCTTTGAGAATATTCGAGGTCTTTGTCAAATAAGACTGAAAAACGAGTGCACCCAACACTCCTGTCAGACTGGGTCTGCACTGAAGTTTGACTCTCAGGTTTGTCCACACTGAAGATACAGCACTTTGCCTGTTACAGCTCAGATGTCCTATCCCAGCATTTGTTCTCATGGTGATTGTTGCTTATGGGCTTCTGTTCTGGTAAACTGCTTCTCTGTCAGTTCCTCTAGTTTTGTAGGCAGCAGTATAACCTATTGAATCTAAAAAGAACTGTTTTTTCCTTGTTCTTATGTGTATATGCACGTGTCTTCACACATGGGCAAGTGCCCACGATGGTCAGAAGAGTGTGTCGAGCCCCTGGAACTAGAGTTACAGGCAGTTGTATACAACCGAGTGTGGATGCTGAGAACCAAATTTCAGCCCTCTTTAGGAACAGCAAGTGCTCTTAACCACTGAACAATCTTTCCAGACTTGAGATGTTGATTTTTCAGAGAGTTCAGCTTTTTACTTGTGATAGCATGGTAACTGAAGCATCTTACGTGTGAACTAGAGACAGTAGTTCAACAGCAGTCTGTATGTCTACTGTATAGTGACTAGAAAGTGGTTGTATTTATGCCTCCATAATAGAATATATGTGGACCAACTCCAATAAAATTTTTCTATTAAATAGGATAGTAACAGGTGAAGGCGTAAGTCACAAACAATGCCACACCAGTTTGGAATTATGATTAATAGGGTAGTATTTATTTAAAGGGGAAAAAAACTTACAGATCACCGTCCCAGACAACAGCCCTCTGCACAACCAGGAAGGGAGTCTAGTCGCCAGCGAAGCAGGAAGTGAAGAGAGAAAGGAGAGGGAAGTGGCCGCTTTTTTAAAGGGAGAGAGACCACACCCCAATGGGCTGGTATCTCAGCGGCTATAGGCTGGAGGAGAGGGAGGACCTCCCGCAACATCTCCCCCTTTTGTTTAAATAAGAGAGTTCTAAGCCTACTATGAAATTATATACAATAAGTACAAATATCCTATTCTAACTAGCTTAGGTCTTGTATAATAAATAACTTGGCCAAGTCATGAGAGAAAGTAACTACATTTATATAGTCTTCAACCCCATCAAAGATCTGAGAAGGGAAATAATGTTACCTGGGTAATTAGGAAGTTCAGTAAAACAACTTCCAAAACATGCAACAAATCACAGAGACAACTAGCTACCTGGGCAATCACCCAAAATCATGTTAGCAGCGTTGAAGCAACCAACTTTGGCTAAGGCCTAACATAACTGACATACCATTTTCAAAGGCAAGCAACTTTTCAAAACTATCTTACCCTGTCTTGGCAGGATATGACAGTCCTGTTTTATCCATTGATGCATGCTCTGTATCTCTGTCAGTGGTTGAGGTATGGGCATTTCTTTGCCCAAAGGCCAGTTCTGCTAAAAAGAAAGGCTCCAGGTGGAGTGTCTTTGGTGCTCAACATTCTCTCGGGAATAGAGCAGTGTTGCCAGGAGCAATTGTGTCTCACTACCAAAAAACTCTGAGTTAGATTAAAGGCCATTTTCTACAGTTCTTTGAAGAAGTTGAAGATTATCTATCTATACTGAGTATAATCTCTATATGTCTAAAGAACCTGATTAGTCTAATTATTAATAACAAACTTAGATGACTATTAATCTATATAATTCTCAATATCTATCTAACTTAAAGACTAAGAAAATAAACGACTGTGAAACAAATGAGGACAATGACCTCCAAATATAAACAATGTACAAATATACATTGCAGTAGGTAAATATATATCAATACACAAACATTATATAAGTATCTTAATCAGAGGTAGAAATGTACACTGCAATATGGTAAATATATACTATATATATATATCAATACAATATATGTCAATACATAAAAAAATATTTTAAAAAGAGGTAGAAACATGCATGCATACAATAGTCAATATAATTTAACTTTGTATCAATATACAAGAATCTATACCAATATATTTGTCTAAAAACAGTAACTCACAATTACAAATCTATTATCCCATCATCCCTCTTTTTTTTTTCAAAATGATCCCTGAGCTTATAAAATTCCTCCCCCAACCCTCAATCGTATACTAATTATAATCAACCCCTAAATGATGTCGTTAAACCCAAGGGCAAACTTTACTGGGAGAGGGGACTTCGTCCTCTAGAATTACTTCCAGCTGTCATGGGGGCGACGTTCTTTCTGGGGGATCCTGTGAAAGTAAAATGATGGTTAAATTTCAAGATCAATGTCTTTTAAAATTGCCAATAGTCTCTGAGTATTTTGTGCAGGTCTGGCCAAAATGTTGTATAAGATGTGCACCATTTCAGCTAACCAAGTTGGAACTGTCTTGTGCAGCTGGTACCCAAAGCAGGTCTTGTAGTAGCGCTATCAGTATCATGACGTCATATCAACCAGGTGGAGTTGTTGTTATGGGGCCCCATCTTCTTCCTGGAAACTTCAAATGTCACTTCAGGAAAAACTCATTGTTCATTGTGAAAACCTTAAACATTAATCACACACACACACACACACACACACATATATATTCACTGAAAGGCATGGCATAATAGATATATTCAATGAAAAGTATGATAGATATGAAGAAAAGCAAAGATGTTTTCTAAACTCATATTTCTTTCTGTCCCATATCATGGTTCTTGACATGAGACAGAAACTCCAGAAACTCTGGGTTTTTCTCTTACTAACAGGCTTGGAATTGGAGAGGGACTGAGCCAGAGTCCAAGTTCAAAACCAGCTTTATAAATTTAGAAATATGGTTTAATATTACTTACACAACCCTTTCAGTTTTCTTGATATTTCCTATTGGGCAGGTATTTTTCCATCTGTCAGTATCCAAATATCCAGGGTCCCTTGAATTTTTCAAAGATGAGTGTTTTCCTGTGGAGATAAGAACAGAACCCGGCCACGTCCCTCTTCTCTCTCTCTTCACTTCCTGCTCCACCGGCGACTAGACTCCTTTCCTGGTTGCGTAGAGGGCTGTTGCCTGGGACAGTGATCTGTAAGTTTTTTCCCCTTTAAATAAATACCACCCTATTAATCATAATCCCAAATTGGTGTGGCATTGTTTGTGACTTACGCCTTCAAGCCATTTTAAAGGTAGGGCTGTTGGTACCTCTAAAGGGTTGGTATTTGCTGTATGTTCTTGTACAGCCTGAATAGCTGGTGACCTTTTTCCATAATACCTCATCATATCCTTCCCAGAATTATGAGTTCCTGGAACTACAGGAATGTTAATCTGGGTATTCCATTGCTGTAGCAGGTCACGGCCCCATAAATTTATGGCAATATTGGCTATATATGGCCTTAGTCTTCCTATTTGCCCTTCGGGCCCTATGCATTCAACCCATCTTGTGCTTTGTTTTAAACGAGATAGGGTTCCAATTCCCAGAAACTGAACATCTACCACTTGAAGAGGCTAATTCGGATGCCAAGATTCTGGGGAAATGATACTTATATCCGCACCTGTGTCTAATAAACCTTCAATAAAACGGCCATTTATACAGACTCTTAGCTTTGGTCTTTGATCATTAATAGAAGTCTGCCAAAATATACATTTACTCTGTCCTACTGGGTTTTTTGACTCATCCTCCACACGTAATTCATCATTTAGACCAGTATTACTTTTTACAGCAGAAATTGGAGCTTTTAATTTTCTTGGTGAGGCACGTTCTCCACTGTGACTGGGAATGACTGGGCCACTGTTGGCTTGGGGGCCTGCGAGAGGCTCCCCAAGGAATTTCCCGATGATATCGGATTGCCCCGTCTCTCTGTTGTTGACCTTCATTCGTTGGACCAATGCCTGCCTTTACCACATCTCCTACATATACCTGAAGGCCGAGGTCTCCTAATTTTGTCATTCCCAGAAGAGATATTATTCCTAGAAATTCTTTCCCTGCAATCCCTTTGCAAATGTCCTAATTTACCACAATTAAAACACCTGGCAGTTTGATGTCTCCTCATTGCTTTGGAAATTGCTTCTCCTACCCAAGATTCATCATTATAGCTAAACATCTCAACATTCATCGTATGCTGAATCCATTCATCCATAGGTGCTGATCTAGACTTTAAAGGCCCAATTATCTTTTTGCATTCTATGTTTGCATTCTCAAAAGCTAGAGATTCAAGAAGTATTTGTCTAGCTTCTGGGTCTGTTACCCCTATGTCCAGAGCCTTAATTAATCTTTGCAAAAAGTCAATAAAGTGTTCTCTCTGTCCCTGCCTAATTCTGGTATATGATTCAACCCTTTTTGCTGGATCTTGTATCCTATTCCAAGCATTTAAAGCTGCTTGGTGACAGAGACACAGTACTTCATCGTCATAAAGAGCTTGGACCTGTGGATCAGCATATTCTCCTGCACCAAGAATTTGATCTTGGGAAACCTCAACACCTTTTGCTCTTCCTTGCTGTTCCATATGTTTGGATTCTTCTCTGAAATAAATTCCAAACATCAAGGAAGGTCCATTATCTAAAACTGCAGACACTAACTGATGGAAATCATGGGGGGTAGCTCTAGCATTAGAAGCCCAAGTCCTTATCATTTCCTTTACATATGCATTGTGCAAGCCAAAATTAACAATAGCTTGCTTAATTTCTTTCAGATCATTCATTGCTATTGGCCTCCATTTAGCTTCTCTGACTCCCTTTGAGCCTTTAGAAGTTGACGCTTTGTCAGAATTAAGTATAGGGTATGTCGCTACAACCCTGGGTAAGCCAGTTCTAATAGCTGGTGGAGGCATTGTATCCTGTCTTTGTGCCTCCTTACTCTGTTCACCAGCTGCAATAATTTCTCCAATCTTTTCAAATCTTTTTATCATTGTCTCTCTTAAATCCTGAATCTCCTGACCTGTATATATTTCCAGTGATTTCACTGAGGTATCAATTTTTTGGTCCCCATTCTGCACCTGTGATTCCAAAGCTTTAATTTTTTCCTTCAAAGATAACATGTCCTCCTTAAACTTTTCTTGTATATCATGTAAATTCCCATCTTGGAGGTACATTCTGTCTGTTACCTTATCAAAACTTTGTGATAAAGTCTGAAGGTCAAATTCAACAGCCTGAACCCTTTCAGGTAACTTTCTAATACCCTTGGATATGGAGTCAATTTTGTCTGTCATAGCATCCACTTGTTCAGATAACCTCTGATTTTCAATAATTTTAATCCTGTCAATTAGTTGTTCATTATTAGTTTGTAAAGATTCTATCTTTCTTAGGAGTGCCATGTTCTTCCTTAATGATAGAATATGGAAAAGAAAACTGAAACCTAGTAACAAGCAAATTAAGGTATCCCCATAATCATATAAACCTTGTATGATGTAATCCATTGTATTAGTAAATATAAATTTACTAATCCATTGTATTAGTGAAAACAAAGCAGTAAAATTTGCGTTAGAAACGAAAACTGCCATATTACCTATTATCCAGCAGGTGGCGCTGTTGCCGAGTCGCGATGAAAACGGGGTCCTGTTTCAGTGCCTTTGCAGATGCTAAAAACTGGAAAATGCAAGTTTCTCAACAAAGTAAATGTAATTAAATCAATTCCAGAGACGGAACCAGAAACCCAGAATCCAGGGGTAGAGAAGAGCAACCTGGAAGCTGTTTATGCCTCCACATGACAGAATCACCCTGAGGGGTTGCAGCTTTCAGCAACCGGCAACTGCGTGCTCTGGTTCGCGCCACTTAAGAGCTGTGCTTGCAAGGGAGATTTAAAAATGACTCAGAAAAGAGCAAACCACGCAGGCAGAGACTACGCAGGCCTGTGGAGTTTAAATCCACGTGGGGAGGCAGACGATAGGGTGCGTGGGGACTGGAAGTCAATCTGAGGTGTCTAAAGGGAAAATATAAAGAACTGCAGCAAGAAAATCCAGTGTGTGGTGATTTATATTAAGCTGCTGGCTCCACACACAAGACACAGGCCACCAGGCCGCCGCTGCCGCAAGGCACAGGCCACGGCTGAGGAAGGGAGGCTCGCGCCAAGCCGAACTCGCGGCCGGCAGCTAAACGGGGTAAAGAGAGGTCCTAACACCAAACGTTGGGCACCAACTGAAGGCGTAAGTCACAAACAATGCCACACCAGTTTGGAATTATGATTAATAGGGTGGTATTTATTTAAAGGGAAAAAAACTTACAGATCACCGTCCCAGACAACAGCCCTCTGCGCAACGAGGAAGGGAGTCTAGTCGCCAGTGGAGCAGGAAGTGAAGAGAGAGAGGAGAGGGAAGTGGCCACTTTTTTAAAGGGAGAGAGACCATGCCCCAATGGGCTGGTATCTCAGCGGCTATAGGCTGGAGGAGCGGGAGGACCTCCCACAACAAACAGGTCTGCATTAACCTTGGTTTCAAGGTCATTTTCCTGGTTTTGACAGTGTGGTATTTTATACAGGATGTTATCATGTTGGGGGGGGGGAGGCCTGATAAAGGTTATTGTCTATATTATTTTTTAAATTATATTAAGATACAGTATTAAATAAAACAATTTAAGTTACTGAAAGTCCTTCTACCTTTGCCTCCATGAAGTAGGTACAGCTTTATAACCTACTCTTTTCCAAGACCAAGAAATTGAAAATATTATCTCAAATTTTACAGCAATCTTTTAAAAATGCTGTACCATGCTTATATTCTGACAACTGGATGCTTTACTTATCTTCGGCTTTGGTTAAAGTAAACCAAAGGAGCACTGCAGTTAACAAGGCAGCACAGGGGAAAATTCAGGCTGAATAAGACTATGATGTCAGTGGTGTCTGCAAATGTCATCTCACAGTAAACGTCCCTTAGAGAAGGAAAAGGTATACTGGCTGAGCTACCGATTTCTCTGTCCAACAAAATTTTAAAAGTCAGTTCTAAAAGTTATTTAAACTTTTGTATGATGATTTTTAGTTCACTAAAACCTGAGAACCTGGCATTTTGTATAAGTAGTCTACCGAATCACCAAAGCCTCCACCTTCTGACCCAGAAGTTTTCTGAATTTTAGGTATTCATTTGGCAGACATCATGAACCTTTTGTTTTTAATGGGACAGTGTTTGAAAAAGAGCTGGTCTCAAATTGGTAATTTTCATGTCTCAGCCTCCCGAGCAGCTAATGGTGTATGTCACCAAACCTAGCTTGACCATTCATATTCTACATGTGACATGTATGAGGTTCTTCTGAGTAGCAGTGTCCATTAATGGGGTACTAATTTGTTGACTCATGTCAAGCTATGAAAATGCAATATTGTGCTGCTTTAAAATGAATGCAGAGATTCCTTAGAATCAATTTATGCTGGGTGGCAGCGATGGTGCATGTCTTTAACCTAACATTCAGAAGGCAGAGGCATGCAGATCTCTGTGAGTTTGAGGCTAGCCTGGTCTACAGAGTGAGTTTCAATACAGTCAGGGCTGTTAAACAGAGAAACCCTGTCTCAGAAAAGATAAAAAATTTAATTTACAAAACCTCCAAGATACATGATGAAAGATAAGAATTCAAGTTACACTACACTAGTATCAATATACAGCCATATTTGTTTGCATTTACATACACTATATACATAAAACACAGAGTTTAAGAATGTGGGAGTTGTGCAAGAGTAGAAGGGGAAAACGTTCACTGAATATTCACTTTGGTAAGTTATTCCTTTTGATTTGTGAGATGGGTTTTCTATTTCCATTTGTGAGATAGTATTTTCTATTAAAACAGAACTAATTTCAGAAAAAAGGTTACAATTCACAAAAAAAACACTGTTACATATGCAGTGACTATGCAATTTCTACATCTATACTTGTTACAGCAAACATGCAGTAATGTGGAAAAATGATGCCAGGCTATAACTGAGGCACATTCAAAGAGAAAGCTATACACAGACCTGCATTATACACTACACAAACATCTTTACTATCCCTACACAGTTAGAAATTTAAAATGTTATTAGTTTCTAGAACTCTTCATCCTGTTTTATGAATATGGTGGCAATCCTATTACAACAAATTCTCCATCATGTTCGTAAAGTTACTGACAACTCAGAAAATTCTTAGACTGAGTAAATACATTTACATCACCCTTTTGAAAAGTATGTAGTAAAAGAGGAGTGGTTATGAAAATAAAGACAGTGTAAGCTGATTTTCAGAGACATGGGATGTTGGTTTCCTGGAAGGACACAGTGATGGAATAAAGGGTGTATATCTTGATTCATCTTGTGTCAGAATACCCAAGGCTGCATACAATATCTCAGAAGCAACAGCAGCTCATTTTCTTTCCATTTTGGAGAAAATCCAAGATCGAGGTGCCAGGATGAGTTTGACTTCCTGCAGATCTTGCTGCATCCCCACACTCTTAGCAGAAAGTCAAGAGGTAAGAGAACAAAATAGCAACATGAAGCTATTTTAAAATATTTAATTCCATCACAAGGAATGAATATTCAAAGTCTGACCATTTTACATGCTGTACTTCTCAATACTGCCTGTCACATTGACAACACCTAAACTTTTGAGTATCATCCAGTCAGTAGAGGGATGGCACAGGAAAAGAAAGTGAAGTACTTTATTTCTGTCTGGTCTAGGATGTCTCCTGCCCTAAAATATTGACTCTCCTGGTTCTCAGGGAATCAGTCTTGCACCAGGATTTAAAGCTTATAATTCCAGATTGCAGGGCTGGAGAGATGGCTCAGTGGTTAAGAGCACTGCTTGCTCTTCTACAGGTCCTGAGTTCAATTCCCAGAAACCACATGGTGGCTCACAACCATCTGTAATGAGATCTGGTGCCCTCTTCTGACCTGCAGGCCAGACAGACCACTGGATACTTAAAATATAAATAA